>NC_134712.1:89382790-90744290 GCF_049634645.1 Pelodiscus sinensis
TTTCACCAGGGGGTCATCCTGCCCCCCCCCAGTTATGTTAAATAAAGAGAGTTTAGGGGGGAGGCATAGCTCACTGGTTTAAGCTATTGGCCTGCTTAACCCAGGGTTGTGAGCTCAATCCTTGAGGGGGCCATTTATGGATCTGGGGCAAATCGGTCAGGGATGGTACTTGGTCCTGCTGTGAGGGCAGGGGACTGGACTCAATGACCTCTCAAGGTCCCTTCCAGCTCTATGAGATAGGTATATAGCCATATAACAACAACATTAGTTTAAATGTAATCTTCAGTTATACTGAAAAACACAAATAAAAAAGCTCCCATTCCTGTATGTAGAGAAGGCTAATAAAAGGATTATTACAACAGGGAGCTATATCTGGTGTCGCAATAATTGTTGTCTTCTACTATGAAAAGTGGAGACTGGATAATCCTGGAATCTAGAACTATTTCCAAGAAAATTATGTGACTACTGTGCAAATCTTCAAGTAACACTTGTTTTTTTTACTGATGTTTGTGTTTTAACCAAACACGTGTCCTTCATTTAAATGTATGACCATTAGCCATTTGTTAATTTCCCTCAAACCTGTAAAATCTGTACCAACACTTATTTCTGTGGAATTTTCCTTAATATGGCTCTTTCAGAATAACTGACATTCATCCTGTGAGTTTGAGAAAAATGCATTTGTCTTAATCCAACTGTCAGGTCCCACAGCATTGCCTGCTCATTTGTGAGTAAAGAAAAAAAAATGCTGAAATCTGCTTACAGTAAAGAACAGTGAAAGATGGTTAATATATAATTGATAGTTTATGTATGTAGAGAAGAGTGTGGAAAATCAGTGATGGAGAACTATATATGGGGGAAAAGATCAGATGAAGCTAGGCTTATATCTAATGTGCAGTCGTATTGGGTAGGCATGTTCTATGCCCTCCTAACTCCAACAAAATCACTGGAGCGGAGTCATTCTCTCACTGGGCAAATGTATGTGTGTTCTCTCTTTCTTCCTCTCTATACATTATATTATTATTATATAGTGACATCATTATCTAGTGACATACCCAGGGCAGTTGATTAGAGTAGCTTGGTAGAGGGAAAATACACAGAAAACTGGGGAAAAAGAAAAGACAGCTTTTGTCATGCTCTCCATTTTTAGCACCATTCCTTATATCTGTCAAATCAGACTGGAGTTTGATATGAAAAGAATGTCCAGGACTATACAACTAATACTGGTGGGTTGGAAATTGCTGCTGATGCCGAGTACCTGCTTGAGAAAACTTTAATTTCCTACATGAGGACCAAGAGACCTTACCACATATGGGTAATTTGGCTATTTCTGCCCTGGAGGACACTATGTTACCTATGCTGAAGATGAAAGAGAAATGATTTGTCTAGATTCTTTAGGATTGGATCCTGACACTAGCCGTTTGGACAGTTCACAACTAAAGAAAACATGTGAGCTATCCTGTTGAAAGAAACTAATAATTTATTTGATCTTTAGAATACATTTTTAAATAGCAGGAAATCTCTGGCAGATGCAGACGGCCCATTTGTCCACTATTACCCCAGGCACTTTTATAGTAGCTTTTCTGTCCACGTGGTCTCCTTAAAGAAATCTCAGCATCAACCTTGTTGTCCTGCACATTGTTCCACAAAAGGAAAAACTATGTAGCACTTTAAAGACTAACAAGATGGTTTAATAGGTGATGAGCTTTGGTGGGCTAGACCTACTGCCACAGATCATATTCTGGAAGAGAATTGGCATGACCATATATACCAAAGGAATATAATGTGAACACATTATAAAACTGACAAATCAGATTTACTACAGAAGGTGGGGTGAGGGTGAGGGAGAGGGGGAATAGCTATTGACGAGTCAATGAATGGCTAATCAGGGTGGTAAGTGAGGAAGCTATCTTTGTAATGGTTAAGGTAATTAGCATCTTTGTTAAGGCCCATTCATAAAGTGTCAAATTTAAGCATGAAAGAAAGTTCTGAAGTTTCCCTCTATAATCTGGTGTTAAAGTCTCTTTGAAGTAAGATGCATGTAGTAAGGTCATTAAGACTATGTCCAGGTAGGTGGAAATGAAAAGCAACTGCTTTTTCCTTGTGAAGATATCTGATGTCTGATTTGTGGGCATTATTTCTTTGGCGAAGTGTCTGAGAAGTCTGTCCAATATACATAGCAGAAGGACACTGTTGGCATATGATGGCATAAATTATATTTCTGGATAAACAGGAATATTTGTTCTTGATCGTGTAACTGACATGGTTATGTCCAGTGATGGTGTTACCAGAGTAAATATGTGAACAAAGTTGGCAACGGGGTTTGTTGCAAGAGAAAGTTCCAGGGTTGGTATTAATGTGGTATGTCCTGTGGTTGTGCTCTAATCCCACTGACAGAGACCAGAAACTTCAAAATTTCTACCAAGCATTTGTAAATCTCAATTACCCATTGGGGGAAATAAAACAAAACAAATTGAAAGAGCCAGACAAATACCGAGAAACCATCTACTTCAAGATAGGCCCAAGAAAACCAACAATAGAACACAACACACCTATAGCCCCCAACTTAAACCCCTCCAATGCATTATTAGTAACCTACAACGTATACTGGAAAAGGATACTACACTCTGAGAGGCTCTGGGGGACAGACCTATAGTCTTCTTTATATAGCCACCTAACCTCAGGAAGATTCTTACCAACAACCACAGGACATACCACATTAATGCCAACCCTGGAACTTTCCCTTGCAACAAACGCTGTTGCCAACTTTGTCCACATGTTTACTCGGGTAACACCATCACTGGACCTAACCATGTCAGTTATATGATCAAGAACATATATTCTTTTACTATGTGTTTGCGCAGTACCTAGTGCAATTGGACACCTTTTTTATTGGAACCTCGGTCTCTGACCTATTGCAAATTGCAATCAAACATCCTCTGCAACAGCAATCTTGAAAAGCTAGAGCAAGGTTAGTTCAGAGACATCCTCTGGCATTCACGTTAATGTTTCTCTGAATAGGAAAGGCATGCTTCTCAGGCTAGTATTTACTGATAACCACCATTGCCTCTAGCCACTTATCCAGCCACTATGTATCCAACTGAAGTCAATGGGACAACTGAAATGAGCTAATTGCTACAGGGTCAGAAACTAGACATGTCCACCTGAGGACAAAGTATTGAAGTTTCTGAATTTATCACCCTTTTCCCTCATGTTACTTTGAAAAAAATCGTCAGATCCTGTCCTGAAACAGAGATCAGAAATCTCAGCTTACGTAAATTGACATCATGCAATCAATTGAGCAATGTTAAGGCATACCAGCTAAGGATGTGGGAGCTGTTTTTAGGACTCTTTAGTGAAGAGATTAAACAACTTGGTGTAAGTTATATTTCCGTTTGCTATATGAGCTTTTAGCCTAGAAACGCTTCTAGAAAATGAGGCTACTTCATTATTGCCAATTTCTATACCAGAGCCTGGCGCAGGAAATTAAAATTGGAGATATGTAAACACGAGAGAATCATTTACATCTGAAATCCAGTCCTATCTGAATTGCAGACGGAGCAGATGCTGAGCTAGATTTAGCCCTATTCTAAATCAATCTTTCTTGAATGGAAGTGCACCTGCTTGCAAATGGACTGATTCTGTCCATCTGTCTTATCCAGAGTGCACGCAGCATCTTACTTATCACCCAAATATCTAAACAAGGGCTTAATGCAGTATAACACCAGTACTCATGAATGTGTAAAATCCCTTGAGAGGTGTAGTTGTGACTACCTAACCCCCTGATTCAGAGAGCAATAAGTCAATAGGAGGGCTTCTCCCATCAACATAGGGAGGTGGAGTATCTATACAGAGAGGAGAAAGTCCTCTGTCAGCGGAGATAGTGTCTTCACTAACCATTAAAGTGGAGGAACCCCACTGCTGCCGCATAAACCTGAACAGTTGAACAGACAATAAGACTCATGGTGTGAGAGAGAATTTTTTAACATCTTAAGAGAATAGATACCTGATTATCAAGTCTAGAAATGCAGATTCCCAAATAAGAAGGAAACCTGCAGGATTTCATAGCTTGCTGCCCATAATTCTGACTATCTAGTCCTTTGACAGTACTTCATTTTAACTCCCTGTCATCTTCCTGGATATTTCATTTGCCTTTGGGGTGCGTGGGTTTGAAAGAATGTAGGACTACATTCTAAAAGATGGGAAGGAGATATAGCTGTTTTACTGCATTCAGAATAGGTTTCCTAGGTATTAGAAATAACAAATATATTTTTGCCACGTAAGGGCATCTTTGAAAGGCTATTTTTCAATGAAATATGGAAAACTGTATCTGCCCATCCTACCTGGGAAAAGTCCTTTTGTGTCAGGAATTTCTCTATTTAATAATACTTTGTAGATTCGTTGTAGTAGTACTCAGAAAATTGTAGACCATTTGACATTAAACTTTGCCAGCTAAGCTTTTATATACATTTAATATTTTTTCAAGGTGAAAAAAATCAGGCTGACTAAATATGCTACACAGTTTCTTTTTTCTTGCCAAATGGATTATTCTTAACCTGAAAGTTCATTATTTCATTATTTCTTATGGAGGATGTCAATGTCTTCTTGAACTGAAGGGCTGTCCTTAAGGAGTATAGCTTCAAGTTGATGAATTAACCACGAGTTCTACTAACCTATCTTTCTAAGACAGCATCTAAGGGCATGTCTACACTAGGAAATTCTTTTGAAATAACATTTCAAAACAGTAACTCAGATTTTGCAAAGTGCACAGCAGTCAGTAGCTATTACTGAGAGCAATTGTGTTATTCATATCCACAATGGCTCAGGTAACTATTGGCTGGTTAGACTGACATCACTGTTGAAAAAATGACAGAAAAGCTGATAGGTTTCAACTAATAAAGAAATAAAGCACGGGAATTATCATTAACATGGCTCTATGGAAAATAGGTCTTGTCAACCCTGATTTCATTATTTGATAAGATGAAAAATTCGCTTGATAGCGGGAACAGCATAGGTGTCATATCTTTAGACTTCTGTAAAGTAAAGCCCTGAAAATCTGTGGATATCCACTTTATACCCACGGTTCTCCACATTCGCGAATGTAGATGCAGATAAAAATTTTTTATCAAGAATCCTGAAAATGTTTATATCCTCGGGTTGCCTAGATCTGGCCACTGAGGCTTAGGGCCTCCCCCAGCATTGGGGAGCCTGTGCTGGCACTCTAGTCCCCGTTTCCCTGCAACCCCCGGCTCCTGACTGATTTTTCTGTGGGTGAGCGGCCTCTGACCCAAAAAAGTTTTCCTGCCCCTGCATTAAATCATCTAGTTTGACTTTCTGTATGACACAGGTCATTAAACATCACCCCTGGATTACCTGTATTAACCCGATAAGTTGTGTTTAATGTTTTTATCTTACAAAAAGGCATTCAGTCTTGATTTGAAAACATCAAGAAATACCAGATTCCCTTGGTAGTTTGTTTCAGTGGTTAGTCACTTTTGGAATGCCCCGTAGACAGTATGAGTCAAATGCCTTTACAGTAGAGTCCTGGGCAGATACAAAATTTGTGTCTGCTTGTGTATCTCAAAAAGAGGATTGTAGGGATGGATTGTAAGGATGTCACCGTGTACTCAACTATACAATTAACCAATAAGCCTGAGCTTATTGGTTAATCTTGTCGCCTACACACATTTCCTCCCCCCTTGCTGCCTCTGTATCAGAGGCAGCAGGCGGTGGGAGTGGGATCCAGGGTCTGTGAGGACCAGGGCGTAAGTAGGCTCCCCACAAGCACCAGATTTGCCACCTCTCCCATCTCCACACTGCTGCCTCTGATAGAGAGGCAGCAGCATGGAGAGTGAGGGGGGCAGGGTGGAGCCGATATATGCAGGAAGATGGCTTTCAAGCAGGTTCTTTGCATGTGCCAGCTCCATGGACCCTCCTGCCCCCCTTTGCTGTCTACTACAGAGGCAGCGGGGGGAGCGGAGAAGGCAGGAGCTGGTGCTGTGGGGAGCTTAAAAGCCAGTGCCTGCCAGCACCAGCTCTGTGGTGCCAACCTCCTCCCCTTCTCCCCTGTGGCCTGAGCTTACTGCAGACAGAGGCTGGTCCATGGCAGCAGCTCCTGTCCATTGGGGGTCCGAGCTCCCACTGACAGGGGCTGCTGCTGCAGACCAGCCACTATCTGCAGGGAGCTCGGACCCCCAATGGACAGGGGCTGTTGCCATGGACCAGTGTCTGTCTGTTGGGAGCTTGGGTCCCCCTGCGAACAGGGGCTGCCATCCACAGGGAGTTTGCACCCCCGCGAACAGGGGCTGCTGCCTCTGTATAAGAGGCAGCAGTGCGGGGCGGCAGGCAGGTGGTCTGCGCAGGGAGCTGTTTTTTAAATAGCTGATATAGAGGCAGCAGCACAGGGTGGCAGGGAGTTCCCTGGGGATGGGGCTGGGAGTGCACTGGTTGCTAGCCCCACTCACATGGACTATTGATTAGTCGTGTAGCAGCTAAGATTTCATGAGATTATATGACTATTCAATTACACAATTTCTAACATCCCTAATGGCTATCTCCATCGATATTTGCAGATGGAGTCTCAGAATTTGAGTCTCAGTCTGACCTTTACACAATGCCTGGATTCATATCTGTTCAATTTTAGAAATAGGTTTGATCTATGCACTGGGATCTAGACCAGGACATGTTTCAAAGAATTGGTTTGGTCTCTTTCTGCTTCTCATCAGTAACAGCAGAGATACCTGTGGGGATGCTGATAGACCAGGCTGTGCCAGACTGTATTTAGGTCAATTAACTTGTGTATGAGTATAGATCCAAGTTATTGTTCAATGAATAAGAATGTATCCGAGTACTTAAATTTCATGAAAACTATCAGGATGTTAACATGCACTGTTTTTACTTATCTGTTTCCTGTTGTAACATAATAAACATTTATTTTGTAAATACCTCTGTAATTAAATAACTCAGATGTCAGTGAAGCCTTTTGAAATGCTAATGAAGGACTTTTCTAGAAAACAGTGCTAATTCCAAGGAAAATGGGCATTGTGTGTGATAACCGGAGGCTAGTGAGTCAAAGCATATTCCTCACTCACCATCTTCAAAGGATAAGCCCAGAGAGACTGTCAGCTTGTTTCCTGTAGAAGAGCTAGAAGATGGGATTCAAAGAAAGAATCTTTGTCTCTGAACTGGTTGGACTCTTATAGGGAAGTATACCAGATGCAAGATGGAAATTCCCCAGAGACAATCTGTGTAGCCTGAAAAGACTTTTGGAAAACTGGCAGTTTTTTATATCACTGCCAGCATTTGGAATTACAAACTATGAAACACTATAGATATATAGTCCACCACTTGCCAACTTTTCCCCAGGACCGATCCAGGTTAAGGGGAGGAGACTTCTCAGGCTGCCCACTGGCTTATCCCTGCAGCGGTGGGGACAGTGTGACATGGTAGGCAGCTGCTGCCAACTGCTCCCCAGGACTGGCCTGGAGCAGCGAGAGCCACATGGAATGGTGGGCGGCTGCTCTCTGGGGTTGGGGCCCTTGCTGCTCTGCTATGGCTGTTCAGGAGTATAACTGTCCCCTGTGTTTGCTGCTCCATTGTAAAGACTTGTGAGTATAACTGTCCCTGTTGGAACGAGGTATACTGGTATTTCGAATTAGAGAGCCTAATTCGAACTACCTACTCCGTGCCGCGTGTAGCCGCAGGAATAGAGTCCGTGCTAAGGGGTATTTAAAAATTATGGCACCCGGCAAGATGCAAATGAAGCCCTGGATATTGCTTCATTTGCAACTTCGAATGCCTACATTAGCCACCCTAGTTCGAACTAGGGTGGCAGTGTAGACATACCCTAATAGATTAGATGCCAAACTTGTTTTGATTAGATGCCAAATGATCTGGGGTAGAGACTGGTCTTTTGGGACTGAAAGCACATGATATCATAGGGTATCTGCCTTGTTTCTGACACTCTGCCTTGAGTGGTAAGACAGTGTGATACATGCATTACATATTATATATAATTTTACCCATTGATGAAATTTCTAGCATGAAACAGATATTGACTCTTCTTGCAAAACTGTTCTGGTTTTGTTTTTTAAATAAAGCAGAGATTTAAATTAGGGAGAAAATATATGGTTTTTTTTTTAGTACTAACATAAGAGCACACAGAGGAAGGTCACGACTATCAAACCCATTAGGCAGAATCACAACAGATCACCGGAAATCCTTTTGTTATATTTTGTTCTTTGGAAACCAAGATAAGAAATAGGAATGCCCGGTCCTACCATTTGCCCACCCATAAAGTATCCATTTAAGAGTTAACAACAAACAGGCATTCCAAAAGCTCATTTCGTTGTCTTGGGCTGTGTCCTTGCAGTTTTGCAGATTATATCGGAAATCAACAAAAAATGCATGCTGTAGACCGTGATTTATCATACAGATTGGAGGACATTATGGAGAAAACTTGGTTCTTGCCCAAGTTGGGCATACAGTAGGAAGAGCGGCAGGAGAGGCTAAGCATCTGGTGCAGGACACTTCTTGCTTTTGCAGAGCAGGATGGTCTAGGCAGATGGCCACATGCATTGCCAAGCCCTGTCTATTGCTTTTCTGATAAGGAACAACTTGCCAGTTTATGCTGTTCTGGACTAGATCATGCCACTAAACAAGGCCACCCCCCTGCATAACCTGTTTATATTGGTCCAATCAGCAGAACATGGCCCTTTGACCATGTGGTGCATAGGCTGGCATGTTAGAGGTGCTCAACTAATAATGCTTTCTGAAGGCTGAAAAAAGCCTATTGAAGCCTATGGAAGGACTTTCATTGGCTTCAATGGGCTTTAGACCAGGTCTTTCAGTACTGTTACAAAATCACTGGGAGAAAAGCTTTTATAATTTTATAATTCTTTATTCCCCAACTTGTTCAGCCACACTGCACAAGGAAGAATGTTTCCATATGGTAAAGAAAATTGTGGCAAAATTATTCCTCCTTATAATTTGAGTCTACTTTTTCTTTAAAATATTGTATATAACACTAGAACTTACAGTGGAGTGCTTAAAGTGCTTGATAATATCACGGGGAAAAATGGCACAGTGTAATTATCAATGATTATTTCCGACAACAGCAGAATACTTCAGAGAAGAAATGAGACAGCTCTATTTGTTAGAATACTTTACAATTCATAATAGGATGACATCACATAAGAAACAAATCATATTATTCAATATATGAAAGAGGCATGAATAGTGTACTTAGGAAAGGCATGCACTAAATTTTCCAATTTGATATGTGAACAATGGAAAATAAGTTTTACAAGGATTAGACTGACTAAGGAAATACTTGATATTTAAGGTATTTGAAAATCAGATACAATTTTTCTTTTAAAAGGGCAAAACAACTCTCGTTGTTACTTAATTTTCAGTTAATATAATTATAGTTATTTTTAACTTCTCAGAATTCTAAATAATATCTGAATCTTCTTGCATTGGATAAAAGGGCACCTTGTGGGGAACTTAATTCAGATAGTATTAGAGGAAGCCAAAGCTATGACAATGCCATGATGCAATTCTGGCCTGCATATTTATACCTGCCTCTGGAAATTTCCACTACAGGCATCTGATGAAGTGGGACTTTGCCCACGAAAGCTTATGCTCCTACACTTCAGTTAGTCTATAAGGTGCCACAGGACTCCTCGCCGATGATGCAATTTAGTGAACATTTATCTTACACTGGTAATCGAACAATTACAACTGAAATGAGATTGGAAATAATCTTGTCTTCTATAAACTTTACACCTGGAAGACAATATATCTGTTTAATACCTTACCATTTCTATCATTCAGTGCTAAACAGGCAGCTCTCAGCTCCAGCTGTATAGTCACATAAGGCATTACTGCTAGTTTTCTAAAAAGCTAGCTTAATTAATATAAATAGCTGTCATCCATTTATTCCAATTACATTTTTCCTCCAACTCAAAAGCAATATGCATCTTGCTTAGTTTACCTCATGCCTGGATACATTTGAGAGCATGAGAAATGCAATTCCAGTTAACTCAAGAGTAACAGGAAAATGCCATTTCCCATCAGTTACCCCATCAACTCTATCCGTTGTTCATAAACATTTTAAGGTAAGTATTGGCTGTTACTATCCTAGTAATAAAATATAAGGTAAGTCAAGTGAATTTAAAAATATTGAAAAATTATGATACAATGAATTTGTTTTTCAACCATTTTAATGAAGATTGTACTGCTGGTTGTACGTATCACAACCCAATTCCACAATAAATCTGCTTCCTTAGCAGACATTTACTTATAAAGAAAGTACTGAATAATCTTTTCTAGAAAGATAATTCCTTCATCATGTCAGATCTAATTGTAATCAAACTCCCATGTACTTTAAATAATCACATTGTGCACTTACCAAACATGAATGACAAGGAACAGCTATCCTAAAATGGAATTCTCCAAAATTTCAGCTTGTGTCATTGTCTGGTTCTGATTTCCATTGTCTTCTTGATTTGAGCAATTAGACTAACTCTCCCAGGCATTTTCAGAAGTGTTGCTGCTGTAAGTTTTATTACTAGGCTGAGCCAGTGCCTATAGTCAATGGAAAGACTTCCATTATTTTCTCTGGCACTGACTCAGCCGCTAAAGTTTAGGAATTTCAGTGATACATGTTGCAACATTTAAGTGCCATTGTGAATCTGGGTCCATCATGTTACAAGAGGAACTTCGGCCCAAATCCTCGAAGTTGTTTAAGCACCTAACTGTGAATGAGGCATCTAAATATCTTTTAATATTGGAGACAAAATGCCTCTCTTAAGGTACTGAAGCCCAGAGTCACAGAGGCACCTAGGCATTGAAAAACTGAGTATTGCAATACGTCTTTCCTACACAATACATTCAGGATGACAGCTCCACAAAAGTCAGCACATCAGGTGGAGAATCCCCTAGGCTAGCCAATAGCACATGCCAATGAGATGGGTGTGTCATAAGCCCTGCCCCTTCGTGGAATTAAGTGTCTACATTTACACTTGCAGGATCAGCCAATCATCCCTTTAGTTTCTACAGCCACATACCCTCTCCAATAGTGAGATGTTTAAGCTATTTCTTGCAAGAACACCACCTGTATACACCTAACCCTAAATGGCAGTGGGGAAGAAAGAAGAGGAGGTTTGAAGAATTGACATAAGCCCACTGGTGAGAGGATTCACCCAGGATGTGGGAGATCCTGGCTCAATTATCCTTTGCCTAAAACTCTCAGGTAAGTGCTTTAACAACTGGGGTATGTGAATGCATCACTCGTTCTCTCCTGCTGAGGTTGTTCCACTTTGTGTATTGTGCACACACAGAAACCCAGAGAGAATGACTCCCCTTCAGTGATTTTATTGGCGCTAGGCATGCATGGAACATACCTACCCAATACTGTCACACATGAGAAATAATCCTAGCTTCACCTGATTTAAGAATCATCCTGGGGCTCAGGCTGAAAAAGACATCCAGGAGCCTCATATCAAGGGGCAGAAATGTAGCTGTCTAACGGGCATTTACAGTGAATATTTAGATGCAGAGGGTTAGGAAGCAACTCACTGTAGGCTTTGAGATTTCATAGATTCCAAGGCAAGAAGGGAGTACTGTGATAATCTAGTTTGACTTCCTGTATAGCACAGGCCATAAATACTCCTGAAAATAATTCCAGTGGTACCTGAATTTTGAACTGAAACACTGAAGTTCTTTTGTCAATCTGAGCCTGAGTGGTGAATATTCACTGAAGTCACCTAAATGGGACTGGGACCAGGGCAAGAGAATCGCAAAGCAAACCTGAACACTTCTGACCCTCTGGATGGGATGGGAAACACTCCCATTGTCTCCCGTACACACTTAATGAATTAACATATTTAATTAACAGTATTTTATAACCATTGTGTCTGCAAAAATGCATATTTCCTGCAATAAGAAAAAATGATTAATTCTTATAAAAAAAGCTGTGTGTGAAATGTATATTCATAACAAAATAATTGCTACTCACACGTCAGAATGTTGATGATGTTCTCCACATTCAGAGATCAGATCCAATGCTCTGCATTACTTTCCCCTTTGTTTGAATCATCCCATACATCCTAGCAATTAAAGAATGGTATGCACTCTGGAAAAACAGGTCACTTTTTAATTATATGTAAAAGAGTGGTTTGTGAACTTCCGTATCAATGTGATTTCTTGCAATAAAGACTATCTGTAAAACACGAAGATGTTTCTGTTGGTCCTCTAGCTATCTTGATTTTACTCTCCCCACAAATTCTTTTTCTGTTTGTTCGTAAGAATCCTTAAAACATTTTAAATGCCATTCATTTATATTTAACTTCTAATATTTTAAAAAAATATGATATGATTCTATTGTGATTCCCTCCTTTCTACTAGATTTGGATTTATTCCTCTCTCACTAAGTGGCTTTACTGAGTAATTTTCTTTAGTTCATCTAATATCTCTTTACTTTACCTTCTAATGCAGGGGTTCTCAAACTTCATTGAAATCCCCTTCTAACCACAAAAATTACTGCATGATCCCAGGAGAGGGGACCAATTCCTGAGCTCTTGGTGGCCCTAAAACCTGATCCCTGTCACCCAGGGTCCCACCATAGAAGGCTGAAGCTTTTGGCTGCAGTTTCAATGCCAGTGGTGAAGTTTGGGCTTTTGCTTCAGGCCCAAGCCACAGCAAGTCTAGTCATGGCAACCTCATTAAAACAGGATTGCAACCCCTTTCGGTCCTGACCCACAGTTTGAAAATCCCTGTTGTAATGTTTCTGTTCGCTGGTGTCTTCCAGTGTGCATGAATGCACTTCTTAACATATTCAAACCACCTTGGTGCCACTTTAGAGCCAGAGGAAAGTGGCCATGAAGGGGCAATAGATACAACTAGCAAAGCTGTAGATTTGTCAAGGCTAACTCAGCATCATGGGCCAGGAGACAGGTGGCTGGAAGATGAGTGGTTGGTGTATTTCTATGTCCCGTTTTTCTGTTGTTTGTTTGTATTTTTGGGTTTATTTGTTTTAGGTTTTTTTTGGATGCCTTGAGACCTCAGAAAGGACCAGGCTACTAGGTGCAAGTAAGAATATCATCAGGGTTGCCTCAGGAGCTAAACCATCTCCCAGCAACTCTAGGACCTGGGAGACCTGTGTCAGGATCTGGAGCAAAAAAGAAATGAATTTGGCCGTTCCCTACCTACAGCCTCCAATAATTATATTGTCACATTATAATGTGAGAAAATGTGATTATCCCTACGGCTTATAGTTATGGAAGTTAATGGGATTTTCCCCAGGCCCCTTGTTAGGAGGTCTGTCTCATTTCTTCTCTTTACTCCATGATCCTTTTTCTCCCACCTCACCTCCTAATAACTTCCTCCACCAGGCCACTTTCTTGTTGGTAGGTTTTTCCATGTACATTATCAGAAAAAAAGAAAAAAAGAATGGTGAGGAGATCAGGTGAGGAATTCTTCCATGCAAACACTTTCCCATGGGCATCCCTATAGAAGAAGGTAACATCAGAAAAACTAACTTAAAATCTTCATGAAGGAAAACCACACATCTTCCCTGAGAGTCTGCACTGACCTGCACACAAAAACATGGCTACTTGCCCCTACTGACAGCAGAGTCCTTTGAGATCTGGAGGCATAGATCACAAAAAACTAAGATATTGCATTTGCACAGCTAAACTCCCCACACTGCTCATTCTCTCTTCAGTTAATCCCTTTATTTCCTCAGGGCTTCCTCCATTTTCACGAGCCCCAGTTTATCGTGGTGGCATCAGCCCTTCAACCTGCAGTTTGGCCAAAGCTAGATAATGTAGAGGCATATGTGAAGGAGATTGTAACTGAATACTCAAGAAAATCTTGGTTAATGCATATCTGGAAAGAGGAAACATTTCTAGATCGAATCTTCTCTTCTCTCCTGTCCCTAGAGGAACACAGCCATGCTGATATTTTTCTCTTCTGTAAATTGCATAAGTAGCAATATTAAGAAGTTATAAGAATCATTCTCTGAAATATCAGTTTCATTATCAAGAGTAATTATCAAGGAGCATTTTAACACACTTTGGTTCATCATAATTATAACAAGCCTGATAGTGCTTATTATGTTAGTTTTAATTCACTCTAAGTGATGAATGCTACTCATTATCTTAATAAGGAAATATAAAAGCTGCAACAATTCTTTTCTGTACTGTACCTTAAGATGCTAAGTCACAGGCTCAAGCATAAAAATTTTCTCAGGAAGAAATATGGGCACCTATACTAGCATACAACTAAGTTATTATGAAGGAATTCTTGGAATTAAAGATGGTACTCCAAAAATAATTACTGTTTAACATTTTTATTTGAAAAGTATTCTAATTCTCTTTTTAATTAAACCAGAGCCCCAAGAGTTGCATTTGTAATGGTAAATCACTGAATTTAGCAACCTTCCCACGCACACATACAGATTTCTTTTCCCCGCCCCTTATTTAGATGTCAAAAACTATTTCCAATATTCAATAAATGCAGAAGAATCTATAAATAAATACATCAATATGAAACAGCTAAAAAGAGATATCAGGAAAAATAAAAATAACAATTTATTTAATATTAACTTAATCATATTGCATATATTCATGTTATTTCCTTTAAAAAAAAACTACAGCCCTGTGTAACACCAATTCAGGAATGAATCCCTATTTAGGGTATGGGTAATTTAACCTGATCCTGAAATCTCATCCATCTTAGTTACTGTGATGTCACTATGTCAGTGTGCACATTACAGCCTGAGTCCCGACGATGTGAAGAGCTCTTTTACATTGATAATTGCACGTCCATCAGAGTAGGGTTTATGTTTTTGTCTTATAACTTCATTCAGGAGCATTGATTTGAGGTGAAATTTGGAATTTTGAATATCAAGTTGACTAAGCTCCTTTAATTGGTATAATGCTAATTATACACTGACATTGTTCATAACAGACACAGGACAAAAGGAATTGTCTAAGATTACGAATGTTAGCATCTAAATAATCCTATTTAGCCTTTGAAGTTGAAATACTTTCCAGTGGGGATGAGATTAGGAAGGAGGCAGTATTCATATTTCACTGAGGTACACATAATTTACCATTCTAAGAATTTACCACTGCAAAAAGACAGTACATATTTTCTGGGTGAGGCCTATTGCTTGTCTCGAGATATTTTTCAGCAATTTCAAATTAACATTTGTATATCTGCTTACATTGTGATGGCTCATATTGGCACCTACTATACTCTCAAACACTGCTGTGACAAAAGTTTAAAAAGCTTTGTCTATCTATCTATCTATCTGAATTTGTGCATCTGTTTGTCTGTGTGTCTGTCTATGAATCCATTTGTTCAAGAACTCCTCCTCTGGATGGGCTGCTGCCCCCTCCCCCCGGAATCCTGCCACCCCCCAAACAGACTGGAGGTCATGGAACCCTACTCCCTACCCCAGAGGAGCCACCAGTTGGGTAGTGCAACCCTGGACCCTCTGGAGGAGCCACTGACCAGAGAGTGCACCCCTGATTCCCCAAGAGGAGCTGTTGCCACCCTCGCCACCTCAGCCCTGGTAAGCTCCCCCTCCCAGCTCCTTACCTTAGGTCCCCTGATCAGAGTCCTGCACTTCCCATGCAACACTGGATACATCTGCTAGTACATAAATAAATACGACTTTTAAAGCACAGTAAGAGCTGAGAATATACAGAATGTAACAAGAATTGTGGATAAACAGAGTATCTGTAGTTTACTCATGCACGCAAATCTCAGAGGTTTCTATTGTTAAGACAATGGCTTATTGTTGATCTTTTTGTTCCAGAGGGGATTATGCTGTATGTGCTTCAATACCACATTTACAGTCCTCTTCATGAAAATTGTTCTAACAGCAGCACCTGTACCCATGAGGCTATGCTGGGAGAATGTTCATTGGGTGTTACAAAGTAACTGTGCCATCACAGCTGCAATCATTTATAGTGCTCAAGCCCCTAGTTTTCTTCAGAAGAAACTAGAGGCAAAGCAAATAAGTGATGGTCACATAAACACCACCCTATACCAGAAACCTATTGACCACTGTACTTACCTACATAACTTGACTCCAGCTTTTATCAAGGACACAAAGTCCATATCTAGCGAAGCCCCAAGATATGACCACATTTGTTCTGTTCCTTCAGAGGGAGGAAAACACCCACAAGATCTTTATTAAGCATTTTTAAAACTACAGTGTCCACATGGGGAAGTGAGGAAACAGATTGACAGATGGGTACACAGAAGCTATCCATTACAGGACAAGCTCAACAAGGAAAATTACAGAAGACCACTGACATCACCAACAGCATATTATTGACCATTTACAATCTATCCTGGAAAATGATCCTTCATCCTCACAGACCATGGGAGACAGGTCAGTCCTCACTTACAAACAGTCCCCCAACCTGAAGCACATACTCATCAGCAACTACAGAGCATACCACAAAAACACCAACCCAGAAAACAATCCCTGCAACAAATCCCCTTCCCAACTCTGCCTGCATATCTATTCAAGTGACACCATCATAGGACCTGTCTACATAAGCCACAGCATCAAGGACCCATTCACCTGCGTGTCTACTAATGTGATATAGTGTTATTTTGAATGTATTATGTGCCAGCAATACCTCTCTGCCATGTACATTGGCCAAACCAGATAGTCTGTATGCAAAAGAATAGATGGATGCAAATCAAACATCAAGATAATATTAAAAAACCAGTAGAAAATGTGAATATCCCTGAGCACTCAGCAAGAGATTTTAAAGTGGTAATTCTTCAACAACAATGAAAACCTCCAAAAAAAGACTTCAAAGTGAAACTACCGAGTTGCAATTCATTTCCAAACTTGACACTATTAATCTGAGTTTGAATAGAGCCTTGGAATGGCTGGCTCACTACAAAAGCAAATTTCCTTCCTTTGGTTTTCACACCTCTTCATCAGCCGTTGGGAGTGGGCAACATCCACCCTAACTGAATTGTCCTCACTAGCACTAGCATTCCATTTGATAAGGTATCATCCTTCTTTTTCCTGTTTTAGTATATTAATGCCTGTCTCCATAATTTCCACTCCATTCCTCTGATGAAGTGGGATTTTATTCATGAAAACGTATGCCCAAATAAATCTGTTAGGGTACATCTACACTACAGGACAAAGTCAAATTAGGATATACAACTTCAGCTACGTTACTTACGTAGCTGAAGTCAAAGTACCTTAACTTGGCTTTTGGTGCTGTCTACACTGCAGGAAATCGAAGGAAGAACACTCTCCCTTCAACTTCCCTTACTCCTCATGAAAGCAGGGTTACCAGCATCAACCAGAAGGCCCCTCTCAATTCAAATTAGCTGTTTTAACGAAACCGCTAATTCGAACCCTGGAAAATTGGCAGCGGCAGCTTCAATCTTCCTCTGTAGTGTAGACATACACTAAGTCATTCATGTGCCATGGGATTCCTCATTGTTTTTAGGGGCAGGGCAGTGAGGGGTCGTTCATTGCAGGTTTTTCCTCCCTGTCATGGTTCATCATAGTCTCAATCTGCAGATTTTGAAGACATACTGAAAGGGCTTGTCTGATCTCCCAAATTTTTCCTGAGAGGAAGAATAAAAGAGTAGATAAAAATAAATGTTCCAACATCTTCTGGTGGGCACCTATTTTCAAATAATAAAAGGAAATGACTTCAATTTTAATTAATTAATTAAATGCAAGGAACAGTGCTTCATTAGACTCCACCAATATAATACCCTACCAAACATCTAATGAGGAAATTTAGAAGCAATTCTCCAGTTATTATTTAATCAGCTCTCTTCTAGTTTGAGCAATGTTATCACGCCAAGTTTCCTCATATACATTCTGATCCTGTAAGCTGCTCTGTATGGTCAGATCTAGGCACATATAGAAAGCTCAATATGGACTTCAAGCAAGCCCGAAGAACTCATGGGACAACTTGCAGCTCTGAGATCTTAGGCTACGTCTACACTGCAGGCTTCTTGCGTAAGAATGGCTGTTCTTGAGCAAAAACTTACGGAGCGTCTACACTGCACGCGTGTTCTTGCGCAAGTAAATTAACAGTAAAACATCAGAAAAGAGGGCTTCTTGCACAAGAGTTATTCCTCTCCCCACAAGGAATAAGCCCTCTTGTGCAAGAGCTCTTGCGCAAGAAGGCAGTGTGAATGGGCAACAGGCGTTTCTTGTTCAAGAAACTCTATAGCCAAAATGGCCACCAAAGCTTTCTTGCACAAGAGAACGTCCACACTGCCATGGATGCTCTTGTGGAAAGGCACATGGCAGTGTGGACGCACTCTTCCACAAGAATTTTTGCACAAGAACTCTTGCGCAAAACAGTTCTTGCTCAAGAAGCCTGCAGTGTAGATGTAGCCTCAGTGTTTTAGTGAAATCTGCAGGGGGAAAACAGGGAAATCTTTTTCTAAGAGTATTGTTTTAGCCTGTCATTACCAAATAAAGTAAAATAATAAAAATATGTATTATGGACTTTGCCTACATTCAAAAAGAAAAATCATTTGCATTTTCTTTCATCATTTCTTGCAGTAACCACAATATGTTAGCAAATACAGAGGAAGGAACAACTCCCTATCTGAGACACTTACAGTCTTTAGTAAAACTTAAACAACAAATGGTCTGGTAGCACTTTATAGACTATTATTAGTCTATAAAGTGTTACCAGACCATTTGTTGTTTTTTAAGTTTATCTTGTACAGACTAACTTGTCTATCCCCTGAAGTCTTCAGTAGGAAATTATTTTGATGAAGAAACATTCTTTTTTTTCCCCGGACTAAAAATTATAATTGATAATTATAATTTGACACTGATTTCAATGTGGCCAGGACTTGACTCCGAAAAAAAATAACTCACATATCTCGTTTTACTGTACACGCTATTTAATTCAATTTTGCATGCTGAACCTCTCTGGTCTGGGACTTTGGTCCAGCAACATCTGTGGTTCAGCAGCAATCACACATTGCATAAGCAGAGAGCACTGGTAGTTTGGAGTGGGGATTTACTGGGAGTCTAGCTGCAGAGGGGTCGGCAGTTGGGAGCCTGGCTGAAATTGAGTCAGGCCTGTGGCCAGGGGACTGACAGCCAGAAGCTCGGCCAGGTTCAGGAGTAGATTCTGGCAGGAGGCCGGTGTCAGAAGTGCCAGCAAAGAGGAGCACATTGAGGGTCGTAAGCAGAACTGGGCTGGGAGCCCAGAGTTACAGAGCCTGGTGGCCAGGGTCAGCAGCCAGGAGAGATATAGCTACACAGCAACGTTATTTCAGAATAACTATGCAGGCATCTACACAGCAATAGTGTCACTTCACATTTATTTTGAAATAATGGATGGCTTATTTTAGTGTTGGTAAATCTCATTCTACGAGGAATAATGCCTTTTCTGAAATAGTTATTTCAAAATAGGGGCTGTGTAGACAGGGCAGCTGAAGTTATTTCAAAATAAGGAGCCTTCAGCCCTTCCCATGGTGCCTTGCTGGCCGCTCTGTCTACACTCATCCAAACTCTATAGTTCCCCTTTCCCCTGGAGCACTTGAAGGTGCAGCCTTAGGGCAAAGAGATTATGTTTCACAGGAGGACCTGACAGCCCTGAGCCACCCAGCAGCTGCCACTCCCTCCGATTTTGCACAAAATGAGCCAGTCTGCTGGTCCCACCCAGCTCTCCACTGCTCACAGGGAGCAGTCAGACAGCTCCCAGGAGCCTGCCTGGGCCCAAAAGAGGCGTGCTCCTTCCTGGTCTGGTGCGGAGATCCTGAACCTTATCGAGGTCTGTGAAGAGGAGACAAACCTCCAGGATCTCCGCACCAGATGCAGGAATGTGGATGTCCATGGCCAGATGGCCAAGAGCCTGTCCAACAAGGGGCACATCCACACACAGGAGCAGTTGCGGATGGAGGCAAAAGAGCTTCACTAGGCATATGCCAGGACCTGAGAGCATAGCTCCTGCTCCAGAGCAGAAACACCACACCTGACACTTCTATGAAGACTTGGACTGTATCCCAGGGGGTGGTTCAGTCCTCTCCTCCTCCGATAATGTACTTAGGGCTCAAGATGCCCACTGTCATCCTCCCAGGGAACAGAGATGTGGAGGAGGAGGAGGAGGAACTGGACAAGGCCAGCACCATCACCTTCCTGACCCTCGAGCTGGTACCCCACACTCTGGACCTGTCCCAGGCATCGTTAAAGGCTGGGGAATATACATCACATTCCCTACGCACACAGGTTGGAAGGGGTGGGAGGCGAGGGACTGGGGCATGTGCCTCGCTAGGCCTTTGCTGCCTGGGGATTGCACAACAGCCGGCGCATGTGTGTGCATGTGGCACAGCTGTCCAGGGCACACAGCCCCAGCAGGCTGCACGTTGAGTAATTTGTGCTATTGGCCACAGGGTGACTGGAGAGACCTGCCATACTCATGACGGTACGGTGGGTCACCCTCCCTCCACCAGCTACCACTAGAAGGTGGCTGGGGACATGGAGACAGACACACGCGCACACACAACCTCCATAGTGCCGCACACAGCACACAAGCTTGCCCACACTCCCTGGGCAGCATCCACTCCTGGGGACAGCATGGTGAGGCGCAGGAGCGTTTACCAGTCTCACACACCTCCGCACAACACCCTGTTCCCCTCTCCCTCAACAGGCAGGGGTAAAGTTCTCTCTCTGCAGGATGCTGTGCCTGTAGATGTGGTCAGCCTCTGCCCCCAACCCTGGCAGGAAGCCTCCCCCTTCTGCTCACAAATATTGTGAAGGACAACATACAGCCACCATGTGTGGGACGTTCTGTTCCCCAATGTCCAACTGGGTGATGAGGCATCTGAAACATACCTTCAAATGGCCAAAGGTGCCATCCACAAGGTGCAGTTGGGGAAAAAAGTTCTGGCATGCAGCTTCTGGAAGATGCTCAGGTTGCAAAAGACATGAGCGTTGTGGGCCTTCTCCAACCAGCCGATGTAGTTGTCCGTAAACTGGCCCCAGTGGTCCATGATGGCTTTCAGGACCATTGAAAAGTATCCCTTCCAGTTGATGTAGACAGAAGTCTGGAGTTGGGGGCCTGGATGGAGATCAATAGTCAGCCTCACCACCTGAAGAAGGAGACAAAGAGAATCATAGAATAGTTAGAGCCCTCAGAAGGTCCCTGAGCCCAACCCTCACTCCTCCAACACACACCAGGAGCAAACCCCACACTTACCTCATCCCCCAACAGGTCTTTGAGAGGGTGGGATTGAAAAACCTTCCGGGAAGAGAGCTTGCACCACCACCATCCACTTCCCCTTTCTCTAGGGAACCCCATTCCAGCAGTCCATTCCCCTCCTGGAACAATGGCCCAAAAGCACCATTCCTGCATGACTGTGGTCCTGATTGTCAACCTCCCCACACCAAAATGGTTCCCGACAGACCAGTAGTGCTCCGGTGTGGCGAGCTTCCACATGGCAATGGCGACGCACTTCTGGAGGAAGATGGCAGGTCTCAATGTGAGTGTCCCATCGCCTGTGGACACGGGTGAGCCACTCACAGAGCTCCAGAACGGTGTCCTTCATCTGAAAATTCTGGAGCCACTGTTGGTTTTCCCACCACTCCATGATGAGCCAGTCCCACCAGTCGGCACTGGTGTCCAGGTGCCAGAAGCGGCAGTGCACGATGTGCAGGGAAAAGTGGGTGGGATCCAGCTGCAAGAGCCACACCCACAGAGCGGCAAGGAGGATCTCCAAGATGAGCAGGGGGATGGGTTCCTGCAGAAACTGTTGCATGAGGTACAGCACACGCTGCAATAGCTGTCGACTGTCCAGAGGCAGCTCCGGCTTCATAGATGGATTTGTGAGGTGTCCTCAGGGGCAATCACAGCAGGCAAAAGAAAAGGGTTTGTTGTGCCTCAGTGAGGTAGGCAAAGGAAAAAAGCCTGAGACACTGCTGTACAAGGGGGTCTCTTTTAGCAAGAGCCTCAGATAGCCTCAGGAAGTAACTGCTGTCCTGATACCCTAACTAAAGTAGTTCTGGATGTCCTTAAATATGATTTAGTGTCCAGTCAACATGGACACTATTTCAAAATAGCTCAGCACCATTTTGATGAGCTTTTGACATGTAGAAATGCTATTTCAAAATAAGGTATTTTGGATTATTTCTTCCAAAATAGCTTATTCTGAAACAAGTGTGCACTGTAGACGTGGCCCAGGAAAACCAAGAAGCAGAGGGACTAGAATTGACCTATTTTGATCCAGCAAACTACCTCGTTCCAGATTAGTCAGGTTCTGAGCATGCTGGACCAGAGAGATCCAACCTTTATGGATAATAATGATACACAATGGATTTGAAGATAACATCTAGAAAATAGCACTGAGCTAAGAATTTCAGGAAATAGACCTTGCAAATGAATGTATCCTTTGCCAAGACAGAGCCCCTGCTTCCATCTTTGGGGCTCCTCGTGGTCAGCAGAATGGACCTGGGCAAATCTGTTTGTAAGATTTAGTCTTAGTCATTTTTAAACTCTCTCCCTCAAGGCAATTTGCTAAATAGTACAGCAAACTATATAGGACAGAAGAAATAGCAGTACTTGTAAAGTTCATGGGTATGCTAAAGTTTTTCATTTTATATATCACACACAAGTTGTTTCGGCATGTCTACAAAGTCAGCATGCTATAAAATGATAATAAAGAAAAACATTTTTTAGAAGTTTAGTTTTAGGGTTAGGCGCATTAGGAAACAGGGCATATGATGCTGTAATGTCTGCCACTGATTTCATTTTTCTCATTGCATTGCTCTCACAGAAAGGTCATTTATCTTTTGGATAAGAAATACATAGTGAAAGGGACATCATTTTATTTGAAAGTCGTGTTTCAGAATCTAGAGATAGACATATTCAGCCCTGCCTGCTGGTGACTTGTTTTCACACCATCCCAAACAAGGACCTACTTCAGCTAGTTGGCATCAGTTGACAGCCTTGGTGGTAGGTTCAGCATAGGTGCTGAGCAGAGGTACTGGAACAATTAGTGTAGAGTAAGGCTGCTGATAGCCATTGCATGGAACTGTAAACTTTATATACAATGGAACCACAAAAAGCCCCAGAGCAGCTGCACCCCTAGCACTCCTACTGACAGCAACTATGGCACTGAGGAATCGATGGGCATGCTCTAGAAAAGGGGGAATGCTGGGAAAATTTCTATGGCCACTATTTGTTCTGGGTTTATATAGAGGATGGATTGAAAGAATATTCCCTAATCTCCCCATTATAAATTATACAGAGATAGGATTTCTAAGTTTCAATTTGGCAGGGAAACAGATTCCATGCAGGGAATACTTTATAGCCTTCTTGCAGGGAAATTTTTTTCTTTATTTGATGACATTGCGAGTGCTTGAAAGCAATGTACTATGTGCAGCAAAATTCAATGTGCACCTAAAGAAGGATAGAATGTAAATGAGTGCAGAGATAATGTAGGTATGCAGTGAAGCGGTCATTGCAAGAATGGCTGCGAAGTTCTCTAGGCAGTTTTCTAGATATAATGTGAAAGCTAGTCTATCCCGCTCTTGCTGTTTTCCCTACTGAAAGGTGTTTTCCTAATGAGAATATCATGTCTGGGCCTAGAAGGCTTTCAGTTTTATTTCTACTAATTTTTTAAGTGGCTTTTTATACATTTCTATGACTACGTCTACATTGCAAGCATCTTGCGCAAGAACTGTTTTGCACGGAGTTGTTGCACAAAAGGTCTTGCACAAGAGCGCATCCACACTGCCATGTGCTTTTGCGCAAGAGTGTGCAACAACTCCGTGCAAAATCAGGAAAGCTCTGATAGACATTTTAGCCATAGGAGTTTCTTGCGCAAGAAACCCCTGTTGCCCATCCACACTGCCTTCTTGCGCAAGAAGGCTAATTCCTCATGGGGAGAGGAATAACTTTTGCACAAGAAGCCCCCTGTTCTAACACTTTACTGTAAATTTACTTGCACAAGAACACACGTGCAGCGTAGATGTTCCACAAGTTTTTCGCAAAAATGGCTGATCTTGCGCAAGAAGACTGTGGTATAGATGTAGCCTAAGTGTCTCAGGTTTATTTTCATGGATCTGTAAAAGTTGCAATTTGACATGGAAATAGTCATTAGTAAAGAGCTGTGCACAGCCTTGTTACAGAAGAATTTGGTTATCTGTTGATTAATGTATAGATGTTGGGAATGCCCCCCCTCCCCTCCTGATAATGAGCCACCTTAGGCTAGTTAACTATGCACCTAAAAGAGCATGCATTGTATGTATAGGTAGCCAAGTATGTATCTTCATTCCCCTCTCCCCCTTCTGTCAAGGATAGTTGTTTAGTGCATAGAAAGATTGACTAGAGATGGTCTAAACTTTGTTGTATTGCTTTTCTTTTTTAAAAGAAAAGTTGGGGAAAAAAGTACTCCCAATCAATTAAATAAAAGACAATGATAATCCTTGGTACCTGTCAACATTTTTAATTAAAAGTCTTTACTTTTTACTCAAAGTGCTCTATTATTGGGGACTTGTTTATTTTACAACCCACAGTAACGTCAAAACTCAAGGCAATAGCTGTTTTTTACATTGAGTTTTGTCGTTTCCTTTTTCTTTGTAAAAAGTTAAGGCATTGAATGCCACAGTATATTTTGAAAGGACATTAAGTCCTTATGCTTAATGGATATCACTACTAAGCATTAATGGTGTGTTAATAATAAGCTCTCTTAAAGAATATTAACACAGATACTGCGATAGTATTTAAAAAAAGATATAACTTAATTTTGCCCAATAACTATACCACACAATCACTCCTACTCTCTGTAATCTGAATTCTGTTTACTTGCAATCTGAATTCTGTTTACTTGCCAACTGAATTTCTTTCCTTTATCAGAACTCCAAATACTACACAGTTCTATAAGATGTTACATATGAATAAGAATGTAGAAAAATATTTTCTCTTATGTTACAGTATTTATTTACATGATGACTTAATACTCTAATAGGCTGCATACCCAAAGGTCATTGGCATCATCAATTTATTGCATATGAAATCTAGCACACACACACAAAGTGGTGCCATAACCAATGAGTTTAGATAGGCTCTTTGTCATAAAAGTCTTGCCAGTATCTTCTCTTCCATTGTGTCCCTCTTTCTCTCTGAGCTTCATTCAGAGCAGCTCCGGAGCACCAAGACTGTGACTGTGTTACAGCATATATTTGTTTTGTCACATGGATAGCTTTTTATAGAGTGCCTGTGTTACAACCATCCATACAAATGCATAAGAAATAAAAACCCTAACAAGAGGCGGAACCTTTCCTATGGCAAGAGTATACTCTTTATATGTACTTTAATACTTCTCTCAAGAATCTATTTGAGCAATCAAAACTGAAATTGGAGGGTGTAAGCCACTCTTCTCAGTCCTGGGCCCCAGCCATGTGCTCCAACCCGTAAACCAACACTCAGTGGTGCTCTTTAAGCACTAGCCCTGAGAAAAAAAAATACAGTTTCAGGTAGGCCCAGGTCCTGGTTCAGGGTGGGACAGATAAACAGACAGCAGTTCACTGGCAAGAGAGGGGGAGACTGCCACCCAAGATTTTGGAGTGGGAGGGGGGACGTGGGCCCTCCCTACTCCACCGTGTCCTGGCCCAAGGCCCTAACAGTGGCAGCCATGGCTACCACTGGGGTCAGCAGGGATCTAGCCTGCAACACACTGGCCCTACAGTACAATGAGGTCCACCTGACTGGTGTTGGCTTCCCCTGGGGCACTTCCAAACTCTCCCTAACTGTCTACTTGTCTCCACGGTGGCTGCAGGTTCTCAGGGTCATCGGCATCTGAACCCTCAGGTAGGGTAAAGAAGGTCTCCTCTTCAGTGTAGGGGCTCGGCGGTCCGGGCCAGTCCTCAGCCTTCGTAAGGTCTTCAGCAGCCTCCTGGCTCGAAAGCTCAGGGCAGGCTTCTACTTCCTCCAGCAGCTGGGGCACTACTGAGTTCCTGGGCTTGGCTTTTATACCACTCGCCCCATCCCTTGGCTTCCAGGGTGTTAAAAGGCAGGACTGGACTCTGTCCACCTGGGCTTAGAGAGGGGTCCTTCCCCCTCAGGGTCAGTGAGCAGCCACCCCTGCTCATTAGAGGGATTGCCTGTAATTTTGAAATGTTCATCCTGAGATCTGAAAATTTTCACTGTGTCTAATAAATGTACAGTGACAGTAGGGTTAGACTGTGACTCTGACAGTCATTTGCTCATCGTCATTTCAACCTTGTGCTTATTTTATTCTGCAAGTGTCAGATAGCTGTTTGAAATTATTCATTTTGCTGGTAGCTTTTAAGTTGAAAACTCCAAAAAAGGAGAACTTTTGAAATTACTGTTCAACTCGTGAATCACCAGGCTCTAATGTATATGGTTAGAAGAGATGGACTGATTCAAGAACTTGTTCAATCAGCTGCTCCATTGATGAATATTCATCTACCGCTCATCTTCAAACCGGATCTTACAGCCATCTGTTGCCCGCTGCTTAGAATCAGTGAAACACCTGCCACAATCTTGTCTTACATTTTAACTCTTCCTATGGGTAAATCCTGCATTTTCCTCCACAGGGACAGGGAGCCTTGCCCAAAGAGGAACCAATGGTGTTCTGCTGTTTGCTGAGGCACATGGGATAGGATGGCAGGATTACATACAAGACATGTAGATTTTCCTGCATGCCAGAGTGCAGCTCCAGAAGTGTTCCCTTCTGGTGTGGTACAGAGGATTATTTTGGGGCTGGAGCTGGTAAAACTGTGGATTACTAACCACTTTCCTCACATAGAGGGAAAGAGAGCACAACAGCTATGGAGGCTAGCACAGCCCTACCTCCAAAATTGTAGCTCCTGCTGAGAGCCTGGACATATGTCCCATGGGATTGTGAGAGGATCACATGCAATTGTGGAGCTTTGGTTGTTGAGGGGGTTACAATTTTTTGTCCTAGAAATGTGTTGGCTGGAGGGAGCAAGCCACATATTAAGATGCGGAGAGTCTAGGTGGCACCAAAAATTGCTACCCTGGTACAACAATTACTTCTAATTTTATACTTCTGTACTATGCTTATAAATACAGGATGTGATTGCATGAAACTGTCAGTTTCTTATTCTGCCATCAGGCCAAATGATGGCTCAGATCCTCCACTGGTGTAAATTGGTTTGGCTCTACCAAAGTCAATTAATTTACATCAGCTGAATATTTGCCCTGGCTCATTCTCCTCTTCATGTTTCGTTTGGCAAATGTAAAGCACGTATTTCTATTACCTCTGCTGAACAACCACAGTGGTGAGAGAGACAGAAAGACAGAATTTGAGATGGATTCTTTTTTGTGGCTCATAAATTAAAACAAATAAATAATTAAAACTCTGTTGCAGAATTTGTATTGAATGGTGATAAGACTAAAATGAATTCAGATTGACATTCAGTTCCCAGGTTAATTTGGTAGGGCCAACAGTTGGATTTTAATGGAATGACAATTTCATTTAAAATAAAAGCTATATATTGTATAACATCAAACCTTGCTCACAATGCTATTTCTATTCAGTAATTTTTAGAGAATAACCACACTTCACTTAAAGTAAGTATCTGTTATGTTATTTTGATTATTCTTATCATTATAATACTGTTGGGAAACTGTTCTATACTTGAAAGAAAACTTTAGTCTGCCCCTGGTCAGGTCCCTTATTTCCATAGAAACAGTGAGAGTGTTTAGGGAGATTGGATTACATTTAGGCACGATAAAATCTAGGCAATTTTTGTGGCATTTGGGATTTTTGATATGGTATACAAATTTATAGTCAAGATTTTGAAGACTGACAACAGCTTCTTATCTGTCTCCACTGTACTTAATAACTATTTTCATTTGCTTTGATATTATTCTTGACATATGCTGTTGTTTAATTCCACTTAAAACATGAACACTGAAAAAAAAACCCTTTTACTCTGGCTTCCGTAAAACAATTTAACCATCCCACAATTTAAGCATTTACTTTTTTCACTTGGAATTGGCAAGGAGTGCTTCCCTGACATAGAATCCTAAGCAAAGGATCTGTTTGGTTAAAGCCATGGAAAAGTCTATGAAATCAGTTTCCAACCCAAGGCACAATTGCAGTCTTCCAATCAAATTTCAGGTTTGTTCACAGGTTCCCAAGCCTCACGTCCACAGTCAACTACTGTAGACTGAGCCTATAATATAATTAATGCCTCTGTAGCTATGCAAATATTTTAGAGCTGGTTGGAAACCAATTGCCAGCCCCTTCCCCAAACATGCTAATTTCAACATTTGTTTTCATCATGAATTGGGATGAAAAAAAACCTGACTATTGAATATTTATGTGTGAAATGGAAAGTTTCAAAGATTTTGATTTAGAAATGTCAAAATGGTTTCCATTTTGCAGAAACTGCATTTTAATAGTTAAAAAATTGACCAGTTCATGTACAAGAAATCATCAAGCACACCCATAGCCTGGGATGGTCTCACTTTTGTAGTAGAAACAGCCTCTGCTACATGGAAAAACTTAGTTCTGGTGATATTAAAATCAGGAATATTTCTTGATCACTTAATATAAGAGATATTATACATTCCTGGGAAATTCCTAAAATGAAATCTCTCAGAATAAGCTTTAAGGACATGTCAACACTCTGGAGAACTTCAATCCTCCAGAGGTTGATCTCCTAGCATTTGATTTAGCAGGTCTAGAGTAGACCCTCAAATTGAACGCTGAGGGTAGCTGTTGCTGGCATCCTGTACTCATTCTGTGGGGAGGAAGGGAAACAGACAGGAGTGTGTGCCTCCCTTGGCCTCCTGCAGTGTAGATGTTGCAGTGGCTCAGCTTAAGGTAAGCCAAATCCAGCTATGCATTTTGTACCTTAAGCCAACCTGCCTTGTCTAGTGTAGACCTCAGCTAAGTGTGCCTACTTCAGCTCAAATCAAAATAAATAAAGTTTATTGTCAAAATGATTCAAGATACTGCATTTGTGACTTTGCTTTGGTCCATTCTTCATCTTTCTGACCTAGAAATATTTTAAGAGCTACTCTATGGTTCATCAGTACTCTTCCATACCAATACCCTCACACAAACCTTCAATGCATTCAAATGAAAGTTCATTTTCAACATACCAAATTTCACAGAAGATGAGCAAACAAATCTTAATGTCTAATATCAGATCAAAATCAATTCTAAGTCTTTATAGGCAGTCACTGACTGCAATTTTATCATAACATAGTGTTAGTGCATCTTTGAATGCAAAATCGTCTCAGTGCAAAATGGTATTGTTGCAATATTTGTCTTTTCACTAAACAACTTAAAAGGGTGGTCACCAACCAGTAGCCTCTGACAGGTGATCCTGACTGGTTTGGACAGGAAGCTATCAAGTGCTGGCACTTCAGTTGCTCCTCCACCTTCTGCATTTGAGCTGCCCCCCTGGGAGCCTCCTACTTGCTGTTGCAGGGTGTGAGGGAGAAGGGGGGGCTCTGATGTCAGGGTCCCTCCCCCCCACTCCTGTACCCTGCCTCCACACAGAGAGAAGTGGATGGAGAGAGCTTGGCAATGCAAATCTGTCCCTCTCAAAGAACACATTCCTTTACAGCTTGCAAAGTGGGTTATTTTGGGTTTTTGACTGGTCTGTTCATTTCATCATTTTCATTTCTCTTACGCTTCAATTTAATTCTTTGAATAGTGAGTTCTAAAATGCCTGACTTGCCGAGGCTGGAGTAATTATCCGGATGGCAATTGCTGCTCCTGGAAGTAGCTGGCATGTCCTTACAGCTCCTGAGAAAGGAAAAGCAGGGGGTCTCTGCATGCTGTTCTTGCCTGCAGACACCACTCCTGAAGCTCCCATTGATCAATAACAGGGAACTGTGGCCAATAGAAGCTGTGGACTCAGTGCCTGTAGATGAGGGGCAGCACATGGCACCATTGGAGCCATTACTGTACATACCAGCGCTTTCAGGAGTGTTACTTGGCCAAGGTAGGAGTTAGCCCCCCCCACTGTTCTACCACCTGGAAACAGTATCAAATGGTGCCCAGCCAGAGCCTGCATCCTGAATCCCTGTCCCAGCCCTGAACCTCATCCTGCCCCCAACCTCCTGCCCCATACGTGAGTCCCCCAGACCCAAACTCCTTCCTAGAGCTTGTACCCTAAGCCCCCTCCTGGACCCCAATACCCTGTCCTGGGCTAAGCCTGGAGCCCTTCTCACAGGCTGAACCCCTTGGCACAAGACCAGAGTCTGCATCCCAACCCTCTACCCCAGCCTGGTGGAAGTGAATGAGGATGGGGGACAAAAGGGGATGGGGTGAGCAGGGTGAGACCTCAGAGAAGGGGTGGAGCAGAGGCAGAGCCTTAAAGAAGGGCTGGGAAGGAAGCCAGGCAAGGATATTTGGATTTGAAGTAGATCTTACATTTTACACTTATATCAAAAAAGTGATCTTGTGGTTAAAAAGGTTGGAGACCACTGACTTAAAACCTACACTCTGCTATCAGTAAAACATGGATAATGTATTTTAAGCCATTACCATCATCAGGCCAGCTTTTGGTGCACCATATTGACTATTTAGAAGTTTTAACAAAGGAAAGCACCATTTCTTTCCTTTCAGCTAATTACAATTTCACACCACAGTCATAATTAGTGACATGTAGAGAGGCCTGTATCCAGCTGTGACAGGTACTAGATATCAATCATTATTTCATCTCAGATTGAACATGCAATATTAATCACTAGCAGAAATCATGCACATTTCATAGCATAAATCAAAACGAGTTTAACAAATGTCATTGCAAGGCCTTTATGCAATAATGATGAGCGTCTAGTTCTACTCTGTCGTGGTTTCTTTCCAGATAATAAGACCATGCAGCCACATGAAGCATAGTCACAATATTGACATTTCAGAAACGCAACTAACAGATTGAGAGATGGATGGCATATCAGAGTAGATGATGAGGATGAAGTAAATTGCTTAAAGTGTATTAACCAGACTATAAGAGTACACCAGGAAAAAAAAATGATATTCTCTCAATCTGTGTTCAAACCCCAACATCTACCCACTGTGGACATGAAAATAAAATGCTACTCATGTCGTGTAAGATTGCATAGATCTTTAAAAAATGATGTTTCTTAAATGCAGCAGAAAAAGGAGGAATGAACAGTGTTGACATTTAAGCTATCATCATTTCACTTCAGAGTGAACAGTGAACAGCCCATTGAGATGAATAGGAAAGTTCAGTTCTCCACAGCTGTTCTCCCCCCATACCTCCTGCCCTGTCTGCACATTTCTTCTTTGATTTGCATTTAACCCATAGATGACCTTTTAAAAACAGAGACATCTTGTTTGAAAATAGAGCAAATTGACTCATCTACCAACTGGCTAATCTATGCATGCTCAAAACAACATACAGGGAATATTAATCAAATTATACTGATGGGCTCAGATGATGATGCATTGGTCTGGATTTTGAAAAAATGTGATTCACATTTAGATTCCTATTTTATTTGTGTTGCAGAAGGATAAAGAGCAAATGTCTGCAATGAGTTAAAAATTCTTCCTTTTTGAATAACTTTATTTTATCCGGACCTACAAGAAAAAAAACCTGCACAAAACAGTGCTTCCAAACAAACATTTTGCAGAGGTATTCACACCTAAGTCATTGCAACAAAAGTGATTATAAAGTAAAGTATGAGAAATTGGGCACTTCTGTTAAAATTGCCTAAAGATTCTGACTCATCCCCGATCTCTGAAGGTCTGTCAGAAGGGTGCTGTTTATACACATCCATTATTATTAACCCCCATCAGGTCTTGATAGAATCTATGAAAGAGTTCTACTGCCATGCTGGACTACAATTCTCTGCCTTCATTGCTCTTGGAGAATGGCTTCTGTTGATTCATGGCCAGCTCATCTTTTTCCAATGGAGGGACAAAAGAGAATTATCCCCTACGCTGCTCCTATAATTCCTGCCTCAGACCCTATAGCAGAGGCTAGCTGAACAGTCTGTCACCTATGAACTGCTTCCCCAAACAGTTCCTTCTCTTGCACTACCTAGGGAAGTCTAGGGCTTATAACTGACTTCAGCAGGCTTTGGATCAGGGACTTAATTTAGGAATATTTTGATCTAGAAATAAGCTTCCATATAAACTTCAAAGGTGCTATATAGCATAGAAGTCATATGAGCTAACTAAGGTTGGGGTCAGTGGAGGGGGTAAGGATGCAGGGAAGAGATCTGAGGAACAGTTCTTCTTTTAGCCTATTCCTGAGTATATGAACTGAAGGTTTTGGTGTATACACGAGACAGACAGAAAACTGAAACAGCACTAGCAGCTTCAGTGAAAATCATGTTGACTAAATGAGAGGCCCTTTGACTTCAAGAAGGCACTACTGGCTTTGCTACAGTATTCCCACAAGACTGCAATAGGCTACAACAGTAAGGAAAATGAGCTCTTCCATACCTAGTGTGTTAACATTTAAGGGCAAAATGTTTATATTGAACATACTGAAGCCTCTAAATCTGTATCTGAAGTTCTGTTTGTGTTATCATTTGTGCCTACAAAGAACAGCTCTTTTTTTTTTTTGACAGAAATGGCATTGATGCACATAAACCAATATATTTAAAAGTTTCAAATAGCTCTTAAATTATTGACATATAATAAACAGCTAATAAAATATTAGAGAGTCAATAGTTTGCTTATGTGTATGTTTTATAGCTTTCTAAAAGAACTTTCCCTGATTTTTTTATTTCAGAAGCTGGAGAATGCAACTAGGGGAGAGGCTGTTCTGAAATAGACTTTAACAAATAGAGAGGAACTGGATGGGAATCTGAAATTGGAAGGCAGCTTGGATGAAAGTGATAATGAAATGATAGAGTTCATTGTTCCAAGGAATTGTAGGCGGGAGAACAGAAAAATAAAGACAATGGATTCCAAGAAGGAAGACTTTACTCAACTAGGGAAGATCCCATGGGATGCAGGTCTAAAGGGAAAATCAGTCCAAAAGAGTTGGCAGTTTTTCAAAGAGACATTAAGAATGCAAAAGCAAACTATCCCACTGCATAGGAAAGATAGGAAGTATGTCAAGAGACCATCCTGGCTTAACCAGGAGATTTTCTATTACCTACACAGATCAAAGAGGAGTCCTAGAAAAAGTGGAAACTAGATCAAATTGCAAAATATATAAGGGAGACAATATGGCAAAGGCAAGGCACAAAACAAGGTCAAACTAGATAGCAACAATAGATAACCAAAGAACATTCAAGATGACCAAGAGAGGGTAAGACCATTACTCAAGGAGAGATTGCGGGTAATAGTAACAGAAAATATGGAAACAGCAAAGCTGCTTAATGACTTCTTTATTTCGGTTTTCACCAAGAAAGTTAGAGCCAATTCCACATTTACATAATGAATGCCAGTGAAAGTAAGTATGATCAGAGGCTAAAATAGGAAAAGAACATGTTACAAATTACTTAGACAAATGAGATATCATCAAGTCACCAGGGTCTGATGACATTCATCCTAGAATACTCAGAGTTGACTGAAGAGGTATCTTAGCCATTAGCAAGTCTCTTTGAAAAGTAATGGAATATGGAAGAGATTCCGGAATATGGAAAAGAGTAAGTATAGAGACAGTCTACAAAAATAAAAATATGGGCAACTCAGGGAATCACAGATCATTACTTCTGTACCCTGAAAGATAATAGAGCAAATAATTAAGCAATCAATTTGCAAACATCTAGAAGATGATAATGTGATAAGTAACAGTCAGTATGGATTTTTCAAAAATAAATCATGTCGGATCAACCTAATAGATTTCTTTTGATGGGAGATGGGACTTGTTGATGAGAGGTGGGACTTGTAGACATGGTCTATCTTGACTTTAGTAAAGCATCAGATACTCTGTTGCATGGTCTTCTCATAAATAAACACAGGAAATGCAACTTAGATGGAACTATAACATGAGTGCAAAACTTGCTGGAAAACTGTTTCCAGGGAGTTATTATCCATGGTATACAGTCATGATCAGACAACATAATGATTGGGATCCTGTAGGGATCAGTTCTGAGTTTGGTGTCCTTCAATGTCTTAAGTATTTAGATAATGGTGTAGAGAGTAAACTTAAAAAGTTTGAGGGTGAAACCCAGCTGGGAGGGGTAACAAGTGCACCGGAGGACAGAATTAAAATTCATAATGATCTGGAGAAACTGTTTGCAGTATATAGGATTAAATTCAATAAGGACAAATGTAAATTGTTCCTTTTAAGAAGGAATCAGATACATGCATAGGGTATGTCTACACTTAGGGCCGGTCCGATGTATTCTGGTGCCCCGGGCACGGGCTCGTGGCACTGACTCCGGGCGCATGGCGCATGCGTGGCCTGGATATGGCCGCTGGTGTGCAGCCTGGGGCCTGACCCTAGGGCACACAGCGCAAGCGCAGCCCAGTCCAGCCTGGCTGTTGCTGCTGGCATGTGCGCCGGGCCGTGTAGGGCCCCGCAGCCGTCGGGGGAAGGGCATTGCTGGCCGGCGCCGCAGGGATGTAGGCGGGCCGGCGCTGTGGGAGCTAGGCGCGTGGCGCCTGATAGCAGCTGTAAGGGATGCTGCGTACCCCTTATAGCCGCCATCAGGCCCCCCCCATCGGTTGGCACCCTGGGCAGCTGCCCAGCTCGCCCATGCCTCCGTCCGGCCCTGTCTACACTACAGCACTATTTTGAATTAACTTGTTTTGAATTAGTTAATTCCAAATAAGCTAATTTGAAATAATGCATCTAGGCTATGTCTAGACTGCAGGCTTCTTTCGAAAGAGCCTCTTTCGAAAGCATCTTTCGAAAGAGCCTCTTTCGAAAGCATCTTTCGAAAGAGCCTCTTTCGAAAGATCGCATCTAGACTGCAGGCGGATCTTTCGAAAGAGAAACCCGCTTTTTCGAAAGAGAGCACCCAGCGAGTCTGGATGCTCTCTTTCGAAGACGGCCTCTTTACATTGAAGAACGCCTTCTTTCGAAAGAGGAACTTTCGAAAGAAGGCGTTCTTCCTCGTGAAACGAGGTTTACCGCCATCGAAAGAAAAGCCGCATTCTTTCGAAATAATTTCGAAAGAACGCGGCTTGAGTCTGGACGCAGGGGAAGTTTTTTCGGGAAAAGGCTACTTTTCCCGAAAAAACCCCTGAGTCTGGACACGGCCTTAGACACAAAAACAAATTCAAAATAGCATTTTTCTAATTCGAAATAGCGCGTCCACATTGAGTGAACCCTGAATCGAAGGTAAGGCTGGCCGGAACCAGTGATGGCAGGGCATCAGAGTCAGACTTAGTGTGTGGGTCTGCTGCCTCAGGCTAGCTGAGGTGCTTAAAGGGACCCTACCCCCCATCCTGGACAGACAGTTCTCAGGTTTCTCTGCTTGCTTGTCTACCTCACTGAGGGACAGCAAAGCATTTGTGTCTCGGAGTGCTCTACTTGCCCTCACTTGGGACACCACGGCACTCTGCAACATGGAACCAGACCTGCCCCTGGGGACTCTGCTGAGTCTCGTGGATACGTTGCCAGCAGCCTGGCTGTACTGTCTGCAGGCTGCCATCCGGGAGGACCTTCAAGGGGCTGTCAGGATCCAGGGGGCCCTGCAGGAGAGCTTCCACCCTGAGGAGTGCTAACAGTCTCCTCGGTCTGCCCCACTGGGGGCTTGTGCCCCATTCCTCCCTCTCATCCTTCCATTTACCCTTCCCTAGCCCCCCCTTTCTGATGTCAAATAAAATGCACTTCTGTCTCAAAAATACAAACTCTGTTTATTTAGCAAAACTGTGGGGGGATGAAACTCTGGGGAGATTGGGTAGGGGGGCAGGAGAGGGGAGGGGGAAAACTTGGAGGAGAGAGCTGGAAAGGGGAAGCAAGGGGAAGGAGGAGGAGGGGAAACTCAGTGCTCAGGGGTGGGGGTCTCGCTGGGCCAACTGCCACCCAGCACCATGGGGGAGGGAGCCTCGGTGTCCCCCGAGGGATGGGGAAGAGAGTGTGGAGGTTGAAGAGGAGGGTGTGGAGATTGAGGAGGAAGAGGTGGGAGGGGGGCAGGAGTGGGAGGAGGAACAGTAGCTGGGGGGGCAGCAGGCACAGGACCGGCACGGGGCAGCATGCTCTGCACCAGGGCCTGTAGATGGTGACAGATGGCATGATCCTGGGCAAGCAGATCCCACTGGAACTCCCAGTTGTCCTGCACCCGCTGCTCCATGATCCTGGTCTGGGCTCGTAGGGCCTGCAGGTGCTACTCTCTGTACCCTTGCTGCATGGTGGTGGTCCTGCTGAGGCCGCAGGTGCGGGGGCTTGTCCCGGGCGGGGTGGTGCGCCCTGCACATAAGCGCTCCTCTATTTCGATTTAAAATAGTGGTTTGGTGGTGTAGACGCTATTGAAGTTAATTCGAAGTAACAGCTGTTATTTCGAATTAACTTTGTAGTGTAGACATACCTATACAAAATGGGAAATGACTACCTAGGAAGAAGTATTGGGAGTCAGTGGAACACAAGCTAAATGAGTCACCAATGTAACATTATTGAAAAAAAACAACAACATCCAAAACTATCCATCCAATCCAAACATCATTTTGAGATGTATTAGAAGGAATGTGATAAGCAACACAGAAGTAATTCTTCCACTCTACTCTGGGCTGATTAGGCCTCACCTGGAATAGTGACACCAACTCTGGGTGCCACATTTCAGGAAAGATGTGGACAAAGTAGAGAAATTCCAGAGAAAAGCAACAAAAACCATTAAAGGTCTAGAAAACATGATCTGTGGGGCAAAGTTGAAAACACCTGTCAGGGATGATCCTAGATAATACTTAGTCCTGCAATGAGTGCAGGGGACTGGACTATGACCTCTCAAGGGCCCTTCCATGTCTTTGGTTCTATATATATAACCAATGACAACACTTATAGCTCATAATACCTATAATATGCTTCTAGCCTCTTTACATATTTAAATTGTATAAACTACTTTTAATTGTATCTTTAATACAATTTGTGGCCAGTCACCTTTTAACTACTGTAAATGATTGTGGGAGAAAAATTTAGATGTCAAATTTGCAAATATGCTTTTTGATTGGGCTAAAAGTCTACAAGTCTTCAATGAACCCTACGTGCATCGTCATCAGCCATAGTGCAAAATTTCTTTAAGGTGTTTTCCCCCTTCCTGATCTGATATTAATACAAGATAGTGGGACATGATCAAAAATCCTGTGAAGGCAATGGAAATTTTTCCATCAAATTTAAGGGTGTGTGTCAATATGATTTATACCACACAAATGGTCAAAGGCTCAGAATTTGAGCAGGGGAAAGTGGGCATAGCTTCATTGCAGTCAATAGTATAATGCTAATGCACACAAGCTGGACATCAGCCTTAGCACTTTTATCCACTCAACATGTAGCTTTAAACACATTAGATGTTTTAAATTCAGTGTATTCTAATTTTACTCCTTATCTTTGATTTGGAACAGTTTCATAATATTTCTTTTGGTCATCATTAAAGACCAAATTGTGCCTTTCCCATAACCCTTTGTACAAGGAGTAGCAGACTGTTTTGCTACACGTTGAGCAGCTGGAACTCCAGATAGTCACAATTTGCTTCCTGTTTCTCCAGGGACTACAAGGAGTATTAGCCCTTGGGATGCTTCTGTCCTTCCTGTGCTAGAGATGTGGACAGCCAGCAGAGAAGAAAAAGGGAGCATCTTTTGCTGCCTTGTTACTACCCTTCAAAGAATCATTATATCTAATCCTACTTAAATAATGATACCCACATTATAAAACTCCTGTGTTATGAAGACAGTATAAAAGAGATAGAAGCGGGCCTAAACCATGATGATTAGATCTGCTTTTTCTTACAGTTAAATTCAGTGTTAGGACATGACAAAGATTACAAGCAACCATTCAAATTAAGCAATTCCATATGTAAATTCTCCCAGAATATGAGAATGTTCAGATCTGGGATTTTGATTCAGGTCCATCTCTGATCATGTCTTTAGTAATTTTGTAAATTTAGAAAAAAAAATCTAGCTCCACAAAAGGAAAGTATTGAAATCTTCTTCTTAGCAATCAGAGAAAAATATCAAACAACAAACCTTCACACAAGGATTAGGAGATCCACAACCAATCTTCAACTTCTCAGAGCCTAATTCAGAGTTAAATCTCATCACTTCAAATTGCACCTATGTACGTAACGAATATTCAGCTTCATAATCAGTGCAATAAAAATAAAACATGTTTAAGCAACTTAACTTACTGCAGAAAATGTAAAATCATCCCCAAATATCCCCACAAGCAATGACACCATTGTTTCCATAGTAACTAATGAACTTCAAAAAGGAACCTCACACATGGCCTCAACATCATAGTAACCATGACAACCTGACGTTACCAGTGGAAGACCATGAATAAAATGTTAAAAAAACCAAACTCATCACAAATAAATTGTAAGACTGTAGTTTGTTTCCTAAATCAAATGGGAACCATACATTTTTGTTGCTTTGCCTCAATCTTATAGTACTATCATCTGAAAACAATATGATCATAACAAACTCCTGTAACCAAAAAGTGTACCCATCACACATCAGCATGTTTTCTCACTATAAAGTAAGTATTCAAAGTTGGGTTGCAAAGGTTAGTTACTTAAAATCACATCTAGTCACCTAAATCAGAGGTCTGATTTTTTTTGAGGTGTCATGTATATGTAATTCTCCATAAAGTCAATGGCATTCTCCATGAAGTCAATGGAAGAAAACAGAACTAATGGTGTTAGCCTCCAAAACTATAAATACAATTGTTATTTAAGGGTGCTTCTGAAAATGCCTCTTAATTTTTGCTGGTGTCTGCTGGATTTCTCAATGATACGCATGCAAACTCCATGAATTACATAGTTCCAGAGACAGGAGAAAATGGCCAGGTATTTAAATATAATCGGAAGGATGTTTTAAATTAAGACCTATGAACTTCAGAGAATAAAGCTTAAATATTTTATTCTCATTTAAATTTTCTCAGAAGAGAAGGCAACTGTAATGCCAGCACTAATACTAGAAAGAAAAGAGTTCCTAAAAGTTGTAAAACATGGGTTCAGGTCCTCAAATTCACTGGTATTGAGAGTTATGTGCCTAAATAACGGTGAGCATCTGAGCCATAGTCAGTAGATACATTTTGTATTTCTAATTAATGAGAGCTCAGAATTAGAGGACAGAAGGCACCATTGTGATCATCCTGTCCAGTGGTTCTCAACCAGGTGTACATGTATTCATGGGGGTGAGCAGAGGTCTTTCAGGAGTACTTCAACTCCTCTAGATATTTGCCTAATTTTACACAAGACTACATAAAAAACATCAGCAAAGTCAGTGCAGTAGTACAGTAGTCTGGGAAGGTTGAAAGTCATTGATCTAGTCTGCCCTCTTGTATAGCATAAGTCACAGACCTTCCCCCAAATAAATAATTCCTAAAGAGTATCTTTTTAAAAAGACATCCAATCTTGATTTAAAAATTGTCAGTGATAGAGAATCCATCGCAGTTCTTGGTAAACTATTCCAATGATTAATTATTCTGACTGCTAAACATTTATACTTAACTTCCAGTCTGTTTGTCAAGCTTTAACTTCTAGCCATAGGATCATGTTATACCTTTTCAGTTAGACTGAAGAACCAATTATTGTTCCCTATTTGTAATCAAATTGTGACTTACCCTCCTTTTTTTCCATTAACTATACTGAGCTCCTTTAAAGTCTGCCACTATAAGGCATGATTTCTAATATTTTAATTATTCTTTTGTCTCTTCTCTGAACCCTCTCCAATGTAATAAAAAAAACCTCCTTGAACTGTGGACACAAGAACTGGACATAAAATTCCAGCAACACTAATCCCGAGGTTAAATCTCTACTCCATTTCAAGATTCTTTTCTTTATGCATTCCAGGATCAGTCTTGTCATACAGCCAATTATCGAAGGATTTTATCAAAATTCCACTGAAATTTTAATGGGGTGTGGATCAGATGCTTGGTATCGTTATATGCAATGGCTGTGGTTTCCTGGTCTACATGAAAATCTTCATTCTGAAGCCTTAGTTTTGAATTTTCCCTCAGTTTGACAGATGGCGTTTCTTTTACAGGATTTTTCTCATCTGGGGTGTTGCAGTGGCCAGGAAATTATTGTCATGCTGCCTGGAGTGACTCACAATCATGAGTGCCATCCTCAGAGTAGACTGTCAAAGTCAGGAAGACACCCCAAAATGGTGATATTTTCTATATGTGAACTCTCCATTACTATACGTGAACTCCAAGGTACATGCTGGCTGTATCTAGACTGGCAAGTTTTTCTGCAAAATCATCTGGCTGTTTGAATTTCCGCAAGAACATTGATGATCTCATGTAAGATCATCAGTGTTCTTGCGGAAATATTGTGCTGCTCCCGTTTGGGCAAAAGCCCTCTTGCGCAAATCATTTGCGCAAGAGGGCCAGTGTAAACAGCACAGTACTGTTTTCCGCAAAAAAGCCCCGATTGCAAAAATGGCGACTGGGGCTTTTTTGCAGAAAACCACGTCTAGATTGGCCACGGACGCTTTTCCGCAAAAAGTGCTTTTGCGGAAAAGCATCCTGCCAATCTAGACGTGCTTTTCCGAAAATGCTTTTAATGGAAAACTTTTCTGTTAAAAGCATTTTCGGAAAATCATGCCAGTGTAGACATAGCCGCAAGCTTTATAATAGAGTCAGAGATAGCACCCTTAGACACTTTAGTCTATCTAACCACACAGGCAATCTGGGCTATGTAATAAATGATCACTTACAGTAAAATAAATACAATATAATTAATAATAATAATAGTCCCAAAAGACCAGCCATCACTCAGGTCAAGTGGAAGCCTAGATTGTACACCAAAGATAGTCCTGGTAATCATTTTGTTTGTAAACTCACTAAAGGTTTATTAGCTAACAAAGAAATTAGGGCTATTGAGAGGTTAAAATAGATAAAACACATATACAGGCGAGTCGCAATCTATAATCCAAATGATAGCAAAGATGTAATAATCAGCCAGCTTCCCAAAAGTCTTTTGAAGCTACCTAAAATAACCCTCAGGACCTTTGTCATCTCATTCAGTTAGTTTGCTCTGTTAGAATCCAAACAATGAATAGATAAATATTTTTCCCTTGTGACCATAGTTATAGCTTTTCACAGAAAACAAGCTGACAAAACAAGCTACCCATGTGGGCTTGTTCATCAATTGGTGGAGATAGAAGTGTGTATTTGGATTGTTTCATCTTTGACCATCACACTGAATGACCATTTACCCTCAAAATGTGCAAGAATTAGCACTTCCTCATTAAAGCTCTTTATTTGCATTACACAAGGCTTCTCTCATTTGATGAGTTAGTTAGTTATATGGGTATATACAATGTGAATGTTTGTTATTACTTCAGAACAAGATACAGATAAATGAAAAGAATGCATATAACATCCCATCCATTTTCATGAAGTTTAAACATAAAATAAATGTATTAGAAAGTATAGATCAAAGCAATTATTGAAAGTATGCAAGTGAATTGGCCAGGCTTCCAATGGTAAGTTTGCCAATTTTGAGTTGACTCCAAGGTTTTGGTCAGAGTGAACTTTTGGCTTATCATTTTCACAATCATAAAAGGCTATCTAAGGCTTGTCAGATATTCTAAATTGTATTACAATTTTAAGCACTGAAAAATCTTCCTTCACCCGCTCTCTTACCCCTGAAGACTAAGGCTACATCTATGCTGCAAGGTTTTTGTGCAAAAACCCGTGGAGTGTCCACACCTCAAATGCATTTTTGCACAAGGAAATCAAGAGTAAAACGGCAGAACAGAGGGCTTTTTCTGCTGTAGGTAAACCTCCTTTTTCGAGGCATAACTTCCTTTTGCACAAGAGTTCTTATGCAAAAAGGCAAGTGTGGATGCTCCAGAGGGGTTTCTTGTGCAAGAAACCCCTTTGGGAAAAATCACAGGTAATCTGATGCCCATCAGAGCTTTCTTGCACAAGAGTATCCATGCAGTGTGGACACTCTCTTGCTCAAAAGCACATTGCTTTTGTGATGTGCTTTGATGTGCTCTTGTGCAAGAAGTTTTTGCGCAAAAATTCTTGCACAAAAGGCTTCTTGCACAAGAAGCATGTAGTGTAGACATAACCTAAATGTTTTCTGTCAAGCTCTCAAAAAAAACCACAAAAATTATATGGGCTTATTATTGTCAGTAACACACATATATATAAAAAAGTAAAACTAAAATGTCAGGGAATCAGATATTTTCTTGATCTGATGTACTAATTAACTGTGAAAGTATACATCTTTGTATTCACACCATATTCAGTATTGTAATAATTTTTGTATGAAGTATACACACTAGGGTATCATTTGAAAATTTATTTAATGGATTATTATTGTCCTGTAAAATGTATTGCAATGTTGAATATGACTTTAAAAGATTCCCTAGTATGGTGTTTCAAACTGGTTTCAAACCCCACAGTCCTGACCAAATAGAAATTGGTAAACAGGTCTGTCCTAAACAAATCAATGTATGCTCTGATTAATTTGCATTTAAGCCAGTGTGTCACCAAGAAGGAGGGGAAAACAAAGCAAGTTCAAGCAGGTCAAAGACTCCGCAGAAAATACCTTTGCATAAGGACTATATCTCCTGGAAATCAGCTGGAATTGTTTCTCGAGAGGAGGACTGAAACTATAAAAAGGAGAATCAAACATTCCAAAGCACCCCTTTCTTTCTTCCTCATTCAATGCAAAGGAAGCAGTCATTGAACTCTGTAGGAGGGGTCCTGATGTAAAGAGTTTGTTCAGTAAGACTGCTTTGAATCTCATATAATTTCTTAAGTAAGCATTATACTTTTATTTTTCCTGTAACCAGTTCTGACTTTCATGCCTTCTTACTTGAATTCACTTAAAATCTCTGTAGTTAATAAGCTTGTTTTGCTTTATCTAATCCAGTGTGTGTAAACTGAAGTGTCTGGGTAACAAGTTAAATAACAGACTAAATAGTTTATATGCCCAGGAGAGGGCTATGCAGCATAGGACATACATTTCTGGAGAAAATTTGGGAATGGGGGAGTTTATTGGGGTCACAGTGTGGCATAACCAAGGCTTGCAAGAGCCAAAGTGTGGCTAACTGCAGCACATGTACAGACATAGCTAGCAGTGACATGCTGAAGGCTGGTTATGAGCAGTCCTGGTTGGAGGCTCCAGCAGTAAGATGCTTTAGAGAGTACCACAGGCAAGGGTGACAGTCAGCATGGATTGTTCCTTGGTACATCATGCAAGTATGTTAAAGTTTTATTGTAACATTGCCTTCACAAAATGTCCATTATTTATTAAAGACTTCAAATAAGAGATAGTGTTCTCAATATTTTAAGGTGCTCTGATTTATAATATAAGCCTAATCTTCTACCATGGAAGCATAGTTAAAAAGTGCCCCTTTTCATCGGTGAGAAGTAAACTGCAAAGGCTGTTGCTAAATGTCTCTCTAAAAGACGGTACTATAAAAATCACTGAGAACAAGAAAGCAGAGGAGTCAATGGCACCACACTGTACCTAAAGGATTATTTCACATCAGTCAGCCTTCTTTACCCAGTAAGAAAACAAACAAACTTCATTTTCAGCAATCACTCACTTCTCTCTGATAATTGGTAAGGAAGCTTGAGAAGCAAACCTCATTTAGATTGGTACTTCATTGTTTTATCATCTCCCCTTGTACTTTTCTACATGTTTCTTATATGCCAGAGTCTGTTTCTCACTGATAGTCTTAACTCTTCTGACCATCAACTGACTTCACACTGTTCCTCTGGTTGCAAATGCTTTCAACCACATGTAATGTGCATTTTCAATAAGATGCTCTCTTTCATTTTCATCTCATTTAAACTAACAGCTGAGTTCCAATTTGCAAGCTGAATTTACCTCAGTCAGTACAAATCCCCTCTACACTGCCATGACACACTACTAATAACCATTTGTTTTTCTTAATTCTCACAAGGTTTGATAATTTATTCAAGTGGGTGATGCTTAGGAAAACACCCATGTGTGTTGACAGTAAAACTCAAAGATGATGAAAATTATTTTTCCCAGGAAAACAAATTACAATGTTAAATGCTGTGCTAGTACATTGAAACTGTACACAATATAAACACCTGAGCTAAACTTACAAGAGAATAGGCTAGCGCTTTGGAACTTTGGCTGTGACTGCAGTTTTGCATCGTATCCTCTCTGTAATGTAGGATGTCAACACTCATGAAACACTGATAAATCAAACTGCTATAAAATGATTTACTTTGTAAAGAAATGGAAATGTCAACAGTTAAAAAGCATCTGACTTTTTTTTGAAAGAGTATAGCAGTTCCCTCTGAGTATGTCTACACTATAGAGAAAATTGAAGCTCCGCTGTCCATCTTCCAGGGTTCCAATTAGGGGGTCTAGTGAAGACATGTTAATTCAAACTGATTCAAAGGCAGATGCAGTTTGACTCAAAACATTTTAAGATGTTTCATTGATTTCACTGAATTGTTTAGGCAGAAGAAACCTTTAAAAATAAGTTTTGTTTAAACACCTTGTAAATAATACATGTTGATTTTTCAATTCTCCCACTGACTTGATTTGTGAAAAATTCAAGAACTAAAAGAAAAACAAACATCTCCCCAAGACACTTAATACAGGCGGAATGTCCGTCGGACGCCGGCATGGCATCCCGACATGTCTCGCAACGTTTGAAGTCCGGCGAGCCGGGCATGAAGGGTTGGGGAACAAGTGGCAAGCCGCAACGAGAGAAATTTTTTTTTAAACTAGTTGGGGGGGGGGGGGGTTCGAAAACTTGGTTGATGAGGTAACTAGGGGGTAAAACGAAGAATTTAACTGTTTTTTTCCCACAGGAATAAGGCAAAGAGAGGGCTCCGTCTACTGCCGAGGACGGTAGAGAAGGAACTGAGGAGCCGCACGCGCTCAGGCGCCCTTCAGTCCCAATGACACTAGAGGGCGCCACGGCGCCTGCACGCCACGGCAGAAACAGCTAGAAAAAGTCTCCGGTCACCGACGCGAGGACGCACCAGCACCTAGAGTGGAGCACCCCCGGGGACCACTCGAAGGAGAATCATGAATTCAATCGTAATTGTATTGTCCCTTCGTTCTAAGCCTCACATTCTGAAATTGTTTCTTTTATAATGGTATCACAGCCCTCACCCAGAGCTCTACTGACTTCTGTTGACTTGCTGTGCAAAAACATGTTTCTGTATTAAAGCACAGGAAAAAAACATGTTACAATCTTAGAAGCGAAAGTGAAATCTGACATTACTCAGTCCCAAATCATTCTGAATTGCTATCTCAGAGTCAATATTCTGCCAGCTGCAGAGTCATAAGAGTACTATGCTGATTTATAGCACCTAAGTGCCAGATCGAAGTTTAGACAGTTATTTACAGTTAATTTCCCAGGCCTTAATTTTCCCCTCTCTCATACAGGGAAAATAATGCTCATCCACTTTTTATAAATAACATTTAGATAGCTGTCAGAAAGTTTTGAAAGGCCTGGTTGAATATATTAAAGTCAAATGGAACTTTTCCATTAACAAGGACACTAGTTTTATAGTTAATGAGAAGAAAGATATTCTTATTTTCTGTCTTCTATTTTGTCTTATTTCTGCTATTTAAAAGACTATGGTTTCTCTCTATCCTTTTGCTGGTTGAACTCATCCACAAGAAAATTATTTTACTATGTAACTGTAAATAAAGTACAAGCTTTAAGTTGAACTTGAAATGTGAACTCTTAACAGAGAACAAACTCTAGCTCAAATTGTCAGGAATGACAGTCTGCAGTTTCTCTAAAGCAGAAATAATTTTAAAAGTTACCAATTAAAATATCAGTTTGGTCATATTCCAAAGTTTGAGAGAAGAAAAAAAAACCCCTAAAATCTTACTCCTTTTTCCATATTATTTTTTGATCCTTGTAATCATTGCTTAAGAGAGAAGAGAGTCTATGGACAACTTCTATTTGGGAAATCACCATGATAAATGTTGTCATGTATGTATTCTGCATGTACAGAACCATCTCTAGGGTATGGAGAATTGGGTGATCGCTCCAAGCCCCATTGGTCAGCACAACTGGTTCTGAAAGTGAAGAATTTGTAACTTCCACCCTGGGCCCTGCCCTTGGGACAGCTCTCTGAGACCATATAATATATTACTTTTTGTATGACACTCCATATTAGAGGAGATCAGAAAACAACAAAGGGTGTAAACATGCAGTTATGTAGATGTTATAGTTGGGGACACTGTGCTCTAGAAGAACAAAGCAGCGGATGCTGTGTTCTTCATTCTTCCTTAGAGTAACCAATAAAGCAATGCATTTTCAGACAACTATGCTCATTTTATATTCCACAGATTTAAAACTGTACCAGAATCTGATGTATTTCTTGGATCATTTCTTTAAGAAAACCCAAGACTAAGGACTGCATTCAGCAAGGGTATATCTACACTGAATTTCTCTTTTGAGAGAGGAATGCAAATGCAGCCTAGCAAAATTGCAAATGAAGTGCGGATTTGAACTTCCCATGCTTCATTTGCATAATGGCGTACTGGCGCTTTTTCAAAATACCCTATTTTGAAAAAAAACCACAGTCTGGACGCGGTTATTTAAAAAAAAACCCTTCTTTTGAAATAACCCTTACTCCTTAAAAAATTAGGTTTAAGGATTATTTCAAAAGAAGTTTTTTTTTTTTTTTTAAATAACCGCGTCCAGACTGCGGGAGTTTTTTGAAATTGGGTATTTCGAAAAAGCGCCCAGATGCCATTATGCAAATGAAGTGTGGGAAATTCAAATCCACACTTCATTTGCAATTTTGCTCAGCTGCATTTGCATTCCTCTCTTGAAAGAGGAATGCAGTGTAGACATACCCCAACGTATTTAAACATTTGAGTAGTCCCATTGAGGTCAACTGAGCAATCTGCATGCTTAAAGTTTCACAGGTTTTTCCGTGCTGTTCCTCTTTTCTCTTCAAGACCCTCAGTGATGCTTTCAAATATTGAATGCTACATACAGTTGTTGCACTCAGAGTGCATAGTAAACGACAGGTGTGACAAGTGCACATCATTGTTTCATGGATAGTCCTCTGCTGTTTTCTGACTGAAATGGCTATAAATAAGAAACTAGATCATGACCAGCTTTGACTCCTAGTATCTTTATGGAAGAAAGTGAAGCATGGAACTGCTTTTTAGATGTTTTAAAAAGGACAGCAAGGAATACTCCATGACATCATCTTAGTTAAAAAATGCGAGGAAGGCAGAGGCAAAGGGGAAAATCACGCAACAACTCCAAGGATTCCCTTCTTTAAAAACTTTGCATTGTCTGTACCAATTCTGAACACTCACCTGAACTTTATTTTTGCCACGGCTAATGCTACAGGTTCATAACCTCAATCATTCTGTGTTTCTTCAATCTGATTCATTCATCATCACCAGCAACAACTATCTCCAGAGAGCAGGCAACATGTTGAGATTCTGAGATTAGTTCTCTCGGTGATGATATATGATGCAGAAAGTGACAGCTTGAGTGCCATAATAATGAGATTGCCACTTTTTTATTATAATTATTTCCCTTTTTAAAAAACCTTTTCAATTTAAATTCTGGAGTTGTTCCTTTTATGCATTAAGTCTACTCAACCACTACCCATGCCAGGAAAATATTTATTTTTTAAAAACTGTTCTTTGTGCTAAATGGCACATTGGGGATGCATTTAACTCCCCTACAAATTTTTCTGCACCATGTGTGCATGTTTTAAAATCAAAGTTGTTATTCTTCGGGGTTTTCTTTCCAATTTTAAATAATCCTCCTGTTTTACACTATTTGGCCTCACCAACCACAAATATTATAAAATAAAAATGTGATGCTTTTATGTAATCTGACTAGTATTTAAAGAAATTCAGAGGGAAAATATAAAGGAATATACTTTAAGAATTCCTCTCTGAGTGCCATATTAATATTTATCTTTGCATGCAGTAATGATGAATGACTTATATTTACAGATAATACCTTTCATCCAAAAGGGAATCCAAAAAGTATTTTATTAAAAAAATCCTTTTTGCTTGTTACTGAAATGCAGCATCACAGATTGCTCAATCACATAATGGAGGAAAGGAAGACTAACATGTATAAATACAAATTGTAGATAAAATAGAAGGTAATTTCATAGCTGGAATTTAATTAGAACAAGGTTAACACCCTACTTTGCTGAGTGTCACAGGATCATAACTGCACACAGAGCTGGTCAACCCTTCAGGCCTAGAGATCTGCAAACATCTATAACTATAGCAGCACAGTATTCCGCACCTCCATGAGGAAGCATTCATTCACTGATTGCCAACCCGTTGGGATTGGCTTGGAATCTCCAAGAATTAAATACTAACCTTTAATTAAAGTTTACATCATGTGATGAAATCTCCAGGAATACAGCCAACCAAAACAGGCAACCCTACTACTGAAGTAGATAACATGGAGTCATTGACTAGGTCAAGAACCCTACTTTCTGCAATTGAATGGATTTTCCCTATAACATGCTCATCTTTGTGGTGTGAAGACCTCATTCTGTTTAGTTATGAGACTCGGTGACAGCCTAGACTTTAGTTGGTATGGAGGTTACTCTCTTAGTCCGAATTTCCATTATACCAATGCTGAATATCATAATTAATGGGTAATCCTGAGCAAGAGTACCAGAAATTGGTCCTTCCTTCAAACTACATTCTCATTTTTTAATTAAACAAATAATCCAGAAGATAGTTATTCAAAAGTTTTTAGCAAGATAGCTGAAAGATGCTCTTCTGATGCTGTCACAGAATGTGAACATGCCAATGTCTGATAGAATGCTAAAATTGTGATTGGCTACACATAAATGACACACTTGTGCAATAACAATAACTGACGGCATGACACAGACTGTGATAGGTAATGCAGTTTCCAGTCTCCATTTGTCTGAAAACAGGACAGACTTCTGTGTTTTAACAACAATAAAACAAATGTGATTAACTTACTATCCAACAGCAAAAGCCGGTTGAGCCCCTCAATATCCATGACAGAAGTATCAACAAATGTCAATAAGAGACAGTGATAGAGTGAACTTATTAAGGAAGTTCAGAGATTGCCAGCCAAGAAATCAGAGAGGAGAGTGGCAAAGAGATGGTACTAATGAAAATCAGAAAAGGAAAGACAGTATCTCCAAGCTCAGTCTGGCCACAAAGATTTGTTTGGCTGCAGCAAGAAACTGACAGCTATCTTAATACAGCTGGTATTCCCAGTCCTCCTTCCACTGCAGCCAAAATAGAAGTTTTGCCATTGACTTCAAAAGAAGCCAGACAGGAATCTTATTTTTTAAAATGCATTTAAAAAAAACCCTTAATCTAAGGTACATATATGATGCCCCTCCTCCCCACTCTGTAGTATCTGAGCACCTGATGTAAAGATAAATATATTACATTTGAACACCTCATTGAGGAGGGAAATGCTATTATCCCCTTTTTATACATGGGGAATGGAGACACAAAGGGCATGTCTACACAGCAGGTCTAAACTCAAAATAAGCTATGCTAATTGCGTATCTTTTGGCATTGTCTACAGAGCAGTTATTTTTGAAATAGAGCACTCTCCCCCTGACTTCCCTTACTCCTCGTATAATGAGGATTATAGGAATCATAGCAAGCAGTCTTCCAGCTTGACATTATGTCAAAATAACTGCTTGTATGTAGACACAGACTATGTTATTTTGGAATAACATCAGTTATTCTGAAACAACGCTGCTTCATAGACATAGCCAAAGAGATTAAAAGCCAAATGTTTAAAAAGGTAGATAGCTGCCTACTGGGATTTCCAGATGTGCCTCTAGACATCATCAGGCAATGTGGCCCTAGATAACTTGGCAGAGGTCACAGAGGTAGTCTGCAGTGCAGCAGGAAACAATTTCCCCTAATCCCAGACTAGTGTTCTAACCACTAGACAACCCTTCTTCTGTATACATCCAAAATGACTTACAGTATTCATTGACATATTTTTAAACTCTAAGGGGAACACTACCAAGAGCAACAGTGGTTGAAATCCCCATCAATAGGAAGGAGTGAGTGGAAAGCTCTCAGAATTGAATTGTTGCTCTACTGGCTTTAGCAGACAGAGCTTTACAGATTTATAATAGCTATGAATCTGTCCTCAAAAATTAAAAACAAACAAACCACAAATCAGATTGGGTTTGAACATTGTAATGTTTTAGATGTTATTGTTTGGTTTCCCCTAACATTTAAATAATGTCAGCGTGGAATCACTTGGGTGTAGAGATTCAACTTAAATGAACACACAGATCTGTGTGGGTCCCTCTCTTAGCTGCTTCCAGGGGAACACAATTTACCCTCCCCTAATCCCTGTCTTGGGAAAGCAAGGATTCTTTCCCTCCAAAGTCCATTTCCCTTTTCATTTCCAAACCTATCCTCTCAAACTTCTGCCTCTTTCACTCAGCCTCTTCACCTCCAGGTTATATCTAGACTGCAGGCTTCTTTCAGAAGAGCCTTCTTTCAGAACAGATCTTCCGAAAAAACTTCTTCCAAAGGAGAGCGTCCATATGCAAAAGCGCATCAAAAAAGCCATCTGCTTTTTTGGAAGATAGCATCCACACTGAATGGATGCTCTGTCACATTTAAGCTGTGATTACTATGGATGGAGTGGCACCTGTGCTTTTTCCTCTTTCCTCTTCTTTTGAAAGAACTCCCTCTTCCCCATCCACACACACCTTTTTCTGAAAGTGCTCTTTTGGAAAAAGGCTTCTTCCTTGTAGAAAGAGGTTTACCAATATCAGAAAAACCCCTCTGTTCTTTTGATTTACTTTCAGAAGATGCAACTGCAGTGTGGACGCAACTCAGGTTTTGTTGGAAAAGTGGCAGTTTTTCCAACAAAATTCTGTGGTGAAGACATACACCTGTATTCTTCCCTTTTGCCTAGGTTGTTTGTCACTTCCCATTCCCAAGGCATATTCTCTTAAATCCACATTTCTTACCCCCACTCCATTTGTTTGCAAGTCTTCAGATATAATCTTAATTTTAGATTTTCCTGTCCCCCATGTTCATTCTATTATCACAGTACCTCCTTCTCTATTCCCACAGGTGTGTCTAGACTGGCAAGATTTTGTGCAAAAGCAAGTGCTTTTGTGCAAAAACTTGCCAGCTGTCTACACTGACCGCTTGAATTTGCGCAAGAGCACTGACTTTGTAATGTACAAAATCAGTTCTTCTTGAGCAAATACTTTCACGCTCCTGCTCGGGAAAAAGCCCTCTTGCACAAGAATACTTGCCCAAGAGGGCCAGTGTAGTCAGGGAAGAACTGTTTTGTGCAAAAAAGCCCTGATGGCTAAAATGGCGATCGGGGCTTTCTTGCGCAAAATCGCGTCTAGAATGGCCACGGATGCTTTTGCGCAAAAGCACTTTTTGCACAAAAGCATCCATGCCAATCTAGATGTGCTTTTGCGGTAATACTTTTAACGAAAAAACTTTTCCGTTAAAAATATTTCTGCAAAATCATGCCAGTCTAGACACAGCCTCACTGTATTCATTCAATTCCCTCCTTCCCCAATCCCATATTCACCCACTTCTCTCAATATTCCTTCCCAGCCCTCCCATATTTATCAATTCAAATGGCATTTGTCCCCACAGTTACCCTTCCTTTCAGGATCCCTGTCCCCCATCTTCACAAGCTTCCCACGGTTTCCTTCCATTTCCTCCTCAGCCCTAGTGTCTGCTCTATTCCCCCCATATTCCTTCCCTCCCCCCATTCCCATCTCAGCAATTTCAGAAGAGGGCACTAAAAGATGTAGACAAGATAGAGCATTATTGAAAATGAAAATATTTTAAGAGGTAAGAGTCAGAAAGATTTTAAAGATATTTTTTCCAGCTAATGGGCTCCAATACAGTACAAGTAGGACAGAATAAATATATACATGCAGGATCTGCTGAAACTCTCATTTACCCCAGTCTTACACTGGTGAACATTATTGACTTCAGTGGAGTTACCTCAGACTTACAGCAGGGTATGTGAGACGAGACTTAGTCCCACAATCAGGCTGAATTGATCACGAATATTAATTTCATTAGCCTGGCAATGTTTTCACATAATAAGATGTTTAAAAACAAAACAAACAGAATCTTTTATAGTGAAGAAGAGAAATGTAACACATGGCAACCAAACCCAGACAAAATAGGCCTCTTTCAAACCAAAAGTCTCCATGACACTACAGCAAAACAAATGACCTTCTGGATTTCAGGAGCAGTATGATTGCAATGTTCCAGTACTCAAAGTTATGGCGTGTTTTGCTTTGAGTAAAGGACTTTGTCAAGACTGGCAGAAACTGCAACACCTCTGAGATTACTGTTTGTTCCAGTTGAATTGTCATTGTCACTTTGCAATCTGTGACCTGCCTATGATTCCTTGCTAAAACTCTCCTATAATTACCCAGGCTATTGTGTTCTGAACCTTGTGAATATCATCATAAAGGGCATTGCTCTACTTGTCCAGCTGGCAAGTGAAGTTTGGCCCTTTCAGGGACCTGTGGGGTCCTGTACTGCAGGTGACTATTATCAGATGTGCTGTAAGGATGAGATGACATTTGAAAGGCTTAAATATGCAAATGACATTTTTCCCCACAGAAGTGATAATCTCATGGTAACTGTTGCAGAGGGTTTTATCTCCCTCTCGCTCTCCAAAATAATCCTCAACTATATTGCATTCTGTTTCAACCAGCGAAAAGCAGCGAGAAAGAATTACAACTTTGAATGAGCTGTGGTGAATCTGGGAGTTGAAACTTATTTTGGCAGACTGCATTTCCTTTGCCTTTAAGTAGGCAGAGAAAGATGTGCTTCAACATATGAGAGCCAAACTGCTTATTTAGTAGGGACATTTATATGGTTATGCATGGCTGTCTCTCCTACGCAGTTCTGCTCAGCTTCACACATCTGGCATCCCTGTAAAGTTCTGTTGGCAAGTTTAGCCACCCAGAAAGACAGGCTGTGGTCAGCACCACAGGTGATTCCACAGCATCACAGCTGTTCAGATGGACTCATTTCTATGCTCCTTTCTCCCTCTGTTTGATTGTGGTGGTCAAAAAAATTCATTCTCTCTCCCACACCCCTTTCATCTCAAACCAACAGCGAATGTTCGTATTATTTTCAAAAGTCAGTTGTGAAAATGTCACTTCATTTTCAAACAACCTAAGTTCTGGAGCCTAGCAGATGAGTATCTTGGAGAGAAAAATAGAGGAGCTAAAAAGTAAGAAGATGACAGAACAGAACTCACCACTATTCACCCTCCCCAAATCCATGTCCAGCCATTCAGATGCGGCAAGTATCTCACAATGATCCCCATTCAGATACTTCTAGCAATCCCTAGACTAAAAAGCATAAGGCATCCACCAAACCTGAACGCCCCAGTATCTAGTTGCCACTCTATTACCAGGCCTCCTAATCAGTTAAGAATTTCATGTACACACCCGATCTGAAATTATGTCACACACCAGCCACCTAATACATGAGCCCCAAAGGCATAGATTTGTTATACCAGGCTAGACAGAGTCATTTATAACTGCTGTTGCTATGGCACCAGGAAAATGTAATAGCAAAGGAACAGTGCTGGTCATATCAGGAACAGTGCTGGTCACACTATCAGAGATAATTGCTGATTTACTATTTACAGATATTTCACAGGGAAATTATTTAATTTTTAAAATATTCAAATATAGACATGGTATTTATCATTATGTGCAAAGTTGTTTACTAAAACCTTTTGTAACTTATAGTTTTATAGTGTTAGCTATTTTAAATCTAAAAGCCTTCTGCATAAAATCTGTGTTGTAGTGAACCCCATGGTGATCTTTTCAATGTATATAATTTGCTAGGGTACATCTACACAGCAGTGTTATTTCGGAATAACTGACATTATTTCAAAGCAACAAAATGTGTGTCTACTCAGCAAGCCATTATTTAGAAATAATGTCAAGATGGAGGACTTTTTACTCTGACTCCTGCAACCTTTATTTCATGAAGAGTAAGGGAAGTCAAAGGAAGAGAGTGTTCTTCCTTGAACTTCCTGCCTTGGAATTCTGAATTAGAACAACAACAAAGACCTTTACAATTTGTCCAAGAGAATGCAAGAGAGAGAAAATAGCATAACCATTTTCCCAATGTTCAGAGCACCTTTAATCTGTAACGCTGAATATTAAACCTACTGGCTGTGTCTACACTGCACCTCTTTTCCGGAAAAGGGATGCAGATGAGGCAAGTCGGAATGGCAAATGAAGCGGGGGATTTAAATATCCCCCACTTCATTTATATAAACATGGCTGCCACTTTTTTCTGGCTCTGGGCTTTGCCGGAAAAAAGCACCAGTCTAGACGGGGATCTTTCCAAAAATAAAGTCTTTTCCGAAAGGTCCCTTATTCCTCTTAAAACAAGGAATAAGGGACCTTTCGGAAAAGGCTTTATTTTCTGAAAGATCCCCGTCTAGAGTGGCTCTTTTTTCCGGCAAAGCCCCGAGGCGGAAAAAGTGGCAGCCATGTTTATATAAATGAAGTGGGGGATATTTAAATCCCCCGCTTCATTTGCCATTCCGACTTGCCTCATCTGCATCCCTTTTCCGGAAAAGGGGTGCAGTGTAGACACAGCCATTCTGTTTCATTTAGGCTTTAGTTCCTTCCTGGATCTTCCCAGGGAAAAGTTTCATCAAAACAGATACATGCTGTGAAAAGTTTCAGTTTTCACAAATAGCCATTGTCTGATCCACTCCCAAAATTTTAAAATTTAATAATAAATAAATACATAAATAAATAATAGTTGTAGAAAAATTTCAAATCACCTAGTGCAGGGCTTCTCAACTTTGAAAGCCTCATGGGCCACAATGATACAGTACTCAACTTAAGTGTGGTTGCATATACATGCAAATACATATACAAATATATGCAAACAGCTTTTCACACTGATGGGCATGAATATAAATGACAGAAAATATTCTAATGATACTGCAACTTATGCTAATAATTAGCATATTTTCTGCCACAAAAGCTTGGAGTGTAGACAAAGCCTTAATGAACAATGGCAATCCAGGAATTTAACTACTAAAATATACCTCAACAGAAGACGATTATATTGACTACCTTTTAGTTTTAGCTCCCTCCTGTCGGCCGCAAACAAATGGTCCACAAGTCAAATGTGACCATTGGCTATGTGTTGAGTAGCCCTGACCTAGTGCTATATACATGTTCTTGTTTACCTCTATTGCACTAGGAGCTGGATGTCTTAGAAAAATAATGTTATGTCTATGCTTAAGATGCTATAGGAGCATAGCTACAACACTTTAGCATAGTCACTTCCTACTCTGATAGGAGGGACTCCCCCACAGGTGTTAGTATTCCACTTTCTGGAGTGGTGGTACCTAGGTTGACAAATGTACTTCCATTGATTTAGTGCTGTCTACACAGGGGAGTAAGGTGGGTGATAAACATAATAGATGGTCCAGGTTTTGATCACTAGAGAATTGGAATAGATTTGAACTGTTAAAACAGTTGATCTTAGGGTGAAAATCCAAGTGCCTCATTTATAATTCCCTCAGATAATCCAGCCCTGGTCTACACTAGGGAGTTATTTTGAAATTACAAGCAGAGCATCCACACTACCAATCTCGTAATTTTGAAATAATGGGCCGGTTATTTTGAAATAACAACTCCTGCTTTCCATTTTTGAAATAACTTTTTAGAAAATAGTTATTTCAAAATAGTGGTAGTATGGATGCTCCACTGCCTCTATTTCAAAATAACTACTCCCAGAATCATTCAAAGGAATTACTCCTCAGTACTTCCTGGGGGGCTCAGTCCACATTAAGGGAGCCTTCCTCGGACTAATTTTAAGGCTTCCCTGTAGTGTGGACACCCTACTTTAAAAGTTATTTGAAATAACTTATATTGGCAGTTATTTCAAAACTAATTTCCTAGTGTAGACAGGCTCCCATTTATTGGTTTAAAATGTCTGCTTTAGTGTACATAGAATGTAGGTGTTTAGGTACTGAAATACGGAATGTTAAAATCAACAAGCAGAAAGAGAGAGTGGGAGTTAATACACATTTCCTAGAAGGAACTGCACAATATAGTAATCTTTGCATTCACTTTAAGAGCATATTTTAACTTAAGATCACTGTTTGGTAATGAGCTGTTGATTTTGTCTTCTGAAAAAACACTTACATCCAACAGGGAGGCTTCAGACATCTGGCATACCTCTGTGTGGTCAAAGTTTATCACCTAGAGGACTAAAAAGGAGAAAACAGCCTATGATGTACAAACAAAGCAGTGGGGAGCAGATGCTTGCTTGTAGATTTCAGAAGACCCCCAGCAGCACACCCTCTCTCCACGTAGTCCTGTTTTCATCCAGGGAAAGGGCAGCATTATACTTGGTCTTTCAGGATGTCACAGTGAAGATACAAGTATTAAACAAAATATGCAAACACCTGAAGCACATAGAATTTGTCATAAATTATAACCTCTGCCTCCGTGTAGTAGGTGTGTAGAGTAGAACTGAATAGAAAACAGTTCTCCTGTTCAAGGGAATTGTATGATTTCAGAAGTGTTCCTGTTCCACTTGGGATAAATATGACACCTTACAAAGATTTTATGTAAAAGCAAACAAAAAATACCATCACATAGAGACCTGAACTCCCAAAGGGCCAGTCACCATGTGGTGAGAGGAGATGTAAGACAAGAGTTCTCGTCTGCTCTGCCCGATTCAGATCAGGAATTTGAAGCCAAATCTCATGCATCCCAAGTGAGAACCTGGGCTCTAGGTTTATGACCAGAAATTCCATTCAAGACCGGAGAAGCCTTTCCCATTGAAACTTTAATTAAAAATGTTACGTTCCTAATGATATGTTTTGGTTTCTTTAAAGAGGCATTTCTAGGAAAAATGTCATTGAAAAATTTCCAACTTGTTTTACGATGGGGCATGAAAAGAAGAGCTAAGATTAACATTGGTAGACTAGAAATCAGTGTATCCCAGGAATTTTGGCATTCACAATTCCAACTACACTGCTATAATACTCTCTGTAGTAAATAAAAAGTAAGTTTTGAACCTTACCTACACCTTGACTTTGTTGTTGTTTGGTGCTGGTTATATTGTGACTCCCTCGGAGATATAGGAAACCTGCTGAAGAGTGATTTTTTTTTTTTTTTTGGTAATTCATGCATTTTGAATCAACTGCTTTTCTACCTCAAAAGAACATATGATAAGCTTGTAATATGTTTAATGTCATGCTGAGTTTAAAAAAAAACATTTTAAGCAGAAGATTTTAAGGACAATATTTAGTTATTAAAGAAAGAGCTAGTCATTGAAATTAAGTAGAACACTATGATTCAGCTTTACCTGCTAGATACACATCTACTTCTCAGTGTATTATATAAACAGAGGAGAATTGGTGTATCAAAAAAACATTAAGGCTGTCAGAGCAATGATTACTTAAAGACATTTCAGAACAGGATTCTGTTGGCTTTTGATATTTGTCTCTCTCTTTTTTTCTTTTTTTAAAGTGGAGAGTACATTACACACATTTATTTTAGAGTTCAGCTGGTGAGAGATGACATGTAGGTTAGAGATTCCATGGCCTAAGATGAAATCTGCAAGAAAATTGTTTGTGCAGTTCACCCATTAATGGGCATTCCCACAATACAGTAGTGCACCTCTTGACAGAAAAAAAATGTGCGAATGGTGGGATCCCTTTTTTGAGATTGTTTTGGTCAATGCCTAGCTGACATGAGACCTGCACACACAGTCAGGACAGAAGATGTTGGTTGTTCTGATGACTAAAATCAACTACCATTACTTATAGCAGCAGTAGTTCTTTTTTAGTGCTAGTGAAATATGACTGTAATGAAAAGTCCTCTCTTGAACTACAGAATAGTATAGGCAATACCAATGCAAAGTTCACTTTCACACCCCTATTGCTATACCTTCATGCTGCACTCGAGGAAGCACCTCTGGAACTGGGAAGGCAGATCTTTCAATACAGCCTCTGACTTGTGACACGTTGTCCAATTAGTGCCACTTGTGACTTAATACTTGACAAAATTTATTTTTACAACACCGTGAGGATGACAGAGGGGGGTAGTACTAGCCTGAATTTGGGGAACTCAAAGAAATCAAGATCAAAAGTATCCACTTTTTATGGTTCCTAATTTGAGATACCTAAAACATGATTTTGCAGAGGAGTTAGCATTATGTGGTATTTTATATATTCACCTACAGCTCCAATCAACTTTGGTTGCAGCTATGAGTAATCAGCACCTCTGCAAATCAGATCCTAGCATTTTCTGTTGGTTCATTGGCAGGACTATAGTCTTATTATCAACCCCACAAACATCTGCCACTTCATCAAAGGCAGTAACTGATAGCAGTAGTAGATGTCATCTTCTTCATGGGCCACTACAAAGAGGGGGCTGAACCAATTTTCTTTTGATTTCCTTAGTTATTAGTTGGCAGCAAAGGAATTGCATAACTCAGAAGTAAGAGGTTCCATTCAAGGCCATGTGTTTGTCATGCACGGAGACTTGCCTATCCATTTCCCTCCCAACCTTAAATCCTTCCACCCCATTTCTTCCATCTCTCTCCCATGCACTCACATTTTCCCCTGCCATCTCTACTTCCTGTCTTCTGGCCCAGACAATCCCAGTTCTACTCTTGCAACCTAACTCCACATTAAATCATCTCCCCTCCCTCTAATCACTCCCCCTCAAATTGTGTTCAGTCCCAATCTCCTCCATCAGTTCTTTGTGTAATTTCAACTTCCCTACTGGCACATAGCTTGTTCCTACACTGAATCTCCCCAGCTCCCAGTCCAGTCTTCTTGCCCAGAGAGTCCTATTGTCCCTTCCTCTCTTCTTAGAAATAAATTTCAGGTTGCAAAACTCAAGCAAGTCTCTACATATTTTGCACATGGGTGGTGGACTTTTCAGAAAGGGGTAATTCAATTTTTACACACTGTCAAAACAGAATATTTCCCTCTAGCCTCTTTGAGAAACAGCTTAAGCTTTTGGCTAAAATCAACTAAATAAAAACCGCAATAAATAAAAACTCAGCTTGAAGCAGACAACCGAGCTGGAGAATCTCAGTGCAAACACTTAAAGTTTAGCCAAAAAAAAAAAAGTTATAAGGTACTAGATACAGTGTTTGGAATAGAAAGTACATTGGGCAACCTTACTAGGGGATGAGATCACTTCAGTTTATAATTAATTGTTTCAAAATAACATTGAGACATCCTTTCAATGGGCCAGATTATCCCCATAACTTCTCTCTGCGTGTGGACCTCAATCTTTCTCTATGAAAATAAGATCATCTTCTCCCAGCCCAAGACCTGAGAAAAACCTGGGCCTTCTTAAGGGCAGAGTTGCAGGTAGAAGAGACAGTGATAATGAAGTCATATTGCAATTGTCAAGGAGCCAGAAGAAGAAGATTTAGCAACTCAGAATCAATAGAGAAACACAGGTCCTTTGCATGGTGAGGTGACAGAGGAGGGTTGCTGTTAGGTTTGATTATGAAACCCCTTAATGTTTATGAGGCAAGGTGTTACCATGTCTCAGTGGATCACATCTGAGAATCCCAGACTGATGTCAAACTGCTGAGAAATAGGACAGACTCATCCCTCGCTTGTGGTTAGTCTCTCATTAGATGATACCATGCTAGTAAACTTGTCTAACACATTTGCTAACAAGAAATAATAAAAACATGTAGTTTCCTTAGGCATTCCAGCCTCAGTCTCACTACCAAGACACTCGGCATTATGATATGTTTTCTGTGCTCAACCACATATCCAGATGAGTATATAATTCAGATCTTATCCAATAAATCATGCTACTCCTATCCATTAGCAACTACAGTTTAAGTTTAAAGAACATTTCTCTTTTTTCTATAAATGAAAAAGTTAAAATTGTTTTTAGATCATATAATGACAAACTTCTTATACCAGATTTGACGCAGTGATGTGGCTTGTAAAGTCCCTGGTAATGTACCAAAAGATTGCAAGGTCTTCAATCCATAATCAATATGCACTTTTTCTCTGAGAATCTGGAGCCCAGATAATCGGAGTAGGAAAGAAGCAAAATGGAGTTATTCCAGGGATTTGTATATCCTTTGCCATGTACCTGAGATGTTCTGTTTCAAACAAAGCACACAGCCAAGTCTGCAGAAAGTTACAGCACAAGATGGAATCCAGGGTTACAGATCCTTACATGACTTGATGGCTTGGGGGCTAAGGTGACTGCAAGGAGAGCCTTCTTGGTGAATGAATTTCTGTTATAGTCCACTGCTGAGAACTGCAAGTTGTTGGGTTTTTATTGTTATTTTCATGTAGCAGGAGGTAATCCGACCCACTGTGATTTTGAATTGTATAAAATTGTCTACCCACAGTACATATCTATACACCTTTTGGTCTGCTGATGGCCTAGAGAATTGCTAGTAAGCAGACTGACTAAATAATTAAATATATATCAATATCAGGTTTCCATTCAAAGACCAAATTAACGTATTTTCTCTCTCAAAATATTAAATGCATATATAGTCAGATCTTTGAGAAAACTGCAATTAACTGATCACCTCCTTACTCCATTATTATAAATGTATGTTATAAAATATTGTTTCAAAACAGCTCATTAAACTATTTTCCCATGATACTAAGGCTTTGCTATACTTAAGGGAGGTATTTCCCCTGAAAAATGTATTTGACAAAAGACAGATATTATATAATCATATATAAAATAGAGACGAGTACATTTATTACACTGAAATCTTTGGGTTTCATCCAGAACTCTTAGAAGTCTATTGGCTTCTTTCAAGTGACTTCTAGGGTTTTGATTGAGATTTTCACATCTGTTTCTTTCCATTCACTGTAGGAAGGAAATGCATTTTCATTGGGTCATCAGATCATTTACCAAAATAATAGCCCTATCATACGGGGCTGTTAACAGTACACAGTAATAAAACAGTACAATCCAAAATATTATTTTTATGTGTTAGATCGGTAATCAAGTTGGTTTATGTTTCATAGTGCCATTGCTGCTCAGATTTATTGTGGATGATTTTTGATAATCATTTTTACACAAGTTATTTTTTTTAAAATAAAGAAATGAAATTCTTATGAAAAGTTGTTTAATACAAACAGTGCCTTTAACATGTACCAAAATATAGTTTACTAGACTTACCTGGCATTGCCCAGGGGTGAGGTGGGAGCTGGCCTGGGACTGAAGGGGGGGAGGGAGATGGTTTGGCCCAGGGTTGGATAAGGCTTGGGGCTGGGAGGAGTTGCTATGCAGGCTCCCCATCAGCATTCCGTGGGCTCAGCCCATAGTTGGAGGGGGGGGGCACACAGTTCTCCCGTCACTGTTCCCGAGGCCTCGCCCTGGGAGGGAAAAGGAGAGGACCATGCAGTCTAGCCAACTGCAGCCATACTAGGAAAACCAGGCATGGTTTTTGGGGGAGAGGGGTGTGCAGGCTGTGGCTCCTGCAGTGAGGGTCAGAGCTGCATTGCCTGATCCCTGTGGTGCTCCTGTGGGTGGGACACAGGAGTGTGGGTAGCTGGGCTCCCTCCCTGTAGTCTGGTGCTGGGGCCAAGGACCAGGGGGCAGGAGTACCACTTACCTGGTCTGATGGTAAGGCATGATGGCAAGCCCCTTCCTAGTTGGCTACTCCTGTCATGGCTACTCCTGTCATGGCGCGACTGTCCCCAGTTGTCACTCTGTAGTATAGCTCTCTAGTGGTGACAGTGAGCATAGCATCCTTCTGCTCAGTCCCCTCCCTTTCCAGGACATGGAAACCAATCAAAATCCATGCACTTCCTGTTTTCCAGGCATAACTAAACCCTGACCTTGCTTTAAGTTAGGGTAAAAAGGAATCTGATCATCATATTTGGTGGCCCTAGCTCTTACTATTTAGGAGGAGTTCTTGAATAACCGACTGAGACAAACACAAACATTTCATTTGGCAGATAAATAGACAGAGAGATAGAGAGATAAGGTATGTCTAGACTACAAGCCTCTTTCGAAAGAGGGTCTTTTGAAAGAGCTGTTTTGAAAAACCCTCTTTCAAAAAAGAGATCGTCTAGACAGCCACAAGACTTTTGAAAAAGCCACCCACTTTTTTGAAAGAGCACCCACGCAATCTGGACACTCTCTTTTGAAAAAGCCCTGTTTGTGTTCAAGAATGCCTTTTTTCGAAAGTGCTCTTTCAAAAAAAGGCATTCTTCCTCATAAAAGCAGGTTTACCACGGTCAAAAAAAACCCACCACATTCTTTCAATATAATTTCGAAACAACGCAACAGTAGTCTAGATGCAGTTGAAGTTTTTTAGAAAAAACACTGCAGTCTAGACATAGCGATAGACAGATAATGGTAGAGAGAATTGTTCATATCAATGCCTAGATCCTCTAATAATTTTTCCAGCTAAACTATTTTAAATAGAGCTACGGATCTCAGGCACAAACACATTAGTTTCTCAGAAATACAGACTTCATCCCTTCTGGTATCCCTATAACAATATTTAAATACAACTGCTGTCAAAGGCGGCAGATCTCAAATTATTGCTAGATACTTTTCAGACAGCTCAAAATTATTCCTGGGGCTCTTTAATTTTCTGATTGGACTGTGGAATAGAAATATTAATTGTATACAGTCTGTGAAATGAGTCATTTTCTTCCCACAGAGGGTAGGAAGAAAAAGGAATGAAGGGCCTTACACGATTTGGCAAGACCTGGAGGTTTAGATCAAGTGGAACCTTCAGATTCTGCAAAAATGTGGGTTTTTACACTCATTTAGGATACATTCCTTGTGCCCCCTGGACATGCTGAGTAATGCATTCAGGCCCTATCCAGAGCATGGGGAGTGGGGTAGGAGAGGGGAGAAAGGGAGCATTTGGTCTGGACCTCAGAAGACAGACAAAGGGACCCCAAAGTTTGACATTTTTATACCAAGTCATTTCCATTTATTACACACCTTGCAGTTATAACAGACAACAAAAGAAGCTACATATAATTGCAAAAAATTAAATTTAAATCATTGTGGGATCTTGAGCCTTTGGCAATTTTTCGACTACATCCAAGTTCTCATCTGCATGACTGGAATAGCTTCTGTGATTAGCGATGCTATGTTATGAAATAATGTTTACAGTCTTAGAATAAAAAAGTAATTAATTCTGTTACTATAAAGTTATTTTGCTTGCTCTAAATGTGAGTTTAACCTTTAAATTAGAGGTTTCTCTCTGCATAGGAGATTTTCATATTCCTGTTTTTTCATGTGTCTTTGTGTACAAAAAGCATATCAGGCTCAGCTGTAGGCTCTTTGTCCAGTTTCAGATTCACCTTTAAAGGTTTTTTTGTGATAAACTTAATTATAGTTGATTAAATAAACTTTATATCTAGCAATTGACCCATGTTCATATTTATAGTAATGCACAAGTTATTAGAGGAATTTAATAACAGGAACAAGTTAGCAGATGAAATGTCAAGACAGTGAAATATGGCTATAAGGACCATAGTAAGCAATGCCCCTAAATCGTTATTATATAGTATTAATTGTGAAGTATATACAATTAAAAGTTTGTAAAACCAATGCCCTTTGGTGAATTAATTTATTGCGAGTTGTGATATTTTAAAAATGAAGCTAAGATTTGAAAGTAGTGTAAGTAAGGGATGGTGACGGCAACAGAGTGAAGCAGTTGTTAAGTGTTTAAAGCCAATTACAATTTCTCATAGAAAAATCCCTCAGCCATTGGACAGTTACCACACTGACAGTGACACTTCCAGTTCTGATGATGAAAACTTTGTACGCACAAAATGACATTGCAATGTCACTGCCTCAAAATGAGGAGGTCATTAATCAAGACAGAAATGCCAACAGTAGTGATAGATGCAGAATCTATGCTCGATTTATAGACTATGCAGGCATAAAATGAGGACCTCGGAAATGCTGCACAACAGATGCAAGAACTTATGCACTGGACACAGCATAACAACAGTGGCATCAGAACCTGATATTGAACATCTCGGTAAGAACAATGTTGCTCAAATACAGTCGTTTCTCAAACTTACTTGGAATCTGAAAACCACTAATATACTGAAAGATGCTGTAAAACATGCTTTTCCCACATGTTTGATGACAAAAACTCTTCCAAATGAAGAGCTCTACACAAGAGATTGGCTCTGCTAGAGCCAGGAAAAGCAGGCTCTGTACTGTGCACCCTTTTTCATTTTTAACAGTAATATTTCAAATGCATTCTCTGATCCATCTGGTTCGAGCATCAGTAAAGGTTGGAGGAAACTGAAAGACTGAATACCTGCACATGAAACTTGAGTATTGCATAAAGATAACCATGTTACATAGAAGTCAGCTAGTAGAGTAGCACTAGCTGACAGTTCAATTGAAAACTTACTCCTGAGTGAAAAAACACAGAAACTGATAACTGGAAAAAACTCCTTGAGCACATTTGAATGTCATTCTTTTTCCTTCTGAATGGGGATTGACTTTGTTTAGTTTCAGTCAACATATCAATGGCCTTACAAACAGAACCTTTCTTGGTGTACTTGAGCTTCTTAGCAAGTATGACCCACTTTCATCAGGCCACATTAAGCATGTTCGTGAATCACATGAGAGCAGAAAATGCATGCAAGTCCATTATCTGTCTACAAAAATACAAAGTGAGTTTATTGAGCTGTGTGGGACATTTGTGCAAACAAGAATTCTTGAAGAGATATGACATGCAAAGTCCTTTTCAATTATTGTTGGTGCAACTCCAAACTGTTCTCATAAAGAACAGATGACCTTGGATGTTCAGTGTTAAAAATGCAGGAAGTTCAATGGTTTCAACTGAAGAAAGATTCATTTTGTTCGATAATTTCATGAAAAAAATCTGGAAAAGAAATTGCCACTTTTGTATTAGAAAGTTTGGAAGGCTTCACAATTAATTTTTCAAGTCTGCACTAGCCAAGCCTATGACAGTGGGTCCAGTATGACTGGGTAGTACAACAGAGTACAAGCAGTCCTTCTTGAGTAAATTCAAACTCTATTTTCTCTAGTTGTGGCAACCACACATTAAATCTTGTTGGCGTTAATTGTGCTGAATCATGCAAGGAAGCAGTCAGATACTTTGGAACAATCCAGCAATTGTACAACCTCTTTAATAGCAGTTCTCCAAAGTGGGAAATTCTGAAGCAGCATCTGCCTGTTTCTCTTCGTGGCATGTTGACAATGAGATGGTCACCATAGGGATGTTAAATTTTATTACATTATAGTCACTATTTCCAGGTGGTCCAATTATATTTACCTTTTCAAACAGATCTTACATGCCACTTAGGACTAACTCAAGAAGAGCCTCTCCCCTTCTGAATTCCAGAACCAGCTGTTCCAGAAAGCAGTCATTTAAGATAAAGAAATTTTATGTCTGCATCCCGTCCTGAGGAGACGTGTACCCAGTCAATATGGGGATAGTTGAAATCCCCCATTATCAAGTTTTTCAATTTGATAGCCTCTCTAATCTCCCTTAGCATTTCGATAATATATTCCTACTGCTATATTCTTATTATTGGAAAATGGAATTGCTATCCATAGAGATTCTATAGAACATTTAGGCCCATTTAAGATTTTTACTTCATTTGATTCTACATTCACTTTCACGTATAGTGACACTCTCCCACCAGCACGACCTGTTCTGTACTTTGGTATGACTTTGTCCCGTTCATTGTCCTCATTCCACCAAGTTTCCATGATGCATACTATATCGATATCATCCTTTAAAACTAGGCACTTTAGTTCACCCATTTTATTATTTAGACTTCTAGCATTTGTGTATAAGCACTTAAAAATTTGTCACTATTTATCTGTCAGCCATTTCCTGATGTGTTAGACTCTTTTTCATTTGATTGTGTCTCATCTGATCTGACCCATACTTCCATCCTCTCCTCCTAACTAGAACATAGAGCATCTCTATTAATATATATCCCACTAACTTTAAATTAGATTGCAAACCAAAAGAACAGCTTCAAGAAATACTTGATCTTGGTCTGTCGACTGTATTTCCCAATATCACAATTGCATTACATATTTTTGTCAGTCTCCCTGCATCAGTGACTTCAGGTGAATGCACATTCAACACATTAAAGCAAGTGAAGAACTGTCTTTGTTCTACAACGGGACAAGAACATTTCAATAAGCTTGCAATGCTTAATATTAACAGTGATGTTGCACATAAAATTAGACTTTTCTTCAGTTATAAACAAGTTTGCACATAAAAAAAGCCCAAAAAGCTTCATTAAAATGAAGAGTTTTGTTTGCAATGGAAACTCACAATTAAAGTTACATTTTTAATATACATTCTATTGGTATAATGACTTAATTGTTAATAAATAAATGTCTTAAGTGTTCATTTTCATACATTCTTTTGGTTTTAGCATGACCCTCTGGATAAGAAGTTTCAAACATTGGGGCTTGGGGTTGGGACTCAGCTGGGGACTCTATACTCAAAAGTGGCCTCTATCATTCTCTGAGAGGGCCTGAGTGCATTATACTTTTCTCGGCTCTGCAAGAGCCAGTACAGAGAAAGGTATCTTTCATTGTAGGAAAGTTAGCACAACCCAGGCTTTCTTGATGTTCCTATGGCAGCACATTGCATCAGCACTCCCAGAGAATGAAGTCAATTCCTGTTTGGTTTTCGGTGCAACCCATCTATGAAATAATTCTGGGAAGAGATGAAATTTTCCCCTTCTCAGTGAGAGATGAATCTGAGACGCCTCATAATAAGCTGGTATGTTTCAACACTGTTGGATTTTTCACTGCTGATCAGAAGCCTGATCTTTCTCTCTGTATACTTACTGGGATACTAGATATTAATTGATTTTAATGGATATTAGATCAGTCCTCAATATAGAAGAAACAGTATATTAAATTATTACAGACATAGCAATAGTGGATAATAATGCAAGAGGAAGTAAGGCTGGCTGGAAATCAGTTATAAATATTGTATTTCTGAATCATCACTCTACCTGTTTTGCAATGTGTGGCCCTACCTAAAGTAGGAGGGAGTGGGACAATAAATTAAGCAACCCCCTTTTTCTTTGACAACTTAACTTTATTTGTTTGCGGCTACTTCTGCAGCTGCTGAGTAACAGCCAGCAACTACCTTGCCTTAGGGCTTCCTTCTTATTGTTGCCCCTACATGCTGAGTCCCCTTGGGGTGGGGCAAAGCTGGAACTGGAAACAAGAATTGGAATACTACTAGCAAGAAAGTGCAGAAAGCATCAGGGAGGCACAGGGTGGTGCTGATTTGGCCCTGTTGACTGAGGAGATGATGCACTGCAAAAGCCCCCTAAACTATGAAACCTGAGAAAAAAGAATAGCATCTGATGCTGCAAAACTTCAGCTGCTCCACAGGAATCAGTCTTGCCCAAAGATAAAAAATAATTATACATATAAATTAAGCTGGAAAGACAGAAAGTTCACACGTCCTAATATTTATGATGCTTGCAATCACTTGAGGACTGGATTGGACTTCCCAGCATACGTCAAAGAATAGACCTGGAAACTTTCTCTATATAACCCTAGAACAGTAAGCAGCAGGCCAATTTTTACTTTTCTCTCCGACATGTCTTGATGGATGCCACTCAAAACCTATCACTGTTTGGATTGGATTCAGTCTGCATTTCATTTTTGCATTTGAATTTAGGTCTGTCACAACTGATAAAGAGAGATAAATGTGACATTACTGCGTCTAAAGATCATTAAATGTCAGCTCATGCGCTGGCAGCAAAATGGCTGGCAGAAAGTCAATGATGCAAGAATTGTAAGGAGTGTGAAGAGCGGAGATGGATCTAGGGCAGCGGGGAGTCATGCAAGCTGTGAGCAATCAATCAATCATTTTTTACTGAGGAAGAATAAAGGGACTTAAAGGCGGTGCAGTGTGTATAGGTACAGAGAAAAAACATCTTATTTGTGAAGAGCTTTGATTCACATCTGTGTGCATCCAGTAACCACGATCAGAGACAGTAGGTCAGTAAAAGCATGTATTGTACTCTAGCCAATACCTTTTGATAATTCTTTTAACATTTGAGGTTCTTACACATAGTTCAAAAATGAATCACCTCTCTGTCACAAATGTATAGATACCTAAATGGTTTCTAGTAAAAAGTGAACCTCTTAGATTTTAGATTTATGTAGTATGATAAAGAGAGAAATAAATCTGACTGGAAAAGCTATTTGTATTCCTCTGTGGCCTTTAAAAGCATTTTTGTATATTTGCTTTCTATTTTCCAATTTATACAGCATGAGTCCTAAGAATTGCTAAATAAAAACTGTTTTAAACTGTATCAAAATGAAAATAGAACTTTAATAATATCAGTTACATGATACTGTTCAGAATTTTGGCTGGTGATATGAATTGTTACTTTAGTGCTTTTAAAAAAGAACCAGAAAAATGAAAAGGCCTGCTTCCTGACACCCTGCAGGTATCTTTTAGTTAAGCTTTATGTACATGTTTAAAATCACTTGCATATCCACTGTGTAAAAACTTAGGGTGTTATTTTGCTCTGGCTTGTCTGCAAATTAGTCAAGAGTACTGCCATTGGAGTTCATGGAATACATCAATACAAAATTAGTGAGAATTCTGAACAAGCCTAGAGTCAATATTAAAAGCACCAGTGACAGCTCCATAGTTAGTGACTTTCTTCATAAAGTGAAGGATTCTAGTACATTATCCCAAAAGTTTCACATGCACACTTTCTCTTTGAGCTAAAGAATATATTTTCAGATAATTTGACATCAGTTACATTAAAAATCCCCCAAGAAATGTAGCACTCCTTCAGACATTTTCCTATTGAAAAAAACCTCAAGGGGGAGAGGATAACACTCACATTTCCATACAGTTTAAGCTCATTAAAATCTTATGTACACACTACATTTGAAATCTATTTATTTTGGGATTAATAGGATTTTTTCCGCCATCATTCATAAAAGTGAATGGTTACTCTTCAACAAATCTATGATAGACCATCTTTATTGTCACAGAAAATAACTGTGCTATTTCAATACTGCTGCCATTTCCCATTGATTTTTGTTTATTTGTTGTTGTTGTTTTTTTTAAATGAGACAAAGGTAAAAGGCTGACCTAAGAAAAGATAACTACTGCTTTCAGGGCCTCTTTTTTCAGATGTCTCATCTCTTCTCCAATAACATGTGACTAACCATCTTCCCTAGGAGCCGGTCTGCTTCATCTACCATTGGTATCAATAGAGTATGATGACCAACTTTGCTATGAAATGGCCAGGAAAGCTTAGGCCGGGGCTATTCTAGATCCTGAAGGTTGCGTTAAGGTATGCAATTCCAGCTATGTAAATGAAGTAGCTGGAGTCAACAAACCTTAAGCCAAGTTTGGCACCATCTCCACAGCAAGAGGTTGATGGGAACGAATACGCCCGTTAACTTCCCTTATTCCTCAGGAGATCCAGCGCTAACCATGGACACTCTTAAAATTTGATTTAGCCAGTCCTTACTAAACCCACTAAATTGAATGCCAGAAGATCAATCTCCAGTGCAGTAAGTATAGATGAGGCCTTAGAGGTAAAGTGTCTAAAGTGTGTGCTTGATGACTGTGGTTGATTTGGGTTTGTTTGTTATGAGAGCGGATAATCTGTATTTGCGATGATATGTGGGTGATGTAAGTATATGAATTTTGATTAATGTGATGCTAAAAGTTACACTTTCTTTAGTGGCTTTTATTAAGTTGTTTTCCCTGTAGTTTTTGTGTTTCATTATAAAGAAAGGTAGAGCAGAAGGACACAAGTGATGAAATCAACAGCAGTTTTGCATGCGTGGTGTTTTGAGCTCTCTTCACATTTGCTAACGCTAATTCAAAACAGAATGTCAATTCTTTCACTGGAAGAAAAGAAGTGGCTGTTGTCCAAAAATCCCTTTTACCTTATCACTAAAAATCCCTTTTACCTTATAAGTGGCCAATACTGTACAATATTCCTATATGTTTAGACTTTGCCACACAACCTGTGCATTGGCTTACAATCATATAGTACCATCAGCACTGGCCCAAGAATTTTTGGTGCCCTAGGTGAACTATGACTTTGGCACCTCTACCTCCCCATATTCAATATAGAGAAAAATGAGAAGTCTAGAATGAAAGTTTACTTTATTTACTTGGCATTCAAAATGAATAATGTAAAATAAAATATTTTATTAATTTTGTTTCTACTTTTTATTTATCCTAACACAATTATACTGTATAAGTTAATCTGCTCAGTAGCTGACACTTTAAAATTTTAACAATTTTGACTTGCACAGTGTTTCTGGTCAGCACTAAAAATAGCTGCATTTCAAGTTGCAACTGTCTTCCTCCCAAAGGAACGGATTTTTGGAAAACTGTGAAAAATCATGTAAACATTCCTTTTAAACTTTTTTTAAAAGTAAACAGAAGTCCAGAATTTTTATTAGTGAAAATTATTGCAAATAGAACAGAAAGGAGTGTATCTGTGGAGTGGTATTTGTTAACGTTATCAGAGACATGTTTGAAAATTAGCACTTTACCATTACTTTAGTCCACAAAAATACACAATCTCACAAGTATTTGTGATTCCCCTTTTACAGTCTTGTTAAAGCCTCTTAAATTTTTCAAATCCAACATAATACAAATTCTTTGTGGGCACAGCATCTCTGGGATCATGACCGGCCTTCACTAATCAGTGAGCAACATCATCTCAACTGTATAAGTGGCCAGAAGTGGGATATGAAGAATGATTGAACTGCCACAAGCCCCTCCCAAGCAGAAAAATCCAGGTGGTGCTCTTTTGAAGCTATGCCCCGACTTATTTTAATTATATTTAAATACACAGCCATGCAGTACAATGTGAACTAAATAATATAACAACTTCTGTATCATTGCCAAGATCCACTGTTTTACAACTACAGTATTTGATGCTTTCATTTATAAGAGAATATATTAATAAATTTTAAGTAGAGAAAAAAAAACACTTCTATTTCACCTAGTGGCTCTTAAAAACCTAGTGTCCAAGGTCAACCTGTGGAACTCCATGCCAGAGTAATCTGTGAAGGCTAGGACTATAATGGAGTTTAAAAAGAAGCTAGATAATTTCATGGAGGTTAGGTCCATAAAAGTCTATTAGCCAGGGGATAGAAATTGTGTCCCTGGCCTCTGTTTGTCAGAGGCTGGAGATGGATGGCACGAGACAAATCGCTTGATCATTGTCTTTGATCTACCCACTCTGGGGCACCTGGCACTGGCCACTGTTGGCAGACAGGCTACTGGGTTAGATGGACCTTTGGTCTGACCCAGTATGGTCATTCTTATGTTCTTATGTGATCTCCTAGTTCGCCTATATCTATATGGTTGGGCTGGCCCTGGTCACCATACTTAATACTTTGAAACCCTGAGATATAAAAGCAAAGGTTTCATTAGCCTCTCTTTCCCCATTGGAAAAATGAGGGTAAGTGATTTGCTACGCTGAGAACAATCCAGTAGCACACAAGGGACCAAAAATGTATGTTTTCTGACTTTCAGTTCCACCTACTAGCAACTCATTCATGTAGTTATTCAATTACCCCAAATGAACAAGTCCGTCTTAACATTTCAAAGAGGACTATAACATGAGAAACTCTCACCTCCTTTGCCTTCTTGCAGTTTACTCAACAAACTACCAATTATTGATGTTATTTCTGTTAAGGTTTTTCCTGTACAACATTTATAGCCAAGCCAAATCACTAGATATCATCTAAATGTTAATGTATAATTTAGTTTAACATTGTTAGAGAAAATATTAAAAGAAACCTGAATTAAAGAGAAACAGCAGCATAGAGAATTGAGCAATCCAACTTAGGGGAAGGGTAATTAGAATTTAAAATAAAAGGGTTAGGAAGACAGGCATTTAGGCTATGTCTACACAGCAGCATTATTTCAGAATAACTGACATTATTCTGCAATAACATAGTGTATATCTACACTACAAGCCTTTATTTTGAAATAATGTTGAGCTGAAGGGCCTCTTGCTCTGACTCATGGTAACTCATTTTATGAGGAGTAAGGGAAGTGAAAGGAAGAGTATTCTGTTGCTGTGTAGACAGCATCTAAAGCCGAAGTAAGTTATTTCAACTTAAGCTATACAATTGACATAGCTGAACTTGTGCAGCTTAATTCATTTTTAGCCCTGCTGTGTAGATGTACCCTTAGAATTTACCCATATCATGATTGCACTATCAGTATGGCAATACCATCTCAGTCCCTCGGTCACCAGGGCTGTAATCTGGATTTCAATTACATCTGAGGTCCTTTTATTGAAGAAATTGCTTGAATGGAGCACTGAAACAGGACAAAAAGTAATTGGCTTGATCTGCACCAAGGAAGATATTAGATATTTTAAATATCTTTCTTATTAGAAGGATAGTAAGCTATGATGAGTTTACCATGAGAGATTGTGGCATCTCCATCATGGCAATTTAAAAATAGGTTGGGCAAACACCTGCCTTGAGTGATCTAGATGTATTTCATCCTACCTCAGTGTGGGGAGTAAGAATCTTCCAGACCCACATACCTATGACTCTATGGAAATACTTAGCTATTAGGTACTGTTGTTAGGGAAGCTGAAAGGGTTTTTTGATGCATAATTCTTTCCCCTTATATAAAAGTCTTGTTACCACTTCTTTTCTGAGAAGGTCTAAACTTCTTCAGACTGCTTGAGTGCTTTGCCCTGTGCAGAGAACCAAATCAGTTTGAACTGCTTATTCCCCTATTGAGTATTGCATTGATAGACTCACTGTACTGAGGGGCCTGGCCTCCCTCTGAGACCAATATCAATCATCAGTTTAGTGAGAGATGAAGCGTGAAAGGGAATACTTGTAAAAATGTAGACAACTATTTAATTCAACCTCATAGAAAATATCTAGGCCTAGCAACTCTGTTTCCTGGCATTATTAATAACAGGACTGATACTTCCAGAGGTCTATTTAGTTATGTGAGGTGAATCAGTGAGATTATTAAAACATTCTTATTTTATAATTCATATAATTTCATGAGTGACATTGCACTGATTTTGTTTATAATATAGGGATTTTAATTCCATTTATTGGATAAATGTCTTGTAAGAATTTTTCTCAAGTGTATATTCTGCTAATCAAGGAAATAAACTAAAGATAACATATTGTCTAGATGAGATTAAAAAAGGGAATAAAAACAGACATCTGTGCTCCAGTCAAGAAATTTCTTCAATAAAAGGAACTCAGATGCAATTGAAACCCAGATTACAGCCCTGGTGACTGAGGGACTAAGATGGTATTGCCATTCTGACAGTGCAATCATGATACGGGTAAACTCTAAAGTAAAATTAAGCTACACAACTTCAGCTACGTCAACTGCGTAACTTAAGTTGAAATCGCTTAATTTGGCTTTTGACACTGCAGAGAGAAAAATTGAACATCATCCTCTTTATACAGTCAATTACTTCGAAAAATTTAAGAGGTCCCCTCTCAGTCTTCTTTTCGCAAGACTAAATAAATCTAGGGCTTTTTTTTTAAAACCCAACAACACTTTTCCTCGCAGGCCAGGTTTTACAAACTTTTTATTATTTTTATCTAGACTCTCTCCAACTTGTCCATATCTTTCCTCAAGGGTGGGTACCCCAATTGGAAACAGTACCTCATCATTGCTAAGACCTCATCATTTCTGAGCAAAGCAAGATTGCTACTTCCTGTCTCTTACATATAAACAATCCTATTGATATACTCCAGAGTATTATCCCCTTTCTCTACTGCACTACACTATTGATTCTTATTCAATTTATGATCCACCTCAGATCCTTTCAGCACTATCGCCATCTAGCCAGTTATTCTACATTTACTTTTTTTCCTTTGGAAGTGTAGCATTCCACCCTTTTTTGTATTTTATCTTGTTGATTTCAGATCAACTCCTTAAATTTGTCAAGACAATCTTGAATTTTAATCCTATTCTATAAAGTGTTCATAACCCCTCCCAGTTTAGTGTCATCTGCAAAATTAATAAAGTGCACTTTCTAGTCCATTATCCAAGTAATTAATAATAATGATATATTGGAATTTTCCTTCCCAGAGGATATAAATAATTGAAACTGCAGAGAGAATTTAAGTTAATACAATGGACTATACTTAGCAAGTTCCTCTCCTGCATCCCCTTGTTCCAATGGGTATTGGAAGGGTAGGACTGAAGGTCTTGACAGCTCATGTTGGATTGCACTTGACCAGTTAATCTTTCCTCAAATATGCAGAGAGCAGGGCTTGCTCTTTGCACTAGACGTGCCCCTCGCTAGAGGTGTGCCAAACCCTATGTAACTGACTACCCACAATTTTATCAGGATACAAGGACTACAATAGTGACATGCAATCTTTAGTAACAAGTGGTGGCAGCTTCCCACTTCCGTGTCTCTTCTGAAAGCACAGCAGATCTTACCACTATAAGACAAGACAGAGATTCTCTACTGACTCCAAAGAGAAAATTTCTAATATGGTAAATTGCACACTCCCATAACGTAACATAAGATTTCCATGGGGGGCGGGGGCGGGAGTCTGTTCTACTTATATAATGGCCAGGCTGCTTCTACTCGATCACCCAATCCTTTAATCACAGCATATAGGTATTTATTGGAGCTGGTGAATACTATTCAAGCTAACAGTTTGTTTTCTGATAAGTGCTTATCCATTGAAACCAACACTGTTCACAAAACAGGTTTCATTTTAAATGATTCTACCTACGTTGCGTAATCCAGATTTGCAGTTCATATAAGTTTGAGATTCACATTATGTCCTGATATGGAGAAAAAAATGTCCATCAATTAATAATATTTCAGCTGTTGCTATCAAAAGAGACTCGCTTTCCTAAGACAGAAACTAATCATTGTCAGCTTCTTCCTCTTTTCTTGATGGCTTTTACTATATTTCCTGTTTTCAATAGTCTGTCATAATTTCATGGCCATAAAATTAAAATTCCATCTATGGTCAAAGTCTGCTTCAAAAACCGCTTCAATACTGAATATTTTTCATTATCAGGTACGCCATTCACCATAATCCCCTCTGTGTGATCCTCTCTTTGCCCCTCCATATATGGAGCTGAGTGAATAATTGAACACCACATTAAATAGTTTTCATTTTGGGCACTTACAGGTTTTTTCCACACCTTTTTGCTTGACAATAATGTATAAAACAAACCAATTTTCAAAATAAGCAGCTGAAACATTTCCTTCCATAAGAGCTAATGACAATCTTTTACTCCTCCCTCTCTACCAAAACTTGTTGAATTTGACTTGAATTAGTACTCCAAAATGACCTCTTTCAGGAAAATGTACTATTTTCCTGAAAGGAAAAAAAAAAGCTCAGCTCTAAATTGTATAGAAAATTAAATCTCTTTCCAGGCATCATGACTATTGATTTAATGAAGATTTTTCACTTCTTCACTATGCAAATACATTTTCTGACATGAGAGTTTCTCTCAACCAAAAAGAAACCCTTCGCATAGTTATCGAAGGAGAAGTGTATTTAGCAGCCCCACTGTAAATCAGCACAAATGTAGATAGTATTTTCCAAAGAATAGAAGAGCAGGTTTATTGCCAGATGGACCTCATTATCAGTTGTTGCATTTGCTATGTTATTTTACTCAATACATCCATTTTGCTAAAACATGAGAACTGGGTAAGAAAATAGTCCAAGTCCAGGGTCACACTAAGGGACATTTGTAGAATACAAAAGACCAAACTATTTCCTATAGAGTACAGTAAATTAGAACAAAGACTTTTCAGTCTTTCTTCATATTTTGGAGCACTGATGTTCAGCTGGTGGCCTAGGGGGATACTTGAGAATTTACACCATTAGCCTTGGGCTGATTGTTAGAAACAACATTTTACTTTTAAATGAAAATATTTTCCCCTAAGCTGCACCTGTAACTTTTAATTTGCACAATCAAACTGGCCTTTGGTGCTGGGAGATCTCCCTCCCCAACAACTCCATCACACTGCTTTCCCTGCAGCCTCAAAGAGCTCTAATGAGTGCCAGGAGCATTCTGAGAAATCGCTGTTCCTCCTCTGCTGCAGCACTCCAATAGGTTCCCTACTGATTGTTTGCTGCTGGACATCAGAGAGGGAGGAGAAAGTGGCTCCAAATACTCCACTCCCTGTTTCCCTGCTGGGCTATGGAAGCACCAGGGAGAACAACAAAAGCCTACAGGATTGCATCACACAGGAAAGGTTGTGTCAGAAAATCGCCTAAGTGAGTCAGAAAGGAAAAACTAAGAACCAGCAACCACTTTTAGCTCCTCAGTTCCCCGATTCCATCCTGATTCAAGTTAGAGTAATCTTCAACATATCTTAACTAATTAGTGGGCAAATGATCCCCCACAGCCTGTGGCAGCTAGGGATCACTAAAGACTAACAATCTCCACTCTTCTTCCTAATCCTGACATGCTCCTTTACTTCAGAGCCACTGGGTCCTCTACTTCCTGGGATTTCAAAGAGGTTTCCAAGCTCTAAGTGCCCTAACATACTGATTGTGGCTTGTCCTTTTTCAAAGAACAGGTCTCATATTCAATACATTTAGCTCACAGACTGAAAAGCATGGACATCACCACTTTTTTAGATTTTTCATTTGTCTTTAAAAATAAAATCCAGATCAAAAGCATGTCTATTCAGTACACTCTTACAAGCAGATGCCTTTGTTTTGAACTGATGGGTCTTCAGCTTGACTTCCTCTGATCACAAAGGCAGCACTATTTAGGATCATTTCTTGACAATGTAACTACATCTAAGAGTAGAGTAAAGTAGAACAAATGCTCTTAAAAATTCCTATTGTAAGACTAAGTATTGTATTTTTTTCCATAGTCTTGAATCCACCAGAGGAAGAAACATTACAATTGTTCTTAAATGCTTTATTTTATTGCCATGACTACCTACACTTTTATTGTTCTTTCATGAAGCCAAATTTGTTCTTTTATTTTTGTATCTACAATGTGAAAATACCTACTTAAATAGATAACAAAAAGCAAGCAATATAATCGCACAGGACTTTAACATGAAAAGTGTATTAAGAAAATGTCCCCTGGATACATCAATTGGCATATTAATCCCAAACATTCAAAAATCATGAACTTGACCCCCAAAAGCTTGAGTGGCTTGAAAATCAATTATTTTTAGTAGCTGAATTTTTGAGGTTTTATTATTCACATTTTTAAGTCTCTCTCTCCCCAAGTACAAGAGCTTGAAACTCGCCAATGGACACAAACCCCTGTTCCTCCCTCCTTCTCATATATTTCTACCTCTCTCAGCTACAGCTTGACTAGTTCCTATTAAGCAAATGTGGTTTAGATAATTTCTGTTAGCTGAGCAAATGTGGTTTAAGCAGCTTCCTATAATGTCAAAACCAATAAGGCCAAACCCTTGCTTAAAACTACATTGCTTAAAAAAATTAATTATATTCATGCTTATGAATATGTATGTAAGCCATGGAATGAGTGAGGAAGTGTAAATGAGAAACACCCAATCATAAGGCAATCCAGCATTTGTAACCTTTTAAGGCAAGAAAGGATCCTGCAAAGTGCTTAAATTAATGTGACAGATAGCCAGGTCTTTCTTTTGGACAAGATGCAACAGCACGCCAAGCCCAGAACTGGACCAGAAGCAGTAGACCTCCTATGAATCCAAAAGAACCACAGGGAATTCTAATTGCTTTGTGGCCTGAACTCTGGGGGGCTGTCATCTGGCCAGTTTCAGCAGTCTGCAAAATTTGAAGTAATCTACGTTGCACCTGCAGCCGGCCTCCAAACTGCCAGCACAAATGTGATGTTATGTGTGTATACCATTGTACCCTTAAGAATCTGTACTAATACACAAGCTTCAGTACTGCTTCAGTTCACCCTTTGTCTTGGCTTTATTCCTTGGCTGATTCCAAGGATAGGTAACAATATTCCCAATGAAATTATGAGAAGTGACAAATCACACCCCTCTTTTTTTCCTCTCTCACATTACAGCCAAAATTCTCTGCTCAGACTGTAGATGAACTCTTGCCTATGTTCAAGTCAATGGCAAAACTCCCATTGCCTTTTAGGTATGGAGTAAGTTATGTTTATAATGTATTGACATCTTACATACACATCATATATCAATAGTGGTAGATCTTCCGGTCTATCATATTTTTCCTTTATTTAAATATTTTTTCATTAAAAAAGACAATGCCAAGCACAATTTCAATAAATGATCTGAGCATTTCTAATGAAAAACATAACATATAAGAACACTCTGAAAGCTAAGAGTGATTCAAGGGAAGTTCGGAAATAGGTAATCTACTAAGAAACTGTGCAATGAGGACTAAATATTGTGCCCACTATAGTCAGTGGGAAAAACTGTTTAATGGATTTGGTGGAAATAGGATTTGGCCCTCCAAAAGAAGCCCTTTTGCATTTGATGTACGTTTCTGAAAGTACAGGCAGTCCCCGGGTTACATACAAGATAGGGACTGTAGGTTTGTTCTTAAGTTGAATTTGTATGTAAGTCGGAACTGGTACATGTTGTAGGGGAAACTCTAGCCAAACATTTCTCCAGAGCTCAGTTTTATTCTCCCATACCTCACTTCCCTCGATCCTTTATTCTCAAGCTGAAGTGTCTGCTGAGAAAAGCCGCTCCGCATCTCCCTGGTCTGCTGTGGGGGGGCGCTAGCTTCGCGTCTCCCTGGTCTGCTGGGGGGAAGCAGCTAGTGCGGGGTTGCCTCACCCCGTTTGTAAGTAGGGATCCGATGTAAGTCGGATCCATGTAACCCGGGGACTGCCTGTATGTTCCATGGCATCTGTTATTTGATCTCCTACAAATATGTTCTTTCTTTTAATCCCTCGATTAATATGTTAGACATTGGAATGAGAGAAAGAGGCAAAAAGAAAATTGACACACACACTGGTTCTGGATAATTTAGCATGTTTTTAATGAAATTTTTACTATCATGGATCATTAAAAATATTGACTTCCCCATAACTGTGAAAATGTAACTTCAAAAGTTTTTATAATTTTCAGTAAACTAATAATCTGTGTGTCTCAGTGTTTATTTTAAAATAAAAAATAAATCCTTTTCACATCTTTCCTCCCAGAAAAATATTGTCCTGTCATGTAAACAATCCTTAAAATTAACCTGAAATATAAGAACAACCTTACTGGGTAAGACCAAAAGTCCATCTAGTCCAGTATCCTGTCTTCTGACAGTGAGCAATGCCAGATGCCCCAAAAGGAGTGAACAGAACAGGTAATCAGCATGTGATCCCTCTCCTATCATCCATTTCCAGCCTTTGACAAACAGAGGCTAGGGACACCATTCCTATCCATCCTAGCTATTAGACATTTACGGACCTATCCTCCATGAATGTAGCTATCTCTTTTTTGAACCCTGTTAAAGTCCTGGTCTTTACAACATCCTCTGACAAGGAGTTCCACAGGTTAACTGTGTACTATATAAGGAAAAACTTCCTGTTGTTTGTTTTAAACCTGCTACCTACTAATTTCATTTTGTGACCTCTAGTTCTTATGTTATGGGAACAAGTAAATAACTTTTTCTTATTCATTTTTTCCATACCAGTCAGGATTTTATAGACCTATCATATCCCTGTTTAGTATCCTCTTTTATAAGCTGAAAAATACAAGGCAAGATGCACCAAGGTACAATCACCACCAAGTAGTACTGGTGTCAGCCCTACTCTGTATCCTTTGGTCCTCTTTACAGTGTTTTTCTGTTGTAACCTCCAACCTGGATTGCTCAGAAAGAGCCTTTGGCATGTAAATCACTCCCAGATATGTGTGTCTGGCTGGCTGCAGGCCACATAAACCTTGTAGGATTGACAATTTCTGTTGGATATATTTCCGGAGTTTTATAATATGACAATCTTTTAATTAAAGAATGAGCTTTATTTCTTGTAAGGTTGACAACTCTAACAGCTTGGCTATTACCAGCTCTAAAGGTTACCTCAGGCTTACCACAACATACTCCTAGTGTCAGATTTCCTCACCCACCCTCCAAAAATCTATGTCCTGTATTGCCCATCTCTCTCCTGGACAGTGCAACTATATTGAATCTGATATTCCTTTAGAGAAATAAAATGCACACAACTTGTTAACTCAAGGAGAGTTATCCAGACATGGGATTAGATAAAACATTATTAATAATTACAAGAAGAGATTTGAGTAGGCTCATCCCTGCTTTGAGTGGCATTTCCAGTTGGTAGCAAGGAAGCTGTGTCTATTAGACTTAGTCTACGCAATGTTCCCCTCACCCCATTGAGCTAAGATACAGAACTTCAGCTATGCAATTAATGTAGCTGAAGTTACGGTGTCTTCCATTCTGCAAGGTTGACGGGGCTACCCTCTCATTGACTTCACCTACACTTCTTATCCTGATGGAGTATTGGAGGTGATGGGAGAGTGCTCAGGAGGTAGACTTATTGGCTGTGTCTACAATGGCATGAATTTCCGGAAATGCTTAGAACGGAATACATTGGCAGGCTGCTTTTCCGGAAAAGCCCTTTTTCCAGAAAAGCGTCTGTAGCCAATGTAGACGTGGTTTTCCGGAAAAGAGCCTCGATCGCCATTTTCGCGATCTGGGCTTTTTTCCGGAAAAGACTACTGAGCTGTCTACACTGGCCCTTTTCCGGAACAGTGTTCCGGAATAAGGACTTATGCCTGAGAGGGAGCAGAATAGTTCTTCCGGAATAGCGGCTGATTTTGTAAAGTAGAGCATCGTTGCTTTTCCGGAAATTCAAGGGCCAGTGTAGACAGCTCGCAGCTTATTCCAGAAAAGCGGCTGATTTTCCAGAATAAGTGGCCCAGTGTAGACACAGCCATTATGTCTAAGCAGACACGATAAAATTGACTGCAGGGGATTGATAGCTGCAGCAACAATCCACTGTGTAGTGAAGACAATCCCCACATGTATTTTTGTTGTGATAATATTGATCAGCACATTATGAGGTATAATTTTAAAACTTATAAGACATGCCTTACACAAAAACTACTACAATAGTGTGTAGGGTAAACACACAGAGATACACTTTGTCACCTCAGGACGTCTTGCTTCTAAAGGATTTTCCAATTTCATTGCATTCTTGGTATGCAGTTTGATCAGTTTAAATCAGAACCAATTCTGTCTCGTGTTACAGAGCTATTCACATTTCAGATTAAAAAGATCTTCCATATTATCTAGTTTTCCTCATGATGCAGTAGGATTCTACTAGAAAAAAAAATCAATTTAGTAGACTCCACAGTCAGCTAGAAAACAAAATACAGTATTCCTCTTGACTTTTCCACTGTGGTATTTCCTTTGACCTGTGCTACAAGCTCACATTAATATAGTAGAGCATCTAGTCCATTTCTATGTTAAAACCAGTGCTTCCACTTTTCCCCCACTGAACCCAAAAAGCAAAGAACTAGAGTTGTTGGAGTTCGGCCTTTTCTTGGTTCCCTGCAATTTCCAAATTGAGCCAATCCTTATAGTCTTAACTGCATAGTTATGAAACAATTTTTGTTCTGAGTTGCCTCTTCCTGGCAGTCTCCTGGTTTCAGTTCTCTTTCATTTCACTTCAGTCACACAGGAGACTTTTTTGCTGAGATTACTTCAAATTAATCATCAAAGGGAGACCAGGCTGCCTGAAGTCTGCCTGGTCTGACATGTATAAGGTCCAGCAAATTTAAAAGTAGCTCATCTTGAGAGAGGGAATACTTGAGGAATCATTGAGAGCGGGCACTAATGGTGCTGTGATGGGTTCTGCTGTATACAGTGTGATAAGGTTCCAATCTTGTCAGTTTTTGCATCCTTAGAAAAGTCAGCTAGATGCTTGGGAGAAATGGAGTCACAAAACTGCAGGAGTACTAGAAAGTGTTCTGTCTGCCTAAAGTCTTGAACATGAACAGATACTGTGCTTCTGTAGCTCTGTTCAGAAGTGTAGTCATGGCTTCCCCTCACTTTACCTGAGGGTTTCCAGGCAACCAGTTTTTGACCAGAACACCTACGTGACAGGGTCAGTCATGGAAATCCCCTTGAGATTGTCACTTGATGTGCTGAAAATACTACCTGAGTCCACCTACCTTCCCTCTGGAGTGTCTGACCACCCTATCCTTCTGAGAACCTCTAGTTTCCCCCAGGAAGGCAGAGTTGGGGGGGGGGGGGTCACAGCCCACAGCAGAATGGCATAGACACCACTGAGATCAGCCTCTCAGAAGGCTCAGTTAAAAGGACATGACACAGCACCTTGGTGCAGAGCCCCAGTGGGATCACTAGACCAGATAAATCAGTCTTACTCTATAAGAAAATTTTATACTGAGAAAACTCTTAAGTTATTTGCCCCATTTATCCGAGGAAGAGAGATGCAGAACTAATGTCCACCACCTCCTGGTAACAATTATTTAAATTGGGTTTAATAATAAACAAAAGGGATTTTATTTAGTAGGATTTAAGTGATAGCACGTAGATCAAAGTAGACACATCAAAGTAAGCTACTAAGCACAATAAAACAGAACATAGCAGCTAACCCTACTACACTAAAAACTTGTAAGAAATTGTGATTTGCAACCTTAGTTACAGTGCTTTTGTTTCCAGGTGTTTTCATGTAACCTCTCAGGGTGAGAAGATAGTCTGTAAAGCTTGCTAAAGACCATCGTTGTTTACTTCCCTTGACTTGTATAGAATTTCCCTAGGGCACGAAGCCTTTGTTCAATTCCTGACTTCTGTGGGGAAGTACCAAATTCTTTATGGATTCCAGCACTAGATGACAAGGACACATGTCTTTGTAGCATGTCTGCAGGAGACAGTTCTCCCCAGCTCACTAGGGCCTTGCTACTGGGCTTGTCTCTGGCCTATTTATTGTTGTTCCTGAGGGGCTTACAATAGTGTTTTCTTAACATGAACACTTTCATAATATACCTACAATCAATATTCTTAATTTCACACATAAAAATAGTACATGCATGCAAACAGAATACACACATTTAGAGGTTGCAAGCTTTCCAGTGATAGTTCACACACATTCTTTTGCATAAAGCATATTCAACTAAATTCATATTCATGGACATATTTGCATAGAAAATATGGGGTATAACATCACAATCTCATCAAAAAGGGATTCTGAGAGTTAGAAGTCTGATCAGTGGTACAATGGGACTAAAACAGACTCCATGCCTGCCCTTGTTCTTTACTGCTTCCAGAAGCAGCCAACATGTCTCTGTGGCCCTAGATGCAGGGACAGCAAGGAAGGGTCCAGGCCTGACCCCCCACTCCAAGTGCCAGCTCTACAGCCTCTATTAGATGGGAATCATGACCAATGAGCATAGGGAGGGTACCACATGAAGGCAAGTGTGGCATACCAAGCCTTGCAGCCACCCCTGCACCAAGGGTTTGCAGGGATGTACCATCCACTTCCAGGAGCTGCCTGAAGTAAGCACCACCCGGAACCTGTATCCCTCACCCATTCCTACACCCGAGCTCTTCCCCCCTCCCCCAGCTTTCTTCACACCCTCCAAGCAAACACCTTGGCCTCAGTCTGGATCCACTCCCTTCAGTCCCAAAGCCCCCCACAACTCTCTGCCTAAGCCCAGAGCCACCTCCTTGCACCCTGAAGCCCTCATTTCTGGCCCTACCCCAGAGCTCTCCCCACTCCGTCACACACCAACAAGGTGAAAATGAGCTAGTGGGGGGCAGGGGAGAATGAGTGATGAAGGGAGAGGGGATGGAGTGAGCAGAGGGTCTGAAAGAAGGGGTGCAACAAGGACTGGGACAAGGGTGTTCAGCTTCCTACAATTAGAATGTTAACAACCCCATTCCACGAGCTACCTAAGAAAAAGCCCTTGTGATCCATTGGTGAAAGGTGAAAGGACTGAAAGGTGAAAGGACATTGGTGAAAGGACTGAAATTCTACCTGGCCTTTAAAATCAGCCTTAAAAATGGACAGGACGTCTTTTTGCCCTCCTCCACACTGCACACCTATATATAACCCATTCACCTGCTAGGTGTGTAGTACTGTCCCATGTAGTGGCATTGAGACAGCTTACTGAGAAAATAATGTAGCTAGCAGGCAGCTGGGTTTTAGCTCATGCAGTAGAAGCTCATACAGTAAGCTCCAGAGGTCCCAGGCTCTGTTCTCTCCACAGGTTACAAGGGTCCAAAAATCAGGCCCTTTATAATTTTATTGGAATAATTTACACTTGGGAGGTTTCACAGAGGTGTTTGTAGTTGATGGCTCTCTCTAACGGGAGTTGAAATTCCACAGACCATAATCAAGAGCTTCCCATGTAGTCTCATAGCTGAAGAGGTCATGCAGGTTTGGGATAATTTTTGGAAAGCTTGGAGACTGCAAGCCAATAAACAGAGTGCACAGTGAGAAAGTTCTACATTTTCAAGTCTTTCCATTGAGCCCACACATTCTGAACACTCTTAATTAGTGCTCAATCCCTCTAGATGCCCATAGACAGTTATGTAAACATGTACCATTGGGGCCTGACCCTGTGACTTCTGAAGTCAATAGGAGTTGTGTCACTTTCTTAAACAAAATGCTTAGCTGCATGCATCTAACTAGAACTGAGGAGAGATATTAAAACCTCAAACTGGGAGTGGGGAGATGGGGGGGAAGAGCCAACGCTCTGGACTTCACCACACACCAGGCTGAGGTGTAAATTTGCGACACATTAAACAACTATGTGGACTTTGCTCCTGCACATCAAAAGTTCCCCAGTGTTCTTTAATCTACTCCACTTTCAAAGCTGAGTGGATCAAAGCATCCTAGGAAACTTTTAGTATGTGCTAGCAGGGTCCAAACAGCCAGTTACTATGCAGCAGACTGGTGCATGCTGCACATTCACAGCTTGTGGAACCAAACTGGGGCATTCATACTCCAAAACCTGTATTAGGGCACTGGCCTGGAATCCAGATGACAAAGGCTCAAGTTCCTCCCCTGTCTGAATCATAGCAGAGTTTTGCATTCCAGTTCTGGCTGAATCAAGATGATAAGGAATTTGAATCTGTCTTTCATATCTTTACCTAATACTCTAAGCACAAGGCTACAGGGTGGGAATGCCAGTGCAGCCTTTTCCCTTGACCAATCCCCACTTCCCTGAAGTTTTCATTGCATGTACATTATTGGTCACGATATGAGTAAGAGAAGGGGAAGGGAAAAAGAAAAAACACATGGTCCTTGCCGCACAGGGCTTATAGTCTGAACAGATGGATAATGCAAACTGCAAGGGGAGATCCAAGAAAGTTTTCTCTAAGCTCTGCTGTTGATATTTGTTTTCTTTTCTCCCCTACAGTTTATTTTATTTATTTGTTTAAAGATATAACAATCTTGCTTCACTAATTTCCATTTTATTTAAAGGAAAACTTATCAATTTTGCTCAGTCTAGCAGTCTGAAAGTTTCAAAGAAAACATGCACGTCCCAGCAAGCATAAACTGTGAAATGTATTAGAAAATAGAGGTTTTAATGCCAATTATCATTAAAAACCTTATTTTCAAAAGCCCTTCACAGTTTATTCATGCTGCGAAGTGCATCTCATCTTTGAAACTTTCAGACTGCTAGACTGAGCAAAATGGGTGCAATTTTCTTTTAATTGTTTTGAACACCATGTGTGAGAGAACATGACAGAATGCAAATTGCTTATAGAAAAATGTAAGAGTGAAAGGAGATGGAAGCATTTTGTGCAGCTCTTACCGAGAAGTGAAAGGCATAGGACATGTCAACTTTTTATCTTGAGGTCATAAGCTAAAGCATAGCATGCCTTTAACTTTAATGAGGAGCATGCCCCAACCCTTAGTGTAACATGTGGCAAAGCACCAGTTCTAACTCTTATTGTCAGTCTAAGAAAAAAGTTGACATTTGTGTGTGGTGAACGAACCCTTAGCATTAGCAATAGCTATGGAGAGTCAGTGTTCAAGCACACGGGACATTTTGAGGAAGCTCAGATTGTTACCTATCCTGTATGTGCTCAGTGAATACAAGACACCAGGATATAAAAAATACTGAGCACACAGACTGGAGGTGCTGTAAATTCCTCCATGTCTTTCCAAGCAGCCAAACAGCTAAGGAGGGGTTGACATTCAGAACTCAGGATAGATAGGGAGAGAAGGAGGGAGGGAGGGGAGAGGAAATATTGTTCTGAATGAAACTGTAAAGAGCTATGGAATAATCATGGCACAATGTCACAGTAGCAAGTGGGTCATGGCATCACATAATATGCAATGACATTGTCCCACAAGGAAGCAGTTGATCTATGAAAACTTTTCCGTAACTGGACATCAGGTTATTATTTTGTGGTTCTCTGTGACTACACTCAGTGACAAATTCTGTCTTAGTAGCTCTGAAAGGCAAAGCACTTGGACTATACAGAGCTAATGAAAAAAATGCGCTATTGTAAGAGTAGGATAAAGGACTATTGACAAATGTGTTATTCCTCCATTTATTAAAATAAACTATTAACTAATTATAGACAACCTTTCAGGTGTTGTCATAAAGGAACAAGTACCTATTGCTGATGGTGATTGAAGAAGATCAAAGCCACTCTCTCCATACAGTATTTCATCCACTTTGATAAGCATAATCTGATTTCTGTAGCTCTATAAAGCACAGAGGTCAGGTTTGCCTTTGAAAGCCTCTAATGATCTGACAAAAGTTTTCAGCTGGAGTTCAAATAGAAAATCCCCCCAGGATAATTTGATACTGAATTAGTTTCCACAGATGTTCCAAAGTAAAATAAATATAATTTGGTGGGGAGAGGGGAGATAAGAGCCTGCTGACATGTGTTCTCTCATCACTGCAGAGTTTTATAATTTTATTGGTTGTGTTGCAGACCCTTCCCTCCCATGTCCTTTTTTACTTCTCCAGGCATGATTTATTGAACAGCTCTTCTCAGCATCATTTTGCTTTCACTAACCTTGAGCTCTCTCTTCCCCATGTTGCAGTATTTTCTTCCTCTTTGCTGGATGCTGCAAGAGGACAAAGGGCTTCAGCTGCCATTGCCTTCAGTGGCCCAACCAGTGTAAATAATGGGTCACTCACTGTGGACAGAAATCACCAATACTCCTAGTGCTAGAATTATACAGCATAAGCCCTGCACTATGACTGCATGGGGGAACTGCTGGCTTCAAGATAAGCATACGCTGTTCATCTCAGAAGAGGCCTTCACACCCATTCTGCATAGGCCACACAATTCTTGGTGAAAGTGCCAAAAGGCCACTCTGTGGAGCAGGCTACTTTGTGGAGCAGGGGAGGAGCTATGGAGTGAGCTCTGTTTAGGCTGATACAAGTGACAGCCAATTGCTCAAGCTGCTAGTGCAGAGGAGCTAGTGACTAGATTGAAAAACAGCCTCATTCCAGAAACACAGATGATATGGGTCAGATGCATGAGAAGGACTTAAGTGCTGCAACACCTAAATTTTAGCTGTCTTGCCACCTCCTGTGGAACACACAGTCAAAGTTCCCTATACACAATGTACAGAGGGAGATGGCTGGCTAAGAATGGAATCCCTAAGAATCAACATTAAACAAGGAGCTGCCTAAACTAGCCAATAGGAAGTGCTGAAAAGAGCAGTGGGGCCTAGACCTCTTTCAAGAAAAGAAATTAGGGGCTTAAACCCAGGCGGGAGGAAGGTGTAGATTTGTTTCGCATACATAGCCATAAGTACTCTCCAGGAGTTAGGCTTCGAAGCCAAGTCTGTCCTTCATGACACCGGAGGAAGAGAGGTTGTTACCCTCCTTATACCTTTTAGCTCTGTGATTAGAACACAGACCTGGGATGCGGGAGAAGAGAGTTCAGTTCCCTGCCATGCAGAGTATAAGAAAAAAAAATGTGAAATTGGGTCTCCTTCCCACTTCAGGTGATTGTACTAGCCCCCCTCTGGCTCATTGATTATTTATGGGAAATGGAACAGCTTCAACAAGAGACATTATGGGACTCTTTCCCCAGGAGATTCCCATCATCCTGGCATTAGGGGACATTTGTAGGAGTGGGGAAGACAAATTCAAATCCCATCTCTATGTCAGGCTGAGGGAGGAAATGAAGCTGCATCTCGTTTCCATAGACAGTGTTCTAATCACTGAGATAAGGGTTATAGCAGAGTGACAACACCACTCCCTCCGCCTACCGTGTGAGTGTTTAGGCATGATCTGAAAATGCCAGGTCACAGAGAGGAGTTAAGTGGGGGCACTAAGTTTGAAAATCTAAATGAGGCTTTGGCATGGGATAAGTGGCTGAATGCATGTCTTGGAGCTAATATGTGCATGACTGATGGCAGATTTTAGGCAGCTAGAGACATCGAACACTTAGGCTATGTCTACACAGCAGCGTTATTTTGAAACAATGGTGAGCTGAAGGACTTGTTACTCCAACTCCTGTAATCCTCATTTTATGAGGAGTAAGGTAAGTCGAAGGAAGAGTATTTTTCCTTCAACTTCCCGCTGTGTAAACAGTGCCAAAAGCTGAGTTAAGCTATTTCAACTTCAGCTACGAAGTTGACATAACTGAAGTTCCGTTGCTTAATTCGACTTTTGCCCTGCTGTGTAAATGTACCCTTACAAAGTTAGGAAGCAGTTGAGTAAGGTTTTGAGGATTTCAATGTTGCCTAGATGTTGGATTTGAGGACATCTTTTTGCGGATCTAACCATATATGTTCGCCTCTACTCACATGAATCAACAATACTTGTGTAGATGGAATGAATTTCTCTCCATATTTTGCGTCTTGCCTCCACTATGCCTCTAGTCACATTAACAAGATCATTACTAGGTTAGTTTATAACTTGTTCATTCTTAGTTTCCTGATCAACATTCATGGGGGAGAGGAAGGAATACAGTCATCTGCAAAGACTCAAAAGCAAATAGAAGTGACTGCTTTCAAAAACAAACCAAACCAAACCACTCCAGCCATAAAGTATGTATGTTCATGGGCCATTTGGTTTCTAAGCAGTTGGCATTGTATAAATGCTCAACATAGTGTCTATAACAGTAATATTTCCTGTCATTTTGACTAGATACCATTTTAAATACTAGTTAGTAGTTACAAGTATTTAATATTTACAAGGCCTTTTGATTGGGAGAGTTTATATGTCCAATGATAATAGAAGGTTTTGAGGGTGTATCGATCACTGTGATTCTTTTAGAACTACAACAGCTGTAAAATAGAAGTCCTACTAATCCACAATTAGTTTGCATAATGGGGCATAATCCTTTCAGATAAGGAAGGGATTCAAAGCGTGCAGAAGAATTAAGAATTTCCCCCCAAAAAATTGCTCAGAGAAAAGTGTATTAAGACAAGGGAAACCGAAGAGTGAAGAAGTTCTAGGCTGGTTGGTTGTGGAGACAGACAACAAGAGTCACCTAACCAATGCCTCACAGAGAAGAAATAGAAATTTTTCTAAGATGTGGTCATTGTGTTCCAAGAAAGCACTACTGAACTGATCTCCTTGTTAATCAAAATAATCTGTTACTGTCAGACTTTCCATACAAAACAAGGAAATTTTATTGCACTAAAACAGAGTTTAAGATTTGCTTTTTTTAAGAAGTAATTTCTGTAAAAACACAATCCTATGCTTTTGGGGACAGAAAGCTGACTACAACAGCATTTCAATTGTTTTTTGTGCCTAAGAGTCTCCCCAGTTCAAATGCCTTTTAATATCACTAAAGGCTTTTGCTTTAAGTGACAGCACCGGGCTTCTGATAAATAAATGCATTATTCATTAGCTAAATAGATACATTAAAATGAGCTATTTAGAATTTAATGAATATTAAATGAGACTATTCACAACTGAACCATATTCATCTAGGCTGAGGAAGCCTATAAGTAAAGTAGTTTATTACAAACATCCCGAGAAATTTATTCCACTGTGTTTCAAGTGATATAAGAAAATACCTTCACTTTCAAGAAGTGAAAGTTGTTTCATTTGCAACCTTCTCAAAACAGGTAGAAACTTTATCAGAGGGAAAAGCAGAATGTTATAGATAAGGTATCAATAAAACAGAGTCCAAATTACCAAGGCCTGGTTTACATGACAATGTTAAGATGCCTTGAATCAAATTATGCATGTCTGTCCTGAAATTGGTCTCCCACTGTTTTAAGTGCTCTGTTGCTGCACCAGTGTAACAGCAGCTCTCTTACCTCCCCCCCAACCATGAGATAGAGCCACATGGTTGATGTACTGCTGTTTTACAAAGAGCTGCATAGCTGCCCCCCCCCCATTCCCCTAACATCTGGACACCTCTGAAGAGTCCAAGTCACAGCCCGCTGCCATAAGCAATGAGAACAATGACAGGGAATCCAGATGGCCAGTGAGCCTGGATCTATTTCTCACACCACTGCAGTTCACCCAGTTGCATGATCCTTTGGTAAGCATGTAGATTCATGTTGGTAACTGAAAATGTCACTCCCAAAATAGTTGGTCACATATGAATTGATCTCATTAATATTAGAGGAGAGGTAGTGATATAACCAAGAGAGACAGCCACTCTATCCACTTTTTAGACCCATGTAGAGTTGGGGGGAGGAGGGAAAGAATGAGCAGCAGCTTCTGGGCACAGGGATGTCCCCTGAATCCTTCTGAGATCTCTCAGTGAAATGTACCTGGAGGTATTCTACAAGTCTCTGCCAAAGTTTACCAGGGATAACAGCCTTATTTCTTCCTTTTCTGACTGGCCTACACCTCACATCAAGAACTTCAGCAGCCAGCATTTCAGCACACAGGATAGCAGCATATGGACCCAGCCAACATCAGGACACCAGCAGCAGCTGTGCCTTCTGGAAGATTAAGATAGAGAGAGGGTGATTTTAGCTCTTATGGAAAATGATGCCTGTGTTCAGTGCCATGGCCCTATCCAACAAGAATCATTCCCTCATTGCCCCAATGCCCAGCAAGCCACACTCATCATGGCTAGTACAGGGCATGAGCAATCCCAAGCAGAAGTGAGGCTGTGCTTTTAAGGAGCAAAGGGAGTGAGTACTGAATTGTAAGGTTGACTTTCTAAAGTGAACACACGGACAATGTTATGTCCGTATATCTGCAGCTGCCGCCATTTTAGCCTTCTGGGTCTTCCTTTGCACCATCTGCAGAATTCCTGAGCCAGATAAGGAGGAGAAAGACAATGACTCAGCATGACATGTTGAATGAGATGCTGTAAGCCTCTGCTGTGTTGGACCATGAGCATAGGTCCTGGAGGATAAAAATTGCAGGCAGCTGGGAAGAGAAGAAAGATCCAGAAGACCAATGAGGACTGAATGAGGACATAATAGGGCTTCTAAAACAGCAAACAAAGATAATGCAGACACAGCAAACAAAGATAATGCAGACTCTGGTGGACATTTTAACAATCCCAGGCTTGCTGCACTCTGCCATCTATGGACAATATCGAGACCTCTCTATTGCCCTTCCCCCAAAAATTCTACATGGCATGAGCAGTTGCTGCTCTACCCAACCATTCCACTCTTGGGGACGTTAAAGACCATCACAGCTTCTATACACTGAGCTGGGAAAGCCACTGTTGGAGTATGCGTAGCTGAAATTGACATGAATGTTTTCCCCCTTAATAAATGAAGACAATAGAATTTATGAAGTTTTTAATCTATTTGATTTAAAATTGCTTGATTCCCTTCCCCACTGATTTAGTTACCAAATAAAATTGTATTATTTGGAACCTAATTCATGTTTATTACTTCCCAACATATGCTGCCAAGAGATCAGCAGTTCAGAAAGCAGACAATTACCTGTTATGGCAAGGTGTCACACAACTCATAGGATCATTCACAAATAAAAATTAATAGGCTAATTAACAAGAATCTCTCTCTTTCTCCCCCCCCCACCCCCACCCCACACAAAAGAACAGGGCCAGTTAGGACATATTGCAAACACACAGTACACTACTGTCATTGTTAAAATGGTTTTTCAAAGCCTTTCTAAGCTGCTCTTCAAATAGTCCTTGTATATGGCTATTCAAATTCAGCAGAGAGCCACTACTCCACCCTCCTACCCCAGTGGAAGCTTTCTCCCTTTTTCTTTACACTGTTATGCAAGACACAACAGATAACTATAAAAATATCCCAGTGTTTTCTTACTGATGTCCAGTCTTGAAAGTAAACAAACACTGGGAACCCTTTATACATATGATCCAAGGCACATTGGAGTGTTCTTCTGTACCTGCCAAGATAGTAGTTGAGTCATTCCCTGATTCTGTTGAAATGGCTAATGTAGAGGTTCAGGAGCCAGACAGGCAGAGGTAGACCAGGTTTCCCAGGATCATAATTTAGAAATACCAATCACCAATATTAATTCTCCAGTCAGGAAAGAAGGTCCTTGCTTGCAACTTTTTGAACAGTCCTGTGTTCTTAAGGATGCAAGCAGCACTTGCCTCCCCTGACTAGCCTACACTGTCAGTGAATCATACCCAGTAATCCACCTATTTAATCAGAACCATAAAAAAGCAGTGCTCTCTGCTGATGTACTCAGTGGCAAGGTGGTCTAATGCTGAAATAAGAATGAGTGTCATTTATCATTCCACCGCAACTTGGGGATCCCAGAGCCGCAAAGCCATCCACTATGTCCCGCACATTGCTAAAAGCCACAGTCCCTCTCTACTGTCAGTGAAGCTCCCATTTTAGTGTCCCTCTGCTGGAGGACTGGATTAAGTTCAGCACACAAATCCAAGAACGTGGCCTTCCACATTCAAAAATTCTGCACCCACTGCTCCTTATTCCAAACCTGGATGTTCCTTGGACTCAGAAGCCATACGCCACATCTACAGCTGTTCCATGAATACCATCAGCCCTGAATTTTAGTTCTTGCTTAGCCTCACAGCAATCTGTTCTCCAAGGAATTATCAGTAACCAAGTAAATACTGTTGGATCATGTGCTCTATGCATGCAACACTGATGACAATAATGTGTTATTCCCTGCTTCAGTCAGAGATGGAAAGCAGCAAGGAGAGATGACTGGGCTTGTGGAATTTTGAAAAAAAAAGGCACAAAATTATAGGATGGACAATACAGAATGCAGACAGTTATAAACTGGGAAGTTAACTACAGGCTTGCAGCCACCCCTGTGGAACTTGTTTCAGCCCCACAATGCCTTGCCAAAACTTCCCAAAAATACAGTGTGTTCAGCAGTGGCATATTGCACAGTGAGACTTCTACCCATGTTACACTGTACTCTGCATCACTACAAGCACTCATGCGGTATGTCTATACTACAGAGAAGAGCGAAGCTGATGCTGTCTATCTTCCAGGGTTCTAATTGGTGGATCTAGTGAAGACATGCTAACTCATAGTTAGAGGGGTGCTCTAGTTGATGCTGGCAACCCTGCTTCTGCAAGGAGTAAGGGAATTCCAAGAGAGAATGTTCTCCCTTTGACTTCCTTCAGTGTGGACAGTGCCAAAAGTCAAGTTAAAATACTTCAACTTCAGCTATGCAATTAACATAGCTCAAGATGATATACATATCTTAATTCAATCTTAGCCCATAGAGTAGACATACCCATGGTGATCCTGACACCAGGATCTAAATATGCTTGAGTACTACAAGTGACTGTTGTGGTGTTACATTGACAGAACTTGAGTTTAATAATGTAGACATGGCCTAAGGCTCCAGAATAAAAGGGGAACATTGAACATGATCTCTATTCCTAAAAGACAAGGGCCTGAATTTGTGTGGTTAGATACAAATTTGGGAGCTATTTAAGCCTAAAGTTTTGATTGGGTTTTGCTGCTTCTTCTGTACTCCCTTTATATTTGCAAAATGTCTGCCAGTAGGACCAAGGAATCTTGTGATGATTCAGGGCTCAACTGGCATCTTGCTTTCCATAGTAAGTTTCACTGAAAAAGGGAAATCAAGAGTATTTGCATATTATAATAGCACATTTTCACTCAGCTCTAGTTGTAAATTTGATCAAATCGCATTTTGCTTTCCAGGTCATAAGCATATTCACAGACCAGTTTGCCCCTTATTCTTTTGGCTGGAAAGGAGTTGCCAAAAAGCTTGTTGGTATGCTCTATTCTCATTGAAAAGCTATCGAGCAAATCCTTATCATTCTTCTCTCCCTTGCCCCATTACTGCTGCCATTTCACTCCCCTCCCTGTACTTTTAAAACCTTAAAGCCAATGACAGTATTTCATATTTGTAATGCATTCATTATACATTTCTGCAACCAACTAAATCAGCTTTACATCTCCAGGCAACCTTCATCATAAGCAAGACCTACATGGTTCATTATAGGCAGTCCTTCAGGGTGGCTGGCTGGTTTTCCTCATTAATATTTTCATGAATCAGCTCTCCACTGAGAATAACTATCAAGGGTAATCTGGTCTAGTCATGTGATACACATGATGACTCAGACAAATCCCTTTTCTCCTGGACACAATTAGAATTTATCTAAAATAGCAACTGTATTGATCCTGCCTAAAGTCAGGGAAAGCTTGATCCTCCCTCTTCCCACCCCGATTTCTTGTGTATAAACCAAATAAGATTCAGCTCACAAACTAGACATGGAAAGTTACTTTCACTATAAGAAAAATGTGGAAGAGCTGGATGAATCACTGGTTGAGTGCTAAGGGATCAGTTCTTTCAGCTGCCATATCACTGAATTAATGGGCAAAACCTTTGACGATACTTTGGAAGTCTGCAACAAAGTGCGGGAGTCGCTATAATGGAAAAAAGGGCAAGAGTGTATCAAAGTTGCAGACAGAAACCATGCTTGCCTAAACATTTGGATCCCACCCCTACTAGCAATGCACAAGGTAAATGCTGCAGAGCCTTCCTACAGGATCAAGAAATGGAGAGATCAGGAAGAATTTTCTTTCAAGAAGGGATACTGGATCCATTGCATTAATAACCCTACAAAGTGTGTCTATTGGTTACAGTCTGTGCTTGGGAACCAGAATCTCTATATTCCCCAAGTCCCATTTCCTGTATGTCCTTAGGCAAATCTTTTTAGGACTAGGTTTTAAAATCCTACAATGAGGTGTTGCTCTAAGAGCTACCATGAGGTCTCTACTTCCCTTTGTTTCTTGGTGGGAGGGGAGGTGGAAGTAGGGATTGAGTAAAATAGGCCATCTCTTTTCCTAGCACAGATTATTCCTCCCTCTGTGTCAGCTCAACTACAGCAATTTGGGAAGAGAAGAAAAGAGGACAGAGTCAAGGTTTCCTCTACTCCTCACCTATATGTAAGGGAGGAGAGCCAGCAACCTGGTGCTTTATCCCACACATATAAGGTTGGGAAAACTCCTGCATAAGCCTCTCTCAGCTATACAACTCTACACTGGCCCCTTTTCTGAAAGGGGCATGCTAATTTTCAACTTCAGAATAGGGAAATCCGTGGGGGATTTAAATATCCCGCGCGGGATTTAAATAAAGATGTCTGCCGCTTTTTTCCGGCTTGGGGAAAAGCTGGAAAAAAGCGTCTAGACTGACCCGATCCTCCGGAATAAAGCCCTATTCCGGAGGATCTCTTATTCCTACTTTGAAGTAGGGGCCAGTGTAGACGTAGCCGGGCTCCTGAGTCCCTCTCCTTTCCTCATTTTTTTAAACATACAGATAAACTTAAAAGAAATTATGGAGGTTTTGTTAATTCATGTCCTCAAAGCACCTTAACATTAGCTATAAAAAGCATTAAATGCAAAGTGTTAATTACATTCATTGCTTTAAAAATAAAACATGTTTGGATTTAGATTTAAAACACACACAAAAAAAACAAATACCTCCACGGAGAAAACACCGCTGTTTCATTTAATCCAGAATCCCAGAGGAGATTCCATATTGCATTCAATAACATTAAATACTTATTCCAGGAGTCCACTGAGAATTCCACAAAGAACATTGAAGTGTGGTATTTGACTGGGTATACAGGATTATGAAACATGAAAGATATAGGACTCATGCTTCAAATTAAAGTATGGGTTGTTAACCTAAAAAGCAAACACAAAAAATGCATTTGCCACTAAAAACAGTTTGAGGGTTCAAGGTTATCAATTGATTTAGATTGTGATTAATGGAGAAATCAAAAACAATTTAATAAAGTTGGAAACTACTTTTTCTGTTCAAGAATACTCACTTTTTCTTACTGAATCCCATGTGTATTAATTATTAAGTAATAATCTACTTAATGTATTGACTACACTCACTACTTTGGAAGAGCTGTTGACCTGAGTATTTATTTTGACAAATGAGTGCTCCAAATCTTCTCATCTTAGTCTTTCCTGCACAGGAAAAGCTAAAACATCTCTAGCTCCTCTTGGATTCAGCAAAGTCCTGACTGCAGATTATGCCCATCAGGATTCACCCCTAAGGCCTGCTCTTGCAAGCAGCTCCACTGAAAATGGGGTCCAAAAGGACTCTGGAAGCTTCTCATACAGCTGCTGGAAGGTCTGACTCATTTGGGAAAATGGAGCAGAATACAAGGCAAAATTGTCATTTGCTTCAGATGTTTGGCTTTACCTAGGACTACAGAAAAATTCAATGGGGATGTTTTTCAGGAAAAACTCAAATCAACATTCTTGTTATACTGGGCGCCCATGAGAGGGCACGTTTACTCAAAGCCTTGTAAATTTTACCCAGTTTAATATACAGGCAATTACAGCTAGTAATACATATTTCTCCAACCTATAACAGTGTCACTGGACTAGAACGATAACGCTTGGTTTACATGATTCCTTAGATTATACCCACATAAGCAAACAAGAATAATATACTGTGCCAGAATATTAAAACTCTTCCCATTCAGTGTTGAACTCAAATGTATATGGTTTGGAGGTCAACCTGGACAACACTTAGTGACAGTTGTTTGAGTGCCACTTAGTAGCATACCATCTTACTTTCTCCACTTCTTACTATCCAAAAAGCTTGGGAAAAATCCTGTATATATCACTTGGGCCATATTATTTGTCAGTAAGACACTATTTATATGTTTAATTTTTGTGGTAGTTGGTAACTATCATGTTCTGAAATACGCAGATGCATAAATATCTACTTTTCTTTTTGTACACACTATCAAAAGCACACTATCAAAAGTACACACTGCTTTTCTTTTAAGTACACACTACTTAAAAATATTCTACTTAAATAGAAAAATCCAAGTTTTAAGATCTTATAGACTTCAGCATGAGTTTGATGCACACTGCTCTTCAGAAACAGCACACTTATGTCTCTCACAGTCAATAGCAATGAGACCCCAACTTAGGTAACAACAGTTCGAACACATACAAAGGCTAGGGAAAAGGTGCAATCAAAATATTGGTATCGTGGTTTAAGTCCAAACACCCATTCGAGTAGCTAACCCCTTGAAGAGTTGGCACTCTGAACGGAAAAGTTTACAATCCTTTCAGCTATCTTTTTCTCTACTGTGCAAAGCATAAAGATGAAGACACTTGCAGAAAAGTCTGTGAAGGAGCCAGAAACGAAACCCAGATTTTCTGAAGCCCAAATCAAGTACACAAAGCCATCTTTGTGTACTAGATGGCACTAGAACCATGAAACCATTTGCAATTATAGTCTAATAATTATAGATGACTATATCTGGTCTTTCATTTATTTGCCATTTGAAATGTCAGTGGAAATGTTTGCTAAAAACTCATTTCTTCCATCTGTAATATAAAGTGGATTCTAATAATCACCATAAGCGCCCATGAAGCCCTTATTAGTTGGATGATTTCTTGGGCATTACAGAAGAAACAGGTATTGGTGAAGACTTTTAATAGAGACCACGTGAGTGTCCTTATGGATCACTTCTCAGAGGTTTTCATAATGAGGGAATCATAGAATAATATGGGACCTGGAGAGGTCATCGAGTCCAGCCCCCCGCCCTCAAGGCAGGACCAAGCTCCGTCTACACCATCCCTGACAGATGTCTATCTAACCTGTTCTTAAATATCTCCAGAGAGAGGGAGATTCCACCACCTCCCTTGGCAATTTATTCCAATATTTGACCACCCTGACAGTTAGGAATTTTTTCCTAATGTCCAATCTAAACCTCCCCTGCTGCACTTTAAGCCCATTACTCCTTGTCCTGTCCTCAGTAACCAAGAGGAACAAATTTTCTCCTTCCTCCTTGTGACACCCTTTTAGATATTTGAAAACCACTATCATATCCCCCCTTAATCTTCTTTTTTCCAAACTAAACAAGCCCAGTTCATGAAGCCTGGCTTCATAGGTCATGTTCTCTAGACCTTTAATCATTCTACTACCCTGGGCCCCCCTAGAGTCTGGCATGCAAGGGGAATATGGGTGTGTGTGTCTTTCTCCGTCTCAGTTGGGGGCCACTTCAGTGAGGGTTTGGTTTTTTTAAAATGTATTTTGCTTCTCACTCATGCAGAGCCTCTGATTTCTGTGTTAGCAGCTCCTGACCCCCAAAAAAGTTCCCTACCCTAAATATTCCCCAGTAATATAAAGTACTGAAGTTAACTCTAAACCAGTTATCACCAGCTAGTATCTGTGAGTCAAGACATGAAATATACTGCATGTGACCATCTTGAAGTTTTGTTTTCAAAAAGCTACAAATAGTCTTAGTAAATGTTTCATTACATACAGTTAATGTAAGCAGAAAGCCTCTGATAGCTAACACTGGAAAATTGTATTGACATTTGAATAGGCTTTGTTTATACGTGGTATCTGACTGCTATTTTATTTTAATTTTTATAAAGTTATTTGTTGAGAGTAAGGCTCCTTGTAGCTAACTATTAAATTCTGATCATGAACCAGAACCAGTAACTCTTTTTTAGATGAAACTCATGAAATTCTATGAAGATTTTGGTTGAATAGGAATGGGATGATCAGACACCAGAAATGTCAGTTAAAAGGAAAGCTACATTCTATATCCTTCACAAGTTATGTTACTGATATTTACTTAAAATACAAGAGATCTCCATTATATGCCGTACAGATCACAGTACGCATTAAAACTGACATGGCAAATGCTATAGAACATATACACAAAGGAATTTCTACCAATCATTTCTTTATTGCCAACATTTTTTAATTGTCATAAGACACAAGGCACTACATTTTCAAGGTTAGGCAAGCGTAGTTGTGTGCAAAGATTTCCTTGGGCATAGTTTAGACACTTTTGCATGCATCTAGTATATGGATGCAATATTTCATGCAGACATGCCAATCAGATATTTGTGTATGAATCCAATTGAATCTACTTAGCTTTGCCATTTAGGCAAGTAACTAGATCTTGTTCTGGGTAATCCATTCACTGATATGGAATATCATGCTGGATGGGAACCTCAGGTCTACTTTATGTGCAATATACAAAGTTAATTTAATTCTGACTGAATCTAATTCTCTGTGCACATTTTTTCCTGAGGAAAATACTGATTTTAAAAATCTCTTAAGATAGAGAACCAACACCCAGAGCTTGTTAAAAGATACATTTCATTTTATTAAATGTAACTTCCTTGTTAACATGGTTTTAAACTTTCACAGCATATTGAAATCATTAATATTTGATTTGTTTAAAAGGTTTAATATGAGATAAGAAACTACCGAAAGTTAAAGTTTAATTTAAAAAAAATATGAAAAGTTAAAAACCTAGCCATTAAATATTCATGATTCAATTAAAAATGTTAAAAGCCAAATGTCCGAGTCATAGTTTCTCAAGACTTGTGTAGCTGAGTGTACTTACACAGCCTTACTTTTTAGTTGTGAGCCTGATGAGCACATGAATTTTATTGAATTGTCTCACCAGCATATTGCAGGACCAGAGCTTAATCTTACTCAGTTTTCTAGTTTTCAGAGCCACACCAGGCCCCAGAAATCTTCAGCTTCCAGGTCCATGCTGAGTTGTTCTAGTGATAAAGCCAGCCTGCCTGCTATCTAATGCAACTTCAGCTCTCCACAACATAATTAGATTTCAGTCTTTCCATATTTTCTCCCAGTCCTTCCACAATCAATGAATAAAAACTGTTTATATTTGTCAATTCTTGCAGATAGCTGCATCTATTTTCTGGTACTCTACCTTACTTTTATAGGAACTGTAATTAACTGCTGTTTTATAGCTTGATTATTTTCTGAAGTTCTTATAAAGGTGACAGAATATGATTTGTCTAATTAAAAAAAATGTATTCCAAGGACTAGATTCAAAAGGAAATTACATAAATATAGAACTCCTACCCCTGAATCAATTGTACATTTTGTCCAGTTCCTTTTAAAGCCACTTGGAAAAGCGCAGAAATCACTTTTTTTAAGCTCCGCATTTCCATGGACAAAAGACATCCATGTAATGCAGTATGGGTCATGGTAACAATTCTGAAAACACACATTATATAGAAATATTTTATCTGAAAAACACTGACACCAATAGGAATTGGGGTGATAAGACAGAAAATTCAATAAGTTGACTGGCAGGAAAGATATATCAGTCATAACAAATAAACCATAGAGTTTGCCAGAGAGGGCAAGTGAGACAATGAATCTACCCTATAAACCTTTAGTTGGGGGGAAGGAGGAGCAAGGGGAACAGCAATGTGGCATGACAAATTGTATAGTTACACATTAGCACAGACTAGCATTTGAAATTTCTGGCCTCATTGGTCTTCATTAAAAGTTCATTTTCAAAATTTAATACCAAATGCACGTTACAAATGTCACCGTCAGCAGTTTTATATTACACTCAGTGCTCAGAAAGAATTCCAAGACATTAGATTCTTGGTTGTGAGTAAGGAGGGTTTAGATGCAGTATTCCAAGTCCTATAGTTTTGCTTCTGCCCTTTCTGCTCAAGAAAGTCTCCCATTGTGTCTCAAAAATCAGGCCCTAAATTAGGGAGCTAGTGAGAATGCCCCTTAGTGAATGGGCTTATGGTATCAGTGAAGATCAGGCCCTCTGTATCTAAAAATAAATCCTCTATGGGTATATCTACAGGAAGTGTTTGGTAATAATATGAAATGGTTCAGATGTTGCTGAATAAGAGTGCATGCCAACAGCAAATTGCAGGATGAGAGACTTAGTAGAGAATCTTATATCTAGTGCAGTGGTCCCCAACCTTTTGGGACTGCCGGGCGCCCAGGGGCGGGGCCACTCGTGGGCCCATGGGCGGGGCTATGCATGCGCCACATGCCCGGTGTGGGGCTGTGCATGCGCTGCGTGACTGGGGGGGTGGGGCCAGCACATGTGCCGCGCGCCCGGGACCAGCACCAGCATGTGCCGCGACCCCAGGACAGGGGCCACCCATGTGCCAGGTGCCCGGGGCCGGAACCAGCATGTGCCGCGTGCCCGGGGGCAGGGCTGGCCCAGATTGTTCGGCGGGCGCACATAAATGGCCCGACGGGCACCACGGCGCCCACAGGCACCACATTGGGATCCACTGATCTAGCGCATCAAGGATGGGATTGCCTGCTTGTTGAAACCATTAAATCTAGAAAGAGAGGGATATTTTTAAACCCGGGTAGATTGCTATTGGAATGTTGGCCCAGACCCTAATCACACAGTGTACAACCTGTGAGACTCCTTGCCAGAGGAAGTTGTGAAGTCCAAGAATATAATAGGGTTCAAAACAGAGCTAAATAAAATCATGGAGGATAGGTCCATTAATGGCTGTTAGGCAGAATAGGTAAGAAGGGTGTCTCTAGACTCTCTTTATCAGAACCTGGGTATGAGTGACAGGGGAAGGATCAGTGTAATAAAGTATTGTTACTAATGTCTTTGGAATACAGGAAAAGCAGAAATTCTCTTATTTTGCTCTGCCATAAAAATAAAAGGTCAGCTTGACTAGACTGGTGTCAAACTATCCATTTTGGAGCCCTGATCTGTGTGAGGCCCCTCACAGCTGAACTCGTTCCTAAGCCTGTGGGGATCTGTTTGTGGGACCAGAGACTTAAGCCTTAAGCCTGCATCAGAAGCTGCTAGCATTAACCCGTGCACTCGGCTCAAAGTCTTTATATTGTTAACCTGCTAGGCAGCCATTCTATAATTCATTACATAGAAGCAGGCTGTTGTGCCCTTTGTGGGAGAACTCCCATTGACTTCATGGGGCTTTGCACATGTGGAAAAAGTCCCCTCATATGCAAAAAATTGGAGGGCCAGGGCCTTAATTGTAACTGCATGTTGTTATTTGAAGACTAATACAAAGATTAAAAAAAATTCAAACTGATGAGATTAATTATACTAGATTGCTCTGACCTGACGACGAGCTTTGCCTAGCTCAAAAGCTTGTCTCCTTCACCATCAGAAGTTGCTTCAATAGAACCTATTATCTTACCTTGTCTCTTTAATTTGCTCTATTCAGTATCATGCTAGTGTGCAAGTGACAGTTCCATTTTGATTAATAATGTAGAGTCATAGACCAATTTGGTTTAAAAAAAACCCAAAGCCTGATTTTTCCTTTTAAATCATAGCATTTCCAATGAAGTGTCAGGTAAACAAACGATTGTATAGTTGTTTTTAATAAGGTTATGAGGGAGCATACTTTGTACAATATTCTACAGCCACATTAAGCAGCTGGAAGAATCTTCTCCCATTTCAGTTAGCTCTCTCTGCTTATGCATTGCAGAAATTTTCCATTTTGTTTTTTCCCTTCGTAATGCAGTAGGAAAAGTTCAAGCAACTGTTTGTCTACCATGCTCTCAGTCCTTCTTCCACTGTGTTTGGTCTAATACAGTATATTTGAAACTATAGTCCCTTTCTTGTTTATGGCTTTATTACCTTGGTACTGTAAACAATGACTTGCATACTCAATTAAGATGCTAAGACTCCTAGTATTCTCCGGGTTCTCTTTATTTTAAGGCCATCTGCATTTGAATTGACTTGTGCCTTTTCACCAGCTTTATATCATCACAACATTTCATCACCTTACTCAACTTAATCAGGAACATAAGATGCACCATATTGATCAGGTCACTCAAGAGACAAAATAGCTCCAGCACAGTTATCTCGGCACAATTCATTTTGCTGGGCTCTGTTAGACCACTAAAGAGGATATTATTTTATACTTAGTCCACCACCTTTTTTATATCAATTGGCATTCCATTGCAGGGCAGGATTTCAAGTTAAGAACGGTGGAAAAGCAGACTTAGGCTCCCTCAGAAACCTGATGGGCAGAATCCCCTGGGATGCTAATATGAAGGGTAAAGGAGCCCGGGAGAGCTGGCAGTATTTTAAAGAAGCCTTATTGAAGGCACAGAAAGAAACCATTCCAATACGTAGCAAGAGAAGCAAATATGGTAGCAGACCGGATTGGCTTACCAGAGAAATCCTTGGTGAACTTAAGCACAAAAAAGGAGCTTACAGAAAGTGGAAACTTGGACAGATGACTAGGGAGGGGTTTAAATGTATAGCTTGATAATGCAAGGGAGTTATCACAAAGGCGAAAGCGCAACTAGAATTGCGACTTGCAAGGGATGTGAAGTATAACAAGAAAGGTTTCTACAGGCATGTTAGCAAGAAGAAGGTGATCAGAGAGGGTGTGGGGCCCCTACTGGATGAGGACGGTAACCTAGTGAAAGATGATGTGGGGAAAGCTGAAGTACTTAATGCTTTCTTTGCCTCTGTCTTCACGGACAAGGTCAGCTACCAGACTAATGTGCTAAGTGACACAATATGGGACGAAGGTGGACAGCCCTTGGTGGGGAAAGAACAGGTTCAGAACTAAACGTACATAAATCCATGTGTCCAGACTTAATATATCTGAGGGTACTGAGGGAGTTGGCAAATGTCATTGAGGGTCCTTTGGCCATTATCTTTGAAAAGTCATGGAGATCTGGAGAGATCCCAGATGATTAGCCTTTTTCCAATGTAGTGCCCATCTTTAAGAAAGGGAAGGAGGATGATCCAGGGAACTATAGGCCGGTCAGTCTTACCTCAGTCCTTGGAAAAATCATGGAGGGGATCTTCAAGGAATCCATTTTAAAGCATTTGGAAAAGGGGAAAGTGATCAGGAATAGTCAGCATGGATTCTTGAAGGGCAAGTCATACCTGACCAATCTGATTAGCTTCTATGATGAGCCAGTTACCTCTGTGGATATGGGAAAGTCAGTGGATTTGATATACCTTGACTTTAGCCAGGCTTTTGATACGGTCTCCTATAATATTCTTGCCAGCAAGTTAAGGGAATGTGCATTGGATAAATGGACGGTAAGATGGATAGAAAGCTGGCTTGAAGGTTGGGCCCAGCAGGTAGTGATCAACAGCTTGATGTCAGGATGGCGGTTGGTTCTTAGCGGAGTGCTCCAAGGTTCGGTTCTGGGACCGGTTTTGTTCAACATCTTTATTAATGACCTGGATGAGGGGATGGATTGCACCCTCAGCAAGTTTGCGGATGACACTAAGCTAGGGGGGAGAGGTAGATACACTGGAGGGCAGGGATAGAGTCCAGAATGACTTAGACAAATTGGAGGATTGGGCCACAAGAAATCTGATGAGTTTCAACAAGGACAAGTGTAGAGTCCTGCACTGAGGACAGAAGAATCCCAAGCATTATTATAGGCTGGGGACCAACTGGCTAAGTAGCAGTTCTGCAGAAAAGGACCTGGGGATTACTGGGGATTAGAAGCTGGATATGAGTCAACAGTGTGCCCTTGTAGCCAAGAAGGCTAATGGAATATGCGGTTGCATTAAAAGGAGCATTGCCAGTTGATCCAGAAATGTGATTATTCTTCTTTATTCAGTTCTGATGAGGCCACAGCTGTAGTATTGTGTAGTATCTGGGCCCCCAATTACAGAAAGGATGTGGATGCATTGGAGAGGGTCTAGCGGAGGGCAACCGAAATGATTATGGGGCTGGAGCATATGACCTACGAGGAGAGGCCAAGGGAGTTGGGTCTTTTTAGTCTGTGGAAGAGAAGAGTGATGGGGGATTTGATAGCAGCCTTCAACTTCCTTAAGGGAGGTTCCAAACAGGCTGGAGAAAGGCTGTTCACAGTAGTAATGGTTGGCAGAACAAAGAACAATGGTCTCAAGTTGTGGTGGGAGATGTCCAAGTTGGATATTAGGAAAAACTATTTCACTAAGAGGGTGGTGAAGCACTGGAATGGGTTACCTAGGGAAGTAGTGGAGTCTCCATCCCTAGAGGTGTTTAAGTCTCGGCTTGACAAAACCCTGGCTGGGTTGATTTAATCGGGATTGGTCCTGCTATGGGCAGGGGGCTGGACTTGATGGCCTTCTGAGTTCTCTTCCAGCTCTATGGTTCTATGATTCTATGAAATTAACATGTTGATGCTTTGTCAATGTGATTAAATTGACAAAACAAGACACATTTTTTTTAAGAACCCCCTTCCCCACCAACCAAGCACAGTGTTTAATAGTGACACACATTAAAGTAAAACCAATTTGTTAGGATTTTTTTTTGGCCACTTGCAAAATGCATATAGCTAATTGCTGCTTATCACTCTGACATATTTAAAGGAGTATGCCAATGAAACCATTAAAGGAAATCATATTCTTGCTCACAGTCAAAAATACACCATTGCACACAGGTAGAGAAGAAACAAAACACTAGCATACAGGCTGAAATAGGCTTGTTTCCTGACTAGTGCAAAAAACAAACAAAAACTCCCACAAAAACAAAACCCACACTACTACAGTGAAAATCCTTCAGGAAACATCCACCAGCAATGTTATTGTACTTTTTGTATTGTAATAACATCTTAAGTTTTGCTTTTTCCATCACAAAAAGCATATCTACAATCTCAAAGTGGCTCTATCAGTTCATTCAAAAATACTTTGGTTTAAAAACAAAATTCATTCTGAACATTTTGGTTAATCTCAGTGTAATTTACATCACTGCATGTCCCTATTATTACATTGTGTAGGTTTCACACATACACTTACTTTTACCTTCCCATAGATTCACATACCAAATTCAAAAGACCGCTTTTAAGGAAACCAGAGGCAACAGTCCAGCAAAAGAACAATATAGTTCGACATCTGTGACCTGAAGAGTCCCTTTGAGGTTGAAACAAAGGGCTATCTAATCTGGATTTAATTGCAGGATCAGAATTTAACCAGTATGAATCATATAATAATTTTCCAGAAGAGGATAGGAGGAAAAGTAATAAACAATAAGATGATCAGTAGCAGTAGACTCCCTCCCTGCCCCTAGCTCCCTTTTATGAATTAAACCATTGTACATAGACCTTTAACTTTTTGGTATACACATTATACTAATTAACAATTCTTTGGTTTGTCTTACACCATCTTATTGCTGTGAGAACATTTTACACATCACCTCTAGATTTGGCTAGGTAGATACCAATCAATCGTCAGATCATCCATACCAAATTTTATTCTTATATCTCACATCCTGCCTACTTTATGGTATAATTCTCAAGATTACATTAAAGTACGTAAAGATGTTTAATGAAAAGCCATAATCAAATATTTGGATGAGAAACAAGACTATCTTAACATCTCTTCTTTTGTAACAAATCAGTTTTACTGAATCTGTTAATCTTAGTTATGGAAGTTCTGTTTCAGGTACCATAAACTGATACAATCAGTGATAATAGAAACAAAACATAAATTCATCCAGTTTTCAGACCAGTCCTGTTATAAACAGTATTTTCTGAGTTCTCCTAGAACATATTACATCCATAGAATGTTGCTTATTTTGTGCATTTTTAAATATAAATAATTCTGATACTTACATCTATAGCCTTGACCTTCACAATTCCTGAAGATACTTGAACATACACAAGCATAACGGTCTCATTCACATTCTCCCAAGGTTAGAGTTGCTTTTAAGTTTGTCATTTTAAAAACTATATTAGAGATTGATTTATTTTGTCAGAAATCTGTAACAATACCATCACTACTAGATCTTTTAATTTCCTTTCTTCATAATGGACAGTCCTTGAATGTGCTACGAGAGAGATAGAGAGAGAGAAAGGCTAACCTTCTATGAAAAAGAGCCAAGCCTTCTGTAACTCAAGGCTACAGATGAAGGGTGAAATTAGTTTCACCTGGATGGTGAGTTGATCTGGGGCAGATTCTCAACTGGTATAAACTGATAGGGGTATTGCAATAAACTGAGCTTTGTTGATTTGTATGAGCTGAGAATCTAGTTCTCTGGCTTTTGGCTAGCGAAATGCAGAAGTATAGGAAGGTGAAACCTAATTTTCATGGGGGGGGGGGATTGTTGAAGCAGAGCAGTAGCACAGTCTCTCCACTATTAATACTGATAGTACAGCTGTCACTGGTTTAGTATAGAGGCTAGATGAGCTCACTAGAAGACTGCTTAGAATATAGCTACTGGGCTGTGTCTACACTGGCATGATCTTGAGCAAAAGCAGCCGCTCTTGCGCAAAAACTTGCTGCCTATCTACACTGGCCGCGTGTTCTTGTGCAAGTAAACTGACATTCTAATATATGAAATCAGGGCTTTTTGTGCCAGAACTCTGATGTCAGGACTGTCCAGAACTCTTGCGTTAAAGAGTATTTGTGCAAGATCATGCCAATGTAGATGCAATCAAGGAGTAATCTGAATGTAATCAGTGGAGTGACCTTAGCTGTAAATAAAGGGAAGAATCAGGACATAGAGTACTTATAATTCTAAGAGAATGGTTAAGGTCTCATTCTTTCTTGGGCTATGTGACTGGGCATATTGGGACAACACTAGGAATGCAAGGGTTAACCCTAGTCTCCTAGCTGAGGCAGTCACTCTCCTCAGCTCTGCTGAACATATGAGGTGTAAAGGCCTGCAGAGCAGCTCGGTCTAGGTTGACCGCTGATGGTGAAGAAAAGGTTTTAGAAGATCCTGAAAAGGAACCACGGGCATGCTGGGATGCTGAAGGCAGCCAGAAGGAAGCTGATGTAGAACCCCCAGACTGAGAGGGAAGATACAGAGAGAACAGTGCTAGACAGTCAGGTAGGCAGTAACTCAGGGGAATTTTGTAGAGAACAGTAACTGTACCAAAAGAGTCCTGTGTATTTTGCTGAGATCCCCTTTGAGGTGGTGATTGGTAAACCTGACCCACTGACAGGGCCCTTGGTTGGGATCTGGTGGAAAGGGTGGGACTGAGTCTCTCTACTCCATCACCACCACACCCTAAGGTGGTGGACCTGCACCCTGTGTTATTGACTTTAGCTGCTAGGCTATGCTGCCCTGTGGGAAACAGGGGGCATTGTTATTGACTCTTGCTGCTAAGCCACACTGTTCTGTGGGAAGAGGGTTCTAGTGACTCTATCTGCTGGGCCACACTGCCCAGTGAGGGAGGGCATTGTTATCAATTCTGGCCACTAGGCCGTATGGCCTTGGAAGAACAAGGCTTTGCTGTTGAGTCAGTTTCCTTGACCAGGTTGTCTGGGGAGTCAGGATTGCAAGATGAAGACCCAAATTAGTAAATCACGGGGAATTAAGTCCCACTCATGGGGCCTTCTAGCATGTGACCTGCCTCTGGTGGATGATGGAGTAGGAACTTGAACTCGGGTCTCCCATCATCTAATGGAGTAGTGTAACCACAGACATAGGTGGTATTTTAAACCAGCTTTAACTCAGTCTTGTTTCCTAAAGCCATTCCACTCTGTATAAACAGTCCTTGGGCCAGAGACTGATTTAGAAAGGTTTTATAGCCCAGTGCTTAAAGCTTAGGGTATGGCTACACTAGCCACCCTAGTTCAAACTAGGGTAGCTAGTGTAGCCATACCCTTCCTCCTGTAATGTAGAAGCCTTCAGTTCAAATCTCTGCTCCACAGTAGGCAGAAGGTAAATTGAAAGAAGGTCTCCTGCAACATGGGTAACATCTGTAAACACTGGGCTAATGGTTAGGTGGGGATGTGTATGGAAGGGGAAGCACTTTTCTTGAAAAAAAGAAATGATCTGACTTCAAGCTTTAATCCAGGATCTTGTGCAGACTTAGGCACCTCCCTCTGATGCAGAGTTAGGTACCATCTTTGAGGGATGGGGCTTAGCACCCACTTCTCTCATTATTTCTTATTGCCCAGCTTAGGTGGATCCTTGTCAGTTTGATAACTTTTGTGAATCCAGTTAATAAGTGTAGGTCTTTTCCATGCATTGTGTAAGGAGCAAGAATACCTACATCAGGGTTGTGAATTCCAAAGAGTAATAAAATAGGAAGAAGGTTTAAAGGTTCAGACTCTTTTTACTGCTTAAAATGCATGACAGAAACCAAGAAATCATTATATGGTTATTTCCCTTATTCCATTTCAGATAAACTGTTGAAAATGTAGGTTCAAATTAAGTCAAGGAATAGCACACATAATAGCAATATGTATGTCAGAAACAGTGTAATACAAACTTTTCTTGTCAAGTTTTGAACACAGTCTGCACAGTGCAATGAGTCATTATACTAGTCAGAGAGAAACAAAGCACTCTGTGTTGTGAGACTGTATATGTAAATAATAATCTGATACCTTTTAGGATCTGGAATTATGAAAGGAATAGATAGAAGGGTCAGCCAGGTATCTACTCTTGTGTAACAAACAAAACTGAGTTTCTAACTCTTAGATTTTGAACAGGCCTTGAAATTGGACCTACTTATTACCAATTGGCACGTTTGTATTTTATGCTTTTAAATATGTCATGTAGCCTATTATCTATGTAGATTATAAAATCTTTCAGGGCAGGGATTATTTTTGTTCTTTGTACAGCACCAACCACAATGGCACCCTAGCATGGCTAGGGTGCCCAGACACCATTATTCCCACTAATCTTTTCCATCCGTGTGTGGATTTTTTCCATTAATGTGCAGAATAAATGTATTTATGTTCACCAAGGCACGTGCATGAGCACCACCAGTAGAAACAAATATCTAGCAGTGGGCACTCTGCTAGTCAACTGGGCCATATTTGAATGTCTCCTGTGCAGCCACACAACACTACTAGATGCTACAACAAATTTTAAACAATAATTGTTATTAAAAACCATAACATGGCTTAATTTCATGAGTGAGTTTAAGGTGGCTTGCCATGAATGAGATACAAAGAGTGCCCCAAACAACTTCCATTGAAAGCCTGTATACTACACTTCACAATCATCTTCCTCCCAATAAAGTACAGAACCTCAATTACAACTTCAGCAATATTAGCTAATATTCAGGGTTGACGTGTCCCGAGGTCAACTGTGAAGGTTGGTATGTGTTTGTCGGGTGGGGCGGGGAAGCATGAAGCTATAACTGAGGCTTTGTATTATAAAGTGACAGGGACACCAATGGAGGGGAAGGGGAGAGGCACCCTGGGGCCTGGCAATTTAAAAGGAGCAAGGGCTGGGGGTTGCTGCCACTGTGACAACAGTGATGACAAGAACCCCAGACCCTTTAAATCACCACTGGAATCCTGCACAGCACTGTCTAGGCAGTGCTGAGGGCGGGTTTGAGGAGATGTGGCACAGCCCAGGCAGTGCTGAAGGCTGACTACACTGAACTCCCCCCCAGACATTATCCAGAGCCCTAATGAAGTCCGACAGCCTAAAAGAATGGTGTATTGGAATTTGTTTCAGAATTCCAGCATAATGCATTATACTTTGAAAGTGAATGAACACAGACAAAGTCTTTTCCCTGTCCAGTTTTCTTCCTCTGTGATCCACTCCAGTTTCTAATGCTGAGACCAACACAGAGTACATTTGGCAGCTGCAAGATTTCTGCACACACTGGCCAATATTTCATGGTCACACTTGGAGACTGCAGCTATAGAATTGGTACACTGCAGAGAAGAGGGGAAAAGTCATTGCAAAGTGTCATTTTAATATAAAAACATAAGAAATGCCAGTGACTCAGATCAATGTCCCATCTTGCATGGTATCCCATCTCTTTTTCTCATTAAGCCTTTCTCCATTTTGATTGTAGGAACATGGGACATAAGTCATCCAGAATTCAGAGCAAGGGAACTAAAGCAAAACCATTTACAACTATTTCTTGTAACATGGAATATAACCTATGGTGGTGGTGTTGGTACAGATCAAGGCTCTAAGTTGTGCATTAGCACAGCCTGGCCAATGCTTAATGAGCCCTACCCAGCCAGGGGCTCAGGGTTCTGTGTACAGAGCTGCTTGGCTGGAGAAGGGGTACTTTTCCCTCAGCTACTGCAGCAGCTCAGCTCCTAATTGAGGACAGAGCAGCAAGTCTCACTCAGCCAGTAGGCACATGTCCCCTCCCTAGCAGCTGTGCTATCGTGCAGCTTAGAGGGAACCTTAGTATAGATCCTTGGGCAACTCCAGTCAAAAGAGGATCTCTCCTGAGCACTGCAAGGAAATGGTGATAGTGTTTCAAGCCCAATGTATCAAAGTATCTGTGTCCTGCTATTGCATGTCAGACTGCTGCTGACAGAAAGACCAATCAGAAGTAAAAATAGAAAAGGGAGATTACACTTTGGCTAGGCCTACACAGTTCTTGCACAAAAACTTGCCAAGTGTCTACACTGCATACACATTCTTGCACAAGTATATTTACAGTCTGGCATCAGTAAAGAGGGCTTCCTCTGGAAGAGTTATTCCTCTCCCCACAAGGAATAAGCTCTCTTGCACAAGAGGGCAGTGTAGACAGACAACATAAATTTCTTGCACAAGAAACCCTTATGGCTAAAATGGTTAAAAGTATTTGCACAAAGTTATGCCAGTGTAGATGCAGCCACACAGTGTAGAGGTTCTACACAAAGCAGAACATAGCCTAGAATCCAATATCCTACTCCAATGACTAAACTAATGTGGCAAGAACCCCTCTAACCTAGGCCACCGCTTGGATCAATCTCTCACCTTTCTCCCCAGGGATGGGAGCCTGTGGCAGGTGTTGGTAGCCCAGACAATCCTCCCAGGATTCTCTCCCAGGCTATTTCTGCACTGAAGCTGATATGACTTGCACACACTCTCCTATACTTCTCCTCCTGTCCTCTCATACCCTCTTCCAACTGTGGAGGCTTTTAAAGGCCATCAGCCAGCAGTGGAGTCAGCTGACCCCAATCTAACTCAACCAACTTCTCCACAGCTGCTTCTAATTGCCCTACTGCCCTTGGCTCCTATTTAGCAGGTCTTTTCCCCCTGTTTGAGCTGCCTTTCTCTTACTTTGCAGGAGCTCTTTGGCCTGACACTGCCACACTACATTTTTCCTTTTGCTATATATCAAGACTGTTTGCTGCACAACAAATATAAATGTGATTTCCCCCACTAATTAGACAGTATATTTATTAATGCATTAAACCCAAATTACATATTAAATTATGCACCATTGGGAATTAGTAGAGAATGCCTGTCACATCCAATAACTAATCCTAGCCCTTACAAAGTGTTCTAAAACTTGTTAGCGTCATCATATCAGCATTGATCAATGGGATTTGCATAACTTGGTGATAGGACAATTGATTCAGACAACACCTCTCCCCTCCAAAATTTGCTCACTCTACTCAATTTTTTTGAAGTTCTGAATTAAGCCCTCCCTCTTCCCCCGTCTCTCTTTTCTCTGCTCTATGTCACACAATATACACTTTCAAGCTAGTGGGAAATCTTAGGAAGTCCAGAAGTCAGGGTTGCTATATTTGTCCAGTACTAAGTCTCTCCTTCACAGATGGACTAAAGAGTCTTTTCAACATCAGAAATCTGCTAGCTCCTCTTCTATGCTACTATATAGTCTTAGCTCTGCTCCAAAATTTTCTGGGAACTCTCAACGAGGTGTGCAGAGTCTCTGCCCTTATGCTGGTGTATAGGGTCAACTGGTAGGCCAGATGCCACTTTCCCTTTAACCTTCAGTGGACAGCTGGAAGGTCATCTGCACACATCCTTCCAGACTTCAGAGCTCATTGTTAGACTTACTACTCCTTTGGATCTTTGATATTGGCCATCTGTTACTTCTATGTCCACCTGGCTTTTCAGGAGGCAGCTTGCTTGCTCCCCTCTTTCTGAATCTTTGCAGGCTAATTGTTCAATCTGTTCTCCCTTAACAGTGTGTATGTAATTTGCCACAGGTTGGAGAAGAAACCTGCCTATCTCCCAAAATGCAGCACTGAGTCTCAGACTTAGCAGGCCTTTCAGCATTGAAGAGTTCTTGATTTAGGATATCTGAAAATACAATGTGTTAGTTTAAAAAAAACTAACCCATCATGTGATCTCACATTAAAAACTGCACTACCAGGTTATTTCAAAATAAGTTGTTTTGAAATAATAACTCCCAAAATAACAATTACGAAATAAGCTTATTCCTCTTCACAAGCAGGAGTTATATTGAAATAACAAGCCGATTATTTTGCAATAACAGGTTTGGTAGTGTAGACAACACGGCTACATTTCTATCAAAATAAGGTGAGTTATTCTGAAATAACTCCCCAGTGTAGATATGCTCTTAATAGCCACATATCTCCCCAGTTAGAGAAAACTTGAACTGGATCCTCATGTCCTTTCCTCCCCATCACCTCCATGCTTTGAGGGTATGTCTACCCTACAGAGAAGATAGTAGCTGCCACTGTCAATCTTCCAGGGTTCAAATTAGCGGGTCTAGTGAAGACATGCTAATTTGAATTGAGAAGGGTTCTCCAGGCGATGCCAGTTATCCTGCTTCCATGAGATGTAAAGGAAGTCGAAGGGAGAATGTGCTCCCTTTGACTTCTTGCAGTGTAGACAGCACCAAAAGTCAAGTTAAGGTACTTTGACTTCAGCTACGCATTTAACGTAGCTGAAGTTGTGTATCTTAATTCACCCTTATCCTGTAGTATAGTCATACCCTGAGGGCACATTGAAGAAAGTGCAAAAGTTGCTCCAGCTGTTGAAATGGAGTAATCACTACAGAAAACTTTAGATCCTCATCCTGTGACTCCCACCTATCTATGTTCTTGACACCCAGCATGGTTTCTTAAAATGACTTACAGTTCTGAATTTCCTTTTGTGTGACGATTTCAGTATGTACTTCATGAATTTTTATTTCTTATCCAGGGTGAACCAATTAATACTGTATGACTGAATATTGGACAAAAAACCTTGGTAAGTGTATCTAAGCAAGAATTGTCTAGTCAAGAGATCAGATACCACAAAACTTCTGTGTCACCAGCATTTACATGAAAATAACAATATTTACAGGAAAAATAGTTTGCTTGGGGTACATTAAACAGACTAGATTTTGAAATCTAAAGTAAAACTGTATAAGAAAATTCCTTCACTACAAAAGACTGACCTGCCCACAGCAGCAAAATAGTATAGATTGTACCATTATTGTTAGGGCTGCTTTGGAATTTTTAGGTAGGCTTCATTTTGAAGAATGTATAACTTGACCATAAACATTCTTTCTGAGCTGAAACTTGACATAAAAGTCAAGAAGTGTGAGAAATCTACTACCTTTTCCTCATATGGCTTTGTAATGCTCAAAGCGAATTGTTTAGGTTATACAATTTCTGCACTGTTTTTTATGTTGCTCTGAACTGGTGTATGAGTAAAAATGGAAAGCAAATTATTAAGCGAAACAGGACAATTGTGGTTACATTCGTCATTTTCAAAATGAAACTGATACTTGCAGAGGCCCTGGTTCCTGTTATCTTCAAGATGTACTTGAGGGATGCTTTTAGGAACGGATGTCTGGATCACTTTTCCAATGTTGGGCCTTTGCATAGTCCACCTTTAAATATCTCCAGAGTTTTTATATAGGTACATAAAATATGTGTAGACTAGGCCAGGCCACATTTGCAGTGTGGAAAGCACAGACAACACTCTGTGGTCTGGTCTACACTTATTTTATGTACCTATATAATTGCTCTGGTTAGGAAAATGTTTTCACTGAAATAATTATTCTGTTGCAAGCTCTAGTGTCAATGTGATTATTCTAGTATAAAATACTAATATATGGGACAGTTATATTGGTACAACTATGTCCATGATGGGGAGGTTGTAACATTTTAATTAGACCAGTATGGTTAAGATAAGAGCTGGGCTGAGATCTGTCTCAAGATACCAGGTAGTAAAAAAGGGATACAGGGGAAAATGCACAGCAAATCTTAGGCCAGGTCTACTTCACAGATTTTTGCAAGCATATCTATGTCAGTCAGGGCTACGGTGAGGATTCCTCCTAGATTGACAGCAGTACCCGCAAAGGCCAATTAAACCAACAAAACTGCAGCTTCTGTTAATAAAACATTATTTTGTTCAGGAGGAGGTAGAATGTAAAGTAAAGGTTTGAATAAACAATTTTAGCAAAAAATCAGTTTTGCCAGTATAAACTGTATCTATGACAGAAATGTGCTAGCCAGTATGGTGTGCTGGAATAACTTACCAACAAAACATTCCTAGTGTAGACCTGGTCTTAAAGTGTCAGGATCCTAACAAAACTTTTGCATCACTAAGTAGCCACCTAGAATGAAAATAAAATATAAAAATTTATAATTAACAAAACATTTAAAATTAATTTTGAAATACTGGTGCCTTTAAAAAATATTTCTTTATAAATTTACTAAAACCTCCATGCCTAGTTCTGTATAAAGTTAAATACTAGTATAAAATCAGTTAAAATGATGATTTTTCTCACTTTTTTTTGAAAAGAGACCTAAATTTACTTTTAAATTAAACTGTATAAGATTGTTACTCTGTTGTGGATGTATAGTAATTGTTTGCTATATTTTTAATGAGAGCATTTTTTTTATTGCAAATGGGTTATTATACACGTGCAATAAATTCTATCTATAGAAGTTGTAACAGCTCAACAGGTCTCTGAACTGCTCACTAAAAAGGCACTTCAAAGGTTTTGTCTGCATTACGGTACCACATCATGTTATTGATAATTATTTTTACAAAGAGCTGCTAAACATATTTCAACTATGTACATTTTGTTGCATCCACACAGCATGAGAGTGTTAAGAAGAATGGTACCAGATTTCACACTGAATGTGATTCCAAACTATGCTTGGGATGTGTAAGGGACAGGGGCTGAGAGATGACTAGCAGAGAGAGAATTAGCCCACTTTTTTATGACTATATTGGCTAGAAAAGGGAAATGCTACTAAGACTCCATTTTTCAGGTGGGAAAGAAACAGACTCTAAGTTTCCTAACTTAGTAAGAGCTAGAATGTAGAAGAGATCTGAATGTCTGTATCCTTACATCCTTGACGTCTTAAATTACTAAACCCATATTTTTCTGACTCTTGTTTCCATTACTACCTATCTGAGCCCAACATCCAGTCTTCCCTGCAATGTTTCTCAAAGTGGTCCACAGATCCACTCTGAGAAACCTGCTAACTGGCCACTCCCATTTGTTCATTTACCATCTCTTTAGCCACAGAGCCTTTCAGCTCACATTGGTTCTGGTTCACTATTTACAGCCAAGGGGAGCCACGGGAAGCAGCAGCCTTGCCCATGCCGCTTCCGGCAGCTCCCATTGGCTGCAATTGGTGAACCAGAGCAAATGAGAGCCACAAGGCTCCATGCTGCGGAGCCAGTAAATAAACACACCGGTGTGGCCAGTTAGCAGGTTTCTCAGAGTGGATTCACAGACCACTTTGAGAAACACTGATACGGCCATATCTATAATAGGAGATTATTTCAAATTTACTAAGTTTGACTTCTGGGCACCCAATTTTGCAAATTTGAAGTTCCAGGTCCTCACAATGGGAAAGAATCAAATGAAGTCCATGGCAGTCTCTGTTAATATGGACATACTACCTCAGACTCAGAGCTCCAGGAAGCTGTCTGGGGAGCTGCAAGTGGCCTTTGAAAGCCAATTAGTTCAAATTAGCAGCACCAGAGCATCAACACTAATGTTATTTCGGACTTACAAGTTCAGAAATTGTATTATTCTTCATGAAAAGCAGGACTACAGAGTTCAAATTCTGCATCCCCTTAACAACAGGAATAACAGGCTTGGCAGTATGCGTGCATTGCTTGCAAAATCTATGGGGGAGGGGAGGGGAGAGTTTATTTTGGACTGAGGACCTAGTTTAGACTAGGCCTATGAAACTTAACTTTCCAGTTTCTTGGGTGGGAAGTAGGAATGGCACAGAAGCCTTTAACTGCTTTCCTTTTCTGCCGGCTTCAGATAGTCCCCTCGCCTTTTCCACAGGAGTGAAGAGAGAAAAGTAAAGCCCACTACTCCAACCTCTAGTCAAGTCTTTATGGTATGATATTGAGACCCAAGCCCTCACTAGGCCCTGTTGTGTACTGGGTTGTCAATCTGAAGATCAACTTTGTCCTCTAAAAATTAGATTTTTCTTCTCATGTACAAACATGCTCTTGTATTTTGTTTGCCGATCATTCAAAATGATTGCTCATTGCTATCCCTAAATGCCAATTAAAGGTATGCTGTCAAATTTTATAAACTGAATTTAAGGTTACATCCTCTTTGCCTGAGTAAGGACTGAACTGAATGGAATTAAACCAGTGTCAGACAAAAGTAAGTGAGGAAAAAAATCAGGCCCATAATTTTTAACTTGTGCATATCTCTTTAAATATTAAAAGTTATACCATTACTAATTTATCCCTATTATCTTACACAATTTAGGATTTTATGTTCTTACATAATGTTTTGCAGAATAAAATCCACAGCTTGTCAGTCACAAGAAAAAGGAGTTGAACATTTTCAATCTGCAGTTGCATAAATTACTCGCTTGAAGAAAGAGCCCTAAGGCACAACAAAATGTAGAGTGATAGACATTATTATAATTTGAGATGGGAAGAGGCTTCTCTTTCTACACATGCTATTCACTTTAGTTTTAACAAAAGAGAGAATCTCTATGTAAGATATATCAAAGAGTTGACTTTGAAATAAAACAACACAAACAAACTAAACCCCTATTTGCTAGAGAGCTTGTGTGAGGACTTGTTCACCAATTTCAAATAAAAGGATTTCCAATCACCTTAAGTCCTCTTTATGATAATGTAGCAGAGTTTGTGTGCCTGCCAGTATTTGAAATTACAATGAACAGCTTTTAGCACTCTGTTAATCACAGTGCCAGGATGAGAAAGTTCAAGTCTTACAGAACAATTTTTTGGAAAAAGACACGGTAAATAGGTATTGAAGACTTTGGTATGGTTTGTTAAGATTATAAGGTATAAAATAATACTGCAAATACCAACATTTGTGTTTTGCCTCTATCTTTATTCTTTTTCATATAATGACAAGAGCTAAATATGACAGCACACATTGATGAGCTACAATGCTATGAAAATGCACTCTTCAGGAAATTATTTTTGAAAACAAGTTTGTATAATACCAACCAAATACAGCTTACATTACTCTATAGATTTGTTAAACAAGGGTAAGCACTGTAGCACTGAAAAACCTATATTTTTTACAAAATAGTTTTGACTAATATTTCCTAAAGCAAAAGTAAAATGTAATACCAAACATGCACAAAAATGGAGTGAATACAAGGCAATATTTTTAACATCTGGAGCTATGTATGCAGGGAGCACTAAAGCATATGTGCACTCAAATTTGTGCAAATGTATATACTGTGGTTATGCACACAGACATTCAGTGGAGGCTGTATATGGTATTTTCTCCCTAGTCATATATATATTAGTCACTCCCTTAGAGAGAGTTTCTCATTCGTTCATTGAATAATACCTGGCCTCCACTTCAATGTTTTACTGGCATGGCTATGTTGCTTAGGAGTTTGAAAAAAAAATCACACTCCTAATCAATATAGCTTGTTGGTGAAAAACCTAGTGTAAGATCAATGAGTCCTTTGGCTGTGACTACTTATTATGTTCTGTGTAGTAGTATAAGTTATATTACAAAAGAACTCTTTTCTGCCTACATGAGCTGAGTCACCATTAGTAATGGTTACCAGCATAGCTGTATAACATTATTGCTACATGGACAAACCCTTTCCATGTATACAAGCTCTACCAATAATTCCACTGAAATCAGTTGGACTGCTCATATTACTAAGCATGAGTAGGGTATCAGAATCTGACCTTTGGAAATCATAGCTGAGAAGCGATGCCAAAGAAAACACCATTCAGCAGAAGAAGGCACATAAACAGGAAAGCAAAGAGACCCATTATTAATATCCATGTCAGTGGGCTATCCAGATGCGCTATGTAGGTATGTGCTTGATTAGCTGCTAAAGAAGCTTAAAGTATAGACGTACCCTTACAAGCAACAGACATGTGCCAACAAAACAGTCAGGGGAGTCTGCCAATGAGCCAGATGCTACTACTGAAAATCCACCTCTCACAAATTGGCACCGGAAATGCATAGAGCTGGTACTTACCAGTACCCACATCACTAAACTTTATACTGTCTTGAGCAAATTATTTTAATTACTCCCAACAATAAATTAATATTTTTGTTTTCCCTTCATTTGTTTCATTCTTCTGCTGTTCTGTGACTAAAGCTGGAAACAGGAGACTTAGTGTACACTCTGTATTTGTAGAGTTAGTGAAGTCTGATTTAAAACATTGCACAGCAGGGAAATGATCCCCAAACGTTGCTGTCTGCATAGAAGTGTAATTCTTTCCTCAATTTTGACAGTACCCAAACATTGGGACTTTATTTATCACCATCTGGAGGGAGGGAGCAATCTAATGCATTTCTTCCCATCAAGCCATTGACAATCAAGGTTCAGTGTGGTAAAAACTGGGAAGAAGACACAGTGCACCTTGGAAGACCTCTTTGCATCTGGGTGGAGTGTTTTGTGGGTGCACTCTATGAAGAAACTGAGAGTTATACTGCTATAAAAAGAAACTTAAAAGCAAATAGCAATCCATAGGTTTGAAAGAACATATATACTTACAGTATCACTGAGCAGAGCCCTTTCAAGCTTAGCAATATTCCTCCTACTCCTAAATCTTGTCTATATTCAACATCCCCACTTGAATTTTTGAATGAGAGAACAATGCTAGTCTTTACTAAATTGTCTTCCATGTACACACCAAAATCAAAAATTATTTTAATGTATCCATAAAATATATTTGTGGGAATATGACTCCTGTGCAATGTATCATCTCGTATTGTTACTGAGAAACATCATATATTTGTCAGGCTGTCGCCTTTTTCTTTATCATTATGAGATTATTTTCTCCTCTCTTGTATTTGGGAGAACTAGGATATAAGTCATGTTATAATTCTGGAGAGGGAAGGATGACCTTGCAGTGAAATCATTGGGCAGGGACTGAGAAGAACTAGGTTTAATTTTCAACTTCTCATGGAACCATGGGAAAGTTGTTTAATATTTCTGTGCCTCGGATTCCCATCCCATGGGAATTATAACAATTCCCCAGCTCACTTCCATAAATACTGAAGCAGTGCTCAGATACTATGGCAATGTGGGTCATATGAATATTTATCAAGGCATTGTCAGCATGCAAAAATTACGCCTGCTTAAAGGTATTATTTCAAGCCAAGGTAGCTAAGCCAAAGTGAGCTGTCTGCTTCTGCAGTGAATTTGATGCTGTGCCTTCTACTCATGTACCCTATTGCCTGTATACTTTACTTAATAGTACACAAACGGGATTATCATTCATACCAGGATGAGTGAGAGGCAAATTTGAAGACCTTTACAGCTTACAAATATGACAAAGTGTGGGTCTCATCAAAAAACCCTACAAAATCTATTAGAGAACTTTGTATATGGACTTAAAATACAGGGAAGTTGGGACAGGGACATTTGCCTCCCACTTTGAGGCAAGGGGTGTGTGTGAGTAACAGTATTTTTTATACCCCTGAACTTTCAGCCCAGTACAAAAGGGAAGAGAAAAAACATGTGTGTGAAGCTAACTATGCCCAGTGCAGAGTCCTGCACTTCTCTGCCTCCTTTTTCCTGCAAAGAGGAGGCTCAACAGCAATACAGCAGCTCTGAGCACAGACAGAGTTGGCTTTGCAGGCAGCTGGCCAGCAAGGGAGAGCAGCAGGAAAAAGACTGCTTGATTTTAATGCACTGAGGAGGAGAAATAGTTTGACTCTTATCCCCCAGCACATGAGAGAGAGGAAAAAGGAGAGCTACAGGTCCCTCCAAAATGTTGAACTGGGAAATGGTTGTAGGGCTGGGAGGAAAGAGCTGGGCAGAAGGTTAAAAGGAAGAACTAAGTCTAACATCAGTACCGGGCAAATTAGTTGAAACAATAGTAAAGAATAAAATTGTCAGACATGTAGAAGAACATAATTTGTTGGGCAAAAGTCAACTTGGTTTCTATAAAGGGAAATCATGTCTTACTAATCTATTAGGGTATGTCTACACTACCCCCCCTAGTTTCAACTAGGGGGGTAATGTAGTCATACGGAGTTGCAAATGAAGCCCGGGATTTGAATTTCCTGGGCTTCATTTGCATAAAGCCGGCCGGCGCCATTTTTAAATGCCGGCTAGTTCGGACCCCGTGCCGCGCGGCCACACGCGGCACGGACTAGCTAGTTCGGATTAGGCTTCCTATCCAAACTAGCTGTACGCCTTGTGGAACGCCTCGAGGCATACAGCTAGTTCGGATTAGGAAGCCTAATCTGAACTAGCTAGTCTGTGCCGTGTGTAGCTGCGCGGCACGGGGTCCGAACTAGCCGGCATTTAAAAATGGCGCCGGCCGGCTTTATGCAAATGAAGCCCGGGAAATTCAAATCTCGGGCTTCATTTGCAACTCCGTATGACTACATTACCCCCCCTAGTTCGAACTAGGGGGGTAGTGTAGACATACCCTTAGAGATCTTTAAAGGAGATAACAAACTTGTGGACAAGGGGGATCCAGTAGAGATAGTGTACTTATATTTCCAGAAAGACTTTGACAAGGTCCCTCACCAAAGGCTCTTGTGTAAACTAGGTTGTCATGGGTTAAGAGGGAAGATCCTTTCATGGATTGAGTCAGGAAACAAAGGGTAGGAATAAATGTTAAATTTTCAGAATGGAGAGGTGTAACTAGTAGTGTTCCCCAAGGGTCTGTCCTAGGACCAATCCTATTCAACTTATTTATAAACAATCTAGAGAAAGGGGTGAGGTGGCAAAGTTTGCAGACTATACTAAACTGTTCAAGATAGTCAAGACCAAAGCAGACTGTGAAAAACTTCAAAAAGATCTCACCAAACTGAGTGATTGGGCAACAAAACGGCAACTGAAATTTAATGTGGATAAGGGTAAAATAATGCACATTGGAAAAAATAATCCCAACAATACATACAAATATGATGGGGGCTAATTTAGCTACAGCTAATCAGGAAAGAGATATTGGAGTTACTGTGTATAGTTCTCTGAAAACGTCCATGCAGTGTGTAGCAACGGTCAAAAAAGCAAATAGGATGTTTGGAATGATTAAAAAAGGAATAGAAAATAAGATGAAGAATATCTTACTGCTGCTATATAAAACTATAGTATGCCCACATCTTGAATAGTGCATACAGATGTGGTCTCCTCACCTCAAAAAAGATATTTTGGCATTCGAAAAGGTTCAGAAAAGGACAAGTAAAATGATTAGGGATTTGGAATGCTTCCCATATGAGGAGAGGCTAAAGAGACTGGGACTTTTCAGTTTAGAAAAGAGGAGACTGAGGGGGGATATGATAGAGGAATATGAAATCACGAGTGGTGTGGAAAGGGTGAATAAGGAACAGTTATTTACTTGTTCCCATAATATAAGAAGTAGAGGACACCAAATGAAATTAATGGGTAGCAGGTTTAAAACTAATAAAAGAAAGTTCTTCTTTACATAGCACACAGTCAACCTGTGGAACTCCTTGCCAGAGGAGGCTGTGAAGGCTAGGACTGTAACAGAGTTAAAAAAGAGCTAGATAAATTCATGGAGGTTAGGTCCATAAAAGACTATTAGCTAGGGGTAAGGAATGGTGCCCTTGGCCTCTGTTTGTCAAAGGCTGGAGATGTATGGCAGAAGACAAATCACTTGATCACTGTCTTTGGTCCACCCCCTCTGGGGCACCTGGCACTAGCCACTGTCGGTAGACAGAATACTGGGCTAGATGGACATTTGGTCTGACCCTGTATGGCCATTCTTATGTTCTTCTTATGTTCTTAACTCCAAGGGATAGATACAATGGAATTAAAGAAGAGGCGCAGAATTCAAGAGGAGAAAAGGAGACGCCACAGACAAAGCAGAAATGAGAAACCAAAAAGGGCAGTGAAAAGGACTGTGGAAACTCATGAGAGAGCCAGAGTGAAGGGAAGGCAACATTTCTGGAGTCAGCTTCTTGGCTATCTGAATTGGGAGCAAACACTGAACTGATGTACAGCCAAACTTCATTAAAATACAGACATACAAAGTGAGTCAATAAGTAAACTAATTGACATGGTGGTGTGAGCACATATGCAACATCATTATTTAACAGATTTATTATTTAATTATTATGCCACATTAAATAGTTTTGAACAGCTAATACCCATGCAGACATATGTGTAAAGAATAAAACAGATGGTAAAACCCTTGTTACATACACATTGGACTGCATTCATGACTGCAATGTCAACTGATAATCAAGTTGATTTTTTTTTTTAGAAATCTGACTCTCCCAATATATTATTTCTTTGTCCAAATCACCAAAAATCTTTAGATGGATTCTTGCTATAGACAAACTCTCAAACCCTTCATAGTCTATTATTAACAATCTAGACAATTATCCCATCATAAGACGGGATTTTCAGGTCTCTCCTCCACGTTGGTCTTCTCTCCTGAGCCTCTGGTCTCTCGCTCCATGTCTCTCTCTCTCTCTCTCTCTCCTCCGTCTCTTGCCTCTCTCTCTGCCTCTCTCTTTCTCTTCTCCTCCCCCTCCTGCCTCTCACTCGGGGTACCGAGGAGCCCAAATGGCTTTTTGGGCTTCACACTGCCTGTGCTGCATGGGGAGCGCGGTGCCCAAACGGTCACTTGTGCCACTTGCTTCCACGTGGCAGCCCGGATGAGTGGCGCAGAAGTCAGCCGAGTGCCATGGCGGGAGGCAAAGGGGGGTGGGGCGGTGATGTTCACCACCAGGGGGTGGAGCCTGGAGCTGCTGTCATGCCGCACATCACCGCCCCATCCCCCTTCCCCACCCGCCGAAGGCACTCACCTGACTTCTGCGCCACTCAGCCGGGCCGCCGTGGGGCAGCAAACAGAACAAGTGTCCGTTTGGGCTCCCCACGGCAGCCCAGCTGAGCGGCGCAGAAGTCAGCCGAGCACCACGGCAGGAGGCGAAGGGGGGCGGGGTAGTGATGTATATGGCCAGGCCCCACCCCCTGGGCATGTACATCACTGCCCCGCCCCCCTTCCCCTCCTGCCATGGCGCTCGGCTGACTTCTGCGCCACTCAGCCGGGCCACTGTGGGGGAGCAAGCAGCGCAAGCAGCCGTTTGGGCCCCACGCTCCCCATGCAGCACAGGCCACCCAGAGGGAACAGCCAGCATTTCAGCGTTACAGACTCACAGACACTGGACTACTCTTATTAACAAATAGGGGTGATTCAGGTGAGTCACAACATGCCATTTACAATATATTTGACCTGCAATCAGGGTCGTTGACTAGGGGGTGAAGACGAAGGTGGAAGTTTCAGTGGGGACCTGTGATTTAAAAGGGTATGGGGTGCTCCAGGGCCACTTTGCACAGTTTGGGCATCCTTCAGAGCCGGCTGCCTCTAACCCCACCCCTTCCATCAGAGGCCGGAAGCCAAGACCCACCTCCACATTTCCTGAGGCCTGACGAATTTTGTTGCCAAACTGCCTGCAATTATTCTCCCATTAAACATGTTGAAATTGAAATCCTCTCTCTTATCTTCTACCATTCCTCCCTCTTCCCACCCCCCACCCCCATTCTGGAAGCTAGCTAAAATATTTGCTGCATGCAATGATATGAACAATATCTTTGAAAAATATGAAAACATGTCATTTATAAAAGAGGCTGTTTCAGGTTAGGATTGTCTTTTGGATGGGATTTTTTCTGTGCCCCCTCCTCCAAAATCCTCCCCAGAACCTGTTTGCCCACTACATGCTTGGGTGGAAACAAGTGGCCAGCAGGCATGATGAGTTCATCTCCCTGCAAATAGGTTTTGTGTTCTTGTAGAGGATTGAATTTTGTTGGCTGTTCTGAGATATTGCTCTGCAGTATTTTGTAGTCTTGTCACTTGTCTAAAGGATATCTAGGGCATGGATAAAATCCTCTTGTATTTTTGTAAACATCTAAGTAAAAGAAATACATTCACACTAATTTGTAGTAAATATTACCTATAATTTATCTATGCACATTTTCTCTTTTGTCCTTTCTCTCTCACACACATGCACATATATGTATGAAGTGATGTGATATATAGGTTTTGGTACTAGATTGTGGCTTCATCACAAGTCCTTCATAAGGAGTAGCATGTCGTTGCTCTGCCCCGAAGCATATGAAAGACTAGATTGTGAATGACAGCGTCACAATCTGGTCTCTGGATTCCCCTTCATGCTCTGGAAGGGAAGTAATATTTGTCAGCCCTATAGCTGGTGTCTCCTTCTGCACTGGGTCTTCTTCATGGGCTGTCAGATTATGGGGAGAGGATGAAGTAAAAGCTGTGTCCACCTCTCCCTGCACAGGAGGGTGAGTAGCCATTCCTCAGAGACTGTTGTCCCTCTCACACAGTGACCTGAGTTACCCATAGCCCTCACAGGAGAGCACAATGGTAACTTATTCCATCTTATGTTCCTGCGTGTCCATATATTGTTCTCAGTCCTGAGTTTGGGATGGCTGCTTTACTCAAAGGTAGGAAACTTCATGCTGTGCTTCTCTTCACTGTTATTTCTACATTTGTTTCCTGTGATTTATCCAAAGAACACATTCTGTAACTTCAATCTAGATAACAAGTATTTCAGATTCAGACATAATAATGGCCAAACTGGGTCAGCTCAATGGCCTGTCTAGCCCAGTATCCTGTCTTCCTACAGTGGCCAATTCCAGGTACCTCAGAGGGAATACACTCAACACCCAACTTCTGACTAACAGATGCTAGACAGTCAGAGCATGAGGTGGCATTGTGGCCCATCTTGGCTAATAGACATTGATGGAGCTTTTCTCCATTAAATTTTTATCTAGCTCTTTTGTGAATCCTGTTATAGTTTTGGCCATCATAACATCCACTGGCAAAGTGTTCCAGGGGTTAATTGTGCATTGTGTGAAGTACCTCACTATATTTGCTGCCTATTAATTTCATTGAGTGACCTGTAGTTCTTGTATTATGTGAAGGAGTAAATATCATTTCTTTGTTCACTTTCTCCACATCAGTCAATGTTTTATAGAACTCAATTGTGTCCCCTCTTAGTTGTCTCTGTTTCAAGCTGAACCATCCTGTTCTTTTTAATCTGCCATCACATGGAAGCTGTCCCATACCCCTAATCATTTTGTTACCCTTCTCTGTGTCTTTTCCAATCCTAATGTATCATTTTTCCAATCCTAATGTATCATCCAATCCTAATGTATCAACCAGATCTTCAAGCAGTGTTTGTATTCACGCAATGGATATATATACAAATATAGTAGCATTAAGGTGCTTTCTGTCTTTGTTATCTAGCCCTTTCCTCATGGTTTTTAATACTTTGTTAGCCTTTTTGACCAAATTCAAATAACAAGTGTCAGAGACAGAGAGTGAGAGAAAGAAAGGATTTAGATTTACCCTTTGTCTATCTTCAATTTTTCCTCCATATGCTACTTTTTCCTCTCCTCAATGGTAGCATTGATGCAAACTCCATGGTAGACATGTGGCCACCAGTATTTCTAGACTACATATTCTTGCTAGGTTACAGTGCTGGAGGAGAGTATATAAACTAGCATTTCCTCTATTCTTAGCACCAATGGAGGTGTACCAATGTTATTAAAGATGGGATATATGGGGAATTAAAAGCTGGTGTAAACACTAGGCATATCAATGTGCAGTAGACTACATGATTAACCAATAAGCCTGGTTTTATCAATTAATCTTGTTGACCACACACACCCCTCCCCTCCAGCACTGCCTCTGACTCAGAAGCAATAAGGGGGGAGAGCGGGAGCCGGGAGCCATGAGGAACTGCCCCCCATCACACTGCTGTCTCTGATAGAAAGGCAGCAGTGCAGAGGGTAAGGAGGGCAGGCTGGAGCTGCTACATGGGGGAATCTAGCTTTCAAGCAGGCTTCCTGCACGTGCTGGCTACGCGGACCCATCCGCTCCTTCCCTTGCTGCCACCTACAGAGGAAGTGAGGGTGGGCAGGCAGGAGCTGGTACTGGGCAGAGCCAGCTTAAAAGCCAGTTGCCCTGCACCAGCTCTGTGGTGCTGCCCGCCTCCCCTGCACTGTTGCCTCTATCAGAGGCAGCAGCACGTTTGGGGGCGGGGGTGGGGGGTGGGAGAAGAGGCAGCTGTGCAGCAGCATGGAGCAGCAGCAGCTGGTCTGTACAGGGAGCTGGTTTTTTTAAACTAGTTCCCTTCATGGAGTAGCTCCTGTACCTTCCTGTATCTGAAGCAGCAGCATGGAGTGGCAAGGGCCTCCCAGGGGACAATCGATTAGTCATATAACTGCTAAGATTTCATGCAGTTACACAACTATTCAATTACATGCTATCTACATCCTTAGTAAAAGCACCCCTAATAAAATGTTATTCTTGTAGACTGTAACTGAATTGAAACTGAAGAATAGTAGCTCTTACTGCTGGTAATCCAGCACACAGAAACCAGAATGTCATCTCCTTTCAGTTACATAGACAAAAGGATAAACTGAGATAAATTTCTGGATTAGCAGAACCAAATCTCTAAACCTTGCAAGATTCACCCATCACCCACTGTGCATGCTCAGATAAATCCTACTATCCTCATCCAAAGTGCTAGTGTGCAAAGCTTAGTAAATATTTTGATACATTTTTACTTACCATGCACTATGCACATAATCCAAACGCACTGTAAATCCTGGTGCCAACCTGCTGTCAGTACTACCATTAACCCTAATAAAGCATTCCAGCTTTAAAAGCAGATAGATGTCAGTTCCAAAAAGAGAAAGAAGGCCTGCCAGATGAAAAGAGTATGAACTGATAGTAGAAACTTTAGACAAAGCCAGGAGGGAAGGATTGGGACAAATGGAACAAAGTAGAAAACCTATGAAGACTCTGCAGGGAAGAAAAAAGCTTGGGCACTGAAAATGCAGTTATAAAGACAAGATAATCCTAGCAAAGAAGAATGGGGATAAGGCAAAATAAAGAGGGATCCACAATGGTATTTAAATGGTAATGCATACCATGCTGGACTTTGGAAGCTGAAAGAAATCCAAAACAAAGTAAAAATCTGTGTCATATTTTAATTAATTTCATGTGATTATCTATCTAATTCTTTTAGTAGCTGTAAATAAACTTTTAGTCATATTTGAATGCATTCCAGGTGAAATTAATTGCATTAGCAAAGATCCCAGCAGGCTTCATGGAAACTTTGGCACTTCTTTTTAGGAACAAAATTCTCTGCTGGGATAGGATTTTTGTCTTTGCTTTCTTAGATTTCATTCATTCATTCATTCTGGCGATAAAAGGGGGACATGGATAGAAGAGGGATCCATTTTTATGGAGGAAAGTCCTGACTCAGGGGTCAGGGATTTCTATTTTCCTTTCTCTTCACCGCATCTGTTCTTTCACCTGACATACTGCTCTGCTTTTCTGAGGTCTCACTGAAGCCATACTTTACTCTATTATTTCCCTTCTCTTCTAACTGCATAATACCCAAGCTCAGGAGAGTTGCACTCACTTTATCCTACTATTTTCAATTATTCATCTGTTTTGAAACCAGTCATTATTTTCTCATGACAGGGTCAATAAACATAAATACATGCTGGTACATTTTATCAAATGTGTGACTGGAGATCACTAATTATAAGATTTCCAAAAGTGCCTAAGGGCCACTTTATTAAAGGTATTTGGATGCCAAAAGAGGGCACCTAAAAGGAATTTTCAAAAGGACCCATAATTGGGAATTAAGTGCCTAAGTGCTTTTGAAAATTTCTCTATCAGTCAACCAATTTTGAAAAGTGACCTGGGCTCTTTTCCTCAAATCTCAGTGAGTGTCAATAAGGCCAAGATTTTCAAAAGTGACTACTGATGCTGGGTACTTTGATTTTTGGGTGCCCAAAGTGAGATTCTTAAGAGAGGTGTGATTTTTCAGACAGTGCAGAGCATGTCTGAAAATTAAACCACTGGAAGGTATCTCAATGCATCCAAAGATTGAGTCCCTTAAAACTATCATGTGATGTTGTGGCCTTGTAGGTCCAAGGATAGGAAAGACGTAATGAAAAGGAGATATCTTTTATTGGGTCAACTTCTCTTGGTGGAAGAAGAAGCTTAAAAGCAACACAGAACTCTTCTCTAGGTCTGCAGAAGGAAGCTATGTCTGAGCTAACTGCAAGTTGGGACAGACTGTTAAGCAGAAGGAGCCCATTATTTGAAATGAAGTATGCAATTGGGATTAGATTGTTATGCATAAAGAGTTTGAAGTGGGCAGTTATGGGCAGCAGGCAGTTGCGGTGTATTACAAGTAGTAATGAGCCATAAAAATAGTGCCCCTGTTAAATCTGTGATTTTTTGGTATCTAGCAGGGTTATGAATTTAAATTTCCAGGGTCACCTTTTGACTGTGCTGTTCTGGTTTCCCTTGAGGATGAGTACTGGAAGATCAAATATAGAGTAATGTCTTTATGTAAAATGTTTGCCTATAAATGATATGGTATTTTTTGTCTTATTCATTCAAGAGCATGGTGATTGTCTGGTTTCACTTACATAGTTATTACTGAGGCATTTGGGGGCACTGGATGAGGTATGCAACATGTTGTGGTAAACACTGTGGGACCCATCTATCTTTAAAGGTATATTGATCAACATAGGAGTGGAGATGCATCTGTAGACTTTGCCTTTGCTGTTCTGGTAACATCTGGTGGCACTTTGTATTGGTGTGTCCTGGTCTGTGGGGAGCTTGCTTCTGAGTTGAAGCAAGATTAAGAGCTGGCATGAAGCCCGGAAGATGAGGGTTGGGAAATAATTATTTTTGGGTGTGGTTCCGGTAAAAAATGGTCTGTAATTGTTTGATGGTAAGCACTGTGTAATATTGAGGTTAATAGTGAAAGTAGAGATGCAGCCAATTAGTAGCTAAAGTAGAAACAGTATTTTATATTTAATGTTATGAGATAAATGAAGTATTTTCCAGGGGAGAAGCAGTGTGGTCTTGCAATTAGGGAAGGAGATTTATAGTCTATTCCTGCCTTGCCAATGACATTCTGTAAGATTCTGAACAAGTCCTCTGTGCTTCTCGCAAAATGAGGGTAAAGGTGTCTCCTCATTGTGGTGTGGCATGAGGCTTACTGAATTACTGTAAAGTACTTTCAGAACTTTAGGTGAAAGACACTTTCGAAGTAAAAATAAATTATTTGTATGATATTATTAATGTGTATCTGCTGATAATTTTCTTTCAGTTGTTGAGAGTTAAATCATTGCTCCATTGTTGCCCTCACATAAGTATGTTTCTAGATCGGAGAGAAAAATATTATTTTTTAAGAAACTGCTAGTTACCATGGTAAAGAGTGAGCAAGTTGATTTTTTTGACCATGGTGGTAAATTGGTATTGCAATTTCACAAGGATGCTTTATATGGTACATTATTTTCTGCTTTTTCTGTTATTACTGGTTTTCAGAGCCATTTGTTCAACAGCAATTTCTATGACAGGAAGAGGGGAACACAGCAGAATATCAGATAAGAAAATAAGACGTCATTTCAGAATAGAGCAGGTAGTAGCTCCTGCAAGGAACCTGCATGCCATTCATATCAAATTGACTCCGTTAGCCTGCTGGCACATTTCTTCGGAATTTGGAAAGCTTATGCTAGTATGCAACTAACATTACAGTTATGCCAGAGGTGAGCATTGATAGAGTAGTTTTTAAAGGATTTCAAGGACTTACCATGATGGGAGGTCAAACTAAATAAACGAATCCCATTTCTATGGCCAAATCCTACAGTTTTTATTGCCAGAAGGAATAATCCCTGATAGGGGTCACTAAATGAGATGCATTCCTGGATGACAACTGAGGATGGAAACTTCTTTGTCTTCCCCTACTTACAGACTGTCAGTGTAGTCTCAGAACTGCAGCAATTCTTGTATTTGTGGTGTCCTCCTGCACAATGAGGTGTTTGGCTAGTGGGCCCATGTAATTATGGGAGCACTAGGTCCCAAACTTCTCTGTTCCAGCTCCTCTTTGAACAGGTTGCAGGAAGCACTCACTTAACTGAAGTCCTCAGGAGAATCTCTGCATCCTGCACCAGATCTCAGTGAAGAACCATGTTGGTTCTGCATCATTCAAGGCCTTCTGCCTGTGTTGATGAATAGGGTTCTGGAAGGAGATCTGTCCACTTGGTCTGGCAGATGAATTCCAAACTGCTTCACAATATTCTTCTGCCCAACTTACTTAGGTATTTTTCAGTAATTCTATATAATTTGGTGATTCTGTAAAATTCTATAAGGGTACATCTACACAGCAGGGCTAAAGCCAGCTGAAATAAGCTACGCAACTTGAGCTACATCTATTGCGTAGCTTAAGTTGAAATAGCTTATTTCAGCTTTTGGCATTGCCTGCACAGCAAGAAAGTCCAAGAAAGAGCACTCTTCCTCCGATTTCCATTGCTCCTCATAAAATGAGGGTTACAGGATTCAGAGTAAGAAGCCCTCCATCTTGACATTATTTTGACATTATGTCGAATAACTGCTTGTCGTGTAATTTATGCCATCATGTGCCTAAAGGGTCTGTCTGCTATGTACATTGGACAAACGTCTCAGACACTTTGCCAAAGAATCAATGCACACAAAACAGACATAAGACTCTCTCACAGAAAGAAAGCTGTTGCCTGCCATTTCAGTCAGACTGATCATTCCCTTAATGACCTTAAAACATGCATATTACTTCACAGAGACTTTAACTCCAGACTTCAAGGAGAAGCTTGAGAATTGTCATTTAAGGTTTAATTTTACACTTTATGTATAGGTCTAAACAAAGACTCTAATTATCTCACCCATTACCAAGATAGCTTCCTCAATTATCATCCCTAATGTCATTACCTCATAGAAACTTCCCCTATTATTACCCCTATGTCATTACCTTGCAGACACTAACCTTCCCCCTTCATCTCCACTCTGTTCTAAAATTTGATTTGTCAATTTCACATGCGTTCATTTTTTTGATTGTATCACTTTGGTATATATGGTTGTGCTGATTTTCTTCCACATATTGATCTGAGGAAGTGGGTCTGGCCCCGAAAGCTCATCACCTAATAAACCATCTTGTTAGTCTTTAAAGTGCTACATAGTTCTGTCTTTTGTTTCAGCTACACCAGACTAACACGGCTGCATCTCTATCACTATTCTATCATTTAGATGTGGCCACTTCTCCAGTTTTATACATGAAAATGCCCACTTACTGTCATTGCAGTAAGTCATTGACCTTTTGAATTCAGAAATATTTTGCAGATTTATGCTCAGATGTATCTTGGATTCTACACATTCTCTTTGTTTTGTGAAGGAATGTCCCAAAGTTATCTTGATATGTCTGATCAAGTAATTGCTTTCAAGCAACAGGGCAGGCAATTTAAATCTTTTCTAAGGTGTCCGTTTTTTCCTCATGGTATCACTAATGAGGCTCAATTCATTTTACTATTTGTCTTCAGTAAGATAGCCCAAAAGCTGTCAAATACCTCCAGTTTTACTATTTAAAAATATATTAAGGTGACTAAACCACATGATGTCAGACCAATGCCACATAATCTGCTCAGCACCAGCTTTCTGGACCTCTCCAGTAATGCCCAGCTATTTATATCTGGAATCTTTTAATTAGTTACTCCAAAAGAGTTATGGTTCAAATTCTTCAGTCTTTACCCAGGCTCTATGCTTACAAGAGGTCTACCACTATGGATGTTCATGCCTGCTGCCATTCACTGACAGCCACAGGTTTTTGGGTTCCCACTAGTTAATGCTTTAGCTGGACCAAAGCCTGCAGTGCTTCCCTTCAAACTGTAGTACAGCTGCATGCTACTGGTACCTTAGGGATTTAGTGTACCCCAGGACTGAGCAGCAGTGATAACTACAGTATATTTCAAAGGAGCTATTCTGCCCAGAGGCTAAATGAACTGAACTGAGATGCAACTATTTTCAAGGAGCTGTCGCAGGGCCTTTTTTCCTACCTGATATCTCCTTTTGGCAGGTTTCCTATGCTCAAAATGTGTATAGTGACTCACATACATGCACTCTCCATATGTATATGAGAAAGAAATTGATCAGAATGGATATGTCTGAGAGACAATTTGGAGCAAGATTATTGTATTGCAGTCTAGCCTAGAATAAGGGCAACACATTTCTGTGTTGCCTCTGATGCAGCCTAGGAGGGAGTAAACTTCTCCAGTTCTATACATGTGCAATGTCCCCTGTCGAATTTGCTGTCATAATGTCAAACACCACAGGCCACTTCTTGCCCCTCCTGCACCTTCCTGCCTACTTGTGCAATCACAGTATGGGTGTCATTGAAGGAGACTGCTACTGCTGTGGTACAGTAACGAGGTGCAAGAGACTAATAGGTGCCTTCCATCCCCTTACTCTCTTTCTCTGGCACCTGAACAGTCCACAAGCTGGCCAATGGTGTTTAAAGACAACATGAGTATAATGTATACACATAGTCCATGGCAATAAATATAATGCAATGGCTGAGATGGGAATTAATCATTGGGGAATGCTGAAGCATCAACAACAAAGATAACAAAGGAAGGGAGAGCAAAGGAAAGCTAAAAACTTACACAATTGCATTTGACATTATCCTAATTCATGCAACGCTACATCCCCCACTATATGCATGGAATGGTAACTTCCATTTGTTTGAAAGCAATTGGGACACCGTTGGGTTAAAATAATGCAGATTTAAAAACAAAACAATTCTCTTATTTTACAAATAGCTTGGATTTTTACACTTCAGTCTTAATAGACTAATTTACCTTTTTAATGCTATTTTCTTGTTGCATTGCTACCCCTTGGACACTGAAAATCCATTAGTCATTTTCTAGTAAAATTCATCTTTCACTTGTCATGTACTAGCACAGTGCTGTAATTACGGTTACACAGATCCTTGGTTACAAAAACTTCAGGGGGTGTGAGTATGTGCGTGGGTGTGTGGCTACACACACACACACACACACACACACATGCACACACATTCAAGAATATTTCTATTAAATTTATTTGTTGGAAATGTTAGCTGAAACCTTTAAGCTCATTTTTCAAAAGCTAAATTCTAGCCAAATTTGATCTGCCAAGGTACCTTTACAAATATAAAAAATATCTGCAGGTACATATGTTATTTGCCATTTTTGGCAGTTGTAATGATTAATGCTCTATAAATACCTAATAGAGAGTGAGATGGATATTAAAAGAGAAGAAAAAGTAAGGTCAGTCATTGGACCTAATCTTGGTCTATTAACATAATGGGGAGTTTTGCCAGTGAATTCAACTGAGACATGATCCTGTCCTTAAAGGTTTGATAGTGGTGAAAAGAGTGTTAAGTCCCTAGGCAAAATCCCTCAAATAAAGGCTCAAGCCCCATGGTAATCATTGTGCTATATGAAGCAGAAAAAGAAAGATGTTTTACTTCTTTAGAAGTCAATTGCTAAACTCCAGGGCAACTGGGGAAAGGGAAATGTTTCAGCTGAGGCAGACATACAAAACTGAATTCAGAGGTGAGTCTAAATTGTTTTAATTTACATGATCCTGGAAGATATAAATCTACAATTTGGACCCTGTTTTTCCCATTTATTGATATGTAACCTGCATTGCCCCTACTTTAAATATCACTTCAGAATTTGACCCTCATTGAAAGTAAAAGAGAAAGGAACAGCTTAGGAGCTGTCAAGCAGTTCCAGTGATGAGCTCCAAACGAAGGGCTGTGGAATTTGTATAATTTCATAGCTTCCCACTCACATTTCTTATTTTACTTAAATATGTAGCCTGAGTCCTTATTCTGGCTTGTAACTATTTACCATCCAACTTTCCTAAGTCAGTCTTCATAAAAACAAAATCGCAGGAGAGATAGTTATAGAAACAGCACAGCCTAATAAATTATAGTGGATTTTACATTGTTAGAAATCAAAATCTCTGTAGTTCTAATCCTGAGTTTGTCAGTGGCTTCTTGTGTGGCCTTCCCTGTGAAAAATCCAATGATTTTAAAAAAACATGAAACCAATAAGGTTCTATATAATTATTTTAAAACCTAGGAAATGATAACCATTCTATAGATATCCTACAACATTCTATGGCAGGGACATAGCCCTCTATTAAAGTTTAGAGGATGACTACAAACATAGGTTGAGCCTCTATAGTCTAGCATTCTGTGGTCTGGCAATATTTGTGGTCTGGCATGATATTAGTCAGATGTCCACTTATCATGGATGTATTCAAGTTTCCCATGGTCCCTTAAAGTTTGTATACAGCTATCAGTCTGGGCTCTTAGTGTTCTGTGCTATTATTTAGCTCTAATTTACCCCTAAATGTCTTCTAAGAGACCAGTAAGCAGTTGAAGGGTTGGTAATGCTGCTAGACAATATTGACCTCCCATGGTTTGGCAAATTCTCTGTTTCAGCATTGGTAAGGTCCTATAGGTTTTGGAGTAGAGAGATTCAACCTGCATAACATTTGCTGAAGGCCTTTCCGTAAATCAATTGGAAAAATAATAGAAAACCAGATTCTCAAGAGGAGCTAATCCAAAGTCTATTGAAGACAGCAAAAAGACTCTCATTGATTCCAGTAGATTCAGGTGTCATCCCAGAGTAGACAGCCCAGGTAAATATACTATATTTCGAAATCCAGCCTAGCCTTTTTTATCTCATATGCAAAAGAGCATCACTTATTGAACTATGCTCTTCCTGAGCTTTGAGCCATTGGAGCAATACACAAACCATTGACCATGCATCATCACATCAAGTGTTCTTAAGTTATTTTGTTAAAATAAGGGCCAGAATAAGCTGATTCTAAGACATATTCTTGATAACCAAAAAGAGAACGGAACATTTATTTTTTTGAGTGCTTTAGTAACTTCCCTGGTTTCTCCATTCCATTTAACCTGGTACTAAATAATGCATTGTAACCTTATGCTTTTCAGGTTGTTAAGAGTATCCGCCTTAGGTTTGTGTATTTTCAAAGACAGAAAGGAATAGCCTTTCTGAAGAGATGAGAAAGACAAGCTCAAGACACATTTTGTTTGCTTCAGGTGTCTGATCCCTAATGAAAAAGTTCTCATGAATTTGATTGAACCAATAGATACCTATACAAACTGGATTTCTAAATTTCTCTAAAGCTCAATAGACATCCTATTTCTAGCATCTTCATTATGTGTAGGTTTGAGCATTCCATACAAATGTTACAATTTTCTGATCCACTCCAGGGTTTGTTTGTTTTTTAACCAATGATGTTATATCTGAAATACTTTAATAGAGTATTAACAATAAAAGCCCAAAAGCGATAGCAAAAGAAAACAGAAGCAGTCAAGATGACAGTCAAGAAGAATGTAACAAAAATACATTCTATAAATATATTGGAAGCAAGTGGAAGACCAAGGACAGGGTAGGCCCACTGTTAGGTGAGGAGGGAGAAACAATAGCAGGAAACTTGGAAATGGCAGAGGTGCTTAATGACTTCTTTGTTTCAGTCTTCACCAAAAAGTCTGATAATGAAGGAATGCCTAACATAGTGAATGCTAGTTGGAAGGGGTTAGGTTTAGAAGATAAAATAAAAAAAGAACAAGTTAAAATTACTTAGAAAAGTTAGATGTCTGCAAGTCACCAGGGCCTGATGAAATACATCCTAGAATACTCAAGGAGCTGATAGAGGAGGCAATTGACATGATTTTGCATGATTTTCTTGTCAATAAATTAGGCAAATACAACTTAGATGGGGCTACTATAATGTGGGTGAATAACTGACTGTATAACCATTCTCAGAGAGTAGCTATTAATGATTCACAATCATGCTGGAAGAACATAACAAGTGGGTCATAACAAGGGCCGGTTCTGTGAAATATTTTCATCGACGATTTAGATGATGCCACAGAGAGTACGCTTAATAAGTGTACAGATGATACCAAGAAGGAAGGGCTTGCAATTGTTTTGGAGGAGAGGGTCATAATTCAGAATGATCTCGACAAACTGGAGAAATGGTCTGAGGTAAATAGGATGAAGTTTAATAATGAAAATGCAAAGTACTCAACTTAGGAAGGAACATTCAGTTTCACTCATACAAAATGGGAAGCGACTGTCTAGGAAGGAGTACTGCAGAAAGAAATCGAGGGGTCATTGTGGACCAGAAGATAAATATGAGTCAATAGTCTGATGGTGTTACAAAAAAAGCAAACATGATTCTGGGATGCATTAACAGGAGTGCTGTGAGCAAGACACAAGAAGTCATTCTTCTGTGCTGAATAGGCCTCAATTGGAGTATTGTGTCCATTTCTGGGCACTACATTTCAAGAAAGATGTGGAGAAATTGGAGAAGATCCAGAGAAGACCAGCAAGAATCATTAAAGGTCTAGAGAACATGGGCTATGGGGGAAGACTGAAAGAATTGGGCTTGTTTAGTTTAGAAAAGAGAAGATGGAGAGAGCACATGATAGCAGTTTTCAAGTATCTAAAAGGGTGTCACAAGCAGGAGGGAGAAAAATTGTTCTCCTTGGGCCCTGATGATAGACCTAGAAACAACAGACTTAAAATGCAGTGTGGGAAGTTTAGGTTGGACATTGGAAAAAACTTCCTAACTGTCAGGGTGGTTAAACACTGGAATAAATTGCCTAGCGAGGTTGTGGAATCTCCATTTCTGGAGACATTTAAGAGCAGGTTAGATAGGCATCTATCAGGGATGGTCTAGATGGTATTTGGTCCTCACTTGAGGGCAGAGGACTGATCTCAAGGACCTCTCGAGGACCCTTCCTGTTCTAGTGTTCTATGGTTCTTTGATTCTATGAGAATGGGAATGATGGCTATGTGAAATCTTCATTTAGTTGCAACTCCCATTTCAGAAATAACATTTTTTTTTCTTTCTGGGAGCTGCCAAATTCTAGACTACCTTCTCCTCTTGTTTTATATCCTTTGGTGACAAAGACTGATAGGAGAATTAGACAGAAGGGATGTTAGAGCACAGGTAGTGTAGCCTGAAGCTAGAAAATGTAAACTTTTAATTCTTTAATTTGGATGGAAATGATACCCCAGTTAACCCAGGAGCAAAACTCCCGTGATGGATGTGAGCAGAACAAGCAATTGGTATTTTGTGTTTGTAATTCACAATGGCAGCTTAGTGGGGAGGTGCAGGTGATTTTGTTCTGTATTATTTTTTTAAGGCTGTAGGCTTCTCTATGATATTTCCAACTATGACTCATGATTCATGCCTTACACATTAAGAAACCAAGTTGAAGAGGAGGTCATATTTTTTTACTGTACATGTAATTTTATTTTATGACTGGCTCTGTGATGTGAATCAGTACATTCCACAGGCAGTGAATTCTATATCACAGTCCAATGCAGGAGGCACACTTTTTGCTTAGATCAATAGGCCAAATTCATCCCACCAGTCAATTGTGTTACGTCACAGATGAATTTGGCCCTCGTGTTTTGGAAACAATAACAGATATCTGAAAACTAAAAACCACTGCTGCATGTTCAACAGTTACCAAGCTGTAAAATGTAGTGTGACCACATTTGTTTTTTGTACGCTTCATGGTCTAAATCTCATTTTTTAATACAGGGCAAAGCTGATATGCAAGATTGTATTATTCCATTATTATGGCACAGTAAGCAGGCTGTTGCAGTAAAAAAATAAAATAAAATAAAAGAGAGAGGATCAATAAAACTGGAAGTAGCTGAAGAGTGTAAATATAATTTGTTTGTTCAATGAACATTCTTTGTTTATGCTATTCTATTCTTTGTCGTTTTGTTCTGAACCATCAATTATATATGTTGAAAAATTCTTTTGTTTGTGGATTTATTTATGCAAAATAAAGTCATATGTTGTGATTGCCTACACATACCAAATTTTACATAAACAATCCTGCCACTTAACTATTGTTTTATTTTGCTTTTTTAAGCACATAAATAAAAAAATCTATTACATATATTTAATTTCTTGAACTTTCCTATAAGTGTAATCTATGCAAAATGACTTTTCCCGGCCAACAACAGGCCTCACATGCTAGTTCTTTATATTAGTAGAGTATTTGGTACATTTTAGAAGCATCACTATATTTTCTTTATATATATAAAATTTACTGAGAGCTGATAATTTTGCCATCATTAGTCATAATATTGAGTAGCACCTCACTCTGTAAGAGGTCCCTATAAATACATTAGTACTATGTGCAGATAAAATATTACTCAGCACCACAAAATGAGGTAATCTTTTCCCCTTTACAAATTATCTGTCTCAAGACTCATATTACTACTGAAAAGCAACTCGACAACACTCTACATGAAGACAAGCTTATTTATTATGTTTGGGTGGGCAATATATAAAAAAATTTATCCTCAATTTAACCATAGAGAGCTTCACTGAAGTTTTAGCAATCTAATGAAACCCTGTAGATCATTGCTAGTTGAACTGGAATAGGCCCAAAGAAATGCAGTGTTTACCTAGGCAGAGCTTGTTGGAACTGAAAGTTTTATTCTTTTTATATTTGTATTTTAGGTTTAGTAATGTAGTAATGTAAGGTAATATATAATCATATTTAATATTGTAGTAAGTCAAATTCTTTAGTTAAGTATATATCTCTTATATTTCCTTGCTCTAAAGTGTAGTGAGTAAAAGAGACAGGATCTCATTTTGTGTCTACGTCAATGAAATTAGAAATATTGAAGGCCCGGGCCTTCGATATGAATTGTTTTGATTTTGATTTTGCTTAATATAAAACACTGCTGTTTACCTTTGAAGGTTTCTGTGAGAGACTGTTTGTATGAATGAGTTATAGTGTGAAGGTCATCATTGGAGCCAGATGGTCAAGAAAGAAGGGGGGGCAATGCAGGTGAAGACAAACTGTAAAAGACAGACTGCGAAGAAACATTTAGGTGTCCGAAAAACCATCAGTGCGTACCCATGGTCAAGGATTGATCAGATTGGCAGAATTGACGGCTCTAAAGGTGATTAAATCCAGAAGAGGATGAGCCTCTTGAAGATGTTTTGGGAATGATTAACATCAACAAGATAACAGTAACTGGTAACAGGCTGATAGTGCGGAATCCATTGATTTCAGCAGAGAAAAGGATTATAAAAGCAGGGTGCGTTGCTATGGAGCTTTGGGTTTGTCTTGCCACCAACTCCAGAAGAGCATTGGATCGATTGACTGACAAAGGCCCTGCTCTCTCTCTGTGATCAATCTGGCTGGCCACTAGATTGATCCAAACTCTGGACTGGTAACTATAACATCGTCTGGAGGGACTGTGTGTGTGCATGGTGTTTGTGTGTGTGTGTGTGTGTGAGATTGGAAAGCATATGCAACTGTTGTATTCTCAATAAATGCGGTGTACTGCCTTTTCCCCTATAAAAGATCTCGTGTGCTTCATTTAAGCAGATAACAAGCTGACCACCTCAGGACTTCTTTCTTTGGGCTACTGTCTGAGCAAGTTGAGGGGGGAATAATTTCACATTAAAACAGACTCAACAAAATTATCCAAAGATTGACTAATTATCAGAGACTTGCTTCTAAAGTAACCGCAGCCCTCTCTACATACCTTTTGGCATTTATATGGTCACCATTAAAGTAATGTCCGAACAATTCACAACCATTAGTGTGGTTATCTTCACAACATGTCTGTGAGGGAGGGAAATGCTATGTATCTATTTTAGAGATGGAGAACCAAAGCTTTTAGAGGTTATGTAACTTGCCCAAGGTATTTGAGGGCACGTCTACACAGCAGGGCTAAAGTCTGAATAAGCTACACACTTTCAGCTATGACAATTGCATAGTTGAAGTCGAAATACCTTAATTCAGCATTTGGTGCTGTCTACACAGCAGGAAGTCGAAGAAAGAACCCTCTTCCTTTGACTTCCCTTACTTCTCATGAAATGAGCGTTACAGGAGTCAGAGTAAAAATCCTCAAGCTCGCCATTATTTTGAAATAACGACTTGGCACGTAGACATGCTCTTTGTTATTTTGGAATAACATCAGATATTCTGAAATAATGCTGTTATGTAGACATCCCCTGATGGAGCAGGGAATTGATCCTGAACATCCCACGTTAGTGCAATAGCCAATAGCCAACCTTTTCCCTTCTCTTGACCACTACACAGATTGCTACTTCTTTGTGGGATGTGCATTGAAGGGACTACTCTGGGGTTAAAGGTAAACCCATACAACAGTGTCCATAGGATCAATGCTATAAAGTGTCACTGTTGCTTTTGCAGCACAGTGTATTCTAATGAAAGGGGAGGAATTATCCCTCGGGTACAGTGAATAGGTGACTCCTCTGGGGCTCTCTTTGGGGGTCCCCATGGGCTGGCATGATCTGCTGGTGCAGTTTGTCCCAGAAGCAGGGGAGCTGACAGCCTTGACAGATTCCTGGACAAGATGGGGCGGCGGCTCCTCACTCCAGGAACCCCTCCCTCGGGTGGGAGGTGTGGGAATGAAAGCAGTCAGCTCTCAGTGCTGCCCAAACTGCAGCTCCCCCAACCCCAGTGCTACCTGGAGTGCACCACACATCACCCCCATCTCCTCAGGCAGCCCTGAGAGCCACCCCACCCCAACTATGTGGCACTCCACTGGCGATTTTAAGGGCTCAGCCATGGGTCCCTTTGAATCATTGGATCACAGGACAGTTTCCGCTCCCACCCCTCCCCATCAACCATCAGTTGACCTGCCCAGAAGTGACAAGTTGGTCCCAGAAGTGAATGATTATTTCTGCCCTCGAGAGGGGGCATGATTAACTGAGAAAAACAGATTTCTTTTAAAATGAAATTAATGTGAAGTGTTGACAAAGTGTTGTGCTGTTAAATGATAATGTATTCCCTAAAAAAAGATAAACTGGTGAGCTCCGCTGCTGCTCAGCATGCCAAGTTTGCCAAGCAAAGTGCACCTCTAGATTGCTCAGCAGTCTAGGAATGTCACCAGGTTTTCCTGTTATTTCAATAGAACACCAGACCTTCCATCAAATCCTATGAGATATGTTAAGAACCAGTGGTGTGGTGATTAATAATGAATACAACACACAGTCTGGGGTGTGGTTGTTCTTGTCGGTTAATAAGATAAGCAGTCAGGTAAGTTACAATTAATAGCAAGATATATTATTATACTCCACAATCTCTCATGTCCATATGGCTGCAATAGGTTTTTTTCTGCCTTTGTTTCCCCATTAGCACTGTTTGTTAATACATATGGCTAGTCAAAGTGAATTGGACTAGTGTCAAATAACCTTTTTTTAGAATATACTTCTGTTTTCCAGATTTCTGACACCAAATAGCTCAAAAATCAACCATTTCCCCTGCAAACAGAAGACAGTGTCCTCTGGAAAACTGAAACTCTCTGGGCATGTATAGCTGAAACAAAAAACAGGTCTATGTAGCACTTGAAAGACTAACAAGACGGAAGTGCTACATAGTCCTGTTTTTTGTTTCAGCTAGACTAGACTCTATTACTATTGGGCATGTGTAAATATTGTAAAAAGGAGGTTTCACATAATTTTGATTTCCCACAACACATGGAAACTGTACAGGAAATATTCTGAACCCAAACATGTCATTGTTTTCAGTTGAACACTGCTTCCACTGACCAATAATCTATCTACTGTCAAAGAATGTTAAATGGCAGGTAGAAATCTTGCCACCATTAAAGTTTACAGTGAAACTCCCTGTAACTTCAGTAGGGCCAGGTTCCAATTTGGGTTTTTAATTTTCTCTACTGCTTTTGGCACTATAATCATGTTATACAATTAAAACCCTTTTGCTGACAGTTGCATAAAGAAATGGGTAGTTTAAGTGACATCTTGAATTACTATTACAGTAGCTAACCCACACAGTATAAGCATGTACGTACATTCTAGACTTATCCTTTTTTTGACTAAGACAAACAAAAAAGATGGTGGCCCAGGTGCAAGTGGCCATTGTATACAAACTATGTTCTAACAATGAACTGATTGTTCTGATGAACTTGCAGCTGTCCGTATGCTTGTTGTTTCTTTTACTTACTAGATTGTCCCTGGAGTCCAAACAAACAGATATTGGAGATGCAGTTGGCTGGTATATAGAAGCAAGTGTGAGGAAGTGGTGGCAATGACATGGACCACAATAGTTTATGAGAGCATCATTAAGTGATTGTATTTGCTTTAGGAGAAAATAGAGCTTTAATTCTACCCTTGAAAGCAGGAGCAAATAATTTTGTCAACACATTCTTTCCTGTCAAATATTTTTCTTATTGAAGAATTTTCAGGCAGCTTAAAAGCTTCTGCATATGCTAATAGAACAGTATCTCCTTGTGCTTTCGATTTTATTCTGCATTTGTTCAAGCAAGAAGTATGGATGCTTGACAAGCATTTGCATCTGGTTTCAACATAGATCATTACCACTGATTTCTCACTCCATTTCAGGTTGAGGCTGATAATAGTTCTGCTGCCCACTTAATAAAAGAAATATTGTACTGATATTTTACTACTTTGTAGTAATATCTTAGGTTACTGTAATTATAATGGGCAGCACTCACCTCCCACAAGCTCCCTTGTCAGACCAAGTGCGTGTGCCTGCACTCTGTCCAAAAGTCTTTTCAGCTACTCAGCTCTTCAGTCAAGTCACACCCTGTGTGAAGCACTCAAGCTCTTTCCAGGGTACACCTTTAACAGGCCCATCTTGGTGCCTTCTTGTCTAGTGTCTTTCATTCTGTTTCCCTACTTAGAGACCATGGTTCCTCTAGTGCATCCTCTCCTGAAAACAACTTCCTTGCTCCTAGCTTACAACTTGATCACAGTTCATCAGTCTCAAGCTTCCCACACGGAGCTGGTTTCACTCGGAGAGAGTGGTACTCCAGTGCTTCCCTTCCTGGAGATAGCTTCCTCAGCCAGCTTGCTTCCCAGTCTGCACTGCTTGTGCTCTGCCATGCAATAACTGTTGCTGTACTTTGCAGTTCCCTTTGTAGGCTTTCCTGGATCCTGATTTGCTGGTTTCTCCAAGGCTGCTCTAGCCTACTGGAGGACTTATCTATGGCTCTTTTCTGGGGTAAGGTGTGGCAGGAATACCCCATTGTGATGGCTTCTAGTTCGGGCGCGAGTGCGTAACCCTCCCCACACCGAGGTTACGGCCCTGTGAGCCCACGTACGTTAAGGTTCCGGTGCATATCGCTCGGTGGAACCAAGGAAGTCAGGGGGGGAAAGGGTGGCTAGGGGGACCCAGGTACTCCCTCTCCACCGGGTCCCAGCCCAGGGCCCTAAGGGTTTGGGTCTTTAGCCGTCACCCGGCTGACGGGGTCCCACCCCGTAACGCCTCAGAGCATGGGCGCCAGTACGGCCCTGCCCCGGGCTGCTTTCTAGCCTCCCCCAAGCTGGTCTGGTGGGATCGCAGCCTCTCAGCCCTTACCTCCCCAGCGGTGGCCTGCGTCCGCCTGTCTGTGTCCTCCTCTGGCATCCAGGCCTTGCTCCTCAGCCGGAGGGGGGAGGGATCGCCCTCCTGGCATCCTTCCCCCTCCTCTGGCCCTGGTCCCAGGTTTAAATGATCGGCCGGGGTTTGCGTCCCTGGCCTCCACCCTGCCCCCGGTGTTGACGGCCCTCCTACATCGCGGCATAGGAGGCGGGGCTGCGTCCCAGCTTCCCCCGCCCCCGGCGTGCTCAGGCTTGCTGGCACGGCCGGGAAACGCCGCCTGCTCCTATCCGGCACTAGGTGTGGGGAACGCGGCACCCCAGTGGGGACTCTGCGGGAGAGCATCTCCCAGATTTTCCGGAGGGGTCATGGCCACAGACTCCCCCCCCCAAGTGTGGGCCGGGTCGGACCGTCAAACCCGTCATGCGAACATAAAAGATTCAGGAACTGGACTAACACTGAAGCTTTAGGTGCATCCATCCTTAAAGTCCATCGAGCATGAAATTTAAATGATCTCACTAGCAACTAAGTCATTTCCCTATGCTTCACACATAATTACATGTATACCTTTGGAAAATATCAGGACATTTTTAAAAGCAAATGAAAAATGTTCTTGGAGTAGGGAGGTGTTATAAACAAGAGACTAGTACCAGGTATATTTACCAGATTGTTTTTGTTTGTTTTTAGAAAAGAATAAGAAAGATGACCTGCCATCTTTTTTCTCTATCTAATTTCTCTAATTTTTTTTACCTGCTTTTTATGCCTGCCTTTAAGCAATCACCGTGATTGCTCACTCATTTTTTACTATTTACCCCAGGATAAAATATTAAATAAGCTGGCTTTTAAACCAAATAGATGTGTTGTCAGACTCTTCATAACATACCTTAAAGGCATGATTCTGTCAAAATAACAACAGAGCAAACTTTAGAAAGAATGGAAATTAAAAGTTAAGTTTTTATTTTTTATCATTTGGAAAGCATAATGAAGGTTACACAAATACTCTTTACTCAATCTTGTTATACATTAACCAATAACTTTTCAGATCTTAAATTAAGACACGCATAATATTTGTTTACTGTGAAGGTAGACTGTTAAAATGATTAAATGCAGCACATAGGTTGCATAAATAATTTACTACCCAAATAGTAAATGTGCTACTTTGACATCAAATTAACCCTTCCCTGCTGACATAAGTGTCTTGATTTCATTCTGAAAAGTTTGCACATAGCGTGATACACATATTATCATTGTATCAGATAATAATCACGTAATTGAAATTGAAGACATTTTTGGGAACTGGGGCAAATGTTTGACATCTGTTAGCTATTCATACAATTGGGACTTGTTAAAGCACATTCCAGGGGCTGTTTGTGGCTGTAAAGAAAGACCAAATCTGCAAAATCCTTCCGTGAGGCATTGCGTTTACTACTCTCTCTATATATAATAGAAGAAAGGAGACATTGATATTAGTGAGTATAAATCCATATTGTTGCTTTTGGGGCATCCTACTAAAGTGCTCAAAAACAAATATCAATTATCATTCATATTTTTTCTGATTAAACTTGGTGTCATCAGAAAATTTCATTAGCACATCGCTACTATTTGTGCAAAGACTATCAATGAAAATATTAAATAAGATCTATCCAAAGACTAATCCTTGAGGGACTGAATTAATAAAATCCCTCCAGCCCAAGAATCATCCTTTCATCACAATCTATTGACATCTCCCCTTTAGACATTTCCTTATTCACTGTACTGCACTTGTACTAATCCCCACCTTCTAGAAGTTAACTAATAATATCTCATGTGGGACTGTATCAAATGATTTGTTTTTCCCCTTTCTGAAATATCCGGTCATATGGTATCTCCCCTGATTTGACTGATTTATTAAAACTGATATTTTCTTTAGCTATTACACCTGTGCCCCCAGGCTCTCCATTTTATCCTTACTGAAAATGAAGACAAACTATTAATTTAGTGTTTTGGGTCACAGATTGGTTATCCTTAATCTGTATACATCTGAATTTTTCAGATTTTTTTTAAATAAAAATGTATTTAAAAATTCCGTAATATTTGTTATTTTGTCTAATACTCGGATCTCTGTTGGAAAAGGTCTTGGTAGAAAATGTTTGATCAACCCTAGCTTTTAGGAATTACTAGAAAATAAATAATTAAATGGATAATTAAATAATTAAAAATATTTGGTGGGTACTTTTGGGTGGAAAGAAATCTTACAGGAACTAAGGGATATAAAGTGGACTTCTTTAGCATTGTCCTCTGTAATAAAAACACATAGTTGTGTGTCCATTAGAGCTGTGGAGGTAAAGGCAATTTAGTTTTGTTTAGATTTAATTATTTTGAAATTTGATTTGGTTCTGATTTGACATGAAAATAGAAAAATCAAAATTATCCATGAAAAGGAATGAGTCCAAGAACCTTTAGAGTCCAGGCTGCTTAAAAGCCACATGCCTGGAAGTTTGGGAGCCAGCACTCCCAACTTTTCCAGGATCCTGACCTCCATCATCCAGCTTGGTGAACTGAGATGAGAAGACTGGGAGTTTCAGAGCCAGGCTTTCAGCTCCCTATCATTCGTTCAGGTGGGCTGCTGAAGAAGTAGGCTGCTGACCTGGAAGAAAACACAAGCGTCTGTTGGAACCTGGCCTTCATTCAATTGCAACTTAGACAAAATAAAAACATTTCTAGAAAATATAAGAACACAAAATAGCCATACTGGGTCAGACCAAAGGTCCATCCAGCCCAGTACCCTGTCTGCCGACAGTGGCCAATGCCAGGTGTCCCAGAGTGAGTGGCTTGAACAGGTAATGATCAAGCGATCTCTCTCCTGCCATCCATCTCCACCCTCTGACAAACAGAGGCTAGGGACACCATATTCTGCACTTTCTGCCCCGAAAAGTGTCAGAAAATTTCCAACTAGCTCCAGTGCACGTTAAAAAATTCTGTTGAAAAAAACACTACATTGAGCTTACAATTTTCCCCTGTGTGAGGAAGTGGTGGCAATGACATGCACCACAATACTTTTGAGAGCATCTTTAAGTGACTGGTGTTTGCTTTCAGAGAAAATATGGCTTTAATTCTGCCCTTGAAATCAGGAACAAATGACTTTGTCAATACATTCTTTCCTGTCAAATATTTCTCAGATTCAAGATTTTTCAAGTAGCTTAAAAGCTTCTGCCAATGCTAATAGAACAGTATCTCCTCGTGCTTTCGATTTTATTCTGCATTTGTTCAAGCAAGAAGTATGGATGCTTGACAAGCATTTGCATCTGGTTTCAAGATAGATCGTCACCACTGTTTTCTCACTCGATTTCAGGTTGAGGCTGATAATAGTTCTGCTGCCCACCTAATAAAAGAAATATTGTACTGACATTTTACTACTGTAATATATAGTATTGTCTTATATCAGTGTAACTGTAATAGGTCCTTTTGATTCAGCATGATCATACTGTTGCTCTTAGGAGTGATTAGAATACAGGTTGTGTTATAAAGAAAATATGATGAATGATTAAAAGTTTGTACTAATAGATGTTTTTGTTAGAAGTAGACTGATATCTTTTTCGTAGGCAATTTTATCTCTTTTCCCTTTAGACAATTATGTAGTTCCTGGGGAGGGGGAGTGAATGAGTGTGGAATGTGAGTCTTTGGAAAGAGATAACAACATGTAGGCTTAATAGTTTCAGAATTCAAATGGTCAAAGTAGGAAGCTGCAAGACTCAGGGGCACCAAAGTACATCAATTGGACTCAATACAAGACAGTCTGGTGCAGGATGGATAGACTGCCTTAGAATTAAGAGCAAGCACCCCTTTTAAATAAACACTGGGAAGGAGGCACCAACACATTGATGTCAGAGTAAAGAATAACTCCCAGATAAACAAATGTTAAACAGAATTGATGGTCATTGATTAGGAACTGACACTGCAAAATGAGGCATCTTGCATGAATCTCTGGGTCTCATCCTGTCAAGATTGGAACTTCAGTTTGGACCAAGAGAAGCCCCCGCTCCTCTCCCCCACCCCAACATGTAACTCCCCTGGCCAGTGAGTTAATGTGAGCAACAAACTGGTAACTTTAAGCAATGACAAGACATGGGTGTGGTGGGTGGAGGATATTTGTGAACGTGCATATGACAGAATAATGTTACATTGTCAATAGATGTGGCATTTTGCCTTGCCTCCCTGAAGAAGATCCTATGAAATTCTTTCAAGTATAACATTTACTTGGTAGTTTTCAAAACAATGGACCTGCGCAACCCTTTCCAAATGATCTGGTCTACCACATATTCCCATCTGAGATAGGTAAATTATGACACTATGATTAGATTGCCAGGCCTCACTCAATAAAATTATTACAAAATATAGGAGCTCGCATCCCCCAGTTTGAAAATCACTGATTTACACACAAGCATGGCCAAACACTGATTCAATCTCCTCTGTTGCCCAAGTAAGAGAGTTGAGAAAAGGGACAACAATACGAGGAAGTTTGGTATAGGAGAATTCTTTGATTAAGGGAGTTGGTTGACTCACCTGAGACCATATGTAGCTGCTTGAAAAAAGAGACACAGGAGCGGTAATGAAATTTAAAGTCAGAAATAGATCTGCTCGATCTAAAAGCACAGTGTTAAAATTATTTCCTATAATTGCCTGGAAAGACTAGCTTTGTCAGACTAGTATCACTGGAGGCTGCAAATGAATGAATGAATGAAAAAAATAAATAAAGGTTTCTAGGAATGGTATAAAAACATATAGCTCTATAAAGATAGGTAGCAATGTATTTTAAGTAACACGTTTCTCAATACTTTGCTTTTGCAGAGAAAATTGTCTATTTCTGCAATTTGTACAGGAGGTGTACAAGAAATGAAGCATTACAGTTATAAAATGACATGTTAAGACTGTCATGATGCCGTTAAGAGGAATGCATTATTTTCATTTCAATTTTTATGTGAAAAGCATTAAGCTTATGAAGTAGTTCACTAAATTAACGTGTGAATGCTCTAATCTTCATCTCAGCCACAGGAATCTCAGGAATAAGTAAAAGAAAGACTGGGATATTAAAGCAGATGAAAGCCAGAAGCTGGTATGTAGGGCAGGTGATGTGCATTTGAAATATTATTCTTATCTGTGGTCATTATGGTTGCTGTAGGAATAATTTCCTGATCGTTATTTTAAAAACTCAAAAACATAGCATGTATATCTCTAGCTATAGTTATATCTATATCGATTCTTGTGTACAGGATTGGTTTATATACTCATCAGTGCAGCAGGAAATCATATTAATAAAATTCTGGTGCAATAATCACACAAAAATAATAAGAAATTAGGTGGATATGGTAAGAACATAAGAACATAAGAATGGCCGTACTGGGTCAGACCAAAGGTCCATCTAGCCCAGTATCCTGTCTGCCGACAGTGGCCAGTGCCAGGTGCCCCAGAGAGGGTGGACCAAAGACAATGATCAAGCGATTTGTCTGCTGCCATCCCTTTCCAGCCTCTGACAAACAGAGGCCAAGGACACCATTTTATCCCCTGGCTAATAGCCTTTTATGGACCTAACCTCCATGAAATTATCTAGCTTCTCTTTAAACTCTATTATAGTCCTACCCTTCACAGCCTCCTCTGGCAAGGAGTTCCACAGGTTGACTACACGCTGTTGACTACACGCCGGTAATTTCTGTTCTAGGTAGCTTGAAAGCTTGTCTCTTTCACCAATAAAAGTTGGTCTGATATAATATATTACCTCATCTATCTAGTTTCTCCAATGTCCTCTTCAAGAACACTGAAAATAAAAAGGATGAATATTTAATAAATAAAAATTATGACAGGTTTCACTCAGAATTCCCCTTTGTGTGTGTTTAATGATATCTCCATAGTAGCATCCACTGAATGCTTCCAATGCCACATGTAAGGCCAGTCAAGCAGGCAGAACAATAGAGTTTCAATGAATGGACGAGACAGTGGTGTGGGGAGCAGGGCCGGATTAAGGGGGGGGGCTAGCCGGGCAGTTGCCCGGGGCACCAACCTAAGGGGGAGGCACCTGACGGCAGCTGTAAGGGGTGCTGTGTGCCTGGCCACAACCAGGCACCGCGAGCCTAGGGCCTGGGGCCATGTGGCACCTCTTAAAGCTGCCATCAGGTGCTGTGCACCTGATAGCAGCTGTAAGGTGCACAGCGCGCCGGGGGGCAGGGCCACTCATGCACCGTGTGCCTGGGGGTGGAGCTGCGCATGCGTCGCATGCCCACTGCCTGGGGTGCAGGAATAGCTCAAGCTGGCCCTGGTGGGGAGATGTATTTTGGCATTTAGTTTTGTGTTTTGGGAAAGGAGAAGGCTATATACAGGAACTCAACCTAAATAAAAAATGTAAAATTAAATCTATTGTAAAGGAGTTTTTAAGAGCAGGAATAGGGGAAAGCTAACAGGTACATAGGTGCTCACAATTCAGGCGGAGACTTCCCCTAGCGGAGGATCTATTAACACAGATTCTCTATATATCTTAAAAAAGAAGTCAACACTAGAAGTCAACAAAATACAATCAAAGCAACAGTCAAGTGAAAAAGAACACCATTCAGCTGCATCACATGAAGAAAGACAACTAAAAAGTGACAAATTACTGAAATAAATGAAACACGATATATTCTAAAGAATAAGAGAGCATTTCTGAAATATCTCAGGATAAGACACAAAATGAAAGGGATGGGGGAGGTGGGATTCACCATTGCTGGGGTTCTTTTCAATATTGTTCAATAAGCACAAACTAATTATATGTAATACATATGGTTGACATTTTATTGTTTGTGAGCCTGATCTTGATGTATTTATATATGCAAACTCTCATTGTTTCTATTCAAGTTTTGTTGATTTAGGAACTGAAATGGATTGTACCCTATACAATTTGTTGTTGTATTTAAAAAAAATAACAAAAAATGTTCAGGCATAGGTGTTCAAATTAAAAAATTAATTTGCTGGGACTATGTTTGATTCCCATTCATATCCATTTACTCTTAACAATCTAACAAACTTTGCTAATACAAAAGTGAGCCTATACTATTGCTAGTCTTTAAAAAAAGATTGGAATGTAAACTAGAAAACTAACAATGTAGCAAATTTAAATTTTTATATTAATGCTTAATCAAGGTCTGACTTCTGGATTGAGGGCACTGAAATCTTGTGACACATCCTTGTGAGAGAGTTTGACTCAAAATGGGCTATGTAAGATCAACTCTTCTCATAAGGTTTTCATCGTCTTGGGTCAAAATGTTATGAAAATAATCTCATCACATGTTGGCTTTAACCAAACCGGAAGAGAAACATAGACCTTTTCTGGGAATGGATCTATCCTGGAACTTAAGCCTTTCTATCTGAAAATTAAATTCTGAATTATCTTGAGAGGCTTGATATGTAGAAGCTCAATTGTGAGGTTGGGGTTCTGACGAGTCTTTTGTTTGGATGTTCATATTCTGTCCCCTATGAAAGACAAGAACTATAGTATTGATTTTTGTTACTCTGTATGGTTGTTGAGATATTTTTCTATAGAGTTTGACAGATAAAATATATATTTTTCAGAACAAAGTTAAATGTATAGTGATGTGTGCATCTTTGCAATAGATCGGAAGCCTAATTCTCAACCTCAAACAATGAAATATCCTGAGAGTTCCTGTTTAAAATTTTTTTTTAAAAAGCAAACCACTGAGAAAACTCATATGTCCATTGGAATTAAAATGAATGGTTTGATGTTTCATGAGAGAGAAAACAAAAATCAGAAGTCTGAAAAATCTCAAATCTCACAGGCAAACTGAAAGAACTGAGAAGTTTTGCAGTGCCTGAAAGGCCTTGCTTGTTTTCCAGTAGACAGGCTCTTTGGTAATGTGCTTGACTTACTGATGGGAGAAGAAAATTATCACTGAGAGCAATTCTACAAAACTTTGTGTACTGTAATCTATATTTGTACATCCTTAGAAATCATACTACATTGATTCCACAGCAAGATAATAGGAGTTTTCCTATAAGATTTCTAATGTTTGGAACAAATACTGTACAATAATGTAGCATTTTTATTCAGGGTAAACTGGAATTTACTAAAAAATATTTAACTGACTAACCTTGAAAAATTAAACATTTTAAAATAATAGTCTAACTTAATCCCTGCTGAGTTTATGGATTGAACTGTTACACCCTAAAGATGCATTTGACTTTATTCATTGATATTTTTTCAGAAATGGCTTCAAAGACATACTGCTTTTCAGATATAATCAAAACAACATTAATTATAATACAGAGATGTTCAAAGAAAAATATATTGATCTCTGATGGCTCTCACATGGAACAATGACCATAGTTTTCCAATGTCCAGTGACTCAGCTCTCACATGGAACAATGACCATAGTTTTCCAATGTCCAAAATAAGTATCTTCTGAATGGAGTCTCTTTAAGGAAATAGCTGCAGTCATATTTATTGTAATCTCCATGGGTTTGTCTAGACTACATGGCTCCGTCGATGGAGCCATGTAAAGTAGTTGACCCGACATAGTCAATGAAGCAGGAATTTAAATAATCCCCACTTCATTAAAATAAAAATGGCCGCCGCGCTGTGCCGACAATCAGCTGATCCGGCACAGTGCGGCAGTCTAGACACAGATCGGTTGACAAGGGAAGCCTTTATTGACCACTCCTGTAAACCTCCTTTCACGAGGCACAAGGGAGCAGGCGACAAAGGCTTCCCTTGTCGACCGATCTGCGTCTAGACTGCCGCGCTGTGCCGGATCAGCTGATTGTCAGCACACTGTGGCGGCCATTTTTATTTTAATGAAGTGGGGATTATTTAAATTCCCGCTTCATTGACTATGTCGGGTCAACTACTTTACATGGCTCCGTCGATAGAGCCATGTAGTCTAGAAACACCCCACATGACAAAGAAACAGTGAGGTATTAGCAGAATTAGAATATGCACATTTGTCTGCAAAGCACAAGTGGGTGTAATAGGCTGAGCTACCCAATTAATTCTAAACAATGTTAAGACCTGCAATCCCATGTCCTTTCTTGTGTTCTGTGAGTATGACATTTGTGGACCTTTCTTCTCTTCCATGCTCTTGTCAAATATATGAATCCATTTGGAGTTTGCTGAATCTTACCCATAGACTTTAGAGGAATTCTGTTGTATTTTTGCTATCTACATGAAATTAAGAATACGGGGTGACCACGATGACATGTTTGGATTCCAAATAACTATGTTAATTAGCTGTTTACAAGACCGACCTGCAACTCTGGAAGTTTCTGAAACAGAAGACAAGGAAACCCAATAGAAGGCACCCAAAATATTCAAAGAGATATTACACAATTTGTATATACTATACGCTGCATGGATATAAGGGTCTGAATGGACAAATCTCTTTATAGGCTCAGATCCATTGTGTAGAGGAAATATCCACCCACCATCGGGATAGAATATCCTGTAGTTAATAAATTATGGATGAAAAAGAACACTCTGTCCATCTGGACATCCAGGAGCATTTCAGTAAGGAACATGACTATGGCTAACATATTAAGGCTAATACAATATCCATATTCTTGCCAAAATGGCAATCTTCAGTGGCCCTGTATAGTCAGGATCTGAATTTTATACATTTGGGGTATGTCTAGACTACATCCCTTTTCTCAAAAAAGGGATGTAAATTAGACACTTCAAAATTGCAAATGAAGCTGGGATTTAAATTTCCCGTGCTTTATTTGCACAATAGAGGCCGTGGGATTTTTTTTTTAAACGGGTCTTTTTGATAGAAAAAACAGCAGTTTAGACGGGGATCTTTCAAAAATAAAACCCTTTTTCTAAAGATCCTGTAAATCTCATTTTTTTGAGATTATTAAAAAGGTTTTTTTTTTAAATATCCCCATCTAAACTGCTGTTTTTCTATCAAAAAGCCGCCATTATGTCAATGATCACAGGAAATTTAAATCCCGGCTTCATTTGCAATTTCAAAGTGTCTAATGTACATCCCTTTTCTTGAAAAAGGGATGTAGTCTAGACACACCCTTTGTAGGAAAAGGAAAAAGCATTTCCTGTAAAATAGTGTGGAATTTGATCAGTATTGGCAGGCAGAGAAGTGTAATCTACAGAGTCACAGCCAACACTTTCTGTTGTACCTCATGTTTTCCTTGTAGGTATTCAATCTACCACAAAAATTGGTCAGGACAAACCATTTTAGCTTCTGGAATCTGACAAGATCACTGTCCAGACAGAAAAGACAGAACTATTATTTATTAAATGCAACATTTGTGTATGTAAACCACTGTTGATTTGGTCTAAACAAATAGTCTAATAGAAAAAACATATAAATTGTAGATTGAAAATCAAGCCCAATTGACCAGGCTTAACCTTTCTGTCATTTCCTTTTTGTGAAAAATGCCTTTAGCAAAAACACTATTATGGGAAGCTTGAGCTAGGATTCGGCAAGCACAAGATTAACTTTACGCATCTGAATTGTCTCCAGTAGGATTAAGCACACGTTGAAGTGTTTTCCTTAATTGAGACATAGGTAGGATTTTCTCCCACTTGCAAAATTAATTTATATTTTAGAAATATTTTGCCTATTTTATCTGTCATATTTTTTAGAGTTAAAATATTTTCTATACTTGTTCTTGTTACATGACTCATTATAGAAGATATGGAGAACTTCTCTCATTTGTTCTGGGAGCAAAACAATAGTGTCAGTGACGATGTCACATCTTATGTTCCATCTTGAAAGTTTTCTGTATGATAAAAGAATAAGTAGGGGTGAGCCTGTTTATGGGACTTTGAAGGAAGAACCATTCTGCAGTTGTTGCTGGCGCATATTTCTCAAATATGCCCCACTTCAGGCATTTCACTGAAATGTCATATGTAATATCGGCACAAATGCAACAGCTGCTCTTTATTGTTAAAAGTTATTTATATCCTAAACAAAGAAGCATGAAACTGAGGTTATAGTGAGAGTTCTTTCAAACAGAAGCAATTTTAAATTACTTATATGAATAATATTTTGTGTCCCTCATTTTGGGTCTGTGTCACACATTTACCTTTAGGCCTCAGCAGGTTAAGAGATATGTGCAGATCAGCTATGCATTTTTGGCTTTCAGCACTCTCTCAGCATCTAACCAATAACTGGATATTACCATTTCAGCTATGAAACTATCAACAATGATGCAGCATTGAAATCACTTGGAAGGGAGGATAAAGTGGAATAAACAGTTTCTCCGGGCCTTTGCAGAAGTCATGGTCTTGCTTGGTATCAATATCCTAGACACCTGCAGTAAGCATTACACTGAAGAATATGCTAACAGTGCAGAATACCCTGTGAAATAAAGTTTGTAGGACAGAGAGAACTCAGAACAGTATAGCTGTTTTTTAAAGGATCTCTATTACAATGTCGTTTGCTGTTGTTCATACACAACTTGATTTTACCTCAGTCTGATGGTTTTACATTTTCACCACCTTTGTACAAAAAAGTGTCACCTTGAGGGATGCCACATGTTAGATATTGGAACCCAATTAAACTGTCTACTAGAACTATGTAAATAACGCCTATAGATAATTTATGTGGGGAATTTAATTTTTTTTTCTGTTCACAACTTGATTGTGAGCACATAGTGGTTTTCTCCATTTTATTGTCACTGCACTTATTTGTAATTTGGATATGTAGGTTACATGATGATGTTTCTATTATTTCATCATACAAATGTAACTCTTATTTTAGGGTGAAAGCTTGCAATTATTAACTTGAAATTCACTTTTATGAATATTCTGTAATATTTGTGTCCCTGAAAATACTCTAATTACTGTTCCTGAAAAACAATTATTTGACTACAAAATTAATGATAATGATCACAAAAGGACTTTGAACACAAAGTTCAGTCATTATTATTTTAGTGAAACAAATATCTATAGAAATTTGTTCAGCTAATGTCTACTGAGATTTACTTGTTCTCAAAATAGCTAGTATTCAAACTAGTAAATTGCCTCATTAACATTAGCTCTTTTTGTTTCCTTAAGATGAACATACTTACATCTCTGGGTGCAGAGATTTCCAGATGGAGGCACAAATGCTAGTTTGAGAGTGAATTTGTGAGTCAGTGAGCATCAACATCTTAGCCTCAAAATGCGTCCACTTTCGATAGTATTTCCCTTAGGTTAAATGGTTGCTACTTAAACAAAATGAAGGCATTTTTTATACTAACACTTTTCACTTACAGGTGAACCCACAACTTGAACTTCAATACCCAGAGGCACAGGATACAAAGTAGGTTCATTCCTGTTTTTTCTCACATGGGAATAGCAAAATGATTGTCAGGTACCAGTTATTGCATATACATTCCTTTCCTGTTCCTTGGCTTGTTTTATTGCTTTTCAGAGTACGTGTTCTTGTTCCTGAACAAGAACAACACTTGCTTGTGACAATCCTGACATCCTCAGCACTTTCTCTCAACGAATGATGGGTTAGGTGGTGAGTGAATATGACTTGCAATGTGTTTCTTGGCTGTTTCATTTAGTTAAAATAGGGCACATGGAATACATTTGTATTAAGCATATTCTTTTGCAGAAGATGATATGAGCACTTGGAATTTGACATCTGTCAAAATAATGTTTTATCGAAGGGGATGTCTTTTGATTCTGGCATGTTTTACTAACGGTTTTAACTGACAAAATTTCATTCTGAGCATCCATTTTCTACTTTTCAGTATCTTGTCAGCTGGGCTTTAATCTTGTATATTGTCCTTTTCCCTTAAGAGGCAGATTTCAGCAAGCATTGGTTCTGCCATTATATTTTATAGCTTAGTGATAATAAATATCAAGGAAGCTATTTCATGGCCTTTTAGCCATGTAGATGGATGGATCTGGATCAGAGAAATGTATTTTGCCATAGAACTCATCTAACATATGCCCTCATTTAATTGATGATAGATCTATTAGCTACAACACACGGGCCTGGAAATTGGCTTTTTTCATCCCTGTTATGAAGGTGGGTTTTTTTCATTCTGTCAATGAAACATTTGAAAGATGCAGTGAGGTTAAGCCACTGGTGGCCGTGGTTAATAGGAAGCATTTAAATACCAGATGGTGGGATAAACCACAAGTGCAAAGCATGAATAACTGTCTAGTCCCTGTGAGATAGCATATTAAACTTGAACATGCCTGATTCTGTTTACTATACTGTGTATTACATTTTCTAGTATTCTTTTTGGATGGATCTGAGCCTGAAAAATTCACTTTTCTGTCCCTGTCGTGTACCTACTGAAGTTAGGAAACTATGTATTGGAAGCATCTTGGTTCTCCTTAAATGTGGGAAAACTTTACATTTTGATTTATCTAACATTAAAATGTGATGCTTCTGCTAATATGGCCCTTGTATTCTGCATTATGTTGAGGACTAGCACATAGAAAGCTGAATAAAATATGTTTGTAACATCCTTCTCAAGCATAGTCTCCTTTATTTCTTTTCTTTCTAATCGTAGGATGCATCTAAACAGTAGGGCTTAACTCGAAATAAGCTATGCAAATTGAGCTATATCAATTGCATAGCTTATTTTGAAATAGATTATTTAGAAATTGTAAGCGTCTACACAAAACTTACTTCGAAATAGAGCACTCTTCCTCTGACTCCCCTTATTCCTTGTACAATGTGTTAAAGGAGTCAGAGTGAGAAAACCTCCAGCTTGACAGTATTTCAACATTATTTTGAAATAACTGACTACTGTGTAGACGCAGATTCAGATATTTCAAAATAATGCTAGTTATTCTGAAATAATGTTGCTGTGTAGATGTAGCCCAGCTAAATAGGCATTGCTAGTCACCTTTAAAATATGCCCAACAAATAAAACTACAGTGGTCTGATTATAAAACTACAATATGGGCTTATAAAAAAATATGGGCTGAGTGGCCACTTTAAAAAATAATATGAACAGCATCAAATTTATTAGCCTTAATATATTAAGACATCAGCACAGATTAGTGATCTGCTTAAATCTACTATGTTGAAATGCTGCATTTACTATATTATTGCACATGTTTATGGGCTAAACCATAGCAGAAGTAAAAGAAATTGGAATCCTCTCCAAACAGGTAGATGTGCCCTATTTCTGACTTCCTTTGTAAATAGATATTTGTCAATTCCACTTATTTTCCTCCTAACAAAAATATTATGTATTGATTTCTTTTGGAACAATGCCTAGTAATTTCACCTTTGAGGTACTGACAACTTCCAAATGAAAATATATTTCATTGGAAAAATACACAGGTTTTCCCAGCAGGTAAAATGCAATTTAAAGTGAACTACTTGTAAGATATCTTTTCTTCATACCACAAGCAGATTACACTGTCCTCTGTGAGGTTCCACTAGTGAAGTGAAGTTGACCTCTTCATTCTGCATTAAGGGATTATTTTGTAGAATTACAAAATATTTCACCAAAAGAATAGTTAAAAGCACAATGCTAATGAAGGCCAGATCTCTTCTGAGAATTAACAAAAATTAACAGATACCTTAGCATTTCATTTTTTTTCTGGTCAAATTTTGCAATGTTTCTGCAGTAATCAGGCTCTTTCAATGTTAAATTGCTCCTTCTGAAAACTCAGGGCATACTGCAAGCCACCTTTGAAACAGCAGTTTCTGCACTAATCAACATGTCAACACTATGTGGAAGAAAGAGAGAAATCTGCAGGGGGTCTCTGTTGCCTTGTCAAGTAATTTTTAATTGTGTGTGGGGGGGGAGGGGAGGGATTAGCAATAGAATTTGCTTGGCCCTAAGCAATGTGGGGGCAGGCTTGGCTCCAGGGATCCTAGAAGAGGCATAAGGGGCGGAGTTAGGGCAATCAGCCCTCTGAGCCACCCAGAGGCTGCACCGCTCCTAGCTAGCGCTGCCCAGACCACATTTCACAGGGCTCCAGATGCATTTGAAAGGTCCTCTAAAATTGCTAGATTCTAGAGCTACTGCTCTTTTACCCTTCCCCCTCCCTCGTCAGTGCCTCTGTGTGTGTGTGCGCATGCGTGTGTGTAATTATTTTTCTATCATAGGCTTGGCCATGCTCAGAAGAAAATAGAAAGAATCTTTGGGCTAAACAATCTACACAGCAGGGCTAAACTCTAAATAAACTACACAACTTGAGCTATGCTAATGCATAGTTTAAGTCAAAATTGCTTATTATGACTTTTTGGTGCTGTCTACACAGCAGTTATTTCGAGATAGCGCACTCTTCCCCTGACTTCCCTTATTCCTCATACAATGAGAGTTACAGGAATCTGAGTAATCAGTCTTCCAGCTCAACATTATTTCAACATTATGTCGAAATAACTGCTTGTGTGTAGACGCGGACTACGTTATTTCGGAATAACATCAATTATTCCAGAATAACACTGCTGTGTAGACATAGGCTTATAGTTTATCAGTTGGATGAACTTACTCTATTTTATATTCTATAACATGCAAAAAGCATCAGTGGGAGCATGGGGTAACTGAGACTTCTTGTAGAGGAGAAAAAAATATCTGTTTTACCCCCAAAAGCAGATACACGTGCTCTCGGTCATGGGAAGGGCTAGCAACTAAACTATTAAGAAGCAGGCTTCTAAAAGGAAATGTTTTGGACTTTGGATATGGCTGTTGATTTCAGTGGAAAATATACTATGATGTCTAACCCCTAGCTGAGAGGGCATTGGTGTAGGGCCACATTGATTTCATGGAGGTTGAGAGATAGCAAATCTGATTCTCATTCACACTAAAACCACTATATGTCACTCTGAGGCTATGTCTATACTGGTGGGTTCTTGCGCAAGAACATCTTGCACACAGGTTCTTGTGCAAGAACTCTTGCACAAGAACACATCCACACTGCCATGTGCTTTTGCACAAGAGCATCCATGGTAGTGTGGAAGCTTTCTTGCTCAAGAAAGCTGTGATGGCCATTTTACCATAGGGCTTTCTTGTGCAAGAAACCCCTGCTGCGAGTCTACACTGCTTATACTTGTTAGAAAAGAGCGTAGCTCTTGCATAAGAAGCCCTCTCTTCTGACTCCATACTATAAATCTTCTTGTGCAAGAGGGCTTACACTTGTTAGAAAAGAGCTTAGCTCTTGTGCAAGACTCCCTCTCTTCTGACTCCATACTGTAAATCTTCTTGCACAAGAGCAGGTGGGCAGTGTGCACGCTTTGTGGGTTCTTGCTCAAGAACGGCTGTTCTTGCGCAAGAACCCATCAGTGTAGACATAGCCCATCAGTGTAAGTGGGTCTTAATGTTCTAAACACTGTTTATCCACCAGCATGTTTTAAATGGCCCTAATAAATAAGAACCAGGTCCTCTGTAGTTAGACTGGTTTGGGATCACATGAATTTTTTGTACTGTTTCCCTAGATAACCAATAATATATAATGGGTGTTAACTCCTCTACTTGAAATCCAGCCCCTGTTTAGTACCTGCAGCCATATTGAGCTTTGTAGTATTTACTTTGAATTTGCTGGAACCTGGTGTTGCTGCCATGATGTTTCAATGGCCACATTTATTTTCATGATTGCTGCTATGAGTGTATAATGTTACAAGCACCGTCTGTGCTGTCAATGAAAAGATGCAGTAGGAACCTACTACATAAATAAAAGCCATGGGGTTCCTTAAGCATGTTCTTGTTTTATGAACCATGCTTTGGATTAATCTGCAGATAATAGATTACCTTGGCAGATCTGCTCTTTTATTGGACCAGCTGCCCATTTTGATTTGTAGAGCCTTAGAAGCAAGAGCAATGCAAAGGCAGAATAGTTAGGAACTGGTCTGTGGTATGCTTACTGGGTTGACACATCAAACCTAGTCAAGTGAAATTCATGTCTGACAGCTACAACATGTCTTCTTTAGTCCACAACTTTAGTCCTTACTCCTTCCCACCAGCCAGCCATGCACTACCCCCTCGCTTCTCCAGACATTGCCACCTCCAATGAGTTTATGTTGATTTTCAAAATGAAGACTATCAATAGGTCTCTGAAAGCATTCTCCATTGGGTGGATCACTGGGGGGCTTTAAAATCATGTTGCAAATCCATTTGTATTCAGCATTTGCACAGAAAGAAGGTTCATAACACAGGGATGTAATGCTGCATTTAGTAGACTTTATTTTTTAGATAAGTTAACTTTGGACAGGCAGTTAACTGACTAAGGCTTTACATATTTGTATTAACTATTTTAGGTCAAGTACCTCTTCTGACTGCAGCTGCTGCATTCTTTCATAGAGGGAAGCAACTTCCCAGTAGTTTGATAACTTATCCAGACCTTAGTATTAAAGCTTTAAAAAGTCTAACTAAATAAATATCCAGCATGACTAGCACTTTCAGAAATACCTGCCAGTACATTGAGTAACCATACTTCACATTTTAGGATAAGGAGAGCCTTGAAAATCCCTGTATAGGCCCTTCCCCTAGGCTAGCAATGCAAGCCCTGGAGACTGGGAGTTACCCACATTATTTCTGCCTTGAAGCTCAGCATTATGCTATAGTATTAGAGGCTTTGTTCTGTCATTATTTCTTAACAGGTGTCGCAAAATATAGGAAATTTTTAAAAACGAGTCAATTTCCTGTAGAGATAAATAGAATAAATCAACTGTAGATAATATACTGTGGATATTTTTTTCAGGGACAAGCTGGGAAAGAATGATTCTGAAACTCACAAAATCTGGAAGACTTATAGTAGTTTGACAAATATTCCAGGATTCCCGCTGTTGCTGAAATTAATTAAAAGAACAATTTCTAGAGAAATGTGTCGAACACAGCAAAATATTGAACCGTGGTAGAACTCCCTCACAGTAGCTTTGCGGGTACTTGCCAGCATCTGAAAGAATAATAATCTTTCTCATAGATGCATTCAAGCTACAATCATTTAGTAGTGCTATGCATCTGCAACTTTTAATTATCTGTTTAATCAGCTGTGAATCAACTAAAGTAGGTTAATTTAAAAAATCCTACTTGGATCAAGTGTTTTGACTGGATTTGAAACATACCCAACACCTAGTGAGATTATAGGACTAAGGCAAGACAGACATATTTTCAAACATTTGCCATTCATTTTGAGGTCCCAAGACTTCATTTTGCATAAATCAGTAGTCTGAGTGCACTGTTTGCAAACACCGTGACACATGAGCACCAAGATTTGTAAAGATCTAGATATGATTGAGGACAATGTATGCCAATGGATTATATCATTTACAATCCTGCCTTTTGGAAATTTGACTTACAAAATAGTGTGTTTTTCCTGGGTATCTATGCACTGTATTTTCAGAATGCAGTGGAGAAGGCACCTATTAGGCAGCACCTTTTACTGCTTGAGGACTGTTTGTTTGCATGTCATTAAGGTATAATAATAAGCTGGTGTCTCTAATGTGCATTGTTAATCTTTATGTTCATTAGTTCTACTGCATGTCTCCAGGGATCACTATTTACACTGCAGCATGAATGCTAATTAATTTCTATATTCAAAGTGTCGGCAAATAGCCTCTTGTCTTGTCAAAAGTATTATACCACTTTCATTGTCTTGGAACAAGAAAAAAATACAGAGTACCGTCTGAACTGCCGTATTGAGAAGAAAATTGAAGTTTAAATCACACTGATATCTATGCTGTACTGAGCATTCAGTACGATGTGCATATATTAATGAAACTCTATTTTTGGATTTAATTCCAACTATTATGCTTTCAAGTTACTTTCTGAGTTGTAGGAATTGAACCTGATTCACAGAGGCCATGTTTACGCTATAAAGTAAGGTTGACTCTAATATGGTTGATTTCTGGGCATCCGATTTTTTAAAGCCAAGGGTCTGTGTCCTCACTGCAGGGAAGAATCCAATATAGCTGGAAGTTGTGTGTCCCCATTAGGCAGCCTCCTATCAACTCAGAGAGATGGGGGTAGCTTTGCATTCTGGACTATGATCCCAGTGCCCGCTGGGTCCAAAACTATGCAACAGGCGGTTGTGGGCCCGTGTCATCAGCATCCCATAATGCACTCATCTAGTCCCTCCCCTCTTGCATGAGATCAATGGGAAGCAGTATACTCACATCTCTGCATACCCTGGTTGCCTATGTAAGGGTATGTCTACACTACAAAGTTAATTCGAACTAATGGACGTTAGTTCGAATTAACTTTGATAGGTGCTACACTAGCGCTCCGCTAGCTCGAACTTAATTCGAACTAGCGGAGCGCTTAGTTCGAACTAGGTAAACCTCATTCTACGAGGACTAAGCCTAGTTCGAACTTAGTGGGAGGCTAGCCCTCCCCAGCTTTCCCTGGTGGCCACTCTGGCCAACACCAGGGAAACTCTACTGCCCCCCTCCCGGCCCCGGACCCCTTAAAGGGGCACGGGCTGGCTACGATGCCTGTGCAAGGTGCAAGCCTGCCAGCACCCAGCTAGCAGACCCTGCACCTGGCACGGCTTGAGCCAGCCACCCGATGCCCCCCAGCCCTCCGCCTCTTCCCGGGACCAGGCTGGCAGCTCCCAGGAGCTTGCCCAGGATCGCAAGAGGCAGGCACCCGCCTGGTCTAGTGCGGACATCGTGGACCTTGTCCACGACCTCCGCACTAGGCACAGGAAAGCAGCCGTTTAGGGCAGGAGAGCTGCCAGCCTGGCCACCCAGGGGCAGGTGTGCATGAAAATCAAGGTGGTCCACTGAGACCCCCGACACTGAGCCCTGAGCTTAGAATGGCCGTACTGGGTCAGACCAAAGGTCCATCTAGCCCAGTAGCCTGTCTGCCGACAGCGGCCAACCCTAGGGATCCTGGAGGGGATGGACCGAAGACAGTGACCAAGCCATTTGTCTCGTGCCATCCCTCTCCAGCCTTCCACAAACTTTGGGCAGATACACCACTCCTACCCCCTGGCTAATACCATTCCATTGACCCAACCTCCATGACTTGATCTCACTTCTCTTTAAACTCTGTTCTAGTTGTAGCCTTCACAGCCTCCTGCAGCAAGGAGTTCCACAGGTTGACTCTTTGCTTTGTGAAGAACAATTTTCTGTTACTAGTTTGAAGCCTGCTACCCATTCCTTTCCTTTGGTGTCCTCTAGTCCTTCTTTATGGGAACTAATGAAGAACTTTTCTGTATGCACCCTCTCCACCCCACTCAAGCTTTTATAGACCTCTATCCTATCCTCCCTCAGTCTCCTCTTTTATAAACTGAAAAGTCCCAGTCTCTTTAGCCTCTCTTCATATGGGACCTGTTCCAAACCTCTGATCATTGTAGTTGCCCTCCCCTCTCCCACCTCCTTTTCCCAGTCTCCCCGAGTTTTGTTCAATAAAGAGAGATTCTATTTTTGACCACACATTTTTTTTATTTTGTACATCAGGAAAGGGGGTTAGGGAAGGGTAAGTGGAAGGAGGTGAGGGAGGAATGGGGTACGAGCCCCCGATGGGGAGGACTGGGCTGGCTCTGTGGGCTTCTGGGGGTGGAAGCTCTCCTGCAGCCCCCCGATTGCCCCCTCTCCCCAGATGGCAGCCTGCAGTAAGTGCAGCCAGTCTGATGGCTGAGTGCTTTGATGTGCCCAGTGTGGGCACTCAGGGCACTCCAAGCCAGGACTGCTTTGCAAGTGGGGCACCCCTGAGAACTGTCTGTCCGGGGTGGGGGTCGGGTCCCTTAAAGCACAGCCCTCGGCTAGCCTGAGGCAGCAGCTCCACGCTCTGAGTCCTCATCTGATGCCCTGCCGGCACTGCTTCCAGCCATCCTTAACCCCAGTTCAGGGTCCACTTAATGTGGACATGCTAGTTCGAATTAGCAAAACGCTAATTCAAACTAGTTTTTTAGTCTGGATCCGTTAGTTCGAATTAGCTTAGTTCGAATTAACTAATTCAAACTAAGTTAGTTCGAATTAGCGCTGTAGTGTAGACATACCCTAAGTGCCATAGCAGAGCGAGCATGGAGCCCAGTTTGTAGTAAACTACAGTGATGCTGATATATGCTGTGGGATACCTAATGGTGCATGACTTCAAGAGTGTGCAACACCAGACAGCTACTATTCAGTCTGGAATCAATTTGAGGTGGGGAAATTAAAAGGGGGTGGGGTCATTAAACATGTAGCCAAGGTGATCATAACCATTCTGCTACAGAGGGTTGTTACTTTGGGAAATGTGGATACCATAGTGGTTGAATTTTCCATGAAGGGGTTCCCTTGATGAGGGAGTGGGGAATTGACAGACGGAACACACATCCCCATCTTGGCCCCCGACCACCTTGCCACAGAGTACATCAACCGCAAGGGGTATTTTGCCATGGTGCTGCAGGAGCTGGTGGATCACAAAGGCCATTGCACTGGCATCAACATGGGATAGTCAGTAAAGGTGCATGACACATGCATCTTTAGGATCTCCTGTCTCTTCCAAAAAATACACAGTGGAAGTTTCCCCTCCTCCTTTCTCCGGGTTGCCACGAGAGATATCAGTTGTCTCCAAATCACATAGAGTGTTCGGGAATGGATGCTGACTAAATGTGGCCATAAACCTGAGCCTTATGCTGCCATGCTTTGTGGTTCAATGACACCAAGCCACTTACTGAAGATGTCATGGGTAGGTGTCCTACTGTGGAGGACAGGATAAGGCAGGCCTCTCCAAAAAACCTGTGAGAAGGATCAAAGAGTTCCTCACTGAGAGCTTCATGGAGCTGTGCAGACAAGACTCCCGCTCCATCTGCAGACACATTAACAAGCTGTTCTGGGCACCCCACACTGTGTAGGCACAGAGTGCACCACACATTGCCCCCATTGCCTTAACCCACTTGCAGGTAGAAAAAAAATTGTGAACTCACCAGAAGTGCCCTCCCTGGGGTCGGTGCTCGACTGTGAGACATTCTGGGAGGAAGGGACCATGAACAGCTCTTGGCTCCCATTGATAGCTGCCTAGCCAGCCTCCTCCTCCGTCGCCTCCTCATTTGCCATAACACTGTCCTCCACGCTGACACCAGCAGTGTCTTAGCTGGACACCACAGTCATGCTTGGGAAGCTGGTTCCCCCCTCCTCCCTGAATAGCATCCAGCTGCTCAAAGAAGTGAGGTACTGCAACCGACCGTCCATTCACCTTGTGGTAGGACTGTCCCAGCTTCTTGATTTTGCCTCAGCCCTGCTGGGTGTCCCTGGAATGGCCTTTCTCCGCCAGGCAGTTTGCCATCTTCATGTAAATGTCAGCGTTCTGCTTGCTAGTTAGGAGCTTACAAAGAATGGATTCATCTTCCCTTGCCTCAATGGGGTCCAAGATTTCTGGAACATTCCACACTGGCAGTCTTCTGAATCCTTGGCAACTGGAGCTCATGGGAGCAGTTGAATTGCTAGAAGTCATGCCCATGTGTGTTGTGGTCTGCTGCTCACTCTGAGATGTGCTTGCAATACTGGCCACATGGGAAATGAAATTTACATTTTCCTAGAGCTTTTTCTGCTCACCTGGGGAGCAGTAGAGATGCAAGTTCTAGCCAGAGCAGTCAGAACAGGGAACTGTGGGATGCCTCCTGGAGGCACAAAGCCTCAGCTTATGCTAACACTGCATCTAAACTACCAAAAACATGACCATGCAAGGTCAGAAATAGCATTATTCCTTGTGAAATCAGGAGAAACCAACATTGGTTTCGGGTCGACATGACAGGCTTGGTTGTGTGGGTGCATCATTTAGAAAATTATCCTTAAGCAGCTCAATTCAATCTAAGCTACTAATGTAGACCAGGCGTGAATGTATCTGAATGTGACAGTACATTTATTAATAAAAAACTGGATTGGGATATATTTCAGCTAAATATAATCTTGTCTGCTTAGAAAATGTTCTGGTTTTTTCCTCTAAATTACCACTGAATGTAAATATTTAATCCATTAAAAATTCTGCCAGTAATTTTGGACCAAGATCTGTATTTTCTTCAGTTATGTACCCATGTAATCCTATTTATCTATTATATTAAAATAATATATTTTAAAATCTTCAAATGAATGAGGACTGTTTCTTTTATACTTCTCACTTTTATGCTCACAGTTTTTGCACAATCACAAGCCCACCCACATAGAACATATCTAGCTTTTCTTTGCAACTATAAATCTATAGGCCAAGATTTTGAAAGTTAGCTATGTATTTTGGACACCAAAGTGTTTGGTTACCCACTGTGTGATACCTTACAGGTATCTGCTCTCTTTGTCAGACAATGGCTCACTTCAGGCATATGAAGTTGAATACCCAGAAGTGGAGGCCCCCCAAATCACTACAGGTTGGACCTCTCTCGTCCGGCACCCTCAGAACCTGACCAGTCCCAATCGAGGTGATTTGCTGGACATGGGGAGCTCCTTCCCAACATGGCCCATGCTGAATTCCTGCCCCCTGCTAAGGCTCCAGCCCAGCACTGCTTCTGCCTGCCTGGCCATGGTTCCCCAGGCTGAAGCTTCCAAGTTGCCATTGCCAGACCCTGAGTTCCGTGGCTGGGGCTGGAACTTTACAGCCACTGCCAGACCCAAGCTCCACAGCCAGGGCTGGGGCTCCCTGGCTGCAACCGGGATCAGAGCTCCGCAGCCACTGCCACCTCGCTACCTCCCAGGCACAGGAGGCAGAACTCTCCACTAAGCCACTATCCCTTCATCGGTCCCCTCCCATATGGGCTCTCAGCTGAGTTACCAGATCCCATGCCCCCCGCGCCATGCTCCTGCCCCATGACCTAACCTCCCCATAACTAGGCTTTGTGGTCCAGGAACATCCCTGGTTCTGCTGGACCTGGTTAAGGGAGGTACAACCTGTAGTTTATTTTTGCCACCTGCAGACATATAGGGGTGAAATGTATTTATAGCAACTTCTAATAAGGTTTACAATGCATTGCTATGATCGGCCAGACATATAATATCCCTTCCTATTTCCTCTCCACCCAAAATATTTTTAAGGATATGTTGGCTCTAGGAGATATTGAGGGTCTGATCTTCCATTTGAATGGTCTCATTCATGTTAGCTTGATGACAGCTACTGCAAGTCTAAATATTAGGGTGTCAGTGGTAGCATTGGGAGCAGTGTCTCATATAGCTGTCAGGAACCATGGGATTCAGTTAGATTTGTACTTGTCACAATTTAGCTGTGCCACCAGTTGTCCATGGCTATCATGGCTATGATATTATTTATACTCACCCTCTCATAAAGCTAGTGCAAGTGTGTGCTTGCAGGCAATCATACCCCTAGCTCATTCTTGTTTCTTTGTTCAGAACACTTTTGTGACCTTTATCTTAAAAAGCAAAAGTCAGATCTTCAGCTGGCATAAATCAGCATAATTTGATTGGCACCATCTGAGGATCAAGCGCAGGCTACTCATTGCTAACAGGCATTTTGCTTTTCAAGAAAATTAAAATGGTGGGAGAGATGGGAGGTCAAACAGTGTGAAATATTTTTTACTGTGTTCCGGATTCTGCCTCACTTTTACATGTCTGAGTAGTCAGAGAGGGAAGGGCATCTGAACAACTTGTTTTGAGCACATGAACATTTGTTGGAAAAAGCCTAATTAATCCCAGATTTAAAATCAGTCATGTTTTCATGACTTACAAATCTGTGTAGTCACAAGTTTCCTAGCATGAAACAGGAAAGAAAATGTTGGGAGCAAGAACTTGTATTCAAGATGAGCAGTACTACCATTACTGTTCAACTTGCCATTTTGGTTGTCTTTGTAATATATGAGGCTAGGTCTACACTATAGCAGAAAGTTGATCTAAGAGAATAGTGTAGCTGGAGTCGATGTAGCTTAGGCCAAATTTCTGTGGTGTCCACACTGTGGGAGGTTCACAGGAGAGTTTATCTTACCCTGCTTGACCCAATGGAGTACTGGAATCAGCAGGGCACCATCAACATTCAGTTTAGTGGGTTCCTAGCAGGTCTGCTAAATTGAAGCCTGGGAGATCAATCTCTGGAGCATTGATCTCGGAGTAAGTGAAAACAAGTCCTTAGTATAAGCAGGAGCCTTATTCAGGTGGTGAAAGAGAAAACAGGAATCAGGCAGATCTTCAAACCCACAAAAGGGCAGTTAAACACTCAGCTCCCACTGAAGTGTAAGTTGGTTGATATGAAACTAATTCTCCTCCTCTTTATTCTGGTGAGCCAACAGTAAAAGACAGAATTCCCCCAGATTTTTGTTTTTCAAAAGTTCAAATAATGTATCATAGGACAATTCGTTAGGAGTGTTAGCCATAAAGAGGGGAAAATGGATGTGTGAAGCTGTGAAAAATTACAGAGAGATTTTGCTTGTTTAGCCCCTCTGTCTAGATCCTGAAATCCTTGCATACACAAAACTCCCACTGAGTTTGAGGAATGCAGGATAATCCTTACTTTTCATTTTTTCTACAGACTCATGCAGTAGAAATCTCATGTTGTGATGAAAACCTGATTAGCATGGATTTTAAAACAGAATTTCCCTACATTCAAGTCCTTTGCCTCCTCCAAAGTCTATTCAACATGAGAACCAATGCATTGTAAATGCCTCTGTCAGGGGGTTCACACCCCAGTGCACCTCAGTGCCCCCTGACTGTCTTCATATAGCCCATCTCAGGGCAGAATACAGTCTGTATGGGTTGCTCATCATAGGCATTTGGGCTTATCTCCGTGGCCCCGCTTACCTAAGCCAGGCTGCAACCTGCCTCCACGCCCAGGCCTTTCCTCCGGCCCCTCATCGGGGTAGCCTTAGCCAGCCTTCTCCCAGCTCTAGCTGTCTAGCCCCAGCAGGTCTCCCTCCTGGGAGCTCCTGCTTCCTCCACAGCCAGCCCCTCACTGGCCTCTCTCCTCCCCTTGAGCAACCTGGGCTTCTCTATATATACAAGCCAGCTGTGCTCCTACTCGCCCTAATGGGTTCAGCTGGCTTCTCTCAGCCATTCGTGCAGTCCTGGGTCTTTGCCAGCTGGGCCCTCTCTAGCCCTAACTAGCTCCCGCTGGCCTCCTCTCTGCTAGCCCCGGCTCCGGGCCGGAGTCCGAGTATTAAAGGGCCAGTGCAGGGCAGGCACCCTGTCACAGCCTCCTTTATATATATATATATATATATATATATATATATATATATATATATATATATATAAAAGCCCTTATGGAAAGGTTTTACAATGGGATTGATTAAGCTAAAAAGATGGACCTTACTGAAAAGGATTTGTGGAGGAATAAAGCCATAACAAAACATAATCTTTGATATGACCCATTGAAGAGGTGGTGATAACCATGGTTTCTGAAGAGTAAGATTGTTCAGAGTTAGGTAGATTATGATTATTAGTTGACTTAATTTTATTTTTCCCTGAGTGCTTTACTTATCTTAGTGAGGAGGTAGTATTATGACAAGCTGACAGTACAAAGAACATCAGGAAAATTAAATTTCAGATAGTTCTATAATCCTTAGAATTCTCTGGGGCTCATTCATTTTCCTCTGGAAAGTGAAGTTGGTCAAAATCATCTTATTTAGTAGCTTTTAAGAGTATAAGCAGACATGATGGATAAAGACAAATTTTTAGTAAAATTAACTCTCTAGACAGCTAGATTTAAGGCTACTGCTTCACATGAATTCTGTTCTGTAACAATTTGCAGCTACTTCTAACATTAAACTGTCAAAAACAAGTGTTTTAATTTTGATTTTTTTCTTTGAATTATAGCTGCATGAGCTTTAACATTTCAGAGCTCTTATTGTAATGGAATAGAATAGTCACAGGAAAACAAAAGTTATAGCTTAGAGGCAAAAAGGACCTCTCACAGTGTTTCCATGTTATCCTTTAACAGTCACAATCAGAATGTAACAAAGTATTATGTAGTTGTTTAGACAATCTTCATTGCTTGAATCAATTTTTGTTAATTATTTTTGCTGCATGCAACTAAGTTTTAAATATGATCACTCAGACCACGATCATTTAATCAAGTGGATATGAACAGACCCTTTGGAGTACTGGAGATTTCAGAGGGATTCTTTGTGGCTCAGGTGCCTGCCTGTACAGTTCATACTGCAGAATCATTGCTCTTATAGTATGATGAGTGGGACTGGAAAAAGAAGGTCAGGTTTCAGGTGGGACGTTATATGGTAAACTGGTGGCCGAGGACTGCAAGTTAGTGGTCAATATGGTGCTGGACAAACCAACACTGACCTCCTTACATACTCAATAAAGATCTGTTTCCTACAACTCTGCTACTTTTTACAACACTTATGGAAATAGTGTTAATTAGTGTTAAACCAAGTTTTAATTTGGACATCTGACTATTTTAAGTACTAATTTGCCCTGATCACCATAGTATCTGAGGAATTTGAAGTCTTTAATGCATTTATTCTCACAACATCGGAGTGAGTTAGGGAAATACCCGCTTTCAGATGGGGAAATGAGGAACAGAGTTCACCAAAATTACAGAAGTAGGTAGTAGCAGAGGTGAAAATTGAACATGGGTCTTTAGGTTCTAAGTCCTGATCCTGGGTTCACTGGAATCCATGAAGTTTCAATTTAAACTGAACTATTTTTTTAAAGTAGGGTTATTTTGATGTAAAATTCTAGACTGTTCTACTTCTATTTATCATGATGTGAGCTGCAAGTGAAATTTCTGACTGGCTTTAACTTGTGCTGCTATTTTCAAAAACAGCAAAATCACGTTAACATTAAAACGGCTTAAAATTATTTTTTTCCAGATATAGTGTTTGGAAAGTGAAATGTTTAAGAATCAATGGAAGATCATAGAATCATAGAACTGGAAGGGACCCCCAAGAGATCATCAAGTCCCTGCCCTCATGGCAGGACCAAGCACAGTCTATATCATCCCTGATAGATATCTATCTAACCTGCTCTTAAATATCTCCAGAGATGGAAATTCCACAACCTCCCCAGGCAACTTATTCCAGTGTTTAACCACCCTGACAGTTAGGAAGTTTTTCCTAATGTCCCACCTAAACCTCCCTTGGTGCAGTGTAAGCCCATTCTTGTCCTATCCTCAGAGGCCAAGGAGAACAATTTTTCTCCCTCCTCCTTGTGACACCCTTTTAGATACTTCCTAATCCGAACTAGCTAGTTCGTGCCGTGTGTAGCCGTGGGGCACGCAGTCAGAACTAGCCAGCATTTAAAAATGGCGCCGGCCGGGATCATGCAAATGAAGCCTGGGAAATTCAAATCCCGGGCTTCATTTGCAACTCCGTATGACTACATTAACCCCCCTAGTTCGAACTAGGGGGGTAGTGTAGACATACCCTGAGAATGGTTATCCAGCCAGTTATGCACCCACTTTATAGTAGCCTCACCTAAGTTGTATTTGCCTAATTTATTGATAAGAAGATCATGGGAGACCATATCAAATGCCTTACTAAATTCTAGGTATACCATGACCACCACTTCTCCCTTATTCACAAGACTTATTATCCTATCAAAGAAAGCTATCAGATTGGTTTGACATGATCTGTCCTTATAAATCTATGCTGGCCGTTACCTATCACCCTATTATCTTCCAGGTGTTTGTAGATGAATTCCTTAATTACATCCTCCATTATCTTGGATGGTCTGAAATTTGTCAGCATGGTTGTTCTCGTCATTCACCAAATTGATGATTAATTGTGATTGTAAGGGTTACTTTTTTGCATTCTAAAAAAGCTCTTCCAATGATCAAATACCATGAAGCTATCAGTTTTCCAACCACATTATATTGACAGCTCTGTGATGAATGAAATCAACACACCGACAGTTATATTAACAAATTCCAGTCTCCTGGAACTCTGGAACTGACATATCTCAAGGTTTGTCATTTACAGATGCTTCTTGTACTTATTTGTTAAGCTGACAAGAGCAGTGCAAACCTGTAGTCAGCAAGCTAACCACAGTAAAATGGATTCTGAAGGCCCTGCATGAGGATGGGGGTGGAAAAGTACTACATAAATCAAGACATTAATGCAAATATTATTGCTAGATATTACCCCTGTGCATCTGGTTCCATTGGAACAGTAGAATAATTGGTAGAGAAAGATCCTTTCTGAACATAAGAAAGATAGTAGAATCTGGCCTTTATTTTGATTAGAACTTGCTGGATATTGAAGATTCTTACATAAAGTAATATGTAGTGGGAGATTTGTTGACATCGTGAAACAGACTTCAGGATGGTTGCTTGATAGTAACTATTAAAAAGCTACAACTTGGGAATGCGCAGGGAAATTCATGATAACTGTTTTTAAAAGTTCAATGTTAATGGTGGCCCCTGTGAAAGGAAGTCCAACATACTGTTTTTATTAGCTGAAAACCTATTCTGTTTGCAAGGGTATGGCAGTTTGGTAAAGTAATCTATTATTTATGCAGTCTCCCTCACATGACCAATGAAACTGAGGAATGCAAGTTAGCTGTAGAGTAAGAGTGGTGATTGGTCAAGTTAGTTCTGCTATCATTATGTTCTAGGACTCTTGTCATGTGTAATTCAAAAATGTAAATGAATGAGAAAAATAACAGATCAGGAATCTTAGGCATGATTGAAAGTGGAGATACTCTGAACAGAGAACACTCAGCCAAGCTTGTAGCTGTTTTCTTTGCTTCACACACACTGACTTTCTAAGTTTTTGAGTGACACAGAGGCTACATGGACACTACCAGTTTTTTCTAACAGAGCATATGCTAATGAAGCGCTCATTAGCATTTGTCATGCTGTCATTTGCATATTCTCTGCCAATGCTTTTTGCCCAAGAGGTTTTTGTGCAAAAACAAGCAGTGAAGATGGGTCCGTTTTGTGCAAAAAAAACCCCTTTTGTGCAAGATCCTTATGCCTCAAAAAAGACCAGTCCATAGATCTTCAGAGAACTTGACAAGGAACAAACATCAAATTAAAAAAACCCAAACTTTTAAAAATACAGTAATATTCTCACACACACACACACACAAAGCATCCCCACCAGTAACTCTACTGCCCTATTATATCCTGTGAGTTTTTTAAAATTAAACTGAATTGAGAAGTAAATTAGCACAATTTGAAGTGCCTGTTTCAGTCTAGCTTGTTGATCTCTGGTATGGTTTCCTCATTTATTTTTTTTACTTATGGCTTTTTTATAGTTCTAAAACTTCAGGTCTGCAAATATGAGAGGTTCAAAAAAAGTAAGGGAGAGACTCATATCTCAGAATAATTGCTTCAATCTGGCAAACAATAGCCTTTGAATTTTCTTTAAAGAAACACACTGTAAGCCAGGTACATGCTGATTCTGTTTTTTGCCCTGGAATTTAAATATGACATCTGTATTGGCTGCCTTATTCTTCATCCATGGAGACTTTGAGTTTAAGGTGCTTCACCCACTCCCCCCCCAGCTCTAACACAATGCCCCATCCCTCCCCCAGAAACACGCACCCCCAGTCTCCCACCCCCTGCATTCTAACCCAAACCCCCTCCTCTTCCCCAGAGCTAGACACCTCTAGTCTCCCGCTCTAACCCAATTCCCTTCCTCTCCCCCAGAGCCAGGAATTCACAGCCCCCCCCACTCTAACCCAATGCCCTCCCCCAGAGCCAGGTACCCCCCTCCTGCTCTAACCCAATCCCTCTCCCCTTCCCCAGAACCAAGCACATCCCATTCCCCCGCGCTCTGACCTAATGCCTGGGTCCCGGAGCCGCCACTGCTGCTGCCATGTGCTTCTCCCTCCAGGAGCTGGGCACATGTGCAGAGCAGCCTGCCGTGAGCATGTGCTGGAAGCAGCAGGAGCTGCATTTCCTTAATCAAAGAGCCGTATGAGGCTCAAGAACCACGGGTTGACCACCCCTGCACTAGAGTCCTTCAATAGATTACAGAAAATCTGCCACATTTCAGTTCCAAGTAATTCCTTGACTCCTAGGGTCAAGAGGTTTGACATTTATAATAATGCTAGTGCTGTACTTGTACTTCCAGAGTAAATTAAAACCCCTTAAATTGTATTTAACCTGGTGGGTTAAAGAGAACCCCAAAGTCAAGAGAAAAGAACTATAGGAGTAAACTGAAGCAGTCCATGGTATCTTGCTGAGAACTGACAACTCAAATCTGAAAGTATTAAGCCAGCTTAAGAAGTAAAACAGTTCAACAGTTACTGTGACCCTGATTCCCCTAGCAACCACATTCCAAAAGAGCCTCACTTTGATAAAGCTAGTACCAAACAACCGCGCGGGATTGTTTTTACATTTTGTTTTATTCCTAAGAAATAACCTTAGTTCCAAAGAAGCCAGCTAGCTTTTAGCTCAAAGAATAGAGACTCATATGTCCATCAGCGAAAGACCTTTACCAAGTTTTGCTAACCACCAACACCGCTGTGAAGTGCCAAGAACTGACTGTTGGCCAATGCTTCTCACTGCAAAAAGATCCCTCCATCTCGAAATGATCCTACCCCGATTGCTGATAAGCCTCTCTCTTCTGGTCCTGCTTTCCTACCTGCTAGACACCAGAAGAACCAAAATATTACAGAGTGATGTGCTAGTAACCTCTCCCCTGCATGATGCTGAACCACGACTGTTTCAAGAAAAAAAAAGAGAAAAAGTCAGCTCCTCTGACACCGCCAAAGCCCAAAAATTTCTGACTACAAAAGGACATTAAGAACTGACCTTAGTGAAAGAAGCAAAGTATTGTATATTGCCAAGGAGAAACTTGTAAGAGTAGTTTAGGTTTCTCCCTTTAATCTAGACTCTGTGCTTATGGACAGGTACCATCAGCATGTACCTGTCCTCCCTAATTTAGTTACTAATTATAATATCTTGTATGATGTTACTAAAATTATAGAACAGCCCCATCATAGAATTATATTAAAGATATTAATGATTATATTGCTTTTGCTTATTAAAAGTTTCATATTTGATTGTTGTTGTAAAAGATGTAGTGGTAGAGATAGCTTTTGTGTTTGTGCTAATTGTGTAATGTTTAATGAAGGTAAAGGTTTAGAGCAATAGTTGTGCTGTGGGCACAAAAGGGGGGATTGTGGAGGCAGGAAAAAGGAATAAAGGAATTTGTGTGCAGCCATCTTGGTCTTGTTAACAAGAGAGCAAGAGTCAGGCTAAGTCTGTGGCCTGACAACGCGAGATCTGTAATTAGACGCTGCCTTCGCCTCTCGCCTCCATACGGAGATAAGGATAGAATGCTGACTCTGGCGAAGACCTTAGGATAAGGAGCATCTAAGTGGAACTAAATAATTGTTAGCCATTAGTGTTTAGAATAGGAAGGAGACTAATTGTTATTGTTATTATATTTAATAGACAGTATATAAACTGCTTCATAATTGCTTGTATTCGAAGATCTGCCTCGGTGAGGGAGAAGACTCCCCCCCTGTCCGAACCAGTTTTTCCCTTTCTGCAGCTCGTAATAAAACTGCCTCTAGCTACTTGTTGCTTACAAACTCAGAGTGAGGACAATGTTTTCTTCCACAGGTTAGAGCAAGGCTGGGTAAGATGTGGCCCAGGGGCTGGATCTGGCCCACCTACCACCCTGATCCATCCCACAGGCTGCACCTGGCTGCTTTCTATTCATATCCTTCTGCCCATGCCACTGCATTTCCAGGCAGTGGTGCAGGCAATGGGATCTCATTTAAATGGCTCATGAAAGGGCCAGAACCACAAGACCTTTAAATACCTGCAGCAACCCCGGGCAGCTGCCAGGCAACACACTAGTGGCGGGGCTGGAACCACAAGCCCTTTGCTGTGGTTTTCATTCAAACCCTCCTGCCCCAGGCAATTTGGGGGGGAGGTTAGGCTTCAGCTCTGCCTTTCTGCCCTAGCCCTACCCCCTCCAGAGTGGAGCTGGCTCATGAGCACGTATCAAAATTCATTAAGTGACCCTCCTGTGAAAATTATTGCCTATCCCTGGGTTAGAGTACAAAGGACACAATCACTTATGTAATAACACAGTAAATTGCAGTTAAAATTCAGCTTATTGACAGAACAGTAGGTTTAATTACAGCTCACAATAAAAACACAGTGAAAATAATGTATAGGCTTGCAAGGACGAAGACAAAACTAGGCTTTTTAATATTAATGTTTAGCCAGCATCTTTGGCTAACTCAGAAAAGAACATAAGAACATAAGAACGGCCGTACTTGGTCAGACCAAAGGTCCATCTAGCCCAGTATCCTCTCTGCCGACAGTGGCCAGCACCAGGTGCCCCAGAGAGGATGGACTGAAGACAATGATCACGCAATTTGTCTCCTGCCATTCTTCTCCAGCCTCTGACAAACAGGCGGCTGCTTTTGTGCAAAAATTTGCCAGCTGTCTACACTGGCCGCTTGAATTTGCACAAGAGTACTGACTTTGTAATGTACAAAATGAATGCTTCTTGCACAAATACTTTCACGCTCCTGCTCGGGAAAAAGCCCTCTTGTGCAAGAATACTTGCGCAAGAGGGCCAGTGTAGACAGGGAAGAACTGTTTTGCACAAAAAAGCCCCAATGGCTAAAATGGCGATCGGGGCTTTCTTGAGCAAAATCGCATCTAGACTGGCCACGGATGCTTTTGCGCAAAAGCACTTTTTGCAAAAAAGCATCCATGCCAATCTAGACGCGCTTTTGTGGAAATACTTTTAACTGAAAAACTTTTCCATTAAAAGTATTTCCACAAAATCATGCCAGTCTAAACGCAGCCTAATAGATTAGTAAGACATGATTTCCCTTTATAGAAACCATGTTGACTTTTCTCCAACAAATTATGTTCTTCTACGTTCCTCACAATTATATTCTTTACTATTGTTTCGACTAATTTGCCCGGTACTGAAGTTAGACTTACCGGTCTGTAATTGCCAGGATCGCCTCGAGAGCCCTTTTTAAATATTCGTGTCACGTTGGCTACCTTCCAGTCATTAAGTACGGCAGCCGATTTAAAAGATAGGTTACAAACCACAGATAATAGTTCAGCAAATTCCCATTTGAGCTCTTTTACAACCGTTGGATGAATGCCATTTGGTCCTGGAGATTTGTTAACATTAAGTTTTTCTATTTGTTCCAAAATCTCCTCTAATGACTCTTCAATCCGGGACAGTTCCTCAGATTCATCACCCACAAAGGACGGTGCAGATTTGGGAATCTCCCTAACGTCTTCAGCCGTGAAGACTGAAGCAAAGAAATCATTTAGTTTATCCGCAATGGCTTTATCATCCTTGATTGCTCCTTTTATATCTCGATCATCTAGGGGTCCCACAGGTTTTTTAGCAGGCTTCCTGCTTCTAAAGTACTTAAAAAACATTTTATTTCTTTTTGAGTTTTTGGCTAGCTGTTCCTCAAAATCTTTTTTTGCTTTTCTTATTACATTTTTACACTTGATTTGACAGTGTTTATGTTCCTTTCTATTTATCTCACTAGGATTGGACTTCCACTTCTTAAAAGATGCCTTTTTGTCCCTCACTGCTTCTTTTACATGGTGGTTAAGCAACAGTGACTCTTTTTTAGGTCTCTTGCTATGTTTTTAAATTTGGGGTATACATTTAAGTTGGGCCTCTATTATGCTGTCTTTAAAAAGTTTCCACGCAGCTTGCAGGGATTTGGCTCCAGTCATTGTGCCTTTTCATTTCTGTTTAACTAACCTCCTCATTTTTGTGTAATTCCCCTTTTTTAAATTAAATGCCAGAGTGCTGGACTGCTGAGGTGTTCTTCCTACCACAGGAATGTTAAGATTCTGGTCTGTTTGAACAAGAAATCGTGAGCATTTAATTTTTTACTAACATAGATACAGGCAGCTTCCAATTTGTGATGCGATCGGTTCCTGGGGAAGCATCGCAAGTCGAGGGTTTCGTAACGCAAAACTTCATTTATGATAGGCACCGTGCACCATCATAAATGTGGGCCAAGGACATAAGTCGGGGGTTTTTGGTCCTTACTGCACTTACAAAAAAGGTTGTAAGTGCGGGGGAGTCGCAACTCGGGTGGTCATATCTTGGGGGTTTCCTGTATAGGCATAGCTAAGGAACTTAAGTAACCTATTTCTGAAATGTTGGCCCTGTCTGTGCACTGTAATTCCTCTTTACCTCTTCTACATTTATCATACAACAATGGGAATGTGAACTATATTAGGAAAAACATACAATTTTATTAACAAATATGAAAGCAGAGTGATGTTAGAATATATTCAGACTTGCCTGTAAAGGCCTACACTTTAATATTTTAGGTATATTTTTTTATCACTTAGCTAGATGCAGGGGTATAAAAACAAAGAATCAAAATCGCAATCTGCCTGCATATAGACCTTCTCTATCTGTGACAGTGTGAGGCCTTGTTCTTTAGCTAAAGGGCCTTTGGCTAAGCAGCAGGGGTAGCCACAGCTGGCAAGTGTAAAGTTACAACTTCATATACTAAACCAGTCACACTGAAATAAGGTGGCATTAGGCTATTAGGAGGGTGATTCTGTCCTGATAGTGCCCATCACCTGACAATATTAATATTACAAGCTGCACCTCCCAAAAATGCAATTCTCTGGTCCAGCAACATCCGTGATCCTGCAGGACCATGGATATTCCTGGATCAGAGAACCCTGGTAGCCGCAGGAGCGCAATCCAGAAGGGGCTGGGTTAAAGCAGAGAGACTGGGCAGGAGCTGGCGGCAGCTCCCAACTGCCTGTGGCACTGGGACTGGGTTGGGGCAGCCCCAATCTGTGCAGGATTGGGTTAGTGACAGCCCATGGCAGTGTGGGGCCAGGGCCAGAGCCCTGGGCAGCCCAACCAGGGCCAGAGCCAGCCTCCAGCAGCCCCTGGTAGTATGTGGCTGGAGCCTATGGCAGCATGGGCTGCTGGAGCCCAGCAAGCAGTCCAGCTGAGGCAGCAGCATTGGGGTCAGTGCCCCCTTCCCCACCCCCGGCTGGTAGAGTTGACTTCGGGGGAGGGAGGGGAAAGGGAGGCTCTGGCAGAGAACCATCCCTAGTCTGGTAAATTCCCTGGTTGGGACCGGTCAGGTCCCGAGAGTGCCAGATAAGAGATGTCCAACCTATAGAATGCTTCAAGAAATATTAGTTTGAAAGTTTTCTGTCTGGAAAGTACTCACTTGTAGTGAGTGCTGTAGTTGTGAAACCCTTATTTATTTATAAATGTACTTGTGAAATCCTCATTTATTTACTGGTTTGTTTTTATGGTCCCCACTTCTCCATTGTTTATTTATATGGTTTCTGTCCGCTGTATAATTACTTGGTTATATACCAATCAAGGTGGTGGGTTATAATTGGTCAGATAATCATGTGACAATACTGTAGGATTTCTTAGTTAAACTTCAGTAAAATAATCCACTAAGGTATAGCTGAGAATATTACTATATAAACTGGGGGCAAACAGGAAGTTGGGAAAAAGAAATACAAGAAAATTGGAGTCATTCCTGCTGGAAGCTAACCTTAATAAACATCGAATTATCTGCACCTTCAGACTTCTTGTACTAGTATGACTTCTGGTGGGGTTGAACGAACAACAAAAGAAAAGAATTAAGAAGTAAATAAAAGCAACTGTTACAACCAGAGATCTAGCACTCTTCTTCCAAGGGTGCAAAAATGCAAGAGCTCCCCCTTAGATGGCTTCCTTGGGATTCTCCTAGTGAAAAATGAATATCTAGGTGACAGTGTAGCTCTAGTTCAGACTCCTTTCCAGTCTTCAGTGTAGTATGCATGGCTGGGGGAAAGGGGACATGTCTAGACTCTAGAGCACTCTCTGTTCCCACAAACACTACCTGCTGAAATTGCACCTTCATGCCATGATAGTTAGGGATACATTAGATACCTGGGGGCTACTCTATTAGTAATTCCAAGAAACTGTCCCAGCAGAATAAAGGGCCAGAATCAGAAAGGTGAAAAGCTGCCTGACCTGTTCTATCTCAATGAAGAGAAAAGAAACAAAACAAGATCTGAGAGCAAAGGCAGACTGAATATATTTTTGAATGAAGGCAGACCTTGGACGTAGAACACAGTTGGTTCCTGAAAATTGTGTTGTAAGTTAAAATAACATAAATCAGAACTGCAGTGCACTCCATTGTGAGACTGGGCATCATAACATTGAAATCAACCTCATAAGTCAAAGACACATTGTAATGTTCATCATAAGTCAAAAGTTGAGGGCTGCCTGTCTTACAGTAAAAAGAAATTTGGAGAACACTAAAAAAAGAGAAGGAAATGGCCATCACCTTTATCAGCATCCTAAGTTTGTTAAAACTGTGAAATTTTTCATCCAAGATTTTGTTTAATGAAAAACATTGATTCAACCACAATAAATATTACATTGATTGGTGTCAATTTTGCTGAGGTTGTTTTTTTTTTTGTTGTGTTGTTCAAACAAAAAAAAAAGAAACATCTGATTGAACATTTTCATAGTGAAACATTAAAATTATTCATTTCAAAATTTCCTTTAATTTTAATAGAAAACAATCAAATCTCTTAAATATTCAAAATTTAAACAAAATGTTTCTTTTATTGCTGGACAAAATGTTTCCTTTGATGCAAAAATGATCAGGATTTTTTTGCTAATCAAAACATTTTAATTTTTCAGAATTGCCACAAACCAACCAAACAACAAAGCCCCAAATACCCAAAACACAACCATTATTTATTGGAGGTTAATTTGACTGTGCTAGTTTAAAGTTGTGTTTTGATATAAAATTTTATGTCAGTATTTTACAATAAATCCCAGAATAATATATTCTATACCTAGTTTCTGCAAAACTGTTCAGTGTTTTAGTTGTATTGTAAATTTCCATTTGTTCTTTCACAATCCCAGTTTGTTACTTCGTCCAGTGCCTTTTTTGAGGTCTTATAGAAGCTGACACAGAATTCTTACTGCTGATAGGATTTTGTGTGTCTATTCGAGGTATGTCTACATTGCGAGGTTTTTCTGGGTTACGGTAGGTATCCTGGAAAAACTCCGCCTTGTCCAAGGAACATGTTTGCTCTTCTGTTGTTTTTTGCAGAAGAAGGGTATGTCTACATTACAAAGTTAATTTGAACTAACAGCCGTCAGTTCGAATTAACTTTAATAGGGGCTACACATACAAACTGCTAGTTCGAATTTAAATCGAACTAGCGGAGCGCTTAATTCAAACTAGGAAAACCTCATTCTACGAATAACACCTAGTTCGAATTAAGTAGTTCGAATTAAGGGCTGTGTAGCCTCTTAATTCAAACTGGTGGGAGGCTAGCCCTTCCCAGCTTGCCCTGGTGGCCACTCTGGGCCAAACCAGGGAAACTCTTCTGCCCCCCTCCCAGCCCCAGAGCCCTTAAAGGGGCATGGTCTGATTATAGTGCTTGTGCCATTTGCTTGTGCCAGTTGCAAGCATGCCAGCACCCAGCATGAGCCAGCCACCTGCTGCCACCCAGCCGTCCGCCTCTTCACAGGACCAGGCTGGTGGCTCACAGGACCCTGTCTGGGGCCACAAGAGGCGGGCACCCGCCTGATCTAGTGCAGAGATCGTGGACCTCATCGACGTTTAGGGGGAGGCCTCCAACGTCCACAATCTCCAAAGTAGGCACAGGAAAGTGGCCGTCTAGGGCAGGATAGCTGCCAGCCTGGCCACCAAAGGCCACATGCGAACCCAGGAGCAGGTTTGCATGAAAATCAAGTTGGTCCAGTGAGACTCCCGACCCTGAGCCCTGAGCTTAGAACATAAGAACATAAGAATGGCCGTACTGGGTCAGACCAAAGGTCCATCTAGCCCAGTAGCCTGTCTGCCGACAGTGGCCAACACCAGGTAGCCCTTAGGGGATGGAACGAAGACAATGACCAAGTGATTTGTCTCGTGCCATCCATCTCCAGCCTTCCACAAAGAGAGGCCAGGGACACCATTTCTACCCCCTGGCTAATAGCACTCCATGGACCCAACCTCCATGAATTTATCTAACTTCTCTTTAAACTCTATTATAGTTCTAGCCTTCACAGCCTCCTGTGGCAAGGAGTTCCACAGGTTGACTATGCGCTGTGTGAAGAACTTTCTTTTATTAGTTTCAAACCTGCTACCCATTAATTTCATTTGGTGTCCTCTAGTCCTTATATTATGGGAACTAATGAAGAACTCTTCTTTATTCACCTTTCCACACCACTCATGATTTTATAGACCTCTATCATATCCTCCCTCAGTGTCCTCTTTTCTAAGCTGAAAAGTCCCAGTCTCTTTAGCATCTCTTCATATGGGACCTGTTCCAAACCTCTAATTATTTTAGTTGCCCTTTTCTGAACCCTTTCCAAGGCCAAAATATCTTTTTTGAGGTGAGGAGATCACATCTGTACACAGTACTGAAGATATGGCGTACTATAGTTTTATACTTCCCCTCCTCCGTCTTCCCCTGGCTTCCCCCTTCCAGCTTTCTCAATTAGTACTGTAGTGTAGACATACCCAAGCAAACACGCTCTTTTGGGGAGCCTTGTATACCTCATTCTACGAGGGATAAGGGCTCTGCAGAAAGGATGAGGCCAAATGGCAGAAAAGCGATCGGAAAAGCAGAGTGCAATTTGCATAGCTTTTTCCGAGAATGGACTGCCATCTAGACCTAGCCTTAGTTACCAGTACTAGAAAAAATGAGTAGTCAGAATAGTCCATTTAAAAATGTTTGGGTCAGAAACAGTTATGGCACTTACATATTACAAGGTTTAATTCAGTTCTTCCCATTCTTTTTAGTCATAAAGTACTGAATACCAAACAACAGCAGTTTTGGAAGATTGCAGACTTTATCATTGGTAAATAAGAGATGGTAAAAATAATCTACTGGGTCATTTAATTTATCCTGTTCATGCAAGATTTTACCCAAGAAACTGATTTCTAGTGCTATTTTCTAAAGTTTCCACCCTGGCACATTAGATAACTTATAGGACCAAAAACATGTCATACAGTATAATACACAAAAGCCCCTTTTAATAGATGTGGGTAAATAACATTTTATATTTAGTACTCAAATGTATAAACAGTTATTCCTGAGAATTATGGACTTATTTGTGGCTTTATGGAAGAAGAAATGTAGTACTACTGTACCAGGGGCTCCTACTTTCTTCTTTGCTCCATGGTGGAAGTAATCAATGCCAGCCCTGTTCCTGGAAGGGATCACTTTTCCTCAAACACTGATACACCTCTCCTGGCCAGTATGTTTGGTAGAGAAGACTCAAGTTACTACCTACCCACATGTGCAGAAGGCAGATTAGCAGCCACATGGAGTCCTACTTCCTCCTCCCACCTGTATTAAAAACTACAAGTTGAGATGGATATAAGGAGGTTTTATGCAGCCTTTATTCCCTTGCAAAGTAGTGCACAATCCCAATCTAGCCCTAAACTGTGTACAGATGTGGTCTCCTCACCTCAAAAAAGATATTTTGGCCTTGGAAAGGGTTCAGAAAAGGGCAACTAAAATGATTAGGGGTTTGGAATGGGTCCCATATGAGGAGAGGTTAAAGCGACTGGGACTTTTCAGTTTAGAAAAGAGAAGACTGAGGGGGGATATGATAGAGGTTTATAAAATCATGAGTGGTGTGGAGAGGGCTGATAAAGAAAAGTTATTTATTAGTTCCCATAACAGAAGAACTAGAGGACACCAAATGAAATTAATGGGTAGCAAGTTTAAAATGAATAAAAGAAAGTTCTTCACACAGTGTGTAGTCAACCTGTGGAACTCCTTGCCAGAGGAGGCTGTGAAGGTTAGGACTATAATAGAGTTTAAAGAGAAGCTAGATAATTTCATGGAGGTTAGGTCCATAAAAAGCTATTAGCCAGGGGATAAAATGGTGTCCTTGGCCTCTGTTTTTCAGAGGCTGGAGAGAGATGGCAGGAGACAAATCGCTCGATCATTGTCTTCGGTCCACCCTCTCTGGGGCACCTGGTGCTGGCCACTGTTGGTAGACAGGATACTGGGCTAGAAGGACCTTTGGTCTGACCCAGTACGACCGTTCTTATGTTCTTAATCAAAGTTGATAGAAACAAGATAATCAAACACTGTTACATCAGGAGAAATCTGAACAAGCATATTCAGAATTTTTGCCCATATGAAACATTTCATTACAGATTGATAATATTAGCTTTAACACAGTCAAATGCTGTCTCATCCCAGACCTTGGCAGGAGTCCAGTCCTATCAAACAATATTGTAGTCCCTGTGTTGGAAAGCTATAAACTTATCAGAATGAGAAAGCAATAATATATTTCCCCCTTCTCAAGTTTCCCATTAATCATCAGAGTAACAAATTAGTCATGTCTCTTTTCTAGACGGCTATAAACACATGAACCTCTTTTTAAAATTCTGTCTTTGAGCCATTTTATAATTGCACCAAGACACTCTAAAGCATGTGTCACAAAGCCTCTGAGATGTGTGTTATCTCACAGTAGCATACACCCTGTCATGTATTATTTATTACATTTGAAGTGTCTTGTAATTTTCATTAACAGTTAGATGTCTAGCAATAAGATAGGAGAGATGTTTCATATTAACTATTTCAGTTATGAAATGAGTTTCTAATTTTGTATGTAGACACAATGTAGAAGCAGCACAGGGCAAATGTCTCAGTAATATGATCCAAAAATGTACTGGATAAAAAGTGCAGAGAAATGGTCACAAATTCAGTTTCTTCCCTTGCTAAATCCCATGATGCTTTGGCTAGAACTTCATATGGTTCTAGTATGGCTAGAACTTCATAATACATATAAAATGAGAGGTCCCTGATTATCTGAAATATCAATTGATGTGTGTAGCATGGGACCAATGCCATATTTGATAAGTGGTAAACATTTGGGGTACATCTACACAGCAGTGTTTTTTCGGAATAACTGATGTTATTTCAAAATAACAAAATTCGTGTCTACACAGAAAGCTGTTATTTCAAAATAATGTCAAGTTGGAGGACTTCTTACTCTGACTCCTATAACCCTCATTTTATGAGAAGTAAGGGAAGTCAAAGGAAGAGTGTCTTTCCTTCGACTTCCTGCTGTGTAGACAGTGCCAAAAGCTGAATTAAGTTATTTCAACTTCAACTTCACAATTGACATAGTTGAAGTTGCATATCTTAATTCAGATTTTGCCCTGCTGTGTGGATGTGTCCTTAGTGTCTTATGCTGTTGCAAAAAATATATAACAGTGGAGGAAAAGGAGAATCCTGTTTTTTCCATGTACAGATTCAGCACGCTAAAACTAAATGAAGTTACTCTGTACCACCATGGTGCACAATGCTGTTACAATGCTTGCTTTTATTTTTCTTCCTTCTTTTTCAGTTCCAAGCTAAAGTAAATGTCAAAAAACTATTATGTCTAGTGTCAGTTTTTCTTTAAAGGAGACATGCTCCAGTCTTACAATTTAGAAATTACTTTAAAGTGCAGATACACTCTGAAAATTGTGTAAAAAAAATAGCTTGAAGAAACAATGAAATTTTGTTCATTGTATCTCTTGGCTTCCTAGCAGAGTTGCTCAATTTGCACATTATATATATATATATATATATATGTTTTATTTTTCTGACAGTTTGGGATCTGAAAGTCAAAGCATGTGAATTCTTATATATCACAAGGAAAGATCCTGCAATTAAGACATAGTAAAAAATGCCACTGATAACAATGCAAGCCAGAATAAAATATAACTCAATTTATGCAGAAATACTAAAAGGATTACGATAATGTTGTTTCAGTGTCTCCAGCAGTAACTGGCTGATATTTGATTCTTACAGTATGCAAAAATAACGATTTTTTTCAAGAGATGTCATCACTGTGTATATTTTAGAGCTCATCTAGACTACGCCGAAGTGCCGAAAGAGGATATGAAAATTCCGTGGGATATACGAGGATATGAAAATAGTCGGGACACTTTTTTTTTTTGAACCTCCCCCCTTTTTTTGAAAAGCTGAGTAAACCTCATTTTTTGAAGAAGAGCGGCTTTTTGAAAAAGGGAGAGGGGTTGCTGAAAAAACGGCGTAGTCTAGACGAGCCCTTAAAAGCATCTGTCTGTACTCTTATCCGATCTTAAAGCAAGGTCAGGGTTTAGCTGTGACAGAAAAATGGTATGTGCCTGGAATTTGACTATTTTCCATAACATGGAAAGGGAGAGGTTGGCTCTGGGACAGCTTCTCCTTGCCCCAGCACCAGGCTGCCCCATCTCCCCCTAGCTCTGTGCCGGGCCCGAGGAGCGACAGGTAAGCCTTCTAGTTTTTACATATTTTTGAAATGACCAAAAAATCCTTTAACGAAACACAATGACATACTACATATTTTCTCTAAAGGGATAAAATAGAACTGTAAAAGATACGATGTAAGAAAAGACAACAAAAATGAGAAAGGAATAGGCTTTTGATAAATATCTCAGTGATTTGGTATGGATAAGGAAACTAGTTTTGCATATTTGATTGAGAGGCTGAGTCAATGGGAAGCTCACAGGGGTAAACAAAATACTGAAGAGGAAAGAAAAGAAAAATAATGCCAGACAGCTTGGGCACTATTCCAACCAAGAACAAAAGGATGATAATTTGCGCTGTGCCCTATATACTGAAAGAATGTAGTCCCATTTCTTTAAACTGAGTAAATAAAAGCTTGTCTCTCCAAGATAGTTATACTAGTACAAACAACGTGTAAGTTTAAACTCCTATACTTATACTAATATAACCCCCCCTCTGGGTACTCTCAGGACATGTCTACATAGTAGGGCTAAAGCTGAAATAAGCTATGCAACTTGAGCTGCGTCAATTGTGTAGCTTAAGTCGAAATAGCTTATTTCAGCTTTTGGTGCTGTCTACACAGCAGGAAGTCCAAGAAAGAGCACTCTTCCTCCAACTTCCCTTACTCCTCATAAAATGAGGGCTACAGGAATCAGAGTAAAAAGTCCTCTGGCTCAACATTATTTTGACATTATGTCGAAATAACTGTCTGTAGTGCAGACGTGGACTATGTTAATTTTGAATAACTGACGTTATTCTGACCTAAGACAGCCTTTTCCAGTTGAGTTCACAGTACTTTGGAATAAGAGCATACAAACAATTAGGTTATACTGCAATAACTATAGGACTATGTCTACACTACCAGCTAATTTTGAAATAATAACTTCCAAAATAACTATTTCTAACTAAGCTTATTCCTCTTCACAAGCAAGAGTTATTATTTCAAAATAACCAGCCCCTTATTTTGAAATAACAGGCTTAGTAGTGTGGATGCTCTGCTTGTTATTTCAAAATAAGAGGAGTTATTTAAAAAAAATCTCTACCCACTCTAGACATGCCCTAGCTGTTTAATTATGCTGCTTTCATTATACCAACATAACTTGGGGTACGTCTAGACTAGGGTTTTTTTTTCAGGATACCAGAGCGATCCTAAAAAAACCTCTGCCGTGTCCAGGGAACACATTTGCTCTTCCGCTTTTTTTTGTAGACGAGTAGATGCGCTCTTTCAGAAGGCCCTGTCTTCCTCATTCCATGAACAAGAAGGGAGCTTCTGAAAGAGGGTTTTTTTCCCCAAAATTTGTCTCAGTGTAGACAGGCCAAATTTTGGAAAAGTCTCTTCAGAAAAAAAAGCGGAAAAAGATACACAAAATGCAGAGCACATTTTGTGTCCCTTTTCCCAAAAAAAGGTGTAGTCTAGATGTACCCTTAGGTAAAATAACCCAGCTAGACAAGCTCTAATAAAAACAGTGTTTGTTTTTAGGGTTTACAATTTGTTATGGGGAACCAGCTCATCTCTTCTATGCTAATTGCATGAATAGCATACATTTGTTTCCCTTTTTAGTCGTGTAATCAAAACATTTTACCTGATTTTTGGTTCTTTCCATGTAGAATACTATTATGTGATAATATTGATATGTGATACTATTAATTGTGGTTGAAAACTTGTTTTATGGCAATAAAGACAATAATCCTAGAACATATATGAATTAAGCAGCAAATGGGAAAACTGAAAAAAGTAAACACATAAAAGGAATGTAAACATGTAGTAAATAGGGATTGATTATGCCACCATTATTTACATTGATTATAAACTTACTCTGTGCGTAGTCTAATTGAAATAACTGATATGGTGACATCCGTCAGGATCATGATGTTTCACTATACTTTTATTTAGACTTTGAGTTAACTATTCATTCAGTAAATTATATGCAGATACATTTTGTATTCAAGCAACTGACATTAAAGCAGTACAATGTTTCTATTAGAGGAATAATTGCAATATCTTAGTGGGAAAGGAGTAACAATAATATTAAAATAAATGATGGACAGGGTTCCTATGAATTCGAAGCCATCTTTTGGAAGACAAGCCTTTAAAAAATTATTAATGTCATAAACTGACACTCACACTGAAGGCATTTTACTTTTGAAAAAGCTAAACTCTCATGACTTTACTATAATAGAGATGAGGAATTTCAAGCCAAAGAGAACTGTTTTTCCCTTAGAGTATGTCTACACAGCAAAGTTATTTCAAAATAATAGCTGTTATTTTTAATAACTTTACTAGCATCTACACAGCCAAACTGCTATTTTGAAATTAATTCAAAATAGTGGAGCACTTATTTCGAATTTAGTAAACCTCATTCCATGAGGAATAATGCCAAATTTGAAATAGCTATTTCAAAATAAGTGCTGTGTAGACAGTTATTTCAAATTAGGAGGCCTCCAGCCTTCCCAGGGTGCCCTGGTAGCCACTCCAGCCTCATCCAAGAACACTCCTCTCCCTCTCCCCTCCCCAGAGCCCTTAAAGGTGTAGACTCTGGCCACAGTGCCTGTGCCAGCTCCAAGCCTGGCAGCCCAGAGCCAGCAGTTACTGCCCCTGACCCAGTGGCCCCAAAACATGAGCCAGCAAGCCACTGGCAGCCATCCGTCCACTGCTCCCCAGGAGCAGTCTGCCAGCTCCCAGGAGCTTGCCAGGGCCCGGAGAAGGTGGGCACCTTCCTGGTCCAGGGTGGAGATAACGGACCTTATTCAGGTTTGGGGGGGATGCCCCCAGTGTCTATAATCTCCGCACTAGATGGAGGAATGTGGCCATATATGGCAGGATAGCTGCCAGCCTGGCCACCAAAGGTCCTAAGCCTCCCCTCTCCCTTCGTCCCTTTGCTTCCCCCTTCCAGCTCCCTCCTCCCAGGTTTCCCCCTCCCAATTCCCACTCTCTTTCCTCTCCTCGCCCACCTCCTTTCCCCAGTCTCACCAGAATTTCATTCCCCCCACATACACAGTTTTGTTAAATAAAAAGAGTTTGTGTCCATGAAAATACATGTATTTTATTTGACATTAGGGAGGGGTAAATGGAAGGACGTGAGGGAAAAATGAGGCACAAGTCCCCAGTGAGGCACACCAGGGAGACTCTTAGTGCTCCTCAGGGTGGAAGCTCTCCTGCAGGGCCTCCTGGATATTGACAGCCCCCCGATGGACCTCCTGGGTGGCAGCCTGCAGAAAATGCAGCCAGGCTTACAGCAATGCATCCCCGAGAAGTACCAGAGTGCCCAGAGTGCTCTGGCTCCATGTTGCAGAGTGCTGGGGTGTCTCAAGTGAGGGCAACCAGAGCACGCAGATACAAAATGCTTTGCTGTCCCTCATCAAGGTAGGCAAGCAAGCAGGGAAACCTGAGAACCAGCTGTCCGGGGGGTCCCTTTAAGCACAGGCCTCAGATAGCCTCAGGCAGCAGCCACACAAAATATCTCCTGACCTGATGCCCTGCCGGACCTGATTCCGGCTGGCCTTAAATGTGATTCAGCATCCACTCAGTGTGGACGCACTATTTCAAAATAGCAAAACGCTATTTCAAAATGCATTTTGTGTGTAGACGCGTTCTTTCAAAATAACTTACAGGCAGTCCCCGGGTTACGTACAAGATAGGGACTGTAGGTTTGTTCTTAAGTTGAATTTGTATGTAAGTCGGAACTGGCGTACAGATTCAGCCGCTGTTGAAACTGACTAGCAGCAGCTGAATCGGACACGCCTGGGTTAGAGCAGCTGGGGTGCTGCTGGGTTGGTCCCGCAGTGCCACTCCTCGGCGCTACTGGACCAAACCGGCAGCACTCCAGCTGCTCTGCCCCAGGTGTTCCCAAGTCAGCCACTGCTGAAACTGACCAGCAGCTGACTACAGGAAGCCTGAGGCAGAGCTGCTCTGCCCCGAGCTTCCTGGAATCAGCTGCTGATCAGTTTCAACAGCGGCTGAATCTGGATGCCTGGGACAGAGCAGCTGGGGCGCTGCCGGGTAGGTCCCCACAGTGCCGCACCTCAGCGCTGTGGGGACCAACCCGGCAGCACCCCAGCTGCTCTACCCCAGGTGTCACCAAGTCAGCCTCTGCTGAAACTGATCAGCGGCTGATTCCAGGAAGCCCGGGGCAGAGCAGCTCTGCCTCAGGCTTCCTGTAGTCAGCCGCTGGTCAGTTTCAGCAGTGGCTGACTTGGGGACGCCTGGGGCAGAGCAGCTGGAGTGCTGCTGGGTTGGTCCAGTAGCACCGCACCTTGGCACTGTGGGACCAACCTGGCAGCCCCCCAGCTGCTCTACCCCAGGCATCGGTGAGAAAAGCCTGGTCTGCTCAGGGGGAGGGCACACTAGCTGCGCCCCCCCCCCCAGCAGACCAGGGAGACGCGGAGCGGCTTTTCTCGCCGCGGAGGATGTGGGCGGCGGGACCACAGCGCGTCTCGGCGGTCCCGCCTCCGCATCCTCCGCGGCGAGAAAAGCCACTCTGCGTCTCCCTGGTCTTCTGGGGGGAAGCACCCCCCGTGCCGCCGGAGGTGGCGACAGTGGGGGAGGCACCCCGCACTAGCGGGGCCCCCCCGGTTCGTAACTAGGGGTCCGACTTAAGTCGGACCTACGTAACCCGGGGACTGCCTGTATTTCAAATTAACTATTTTGAAATAACGCTGTAATGTAGACATCCCCTGAGTGAATTTGTTTAAGTGAATTCAGTGCTACTGAAGGTTGTTCTTTATCCACAGAACAAATGAAGTGTTGTACAAACTTTCCTCATCTCATGGTTTCATCCTATCACAGCATTTATCCCATGGAAATTTAAGCTTTATGGTATAAAAACCAAAAACCTATTCTTGTTTGCCAAAAACATTCAGCCAAAATCCAAACATTCCAATATAGAAATGATTCCACAAGTCTCACAATGCCTCCTGGGAGTTGTGGTTTTGGTGCTTTATGCGCCTATTCTCCTGTAAGTGCAGGGCTCATGACCAGGCTGAGTCTCCCATGATGCACATACTTTCCCTTCTCTCTGAGCTGCTGCAATGAATTATGAGAAGGGTAGTTTAGCTAAGAGGCCTGGTCCATAGGGAAGAACAGAGAGAAAAAGCACTCATGGTACAATATCAGTGCAGCACTTCAGCACTATAGGCAGATGTAATTTGATGTTTAACTGACTTGAAGCAAAATATTTTGGCTGAATTCAATGAATGGAAATATTTCAATTTATGTTTACTTTATCTAGAACAAAATATTTCAAGTTAATGACCCGTTAAAAACAACAACAAAAAACAAAAACAACAACTACAACAAAACATGTCAACAGTAAGTTCCTATCCAGATGCAAGAGAAGCACAGACAAGGAACAGTTCAAACACCAACAGCTAAGGTGATTTTTATGATTTGGAGTGGAAATCTCCCTGAAATAAAAACAACCAATGTATAAATATGCATAAGATTTAAGTTACATTTTTCTGTTATGAATTGAATTTGTCTCTGCTGAGATATTTGAAATGGTGTTTTGCTATTGGCAGAAACAGCTTGCAGTTCCAGAGTTATGAGTAAAAAAAAAAAAAAAAAAAAAATTCTGTAAACCAAATAATCATCACTTTATTCAAATAACATTAGGCACTCATTGTGTTACATCCAGGATTTTGTGGTCTTATAGGACCAGAGTGGAGAACAGAAACAGAAGTGTTAGCGCTTTGAGTAGGCGGGTTTGTGGACAATCTCAGAAAATATTATTTTTCAGTTTTAGGATGAAACAGATGTGTCAATTCCCCTCAGCTTATCCCGGAAAAGTGTTAATGTTAAGTATGTCCCAGACATACAAGGCAGCTGTGTGTCTGAAAGTGGCAGTGTGAGGCATTTTTATATTGATATAAAGACAAAGGTAATAAAAGTGTCATAAAAATTGATGAAAGAATAGAAATATTTATTCAAGACTTTGACCTTAGATATAAGTTAGAGCTGCCTACAAAAACAATAAGATTTTCAGATCACAATGAAAATAACAGATGAGAACTCAAGTGATTCAAAGGTGATTAAAAATAAAAGCAAATCTTCAGCTGTGCAGTCTAGGGAATTCAGGTACATTTCTATCAGATCAGCCTATAAATTGTAGTGCACAACTGAACTGAAATTCACTTTTTTAAAGTCTCTAAGGCTATGTCTACATTGCAATGCTATTTTGGGATAGCAGAGCATCCCGAAATAGCTATCCTGCATCTTCACAGCAAGCCCGTTATTTTGGGCTCGCTATCCTGATGTCCCTGTAAAACCTCATTCTACAAAGAGTAAAGGAATGTTTTGGAATAGCACTCTGTTTTGAAATTTGGTGCTGTATAGACAGCACCAAATGATAAAATAAGCTATTTCGAAATAGCATCAAAATAAGATACACAATTTGCATAGCTCAGATTGCGTATCATATTTCGAGTTACAGTGCAGTGTAGACACATCCTAATTTGTTTGTGATTTCTCACCATTTTTTATACACAAGTCTATAGCAGTGATCTTTTCCCTCATGTGTTTCCGTGCTAAAATATTTTATGCGCTGTAATGGCAGTGAGATTTGCTTCAGTGAAGCTTTCTAGACAATTTTCAGATGTCTTTTGTTCCCTCCATTAGATTCATTGTTACATTTCCATACAGATGGAGCAACAAAGTTCCTGTCTTGAGACAACGTGTACAGTCTCTAGATAATCCTTGCTGATAAATACTGAGAGCGAAGCCTCCTGCCAGGTTTCTAGCTAGAAAATGGAACATTTTTGTGACCTATTAACAGTTTCACGTAATGAAAGTTTGGGTTCTTAACAGTGTCACCTGATGTAATACATTTCAATGATTGAATGATAATCAAGAAATAATTCTGGAGAAAAGGAATTTGGATGTGTTTTGGTTCAGTTTCAGATCATCACAGCTGCTGTCAGGGGTTTATCTACAAAGAGTCTGACAGGCAGTCATATGCCTTCTCAAAATTAAAGTTTCTCCTTAGAGATGACTTCCCTTGTACTGCAGTTGGAGTTTTTGATCGTAGCAGTTTCTGAAGAACCCTGTGGCATATTGCAAGAAATAATGAGGAAGGAGTGTTTTCCTTTGTAAGCTAGAAAGTTATGGAACAAAACAAGTCAAATTCACTTAATCCTACAGAAATTGAGTTTCCTGATGTTTTTCATTGATTCATTGATAATGTTAAGCAGGAAAGAGGGATCTGACATATTGCCTTTTATCTCTCTCTCCCTCTCCTCCTCCTCCCCCGGTCTCTCCCTCAACAATCAAGTTTTCTTCTTGAAGAAAATATACCCCCTAGTCATAGAGCTTTGGCATTAGACTCATGGTATTGCAGGTCTGTTTCATACAAAGTGCTTGAGAACAGCAGGTAAGGAAGCTGTTGAGGTTTCACAGCCCTACTGATTTGTTTTTTTGTGAAGTCAAAAATCCTGCTTACTAGTTCTATGCTTTAAAAAAAAATAAAAACAGCAGCTTCTTCCCTCTTTGGCTATGTCTACACTGCACTCTAAACTCAAAATAAAATAAGCAATTTGTGTAATGCAAATTGAGTACTTATTTTGAGTTTATTTAAAAATAGGCTATTTCAAAATTTGTTACTGTTTACACAGCACCGAATTTTGAAATAAAGTGCTATTTCAAGACATCCCTTAACCCTTGTGGAATGCGTGGAATTCATAACAAGGGTGGCCTGTGAAAACATGGGGGAGCTTTTTCAGGATACCACTTCTATCCCAAAATAACTTTGATGTGTGGACATACTCTTTGACTCTGCTCTCTATTATACTTTAATGGTTACTCCTCTCAAAAATATTTCTAATTCTGTGAGATCAAAATAGGAACTTGAAACCATTCATCTCACTTGGCCCAGCATAACTGTCAGTAGGCAGGGGCAGAGCAGGCCCAGGCAGGTGAAAGGGTTGCCAGGTATTCAGTTTTCAATCTGACACCTGGTCGGAAAGGGACCCTCCCAAGCTCTCATCAGCCTAGTGAAAATGTGCAAGTGAGTAAGCGTGGGGAAAAGAGAGCAACATAGTGAGGGAGGATGGAATGTGCAGGGCAGAACCTCGAAGAAGGGGTGGGTCAGTTTTGTTCTGTCAGAAAGTTGGCAATGCTATAACAACTGGAGAGAGAAGGCCAAAAACCTATGGCTGGAACTGGAGTAGGTTGGGGGATTATAGACAGGTCAGGAGCAGGCCAAAAGCTAAAGCAGTCTGTAACACCACAAGGCAGAAGGTTGCTTAAATAGCTGTCTCAGGCTCATCTGATTTAGTCCTTGTTTGTGGATTGGGGAATTCTGCACACCTGAGGGTGAATCATCACAGACTCTAGCTGAGGGTTTGCTTTACAATAACCAGCCAATTAAAATGAAGATAACAAACCACACACTGTGCACACCAGATTAAAGAACATTGCACCAGATTCTTCAGTCCTCCTGAGTTCTGGTAAGTGTAGAAATAGTAAGGATGGCAAAAGTAGCTTTAATCCTCCTTTGCACCATTTCATATTCTGGGGCAATCTGGGATCCTACCTGTCCACATACAATTTAAAGAAGTATATATATACAATTCAAATATTTATATCTATCTATCTATCTATCTATCTATCTATCTATCTAATTACCCCCAATACCTACAGTTTTCAGACACACAAATATTTTTTCTACCATTGCAACACATTTGTTTAAACAACTTATTTGTAGCTGGGCAGGCGATGAAATTTTTGGGTGTAAAAAATACGAAAATAATAAAGCACTGTAAAACTTAAAACAAAAATGCAGTTTTCTTCAAATTTCAGTTGTGTTGATATACCTCCCAAACTTCTCTCGAGTACCTCAGAGGGTATTTTCACCATTGGTTGAGAAACACTAGCCTAGAGCTGCTTCACAGCCAAAAATAGCCAGAATACATCAGGCTGCAGCCCACTCCCTCCTTCCCACAGCACGGAGATTGAAATTGTATACAGAGCATTTCTTTTATATTCTAAACCATATAAAAGAGTGATTCAAATTATAACTGTAGAAGACAGTACAACAGTAAAAACACTATCCAAGCCAGCAATTCTCTCATACATTTGTTACCTACAGTCATATCACTTTGCATTGTGTTCATGTCAGACCTATAGGCTAACCAGTGTTTTTTCATGCATGGTTGGGAGAATAAAGCTCAGAATTACTGATGACTTAGATAATACTCTTTCATCTGCATCAGGACTGAATCATTAAATAAGCTGGGTAATAAATTCATGGCTGCATTTCACATCAGTGATGCGTGCATTAGTATGGTCACTATAGTAATCACTGCAGTTAGTATGTAAAGGACTCTTTGAGAAGAGTGATATTTTATGTTTATGTCTTATCCGAATATTAACAATGGCACATTTTTTAAAAATCAATAATTGGCCAATTCTGTCCTGCATTATTACTCAGCTTGAGGTAGGACTGAGGTAGAAGGCATCAAAGAGCAGGGTAGGGCTCCCTGATTTTTATGGTTGGGCCAATGCTCACAATGCTTAGTTCTGTTGTTGGGTAATTATAAATTTGCTACCAGAAGAAATTTCTTAATCCCTTAAAAGGTGTAGCAAAATGGAATTCTGCAATAGGACATCCCCATTTCTGACATGTATCCTCACAACTCCTACCCTAGAAGGCAAAGCTATAGGCTCTTGATCTGACACAGATGCACCAGACAGGAATTTCCCTCTGAAAGGGGAATTCTATACCTTGCAGTTTGCAGGAGGAATCCCCTGTTTTTGCCACCCAGATGGTGCAAAAGGGACAGTTCTCAGAAATGTTGGCTCATTATACTTTGAAATGGCTTATGGATGAGGCTCTTGCATAAGAAAGGGCATTGTTATTCGCCAGAGATTAAGCCAATGCTACCCCATATTTAGGAAAGGACAGATACTGAGAAAGAAAATACACATTCAAAATTTAAAACACTAAACATTAAACACCAAAGAATCTAATTTTCACAAGTGCCTAGCACTTGCATGTCCCGTAGACTTCAGTTGGAGTTGTGGGTTTTTGGCCTCTCTGAAAAATCTGGCCTCTAGTTATTTCCATCTTCATACTTTTTTAGCTGGGAGAACTTTCTGAGTGCATCTGAGCTAAATGGAATGTGCCCCTAGTGCACAGTAAAGAACAGACCACTCAGCTGTAAATTCCTCCTTTGTGATAGATAGATTTTATTTTGTATATCAGTCATACCTTGTTGCAATGGTTCCACAACATCATAACATATTTCAACATATAGAGAAAAAAGAGAAAAGTATGTTTGAAAGAGTATGCACAAAGTATCATTATGTACAAATGTTATTTTCATTACACATAGAGCCTATTTCACTTCATTATAAATTCTTCCCCAAACATAAGCCCACTTCTCTATTCCTAAACATAATGCAAATAAAGCTGATGCCCAGTTATAAATGGGATGAGAATTAATTGGTGGAATTTCTCAACTTTGCACAGATGACAATGGATACACTAAGTGCAAGGCAGAGGTAGATCTGGCCCTGAGTCTCATTGGAGGCCATTGTAGTTTAGTGAGAACATTAGTCAAATTATCTGCACTTTATCCAATACCAGAAGATTTACCTGGCTTTGCCCAAGTCCTTAAGGGCAAGGAGCTGGGATCATGGGGAGTGCAGGAGTCAGGGCAGGGGTTTAGAGATATGGGGCAGGGCTTAGGGCAGGTATCTGGGAGGTGGAGGTTCAGGAGTCAGGATTGGGGAGCGAGGAAGACTCATAGTAGAGGCCTGTGGGTGGGGCGGGTGTGGGACTAAGGATGGGAGGATGAGGAGGGTCTCAGAGCAGGAGACGGATAGTGTGTGTGTGGGGGGGGGGGGGGTGTAGAAGTTGGTAGGGACCATGGCTACCTGGGCAGCAGGTCTCTATGGCTGGCTATGGTAGGAGCTATACTTCCAGTGCAGGGCTTCTCAAGGCTGGCTGTGGTAGGGGCCGCACTTCCTGGGTGGTGGTTCCCAGTGCTGGCTGTGGTGGGATCCGTGTTGGCCAGGGGCAGCACTGACTGGAGGGAGGGTAGGAAGCTTACCTCTGTCCCTGCCACGGCTGCCCCAATGGGATTATAGATGACCCAGTTCCCTATCTCAGGCCTCTTGCTGCTCCTCTGTAGTCATTACACATTATAATTGTCCCTGCTAGCAGCCCCACCCCTTCTGTGTTATGAAAAACAATCCCATTCCAGGCACACCCTACTGTCCTTGCACAATCAAACCCTGACCTTGTTTTAAGTTTTGACAAGAGGAAGCTTCATACACATTTGGTATTGACAAATTTGGCGTCCTAGGAGGAATTGTTGAACAAGCAGATGGACAGATGTCCTTGCTCAATCAAAGACAAACAAACTCTCTCAGATATATAGTAGATGTTATCTTAAAAGAGACAAAACCAAACTTCCATTAAATCACAGTTCAGGTTTTAGTTCTTTTATAATTTATTATTTTTTCTTTGACCTGAAACATCAAGCACTTCGTCACTTTAAAAGGTAGGATGCAAGACCTGATAGCTCTGAGTGATCTGAATTGGTGTGATAAACATCTCTTTTTAGATTTCTTCTCAAATAAGTCTAAGAGAATTAGGTGCCCAAATGAAATGCAGTGGGAGTTAGGCACATACATTCACTAAACTCTTTTGGAACTCTCAGCCTTCAGGTTAGAGCTTGTGGACTTCTAAGGATAAGTCTCTTTTTTGCTGGGAAAAAAGTTACCCAACTCCTTTGCATGACGAGCATTTGCTAAATAACAGAAATAGATCTCAAGTAAAACTGAATCCAAATATTCCCAAACTTCAACAGAGATCAAAATTCAAACTTGGCACAGATTGGTTCTTATTCAACTTGCTGTAGTTCTATGAATGTGGTGAACCAAAACTTGGATCCTAATATCCTTGAAATATAGGGGGTTCAAAAATCTTCCAAAATGTGCATTTACCCCTGCATAATAAATATCTGGTTCATGGATTCTATCTGAATGTCAAAGTAACATATTGCACAATATATCGGCTACATAATCTTATGCAGTGTCAATATCTAAAACATATGGCAGGTCTTGTAAGGACTTGAAATAAATCACACATTACATTCTGGGATTGTTCATCCCAAGGAATGATTCCTTGCATCCATTTTCCAAGCTTTATTTTAAAGCCGTATTTAAATCTAGATAATGTTACAATAATGAACATAACTAAAGCTCTAGCTATGTGAATTGCTGAGCATGCTAAGACAGCTTGCTGCCTTACACTATCTGTCCCATGAGCTTTATTTCACTAAAAAGAAATAAAACAACATGAAAACAAGTTCTCTTGACAGCGCTGAGATAGCTGAGATGGTTCACAAATGGTGATGCATTGTTGCTTTAAAGATACAGAATGAATAACACAAGGACACATAGACATAAAAAACAAAATAGAAGATTAATCATAAGCCCACAGGATAGGTCACAATGAAGACATATGCATATATCTACCAAAATTTGATCCTATCAATGACTAAAAGGATCAGAAGCTATAAAAATAAAAACAACAACATCATCATCAACATTTTTATAGCGTGTTGACATCTCTATAGATGAAAACACAAAAAAACATACAACTTAAAGAGAGATGAAAGTTTTGAATCTGAAGAATTAGATTATAAGCGATAAACACATGAGAACATAACATTCTGAAGCAAGCTGATCTATATAAAAGATGAATAATGAAATGTAAATAAAAACTCATTGTATAATGGGCATATAATGAAATACATTTTAAAGCAATGTTCTATAGGTGAACATAATACAGACAACCAATCCTTCAGATATCTCAGGTCAGTTTCACTGATGGTATAACTCTTAATTTCATCTGACTTGATTATACTATAACCTTAAGGGTGTGTCTAGACTACAGGGTTTTGTCGACAAAAGTGGACTTTTGTTGACAAAACTATACCTGCGTCTACACTGCCACCGAGATCTGTTGACATAACATCGACAGAACTCGGAAGTTTTGTCAACAGCGGTAAACCTCATTCTGCAAGAAAAACGCCTTTTGTCAACAGAGTTCTGTCGACAGAAGGCATTATTGCATCTACACTGTCCTTTGTGTCTACACTCTCATGTCAACAAAGTGACTTGCTTTGTCAACAGAACTGGATATAGTCTAGATGCTCTTTGTCTGTCGACAAAGCTTCTGTTGACAAAAGCCTGTAGTCTAGACGTACCCTAAGTGATGAACTTGTGATACAAAAATAGCTATTCAAAGATATCCTGCCAAGTATTATTTTGGCCCCGGGGTTCAAAATGATTTTTTTTAAGTTTCAAAAGCTATTTATATTGCTTAGAGAAATGTCTTCAGAATGATATCTGTGAGCACTGTGGTGATCTTCCTCAGGTGCCTTGGCTTGTACCAGTGCCCATCAAATCTGAAGAAGAGCTCTGGGTAAGATCAAAAGCTTGTCTCTCTCATCAACAGAAGTTAGTGAGTAAAAGGTATTACTCACTTTGTCTTTCAATCAATGTCAATAGCTAACTGTGGCTATGTCTACACTATGGAGTATGTCTACACCTTTGGTATCCCAAAAAAACTCCTCCGTGTCCAGGGAACGCATCTGTTCTTTCACTTTTTTTTTGCCGAAGAGAAGACGTGCTCTTTCAGAAGCTCTGTCTTCCTTCTTCAATGACGATGAAGGGCTCTTCCGAATGAGGAGGCTTTTTTGAAATTTGGCTCAGTATATACAGGCCAAATTTCAGAAAAGCCTCTTCCGAAAAAATGGAAAAAGGTAGATCAGTGTAGTCTAGACATAGCCTGTGTGTTGTTAAAATAAGGGCCTGGTTCTCATACAGCTTCCTTCTATTCACTGAGTTGCATTGTTGATTTTAGAATCGAGAAGCTTACTATGGAAAGAGGATAGAGGGGTAACTGAGTTAGTCTGTAACTGGAAAAGAGAGAAAAGGTAGAAGAATCAAAATCTAATTAAGGAATAAATAATCTACTGTGGATGTTGGTGACAGCACATTCTTTTGCTATTTGTGCGACATCAAAGAAAATCAAGTTCCATCTCAAGTTAGGGTTGGTCCTGCTTTGGGCAGGGGGCTGGACTTGATGACTTCATGAGGTCTCTTCCAGGATTCTATGATCTCTTGTTACCTATGTCAGCAGGAGCTTGGAGCATTGAGGCAATGTGATTTATATTTGAATAAAAACATATTTTTTATGGGTTTCTGGCTTGAGCTGGTGTTCAGAGGAGCATTTGTGGGTACTGGATGAAAGTCTGAGCTATCCAGGCCCTAAAGCAGTAAGAAAAGGACAAAAGAAGAAAATCTGCCAGTACCGCCCTTGAAGAAAGGAAGACTGTTTTGGCAGATATTTTTAAATTCCATATTCTACCTTAGAATACCAAGTGTGGGGACATATTTCATTTCACTTTATCACTAGAGACTTCAACTATTTTGTCAGTTACATTTTTCACACATTTTAATTGTCTTTGTCCTACAACGTGTTTAGTCTCCTTTCTCCGGTCTCTTGGTACAAACTGTTGGTCTGTGTGTCAGACCTGTCTTAGAAACATTACAGATAATGAAACGGAAAATTGCAAAAGAAGGACTAGAGAGACATACACTCATATAGAGCATACTCTCTCAGGCTTTATAGGTTCCTCTGGGTTATCATCTGAAGCACAATTAGAGAGGGCCAATTTACCAGCACTTCAAATTCATTGTGGTTATGGCCAATATCCAACAAAATGAACACTTCATAGAAAACAGCACAATACCAGGGCTGTAATGTGAGCTAAATAGTCACTGCTGAGTGAACTGATAAAATATCAGAATTACTATTGTACTGCTGACAACAGTTAATACAGGGCAGGTATTGTGTGAGAAATGAACTGTCCTAACAGATGGAATTATATTGACATGATGGTAGAGCATTCATCTTTTACCCATTCTTCCTTATCGCTGCCGGCTTAGTTTATTTAAGAAACAACATTCTTTTCCCTTTTCATTACCTTTTGCCTCACCTTTTGTTACAGTCCTTCATTTTTTTTATCTCCTTTATTTTATGGACTTTAACAAAAGAACATGCATCTAGTGGTATCTTGAGTGTTCCTGACATCAAATCCATATATTCTAAACATTCTAGGTTGGAGGGTGTTTCTTGTATAATGGTAGGAATTTGTTAGTTCATCTCTTCACCCTGGACCAGAATTTGTATACTCACATATCAAAAGTTGGCTTCCTCCTTCATATTTCGGCACCTAAATAAGTGGCTTGATATTCCAAGGTGCAGAATATCCCCAGCTCCAGATGGACTAAACAGAAGCTGCAGATGCTTTTATCATCTCTGAAAAATCACACAAATACAGGCTTGGGAGCTATTAGACACCCAGATTTGAAAATTTGGGCCTTAATATTTATGACCTAAAGGTCTGTCATAGTTAATGTTGCCAGGTTTTCTTGTAAAGTGTCAGTGGTGATGGCCTGAGCGATAAGTGCTAGCTTTCTTTTTGTCATTCTTTGGATTTGATTTGAAAAGGTTTATTATTATTATTGTAGACTGGGACTTTCAGATGGAACCAAAAGATGAAGGCATAAAAAAATCAAAGGGATTTGGATAATGAAAACTCTTAAGGACCTTTGAAAATCCAAATCTATAATCATCATCTCCATTTGTTGTGTGCTTTATTTTTGTAATATATAAATACAGAATCAACAAGAAAGAGAAAGAAATTAAATTTTATTTTATTTTCCTGGAACAGCCAAAAGATGTTCTAATCGCTACACTGATATTGTTGTAAAAAGAAATACAACAATGGTCAAAGGTCAATTGGTCTAGAACAAGGGTCCCTGGACCTCCCATCTGGAAGTTATCTACTTAGTAAAATGAAAACCAATTTGGGAAGTGTACTTTTGTGATCACAACACATAAACTCTTTGTTCTGCTCCTTAGAGGAAAACTCCCTGTAGAGTATCAGTGAAAAGCATATGTTCAATAAAGGATGTTACACTGAATGTGCATTTATTGTTCCTCAGAAGTTGTTTCCTATGGGGCCAAAGCATCTTCCTATTTTCAACTAAAGATACCTTTTAAGGTTCTTCATGACTGTGTATAAACATGAGGTGTTCTTTTTAGGACAGTCTGCAATGTTTGTCATATATGTATATGTATACACATGCACACAAAGTATTTGAAAATGTGTTAATTTTTATTGTTATCTATTCTGTAGTTTACTATTTTATCTGATTTTATGGTCTAGATGAAGATTTGAACTGTACACCCACAGGGGAGCATAGGGGGAAAAAACATTCCTTCCCCTGATACCTTTTAGAAAGGTTATAAAGAACCTTGGGCTTGGGTTCATGTAAGTGGGCAGGGAGGAGGAGGATGCAGAAGCTGGAAAAGGGTGGAATTAGAATTCCATGCCCCCACCCAAAATTCCTTGCCAATTCATTTATGGTAGCGTAGAGAGTGTCATAATCTACTGTTGGTATCAGTCAATGACAAATTACTATTTCCTCCCTCCCCCGTCCTTCCCCACACCAGAAAAGAGGAATCAGGTAGGAAACAGAATTTCTGAGGAGTGACTCTGAGGCACAGTTCCTACAGGAGTTATTTCTGGGGTGGTATTGCCACCCATTGCTCAAGGCTATTATTAAGACTGTCCAGCTTGATGAATTTAGGGTTAATGTAATAGAATACTGCCTCTTTCTATTTATAGCTGATAGTAAACAACTGGATAGATAACAGGTTAATGGATGATTCTGTCACAAAGCATTCAATGTTCTTCTCACTTCTACCTGCATAAGCTAGGAGTAGCTCTCCTGAAGTAGCATGGTTGCACTGGTGTTCTCCATCAAGTAGAGAAGCATAGACTAAACTTAGTTTCACTTACAGTCTATGTAATTTATTTTTGAACACCTCAAATGAGATCTGCAAAGGAGATAACACTTAGGTCTGGTCTACAATAGACCAGGAAGGTCAGCTTAAGGTATGCAACTCCAGTTGCATAAAATACATAGCTGGAGTAGACTTACCTTAAGACGAGCCCTAGCAGCGTCCACACAGCAGGAGGCTGATGGGAGCAAATGCTCCCATTTAGTTTTCCTTACTCTTCATGACTGAGAGGAGTACAGAAGCCAGGGGGAGCTGCCCTCAGTGTTTGATTTATGGGTCTATACTTGCCCGGCTAAATTGAACACCAGAAGATTGACCTCCAGGCCATTAATCCCCCGGTAAGCATAAACATGCCCTAAGTAATATATTCCCAGAGGTAATTGTCAGTTCACTTAACTTTTTTATCAGTTATTTGACATTAATTTATTTTCAGTGTTTTGAATCAAACCCACTATGATTCATTTCACAGTGGTGCTTGAAATTTAGCACTCTGAACTTTTCAGATATATATCACATGTTTATTTAAAATAAATATTTGCCCATGTCAAGCATAGTACATGTATTATTACACGGTAAATAACAGGTACTACAGGATATAAATAAATTGAACTACAGTAATTAAACACAAAGGTCTATAAAGGAAAATATATTCTACTTTTCAGGCACAATGTCCTTTTTATCCCTTTCCTACCTCCCACTCCTTTAAAAAGACATTAACACTAAGGAAGATAAGAAAAATATATTTTGGCTCCTGATAATATATATTTTGGCCCATCTGCTAACTTGCTTAATTTGGGGAGGGTGATCTGTCTTTGTAAAGTCTGGTTATGCTTAGAATTTGAAGATAAACACCTGTGGTCTATGCTTTTCCAGAAGGTTTGTATTGGTCCATAAAGAGCAAAGTCAAGTGTGTTCTTTACCATTTTACAGGGGAAGCAAGTGATGGGTTGAAGGTTAAGATCCCAAAATTCAGGAACAGGTTCTATTTTTCTCCCCACCAGAGTCAATTCTATAAATTTTTTCACTGATGATATGGCTAATATACTGCTTACACCTATCCTCTGCCTGAAGTACTGAGTTAAGGTTTGTTTTGTGATGCATTTTCTTATTCATAACATTTTAATTGAGATGCGTGCAAAAGATTTTGCAGCTGGTGCATTTCCAAGGGCAGTGAGCAGGACATGCCTTGTTGGCCATACATTTAATATCATTACATACACTTGAATGCCTGACTGAACATTCATACACTTTGCTTATATTCTTGGTTTTTAAATTTATATCTGGCAGTATGATACACTGTCCTGTGGAAATCTCCCGCCCCTTGTTTTAGAACACTCTAGCTGTCCCATCCCTGTTTTTGTCAAAAGGGATCTCTAATTTAAAAGAATGATTGAATAGTGAGAGCTTATCTTTTAACCCCATAGAAACTTATTCCAGGTCCAAATCATCTTAGACCCTGGCCATTGTAGAAAGACTCAGCCACCTGTGTGACCTCTTTATCTGTTACCTGTTCATTTTTCAGCCTCCCCTGTTACCATTACACATTTGTTCATTAACTGAATCACATCCAATTTAATAAAAATCAGCTTCTCTTCATGAATAATTCTATTACTAGTGAGAGGTCAGAAGCTGTCGGCTGTCTTTGGAAGTGAAGGAAGAAGGAAATCTTTTCACCTTTAAAGCAGAAGTTTTGGATTTTCATTTTTGCTTTGAACACAGATTAACTGTCCCTGAAGTACTGCAGCCCACCTGTCATTAAACAATTTGAGCAGGGCTATGAAACTACTTTTCATCCTCCTCACCAAGTATGACCATCTTCTTATAGAGGTTATATTGAGGACCCTATGAGCTTTGGGAAAAATCAATGTCACATTTGCAGCCCCAGTAATCAGTTTTATTTTAGTTTGCATTCTCAAGGCTATCTTCCCAAGGAAATAAAGCCAGAAATGCACTTATAACAAGCAGATTTTTTCCTATATATTAATTCAAAAATCTGTAGGTCATTTAATTCAGAGAAGGATTGACTGGGATAGCTCTTCTTGATTGCACGTTACAGTTTTTAAATTGTTTTAAAGTTGATTTGTGATGATTTTTAGCTAGATTATAGTAAGATTCTATTAGGTGCTAAGCAAATTAAGCCTTTGGGTAGAGGGTAGTGTCCACCCATTGTATGTGCCTCTGAAATCACAAAGCTGCGGATTTTTGGAAATGTTCCTTTAGGTACTTGAGCTGAAGAGACCTCAAAGTGCCTATCCATTTAAACAGAACTTCTGTAATGTGCCTAAATTGAAGGCTTTTGGATCCTGCCATTTCAGCCACTGCATGTGCATATGGTTTTCACATTGACAACATAATCTGTTGCTAGGATTTGCTAGGGTACCTCTGAGTTTTCTCCTCTGCCCCTTCCACTCTTAAGAAGGATTATTTGTTTTTCTTTACCTTTTAAAATATTATCAGTACAATGAAGAGGAAATTAAGCTTCACTAAAGTGACATTAAAATAATGTTATGTATCTGATTTAAGTTTACAAAGGAAACCCAACAGAAAGTGAAGCTGAATGCACTCAACTGTCCTCAAGTATTTCAGCTCCTAAGGTACTACTTGTAACATCACAGACTATTCTAGTGTTCTTTTCAGAGTATATCAGAGAAACGTAGGAGTTAGTTAGAATAGCTAGGAACATGGGAGTTAGTTAATGATAACATTCTAACCATAAATCACAGTTTCCTTTCTCAAACCTTTCATTGAGCAGTGTGTCTGTGTATGGATAGTTCAATTGAAATGTGTTTGTGTTATTTCTACCTGTGTGAGTGACAGATTAGTTAGTGAGCCGTTTCTGAAACTGAACAAGCTAATACTTCTTTAGTCACTATAGCAAGTACAGTGAATACATTCTTCTCCTTTTTGTTGTATTGATTTCTTCTAGAGGTGTTGACAAGGGCACCATTTTCCTGAAGACAAGCATCACAAAGAAGGCAAGCTAATCAAAACCACAAAAAGTTCAAAGAATAGCTGAACAGAACACCAGCTATAACCAAAGTACGATAAAAACCCTTAATGAAAAACATTTTGGAGTTTTAAGATAAAAATCCATGAATAAATATGCCTCTTAGACTTCTGCAGTTAATCATGTTTTGTATAATACCTGGAATATAGTCAAAGATTTCCACCTAAGGAAATTGGGCCTGATTCTCAGTTATTGTGAAATCTCTTTACACTGTTCTCACAAGTGGCCTTCAAATGGGTTTAAATTACACTGAATTTCCCAGCACAGTTTATAAAGATGATTATTGCTCTGTTTCTACATAGCTTTTATGTTACATATTATTTACAACTGTATGACATCAGAACAAAGTGAGCTAAACTACTACTAGATCTGAATCCTTCACTTGCATTGTTGGAAACAGCAGACAGCTGCACATGTAAATTACCATACAACTTGTGGGGAAGTGGAGAATGAGAGACTTCGAGTTGAATTTGAAGAACAATTGGGAAATTTTAGTTTAAATAGCTTTTGAAAGAGATCCCCAAAAGAAAAACAGGCATTTTAATGCTATCTAATGGTATGTTAAAAAGACAGTTAAGAAAAATTGTACAACCTTCAAACAGAAATATGATCATTCTCCGTTTCAGTAGAAGACTGGAATTTACAGATTATCCACATGCAAGATCTCTGTTTACATTAATTTCAAAGCAGACCAGAATAGCCTCCCTCCTGTTAACACCTTGTGTTCTGTTGTGAAGCTGTCATTTGATATTGGGCTTCTGCTGTCATTTACACAAAGACAACCTGTTTGGAGTGGGAGGGCAGAATTTGGCCCAAAATTTTAGCTGTTACTAAGTGGTGCTTAAATGTCTGAGGAAAAATGTCTTTTCCAAAGTTATCAACATTTAAAATGGGGTTAAAATGAATGTCCTGGCATAATTTTAAGTGTATTTTTCACCAATGTTCCCTGTAAGCTGTGTATTTTTGTAGGATGAAGACCTCATTTACAAGCTCTTCGAAGAATGGATCTGGCCACAAACTAAAGCCATGTGTTAATATGCTATGGGGCTTTTACTATTTGACTTGGTGACACACACAGTATGAAAGTTCCAAACCAGGAGAACTTTTATCTGTTTTCACAAGTCTCTGTTTCACTTGTATAACATGGATCCTAAACAGTCATTTAAAATACCCATAACCAACCACCTGGTGTTTTACTTCCCTTTCTATTTCCAGTGATTGTTTGTGGCTTTGTGTGCTGTCTGTTGCTTTATTACTTACTTTTACTCTTCTATATTGGTGCACTATCAATTGAATTTAGAATTGACATCCCAGAAAACCTGTATAAGACAGAGTGAATGCCTTTTACTATACTTTCCAATTCTGGGTTCCTGTTGTCCCTCTCCAGCTCATCTGTTGAAGTGGGTTTTGTCCAAGAAAGCTCACAATGTTACATATATATTTGTTATTCTCAAAGGTGCCACAGGACTACTAATTGTTTTTAAAGTTACAGACTAACACAGCTACCCCTCTGAGACTGAGCAAATATGGGTATGTCTACACTACAAAGTTAATTCGAACTAACGGACGTTAGTTCGAATTAACTTTGATAGGCACTACACAAGCACTGTGCTAGTTCGAACTTAATTCGAACCAGCGGAGCGCTTAGTTCGAACTAGGTAAACCTCATTGTACGAGGACTAAGCCTAGTTCGAACTTACTAGTTCGAATTAAGGGGTGTGTAGCCCCTTAATTCGAACTAGTGGGAGGCTAGCCCTCCCCAGCTTTCCCTGGTGGCCACTCTGGCCAACACCAGGGAAACTCGTATGCCCCCCTCCCAGCCCCGGACCCCTTAAAGGGGCATGGGCTGGCTACAGTGCCCGTGCCAGGTGCAAGCCTGCCAGCACTCAGCCAGCAGACCCTGCACCTGGCACGGCTCGAGCCACCCACCCAATGCCCCCCAGCCCTCCCCCTCTTCCCGGGACCAGGCTGGCGGCTCCCGGGAGCTTGCCCGGGACCGCAAGAGGTGGGCACCCGCCTGGTCTAGTGCGGACATCGTGGACCTCATCCACGACCTCCGCACTAGGCACAGGAATGTGGCTGGCTAGGGCAGGAGAGCTGCCAGCCTGGCCACCCAGGAGCAGGTGTGCATGAAAATCAAGTTGGTCCACTGAGACCCCCGACCCTGAGCCCTGAGCTTACAATGGCCGTCCTGGGTCAGACCAAAGGTCCATCTAACCCAGTAGCCTGTCTGCCGACAGCATCCAACCCTAGGGACCCTGGAGGGGATGGACCGAAGACAGTTACCAAGCCATTTGTCTCGTGCCATCCCTCTCCAGCATTCCACAAACTTTGGGCACGGACACCACTCCTACCCCCTGGCTAATACCACTCCATGGACCCAACCTCCATGACTTTATCTCACTTCTCTTTAAACTCTGTTCTAGTAGTAGCCTTCACAGCCTCCTGCAGCAAGGAGTTCCACAGGTTGACTCTTTGCTTTGTGAAGAACAACTTTCTGTTACTAGTTTGAAGCCTGCTACCCATTCCTTTCCTTTGGTGTCCTCTAGTCCTTCTATTATGGGAACTAATGGAGAACTTTTTTGTATGCACCCTCTCCACCCCACTCATGCTTTTATAGACCTCTATCCTATCCCCCCTCAGTCTCCTCTTTTCTAAGCTGAAAAGCCCCAGTCTCTTTAGCCTCTCTTCATATGGGACCTGTTCCAAACCCCTCATCATTGTAGTTGCCCTCCCCTCTCCCACCCTCTCTCTTCCCCTCTCCCACCTCCTTTTCCCAGTCTCTCCCAGTTTTGTTCAATAAAGAGAGATTCTGTTTTTGAACACAATTGTCCTTTATTTTGTACATCAGGAAGGGGGGCTAGGGAGGGGTAAGTGGAAAGAGGTGAGGGAGGAATGGGGTACGAGCTCCCGATGGGGAGGACTGGGCTGGCTCTGCGAGCTTCTGGGGGTGGAACCTCTCCTGCAGCCCCCCAATTGCCCCCTCTCCCCAGATGGCAGCCTGCAGCAAGTGCAGCCAGTCTGATGGCCGAGTGCTTTGATGTGCCCAGTGTGGGCACTCAGGGCACTCCAAGCCAGGACTGCTTTGCAAGTGGGGCACCCCTGAGAACTGTCTGTCTGGGGTGGGGGTCGGGACCCTTTAAGCACAGCCTTCGGCTAGCCTGAGACAGCATCTCCACGCTCTAAATCCTCCTCTGATGCCCTGCCGGCACTGCTTCCGGCCATCCTTAACCCCGGTTCAGGGTCTGTGTGGACAAGTTAGTTCGAATTAGCAAAACACTAATTCGAACTAGTTTTTTAGTCTGGATGCGTTAGTTCGAATTAGCTTAGTTCGAATTAACTAATTCAAACTAAGTTAGTTCAAATTAGTGCTGTAGTGTAGACATACCCTCTTGTATTAATATTTGTAAGGACAGCATGACTATTTCTAGTTGACTCATATATTTGTTTAGCAGCTTAATATCTGAACTATGTGTGGATAATACCCATGCAGGAGGGATAGTTTTGTGAAATGCAAAAGTGTGTAGCATGCTACTGTTTTGGCAAATGGTTAATTTTTTGAGAGCTGCTTTAGTAGAAATTCTGAAGATTTAGTGGTCTATGGGAATAGGTTGTTAAATTGGAGCTCTGGTGCATATTTTTTATGCTTTTACTTAATGGCCATATCTTTGATTTATTTATATAGTTTTTTTTTCAGTATGCCCCATTTTGGTCTGTTTACCAGTTTGAGTTGTTAGAAAGGATAATAAACTACATGTAGTAGGTTAGTCTCAATTTTCTTTGTATTTGATATTATACAGGCAGTCCCCGACTTACGCGGATCCGACTTACGTAGGATCCACACTTACGAACGGAGCTTTCTCGCCCCGGAAGTCGGGGCGAGAAAGCCCCGTTCGTAAGCTGCTCCGGTGCCCCTGGTCTGCTGGAGACCGTCTCCAGCAGACCAGGGGCACCGGGCGGGTTCCCGCGCTTCTGAGGCTTTGCCAGAGCAAAGCCTCAGAAGCGCGGGAACCGCTGCTGCTGCCCCTTGAGACCCGGTGCCTGTGGTCTGCTGGGGACGGTCCCCAGCAGACCACAGGCACCCGGACTGAAGCCGCAGCCGCGGGGGGGTCCCGCGCCTGTGAGGCTTTGCCAGAGCAAAGCCTCAGAGGCGCGGGGAACCGCCGCTGCTGCCGCTTTGACTGGAGCAGCAGCAGCGGCGGTTCCCCGCGCCTCTGAGGCTTTACTCTGGCAAAGCCTCAGAGGCGCGGGACCCCCCGCGGCTGCGGCTTCAGTCCGGGTGCCTGTGGTCTGCTGGGGACCGTCCCCAGCAGACCACAGGCACCCAGACTGAAGCGGCAGCCATGGCGGGGTCCCTCGCCTCTGAGGCTTTGCCAGAGCAAAGCCTCAGAGGCGCGGCACCCCGCTGCCGCTGCGGCTCTGCTCCCCGTGTCCCTGGACTGCTGGGGGGGGGCGCAGCTAGTGTGCCCCCCCCCCAGCAGACCAGGCTTTTGTTTTGGACTCTGGGGCAGAGCAGCTGGGGCGCTGCCGATTGGTCCTGCAGCGCCCGTGGGCACTACTGGACCAACCCTGCAGCACCCCAGCTGCTCTGCCCCAGGTCCTGATTCAGCCGCTGCTGGTCAGTTTCAGCAGCGGCTGAATCAGGACGTCTGGGGCAGAGCAGATGGGGTGCTGCTGGGTTGGTCCAGTAGCACCCCAGCTGCTCTGCCCCAGGCGTCCCCAAGTCAGCTTCTGCTGAAACTGACCAGCGCTGACTACAGGAAGCCCCAGGCAGAGTTGCTCTGCCCCGGCTTCCTGGAATCAGCTGCTGATCAGTTTCAGCAGCAGCTGACTTGGGGACGCCTGGGGTTCTTAAGTTGATTCTGTATGTAAGTCAGAACTGACGGTCAGTTTCAGCAGTGTCTGAATCTGGACGCCAGTTCCGACTTACATACAGATTCAACTTAAGAACAAACCTACAGTCCCTATCTTGTACGTAACCCGGGGACTGCCTGTATAAACATCTTTAGCATTGCTTCTCATTAATTATCCCGTGTTTTAATATTTTTCATCTTTCATACCTATGAACTGTTTAAAATACATATTTAAATCTAGACTTTTTGTTTGTACTGGTAGTGCACATCCACACATTACCTCAATATTGGTGTTGCACATAAGAAAATTCAAGCTGCCAAAAAGAAAATTCAACCCACCCAAAAGAAAATTCAACTCTCTCTAGGATGGAAATGTTATAGGGAACACTGGTTTTCACTATAACAAATCAATGATTAGTTTCAGTGGATCAGAAACAATTTATATAACCTTCTATTAGTCATAGTCACAAGCAAGACTCACTTGTTCTTTTGCCATCATTGCAGGTTCAGAGAGACAGGAAGAAAATGTAGATGGTCAACACTACAGACTCTTGTCAGCATAGCTATGTTGGGGCATGATACACTCTAAATTATGCTGGCAGAAACCCCAGGGTAGATGCATCTATACTTCTGTTAGCATGGCTAGTCTTGTTCTGGTAGGTAATTGTATGGTACCAGGAGAATTCTTATGTTGGCATACACTGTGTCAAATAAGAGGCTCTGTCCCTGGAGCTACACCAGTACAGATGCAGAGCTTGTGTAAGGTAGACAAGGCTTTACTCTTTTACTGTTATTCCCAGGACCCAGTGTTCAGAGCTGGCAAAACATGTTGTAAATCAGTGGTTCCCAACCTTTTTTATGCCAGGGATGGCAAACCCATTCATAAACTTTTGGCGGACCAGCAACATTTTATTTGCATATTGATTATGCAAATAATTAAAATGTAAATATGAAAGTTAAGTTACTGGTCTGCCAAAAGTCCTGGTGGCTGTGAACAACTGGCCTCAGGTTCCTTATGCCCCTTCACCCTTTAGATAGAATCCCCACCACCAGACTCTGCCTCTGTGCCAGCCTCTTGTTTCTGGCCATGGGGCCCTGTGGCCCCAAAACCTGGTGGCAGCCACAGCCCGCCCAATACAGCCACAGTCTCGGCAACAGCTGCACCTCAATGCAGTCCTGGCTTCAGCCCTCTCTGCCACATGGCTCCGACCCTGGGAGCAGATGGGGCTGCTGCTGCATGGCAGTTGCTGAGACTGTACCATGGTACTAGAAATAACACCGTGACCCTGCCTCCAGTCCCAGAACATGGGGCAGTACATCCAGTGTACCAGGTTTGGAGCCGAGGCTATTTTTAGTACCACGGTCTGGCCCCAGCAGCCACCACACAGCCACAGCCCCAGCTGCTCCCGGGGGCAGGGCCATGTGGTGGACACAGCCGGAATCGGGAATGGAGCCGGAGTCACAGTCCTATTTTTAGTACTGCGGCCCAAACTCCAGCCTTAGAAGCCGCCTCTGCCCTGCCCCACCCCTGGGAGCAGCTGGGACTGCAGCTGTGCAGCTCTGCTGAGGGGGATTTCCTGAAGTAAGTAGTAATCTCAGAATAAGATGCTACTTACTTCAGGTAAAGATGGCAGAATGTGGCCCACTTTAATACTGATTCTTTTTACTAAAGTGCTATCATTTTACTGCAAACTATTGTATTGCTTTGTTCTGAAATCACACTTTTGAGAGAGATGTTAGAGAGGAAATTATATGATTTAATTAAATCTGGAAGTGCCTGAGTTTGTTTATTATTGTGTTAATCTGTCTATCAAAAAGTCTTGCCCAACTTCAGATTGCCAGAATGCTTCATAAACACAGGAAAAAGTATTGTTGAAGGAAGATATTGGGAGTCTGTGTGTGTTTCATGATAGTGTCCGAAGTTCTAGAAGTCTTCTGCTTATTTTTCTCCAGAAGCCCAATGATCACCTTGAGTCAAGAAACAGTTCTCCAAAGCAAGGTGGCATAAAAGTATTGTTCTGCTGTTTGTAGACTCTGACCATTATCCAATAGTCATTTCTATAGCCTCTTTTTAATGAATGGGATTTGATAGTCAGCACTTATCTCTTTTACTATATATCAGTTGTTCTTGCACAGTGTTAAAATTATCTTCAAATCAATGTATCTCTTTGAAGTAACTTTGCTCGTAGGTGTTATTCATGTTGGCAGGTGCGGTAGGAGGCGGATCAGTAGCATTCTTCCATCAGTCTTTTTTCTTGGTAAGAAAACCAAACTGGATTGGAGTTTGAAAACAAGAGAAGAAAGGATGAATACACTATTCCTTTAGAAGTTTGCCTCAGGACAGTTTGGCATGCTACCTGACCAACACTGAATTCACACTTTGTGCAATAGAAAATTTTCGATTTTGAATTTGACAAGACATTGGTATCTTTGCAAAGTCAGAGAAATCCTGTCTTTCATTATTCTCACATTGAGGTATTGCATAATAAATAATTACATTTCCTAGCTAATTCCTTGCTATTCATTGAACACTCTCTAAAGAGGTAAACACCATACTATTGTTTCTTCCTCTCATCCAAACAAATCATTAGCCCTAGAACATAATGTATTATGATAAGATATCATGATTTCACTTTCAGAAAGATACAGGGCTAGGGAATAAAAGTAAAGCAGGGCAGAGATGTAGGAGAAAATATTAATGTGTTTTAAAAGTTGTGAACTAAATTGAATACTTGTTAATACCTGAACAAAGATCTCTATTAATTCTCTGTGGCTGTGTCTAGAATACACCTCTCTGTCAACTGAGAGATGCAGATTAGGCATGTCGAAATTGCTAATGAAGCAGGGATTAAAATATCCCATGCTTTATTAGCATAAATATGGCCACTGCCTTTTTCTGAAACTGATCTCAGTTAACAGAGAGATATAGTCTAGACATACCCAGAGATAAAGTATGGGTTATAGTAGTAGTAGAGAATACTATCAATATGTACAAGCTACCTACTTATACTTACTGGTATTTTTTGCTGTGCAGCAGCTGTGCAAGTTTCACAGTCGCTCACTAATGTACTTCAGTCTTGACTTGGAGGGACTTGTCCAGAAATCCTTTGCTTCAGTGACACTACCAGCAAGACCTAGCAGATTTTATGATAATTTTCTTCTTTATGACACAGACATATGAATTTGCAGAACTTTTTTTTTTAAATGACATATAAAGCAATTCTCTTGGAGCACATCTATACTACATGGAAGATTACCGCTGCCATGATTTTGAGGTTTGATTTAGCTGGTCCTCCTAGATCAAATTCAAAGGGTGCCCTCATTAGCGCCAGTACTCCCATGCCTCATGAGAAGTCAGGGAAGCCAAAAGGAACATTTGCTTCCATTGACCTTCTGCCATTTGGATGGGGATATAAGATATGGCAACTCCAGCTATGTAATTTACGTAGCTGGAGTTGCATTTCTTACTTCAAGCCTTCCATGTATTGTAGACCAGGTTTTAGTGTTTAATAGGATCTGCATGTTCTATGTAGCTTACGTGTCTCCCAAAATAGAACTAACAAGTAACATGTGAAGTAGCAATTCAGGAAAACATCTCGATCATCTGCTATAGCTGGTCATTATATCAGAATATGAGGTTCATACTATCCTTGAAGCTTTTATAATGTACATAAAATTACCACTAGCTAGTAAATGATAGATATTTTGTGAAATATTTGAGAATGTTTCAAAATGTATAAATATATTTTAAATACTCAGCTTATTAACTCCTGATTATATATTACAGACTAAGGGTATGTCTACACTACCCCCCTAGTTCGAACTGGGGGGGGGGTTAATGTAGTCATACGAAGTTGCAAATGAAGCCCAGGATTTGAATTTCCCGGGCTTCATTTGCATGAAGCCGGCCGGCGCCATTTTTAAATGCAGGCTAGTTCGGACTCCATGCCACGCGGCTACACACGGCACAGACTAGCTAGTTCGGATTAGGCTTCCTAATCCGAACTAGCTGTACACCTTGAACTAGCTGTACACCACAAGGTGGAACGAGGTGTACAGCTAGTTCGGATTAGGAAGCCTAATCCGAACTAGCTAGTCCGTGCCGCGTGTAGCCGCGCGGCACGGAGTCCGAACTAGCCGGCATTTAAAAATGGCGCCGGCTGGCTTCATGCAAATGAAGCCCAGGAAATTCAAATCCCAGGCTTCATTTGCAACTCCGTATGACTACATTACGCCCCCTAGTTCGAACTAGGGGGGTAGTGTAGACTTACCCTAAGGAAGTACAAGGGAGAATTTACACCCTTCAGTGCATGGAGGGAATTTGCCACAAAGTATTAAATAAAAAGAGTTGAGATATTTGTCATTCAAATACAGTTATACAGTAAATTGTCTACATATGTATCAAGGAAATGCAAAATTAAAACAAGAGCTTGGATTATTATTATTATGTTTTAAAAATTGCCTATATTTGTAAAACAAAGGTCAAAAAGATTGTTGATCATTACCGTAAAGAGAGAGCTTTAAAATACAATTTTATTAAGATACATAATAAACTCTTTTTATACTCCTAGTTCTCTTCCCTTTTCTAAGTAACAGCAGAATTTAGGACTTGATCCTGCTCTGTGATTTAGGGCACTGCACATGTACAGAGCATTTCCTTTGAAGAGCTCAAAATGTAGAAAATACTAAGTAGTTAAGCCTTGTAAAACCTTTAAAGGTATGCAAATCGGACACATTTTGACACTGAGTAAACGGAGACTTTAACTGTTTAAGTTCTTTGTCTAAGAAAGATGACATTGCAATATAAAAAAGACATGGAAGCCTGATTGCATACTGCATCTACATATTGATAATATTAGTAGAGCACAGTGAGTTTAGATAGCTCTCTCTCTTGAGTATTTTCAGTTACCAGAAGTCAGTGGAAGGAGAGAGAATGCCAGTAAGTACATTTCAGAAGATGCTCAGCAGCATAGATGATTAGTCCCATATGCATTACTTAGAATTTACTGGACACATTTTTCTTTTTCCTCTTTTATAATTTCTGGTTTGTTTTTTTCTCTGCTTTTAACTGGCTGAAGAGAGAAGTGGAAATGCCCAAACACTTGTTCTCCACAGAATTTTTTTGTATGGAAATTTGGATCCAATCAAGTAAGAATTGTTAGAAATATAATGACAGAGCATGTCCTAGACTGGAGAGATTTCTTGCACTGTTATGCAGACAATGACATAGACAGATGCTATAGGTGAAATACAAATATGTATTCAAACTACTGGGTGATTCTCAAAACCAAAGTGAAATTTCACAATATTATGGTTGAGGTTGTCCTGGTAGATCTCCTGCTCCATCAATAATGATAACTGTTCATCTACGTGCATATGCTCCTCTGTATGTTGTGCTATGTTGCACAAACAACCACCATAGCAGACTCGAAGAAAGCCTCCCAAAGACCATAAAATCAGATAAGAATTGAAGGCACCAGGCCAGGTTTTTGTAAATGAATCACAGTTATATATTTTGAAATATATTTTGAAATAATGGGCGCATTTAAAATAGTGCTGGTGTTTAGACATAGCCTAGTATTGCTAGCACTGCTAAAACACATGAAACACATAAATACATTCTACCAGGAGAGTATAAAATATATTTTGAAAGAATGGGTGTGCTATTCCGGTGTCCTTGTAATCATCATTGCATGAGGGTTAAGGGACTTCTCAGAATATCACTTTATTTTGAAATTACCTCAAAACAAACTATGCAATTTGCTTATTTATTTTATTGATAAATTTACAAATTTATCTTGAGGTAAGTGTGCAATGTAGATTACACCCTTACTGTCCCAGACACTGGCTTGCATGCAAACATCTTAACTAGGCCTACATGTTACTCACAATATAACTTTTGATCACTTTGGTTCAGGCATCAGGACTTACACTAGGTCCATGCTTCATGCTCTTTCTCCTATAATGGTTAGCTTATTATGATTTTAAATGGAACATATAGGCACATTGTTACAAGTAAACCTTAAAACGAGTAGAACAACAATAGACTAGAGAAAATAATTCTTCTATTCTCTCAGCTAATATATGTATTAAATATACACTTTGTGTATTTTTTTCCATCATTTTGTTGCACCACTCTCAAACTTTTCTGGCTACTGTGGCTCTTCTAGATCTGACAAAAATACTTACTACTTAATTTGTGTTCAGAGGATTTTTTTTGGAAGTCAGTACTGTTTAAATGGGCTGTAGATCAGACTAGTGAATGGTACACAAACCTCTGATGATTGTTTTGAAATGGGAAGGTATGATGTGAAATAATGTTGACTTTAATATTCTCTTGAATTTCTCTAGGAAGAGACTGATGAGTTAGAAGACATTGATAAAGGAGTGGGAGCTTACAACATCACAAAATACATGTACACTTCTGTAGGGGTCAAAGGCTGTTATTTTAAGGAATTAAATCGTAGTATGCAATCTAGAGTAGTTAAGTTACTTTGTGTATTGAAATTTTGAGAAATACATTGAACTAGTTTATCTTCATAAATGTATTAAAAGATTAAACAAGTAGATATAAGACAAATAAAAGTTTAAGCAAAATATGTCACTAGCCAAGCTAATTTATTGGTTTCTACGTCTAATTTATAATGGCCATATTCAGGTTACATTTGAAACATAATTTAAAAATCGATAGTTTGATTAATCTGGGTCATCCATTGCTACACTTAGTATTTAAATAAAAATGAGCAAATTACGGAAAACAATTATTTTACGGTTTACAGAAAAATTAAGGAGAGAATGAGCTCCCTTCAGTTTGATCTGTCTGGCTTACGGTTTGCTGAAAGTAGAATCTATGACTTCCCTAGGTTTTATGGAAACACAGTTCTTAAAATAATTTTTTGCTAACTTCTGTTTGACTGCATGTTCATCTATCAACTTTTGGTCAATCAAACTTTTATTTTTCTGATATTTACTTTCCCTCACTTCTCAACACAATGCCTGCATCTTTTTGGGGAACTGGCACAGACACAGCAATTTCTATAATCTCACACTTTTAAGCAGCTTTAGAATAATGTTTTGTTTTAACCCAGAGATCTTTTACCATTTAAATAGTGGATGTAGGACTTATATATGTGACCCTTTAAGTTGCAGCAAGCTGGGGTGTGAATCCATGCTAGCAATCTATCTAATGAACAGATAGTGGATATTACCAAGGTCTACATGAACTATTAGTTCATGGCAGGGTACTATAGAGTACATTTTCTCTCTCTCTCCCTCTCTCTCACTCACACACACACACAAACACAGGCACATTTGCTGTGAACAGAAGGTCATGTAGAGAAACCTTTAGAGGTTTAGTTAGTGTCTCATTTAGGGAACAATTATTAACACACTCGTCATGCAAGGGTTTGATTCAAGTGTCCAGGATTTGCTCTACGGAATAATTTTTGTACCCTTTTCTTCTCTCAGGGTATGTCTACACTACCACCCTAGTTCAAACTAGGTGGTTAATGTAGTCATACGAACTTGCAAATGAAGCCCGGGATTTGAATTTCCCAGGCTTCATTTGCATGTTGCCGGGCGCCGCCATTTTTAAATGTCCGCTAGTGCGGACTCCGTGCCAGCGGCTACACGCGGCACGAACTAGATAGTTTGGAATAGGAAGCCTAGTCCGAACTATCTGTATGCCTCGTTCCATGAGGAGTTCAGCTTGCTGGATCAATGGCCAGAGGCATGACATATTGATCTTAAAGTCTAGTGTATCCATGCCATATACCAGCTCACAGCTTAAACAGGAAGTGCCACGTGATAAGGAACTTGTAGGCCAATTTCTGCTGAGGAGCCAGATATAAGTTTTTTAGGATGCATCTATACTGCACCCTTAGCTCAAAATAAGATACACAATTTGCACTACGCAAATTGTGTATCTTATTTTGATTCTTTTTCAAAATACGCTATTTCAAAATTTGGCATGTCTACACAGTGCCAAGTTTTGAAATAAAATACTGTTTCAAGATGTCCCTTATCCCTCATGTAATGAGGTTTACAGGGACGCCGAAATAGCGTGTCTCCTATATTTCATAATAGCAGATGGGTTCAAAAGACGCAGGGTAGCTATTTCGGGATACTTCTGGTATCCCGAAATAGCATTCCAGTGTAGATGTATTCATAGTTGTTTATAAGCTATAAAAGGTGGAAACACCTCCATTTTATCTCTTTCCTGCTCCAAACCTCTGCACTGTGGAATATACTTATACTAATGGGAGAATCCTAACCAAAGGATTGACGAGCTTTAAATGATTTGGAACAACCAGAGACTTAACTTAAACCAATAGGTTATTCCATCACAGCTACATGACTGAACTAAGGATTTTTCATTTATTGTTTGTATTGACTCTTTTCATTTGAACTCTTTGGATATGTGTAGACTGCAGAGTTTTTCCAGGATACTGGAGGTGTCCCAGAAAAGCTCTGCCGCATCCAGGGAACATGTCTGCTTTTCCAAAAAAAATGTCAGAAAAGCAGACACATTTTTTTGGCATCCCTGTAAACCTTGTTCTATGAGGAGAAGGGATGCTCTGAAAGAGGTTTTTTCTGACATCTGGCCCAGTGTAGATGGGCCAAATGTCATAAAAGCCTCTTTCAGAAGAAAAGCAGAAAAAATACACAATTTGCATTTCGCAATTTGCGTATCTTTTTCTGACTTTTCTTTGTAGTCTAGACACAGCCTTCTTTCTTTCTTTCTTTCTTTCTTTCTTTCTTTCTTTCTTTCTTTCTTTCTTTCTTTCTTTCTTTCTTTCTTTCTTTCTTTCTTTCTTTCTTTCTTTCTTTCTTTCTTTCTTTTCTTTCGCTACGTCTAGACTGCAAGCCTCTTTCGAAAGAGGCTTTTTTGAAAGATACTTTCGAAAAAACTTCTTTCGAAAAAGAGCATCTAGTCTGCAATCTCTTCTTTCGAAAAAGTGAGCCGCTTTTTCAGAAGAGAGCACCCAGGCAGTCTGGATGCTCTCTTTCGGAAAAGCCCTATTTGCATTCAAGAACCCCTTTTTTCAAAAGAGCACTTTCGAAAAAAAGGCGTTCTTCCTTGTGAAATGAGGAGTACCGCCATTGAAAGAAAAGCCATGTTCTTTCTATTTAATTTTGAAAGAACGCGGCTGTAGTCTAGATGCAGGTGAAGTTTTTTCAAAAAAAGGCTACTTTTTTCAAAAAAACCCTGCAGTCTAGACACAGCCTTATTGGCAACAGCATGATTTTTTGTAAGATCTGAGTTCTATATTGCCTATGGCATGTGGCTAGTCCTTTTGGTTCAGAAGAACTCTTTTATTTGATTAAATTGATTTGGTAGTGATACAAGAACTGGAATGCCTACGGAAACTACTTTTATGATTTCTTCTTAGACATGGCAGTGGAACAGAAGTTTACTTTTTTTGTTTGTTTGGTATATCTTATGGGAGAACAGCTACCATCTTTGACAGTTGTCTGTCCTATATCTCATCAGTTTTTCCTGAATTTGATTTTCTTATTTGTGAGCTACAAAAGCATGGCTACACCAATAAACACATGTTTATTAACTCAGCAGCTATAATTTATTCTACAGCATCTGTCAAAAGCTTTATAGAAATTCATGGTGATTCAATATGATGGGCTAGGGACCACTGGAGACAATTGAAAAAGAGGGACTTTCAAATGCTCCATGCAGCCATGGAGAGAAAAGGAGGGGATATTGGCAGGAAAGGTGGGGATTTACTTTACCAGCCTCAGGTTCTGGTTCCTCCTGTGACATACCAGGAGGCAGTTGATAGACATATAGAATAAAATGCTTCCCCTTCCTCTGGGTCTTCTGGGCTTCCCCCTTCTCCATGGTCACCACATCCAGCCTGCCTGCTCCACCCTTGTCAGCATCCCATGAGACAATGAGGCCTCTGGTGCTGAAGTGGTGATCATGAGTCACCTTAGGCTCTCTACTGGGAACCCTGGAAAGTGTCCAGCTAAACTCCTTGAGGATTTGGCATGTTGGAGGACCCCTCCTTGAGGGACTGCAGGAGTCTTTTGCCCACTCGTACAAGATCTTCAGGTGCTCTATCCATTCCCACACTGGGCTGGAGGTCAGTGTATGCCTGTCTGTGCTGGCCTTGCTGATACTTCCCAGAACAGGTATAAGTTCCTGGTGCTCCAGGGGCAGTTGTGAAAGATGGTGAACTCCCACCACACATTTTTGAAAACCTGAATATGCTCAGCTGACCAGGCAGCTGCTCTCAGAGGAATACTGGTTCACCAGTACTGGTCAAAGGAGTGCAGGTGAAAGCTGAATTGATCAGCACAGCTCACTGCTCCTGGTGACAAGGGGACAGGATTTTTACAGTATGGATAAGGCATGAAATAATTCACTGCATTATGTGACCAAGGGATTGTGAACTATTGAACTTGGGCCCAGGTACAAGCACATTGCCCCCATTCATATCACACACTGGCATGGGAATTCAGCCATGCCACTACCTGAAACATGTTCATACCCACACTCCTCAAGTGGGCTAGCTTTCTTGCCCGATATACTCCTTGAAAGCTGGAAGGTGCAGAAGGTGTTGGCACAACTATCAGCATGGAACTGGATCTAATCACCAGTCTAGATGTAGCTTAAGAGATGGGAGCAACATCTAGTAGCAGGGAATATTCTTCTCCTAATAACCTTTTGCCTACAAACCAGAAAACTGCTTCAAACATTTCCTAGATGTGGCAGCTTTTATTAAATTTTTAACAAAACATAAGTCCTGAGTGTTTGGCCTATGTTTCAGACAGTAATTTTCAGAAAGGACTTCAAGTCCTAGGATGTTTAATTCAACACATTTAATACAAGACTAAATTTGTTTTAAAGATAAATTTCTGGGAGGGGATAGAGAAAATGTATATTTAGAATATTGAATGGTAGAGTTTTGTTAAGTTTGGCTGTGGCTAGCTTTGTATAATATTTTGATGTGAGGCTGCTAGGTTACAATGAAATTAGAATTTGGATTTGAGTGGGCACATGTGATTTCAGTGGGTTGGCAAGTGGGGCAGGAGTACTGTCAATCCAATCAACTGCCAACTGGTGGGTGTCATCTTGGATGTCATCCCAAAGTGGTACTTTTAGTAAACAGCATTACAGCACTACAAAATGCAAATAACCTCATACTGCGACATCATTACAGCAAGTACTGAGGTGGTAATTTTGGAAAGTATATAAAATAAACTTGGTTGCTTTGTGTATCCAAATGCCTGCTGATAGGTGGCAAGCCTGCTGTTATTTTTTCTTTGAACATCCTTTTGTTTTGTTCTGTCTCTCTTTACAAACGTATGTGCACATCACTGTCTGCTGCATTTAAAAAAAAAGACTTAACTATTAAAATGTTAGGAGTCCTACAAGTGCTTAGACAGAATTCTGTGGTGCAAATGACTAATTCAAGCACTACACCCTGAGACTACAACAGGGATGAATTTGGTAGAAGCTGGGCACCCTTATTACATAAAAGACTCCAATCTTGCAATAAAAGCCATACAGATCAACTGCTGCATTTGCACAGAGCCCCTTGACTTCATTGTGTACAGGCATAATCAATGGCAGGATCAGAGATAGAGGTCTGCTGCAACTAACACAACAATCTTTAAGATGGAAGACATTAAATCTAAATCAGATTGAGATCATACACACACATTACTAATCAAATAATAGTTACAGCTAAACAAAGAGTTCGTTCTCTGCTTGTGCGATATCCAGGGCTACATAGACATTTATTCTCAACTACACTCAATACTATGAACTGTGGAATTTACTTGATAGCTGTTTCTGCAATTGCTCACTTTCTTGGCTGACTGCAAGTACTCTAAATTTCAGCTGTGCTGCAGAATTGTGACTGATCAGAGAAGCCACATATTGGTTTTAGTTCCCTGACAGGATGTGTCTCCAAGCACTTGCTCTGTAAAGTTTGAAATCATCTACAGACCGGATCTCTTCTTAGTTCATCTAAAGCAAAGAGAAAGGGGATGTTATGAAAATGTACAACCTTCTCATGTGAAAAAAGTGAAAAATGAGGGCAAACATAACAGGAGTTAAAAATACCTACTAGATAGGTCAGAGTAAAAGATAAGAAGTAGCAGCCATTACAAAATCATCACATAAGGGCTGGAGTTGTCATTCCCTACTAAAGATAAAGAGTCAGCCTCAGAAATGTATGCTTGGAATAGTTCTTATAAATGATCAACCTTGGAGTTGAGAAAGAGACGGAAGACTGCCCAAATGAGTTATGACTGTGGAAGGAAGTAAATTTGCATCTTACATTCCATCAGCCTCACACCCATGTAAACATATATAGTTCAAATTGATTTAAAGGTTAGTTGAATGTTAGCAAATAATATTTTGGTCAGCTCTAGTAAAACTCAAGAGAGACAAATGAGAAAGAATGCAATCTCACCAGAGAGAAAAAAGGCAAACAGTTATGAGAACTGTAATGTCCAGTGAAACCTGAATAGCAAACATCAAGAGCTTGGAGGATCTTAACCCTCCCCTCAGATAGTGACAAATTTTCATCTTCTAGAAAGTCAGCTGCATTTAACAGCCTAGTAGCTTCCTGCACAGTGGGGGACAACTTAAAGACATCTGAAGTTGATGCTCCATTCCTGCTGTGTTTTTACATCTCCAATAGTGAGGCAGCAGGCAGACAGGCCCAGCAGAGGGTCTTTATATGTGTACTTGCTTCATGCCAAAATAGGGAATAAACTGTTGAAGTAGAGCAGAAATCAAGAGGAAACTTGAGGTCTTCTGCAGGAAGTTCACCATCTGCACACATACAAAGCATTCTGCTGGGGGAAAAAATAGAGCTAATGGTCCAAGAACATTCATGGAGAAGTACTAACAATGCATTGAGCAAGGAATCGACAGCTAGTAGATAATGAGCTGATCCAACCAGAACCATTATAGGAGACTCAAGACATTGGAAAAATAGGGAAAGATGAACAAGGGCATGTCAGCAGGGAGAAATTGGATGTTTAATGGGCTATAGGGTGTGAAGAAAGTGTCTAGTCACAGAGTGTATTGAGCAGTTAGAGAGAGACCACATGTGTGGGAAAGGAAAAGAAGGGAGTGTAAACTAGTAAAAGGTCAACCATTTGACATCAAATTAAGATGGACTCAATGGATATGTCTACACTGCAATGCTATTTCGGGATACCAGAGGTCTTTTGAACGCATCCACTATTTTGCCATCCCTGTAAACCCCATTCTAAAAGGAGTAAGGGAAGGCTCAAAATAGTGCTTTATTTCAAAATAGACTCAAAATAAGCTATGCAATTTCAATAATGCAAATTGCATCTCTTATTTTGAATTTTGGGTAGACACACCCAATATTTCACCTGATATTTGAATCAAGACTTTTGAGTTTTGAAAATATTTGAATCATTTTCTTTTTTCTGCCTTCATTTTCATGTATTTCTGCATTTCCTGATCCCAGCTATTACTGGAAGTAGAATATATGTGAAATCTTACCAGAAAATCTATTCATACATTTCCAGCTCAACTGTACAAATTTAGGTGGTTCAAATCATCTCCCCTTTCAAGTGAGTACAACTTTAAACTACATTTCTCATTGCGCTGATTTATAGGAAATGTGGTTTGGAAGCCTGGTGCACCCATTATCTCTGTTGTATAAAAAAGCCTCTGCTTGAGCTAACTTATTTTACATATGCATTTTCTGCAACAACACTAAACTGTAAGGTCTAAGGTTTTAAACTGCATCTCATTGTGATCTTTGTCAAACCTTGCAACTTGCTGTAATCTTTGTAAAACTTTGTAACTCTCAAATTTACTGTAAGCTGCAACCTTGTAACCTTTGTAACACTCAGCCACTTTGTTTGTAATTTGCTCTAAACTGCCTTCACCCCTGAGTGATGAAGAGGTGTGTGTGTGTGTGCGCGCGCGCATATGTGTTTCTTAGAAGGAGTTAAAATGCTGAGGCTGGAGAACATGCTGATGAGTCATCAGAGACAGCTGCTTTGCTAAATGAAGGAAAGTCTGGTGATGAGGTGTGTGAGTCACAGGAGCCATACAGACACAATATAAAAGGAGAGGGAGCACAGTGTTTTTCTTGACCAGCTTCCCCAGCCATGATGAGCAGACAGACCCTCCAGGACCTACATGCCTTGGCTCCTTCTGCAACCCATATGCTTGTGTAAGTGTGTGAGTGCCTGAGGGCAGGAATGAATGTGTGTGAATGAGTGAATGAATGGAGGTGTACATGGGCTTGATTGCTTGTGTGTGTGTGTGAAAGAGAGAGATAGCGCTACATCTTCTTTAGTTTATACCTTTAGTGGCAGCTCTATCGTCTTTGGTTTAACCTTGTAGTGCAAATAGTGGAGTGCTAATTCCTCAAAAAATAAACCCATACTAGTGTAACCCTTGGTGGTCTCCAGTGAGAATATTTTTGGGGTAATAATCTCCTGTGTAGTCTTCAAGGAAGCCTGCCCCACAGGAAAGAATGGGGGCCCAAATTGCGACTCCCATAAGGCAATGCACTGCAAGGGAATCCCGTTTTTAATATTTAGTTGAATTAACTGAAAACAAAATATCTTGAATGAGCTTAATGGAGTGAAATAGTCCATATAATCTAAAAGTATATATTACATTTCAATTCTCCTAATGAAAAAGTAGATTTTTTTTTTAGCAAAATCAAAATTCTCCTTGAGAATTTCTATTTTGTAGTAACTGAATAACCCATGAAACCTCCAGTTTCTTCCTGCTGATATGCCATTATTCATCTTCTATATCAATTAAAATAATCTTCCAATAGTGTTTTCCCAGCCAGCTCTTATGTATAAATGTTGGTTGACTCAGTAACGGCCAATTCTGAACAAGTGAATCTCAGGAAAGGAATTTCTAAGAAGATAGTGGCATGGCAGCCCAAAGTAATGAGCACATTTCATGGTTCAGGAGATAAAAGAAAAATGCATTTAGCTGAGTGAGGAAGAGGTGGGCAAACAGGGCATTAAGACTGGAATTACTGGTAGAATGGAGAAGGGGAAGGTGACACAGTGAGAGATTAGGGCAGAACAAAAGCCATGATGGAACCAGGTAAGTATCCAACATGGGGAGTATTTTTTTAATATGGTCAGAGATTCAAAGAGGGGGCTGACTTGGAGTACAATTTTCATAGTCACATACTTAATAAACAGTGGGTACCAAGGAGTGCCAACAGTAGGAGAATGAAGTCGTTAAGAAGAATAAAAAAAATAAAATAGTGGATTTTATATGATGGACAGTGAAATAAATAACTTTTATATTTTGAAATCATGATGAAGACTTATGTTGACCAATTAGCTGAATTGCAACATGAATATATTGCTTGATTTCTTAAATTTTTCATGCTGCTTTTCCAGGTTTATAATAGCTTCACAAATCAGAATAAAAAGTTTTAGTTCATTTGAACTTCTAACACATTTTAATTGTATTGAAAATTAAATATCTTAACAACCTTTTAATTATTTTAATGAGCTGCAAAGATAAATATTTCTTAAGTAATGGAAGTGATGCTAATTTGGATATACTGTACTTCATTTTTATTTTACTTTTATCAACAATAGATTTGCAAATTCATAGTTTTTTTTCTTTGTTTAGAAAAAAGACATTGCTTCTCACTTATCATTTGCATTTTGATAGACCAAATAGTGTCATAACTGATGTCTCAAGTTTTAGACAGCATAGTAATGAATATATTTCACACTATTACTTGCTCAAGTCATAACACTTCTCAGATCTTTGAGTAGTTTTTTGGGTTCATGCAAATTCAAAAATGATCGTGGAATGAGACCATTGTGTATGGATTCCTGAAATCAATACTAAATTGACCCAAATGAAAACAAATTTAATTTTCAATTTACAAAAGTTACAAACCTTGAAGAAATACTCAGTAAAACTTACCAGAGTAAGTAACTTAGATAAGTAACCTTATCTAGTAGGCCTCCCTTTCTGCAGAAAGACATGATCAGAAACAGCTGAGCTAATATAATACGTCTTCTCAATACAGCAACTTTGAACTTGTGGGGTTTTGTTTGTTTTTCTTTAATTTTCCCAGTTTTGATTTATAAAATACATTTGCTTCCTCTCTGATAAATGTACTTCTGATGACAACCAATGTTTTATGTCTGATTCTAAGTCACTATGGAGGTGTTGACAGTAACATGAACTGAACTGGAAAGATTCATATAAAACCCTGGCAAGAGAAAACCACTAATGTTATCCAATGGTCTTGGCCAATCTCTCCCAAAACTATTGCCCAGGAGATGCTCCTGCAAGACGTCCTCTCAGTGCAGCAGATTACATTGCAAAATGCAATGTTTTGTGATAGCCGCCTCTTTGATATGAAAGCATGACATGTGTTTGCTTAGTTGTGGCACGCCACCTTGCTGTGCTAGGTCACAACTAGCTTTTGACAGGCTATGCCTGAAGCAGACATGTAGGACAGTTTTCAGCTCAACATCATGCTTGCTATAAAATATTTCATTTCTCTCCTCGTTTTGGATAAGTAATTTATTTTATTTTGTTATGTCACACATGTTCATAAACTATATAAAGAAAACAGATGCCAATTTGCTCAGCTCTAAAAAATTTAAATTCCAATGATATGGCACATAATGTTTTATATACTGTGCATATATACCCTTAGTGAGTGGTGCTTCTGGTCTTCGGAGCTGTCAGAACTCCTTTGAGTCAAATGAACTAACATTTTCCTTCGAAACAGCATAAAATATATAGGAGCAGGTTTATGTCTAAGAAATTTTACATTTATTTTATTTTTAGGGAATCAACTCCTGTCTCCCACACAACCCATTTGAGTTATTGAATATATGATGGTGTATTTGGTATATTTTCCTACTTTTACAAATTCATATTAGCAATCAACTCCCTATTAGCTACCCATCAGAAATGAGTGAATTATTCTACCTGCAGTGCAATAGAAATAATGTATCAGTTAAATGCATTTTTGATGGCATAATTTTCATGAATATTTTGTTTTAGGAATACCCCTTTTAGGCCACAGTTATTTTACAAGTTACTTTACAACTTATTTTGGCATGTGGAAGACATAATAAAAACATATGATGACCTAAAGCAAACTTTGACATGTGGAAAAATAAAAATGAATAGAAATTCTAACCATCAACACTCGAGTCACTTTTCAAAGATAAGCATTATAGATTGGATAGCAGAGATTCACCCTAGAGTCCTTTGTTAGAGCTTGTCTTCACTTACTGGAGTTCGATCTCCCAGGGTTCAGTCTAGCAGGTCTAATAATGATATGCTAAATCGACTGGTGATCGTGCTCCTGTTGACTCCAATACTCCACTGGGTTGTGAGGAGTGAGGGGAGTTAATGGAAGAATTTCTTCTTTTGACCCCTCTCCTCCCACCCTCACAGTGGGGACATTGCAGTAAGTCGAACTAAAGTACGACGAGCCCAGCTATGCTATTCAAGAGCTGGAGTTGCATAACTTAGCTCAATTTTGCCCCCAATATAGACCTGGACTTATCCTGTACCCTCTTGGGTAGTAACTACATTTGTCTCCCCATCCTTTTTTTTTCTTGTTAAGCAGTTACGTCTCAGTCATATGCAATATGGTTTAATAATACTTGCCTACCTCAGGTAGTTTTGAGGCTTTATTTATTAATGTTTGCACAATATTTTACTGCGTAGAATAAAAGGCACTGACATAAATGGAACACTATTGTTGCTTTTACTCTCTCTTCTCTTCCTATGTCCGGTCAGAGGAGTCTTAGTTTTCAATTCCTCCCTTCCCCAGCCCTTCCTGTCACTCATACAGAAGAGGATTAGCACTGAATTGGACAAGGTGCAACTCTAGCAGCTTTCTGCAGAATTCTATGCCAGCTGCTGAGCCCGTTCCAACAGTGTGCCACAGGCAAACATCTGTTGCTACCTGTCACCCGCCGGTATCTAGTGTCTTCTAGACTTCTCCTGGCTCCTATATTCCCCAGTGCTGTTTTTGATTTTCTGCTGTCCTTCATGATTTAGTCTCTAATATCTTGCATGAATTTCCTTTCGTCTCTTGCTCATTTTTATTAGGTTTTTCATGTTGTTGTTTTGTTGCTATCTCACCAGCCATCTGGCCTGCTAATTTTTCTCGGGCTTTTAGTATTTTCTTCATTGCTGCCTTGCATACATTGGAAAGGAATGAGTATGTTTCTACTGTCAGGCTTGGAACACCTTCCTCCCCCTCTCCCAAGACTACATTTCTCTTCCTTTGATTGCGTTTTGCTTTCTAAATTTGAAGTTATCAGGCAAGTGACAGTTATGGTCTTATTCATGCCATATTTCTGCCTTCTCTTTCTTCACTTATAATTCAGTCCTCCAAGATTCTGAACACTTCCTGAAACTGTTTCAGGCCTTCAACTCTCCTTAAAACTATTGAACCAAAGCACTGGGCCATAGACAATCCTCAAATGCATGGAGTGGAACTGTGCACTGGCCTGATGCAATTCAGGATTGTTAGGCTCTTGAAGCATAGTAGGTAGGTTGGTTGCTCAGCTCTTTACTAGCAAACATAGCTGTGTTAAAATAACCCTTCAAGGAGTGTGGTGGTTGAAGCGATGATCATCAGCTTAACTTATCTTAACCTGAACATTTATGTTGGTATTAAATTTGATTCAGGGAAAAGATGAATTTTGAGCTAATGCTGAGAAGCCATTTTACACCCTCCCAGAACAGGTTTTTTTTTATGAAGGAAGCAGCTAATTCTCTAAACTGTTCTTCGTTTGCACTGAATATTCTGCTATTGTCATTGGTCTTTGGTACACACAATGTCATTCTCTCCAAAATTTAATATCGTTGTCTATTAATTCAGTTGCTACCATTAGAAGCACTTCTACAATTCTGTATGTGAACCTATCATAAGAGCCAGAGGCTGTTTGACTGCTTTCAGATTATGCGATGATTGTCATTATTTGATGGAACAGTTCTTTGCTGTTAAGGTCTTTGAAGTTGGAATTGTTTTCATCTTGGGAATCTCTCACGACTAACATAGTTCTTCTCTTGAGAGCAGTTTCTCCCCGGCAGTTTTCCTCGCTGCAAACTTCTTTTACAGAAGCCAAAGTAGTATTTGCTTTTGTGAAATGTCTCAATATCTGACACAAGTGTTCTATCTAAATAATGTAGCAGAATGTAAATACATCAAATGGAAATGTAAAGGGGGCAAGAATGCTTTTTTTCTCCTCTTCCCATTGTCTGAAGAAAAACAGCTTTAATGCAGCAAGCACCACTTCACATCAGTGATTACTATGAATTTTTTTGCAACTACAATATATAAAATGTTTCCTTTAACTCATGTATTGCACCTAGAAATACTTTTGGAAGTGTGAAGTATAAACAAAGGCCAGCAAGTAGACACTGCTGGTCCTCTATCTGTATTGGGAATCACCTAGCATACTGAATTTGGTACTGGAATCCAAATAATGACAATTTTAATATAATGCACTGCTTCTTTATCTGCTACCAGAAATTTGCCTAGATTTTGTGAATTATTCAGTCATCGATAGGTAATTTTTAACTGATTTTTGCCTCAAAGATTTGATTCAGCTCTTAAATTGTTAAATAGTCTAGTTTTAGAATCAATACTTAAAAGTGTATATTACATGCTGCTAACCGCACCTGGTGCCATCAATGCACTTTACTCCAGCAAATGTATATTGTCATCCTAATTCACCTCATCAGCAATATTAGAGAATCTCTAAATTAGCTAGCTGCCTTTTAGCTTACAGTATGATATAGTTTCTGATAATAGCCATTTCATTTCTGGAAGCAAACTTTCCCAGGAGAGAGTAATTTTTTGTTTTCAGAGAAAGATAAATTAATACACGTTTTCTGTGACAGGGTTGAATACTAGACAGGGAGGGATTAATCCCACACTGAGGGTCAAGGAAGCTGCTCCCTCAGCCTCCAATGGGAATGCTCCAAATGGACTTCCTGTATAACTCAGTATGACTACCTCAGCTGACCGCTGAGGATGGAAGACACATGTAGCAGGCTTCTGTATGGAAGCTGTTGGACTCAGACCACAGAGGCTAAGCAGGCCAGGATCCAGACAGATAATCAGCTAACCATGGACACCAGAGACCCAAGAGACTGAGAGGCTGTTCCACTGGAAGACAGTGGAAAGTAACCCAAGTGAACTAGGTTGTGATCTGATTTTAGGAAAAGGCACTAAGTCATTGTTTTATGATCAGATCCCTCTGACCCTGTGGTAAATAAACTTGTTGCTGACAAGGCCATGTGCTGGTACCCCGGGAATTAGTAAGGGCTTCTATCCCTCTACCCCAGTCACTACCATACCCCTTTGGCGGTGGCCTGTTCTCCTCTGATCACTAGGCTATGGAGGAGGCAGCCTCACTGGTTCTGGCTATTAGGTTGTACAACCTTGAGGCTAAGGATGGCCAGGTGGACTTAGCTGTGGGGCTATAATGTAGTTTCCTCACCCATAAAGGGGGACAGGCTACACTTGCCTCATAACACCTTCCTTAAATTTGGTTGCAGAATTTCAGTAGGAGCCTTTGATAAAGAAAAGATGGCTGAAGCATGTGAGTAGGCTCAATTACTGGCTCTGCCACAGAATTTGTGCATCATAGACAAATGACTTAATCTCTTTGGGCATGTCTACACTACCCTCCTAGTTCGAATTAGGAGGGTAATGTAGGCATACCGCACTTGCAAATGAAGCCCGGGATTTGAATTTCCCGGGCTTCATTTCCATAAGCGGGGAGCCGCCATTTTTAAAACCCCTCTGGTTCGAACCCCGTGCAGCGTGGCTGCACGGGGCTCGAACTACGTAGTTCGAACTAGGATTCCTATTCCGAACTACTGGTACACCTCGTGGAACTTGGAACGAGGTGTACCGGTAGTTCGGAATAGGAATCCTAGTTAGAACTACCTAGTTCAAGCCCCGTGTAGCCGCGCTGCACGGGGTTCGAACCAGCGGAGTTTTAAAAATGGCGGCTCCCCCTTATGCAAATGAAGCCCAGGAAATTCAAATCCCGGGCTTCATTTGCAAGTGCGGTATGCCTACATTACCCCGCTAGTTCGAACTCTCTGAGGCTGAGGATGCCACCTGTAAAATGGAATATCACTTCTCTTCTCTCACCATTTGCCTCTTGCCTATTTATTAGTCATGAGTGGCAATGGGGTTTTCATTCCATAAAAACATGGAGATTTTGAAATGTTTTGTTCTGAAGCAGAAACAGGGCAAAAAAAGAAAAATCTCATAATTGTGCACAGTGGCAAGCTAGCTGGAGATCTTGCCATCCTTACCACCTTCCAGATGGTCAACACAAGGGGGCTGATCAGGTAGGGAAACAGCCATTCAGCTCCTGGGGGAAGCCAGTTGCCCAGGAAGTCCGTGGTCCTTGAAGTGTGGCTTCATGGAAGCTCAACAAGTGGCCTGCCAAGGAGCAGGACAGCCAAAGAGTTTCCCATGAGAAAATGGTGCTTTGAAGATTGCATTTTCTGATAAAGCCTCAACCAGCTGTGATGTGTATACTTTAAGGGCTTTGGACGTGGACTGTTTCTTACTATTCAGTGTAAAGTATACTTAGCACAATGGGACCCAATTTGAGCAGGACTTTCAAGTAGAGTTATACAAACATATTAATTGGGAATCCCCCCAGACTTACCTCTATCACAGTGGTGGGCAACCTGCAGCCTATCAGAGTTCTATGTGTTGTCCACATGACATTTTGGTTACCATTTCCCAAGAGCATGATTGCCAGATTCTGCTGGCTTCTGTCCATGTCATTTTTTTTCCCCTACCAGTATTACTAAAGTGACATGCACATAAAGCAAGGGCATGTGAAGTGAGGTGTGTGCTGATTGCATATAACATTGATTGTTAGAGCAAAGTGCTCCCTCTGTACTGCTATGGTTCAATCAGCACACCCTGCAAATTCTAGGTGTGCAAGCACAGTTAACACAACCTCCCCACCCGAGAGACTGTCTTGATTACAACAAATCTTAGGGCCAACTGTGGTGAAGGGCTACTCATGCGGCACACTCACTAGCATCGGTTGCCCATCACTAGAATCCTGCAAATCTGTGGATACAGTAAAGCCTGTGTTATCCAGCACGCTCGGGGATTAGGGAGGTCCGATCATCTAAAAATTCCGGTTATCTGAGGATCCCATCAACCTAGGAAAAACCAATGGACAATAAAAACTTGAGTTTTACTATTAATATTGGTAGTGTTGTAGTGTGTGGCAGTTGGTCTCACATTTCTATTTTGAGTTAAAGATGATTAGTACTTCTTAAATAAAAAACTGTTATGCCAAACATGGTAAACCAAGGCAGGCCTGTGCACCTGAAGATGTGACAGTATTGTGGCTGGGGGCAATGCTGGTTAACAAAGTTTTCTGCTTAACAGAGTGCCAGATAACAAAGGTTTCACTCTATATGCTTTATATATGCTTTATATCTGCAAGCATCCATGCATGTGGATGTGAACATCCACAGCTTATTTTTGCCAATACAGATACAAAATTTGTAGCCACATTCGTATCTAGAACCCTGCAAATTTGCGGATATCAGCTTTATATTGGTGGGTATTTGCATTTATGGATGTGGATGCCCATATCCCCGGCTTATTTTTGCTGATATGGATGCGGATATGGATACACTTTTTGTATCCATGCAGAGTTCTACCCATCACTGCTCTGTTCAGACATGTCCCATCCATAGAATGAATTGGGGCATCTGCCCTTTGCCCCACATTGAGGGTCACATAGCAGCCACCTCAACTGTCCTCTTCAAAGCGATCTTCAGACAAAGATTATTATTGCACAAAGCTGAGGTGACTGATGCAGAGGTTCAGGCTGCCTGATCTCAGTGAACAAAACAAACTACATAATATTTTTAATTATTCTCTTGCTACTGGGTGAGAGATGTCTTTGTGAAAAGGGCTAGAAGAGGAGCAGATCAGATTGACTGTAGAAACAGGCTGAAAATATGCCATCATCACTTACTGAAGAATTACTATTTTAGCAAGGTTAAGCACCTATGGTGCTTTCAGTGGGCTATATTCCTCCCCTGTACTTGGAAGAGAGGATGAATTATGAAAGACCTCATAGTAGACAGGGTGTGTGTTGCTGAATTCTTTGAAATTTTTAACTTTAGAAATGTTTAGAGACCAACGTTCCATTTATGGTTGCAAAATAGCTGAGGGTAGCACAGCCTTTGAGACTGGCACCCACAGAAACAACATGTGAGATGACAGCCTTATAATTCAAATTTAGTCACTTTCTAATACAGTTTTCTACTTGATCTGTAGCTGAACTGAATTCAATGTGCCTAGATTTTTCCATGTCGGTTTTATGGACTAAATTTAGATAAAACAGCATGATACATGGAGATTGAAAAGAGGTGAAATATTACATCCAGGGCTTAAAACTAAATGCTAATTGGTATGGAATGTCCAGCAAAACTAGGACAAATTTACAGAGGGACCAATAAAAATTGAACGGTTATTTCTATTAGGTAACTGTTGAATTCTTACACTATAAATTAAGAGAACAGTTGGAACTCACCTTTAAAAATTGGTTTATCCTATCTGAGTAATAGTCAAGTGCACAGATCACCTTGTCAACTTACAATGAATTCTCAAAGACCAGTTCTTAATCAAATCCTTCTATTTAAATAAAATATGGTTCTGTTGGTACTAAGCTGTATTTCTTAGAGTATTCCCTCTTGCAACAGAGGGTCTTTAACAGATTGTTGGTTTTTCTTCATAGAGAAGGTCCATTTTCTAGATTAGAGCATTGCCTGAGGTCAGGGATCAGATAAATTGAAAGAATAAAAGAATAATGGTAAATACTGTTTAAACTTTTTGCATCAATAATAAGCGTTGGTAATTTTGACTAGAAAAATGAGTAAAAAGTTCATAAAAATGCGCTAACTCCTATCTTCATTTAATTCATTTGAGGTATCGGATCTTGCACTACTGTGTAGCATTGTTATATCTGACTCTGACACCAAGCTATCTCAAAAGTACAAAATACTTTTGGCTCATTACCCGGATACATTAGGAAACTAATTCTTTAAGCAATAAGAACATGAATACATTTACTTGAAGATCCCATTGAAGATTTTATAGTATGTTACTCAAGCTCCTAACTGTTGGCTACAACTGGCCCTCTGATGGAAAGTTTCTGTTTGTGGCAGATTTTTGCAATGCATTTTTTAAATGAATACAAAAACATTTTGTGAATAGGATACCATAATTCTCCTGTTTTGTCCAAAGTATAATACGGTATTTAAACTTTAATGTAATTATCAGTTTTTACTGGAGGCTTCATCTTTCTCAAGTTAAAAAGAAACTTTTGTCACTTACCAAGAAAAAAATCTTTTTTCAATCCTAATTAAGAATATAAATGTTTTTTTAAACATTTTTGGTGATTTAATAAGTGGATTGTACTTCAAAACTCCAGAGATCAAATTGTTTTAAACAAAGAAAACAAAAGTAGTCTAATTAAATGGAATTTTTTAAAAATCTTGAAAATGGGATTTGTATTACACTCTACAACATTCATTTCACTCAGTATGGCCAAGCTCACTCACCTATCTTACCTTGTGACTAGTCTCCCTGAAATTAATGGGACTAGTTAAATAATAAAATGCTATTCAATAATTTGGTCAGGAAGGCTTAACTGTGAATGCATGTCTGTCAGAGAGGTGTAGGTCTAGATGGACCTATTGCAGATGTTGCATACAGTGATATCTATAATTAAGGTCGCCCAACATTATGAGATCCTTTTTTCAGTCGCTTATAACATTTGCCATCAACCTGTTTGGGCTGAAATTTTCCATGATGGATGTCCATTGGAAATGACAAAATGTGATCAGGTAATTAAAGGTTATCCTAATGCAAAGTCACAAAGAATCTGAGTTAAATTTGCAAAGACATTGCCTAAGTGTTGAGTTCTTGACTTTTGCAATCTTAATGCTTTTTTAAATGTAGTTTTATTTGTATGGAAAATATATTGATATGATATGTATTTGCCTCCAACTTTTACATTGATAAAAGCTTTATTCACCAACTACAATATTTATTTTTTATCTTTTCATGAGTATGTAAGCTTTATGAGAATGTTAATTTATAGCCTATCTATGCAGTGATCACTCCCATAATACAGCTTGTCAGCAGGAATAAAATTCTGGACATTCAAAACAAGCCGCAAACTAGTTAATCTAGTTCTGTAAGCCATTAGTAGTATATGTGGAATCTTCCATTTTGTGAGGCCATCACCATCACATATACACAGACATTTCTATGGTACTTTGAAGTATAGTTTTGGGGACTGCATGCCCAACTTGAGACCAATGGATGGGATCTAACTTTTAAGAGATCTGAACAATCCCACTTTGAAAATCGGGCCCATTTAAGATGTTGCAAGAAGGGCTCCCAAAAACTGAAGCACCCAAAATTAGTAACCCTTTTTTGAAAATTTATTTCCAGACCCCACACAGATCACCATTAGATTATAATTCTCTAGGCCGTTTATAAACTTGGATGAAATCCTGAACCTCCAACCAACCACTGGCCTCCAGCGTGAGGTGCTACTTAGCTCCAGAGGCAAGAGTTGGAGCTATTGGGTATGTCTTGACTACATGCCTCTGCCGACAGTGGCATGTAAAATAGGCTACCCAACATAGTCAGTGAAGCGGGGATTTAAATATCTCTGGCTTCATTAAAATAAAAATGGCCGCTGCGCTGTGCCGGCTCAGCTGATCGTCGGCACGGCGCGCGAGTCAAGATGTGGATCAGTCAACAGGGGAAGCTTTTGTCAACCACTCCCTTATGCCTCATGGAACGAGGTTTACAGGAGTGGTCGACAAAGGCGTTCCTTGTCAACTGATCCGCGTGTTGACTGATGCACTGTCCTGACAATCATCTGAGCTGGCACAGCACTGTGGACATTTTTGTTTTAATGAAGCCAGGGATATTTAAATCCAGACTTCATTGACTATGTCGGGTAGTCTAATTTACATGCCTCTGCTGACAGAGGCATGTAGTCTAGACATACCGTTTATGTCTAAGTTTTATCCCTGGTGATCATTTATGATGGAGTAGTTTAGACTCCCATATTAATGTTCCCATATGTTCCCATTATAACCCTTCATATCTGATTTACAACAAGCCTTCTATGTTGAGAATTATTTGTAGGAATCGTTATATGCCTGAGTCTTGAAAGAAGTCAGGAAGCCTGGGATATTTTGCACACTTTTCAGTGATTGCTTTTCTTTTCTTTTTCTTTTTTTCATTTCCTTTTGTACTGAAAGGCTTAGGCATACTTTTAGTAGCCTTCAATACCTTAACTGTAACTTATTTTAAAATAACCTGCTGTGGCCGGGTCTCCCAGGCAGTGGGTGGCCTAGTGGTTAGGTGTTACCTGGGGGTCTGGGGTGTAGGACTTCCAGCTGCTCATCAGAATCTGTTCTTTCAGTTTGGGGTGTGGCCCCAAGAGTCCAATCTTCCCCCTCTTCAGTGTGGTTTTCCTTTTGGTTCTCCCTCTTGTGCCAGGGGGAGAGGCTGGAGGCTTGTGTCCTCCTGTGGCCGATGCAGCAGACAGCTCTGGCTCAGGTCCTGTGGACAGCAGAACCAGCTCCTGCCTTTTCGCTAGTTAGCCCCTAACTGAGCTAGGTTCCCTCCTTTTATTCACCCTCCAGGCATGGCATTGGCTGCAGGTAAAATGGGGTGGGGCTAATTTGACAAAAAGGCCTTGTTTAGCCCCTGCACCGTCAGGCCCTCCTCTCACTCCCTCACACAGGGGTTATTTTGAAATAACTTACTCCGCATCTATAAGGCGGGCAGTTATCTCGAAATAATGTCAAAATACTGTCAAGCTGGAGAACTTCTTATTCCGACTCTTGTAATAGAGGAAGAGTGCTCTATTTCAAAATAAGTGCTGTGTAGACACTACCAATTTCAAAATAAGCTTTGCAATTGACATAGCTCAATTTACGTAGCTTATTTCAAGTTAAGCCCTGCTGTGTAGATGAACCATATGTCTCATTCAAAGAAGATAAAGGTATTGTATGATCCAATGGTTGAAAATTAAAATGAGACAAATTCAGACTAGAAATAAGGTAAATTTTTAACAGTGAGAACAGTTAACAGTGAGAACAGTTAACTCTTAGAACATTTTGTCCAAGATAGTTATGATCACTGATACTTAACAAAATCAAGACTGGGTATTTGTCTAAAAGAGATGTGTTAGTAATTATTATGGGGACATTCTATGGCCTTTGTTATACAGGAGATTACACTAGATGATCACAATGGAATTTATTAATCTTTACCTTTGTTGGGATTGGTGTGTGTTGTTGTTTTCTGTTTTTGAAGCTGGTTGAAGCTAGTTGTCTTATAAAGGTCTTATCGGCAATTCTTCAATCTCTGTGAAAACACTCTTGTTAATTCCTCTCACTAAATCAGACTTCAGATAGGTCTACACTGGGGGGGAAGGAGAGGGATTGATTTAAGGTAGGCAACATTATCTTAAGCTGAGCTTGGCACCATCTCCACAGTGGGAGGTCGATGGAAGAAACACTCCTGCCAGCTTCCCTGACTCCTCACAAGAATAAGGTGCCAACAAGTGCACATTCAGTGTTCAGTTTAGCAGGTCTTTGCTAGATCTGCCAAATCTAACTCTGGAAGATCAATCTCTGCAGCACTGATCTTCTAGGAAGTGAAGATGTGGCCTTAAAAGCTTCACTGCTTTCTTTTTACTCTTTGATGTCATGTTATATGTAACCACACAGTTCTTTTATTTCTTCTGTAACTTCACAATACTCTAATGATCTCAGTAATGCCTGGCAGGTCCAGCCTTGGTGTGGAGATGATGTAGAGTTACCTCATCCCAGGAGTAGCTCTGGAAGCCCTTGTACCTTAAGCAAGTACAAGTACATAGCTCTGAAATCTCCTGAAAAATCCCTTAGATGATGTAATGTACTTCTTTCAGCATGCACAGACAGATCTGTTGGGCAGTGTCAAGTAGGTTGAGTCCAAAATTATAGGCCTGTGTTGACATAAGTAACATGCCTATTTTCTTAGTAGGAATAATTGGGAAGGTGAATGGAAGGTTAAGTTCATTATATTTGTTTTATTTAAATTATTTTTACTCTGCCTCTCTATTAAAAATATTTGAAATGACTTACAAGTTTTTTTAAAAACACAATAAATAAATATATATAACGTAAAATACAGGAGTTGTAAAGGTTGCAAGCAATAGGTTGACAACTAGTATTCTGGAGTCAGGAGTTCTATGCTAAAATAAGCAATCACACCCTGATGCTAGGGACTTTGGGCAAGGTAATCCTGGAATGTAGGGAGCAGGTTGTATGTGAATAAAAAATGTATGGATTATGTACAGCAGTGAGTGGCATCCTGAGGCCCATAGGCTGCATATGGCTCATCAGGGTAAACCACTGGCAGGCTGCCGGAGATGCTGCTTGACTTAAGTCCACAAGTACGGCTTCCAACAACTTCCACTGGCCATGGGTCACCATTCCTGGCTAATGGGTGCTGTAGGAAGCAGCAGCTAGCAAGTCCCTGGGGTGTGTGACACTTTCTGCATCTCCCATTGGCTGAGAGGTGAACCATGGCCAATTGAAGCTGCAGGAGAATGTACCTGCAAAATGCAAAGTTAACAACTTCTCTGGTGGCCTGCTAATGGTTTACCCTGATGAGCTATAAGTGGCCTGTTCCTGCAAAGAAATCAAACTACAGTAAATGAGTTTTCAGATTAAATACAATGTAATGTGTACACTTATGTAAAGGAAGAAACTGCCTGTGTAACTTTGTACATATGGGATTCCTCTTATGCTTGTCTGATTAATTCAGTATAGTTTTGCTGAATGCCAAATAAAGGAACTTAAGTGATGAAAGCTGAAGTGAAACTGAGTGATTTGGATCCCAGAGAACTGGATGAAATGTTCTCCCAGAACTGCACAAAGTGTTTTGTAAAAGGTCTTGAAGCGAATCTGAACAATAACTCTGCCTCCTCTATACAAACCCTGTTCCCCTTAGTTTCTAGGACCAGTTTGTGTGCACAGGACAATCCCATAATTAATTAGTCTTTGCATGCACCACCTTGGCCACTCTTTATATAGTCTACGTTGAAAGCTACCCTATTTCTAACTCAGTTCTTTGAATCAGAGATTACTTTGACTTATCCAAAGTAAACTGTTATAGATACTGGTATAATGTATTCATATTCTATAGGAATGCTAACTACTGTATAACAAGAAGAAACACTGTCACAAAAATGAACAGAAAGTAGACCAATTCAGCCCTAATTTAATGGTAAATTAGTGATGAGCCTTTGAAACAGGTGTGGGGAACATTTTTTGGGTCAGGGGCTACTAACACAGAAAAATCAGGCAAGGGCTGCATGCAAGTGAGAATAAAAAAACAACCCCTCGCCGATGCAGCTCCCCAACTGAGAAGGAAAAAGATGCTCTCCGCATTCCCCTCACACAGCAGAGCCTTGGGGGGCCCAGGCTAGTAGATTTTGGGTTCTGTAGTCCCATGAGAGGTGGCGGGGGCTGGAGCACCAGTACAGGCTTCCTAATGCTGGGGTGGGCGGAGCCCCAAGCCTCAAGGACTGGATCCAGGCACGCCAGGGACTTCATCTGGCCCCCGGACCTGAGGTTCCCCACCCTGCTTTAAAATATGTTTACGGTTACTTTAGACAAGACTCTGAAAATGTGGGTCGTTGGTGAAGCATATTTACAGCTTTAACTAAACTCTTTGGCTGCATCTAGACTGGCAAATTTTTCCGCAAAAGCACGTGCTTTTGCGGAAAAACTTGCCAGCTGTCTCCACTGGCCGCTTGAATTTGCGCAAGAACACTGACGATCTAATGTAAGACTGTCAGTGTTTTTGCACAAATACTATGTTGCTCCCGCTTGGGAAAAAGCCCTCTTGCGCAAATGCTTTTGTGCAAGAGGGCCATTGTAGACAGCTAAAAACTGTTTTGCGCAAAAAAGCCCCGATGGCGAAAATGGCGATCGGGGCTTTCTTGCGCAAAACCGCGTCTAGATTGGCACGGATGCTTTTGCGCAAAAGCACTTTTTGTGGAAAAGCATCCATGCCAAAGTGCTTTTGTGCAAAAGCGTCCGTGCCAATCTAGACGCTCTTTTCCGCAAATGATTTTAACAGGAAAAACTTTTCCCTTAAAAGCATTTGCGGAAAATCATGCCAGTCTAGATGCAGCCTTTGTGCTGTTAGACATGTATTGCTACCTTCTCAACAGTGCTTTTGCAAAACCAGCTCATTCCACATCATAGTGAGAATGTGGATAGAATCCTATAGCCATATTAAACAAAATGCAAATGTGAGTCTTGGCTCTTAAGCTGCTGTCACTTCAGGGTTGTTCAGGATTTTCTTACCCTTCTCAGCAATGATAAATGTTCTGTTTGTGAAAAAAGCAATAAATGTCTCTTTTTTTTGTATTATTGCTGGGAGATCAATCCTTCATGACAGCCGCAATCATGCTATGAACAGCATTAACAACAAGAAAGTTCAACTCATTTTAATTAGTTATTGTTTGAGCAGTTCTTTGAACATGTAGAGTGATATATGAGCACTAAGTTTTTATTATTACTTTAAGTAAGTTTTTTATTGGGTTTATTGAGAAAAATTTGAATTTCTCACAGGAAATTGGACCGAAAATTGCTGTTAACTAGGAATCTTGGGAACTGAGCATGTAAAGGGATTAAACAAGCCACAAGTCTGACAACTTTTACCATGGAATTATGGATTTATTTTTTAATAGACACTGGCTCTAAATTCATTTAAAATGTTAACACAGGAAACAATTAAGAGCAGCAGAAGGATTTGGACAAACAAAAAGATTAATCAAGGTTTCTTCAAAATGAAAAATCTCTTTAGAAATTATGTGAAATACCATGTGGTAGCAGAATAAAATCCCAAATTGTTCTAAAACATACTGCAGAGCAACAAAAGTCCAGATGGAAGAAGACTTGAAGTAGTGCATTCATTAAGGCTGATAAATCATGCATTATTTTATGTATGAAATTATGTTGAATCACACTGTATATTATTTTATAACCTCCAAGAATACACGCTAATAATCTTGATCATGGTCTTGGCTATGAAGAGATTTTGAAAACTCAGAGCCTAGTAACATTTTTTTTAAATACTATGAGAGGTGCTATTTATTTGTAAAAGTTTTTTTTTAAGTTGATCTTTCCCTCCCTTCATTCTTTTCTCCTCCTGATGCAGCTATTGCTATTGCTCCTCCACAGATGGAGGATGAGGAACTTTTATTATATTGTGATTGCGAATTTCTTTTCTCTCATCATCTTGGAAGAGTGAAGCAGAATAATATGACTGACTGTGGATTCCCCTTTGTGTCATAACTATTAAGCAACTCTCTGAGGGTATGTCTACACAGCAAGGTTATTTCGAAATAACAGCCGTTATTTCAAAATAACTTCACTAGCATCTCCACAAGCCAACCTCTATTTCAAAATTAATTCAAAATATTGGAGGGTTTATTTTGAAATTGGTAAACCTCATTCCACAAGGAAAAACATCAATTTAGAAATTGCTATTTCAAAATAAGTGCTGTATTGACACATTTCAAAATAGGGGACCTCCAGTCCTTCCCAGGGTGCTCTGGTAGCCACTCTGGCCACAACCAGGAAAACTCCTCTCCTCTGCACCCTCCTCGGAGCCCTTAAAGGGGTAGAGTCTGTTTGGCCACCGTTCCTGTGCAAGCTCCAGGCCTGCCAGCCTGGAACCAGCAGTCGCTGCACCTGAGCGAGGCAACCAGTGCCAGCCAGCCCTCCACCACTCCCCAGGAGCAGTCTGCCAGCTCCCAGGAGCCTGTCAGGGGCTGGAAAAGGTGGGGGCCTGCCTGGTCCAGTGCAGAGATCATGGACCTACTTGAGGTTTGGGGGGAATCCTCCAACGTCCATGATCTCTGCACTAGTCAGAGGAGTGCAGCCGTCTACAGGCGGATGGATGCCAGCCTGGCCACCAAAGGCCACATGTAAAGCCAGGAGCAGGTGCACAAGAAAATAAAGGAGCTACGGCAGTCCTATGCCAGGGCCACAGGGGGCAGCTCCCAACCAGGGGCAGACCCAGACCCCTGTGCCTATTTTGATGCCCTGGACCGCATCCTGGGGGGGGCTGGATGGTCATTGTCCCTGGGGCAGAGGGCCTTGGCCATGAGACCGAGGAGGAGGATGGCCAGGAGCCTGGAGGGAGCATGCCCAAGCCATCCCAGAGAGCCTGTCGCCGGTGTCATCCAAGGCCAGGGAGGTAACATGTGAGTGCCATCGTTGTCTCCTTATGTGGGGGGTGGGGGCAGGGGCGGGGAGGAGAGGGAGACCACAGATCACGCAGCAACCTATGCATGTGCCATGCCACCCTGGGGCTTTGGCCTTTTACCCACACGCGTGTATGTATGAAGACACATAACATGCTCCTGTCCCCAGGGTGGGACACTGCCCGATGCCCACCCTCCACAAGCCCCCTCTACACAGAGGTTGGGGACATCTCCTCCTACCCCTCCTGCACTATATACAGCATAGGGCCATGGGTGCAGACCTGGGCAAGCTCCCACTCCCGGGGATAGCAGGACATGCCGAACATGGCCTGTGTGCAAGCACATTGGCTCCAATGGTGCGGAGACCTGCTGTCCGCACGTTGCAGAGGAGGGCTGAGCTTCACCCACTGTGTGCCCAGGGATAACTGACCACTTTTCTTGTTTCTCCACAGCCGCAGAAGCTGTGAGTGCAGGGTGCACCATCCCGTCCAGGAAATCCTCCCGCACCCAGGCCAGCAGGCTGATCTGTAACCAGGAGGAGTACCAGTGGCAGGATGTGGGGATCCTGCGACACCAGCACCATACCCTGGACTAAAGGGTGCATGAAGACCTGCAGCTGCAGTGGGAGAGCTGGCGGGAGCTGCTTGACCAGGGCCGTGCCATCTCTGACCACCTGCAGACCCCGGTGCAGAGATTGCTGCCTCCTGCCGCTCCAGCCCCTGCTGCCTTCCCAGCTACCACTCCTCCCACTCCTGCTCCCCCTCCTGATTCTTCCTCATCCTCTCTACACACGCCACCCTCCATACCCACTCCTCGGGGAGGCCGAGACCCCCGCACCCACAGTGCTGGGAGACAGGAGGGCCAGCAAGACCCCCAACCCTGAGCTTCTCCTCCCCCTTCCTCCCCTTGCCTCCCCCTTCCAGCTCCCTCTTCCCAGGTTCCCCCTCCCCTCTCCCACCATCTCACCTCCCCTCTCCTGCCCTCATTCCTTGCCCCCAGTTTTGTTCAATAAAGAGAGTTTGTATTTGTCAGCACATGTGTCTTTATTTACATGAGGAAGGGGGTTAGGGAGGGGTCAGTGAAAGGATATGAGGGTGAAATGAGGCACAAGCCCCCAGTGGGGCAGACCAGGGAGACTTTAGTCCTCCTCCAGGTGGAAGCTCTCCCGCAGGGACTCTCGGATAGGGATAGCCCCACGATGGGCATCCCGGCTGGCAGCCATGCAGGCCTGTGTGTACAGGCCAGCCAAGTGGTCAGCCTCTGCCATCCAGTCTGGTAGGAAAGCCTCCCCCTTCCTCTCGTACAAATTATGCAGCTCACAGCATGCTGCCACCATTTGAGGAACATTCCACTCGGAGAGGTCTAGGTAGGTGAGGAGACATCTAAAATGAACTCTGGCATTATAGGCCTGTCTGGAGGGGTCGAGGTGTCTTGTGTAGGGCTTCATTAGTCAGGGTTGTAGGGGATAGGCTGCATTCCCCCACCAGGTATACAGGCATGTCCACATCCCCAACCCTGATGTGGTGGTTGGGGAAGAAAGTCCCGGCGTGCAGCCTCTAGCATACGGAGGAGTTGCAGTAAACCCGCACATTGTGTGCTTTGCTGGACCAGCCCATGTTAATGTCCACGAAGTGGCCCCGGTGGTCAGACACAGTCTGCAGGATGATGAAGTATTCCTTCCAGTTTATGTACAGGGAGACCTGGTGTTCCGGGGTGCAGATGGGGATGTGTGTCCTCCCCCCCCCCCCCCCGCAGTTGGGGAATCCCAGGGTGCCAAATCCCTCAATCACCGTATCCACATCAGTGAGGCAGATGACTCTGCGGAGCAGCACTCTGTTGATGGCCTTGACCACCTGCAGAGGGATACACAAAACCGAGAGTATCAGAGGGGTAGCCGTGTTAGTCTGGATCTGGACAGTCCCTACGCAAAAGAATAAATGGACACAAATCAGATATTAGGAATGGCAATATACAAAAACACGTAGAACACTTCAATCTCCCTGGACACACAATAGCAGCCAATAGGTAGCCATGCTGCAGCAAAAAAACTTCAGGACCAGACTTCAGAGAGAAACTGCTGAGCTGCAGTTCATCTGCAAATTTGACACCATCAGCTCAGGTTTAAACAAAGACTGTGAATGGCTAGCCAATTACAGAAGCAGTTTCTCCTCTTTTGGTGTTCACACCTCCAGATCAGCTACTAGAAGTGGCCTGCATCATCCCTAATTGAATTTACCTTGTTATTTCTAGCCTGATTCTTGCCTGCATATTTATACCTGACTCTGGAAATTTCTACTTCATGCATCTGACAAAGTGGGTCTTTGCCCACGAAAGCTTATGCTCCAATACATCTGTTTGTTAGTCTATAAGGTGCTACAGGACTCTTTGTCACTTTTATAAAACCGAGAGTCACTTGGGTGCTAGGGTGGCTGAGAGTGCTCCTTCCCTGCCTCTGCCCCATGCCCCTTCCCCAGGAGTAACACCCCCTGCAATCCTGGCCACCGGAGGCAGTCCATAGTGTGGGTGGGACAGAACAAATCCTCCCAGGGAGGGGGACTTGTACCACTTCCCCCCCTTTTCCCTGGGGAAGACCATCCCCTCCTTGCACCCCTCCTCCTGGCACAGAGACCAGAGATTGCCATACCTGCATGAGCACCGCTCCAACAGTGGATCTCCCCATGCTGAACTGGTTCCCCATGGATCGTTAGCTATCCAGCGTGGAGAACTTCCAGAGGGCGATGGCCACACGCTTCTGGATGGGAATGGCAGTCCTCATGTGTGTGTCCTGTCACCGCAGAGCAGGGGCGAGCCATTCACAAAGCTCTATGAAGATATCCTTCTTCATCCTAAAGTTCTGGGTCCATTGTTATTGTCCCCAGCACTCCAGGATGATGTGGTCCCACCAGTCACTGCTGGTGTCCAGATTCCAGATGCATCCAGGAGCTGCAGCGGCTCCTCCATGTACCAGGAGGGTCCGGATGACGGCATGGGGGTTGGGCTGCAGCAGATGCTGCAAGTAGCCTGCAGAAAGTGCAGCCAGGCTTGCAGAAACATATCCAAAAGAAGCAACAGAGTGCCCTGGGGCAGCTCCAGCTCCATGGTGCAGAGTGATGTGGTGTCCTGAGTGAGGGCAACCAGAGCATGCAGAGAAAAAAGTGCTTTGCTGTCCCTCAGCGAGGTAGGCAAGAAAGCAGGGAAACCTGAGAACCAGCTGTCCAGGGGAGTTCCTTTAAGCACAGGACTCAGATAGCCTCAGGCAGCAGCCACACAAAGTAACTCCTGACCTGATGCCCTGCTGGAACCGGTTTCAGCTGGCCTTAAATGTGATTCAGCGTTCAATCAGTGTGGACGTTCTATTTTGAAGTAGTAAAACGCTATTTCAAAATGCATTTTGTGTGTAGATGCGCTATTTCGAAATATCTTATTTCAAAATAACTTTCGATATAAGATATTTTGAAATAACGCTGTAGTGTAGACGTACTCTTATACTCACCAGTCCAGTTTGCTTCCTCTGACCTGGGAAAATAAACATGTTTTAAACTTCCTGCTTGGCTTTACAAAACTATGTCCACAGTCCATCTTACATAATTATTCAGTAAATCTTACTTGTAGAATATGTAATGTGTTATGCATATAAAATATAACTTCATATTGCAATTTATACTTACATTGCAGTAGCATAACATATAATACTCTAGCACCCATTCTTCATGCTTTGATCATTTTTAGTGTGTATTACAATTCCTTCTTTTAATGATGATGAACCACTCTTGTCTTCGGGCAATCCAGAACAGTGTTGCCAAACTGCTCCTTTGCCTAAGAAGCAGGGACATTCCATCCATTTCAATGCTCAACTGTGTGGGCCACCTCTTTATCTCCTAATATAAATAACAATATCCTCCTTGTTCTCAAATCTCTCAGTGCATTTGCATGTCTCCATACTCTGAACATCAAAGACAAATTGGAGGGGTGTGAGGAAGTGCGGAGTTTTGGGAATTCAAAGGGGGGTGTTATATACAGGGGGGCACTCAGTACCCAGAAGTTACTGGTTTAATGTGACAAAGGTGGGGAGTGTGTTGTTTCAGAGAACAGCCCAGAGTTGGAGCCGTGGTGTCTGGGACCCTGGTGACCCTGACCTGCTTAGAGGACACAACCAGTTCTGGCCAGATGAGAGACAATGGGCTGCAGAGAGAGACCCCAGCAACCAGCCCAGCTGACCCAGGTGAGGGAAGAACATTGAACGGAGGAGAGGAGGTGGAGAAGAGAGGGCCCAGGTGACCCTCTTACCTGGGGAGAAGACAATGGACTGGGGAGAGGCTGTTGCTGGGGATATTGGAGGCTCTGCTAGAAGACTGAGGGCTGTTTTTTGGGGAACTGAGCACAGAGCAGGCAGAGTTCAGCTGGATGCAGGGGAGACTGACATGTGGGATGAGGGCCCAGGCCTACAGGCCTGAGAGACCCATTGTTGTGTTCAAAACTCAGTAAATCCTTCTGTTTTGTGCTGGCTGATAGTTGCTCTTGTCTAGAGAACAGGGTGGCACTGTTCCTCCTGGGAGTGGAGGCCCTGGGGGTCCAGAAGGAGTGGACCCCCCTAAGGGGCTCACAGCAGAGGCAGGCAGCTGAAGGCCCTGAGAGGCACCATCCTGGAGGAGGAGGAGCGGACCCCCCCCAGGTGAGAGTGAGCACCCCAAGAGACGGTCGCCGCACTGGAGTGGACTCCCTGAGAAAGGGCTGTCTCACTGCTGAAGGGGGTTCTGCCCAGGAGCCGAGGGGCCAAGTGTGGGCACAACCTGTGAGCCGTGACAAGGAGAGACCAAAATTACACAGTTAATAGAATCATAGAAGCCAAAGATAGAATAGACCTATTATATAATTTATGACAATATCTTCAAATGGTTTGTAAATCTAAGCCTCTTTTTCAAATTTGACTTTGGCATGTAGGAGCTAAAATCTCATTCATTTTTCCATGAGACATAAGAGATCAAGTACCATTATCAAATGTGACTTGGGTACATAGGAGCCTAAGTATCACACAAGCATTTTAAAATGTTATGCTTAAGCCTATTGTCTGATCCATATGAGAGTTTAACTTTTGCATTTGTTATATTTTGTCTAATTAAATGCTAAAGATCTTACTGATGGACTTACCACTCTTTGGAGATCTAACTGGTCTTACAGCTGATATTCAGTTTATATTTTTCTTTTCTTATTTTCTTTCCATTATTTCTGTTCTTGTCATATACTTTTTATGTCAACAGAAACATCCAACAGAGTACAGGAAAATTCAATAAGCTGAGATTTCAGACCACATTTAGAAACTTTAATAGGATATTTGGGACTCTCTGACCTCTTTCAAAAATACTGTAGCAGTAGGATGACAGACCGAGCTCTTCAGGAAGTGATACAAAATACCAATATGCTTGAGAAACCAAAAAGGGGAACTCTGTAGAAATGTGCTTAGCTAAGTATGCAAAAAGCGATGGAGATAAAATTTTAAAAAGTAATTGAAGAAAAGAATTATCATTTGTTTTAGTGATATCTGTATCGAGAGTCATATTGCCTTATAAAGTACTCTATGATCTGGATTTTGGCTAGTTAAAGACAATATATTGTCCTATGTGCAACTGCAGCAATTAAGATCAGATGGTTCACTTGTTGCTATCATTTTGAAGACCAGTGATCTAGTGGATGAGCATTCTTGGCTAAGGGCTGTCATTTGGAAAATTATTTTACTATTTATTAGTATGCACAAAGTCTGAGTTGTATTAAGTTTTAGGGCCCAATATAAATCTAATCACCTCTTAAGGCTTTTGTTTGAGAAAGATGACGTATGGAAATAAATTGACATTTCGGGAGGAGCCACTGAAATTATCAAAATATTTATATTTATAGTATTAAACAAGAGCCCTCCCAAGACTTTTTTCCCCTAAATCTTTAAATAAGTGAATCTTGGAACTGCATTTTAGACAACCTAAAGACAACTAATTAAGGAAATAGGAAAGCTAACACATAATGCATTACAATTATCAGTCAATAAATGTAATGACTGCATTGATCAAAGTCTGAGTATCAGTTTTCTTGAGCATGGAGCATAATTGGGCTATAATTACAAATACAGTTGGAATCAAAGTATGAATTTCTTCAAGGACAATATGGTGTTTTAGATGCTGCTTGTAATTATTAGAACTCGGTGCATTGGCTGTTGGGAGTCCGGAAGTACAAGAAAAAGGAAGGAGTGGGAGGAAGATTGGCAGGGGCTCAGTGAGAACTACTGAGGGATGCAGCAGCTTTGTAAAGAGGCTCCACTTTTGGTAAATAAAGTCCTGTTGAAGTTTGTTAGTACCTTGCTTGCATGATACAACACAATGTTAGTGTTGAAATTGGTGGGCAGGGAGTCTAAATGAAGATTCCATTTGGCTTTAATATTCATTCAAGGTAATAGCCAAAAGAAAACAGTAATAATAGAGACATAGGAACAAGAACATATGCAAAAGCCAGTGGATCAAGACCAGACTCTCGAGGCTGATTGTAAATTTAACCAAAGGAGAAAAAAGTAGCACTTGATAGTTTTACAGATTTGTCTTTCATAGTATAATAATGAGTACCTGAAAAAGATGTGCAGGAAATGAGAAAGGTGAAAGATATGGATAATAGATTTTATTACAGCTGTGTGCTTAAGAGAAAAGGCATTCTCTGACAGTACTTTTTATTCTGACCTGTGTGTCTATTGATGTATTGTGTAGTTGTTTTGGATGAGCCTCAGTTAATCCTAAACAAATTTTGACTTTATTCAACTCCTTGTTTATAATTGCCTAATCATTAGTCCAGTTGTCAGAAGTATTGATGTCTTTCTTTATCTTGAAAAGAACTTTGAGGAACATATACATACTCTCACCGAAGTCTTTCCTCAATATTTCAGGAATTCAGCTAGACTTATTTTGATACCTAATCCCTTGTGAATGCTTGAGTCTTGTCTGTCATCTTCTAGATTCTATAATATAACGTAACATAACAATGTAATATAATGTAGAAATAATTGGATTGCTAAGGAAAATTCTAAAAAGATAGGGTGAATAAAGAAAAGTTTAGTATGGTTTTGGTGCAAAAACATAATGAAAATTCTTTAAGTGCATTTTTCCAGTATTTTGAGTGAAAGGTCCTGATCACCTGTGGCTAATAAATCTCCTCTGGTACTTTCAGAAGAATGAATTTATTGCCTTTCAGAGGCAGTTCCTAGTTGAAAAATCACTTAGGGTATGTCTAGACTACATGCCTCTGTTGGCAGAGGCATGTAAAATAGGCTACCCGACATAGTCAATGAAGCGGGGATTTAAATATCACCGGCTTCTTTAAATAAAAATGGTCACCATGCTGTGCCGGCTCAGCTGATTGTCGGCACAGCGCGGCAGTCAAGACACGGATTGGTCGACATGGGAAACCTTTGTCAACCGCTCCTATAAACCTCATTGCACGAGGCATAAGGGAGCGGTCAACAAAGGTGTTCCCTGTCGACCGATCTGCGTCTTGACTGCCGCACTGTGCCAACAATCAGCTGAGCCAGCACAGCGTGGAGGCCATTTTTATTTTAATGAAGTGGGGGATATCTAAATCCCCGCTTCATTGACTATGTCGGATAGCCTATTTTACATGCCTCTGCTGACAGAGGCATGTAGTCTAGACATACCCTTAATGTCTGTTCCAAAGCCTGTTGAAGTCAATGAGAGAGTCTTTCTACTGGCTTCAATAGTTATTGCCCATAATGGCTACCTAATTAAATCTTTGCATTTTCAATTGGATAGAATTCCATTTCCTTTCTGGGACTATCATTCAGTGTTGTTGTGTGACATTGTGATGAAGGTAGGTGCATGTCAATGGTTAGTAACATGATCCCTATAAGTCTTTTACCAGCATTACAAGATTTTGTTATAAGTAGCTGTTTAAAGTTATAAACCATACCTACTAATGCAAGGTGACACTGAAAAGAGTAAATCTTGTAAGCTTGAACAAGCCTTTGCAGTCTAACTTATTCGATCCATGAAACAAACGTCACTCAAGTAATTTTTTAATTATTTTTTCCTGTTACCCAGAATGTCAACCAAAATAGCTTTAGTTTTTTACTACTTCTGAACCCACTTATTTAACCATCTCCTTTTCAATTATTATGCCAGTGGTTCTTAAGCTTCCCAGCCTCCTGTACCTATTTCTGGAGGCTGATTTGTCTTGTATACCCTCAAGTTTCACCTAACTTAAAAAAAAAACAATCTTGCTTAGAAAAATCAAAAATAAATATACAAAAATATCACATCATGTTATTACTGAAAAAAATTGCTTACTTTTTAATTTTTGCCATGCAATTATAAAACACGTTGATTGGAACAGAAATGATGTACTTACATTTCAGTGTGATACTTGAGATTGTTTTTCACTTGTGAGTCTTGTCTGAAGTATCTAACTTAGCTCTGTAGAATCCCTGTGGCTTGCAAATCCAGGCAGCTTCCCTGCTTGCCATCTCCCAATGCTGGTTTTTCACTTAACAACTGCCCTAAGCATACCCTTTGACAACCCCCTGCCTGCAAGGGGCCTGTAATCCCCAGTTTTAGAAATACTGATCTAGGTGACAAGAATCAGAGGGGTAGCCATGTTAGTCTGAATCTGCATAAATCTGACATGAATCTGACAAAGTGGGTCTTTGCCCACAAATGTTTATGCTCCAATAAATCTGTTAGTCTATAAGGGTATGTCTAGACTACATGGCTCCGTCGACGGAGCCATGTAGATTTGTTTTTTTGGCAAGGCAAATGAAGCCGCGATTTAAATGATTGCAGCTTCATTTAAATTTACATGGCTGCCGCGCTGAGCCGACAAAGAGCTGATCAGCTGTTTGTCCGCTCAGCGCGCTAGTCTGGACGCTCCCCTGTCGACATCAAAGCCCTTTGTCGGCAACCCCGGTAAACCTCATCCCACGAGGAATAACGGGGCTGCTGACAAAGGGCTTTGATGTCGGCAGGGGAGTGTCCAGACTAGCACGCTGAGCGGACAAACAGCTGATCAGCTGTTTGTCGGCTCAGCGAGGCAGCCATGTAAATTTAAATGAAGCCATGATCATTTAAATCGCGGCTTCATTTGCCTTTGCCTACAACCCTAATCTACATGGCTCCATCGATGGAGCCATGTAGTCTAGACACAGCCTAAGGTACCACAGGACTTCTTGTTGTTTATGCTTGATCTAGGTGAGTTGAGTACTGCTTGGAAGACCTCTGAGCGGTCCCAGAGGTGCATGTACTCGTGGTAGAGAACCACTGGTGTATACTATCCAAAATCTCCCCTCTGCCAAAGTGAACTCCTATATCACACAATGTGCCAGTCACGTGCAGTAGTCATTAGTCAGCATGCTTATGTTTTTATTTACAAATCTATAGACACCCACATACTATTAGAAAGGCCTTTTGATTTCCTGTTTTTTTTTCTATTTTACCCATTTCTCTGCAAAGTATTATGGATTTCAGAAGATGCTTTCTTCCACAGTAGCTATGCTACTATCACAATCCCCGTAAACAATTGCAATGTTTGTTATATGTCTTCTCTTCTGCCTTATTAGCTCAATTACAGGGCACATTCGAATGCTGAAATGTACAATGAACTTCTCTTTTTAAATAAATTGGATTGTTTTGTTTTAAATGAAAGCTCTTTGATTTTTACTCATTTTGCCTAGATTTCCAATGTTCAAAGCCAACATTCACAGAATTTTACATGGTTAGGTGACTGCTTATCTTTGGCTTTTAAGGGGCAAATCCTATCTTTATTGGAGGCAGGTGATTCAGATGATGGTGTCCATGATTTGCTATTTGTGCATGCAGTGGAGGAACAGGATTGCTTGGCCACTCTAATTCTTCACTGGACATTTCCCCCCACCTTTTCTAGGTAGGAGCAGTTTGTTAAATGGTATTTTTATTACCTAGGGAATATGGCTGATGGTAGCATATATGCTAGCTGGCTTGGCTATTAGCAGTTCTCTGATCTGCTGGATGGTACTCACCCTAGGGTATTACAAGACCATAACTACCTGTTCACTTATGTATGCCCTGTCAGCTTCCTTCTGTAAGCCAACTGTATGATACATTATGCTTGTCTCTCCTTTTTCCCCTCCAAGCACAAGAAAGAGCAATATTTAGCCATATATGTCAAGGGCTCTGGATTGATTGAGTATATTCAGAAAAAATAATGATCTGGATTTTCTTTATTTTTAGTGAAGGATCCATGTTTACACTCAATGCTGCCACCTGAGGACAAACATCAGGGTTACTTTCCCCAATAACTCAGATCTAATATTTTGGCTACCTTCCTACGGACTGCACAAGAGTCCCTGGGTTAATCAGCAGTGTTCCTAACTCAGTCAGAGCAGTCTATCTGAGGAAACAATGTGTTGGAGAGCTGTAAAATGCAATAACAATTTTCCAAAAATATTCAAAATTTGGAACTATTACATTGTGAATTATACTGGCACCTAAGCACACTGCCAAGTTCTCATACAAATACACATGTTCACAGTGCTAATAACACTCTAGTCTATTGGCAACATACTGTGCCAATGGATATTGGATCTAATGATAAAAAATGAGTTTTGTCGGCAAAAGGTGTTTTGCTATACTTGGCCTCTATAGTTTGCAGTTGTTTATTAACTTGTCTTCATGCTGATTATAATATTCAGTTTATATAAGAGTGGTGTTTAGTTTATATAAGAGCATAAGAGGATTAATGTCCTTTGTGTGCAAACAAGCAAATCATAATGTTAGCTTTACAGCAGAGTTTACTATATGATTTCAACCCAAAGTCACTTAACATGTGATATGTTAAAATGATCTATTGGCTGTTTACTTTGCATCTATGGGCTACAGCTTCATTTCAGAGGTTTAGTTTCTCCCTGATATATGCACATAATTCACTCTCACAGTAGTTCAAGCTACATGTGTGTTTTGAGCAGAGAGTTCAAACCAAATTCAGCCCAAGAACAAGTGGATGACTCTGCTGAAGCCGATGGGGCTGGAGCATATGACCTCTGAGTAGAGGCTGAGGGATTTGGGCTTATTTAGTCTGCAGAAGAGAAGAGTGAGGGGGGATTTGATAGCAGCCTTCAACTTCCTGAAGGAGGGTTCCAAAGAGGATGGAGAAAGGCTGTTCTCAGTAGTGACAGATGGCAGAACACGGAGCAATGGTCTCAAGTTACAGTGGGGGAGGTCTAGGTTGGATATTAGGAAAAACTATTTCACTAGGATGGTGGTGAAGCACTGGAATGGGTTACCTAGGGAGGTGATGGAACCTCCATTCCTAGAGGTTTTTAAGTCTTGGCTTGACAAAGCCCTGGCTGGGATGATTTAGTTGAGATTGGTCCTGCTTTGGGCAGGGGTTTGGACTTGATGACCTCCTGAGGTCTCTTCCAGCCCTAGAATTCTATGACTCTATGATTCTATGACTACTAGATTGAACTTGTCCTTCAATGACTTAATATATACATAGGTTGGACCTCCCTGGTCTGGCACTGTGAGGACCTGACCAATCCCAGATGAGGGAATTTGCCAGACAAGGGGAGGTCCCCTGACACCAGCCTCTCAGCCCACTGTCCCACCCACTGGCAACTCCTTCAGCCTGGCTGGGCTGCCTACTTGCCAGTCCCAGCAACAGCTCCACCTCCAGCCTGGCAGCATTCTGCCCAATCAGGTGCTGCAGCCTCCACCCCATTGCTGGGCAGCACAAGGCCCTGAATGCACTGATTCTGCTGGGTTGCCACAGCCCCAGCCAGGTTCCCCTCCCAGGCTGCTGGGGCTGCAGCCTCAGCCGTGCTACTGGGCTGCAGGCAGCCCCGGTCATGCTGCCGCTGCTGCCCAACCTGCACTGTCACTGCCACTGCCACCCAGGATACTGCAGCTCTGCCGCTGCCCAGGCTGATGCAGCCCCAGCCAAACTTCCCCTCCTGGGCTGCCAGGGTCCCACCCAACTGCTGGGCAGCAGGCAGCCCTGATCACTCTCTGCTGCTGCCCAGACTGCTGCAGCCCTGCCGTTACCAGACTCATGGGGCTGCACCAGGCTCTCAGCTCCTGGCCCTCCTGCTCCGAGATTCTTTCATCCAGGAACATCCTTGGTGATGCGGGACCACAGATGTTGCTGGACCAAAGAATCCTGGATTCAGGAGGTACAACCTGCAGTATCATAAGCTTTCATGGGAAACACCCACTTCCTCTCTCTCTCTCTCTCTCTCTCTCTCTATATATATATATATATATATAATATTTGTTAGTCTGTAAAGTGCTATAGAACTACTCATTGTTTTTATAGTTACAGACTATCAGGGCTACCCCTCTGAGACTTTTAAAATGTATAAGTTTTTAACTCTCCCAACACCTGTGTTTGCAACAATTATTTTAATTGTCTCTTTTAACTATTTGTAATTTGGACACATATGAACCTTTAATTGTTCATTGACTTAAAATATCCAAGGCAGAAGGTTTGTTTGTTTTTAAAGTTGCAAACTTTTTTTAATGAAATTGCAAACCTCTTGTTTGAGAGTACAACGCATATTAAAGATTGTATGTCTTGCAAGTGGCATGTTTAATATCAAGGAAATCAATAAAGGCAGTAGCAAAGTTCATCTATCCATCTGTCTTCTACTAAATTCTTGTATTTCAAGTAGTGGACATTGTGATGTGAAGTAATTAGAAGTTAACCCCGTAAATAAAAGGCAAGAGGCAACCTCAATAAAAAAGGGTAAGAAATGCAGTGTTTAAAGACTCCATAGCACATTAAGACACCAACTTGTGTCACCAGTCTTTCTTTGTGCCTGTTTTTTGTTTTTGAAGTTACATCCAGAAATGGGCCACAATAAAACATGTGAAAGTAAAAGATTTTCTATTTGTGTTCTGTTCACTTAAATACATTCTCTATTAGACAATGTCAAATTTCCAGTTTTTATTTGTGAAAGGTAAGATTGCACAACCTATGTATGCAGTCTCAAGCACCTTGATTGCCAGTTCATTTAGTAAACACTTGAAAACAGTAGCAGGAAAACTACGATGCATGGGTTACACAAAGCTCATCAGGGAAATCAGCTGGAGGGCTGCAAGACATTTTTCTGATGATGGCCATCTGCAGGCAAGCCTCCCCTATCCCTGCAGCTCCAGTGTCCCTGATTCACCATTCCTGACCAATGAAAGCTGCAGGAAGTGGTATCTAGAACTCCCCTGTGGCCCACTGCCTCACTGGGAACGGTGAACCATAGCCACTGGGAGCAGTGGGGAGCCATGCCTGAAAATGGTCAACATAAACACAATGTCTCACAGCCTACCAGGAGATTGTCCTGATGGTCTGCATGCTGGCCACAGGACGCAGGTTGCCCACCACTGCTTTAAAATGAATTTGGTATAGCAGAGTTTCTGACGCGTTTCAGAGTCTGACCAATACTCAACCCAACAAACCTAGCCTTCCTCAAAGCCACTGTCCTGAAATTCTGTGCCTCATGTTTTATTGATGATACAAAGGACGTGTCTAATACCAGAATTGCTCCCAAGAGATATGGAAATTAAGCTTTGTAGGTTTATATTCACCCATGGGAGTTTGGGTTCAGTTTGTCCAACTGCCCCAAATCATGATTATTTTATTTCAGGATTATCCAAACAATCCAGTAGTCCTGAATCTGACAAATCAGACTGGGATTCTTGCCAGTATATCAGACAGAAGTTAGCTGAGATTCTGTGTGTTTCCAAGTTTGCTAGCTCTCAGGATTTCATTAGAAGTCTCATGAGCTGAGCTTTTTAGTTCCTTAAGTCAATTGATTTTATGGGCATCTCAGCTTTCATTAGGAAAGAGAATAGAAGTTTTTGGCTATGCTAGGGGAAAAGTTTGAGAGTGTGCCCTGAGTTTACAGCTTACAGGTTTTTTAAAAAGACTAAGATTCCAAAATGTATTACTTTGTCTAAAAATCTGATGATTTTTAACCAATGTCATGACTTTTTGAAGCCTGACTCACTTTTAATCTTTGGGCTTGTCAGTATTATATTTCCTCCTTTCTCTCAGGCTATATTGTGAAAATAGACTCTCTTGCCTTATTTGTCTCTTTGTTAGACAGGGGAAGTATTGGATGTATATCACTTGTCTTTGCAGAAGAGTCTGTTCATCACAGGTATAATCCCTTAAGGCTCATTTTTAGTCCATCTCCTTCCACAGAAACATAACTCCAATATGATAATGGGTTGGCAGTGTCACACCAGACAGTTTCCCCTTACTTCATGCTTATTGCAGGCCAATGGGAGATTTTTTTTGTAATATTTTTATGAATGATGGGCATGGGAGTGACTGATTTACAAGGAATTGGTACCAATAGGTACAAAAGGGGTAAAGAGCTGCCTTTGGGGAAGGGCAGGAGAAATGACTTGTTTGAGGCACATACCCGTCCAGGATAGTATGAATAGATTAAGGACCGACTGAAATAGACCTTTCTCAAGAAAGATCTGAAAATGTAAAGGGAATTCCAGGGACTGAACTCTTAACAGTACAATCTGGCAGCCAGAGCATGTGAACTCTCTGGGGTCTGCAGGAGGAGGACAAGGAATGGAGAGGTGACAAATGGCTAGAATCAGAGCTGGCCTTTGGAAACACCTGAGGCTGACAAAAAGGCAGAGACAGAGTCAGACTGGGATTCCATGGCACAGCTTGGCTGGTTGACTGCACTGGCATGGCCCATATGAACTGCGCCTTAAGCTTTGTTTCTCTAAGCTAGCCTAAAGATGTTCTGAGGTTGTGTTCCAATTGACTTAGAAGCCCTATTCCATTTTTGAAAAGGTGGCCTGGTGTCACTGCAAATAGTTTCTTCATAGTGTAAAAGTCTCTGACTCAGAGCTGCCCTCAGAAGGACTCATTAAGCAGAGCTCATGGTGTGTAGCAGGAGTGTGAGAACCCAGCAACTCAGTTTCAAAGGCTGATCTACCCTTAAAGAGTGGAAATGCTTCAGAATTTGGCCCCCTGAAGAGGTTCCTTCAAGGGACTGTTTAAAAGCTGAAGTGCAGTATAGGCTTCGTGGGTCTCCCAGAGTTTCCAAACAGGTCACCTACCTTAGTCTCCTCTTGTGTGGAGGTACGTATCTCTTTCCCTCCTGACTTATCTTTTTCAGGCCACACAGCTACCCCAACAACTCAGACTATCTCATCAGGCCTGAGTCCATAGTTGGTTTTCTCTCCAGAGAAAGAGCAAATTACCAACAGTTAAGTTACCATTCCATCCTTTCGAAAAAAACAAATTTATTCTGGAGATAAAGGCATTACAGAGACAATGAGATAACCCACAGAAATGCGAATAAGCTTATAATAGATCACCCCCAATTTCAACAGGGGTTCTGGCTTGTGATCAGTCCTTCAAACTCTGCACAGGGATTTTCCTTGTGGTCATAAGCTCATACCAGGTGTTAGCTCAGAAAAAGCACTCCCCTCAATCTCAGATGCAAAACAAGGCCAGAGAGCACAGAAGTCCCCACACCTTCTTGGGCCCTGACCAGAGCTTGCAGTTTGGTTCATCTGCTCATCTATCATGACAGAGGACCAGCCAGTCCTAATGTGAGTGGCATTGCAACCCTATACTCCTGCTTCTGCCTCCACCTTTGCAGTCCTGCCTAGCTCCCATGGGCACTGCACACTCCAAGTGGGAAACCAAGCAGGACAGACAAGAAACCCCACCCCCAATATCCAGGAAGGAAGGGGGCAACACTGCTTACCTGTCTCAAAGAGATTCTGACATGGCTCTAACCCCAGATGGTCTGGCCATCCATGAGCCTTAAGAGATCTATTGCTTCTCTTAGGCTATGGTTACACTGCAACACTATTTCAGAATACTAGAGTATCCTGAAATAGCTATCCTGTGACTTCACAACAAGCCCATTATTTCGAAATACTATTCCAATGTCCCTGTGAATCTCATTCCATGAGGAGTAAGGGAGATTTCAGAATAACGGGTTATTTAGAAATAAGCTATTTTGAAATAAGATCAAAATAAGCTATGCAATTTGCATAGCTCAAATTGTGTATCTTATTTTGAGCAACAGTGCAGTATAGATGCACCGTAAGTTTTTACCCTTTTTTCTCCTCACTCCAGGTTTGAACCCTTGTACACATGTAACAAGGTTGGGTTAGTTAAGCCCATTTATTCCTAATTACCACATTTCTGGCCAGTACCCTATCTGTTTTTTATTTAGATAGTAAGGTTTCAAAAGCAAGGACCATCTTTTTGGAATGTGTTTGTATAGCACCCAGCACAGTGAAATTCTGATTCATTACTAGGCCATCTAGCCTCTACTATAACTCAAACAATAAATAATAAATATTCTAGAAATTCTGTTTCCTGTCTCACCTGATATTCAAATCACAGGGGTGTGAAAACTGAAATGTATTTGGGAAAAAGTTAAAGAAATATTTGATAACCATCAAAAATTCTCATAAGTTCAAGCAAAAGTTCAAGGGGATGACTGGATGGGGAGGAAGGGTTTTAATTTTTTCTTTTAAATTAGTTTATCTGTGAATATTTAGTACATTGTTTAATATATGGATTTAACCTATGAAATAGACACATTTAATTAGTCTTTCAACACCCACTTTTTGATTGTAGTTTAGCCATGAAGACAAAGGTTGCTTGAGTGTAAAGAATTTGAGCTCTGGCTGATAGCTTGCAAGAGCTTTCCTTTTTAGACATATCTCTACTTATTTCATTTAGTTTGTTGCATTGTTTTTCTTCACAGTTTATTTTTAATCACAATTTAGAGAGGGATAAAATAAGTTTAAAAGATTATAAATTATAAGATTATTTACTTATAAAACAATGCACAAAGAAAACCTTTTCCTTTTTCTTGCCTATAAATGTACAAAGTGGAATTCTGTAAGAAAAAATACTGTGGTTTTGTGAGGGGGAGTCACATTTTTTAATCTCTGTTTGCTAATTAATTTTTGTTGTTGTTTTTAATTTGCCAAATTTCATACAGGTGAAAAGTACCATACCTGGGATTTTCATTCTTCTTACTAAGAGTAAACTGCTTCAGCTGCATTCAAACAAACACCTCAATTCTAATGTGAATTAGTTGCTTCAAAGGCTGAAAGAAACTCATTTCCATCGCTATTCAAATCTTTGGCCTCTGTGTTGGTGATGCCTACACACATGCCTATTAGTGAAATAGACATAAATCCACTAGAATGTAAAGTCATTCCTCCAACATGTGTCCACCTTTGCTAAATCTGAACTAATGTTCAATAGCTAAATGCTCTGCATCCGATTTCCTATCCCCTCAATCATCCAGCCTTGCACTGTCTGCATGCTCTGTGTAACTGTGCATTCCCTTTGATCCTGGATCATCCATTTAAAGCTTTTTATGAGTAAAATCTTATTGAGGAGAGCAGATTGGACTAAAACAGTTTGTGAGGGGAAAAGAAGATTGTCAGTAAGACTTTTATTAGTCCAAAGAGGAACATCAGGACAACGTTACTAAGTTTGATTCAACATATACAGGGTTTGATAGAAAGAAAATGTTGTATTGGACCACTTACATCTTGGAGGCTTTTATCCCAAGTTTCCTTGGCCTGACATAATATTGACTATGCCTGAATATAATCTACTCTGGATTTAGTCATTTAATGGGACAGTTGAAACTGTTATGAATGAAGATACTTAGATGTTGCAGTGGCATAGCTGGAGATGTAAGTATAGAGGATTTCTTTAAATGCATTAAAAACTGGGAATTAAATCTTTGAAAACAAGAAGACAATTCAGAAAGAAGAGTGGTACAGAAACACACTGAATTAAAAAAAAATCTCTCTCAAAAAGCAGGTTTAAAATAGATGAATATGCTGCCAGAAGGCACACTGAGTAGAGAGGAGAAACCTGAAGATTTACTCATGAAAAACTTCCACTGAATTCAGTATGAGTTTGGTCTGAGTATAAATGTTGGGACCAGCCTGGAGATAGGTCTTTTTCTATAGTTTTCTGATCTGTGTTAATCTGTGCATTCACCTGAGGTGCCATTTAAGTATATACATCCCTGTTCTTCATGCTCCTCTATTCTCTCATAAAGGCCTTGCTCCCAAGTCAGACTCACTGGAATCTTTTGCTAAGGCCAGAGGCCTCTGTGTATCATGGCACTTTGTTTCAGGCTGATAACATAAAATTAACTGTTTCAATTCAGGCATATCAGTACTTTTTTTTAAATTTAAAAGGTAGTAACAACATATTTCTGAATCAATTTTTAAACCATTTCATTTCATGAAAAGTGTTGATATTTTGACTTGCCCTCGTAATTCAAAATGAAGACAAATGTCAGAATATCAGAATTTTCCCCGGGAAAGAAATTTCATTTTTGATCTGCTATAGGGAGAAATTTAACAGTAAATGTGCCAGGTCAACAGCAAAGTTTTCTTTAAGTTATTGATGCAATGTCAGATAACCCAGACTCAATCCAACTTATTAGTCAAAGATAAATCAGCACAACATAGAAACTGAAGGGTGAAAGTTTATCAGTCGAGAAAACGAAGTCTCATAGCCTTCAATTTGTTCTCTTCACTTTTGCTCTGTACACTATCCCAGTTTATTTTAAAAAATGGATGAAATACATATCCTGCAGTATTACTTAAGATTTGTACTCCAGATGTTAACAGGTTATGTCTTGTTTTGAATGTACTTTTCTAGAAGTCAGCAAAATTAGAGACATCAGCAACTTGGTATAGTCTGTATGTTGGTTAAATTACATCCACAACACTATTCATCTTTGTCTTGTCTTTCTAGTCTTATCTTTCTAGTATATCTGTGTGCCTAGTATATCTGTGTGCCTAGCACTAAAATTGCACCACTTCACATCCGCCTTTAATTAAACAACCCAAGGAAATAAAAAGCATCCTGGGCAGAACTTAATATGAAATCAAATGACAGTTATTAAAAACACAGTTGATTTATTGACAATATTTATTGGTATTAGTATTGTTCTAGGCAGTGTTTCCTGTGTTGGAATGCTGCTACCTGAAACCTTTCCACATTTTTCTTATCTACTTTTCAGGAGATGTTTGCAAAGCATAAAACTGCCTAGCACAGATACCATCTGGATATTCATCTCTTGGAAACCTCAGCATACATCTTAATTTCTGACAAGTTCTGCTTGGCTTTCTGCACATACAGAGATTATAACCATCTTTTTTCAGTGTAGTTCAAAGCTATACAGCTTAGCATGACTATAAAAGCTATCTAAATATACTCTACTTATTTACAACTAGCTACTTTCTTATGTTAATTACACAAACACCTTATTCAATCATACTTGTAGTTACACCAATAAAGCAATTTGCATTTTTCTTAATACATCTGCTTATGAGAGCTGTTTTTACAGTCTTTTAGTACCATTTCAGACCTCATATGGAAACTGCCATTGCAATATCAGCCCAATAGCCTTTAAATCAGTATTTCTCTCTTTTGTCTTTAGTCTAGCATTATGGGATTCTGGTTCTGTTTGGTCAGCAATGGAAACCGAGGAATGACAAGGATTCATTAAGGACTAAGATTTTGGGGACGGTGGTTGTCATTTGCTTTATGTTTGCACAAGACCCAAAACAATAAGGGCACATCTACACTGCAGGGCTAAACTCGAAATAATCTACGCAACTTGAGCTATGCTAATTGAGTAGCTTAAGTCAAAATAGCTTATTTCAACTTTTGGCACTGTTTACACAGCAATTATTTCAAGATGGAGCACCCTTCCTCTAATTTCCCTTACTTCTTGTACACTGGGAGTTAGAGGAGTCAGAGTAAGCAGTCCTCCAGCTCAACATTATTTTGACATTATGTCGAAATAACAGTTTGTAGTATAGACATGGACTATGTTATTTTGGAATAATGTCAGTTATTCCAGAAAAACACTACTGCCCCCAATAACTCTATGGCCCCAATCCTCACTGTAGAATTTGATCACAATAAGAATGTCATAGCAGCAATATGTGATATCCCACAACGGAGCAAGAATAAAAATTCTTAAAACATTCCAGATGATTTGGTGACCCAGACTGCATGTAGAATGAAACCAACTGTAGGTATTCCATAATACCATCCCTTTTTTCTTCACAAAATATAACTGTGCCACCTCATTGAGTTATTGTTACCATTCTAATATCCGTTGTTAGAGCCGTGCACATCCATGGATATCTGAAGTTATTCACATCTGTGGCTCATTTTTATTGTTATGGATGCAGATGTGAACACAATTTTCTTATCTAGAACCCTGGAAATTTGCAGATATCTGCTTTATAGGCTCAGGTATCCACAACCATGGATGTGAATGAACATATCTGCGGATCAATTTTGCAGATCCAGATGCAAAATTTTTTATCTGCGCAGGGCTCTACCCATAGTCTACTTGCGGAAGGAGAATCTATTTTTAGTATCTATTTATTGAATCTGCATAAGCAGAGGAAGATGCATATTTGTATGTAGAGTAGAATCCACCATAAAATTACAGATAGCATCATGTGATGGGATTGCCTGTGATAGCTGGGAACTATACTTGATGACCCTTCCAGTCCTCTGTCCCTATGAAAAGTTACTTGGAAAATGATGCACCACAGCCAGTATCATACTTCTGGAGTGTTTTCTGGAGTGGTATATGCAATTTATGGACTCTAATCCCTCTCTAGGCCCTGATTCAGCAAGGCACTTGTCTTTAAGCACATGGTAGTCATAGTGAAGTCAACAAGACTACTCATGTCCTTTGAGTTGGACACATATAAAAATATCTGTATGAATGGAGGCCTTAGTAACTAATGAATCACTGCACATTTTCTATAGTAAGAGGCAGAAAATTGCAACATCTGACAGCTTGTTTAAGAGGGAAATAACAAACTCAGTAGGAACACTCTTTGCAGAGCAGATAGTAGCTACAGTGGCATTGCTGAACTTAACTAACTTTATTTATTATTGTTATTATTTCAAGAAAAATCTATTGACTTCGTGGCTGGGACATCAGTGCTGATTTACCAACCCACAGGTTATTGTTCGATGTCCGTATCACTATGTACATTCAATACAGAAACGTCTAAATAAATAAATAAATATTTGTCAAGCGTTACTGATAAAAGTGCTCCCAGCAATTTGGAAAATTCAGTTCAACTTGATTTGGAAGTCTATATTTAGACATGAAACACTATAAAATTTGGTGCATTATTTAATGAAAAATTAAACCAAAATTAGGGTAAAATAATAACCCCACACAAACCACACTGGAAAAGAAAAAATCTGCCACAGTGACATTGAAAGTTTGCTTTTCAAATTAGTCTGACACTGCTATGAAAGTCAATGTATGCATTTAAATGAAGATGTTTTGATAGGGTGAGAGCCAAAGCGATTAAATTAGGTTCCAGCAACAGAATTGCTTTAAACTGAATGACATTTCATTGCTAAATTAGCTCTTTTTTTCTGTCATAGTGGAACTGAAAAGGTTAATGAGAACCTGCAATTTACAGTCCAAAGTTACTTGAAAAAAATGATTTATCTTGGTTTAAGAAGGCTTGTAGTGCCTGCCAGAGTTGTGTTTCTAAGGCACATTTGTTGTAGCCATATACTTAAGGGCTATGTCTAGACTGACAAGTTTTTCCACAAAAGCGGCTGCTTTTGCGGAAAAACTTGCAGCTGTCTACACTGGCCGCTTGATTTTGTGCAAAAGCACTGAAGTTCTACTGTCCGAAATTAGTGCTTCTTGTGCAAATGCTTTGACGTTCCCGTTCGGGCAAAAGCCCTTTTCCGGAAATGCTTTTGCACAAAAGGGCCAGTATAGACAGCTGAAAACTGTTTTGCGCAAAAAAGCCCCGATGGCGAAAATGGCGATTGGGTCTTTCTTGCGCAAAACCGCGTCTAGATTGGCACGGACGCTTTTCTGCAAAAAGTGCTTTTGCGGAAAAGCGTCCGTGCCAATCTAGGCGCTCTTTTCCGCAAATGCTTTTAACGGAAAAACTTTTCCGTTAAAAGCATTTGCGGGAAATCATGCCAGTCTAGACGTAGCCAAGGAGCATGTTTACCCAGACTAAGTTGGTGTCAATCATAACAACATGTAGAGCTCTCTTACCCTCTGTGTATGTACTGTAACATGTAACAGCAAGTCCACCCGATTGCTGTGTGCCCTCTGAGTCTGCCCCTATGATTTGCCTTTGACAGTGTTTGTTGACAATTCTTTTGATGTGAGGTCCAAGGAAAGTACCCCCAATGGATGGCAACCTTACTTTCTTTCTCAACAAATGCTATTTCAGTGACTAGGAATGATGTGTTCAGTAAAAGTATAAAAGGGAAGGGAAAACACATACAAGTAAGATTCAAAAGCAGACAGAAATGGTTGGGCCTTCTTATTTCCAGTTTGGATTAGTACCCAAGCTTATTTAGCATGTAACATAGGCTATTCCTTTCTGAAAAGTCTAATTTAAGGTAAGGGGACAAAATAAGTTCCACACGTGGGGCATCTGAACAGCTTTTTTTCTGCAGAAAGATGTGGTTGAGCAATTTCAGAAGAGATTATTGGATATATTTAATATTGGGCTTACAGAGAATTTGGAGGTAAAATAAATGTTTGGGGATATGCTAAATACATTTATTTAGTGCCTGATTCTGGCATCCTTTTAACTCAAGGGTAGGGAACCTTTTTTGGGTCAGGGTCTGCTGACCCACAGAAAAACCAATCAGGGGCCACACACAAGTGATAAACAAACAACTCCCCCCCCACACACAAACCCTCACTCAGGTGGCCCCCAGAGAAGAACGAGACATTCTTCTCACACACCAGAGCCTTAGGGGGCCCAGGCTAATAGATTTTGTGTGATCCAGCCTCATGGAGGGACAGTGGGGGAGGGGGAGGAGGATGGACACCAGCATGGACTCCCCAACCCTGGGGGAAGTCCTGAGCCTCAGGGGCTGGATCCAGACAAGCTGGAAGACACATGAAGTCCCCAGCCTTAGGTTCCCCATCCCTGTTTTAACTTTTAATCAGTTGATCAATGGCACTCCCAGTGTAGAGAGAGTACTACTAAATGTGAGTAAGGATAACAGAATCCAGCCTTTGGCTACGTCTAGACTGTCCCCTAATTCCGGAAAAGTCATGCAAAGCAGGTAAGTCAGAATAGGGAAATCCGCGGGGGATTTAAATATCCCCCGCGGGATTTAAATAAACACGTCCGCCACTTTTTTTCTGGCTTGGGAAAAAGCCGGAAAAAAGTGTCTAGACTGGCGCGATCCTCCGGAATAAAGCCCTTTTCCGGAGGATCTCTTAGGAATATATTTTTTAAACGTACAGTTGTTTTATTATGGGAGGATCTGACGATGAACAGCTCACATAATGATTTTAAGGACCTGATTCAGGAAAGCACTTAAGCAATGTAGGCATCCTTTCTCAATAAGGATGTTTTCCTAAACTGGAACTTAAAAGCATACTTCCAGCTCCTCAGTCTTACTGATCAGAACTGAGCAGTTGGTGGAAAAATACATTTATTATATTGTTTGCTAAATCTAAAACATAACCTTGTCTGAAATTATTTTTTTCCCCTTTTTTATTTTTATGAAGAATTTGGCCATGAATTTTTGTATGCACAAGTTTTTGTCGAAGAACCTTTTTATTTGTGTAAATACAAGTATCTGTGTACATCAGAGGTATTTGTGCTAGAAGCATGGTACTCCAACCACACAGATGCTAGTTTTTTGTTTTGGAGTATGTCTACATTACAGGACAAAGTCAAATTAACAACTTCAGCTACGTTAACTGCGTAGCTGAAGTCGAAATAACTTAACTCAGCTTTTGGCATTGCCTACACTGCAGGAAGTCCAAGAGAGAACACTCTTCCTTTGACTTCCCTTCCTCCTCACAAAAGCAGGGTTACTGGAATCGAACAGAATGCATCTCTCAGTTCGAATAGTGGTCTTAATTCGACCCTGGAAGATCGAGAGCGGCAGCTTCAATCTTCCTCTGCAGTGTAGACACACTCTTGGTGAGCAAAGATGACAAAAGGTGGTGAGAATTTAGGAAAGTGTTTCAAAAGCACTGAGTTTCTAAACCAAAATAGGGCTTGAATCCTGACAATATTAAATTATAGTCATGTTGAATTTTAAGCATGTGTGTAGTTCCATTGATTTCATTGTGTAATCAAAAAACTACTCATATAATTGAAGTTAAGCATGTATACAAATGTTTGCAGGAGCAGAGTGTAAATAAATATATCACCATGAACTGTAGTGAGGAGGAGAAGGTAGTCTGGAAAATAGACAGTTGCTCCAACTATTTGGATGCCTGGATATAGCACTTTTGGTTTCAAAAATAAAATTCCATTTCATAGATATCTGTGCAAACTCTTTGAGCTCTCTTGAGGAGATAATGAAAGCAAAATGTAGCCTATAAGAAGCTTGGAAAATGTCTAAAAATCACTGAAATGTCAACAACATTTATTGTAATGTTGTAATTTTGTGCTAAGATTTTAGGACTTGCTGCCCTTTTCTCACTAAGACTCCAACTGTGCTGATTATAATGAGTCTTTATAACAAATTAAATCATAGCTCTACTACTCACCAAGGACCAAATATGTGACACTAGCCATTAACATGGGTGAAAGTAAGTGAAGAGGAAGACACATTGTATCATTAGTGATTACAATATTAGAATATAAAAAAAAGTTTGGGTGAGGGGTTATAACTTCAGTTTGAGGATTTTCCATTTCTAACTCCATAAATTTATAGAAATAAACAGTGGATTCTCACTAGGCTTGATTTTGATGAGGATAAACTTGGGTCAATAATGAGCAGCAACGTACCTCACAATGAGGCACAGCTGAAAGGTAGGTGCATACAACATAGTACAACAAATATTGTTCCATGGCATCTGAATTCCCCATTTTGTGGACAACAATGTTTCTTTGCATATATAAATTACAACTTGCTAGGAAGATTCATCCACATTAATATATCAATTTTACCGAGACGAAATGAAGCAAAAGAAAGATGAAGTACAGAGAATGGGATCTGGTTCACCAAGGGTGCGTCTAGACTGGCAAGATTTTGTGCAAAAGCAGAAAAAGCCCTCTTGCGAAAGAATACTTGCACAAAAGAGGGCTTTCTTGTGCAAAATCGCATCTAGACTGGCCATGGATGCTTTTGTGCAAAAGCACTTTTTGTGCAAAAGCATCCGTGCCAATCTAGACATGCTTTTGCGGAAATACTTTTAACGGAAAAACTTTTCTGTTAAAAGTATTTCCGCAAAATCATGCCAGTCTAGACGCAGCCCAAGAGTATATCATTTTCATAGCACGTATCCTTACAGGAGAGATGGTGAAACCCTTAATCATATTCGTAAACAATTACTCACATTAAGTCCTATTAGCTTGAGTGGGACTGCATCCATGGGCTAGAAGTTCAAAACGTGGCCCATATAATTGTATAATTTTAAATCAATGCAGTGTAAAATAGAAGAACTATAGAAATATATTTAATGTTGCTTTGGAATTTAGTCAGATTTCACAGAATAGATTTTTAAGGGCACAAAGAGCTCCTAGGTGCCCCACTTTAATTTAAAATAAAATTTTTGCACCTAACTCCCCTTTGTCTTTGAAAATCAACCCCTGTGTATGGATGCTCTCTATCTCTATGTAGTTAACAAAGAGTAGAGCAGAATGCCGGCTAAGTTGAACAAGTAGAAATTTCTTCACCCCTGTGTGCTGCTCTGTCCACATGGCAGCAGTGCCTTCAGCTCAACTCCATTCATTTCCTGCTCTGTTGGGTTCCATCAATAATAGTCCCTTAAGGGAACCCAGGAAATGAGTCTAGTTCTGCTGATCATGATACAGACACCTTTTTTTAATTGTACTTCAGTAATAAAGTAAAATATTGTCATGTTAAAATGAAAAGATAAGAAATGCATTGTTAATGGTTAATTAATTTTTGTTTGTGTTTCAATGACACCCACCATGAGCTTGTCACTACCCATATATACAGGCAGCCAGCTTCCACCCTCAAGAGCTTTCCATCAAAGAGAGGAACCATTAGCAGCTAGGAACACCTCTAGACTGCTCCTTAGACCTTATCATTGTTTACCCAGAGATTAACACTCTGGAAATCCATCTTCTGGGTTAGATTTAGAGGGTCTAATAAGGATGCACAATTGAATGCTGATAGCATCCCTGTCAACCTGGATATTCCATGGGGACACCCTCCCACAGTGGGGTGGCCGTGGAAATTCAATTTAAGGTACATCAATTCAAGATATGTGATTCTCATAGCTGGAGTTGCGTATCTTAAATAGAAGTTCTCTGTCAGTGTAGACCTGGCCTTAGTTTGCTTAGAGTGCAATGATTGCAATGCATGTGTCAGAAGCCTGAAGAAGGTGGAAACATCTTGCAAGACATTCCTGAGATTCTTCCCAACATGTTGTGTGTAGAATCAGCCTGCTCTCATTCTGCCCCCAGAATAATATATCTATTTTCAAAGGGATTTTTCATGCTATGGGTATATGTCACAGTAAAATGAGGTGGGGAGAGAGAAGAAGGGAAATAGGTTGGCTCTGTGTTCATAAACTACTGTGTTTATTTTGCTTTCAAGAATGTGTTCATCTGTGATAAGTTATTTCTTACCTTGCATTTCAAAGTTAATTTAAATAGGTGAGCAAGTTCTACTAGAAAATAGAAGAGCAACAAGGCAATGTTGTCACCAGGGTAGCATGCTGAGTATTTTAGGAATTACTTTAAAATTGTGCAGGATCTTTGTCAGTGGAGGGTTATTATGGACAGACAAGTGGCACAATAAAAAAATGTACCTTAGCTCCATATCATGTTGATTATGTTTGCAAATTTTGATCAAGGGACCCTTAATCCAGTTCAAAACCAAGCTCTTTCTTTTTTTTCTGCTTCAGACCTCATTAGCAACTACCACAGGTTTGTACTCTACACTCTGGAATCAGTGTTTGTTTGGTAATTCTGTTGATTCCTGAGACTGAATTAGATGCAGCTCGCGCATCTGCCACTATTGTATATTAACTCTGCTGGGCTAATAGTAATAAAGTGCCCCCTTCTGAAAAAGACAGTACCAAAGGCCATATGTACAGAGTTACTTTTTCTGATCATAACTGAACTTGAAAGATTACTTATGAACATTCTGCTTAGCTCGAAACACAGCTTCTTTGTGATGGTTTCTATTCTCTTGTTGAACTGCTGAACGCCTTGTTGCCTATAAAGTTGCACAGAATTTGTGAACTTGTTCACAAAGTAAGAGCTTGTGTTGTAAGCTCTGGGAGAGGGCAGAACAAGAGGGCCTGTTGAGGAGAAGGGAGAATGTTTTTTTGCTCCAAGAAAGAGCTGGTTGATCCAGGGCTAAATTGTGCTGGTAGATACAGATTTGAACAATGGCAGAGGGGTAGGCCCGGAAGGAAAAGGGCTAGAAAGATACTGCAAAAGGCACATTTTTTCAGCACAATCCTTTGAGTATGCTGGAATGAGGCATAGGGTGCTATAAGCTTACTAAAGTGGTCTGTGCTTCCCATCCTTACTACATGCATCCAATCAGCTTTACTGGTTATTGCAGAGGGTAGGCACAACCATTCCTTCACTGTTTCCTGACTACTCACTTTCATGCGGGAGAGCCCAGCATGCAACCCTGCCCTATCCCTAACACTTAGAAGTATACACTGGGCAGGACTTACGTAGCTGCACAGAGGAAGAAAGATGGGGCTTAATTTCTCTTCTTCTGCATGACCAAGTTAAATTGAAGTATGATCCACTCCTCAGTTTTTCAAAAAACAAAAAATGCACCAACTGCAACCACCACCACCACCACTAGCAGCCACCCTTTCCTGGCAAACAGAAGCTGCATTCTGAAATGAGGAAAGTAACCTATTGATTGCATCATACTGTTTTACATCTGAGGTTATGTCCAATTCGGAAGGTTCTGAGTTGCACTATAGGGATAACAGAGAATGGTGCACTGTTTTATTATTTCCCTCCTATCTCTAATGCTTTGAAAGGCTTGAAGACTAAAGATTTTCTTATCATGCTTGAACTTTTGTCCCTTTTTCAGCCCACATGCTAGCCAGCAGGACAAGACACTTTTACTCAAAAGTACATCAAAATGCATCACCACAGCTGTTGTTGCAGTCAGCGGGAATGCAGCAGTGCCAGGCTATTAAAGAGTTTTGGTTGTTGTTTTTTCCCCCCTCAAATCAGTCAGTTCAAATTCCCTTGAGTGTGTCAGGAGGAAGCCCAGGCCTCTCAGTCAATCACTGCAGGGCATTATCCTTGGAACTGTCAGCTCTGAGATTATTTATTTAAAAAGATCTGCTACCTTCCCTAACTACACTGAAGGAAAAAAGTGGCCCTGCTATTAAAAAATGCAGCATACCCCTCATTTATTGTTGTACTATTCTTACAGTTATTTCCCCTCAAAGGTGACTAACAGCTTAATACTCTGTCTCTTTCCATTTCCCATCTGTGCTGATTCTTTCTCAGTCCACTGCTCCATTTATCGCCCCTACTCCATAACTGTTGATTTGGAATAATCATATATACACCCGCAAAAAAAATCAACCTAATTTAGTTAATGTTTTGTTTAAGGTTTCATATTAAAGAATGCAATCTTCACATCACACATATCACCATGCACGACTGGTACTCCTTCTGCCCTTGTCTTTTTGCCCTGCAGAATTCCCATTAGGAAACAGAATGTGTTGGAGAATCTAACATTATTTTTTATGAGTCTTTTTTATTATTATTATTTATATTGTCTAAGCTGCCGTGGCAGGTCTGTGTTTGTCTGGATAAAGTATTCATTGAGTCTCTTGTATCCTTTTCCTGGAAGAACTGACTTCACAGAAGGCCTAAGCTTTTCAATGTCAGTGTGTTGTTAATATCTCTTCAGTAAACTCTTAAGTGAATCTGACAGTTGATAGTGATTATTAACCTTGCACTGAACCAGTAATTAATCCATTCAGGCTGTACAGGAGGAGAAAAAAAGCTAAAGCAAACTTGAGTGCTCTGGCTCAGTGATTCTGCTGAATCCAAGTGCCTTATTCTGATATTGTTTCACCTCATTAGCATTCACTATGTAATCTAGAGATTTAATTCATTACATACATCATTTCCCTATAGCTCATATACCTCTTTGCAATTCCCAAAACACATTTTTTCCTATACACATTTAATCTTGGCAGAAGAAAATAAGGTTAAGGGAACAAATGTTTGAGGAAGGGATGCTGCTTAGGGTGTACTAGGGACATACTGCACCTTTTGCAAACCTATTCAAAGAACTGGGTGTGAGTAAGGGCAAAAGTTGTCCTCCTATGTGTGTAAGAAAATAATTTATATTCCTTGTAGAACCATAAGGCTGATTATTATAGTGCCAGATATTTGTTTTCACAAAAATTCTAATCAGCTTATTGGGGAAAAGGGGAATGCAATTTACCCTCTGAAGATTAAATTTGATCTCTTGAAATCACTTTTGAATTGTTTGGCTTCAGAGCCACTCAGTTTGAGATGGTTATCCAGCCACAGGATGGCACATAAAGATCTCAACTCTGGATAGCCACAGTGAAAGCAAGTTCATATAAAGAAAACCTAACATGCACTATGTCCTTGCTAGGCTTTGTCCCATGTTTACTACCAAGTTATGCTATTATACCTAAATGACACCACAGAACTCTCTTTGCAGCAAAAAGTTTATTTTACAACACTGCATATCCCTTTTGGCCCCTTGCCTCACCTGTGGTTATAAAGCCTCATGAAAATCCTTCATTCTTTTAGGCTAAGCTGTATTTGCTTCATGCTAATTGCTGTGATGTTTTTGTGTCAGCATAGATGGCTGACAAACCTAACCAAATTTTCTCTGTCTGTTTGAAGAAGAAGGTGATAGCTTTGGCCATCTAATTACTTCTAATGTTCCCACTGCCTGTTGATAGGCTGCCATAATGTAATTATCTGATTTTTCCCTAGTTGGTATTATCCAGAAGTGGAAAGGCAGAAGCATCAAATAAGCCATTGTTGCTTCCATTCTGTTGTCTATTATTTTTCTTCTTTAACAAGCTATTGTCTAAAGCTTTTGTGACAAACAACACCATGCTGTCCAGGTAAATTTCCAAAGTTTTGAAACCTTGACTAGACTTTTCAGTCAGCAGGTTCTAGGGAACAACACTTTAACAGATTGTTCTTGACTATTCATTATCTGAAGGATTTTCTAATAATCATTTTTCATAGTAACATTTTACCCAATTTTTTTTAAAAAATACAGATAACTGGGTGAGTATAAAAGTAATCTGAGTCCATCAAAATTAGAGATGATTTCAAAATGACTTCTAATAGGTCTAGTTGTCATATGGCATTTGATCTGGGGTCAATAAAATGACTTCCATTGATTTCAATGAGCTTTGGATGAGGCACATGGCTCCAACAAATATTATGTAGACTACACTGTACAGAGAGACACAAATAAACCAGTCTAGTATACTGGTGTTGGTTTCTGTTTTAAAAAACATATATGAAAAGAAATAAAATAGCCTCCTTCAGGGACTAAGAACACTGCTGGATAATATGAACTGGCAAGTAGAAACACAAAAGTCGTCTGGGCTGAATGTATTAGATGTCAAAAAGCTATAATTAATTTTAGTGGTTGTTTAACAAAATGTGCTCTCTGTGTGCTGTACTCATTTCTCTTTTCCTTTATTCCTTTCTGTAATTGCTTGCATATTTATAGTCTTTTTGATCTCATAGGTATGGTCTTTTTTGCTAAGTGCTTTTTTGCAATATATATTTTTAATTTTTCTATACTACTTTTGATAAAATATAATTACCAGAATCCATGGTGGTGTGATGTTCTGTTGCCATCTTTTAAATTTTATTTTCTTCACCTTGAAGTTCTTTTCATTTTTTTTAATGTACCTGAACTCTGGGAGTGTATTCAAGGGACAGCAACTTAAAAGGAGTTGTACTCCTTATTGGTTCCCCAAGTTTGAGCTTCTCCCATCATCTGTATAGAGGAGATAGACTCTATTTCAGAGACTGAAGAATTAATCTCTGATAAGGTCAGTGCATCCTTCCTTAACTGGTATTTGTGTGTGTATCATTGATGCACTAAAGCAGTGAGGTCCCAAAATGATCCTGCATATCCATTCAAAGGCCTGCTTGTTTACTGTCTTGAATCTTGTATATCACATTACACCTGCACAAGTTGCAAATGGAACCAATTCTGCCCCAGGCTCTCTATCTGAACCACAGTTAAAGGGATGGGATTACACACTGGCATTCAAAGCAACAATTTGGCATTGCCATGTTATGGGTCTATTACTGCAAAGTGTTAAGCACCTCTTAAAGGTGAGAGAAGCCAGGATTCACAAGGAATAAACTGTTTCCTGTATTGTGGATCAGAAACAGTTAGCAAATATTCTGCATATGAATCGTGAATAAGCCTTTCCATTTTGAACAAGACTGAAGCAATGCTAGATGGAAGGGAGAAACGTTTTGAAAAATGCTCCACTCCTCTAACCTTTGCTGAAGTCATTCATCTCGTACGTCAAAGTGGTAAAGAGATTCAGAATGCTCTTCCACTCATTTCTTAGTCTAGAGATGATCAGGTAGCACTGGAAGCAACCTTCCACCTCCAGGTTGCAAGAAAACTTTACTCTTCCTCCCACATGAGACTCTGGCCACCATGATCCATGCGTTAGGCATATGCAACATAGATAAATGCAATTCAGTGTATCTGACATGGAAAGTAAGTACAATGCAAAGATTTCTTTTTGTGCTGAGCACATTAAGTGTGATCTCCAATTTCCCCATTAGCATCCAGTTAGCTTTGGTTGCATTTCGGTGACTTTGCCCTGAACTTCTAAGTCCTTACATAGATACAGACTCCTATTTACATTAGCAAGTGAACCTCAGGTTATAGTTGGTGAGAGAGCTACATTTTGGGATACTGAAAATCATAAATCCGGAGTGAAACATTTAGAAACAGGAAATAAGACATTTTTGGTCCCTGGCATCTGAGAGGGGAAGGAACAAAATCTGACGACCTCTCTTAGGGTGTGTCTAGACTACCTAGTTTTGTCGACAAAAGTGGACTTTTGTCGACAAAACAATACCAGCGTCTACACTACCGCGGAGTTCTGTCGACATAACGTCGACAGAACTCCGCGGTTTTGTCGACGCTGGTATACCTCATTTTACGAGGCATAACACTTTCTGTTGACAGAATTCTGTCGACAGAAGGTGTTATTGCCTGTAACACTGCGTCCAGACTACGGAGTTCTGTCGACAAAGCGGCTTGCTTTGTCGACAGAACTCCATGTGTCTGGACGCAAATTGTCGACGGAAGTTTTGTCGACAGTATCTGTCAACAAAACTTCCGTCGACAAAACGCGGTAGTCTAGACGTACCCTTACTGTGAGACCTAAATCTTTCCCCCATAATTTTAAAGCCATTGAAAACATTAACCTTTCTCTTTCCCAATCAGCAAAGAAACAAACAGAAAAACAAACAAACAAACCCTACTCCAGTTAAAGGTTCCCACAATCCAGTAGAAACATTGCTACACAAATTAACCTGGAAGGCAGGCAGATACTCTGGAGATGGGCATCAATATGAATGCCTAACGCAGTAATTTTACATTTCAACCACTTGCAAATTGTTTCCAAACACTTGACTCTTCCTTTGCTTTTGATTTCTACTCACTGAAGCTGCAATTTACAAAACAAAGAAAAGCCAAATTTCTTTAAAAAGACTGCTTAAAAATAAACACATAATGAACTGAATAGAAATATCTATCATTGCTCATTTATGTATAATTGGTAGAATTCACTCAGCTGAAACAACATATGAGCTTTGATGTCACCTATAAATATGAGAAAATAACACCCTATTTCAGATCTGTCCATTTCAGCTTAATGCCTTTTTGCTGTGTAAAAGTATGTGTTTTTGTCCATAATGAATAAAAAGCTCCTTCTGGGTTTGAGAGTTATTCTCCTGTTTATGCTCTTTTTTCCCTGATACTTGTAAAACAATTTTTCTAGTTGTGACAGTCACAGTGCACAAATATGCACAATTAATATGCCTTTTCATTAAAAAATAGTAGGCGAGGTTCCATACAGTTTATAAGCTGAGCTGTTGTTTGTGGCAAAAGGTGATTTAATCAGCTTCTTTAAAAAAATTGCACCACGGCTTAAAAAGAGCATCTCTTTAAGATCTAACTTCCAGTATAGCAACTTAGATAAAACTTGTGATGTTATCTGTAATAGTGCAATATGATTCCTCCCAACACAGAACAGAACACCAAAAATTCCGTTTCATGGCCTTACCTCACTGTGTGGGAGGGTGCTGGGAAGCAGATAGGGTAGAGGCCTATCTTCCCCCTTCTAGCCTCCAAAGCTCTTTTCCAAATTACAAGATCTATGTAAGGAGATGAGACATAGTATACAAAATGCTATGGGCCAAAAAAGAAGCATATCACATGAAGTAATATATAAAGTTCTATAAAATGTAAATCTTCTTAAACTGGGGCTATGTCTACACTGCACTGTTTTTGTGCAAGAAATATGCAAATGTGGCTAAGCATGGAATATTGCCGAGCCTCATTTGCACGATTAATGAGCAGCCACTTTTTGCACAAGAGGCTTTTGCGGAAAAGAATCCATCTATACGGCTCCTTCTTGTGCAAAAACCCCCTCTTGTGCAAGAGCCGTTTTTCTGTTTTTTTTCCTGAAAAACAGCTTTTGCACAAGATGGGGTTTTTGCACAAAAAGGAGCAGTGTAGATAGTTACTCCTCGTTTAACGGAATAGGAAGCCTACTCCGAACTACCTAGTCTGTGCCGCGTGTAGCATGGCACGGAGTCCGAACTAGCGGACATTTAAAAATGGCGGCGCCCGGCAAGATGCAAATGAATCCCGGGAAATTCAAATCCCGGGCTTCATTTGCAACTCCAGTTGACTACATTACCACCCTAGTTCAAACTAGGGTGGTAGTGTAGACATACCCTCACTCTATAAGGTATGTCTACACTAGCTCGTTAATTGGAGCTAGGTAGGCAAATCAGGCAACCGGAGTTGCAAATGAAGCCCGGGATTTAAATATCCTGGGCTTTATTTGCATGTTCCCATCCGGCCGCCATTTTTAAATCCCCAGTAGTCCAAACTAACTGCCCGCAGCTACACGCGGCAGTTTAAATTTAATTCAAACTAAGTCCTTAGTTCAGATTAACTGTTATTCCTCATTCCACAAGTAATGTAGCTGTGGGCAGTTAGTTCAGACTAAGGGGGATTTAAAAATGGTGGCCGGATGGGAACATGCAAATAAAGGAAGGGATATTTAAATCCCGGGCTTCATTTGCAACTCAGGTTGCCTGATTTGGCTACCTAGCTTGAATTAACGAGCTAGTGTAGACATACCCTAAGGGTGTGTCTTGACTACTTGGCTCCATCAACGGAGCCATGTAGATGAGGCAGGACGACAAAGGGAAATGAAGCGGCAATTTAAATAATCACTTCATTTAAATCAAAATGGCCGCCGCGATGTGCCGATCAGCTGTTTGTCAGCACAGCGTGGCAGTCTAGACGGGGATCTTCCGACCCCAGAACCCTTTGTCAGCAGATCCTTTATGCCTCGTAAAATGAGGCTTACAGGATCTGCCGACACAGGGTTCTGGGGTCGGCAGACCCCGTCTAGACTCGCCGTTTCATTTCCCTTTGTCAAGTAAACTAATGTACATGACTCTGTCGACAGAGCCATGTAGTCTAGATGTAACCTAAGGTGTCACAGGACTCCTTGTCGCTTTTGCAGATCCAGACTAACACAGCTACCCCTCTGATACAATCTATTCACTATCAGAGGGGTAGCCGTGTTAGTCTGAATCTGTGGCACCTTATAGACTAACCGAGGTGTTGGAGCATGCATCTGACGAAGTGAGTCTTTGCCCATGAAAGCTTATGCTCCAACATCTTGGTGAATCTATTCACTGTCTTTTTTCTCCTTTTTTTCTCCTCCCCACTTCCCCCCGTTTCCTTATTTATTCTTGGATCTGGACTTTTAATACTCCAGTCATCTGAAGAAGTGGGTTGTGTCCACAAAATCTCATGATACCATCTACATGTTTTGTTAGTCTTTAAGGTGCTACTAGACTATTCGTTGTTTTTTAAGTTTTTTTAAGCAGTGACCGAACATCTCAAAAGACGAGGGCGTAGCAGTTCAGTTACTTTACATTGTGCTGCAGCATCATGAGTGCATATAAAGTCCAATTCACAAGTGATAGTTCTTGTCACAGATAGTGCAGGGGGAGAGAACAGGGTCAGATGTCACCAGCATATTTAGTAGCACTGCTTAAGCTACACTTATAATTAAGAAATAGAAATCATATACCTGTAGTGTTGAAAATGCAGAATGGAAATCTTTAGCTGGGAAAGGTTTGCAATAGGCAATTTTTAAACCAACCTGTGCTTCACCTTCACTTCAGCCATTTCAAATTGCTTGTCTGTACAACAAATCTAACTAACTCAAAAGCTTCTGTCCTCCTCTTATCTATTATATTGCTACACATCATCCAGTTTCTAGGTAGTTTAACTGTTTTTTCACAGTATGTAAACCATTTAACTTCTCCAGCAAAGTGGAGAAATTAAACTCATGATAGACCCAATGGCACAGATGACAAACACCTGCCCTCACAAAAGCAGGGAATTGCTGAATTTATATTTTCTTCAAGGAAGGTAACATTCTCTCTCTCACAGAGTTATATACACTGGTAGGGGGAAATGGTGACTGAGAGATTTTACTTGTGCTAGTCAAACCATTTTCTACAAGTCCTAGGCCTCGATCTGTTCTGAATTCTAACACCGAGTAGTCCTATTGACTACTGTGTAAGCCCATAGCTTTGATCCAGCCCGCGAGGCAGTTCCAGGCCCTACCCCCTAGTTTATTGCCTGGGAGCCAGAGACACGTGAGCCCTTTTATCTGCTTCTGTTTAAAGGGCTCTCACTTCCCCGTGTCTGTCAGGCAACACATTGCCTGGAAGCTGCAGGGAAGGCACAAACCCTTTAAATAGAAGCATTTGCAAGGGCTCGCGTGTTCTGGCTCCCAGGCAACATGCTAACAGTGAGGCTGGGAGCAGCAAGCCCTTTAAATAGCAGGAATTTAAAGGGCTCGCAGCTCCCGTCCCCTACTAACGTGATTCCTGCGAGCCCTTTCAATTCCTGCTATTTAAAGGCCTGCCCCTTCTGCATGAGGCTCTGCCCCACCTATCTTAGGCCCTACCCCTTCCGGGGTGGCCTGTGACCACTTAAAAAATGTTTCAAGTGGCCCTCGTTCAGAAATTGCCCTTGTGTGAGGGCAAGCTGGGAGACAGGTGAGCTGAATTGCAGCCAATTGGGACAGGTCAGGGAATAAAGTACTGATCAATGTGAATAAGGGAGCAGAGTCTTACCCAATATTTATTAAGAATTTAGTCCCTTTTTCATTAGCAAAGTGTATTTGAACCAATTATTATACTCTGGGATTCAGTCCATGATTTTTCCAAATTTCATGATTAGATGTAAGTGTAATAATTTATTATGTTCACAAATCATTTGCTAGACTTGTCACTTATTCCCTATGTCAGGTAGTGAAGCCCTTTCTCACATTGGTGTGAGTCTAAGTCCAGTGAGCTAAATCCTATCAAGGACACACTATTACCTCATCAACCAAGTGAAGTTTGTTCTAAAGTTTTAATGCAGTTCTGTAGTGAGCAGCTAGACAGTACTTCACCTTCTCCGGGCCCTAGCAGGGAGCTGGCAGACTGCGCCTGGGGAGTGATGGAGGGCTGGCTGCCAGTGGCTTGCTGGCTCATGTTTTGGGGCCACTGGGTCGGGGCAGTGACTGCTGGCTCTGGGCTGGCAGGCTTGGAGCTGGCACAGGCACTGTAGCCAGAGTCAACCCCTTTAAGGGCTCCAGGGAGGGGGGAGGGAGAGGAGTATTCTTGGTTGAGGCTGGAGTGACCACCAGGGCACCCTGGGAAGGCTGGGCCCCCCTACTTCGATATAAGTGTCTACACAGCACTTATTTCGAAAGAGCTATTTTGAATTTGGCATTAATCCTCGTGGAATGAGGTTTACCAAATTCGAAATAAGCGCTCCGCTATTTCAATTTAATTTCGAAATAGTGGTTTGGCTGTGTAGACGCTAGTAACATTATTTTGAAATAATGGCTGTTATTTCAAAATAACTTTGTTGTGTAGACATACCCTAGATCTGCTGGCAATGCTCCCCCTAATGCACCCTAATATTCCCTTAGCCTTCTTAGCTACAAGGGCACACTGTTGACTCATATCCAGCTTCCCATCCACTGTAATCCACAGGTCTTTTTCTGCTGAATTGCTACTTAGCCAATCAGTCCCCAGCATGAAACAATGCTTGGGATTCAGGCAGTACTCCATACACATGAACTGGATGTTAATCATAAGACCCACTGCTTGTGGGAGGCCTGCTGACACCATCCCAGCAGATTCTGTTTGTTATAGGACAAGGAGAATACTGTGAGCCTGGTCTACTAGCTGCTTCCCAGTTGTGGTAAGCCCCGCAAGGGTCCATCCCTGGTGCTGTTACCCCCTCCTTTCCATGGAAATGGGGGGAAATCACCTCTTCTGCTGCTCTCAGATGGAAGGGAGTACCCAGTGCTGCACACGATGCTGCTCCCAGGCTAGAGAACAGAAAAAAAGAGGGTCACTCCTAGGCTGTGTCCAGACTCAGGGGTTTTTTCGGGAAAAGTAGCCTTTTTCCGAAAAAACTTCACCTGCGTCTAGACTGCAGCCGCGTTCTTTCGAAATTAAATCGAAAGAACGTGGCTTTTCTTTCGACGGCGGTAAACCTCATTTCACGAGGAAGAACGCCTTCTTTCGAAAGAAGGCGTTCTTGAATGTAAATAGGGCTTCTTCGAAAGAGAGCATCCAGACTCACTGGGTGCTTTCTTTCGAAAAAGCGGCTTGCTCTTTTGAAAGTTCCGCGTGCAGTCTAGACGCTCTCTTTCGAAAGAGGCTTGCAGTCTAGACATAGCCCCAGTGATAATAGGGCTATAGAGCAGGGCCATGTCTAGAGTTGTAGCCTGATCCAAAGATTTCTGTTTATCACTTTTAGTGTTTGACAGGTTCTTGTCCCAAGATCAAGCTCAATTAAATTAATTCAATTATTCAATGGTTGGGAACCCTGATATGCACACGTACAAAACCCACATGATAGGAACTCTTTAATATTTGCAAATTAATAATTTATTTGCATATTTACTGAAGTTTATACACACTAACTCTGCAAGGTAGATAGAGATAATATAGAAAGGACATTTGGACATCCGTACTCACATCAGCCCTTGCAGAGCAAGTTGGACATTAGACATTTTCTGCCTCGTTACCACCAGTTTGGTCCCTCCACAGGTCCACATCTGTCCTTCACTGCTTTGGGATGCCATTGTGTTATGCTGATGTTACCATGTTTAATACGTGTTCAATAGAAGTTTTCAACTTATTCCTGATCGGTATTTCCTCCCTTGTCAATGCTCAGGTGTACCTTTTCTATAGGTTAGTATATCTATGATTTCACCCCATTTTTATATATGGAAGTTCATTGCCATGACCTCATTTGTGGTCAGATGTTCCACCCAGAACCTTCCAGATGCTAGTGTCAGCTCATGTTCTCATGTCAGTTGAAGTCAGATGCACAAGACTCCCCTTTACATCCTACTTCCAGTTCCTCATAACTTAAGTTACTTAAGTTTATCTATGCCACATTTCACAGGTCTTAAGCCTTCTGTTAACTGATAAAGCCAGTGTCTTACAGGATACAAACCTATAGGTTGCTTGCATTACTGATGAATATAATAAAGCAGAATATAATGGAACACAGGGTATGTCTACACTACCACCCTAGTTCGAACTAGAGTGGTTAATGTAGGAAACCGAAGTTGCAAATGAAGACCAGGATTTGAATTTCCTGGGCTTCATTTGCAACTTCGGTTGCCTACATTAACCACTCTAGTTGAAACTAGGGTGGTAGTGTAGACATACCCACAGTGAATAGAATAGAGGTAAGCCAGTCCACTGTGATACAGAGTGGAGGGAGCAGGAGAAGAAATTGCCACAGTTTACCTGTGGCCCCAGGTTGCCTTAATCTAGGCCTGCCTTAGTATATGATTCTGAAACATTGTTTTGTTTTGTTTTTTTTGAGTAGCACTTTATTCCATGCAGTAATCCGATTGAAATCAACGGGGCTACTCTGAAAGTATGTTACTACCCATTGGAAATAAGAGCATCATATGCTGCCTCTTCATGATTTGGAATATTAAATAGCTTTTTTTTAATGATGCACAGCTTTGTAAGTCACCTATATATTAACAGAAATGATTTATTCAGGTCTTTTTCTGAACATTTTGCTCCACCTCCCCATTTTTTAATTATCTTAATTTTCTAAAATGCTTTATTACAACATTTATCTTTATTTACGTATCTTTAATTGAGATCATTTTATTGGAAATATTATCCATTCTGAAGATTATAAATGGCCAGGTTCCTTTACATAGAGCTGTTTCAGCAAGCTGTCGGACGTGAGATTTATTCACACGTTTTAAGGTCAGGATTAGTTTCTCCATTAAAATGGTGATACTTACTTTACTAAGAAAAAGTGTGAGTTGTCAGGCTGGGTAGTGTGTTGTTTCTTGATAATTAGTTCAAGTCAAGCTTGTAGCTGCTTCAAAGCATATTTAAAATCAGACCATACTAAGGAGTCTTTGGGGATGCATCAGTACTCATTCAGTGTAAGATTTAGAAGCTGTGGATGCATATTACTCAAATATTTATTTTCCCAGTATATGAGTTATAAGAACGTACTGAATCCATTTTCCTGTTTTTCCTGTGATGAATATAAGAGTAAGTATCAGCCAAAGTGTGCATAGATCTAAGACACGTGAACTGAAAAGCTTTAATGTGCTACCTCCCAAGATTTGAATTCAATTTTTATCCTGCAGCAGATTATGATCTTAAAAACACTTAAAACTTAGCAAGTCAGTTTTGGCCTTGTATTCCTTAGGCATTGGCCCCAATAAGGGCTTTGGGTGCAAAATAATCCCTCAAGTACTTAGACTTTAGATCAGGGGTGGAGAACTTCTTTTGGGTCAGTCAGGGGCTGCACACAAGTGAAAAACAAAACGAAAAGCAAATAAAAAAAACCCCAACCCCCACCTCTCACTAGCATGGGCTCCCCAGTACTGTGGGGGAGCTCTGAGCCTCCCCGACCAGAGCCAGGCAAGCTTGAGGGCATTTGGCCCCTGGGCCTTAGGGTCCCCACCCTGTCTTAGATCATAAGGTTTTGGGAGCATGGAACCTCTTATTATTCTTTGAACAGTACTAGAATAAGATCTTAATCCATGATAGAGGGTTCTAGGTACTAATGTAAGAATAAGAATAATAATGAATATAATGTCTATAATCACCTGCAGCAGGAGAATGTTGAACTAGAGTCTTCAGGGAAAGTACAAAAAAGGGAAGTTCTCAAATATAACATTTAAATTAGAGCTGCCAATTAATTAATTAATTAAGCAATGTATTCAAAAAACTTAAATTGTGATTAAAATTTATTTGCAATTAATCTCAGTTTTAATTACAATTTCAAAATGCAGATATCTTTTGTTACATGTTGGCACTCAAAAAGAAAATGATATAAAACTTTAGAGCCCAAAAGTCCACTCAGCCTTACTTCTTGTTCAGCCAATCGCAAACACAAACACATTTGTTTGCACTGATGGAAGATAATGCTGCCTGCTTCTAATTTATTTATGTCATCTGAAAGTGAGAATAGGCAGTGCCATGGCATTTTTGTAGCTGGTGCTGCAAGGTATTTGCATGTCAGATGTGCTAAGCATTTGTATGTCCTTTCATGCTTCAGCCCCCATTTCAGAGGACATGCTTCCATGCAGATGACACTCATTAAAATAATAATGCATTAGTTAAATTTGTGATTGAACTCATTTGGAGAGAACTGTATGTCTCCTGCTCTGTTTTATCTTCATTCTGCCATATATTTCATGTTATAGTACTCGCAGATGATGACCTAGCACCCTCTGTTCAGTTTAAGAACATGTTAACTGCAGATTTGACAGATGCATAGATGGTATGAGTTTGAGATTTTTTAAAGATAGCTACAGCTCTTGACCCAAGGTTTAAGAATCTGAACTGCCTTCCACAATCTCAGAAGTATGAGATGTGGAATATGGTGTCAGAAATCTTAAAAGAGCAACACTACAATTCAGAACTACAGAACCCAAACCATCAAAAAAGATGGTGTCATCTGACTCAGATGATGAAAATAAATGTGTATCAGTCTACACTACTTTGGATCATTATCAAGCAGAACCCATAATCAGCATGAGCACAAGTCCTGTGAAATCATGTTTGAATCATGAATGAACATATGAATATTTAGTGCATCTGACACATAAATATCTTGCATTACTGGCTACAACAGTGCTCTGTGAATGCCTGTTCTCACTTTCAGGTGACACTATAAATAAGAAACATATAGCATTACTTCCAGTAAATGTAAGCAAGCATGTTTGTCTTAGTGATTGGCTGAACAAGAAGTAGGACTAAGTGGACTTATAAGCCCTAAAGTTTTACACTATTTTGCTTTTGAGTGCACCTATTCATTAAAAAAAAATCTAGATTTCTAAGTTGAACTTTCACAATAAACAGTTCACACTGTAATACTGTATAAGATTAACTGAAATATGCCATTTCTTTTATCTTTTTAATACTGCAAATATTTGTAATAAAAATAATAATATAAAGTGAGCAATGTACATTTTGTATTCTGTGCTGTAACTGAAATCAATATATTTAAAATGTAGAAAAACATCCAAAATATTCATAATAAATTTCACTTGGTATTCTTTTTTTGTTGTTTTTTGGTTTATGTTTTGCAATACATTTAAAACTGTGATTAATTACATTTTTTTAAAATCTTTTGATTAAATGAGCTTATTTTTAAATACTTTGACAGCTCTAATTTAACTACCAAGGCCATATCTACATTCTCTTAATAATAAGCAATCTCACAAGGCTTCAAAAACATTACAAATGAATAAGAACCATACTTCTTCACTTTGAAAGTACTTTCATTTTGCCTGGTTATAGACCAGGGCATTTACTGTTTCCTAAGGAAATGCTGTTGTTGTCAAATACTGATCATATATGCATCTTCGTACAGTTCGGACCTCCCTGATCTGGCACCCTTGGGACCTGATTGGTCTCAAACAAGAGGATTTCCTGGATCTCCTCTCCTGGCTTGTTGTAAATTGCTATCCCTATAGCTAGATCTCCAGCCCACCCTGCTGCTGCCTGACCAGCCATTGCTCCTTGGCTCAGAGCTCTCCAGCTTTCATTGGCCCTGCTGCTGCCAGGGCTAGAGATGTGCAGTTGGGGCCAAAGCTCCTTGACTGCCTCCAGGGCCAGAGCTGCAGAGCTGGTGCTGGCCCCCTGCTAATGCCCAGCTGCTGGGGCCACATCTCCCCACTGCACCGCCCCCACCCCAAGGGGCTTCCATCTGAGTCACAGGACGCACAGCCAGACTTCCCTATACCTGGATTCGGTGGTTCAAGAACATCTGTGGTTCTTGCTGGACCAGAGAGTCCTGATTATAGGAGGTACAACCTGTATTATAAATTATCAAATGCAGCGTGGTTGAGTCCAATTGACTCATTTTATTGATGTATATATAATGATTCTTAAAAAAGTCATTTGGTGTGACTGCCTTGATCAACTATGCATCAAATTTCAATGTACATACTGTAAAACTGGTCAATCTCTGCAGGCACAAGACTGATGACTAGCTGAATTGCAAAATTAATCAAGAAAAGCACAATATTTCTCAGTACAGAAATCTAAGGAATCACACAGAAGAAACATAAGAATATTTTGTTAGATCAATTGACCCTGCATTCTTCCAGCAGTGGCCAGTGTCAAATACTTCAGAGTATATGCACAAATTAGGGCTATTGCTGAATGATCCACCCTCTATCATTTAGGGACAGTCAGAATTTTATGGATACTCAGAGCATGGGTTACATCCTAAGCTAACAGCCATGAAAAGATAATGGACATATCTTCCAAGAATTTTATCTTCTTTTTTTGAGCCCAAAAGCTCAGAAGTGACTACGGGACTCTGGAAGAAAGGATGAAGGAGTTTGGAGCACAGGTGGTGTTCTTTTTTACCTTCCTGGTCAAGGGTAGGGACCCAGGAAGAAGCAGAGGCATCCTGGACATGAAAGCTTTACAGATGGTGTCATAAGCAACACATCGGTTTCCTTATCCACTAGATGTTATACCAGGCAGAAGGATTGATAAGCAGAGATGGGGTCTACCTGTTAAGGAAGGGGAAGAACATATCTGGATACAGACTGGCTAACTTAGTGAGGAGGGCTTTAAACTAGGTTAAAAGGGGGACAAGTGACCCTATGACAGAGGGAAGTGAAAAATATTAAGACTTGTAAAAAGGGCTGGAATTTTGGGGGAGCACGGGCTGTTATAGCAGGGACAAAGGAGAGATGAGACAGAACTGGGGGGAAAACAAATAAAGATGCTGAATGACTATATGGTAATGTAAGAAGCATGGGAAATAAGCAGAAAGAACTCTTAATGCTAGTAAATAAACAAAACTATGACATACTTGGCATCACAGAGACTTGATGATATAAAACACATGACTGGAATGTTGGTATATAAGGGTGCAGCTTGCTCAGGAAGGACAGTCAAGGTAAAAAGGAAGGAGGTGTTAACTTGTATATTAAAATGCATATACTTGGACTGAGATGGAGATGGAAATAAGAGACAGACATGTTGAAAGTCTCTGGGTAAGGATACAAGTGGTTAAAAACAAGGGTGATATTATGTCAGGGGTCTACTACCTAACCAGGAAGAAAAGGTAGAGGAGGCTTTAGTTAAACAACAAAATCATCCAAAGCACAGGACTTGGTGGTGATGGGGGACTTCAAGGGTATATCTAGATTACATGCCTCTGCCGACAGAGGCATGTAAAATAGGCTATCCAACATAGTCAATGAAGCCGGGATTTAAATATCCCCGGCTTCATTAAAATAAAAATGGCTGCCACGCTGTGCCGGCTCAGCTGATCGTTGGCACAGCGCATGAGTCAAGATGCAGATCAGTTGACAAAGGTAGCCTTTGTTGACTTCTCCTGTAAACCTTGTTTCACAAGACATAACGGAGTGGTCGACAAAGGCTTCCCTTGTCGACCAATCTGCGACTTGACTCACGCACTGTGCCGACGATCAGTTGAGCTGGCACAGCGTGGCGGCCATTTTTATTTTAATGAAGCTGGGGATATTTAAATCCCAGCTTCATTGACTATGTTGGCTTCATTGACTAAGTCTAGTTTACATGCCTCTGGGTATGTCTACACTACCACCCTAGTTCGAACTAGGGTGGTTAATGTAGTCATATGAACTTGCAAATGAAGCCCGGGATTTGAATTTCCCGGGCTTCATTTGCATGTTGCCGGGCGCCGCCATTTTTAAATGTCCGCTAGTGGAACGAGGAATGAGGCGTACAGATAGTTCAAAATAGGAAGCCTAGTCCGAACTATCTAGTTCATGCCGCATGTAGCCACGGGCACGGAGTCCGCACTAGCGGACATTTAAAAATGGCGGCGCCCGGCAACATGCAAATGAAGCCCGGGAAATTCAAATCCCGGGCTTCATTTGCACGTTCGTATGACTACATTAACCACCCTAGTTCGAACTAGGGTGGTAGTGTAGACAGACCCTCTGTCAGCAGAGGCATGTAATCTAGACATATCCCAACTATCCAGACAGTTGTTGGGAAAATAACACAGTAGGGCACAGATTATACAACAAGTTCTTAGAATGTATTAGAAGCAATTTGTTTTACAGAAGTTGGAAAAACCTATTTAGGGGGAAGGCTGTTCTAGATTTGATTATAACAAATAGAGAGGAAGTATTTAAGAATTTCAAGGTGGAAGGCAGTCTGGGTGAAAGTGATCATGAAAAAGTAGAGTTCATGATTTTAAGGAATGACAGTAAAGAGAACAGCAAAATAAAAATAACAGATTTCAAGATGACCCCATCTTAGCCAGGAGATATTAATTTATCTAAAAATCTAAAAGGAATAGTACAAAAAGTGGAAATTAGGTCAAATAACAAAGGATGAATATATAAAAAAAATGACTCAAGTCTGCAGGGACAAAATTAGAAAGGCCAAAGCACAAAACAAGATCAAACTAGCGAGAAACATAAAGGGTAACAAGAAAAAATTCTACAAAAACACCAGAAGCAAGAGGAAGACAGGCTGAGTCCGCCCCCCACTGTGGAAGCAGAAGGGTGAGAAAGAAAGTATGTGAATTGAGGCCTCCAGCTTGGTTGAGCCAGAGCCAGACACCCTTGTTTTGCTGTCAGATAGGAACTTCTGGGATGGTCACCCACGCAGTACCCCAATGAGATGGAGGATTTATGACTGATAGAGCCCTGTGAATAGACTGGGGTAAAAAGTAATTCAGGGAAACCAGACATTAATCTGATTGAGGTACTAGAAATGGAATCACAATCTTGTGGGATCCCTGCTGCTCTGGTGGCAGGATCACTCATTACTGCAAAAGATCCTCAGCTGGGACTTGGTGTAGCAGGATGAACCTAGGTCCTCCTACCTCCGGCTTCTGGCCCCACCCCTGGGATGGCAGCCTACCCACCTGAGGCAAAAAGGACCGTATTTCTTTTCTGTTTGCCCTAGCCAGGCAACTGGGGTAAGGATTGTTAGTTGCTCTGTCCAGGGGGCTAGACTCTGACAATAGTTGCTATCTGTCCAAGCGAGGAAGTCTGAATGACAGTTTGCTAGTTACCTGCTTCTGCCCCAACAGGCTTGGGCCCTAATCCATTAATTGCTTCAATACTTTGCTAATGCCTTGCCAACCACATATCGATAGCTAAGCTGTGTAGTGACCCTGAGTGGAATCTGTCCAAGCCTGACCATGAGGAACCATTTGAAGACACTACAATGGTAACAGCTACATTAAAACCCATCATTTTATGTTCATAGTAGGGATGTAGTAGTGTAGGGGTATGTCTACACTACCCTGCTAATTCGAACTAGCGGGGGTAATGTAGTCATCCGCAGTTGCAAATGAAGCCCGGGATTTGAATTTCCCGGGCTTCATTTGCATGAAGCTGGCCGGCGCCATTTTTAAATGCCGGCTAGTTCGAACCCCATGCCGCGCGGCTACACGTGGCACGAAGTAGCTAGTTCGGATTAGGCTTCCTAATCCGAACTAGCTGTACACCTCGTTCCACGAGGAGTACAGCTAGTTCGGATTAGAAGCCTAATCCGAACTAGCTAGTCCATGCCGCGTCTAGCAGCGCGGCACGGGGTTCGAACTAGCCGGCATTTAAAAATGGCGCCGGCCGGCTTCATGCAAATGAAGCTTGGGAAATTCAAATCCCGGGCTTCATTTGCAACTGCGGATGACTACATTACCCCCGCTAGTTCGAACTAACGGGGTAGTGTAGACATACCCTCGTGGATTAACCAATTAACCAATAAGCAAAAGCTTATAGGTTAATGCTATAGACTACACACATTCCCACCCTTGCCAATAATTTTTTTAGCAGGCTGGCCAGCAGCCCAGCTCACTTCTGCTTGCACTGGGTCCAAGACCTACCCCTGCTGCAGCTCTGCTTTTAAAGTATATGAAGAGTCAGGTAGGCAGGCAGCCCAGCTCAGTTCCAATTTGTGCCAGACAGGAGCTGCTGCTACCCTATGCTGCTACCTCTGTATCACAGGCAGCCGGTTTGTGAGGGCAGCTTGTTTTTAAACTGGCTCCCCCGCAGACAAGCTCCCACATGGCACTCCATGCTGCTGCCTCTAACACAGAGGCAGTAGCGCGGAGTTGCGGAGGGCTCCTTGGGAGCCTGGGGGCTATAGAATAGTCGAGTAACCTATAAGAATTCACGAGTTTAACCGACTATTCAATTAACCAATATTTAACATCCCTAGTTCATAGTTTGGATTATGTTTTCCAACATGTATTATTTTTCACTTATCAAAACTGAATTTCATCTGCCTTCTTTTTTGTCCAGTCAATGAGATTTGTGAAATCCTTTCGTATTTCTTCACAGTCAGCGTGGCACTTACCCATCTTGAGTAATTGAGTATCATGTGAGAACTTTCCACTTCACTGTTCACCCTCATTTCTAGATCATTTGCAATTATGTTGAGCAGTACAGCTCCATGGGGGAGCACACTATTTACTTCTGTCCATTGTTGAAAATTGACTATTTATTCCTACCCTTTGTTTCCTATTTTTTAACCAGTTACAGATCCACAAGAGGACCTTCCCTCTTATCCCATGACAGCTTATTTGCTTAAGAGCCTTTGGTGTGTGATCTGGTTGAAAGCTTTCTGAAAGTCCATGTACATACTTATCCACATGCTTGTTGTCACTCTCAAAGAATGTTAATAGATTGTTGAGGCATGATGTCCCTTTAAAAAGTCAATGTTAACTCTTTCTCAACATATGTTCATCTATGTGTCTGTGTGATAGGTTGAACTAACACTGTGCTGGATGGGAAGGGATTAACTCCTCATTGTGGTCTGAGGAAGCCATGTCCTGACATCCCTATTGGATATGCAGGAACTATAGCACAAGTATAAAGGGGAGGAGCCCAGCCCAGCCTCCTCTGCTGATGAGGAAGGGTATCTGCTGCAGGCTCCTGCCTTAGAGCAGTGGCATCCCCTGAATGCAGAAGTCAAAAAAGCAAACAGGACAGAAACTGTGGAGCCACTAGGAACAATCCAGGCACCGCAAAGTTACTCATACTATGAATGCAAGAGTCTTGGTAGAAAGTAGCCAAGAGTTCCAAATATAATCAGTATCTTGCAGTTGGCTTCCTGCTGATGTGGTGGACAACTCACTCACTACCATTAGGGCCCTGAACTGGGCCCCGGTGTCAGGATGGCCCAAGTCCCCCTACCCTACCCTTGCAACTCCTCACACCACTGCAGGCCACTAAGCTTTGCTGTTCAATGAACCAGGATATCTTGATTGACTCTGCCCACTAGGCCATGCTGCCTTGTGAACCAAGGTAATTGTATGGACCCCAGGTCTTGCTGCCTTCTTGAGAAAGGTGTGACGGCGCGTTGGGGGTCCCCCGTCTCCTGCACCCCGAAATGGCCCAAACAGACTGCACCAGCCGGTGGAATAGAGGAAGTTTATTGCCTCTCCAGGATACAGCACAGCACAGATGTAGTCTGGTCACAGAGCTGGGCTAGGATGCCTCAGGCCCCCTTGAGATGGGGGAGACTGGGCCCCTAAACTCCAGCCCCTTTCCCTAGGCTGTCTCCTCCATGCTCTCAGACAGCAACTCACTAACTCTCTTCCAGCCCTGCACCCCAGCCAGGGCAGCATTCCACCTTCCTTTGTTCCTCTCCATGGGGGGTGTCTGGCCATACTGGTTTGCATAGTGACTCATCCTGTTTTGCTGGGTCCTGGTACCCACGGCAGCCAGTGGGGGTTACCCCAGAGCCAGCAGCATAGAAACCAGCCAGGTACCCCCACTACGTCACAAAAGGTGACCTCATTGACTTGGGCCACAGGGCTCTACTGCCCATTGGATCAGGACAACTATATAGATTCCAGCCACTAGCCCTTACAGCTCTGCAGATCAGGGCAACTCTGTTGACTTTACCACTTAGTTCTTACTACCAAGAGACAAAGAGCTGCTTGAAGGATTTTCACCTTGCACTGGATGTGCCCTCTCACCTTCTCCCACCACATTCCTGTCTGATAAATCAGTTCTTTACTACAGTTTTAACTAGTTTGCCTTGTATTGAAGTTAGGCTTGCTGGGATTGCCTCTGGAATATTTTGTTTTGTTTTTAATTTGCATCACTTCAGATATCCTCCAGTCATCTGGCATAAAGGTTGATTCAAGAGAATAAGTGCAGGAAGGAAAGGAAAGCTGAACATCTGAGATCAAGGTCCGTGACTGGAAAATCTTTCAAAGTTTGGTGGATCAGTTCTTATAAGGTTTTAAATGTTTGCTGCAACTATGAACCTTACCAGAAAACTTTGGAATCTGAAAAATCAGGCTATAAATCTCACAATTTTTTTCATTGTATTTTTGTCATTTCCATTTCCAGTCCTGGCTTGAACGATAGAATGTCGTTGCTCTTGGAAAATGAAATATGAATTTATACCAAATAGCTCACAAATTTTTTTGAACCTCAAAATACATTTTATTTGGTTTTGGAACTTATTTTATCCTGATGGATTCAGCCCAGTGAGTATTGGTCATTGGAAGGGCATTATAAATTTCTCCCATGAAACACTCTAATGAATCTCAAATATCACAGAATGTGTATATTATATAATCATAGAATCATAGAATACTAGGACTGGAAGGGACCTCGAGAGGTCATCGAGTCCAGTCCCCTGCCCCCATGGCAGGACCAAATACTGTCTAGACCATCCCTGATAGACATTTATCTAACTTACTCTTAAATATCTCCAGAGATGGGGATTCCACAACCTCCCTGGGCAATTTATTCCAGTGTTTAACTACCCTGACAGTTAGGAACTTTTTCCTACTGTCCAACCTAAACCTCCCTTGCTGCAGTTTAAGCCCATTGCTTCTTGTTCTACCCTCACAGGCCAAGATGAATAAGTTTTCTCCCTCCTCCTTGTGACACCCTTTTAGATACCTGAAAACTGCTATCATGTCCCCCCTCAGTCTTCTCTTTTCTAAACTAAACAAGCCCAATTCTTTCAGCCTTCCTTCATAGCTCATGTCCTCTAGACCTTTAATCATTCTTGTTGCTCTTCTCTGGACCCCCTCCAATTTCTCCACATCCTTCTTGAAATGTGGTGCCAGACCTGGACACAATACTCCAACTGAGGCTTAACCAGCGCAGAGTAGAGCGGAAGAATGACTTCTCGTGTCTTGCTCACAACACACCTGTTAATGCATCCCAGGTCGCTCTGCCTCTGGCTTTTAAAGACTGCTTGCTAGGCCAGGCCTGCCCCCTCGTGAGTCACACAGGGGAAAGCTGAGCAGATGCAATCAAGAGAGCAATTGAGGGAACAAAGGGTCAGGCACTCAGTCCCAACTGCCATAGCAGCTTAAACTGAAACTGCAGTCACCTGAAATCAGAATCAGAATTCAACAAACAAAATCCAAACAGTCGAGCAAACTCATTCACACCAAAACTGACTACTCTCACTCTCACCAGGTAGCCTGTTCAGCGGCGGGATCTCTTGCGGTCCCTCTCAAACTCCCCTGTCTGCAGCCTCCTGTCTGCTTTCACCTTTTGCTATATTATATTATATTATATTATATTATATTATATTATATTATATTATATTATATTATATTATATTATATTATATTATATTAGCAATACAGAGAGAAGCAGTCATCTTTTTTTATGTGTATAATGTTTACTATTCTTGTTATTTTAAAATAGAACCATTTGAAAACAAGGAACACTTATGTTTCACATATCTGTTCCTTATCTATATCATATACTGTGGCTGTTTTTCATTCTGTAGAATATGTAGTATATTAGGCACAGCTTTATCTTTGAGGCTACATCTGTATTTTCTGCAAAAAAGGTTTATGAGAAAGACACACTTCTGCTGTTATGGTAAAGACAATTTTAATAGTCATCTGAGGTATATTTAAAAGTGTTTTCTTTACATTTGAATCAATGCTAAAGCTAGACATCTGAAACATAAAGGAAGCGCATTCATGTTAAAAATAACTCCTCTGAGAATTCAGTAAATCCATAATGCAAACAAGAATAGTTTGGTATTCTAAATTGACCTTGACACTTACACAAGGTTTAGCCAATGGTTTAGACACAGTACTTAGTATGAATTTTATTTGAAAATAATGATGAATCATCATTTCCGGGGAGCTTTTTTTTTCTCACTTCTAATGGTCTCTCTTTGGTTCCATGTACATATAATATCAACCTCTTTCCCCTCCTTTAGTGCCTGATTTTGCATAGTGTTGATCACTTTCAAGGTCAGTTAGAGCTGAGCATACTCTGTACCTCTTAAGGTTTGCTCAACAGTAAATTTTAGAATCAGAACTAGCTTCTCACAAGGCTCTGCTTTGTATTGAACTTCTCCTTGATAGATGTTGGGAGGAAGTTCTTTCTGGATCTCCTCATGGCAGTTCCTTCAGTTGGCCAACTGAGATTAGCTTTAGAGGAAGTGTACTTTATTTTTCATGGAAATGTGAAGAGATCTAGATGAAACATATTTTATGTGGGATTCACAAACCAAAACTAGAGGGTCCTGTTCATTCAGGTTGGCAGAAACTCAACCCCTTCAGGCTATGTCTAGACTGCAGACTTCTTTCGGAAGAACCTTTTTTCGGAAGAGATCTTCCGAAAAAAACTTCTTCTGAAAGAGAATGTCCACACACAAAAGCGCATAGAAAAAGCAGGTTGCTGACTGGATGCATTCTCACCTTTAAGCTGTGATTACTATGCACAGAGTAGCCACCAGGGCACCTGTGCTTTTTCCTCTTTCCTCTTCTTTTGAAAGAACTCTCTCCTCCCTGTCCACACACGCCTTTTTCCGAAAGAGCTCTTTTGGAAAAAGACTTCTTCCTCATAGAAAGAGGATTACCAATGCCAGAAAAACCCCTCTGTTTTTTCGATTTACTTTCGGAAGAACGCAATTGCAGTGTGGACGTAACTCAGGTTTTGTTGGTAAAATGGCTGTTTTTCCAACAAAACTCTGTAGTGTAGACATACCCACAGCTTCTTTTGAGTCACAAAAGTGAAAGCCAACCCATTCAGACAATTACCCTGATTCCCTTCTTCCTTCCCAGCAACAATCCACCTGTCTCCAACCTATTCCACAAATCCTTTCCATATCCTTGTGTTAAGGTGTCTTCAAAGCTGAGGATGCTAACAAGTTACCAAACAGGAAAAACTGGGTAATTTCAAAAGTTTAAAATAGCTAAAGGTAGCATGAGAGCTGAAATCTTTTCTTACAAAGTGCACAGGCCCCAAACCTCTCCCATTGCCCTGTACCAGGAATAGGGCACAGCAAGGCAACACATGCACCAGTGATTTGTTTTGAAGTTGGGATGGTGACCATACAGCTACACCTCCTATGTATCCTGAGAAAGGGTTCTCAGAAAACATCAACATAGCGTTTGAAAGGATAACAGGGTTCAGATGATTTCTTTCCCTCAGACAAATCTGTAGAAGAGAATGTTCTTTGGCTTATTGAGGGGAAGGAACAGCTATATTGGGAATAGAAAGAGAACACTAAAGTGAACCAAAATATAAAATGTCTCCCATGTTTTGCACCTCAGTAAGCAAACCTGCCATAAGCGAATGTGCAACATTACAAAAAAAACAAAACAAAACAAAAAACCCTTAGGTCAGGTGAATCTTGACTGCTCTTGTGTTTTGTTTATATACTTTCCACAGCTCCATGTTTGGGAGAACAGAGCTGTTTCTATGGAAATAAATATTATTCCCACAGAAACAGCTCTTTTTCTATTATTTGTGTGTGTGAGAGAAAGTCAGGAATTACTACATTATTTTCTGCAATTATTACATTATTTTCTGCTCTCTTGATAATAATAAAATTAACAAATAATAATGCTTTTCATTTAAGCAGAACACTTCATCCAAGGATCTTGTAGCTTTTTACATTTTACACAGTTATTAACTTTTACCACACTTTGTAAGACATTTCATTTGTTCTCTGCAAAATGTACTATCCACTCCACTTACATAGTCAGCTTTGATTTACAAAAATGGAAGGCGTAATCATTCTGCTTTCAGGGACAAGTAATTGGTCCATATTTAGCAAAAAAAAAAAAAAAAAAAAGTTTACAGTAATTTCCATAATAGGGAGACCCAGTACTACTTTGGTTATTGTTCATGTTAATTAAACTCCTCAGACTGAGAAAACATCGAAGAATAGGGACTAGTAATAGGAAGTGCTTAAATGATGATCCACCCAAGGGAAAAGAGCAAACATTGATGCCTGAAAAATACAGATGTAGTGTAGCCTGAGGATAACTATGGTGCACCATTCTAAACAACAGTTGGTGATTATTTAAGCAAATGTTATTTATAGTGTGTGGCAATTCTGCAAGCAAGCTTAACAAAAGAAACCTCTTTGGAAAGCTTTTTTGCAACCGTATTGCGAAGAGAGACAAATAAGCAATGCATTCAACGTTTAGGGGTGGATGAAAAAAAGACCTCAGGACATCAACTTTGATAATGGGTCTCTGGACCAAATAATTCTATAGAGAATGCATTTTTAAAGCATTTGGCGTCTGCATTTCTAATATAAAGAACAGTATGGGTAAACTTATTTTAGCAAGGCAGAAAGAATGACCGTGTGGGTGGGAGTATTTGGCTGGCTAAATTAAGGGAACAGTGCTTTATGGCTAGGAAAGATGAAAACTGCTGCAAAAGAGTCAACATGATTGCTGACTCATCCCCTATGACTGCAGGATTTAAAAGGGGCAACTCTGAGACTGAAGTCTCCCTTCTACAGGGAGCAGGCTGAAGCAGGAGTCACTCTCTCTCCCCTGAGGTGGCAAAATACCAGGTTTGATCAAGACCTGCTGTGGGAATTATGCTACCTGTCCCTTTTTAGGGGTCCTGAGAAGGAATGTTTCCCTTTACCACCATATTGGCCGAGGTGCAGTTGGGGTTTGTCACCCACAGCAGATTCCGGAAGGGTTCTGTTCATGCATGGCATAACTGATGGTATAATATGTGGCACAAATCATTCTTTAGTGTGGGGCAGAGGTCCAGTGCTGGAACTCCATAGGAAAGATACACACATGCCAGATAAATGGCTTTGGAAAGGACTTAAAAACAGGTATTAATTAATGGCGTTAGGTGGGGTGGAGGTTGGAGACTCCTATGCTTGATACAGTAGGGAGTCAATTCCACATTTTTATAGCCCATTTTAACTTTTCTAAGAAGGGGGTGGATTTGCTGGAAGGACCTGGGTGGGAAAAGAGGGGGAGCTGGTAAAAGCCCCAGGGTAATTATGGAATAAACATGGGGTTAACTGCACTGTACACACTTATCTGCTGGGTAGTCCCAGAAATCTAATAATAGTTGTGGCCTAGTCAGCCCATGTCAAAAGTCTTCTGTCCTTCATTCAGTATAGCCAGACAATAAGATAATTGCATTTCTGTTTCTGAGTTGACAGTGTCCCACCCTTCCCCAACAAATAAGGATGGCAGGCCCCTGCAAGCATCAAGACAATTCCAAATATCACATTTCATTAAGATCTTGGCCAGAACACTGGGCTTAAATTATAGATCTTTGGATAGGCAGACCTGGGAAAGTGGGGGCAATGCAATTTCTCCTAGGGCAAAGTATGTCTAGAAAGAGAGTGGTTCTATATCAGTATTTATGAGCTGTTTAATTTAAGAGGTTAAGTATCACAAACAGTTATGTTCCTTATTAATTCATTAGAGCTGTAGTATTCTTTTGTTGTAAAAAAAAAAGAAGAAAACTAACTTTGATTTAAACCCGCTAGTAAAGGCAGAGCTTAACTGATTCTGTGGTAAATGAAGACCTTTTTAACAGAAGAGTCTATTGTGCATAGCACTTCTGTTTATAACAATATAAACATTAATGTGATAATAAAACTACTAATACATTGCTATAAGACATTTGTATCTTATCAATAATGTTGCCATTTTAAAATGTAAATTATGGGTGTGGATATAAACAATATCCAGTGATACCTTTTTTCCCCTTGTATATTTTTGTGTGCCTATAAATATGTGTGTGTGTGGTTATGTGAGTGGGGCAGATAGCATTTGTGTTTGAAACAGAAATTATTCAACACTTTGGAAAGTGATTTGAATTCAAGCAGAGTTGTCTGGGCATTCTAGCTTCTAATCCCACAGATATATTTAAATCCAATATTCCCCCGTTAAGGCTCAAATATCTGCATAACACAAAATATGTCTTTCAAGTATATGTACACTGTTTAAGCATACAGATTTGTTTACCTTTCTGATTTAAACTCACAACTATATGTCCTCTAGTGGGAGAGTTTATGACAGGGGACAGATTTATTGGTTACAAAATTCCAAGGAAAATCAGGGAGAATATGAGTCCTCATCTACTTCATGAGAGAGTGTTAACAAGAACTGGGACTCCTGCCAGCAAATTGGGATATCAAAAGATGACTCTCTTCAACACAAGGCTTTCTCTCGTTCCTGTCTCTTTAATTTCTAGAACTTTCTCTTAAATAGTTTACCACCAGAGGGTGCTAAAAATTGTGTTTTAAAATCTAAGAATGTGTAAATACGCTGTTGGTAGTAGTGTGTGGGTGTGTACATGTATGTGCAAATGGCTTTTAGGCACTTAGTAAATAATAATAAATTCACTTCTTTGTATATGCACAAAAGAAGGCCAGACTGAGACACCTTTTGCAAACTATTCTTTAACAATGCAGATTTCTTTCAGTTTTGTTGCAATCCTTAGTGAGCCCAGTGAGAATCTAAGAGAAAGTAATTTCTGTGCTCTCTTAAAAAGACTGGCCACAATTATGATATCCCCAGTTTCTCATAAAGGCCTTTGATGCAGAAATTGATAACAAAAAACTGAAGTAGACAGGAGGTTACAAGAAACTGTATGCATTACTGGCCCTCTTGGGTAAAATTAATGCAGACTGCTGATTCCTGTGATTGCTCTTTCTTCTGATTGCCTGCCTCTTGACCTCTTAAAAACACTGGGACAAATATAGTAACACCAAATTGTCAACTAAACTATAGTAATAATTACTTAACATCTCTTCCAATATACTTACGTTTTGTATCTGTCAAATAATACAGAAAACAACTACTGATAAAAAAACTGTTATGAAATCTTGATTGTTGCAAAAATTCCTGCTGAATATATAATGCATCTATAAGTGTCAACCATATCTTTCTGGGCCAAACTTGGACGTAATGCCCATGGGAATTAAACATAAATGTGCGGGTTTGAGGTACTTTAAAATTGCCCTTGACTTTATCTGACCGTGTCCTATTAGTTGCAATTCTTTTTAAATATTCCCTTCTGCTCTAATGTCTTAATTTACAGAAACATTTATCTCTGAATTTGTTCCAAAGCTAAACTTATCCCTAATCCTAAAGGTAAATGCACTAATGCAAACCCCTATATTTGTTTGAAATTCCATTTAGACCTTCAGTATTCCATGTAGGTGCTGGATCCAAACTAGTGCATCTTACATAATATAAGAAGGGTATGTTCACGTGTTATAGTGGAATTCTGAAGTCAGGTTCTCTGCTGTGCTCTGTAGATGGTATCTAGAAGGCATAGACCAGGAATAGGGAAGGCTAAAGTGATTGTAAAATGTTTGCGCCTATACATTCAGGACTGCTCCTGGTGTAAGCAGTGCCCATAGACCAACTTAGAGATGCCTTCTGCATTGATCTAGCTTACGGCTGCTTATAGTCTTCTCCGCAGCTCAGACTCATCAGAATACCCTAGCCACACCCTATGCTGGAGAAGCAAAGTGAGGCGGTGTAGGGCTGTGCACGTCAGTCTCATGCTGCTCCTTTAATTGGGGATACTTCAAGAATACATTTAAGATTTCTTTACACTGCAGAAATAACCAAAATCTGTCTTGTTATTTCCATCAGTAAGGGGATTCTCTGCTGAAAAGCGTCCCCTGGGCATAAAATGACATCACCATTTGTTTATAAGTTAAGTAAGTTTAATCGTGCTTCAGTTTCACCATCTGTAAAATGGGGATAATGATCATGTCTTTCTTTGCAAATTGTTTTAAGATCTATGGATGAAGAACTCTGTGGAACACTATGTATTATTTTATTTTAGCTTGCTTTCTCTCCTACACCCACCTTACAAAATAGGGTGATTTCTCTGTGATTGATCCCATTATAATATTTCAGATCCTGATGTTTTCTAGGAGCCTTTACAATCCCTGCAGAAATTATGCCACTCTAACCCTGCAAATGGCCTGCAAATGGTTTACACTCCTAAATAGATAACAATAGATCGGAGGGAGTCATTAGCATTCCTCATGTTAGTGAACAGTAGGAGGCAGCCTTATTGACATAATAAATAGTAATTTCTCAGTTTGAACAATTTGGTTTAGCGTGTAAGTACATACTCAGGACATTCTTAATTCATGGATATGCAATGAATATTATTAGCAAACCTTTAAACTGCAGACTCTGATAAACAAACCTGATGGTATATTTTATCAGTGTGAAGTGGTGTGTTTTGGAATAGGCAATATATAGAATTAATGTATGTAGTACATAAACAGTAAACATATATACTAAAGCTGTACTGAAAAGGCAACAGCCACCATGATAGCAAATGTTTAAAGCTTTAACATTGTTTCTTTAGTAACAGAAAAAAAAATCCCAGATCTCTGATCCTAATTACATTCTAATGACTACCAAATTTGGGGTTTTCTACTCAAAGCCTTTTTTTTTTAGGTTTAGAAGTGATGAAACAGCATCCACAGAAAGTCTGACATTCTCACTCTAGTCTTTTATAACTTTACAACATCTAAACCAATATTAGTAAAAATGCTTTGAACTGAGACCTCATATGTCAAGTTGCAATTTAAAATGAATTTTTACTGTCAAATTATAATCCCACAAACTAGGAGGTGCTATACAACTGAAATGCTGACACAGGCCTCTAATTGTAGAGGTGTTGGCAGGTGCTGCGATGTTAGCAATATATTAGCAATTTTTGCATATAATTATTATTCATTAATGCTTATTACTATATCACATGCATGCAGATTATAGGCTATAGAATGACAGCTGTGTATGATCAGTTAAATTAAAACACATACTACAGACATAAACAGGCACATATTAAAGATATTGAATGAGTGTCCTTCAAAGGTTGTTCATTTTAAAATAATATATGGAAAAGATGTTCATTGGGATGTATTTCAAAATAAAATACCTGACTCATTCACTCTAAGATGGTACTTAACACAGCATTCATAATAAAGGGCAAATAGAAGTGCATCTTCTTTTAACTAAATTTTAAGTTAGCTCAGCTGCAGTGATTGTCTGAATTGTGACTGTGTATTAGAGAACACAGATCTAATTGCCTTAGGTGTTCTAGCTGCTCAGGCAGTACAGATGTTATGCAAATGATTTAGTGCTCAGTTTCAGAAAGCAAAGCAAAGTGGTGATTTTTGCAAGGCATATTTGTTGCTTTGGATTTGAGGAGAGGGGCAAAATTGTCATTCAGATTTCCAAAAAATGGTCAGGACACACTATTAAAAATTCCAGTGATGTCTCAAACATCTTGAAAAATCTCAAAAACAAAATCTTGTTACATGTTTATTAGTGTGTGTCTACTCTAGGAAATTATTTCAAAATAATATATTTCAAAATAACTCACAAAATAACTATTTCAAAATAGCGTGTCCGTACTGCCGGAAAGCCCCGAAATTAGTCTGAGGCAGGCTCCCTTAATGTGGATTCGCTATCTCTACTTAGAGCCCCAGGAAGCACTGGGGAGTAATTACAGGCAGTCCCCGACTTATGCGGATCCGACTTATGTCGGATCCGCAATTACGAACAGGGCTTTCTCGCCCCGGAGTTCGCAGGCAGCGGTCCTGCCACCTCGATCTCCGGGTGAGAAAAGCTGCTCCCGGTGCCCCTGGTCTGCTGGGGACCGTCTCCAGCAGACCAGGGACACCGGGAGCAAAGCCTCAGAGGCGCGGCACCCCGCTGCCGCTGCAGCTTTGCTCCCCGTGTCCCTGGTCTGCTGGGGGGGGGGTGCAGCTAGTGTGCCCCCCCCCAGCAGACCAGACTTTTGCTGTGGACCCTGGGGCAGAGCAGCTGGGGCACTGCCGGTTGGTCCCGCAGCGCCGCTCTGGGGACTTCTGGACCAACCCGGCAGCACCCCAGCTGCTCTGCCCCAGGCGTCCTGATTCAGCCGCTGCTGGTCAGTTTCAGCAGTGGCTGAATCAGGACGCCTGGGGCAGAGCAGCTGGGGTGCTGCTGGGTTGGTCCAGTAGCGCCGAGGAGCGGCGCTACTGGAGCAACCCAGCAGCACCCCAGGTGCTCTGCCCTAGGCGTCCCCAAGTCAGCCGCTGCTGAAACTGACCAGCGCTGACTGAAACTGACCAGCGCTGACCAGCTCTGCCCCGGGCTTCCTGGAATCGGCCGCTGATCAGTTTCAGCAGCAGCTGACTTGGGGACGCTTGGGGTTCTTAAGTTGAATCTGTATGTAAGTCAGAACTGGCGGTCAGTTTCAGCAGCGGCTGAATCTGGACGCCAGTTCCGACTTACATACAGATTCAACTTAAGAACAAACCTACAGTCCCTATCTTGTACGTAACCCGGGGACTGCCTGTATTTGAATGACTCTGGGGAGTAGTTTTTTTCAAAATAGCTACCGTGGAGCATTCACATTATTGCTATTTCAAAATAACTATTTTGAAATAAGTGATATTCCTCTTGGAAAGCAGGAGTTATAATTTTTAAATAACCAGCCTTTTATTTTGAAATAATGGGCTTGGTAGTGTGGATGCTCTATTTGTTATTTCGCTAGTGTAGATCAGGACTCAGAGACGGGCCATAACTTAAAACCCTGGATCCAGACACGTCAGAACTTTTGGAAAGTTTGTACCCCAAACTGAACTTAATGACCCAGAGCATCTCCAAATACACACACACACACACACGTGTGCGCGCGTGCAAGATTTTAAAACTTGCATGTGTAAATGTAGGCTTTTGATTCTTGTCGAGGCAGTGAAGTAGCCTATTTTTTGAAATTGTAGAGGCAGCCAGCAGCTTCCACTTGCTCCCATATAACTTCATTGGGAATTTCTTCTTATAAAGTATTTTAAGAAATTGAACCAGTTATTTGGCTACCTAAATATGGACACAGGAGCCTAAAGTTAAGCATACACTTTTTATTTTAAATACAGGCAGTCCCCAGGTTACGTACAAGATAGGGACTATAGGTTTGTTCTTAAGTTGAATTTGTATGTAAGTCGAAATTGGTACATTTTGTAGGGGATACTCTAGCCAAACATTTCTCCAGAGCTTAGTTTTATTCTCCCACACCTCACTTCCCTCAGTCCTTTATTCTCAAGCTGAGGTGTCTGCTGAGAAAAGCTGCTCCGTGTCTCCCTGGTCTGCTGGGGTGGAGGGCGCTAGCTTCGCGTCTCCCTAGTCTGCTGGGGGGACAGCTAGTGCGGGGTTGCCTCACCCCGCTTGTAAGTAGGGATTCAATGTAAGTCAGATCCATGTAACCCAGGGACTGCCTGTATTAGTTTTTAACTATTCTTTCAGCACAACTGTTTATTTAGTAAGTATTTGTAATGTTGGTTCCATGAGATTCATTTTTCACTCAGTACTTGGAAAAACCTATACATTTATCAAGTTAGTACCCTCTGGTATTTTTTAAACAGATTTGTTCCTTTAGAATTATTCATGTAAGGAGGTTCCTTTGTTATATTTCTATCTATATTTTTGTTTTATACCGTGAAAAATATTGAAGGAATTTTTAGTTTGTCTTCTGGACTCTATTTAAATAAGGTGTTTTTTTTACTGATCTGCTTGATGATAGAAAGTCTATTATTAAGATTATGTGTGGAATTCAATATCTAGTGATAACATTCACAGATATAATTGTGAATATGTTTGTCATGTAGATATAGCTAAAATTTGTTCACTATCTGAAATAACCTTCTTTCAGACTGACCCCTTTATTGTCCTTTGTTATGTGATTGTCTTGCCATTGCCTGTATCATTTCTTGAAACCATTTTCCAGCAAATTGGATCACAGTGAGTTAGAGTAATATCTGGCCACAAAATAAATATTGGTATTGAAAATATTATTGCCTGGAATTTCATAACAGAACAGTTGTGATGTCACAATCGATTGTGATGTTACTGAATAACTGGATACCAAGCATCAAACAAATATTGCAGCATTAAAACCAAACCATCGACTTCAGTGTTTTTTAGTCGGGCCACCTAAAAAGCTCAGTTTTATGTTTCTATGGTTTCTTAATTTATTTCTTACAAAAACAGAGACTTTCATAATTATCCTTATATAGCGTTAGTAGTATAAGTGGTGTGAGTGATTTTGCACAACAAGAGTTGAGGCCCCCCAAAGCTCTGCTCTGCATGAAGATACACTGACAGTATCTGGTTTAACCAGAAAAAAAGGCTGGAAGTAGACAGATGTCCTCCTTATCTCACATGAATTTGTTAGGTAGCTGCTCAAATGTCTTTGTAATGACAGACCAAGTGCATAATGCATTTGAAATTGAATTTAATATCTCATTTTTTTCTTCCAGAGAAAAGGACAGGTGAAGCAGGCAAGGAGTCAAGCAGGTTTTATCAGCTGCTCAAGCATCTGCTTTTTGGCCTCTTTAAATAATGTATAATTAGTTAAAACACAAAACAAACAAAAACACTTTTCCTTATTTTGTTCAGAAACTTCTCTTTGACCAAAATGCTCCTTATTAAGGCCTAGACCTGCAAGCATGTATGCATATGCATTTCCTGAATATTTTATGCAAATCCAATGGGACAACTCATGGTGGTAAAAGTATGCACTTGGTAAGTGCTTGCAAGATTTGCCTTGCTCTACATAACACAGTTAGGTCAACATAAGGCACCTTAAATCAGCCTAACTCTGTAGGCATCTACACTGACATATTACTCCTGCCAGTGTAGCTCTCCCGCTGTGCTGACTTAACTTTACCTCCATGACAGGCTTAGCACTTAAGCTGACAGTTTGGTTGATGCAGTTTCAGTATAGACACTGTGTTATTTACCTTGACTTTAGAGGCCTCCAAGAAGTGTCCCCCAGGGACTCATTTTAACCTCCCTGGTCACCATTTTGAACAATACACGTCCTCCTCTCTAAAGCCCTGCAAATTTTTAAAATTCCATTTCCTGTTTGCTCGGTGTAGAGAGCTCACCTAGCAACTCCCCAGTGGACAATGCCAGCTGAATGATGCAGCTATGCTTCTGCCTCCAGTACATAGGAAGTGGTCGATCTCTTGGGTTTGTGGGAAAAAGAGGCTGTGTAGACTCAGCACTGATCCAGCCTCAGAAATGTTGATATCTACCAGCAGCTTGCTTAGGGTAGGAAGGGAGAAGGAAGGAAGGCTGCAAGAGGGACCCATAGCAGGGTCATGAGATCATCACTCACTGGTTCATTGTCACTGCAGCTCTCATTTTGATGTCACAAGCAAGCCCCACACACATCTCCAGGAACGTGGCCTTCTGCATCTGAAAGTGCTTCAGCCACTGCTCATCATCCCATACCTGCATGTCAGTGTGATCCCACCAGTTCATACTTGTTTCTGGGGCCAGATTCAGAGCTCCACCATCTGAAGCTGCCCTGTGAATGCCAACAACAGTCTTGAATTGTTTCCTTTTAAGTTCTACAGAAAGGTAGCCTACACTTAATCGCCTTGTTCCCCATGGCTCCACCAGTACTGCAGGATCTGGCACCCCATTGCTCAAAATGCTCATCACAATAGTGCAGAGCTGTACGTGGGATCCAGGTTCTTACAGCGATGGTGGACATATGGGTTTCTAGTTTTGAAAACAGGTATAAAACATTTTGGGATGCAGATAAAATTATGGGATAGAGAAAGTGTCATCATGAGACATAGAAACCACGCTCTCAGTCACTCCTGCATGATTCATTTGCCTCCACAATGCATTGCAAACCCTTCCCAAAACACCCTGCGCTAGATGGTAGCAAGTTGCTCTATGGATATGCCCACAGTACACTGCTCTCTGCATTGATGCAGGTGCTGGTAATTAGGATGTGGACAGCTGACTCAGAAAGTATAGTTTGGATATGCAAAAGCGATTTAATTACTGCAGTGGCTGTACATCAACATAACTTAGGCTGACTTCCATAGGAAGCTTTGTCCATTGGAGCCTAACAACCCAATATCTGCTTTGACTACAGTATCAAATACTTTTTAAAAGTACTCATGTTCCTTGTGGTTTTTGTGCCTTGTGATTGAAAAGATGGAACGTTCTCAAAATAGTGATACTGTCTCCTGATGTGACCTTATTTATCCCATTTGAACTATTCAGAAAAAAATATGGCATCGTTTTCTGATATTTATTGAAAATATCCCAGCATATTGGCAAGAGGGACTATAGTCTAATTAGGGCAGGGTCCTAAAAGACAAGGCTCTTGTGTTCTATTACTGGTTATGTTACTAATTCATTGTTCCCTCTTGTGCCATAGTATCATTTAACTTTATCACAGCAATGTTTGTGAAAATTAATTAATCTATTCAAAGTGCTGCAAAATACGGGGAAGGAAAGTGTGGCACATGCAAAATATTCATAATCAATTAAATGGATCATTGAGCTAAGGATTTTCTAGGGTGATCTTAATAGTCCTCAGATATGTACTGTCCTCTATTCCACTGCTTGTTTACTCTTTAGACAGTAAAACAGAACTAACACATATGACCAAAAACCCTTTAGCTATGAAGAAAACAAACCTTAATAGTGTACCATTGAACCATCTAAGCATCTAAAAAGATAAGTGTAACTAAAATGTGAGAGGTTATAATGATTAGTCCCATTCAGATGAGCTAACAGCCTTGCCAGTAAGGATGTGAGGGTATGTCTACACTACCCCGCTAGTTCGAACTAGCGGGGTAATGTAGGCATACCGCACTTGCAAATGAAGCCCGGGATTTGAATTTCCCGGGCTTCATTTGCATAAGCGGGGAGCCGCCATTTTTAAAACCCCGCTGGTTCGAACCCCGTGCAGCACGGCTACACGGGGCACGAACTAGGTACTTCGAACTAGGCTTCCTAGTTCGAACTACCGTTACTCCTCATGAAATGAGGAGTAACGGTAGTTCGTGCCCCGTGTAGCCGCGCTGCACGGGGTTCGAACCAGCGGGATTTTAAAAATGGCGGCTCCCAGCTTATGCAAATGAAGCTCGGGAAATTCAAATCCCGGGATTCATTTGCAAGTGCGGTATGCCTACATTACCCTCCTAGTTTGAACTAGGAGGGTAGTGTAGACATACCCTGAATGAGTAATACTTACCAGATGATGTTTACCAGGTAACTGGGTAGCCGGTGCCTAAGAGCAGCCCCCAGCCTGCAGCCTGCTGTGGACAGAGAACTACCCAGCCCATACCCCAGCCCCTGTGCATGGCCGGGAGTGGGAGCCCCATGGACTGGGAGCAGCTCCAGCCAGGCTGTGGTGGTTCCACACCCAAGATCCTGCTTAGTCAGTTAATCAGTTAAATATTAAGTTAAACTATGGTGTGGGGAGGGGCGGCTCTGGATTCCTGGAGGGATGTGGCCTCAGACTGAAGGGGCCATGCCCCCTGCCTCAGTGCCATCCAAATTATGCTTCCTAGGGCTCTGCAGCATGCCACGTGGGGCTCCAGCAATGAATTGAAGGGCCCAGGGCTCCAGCCGCTGTCACTACTGCAATAGTGGAGGCAGCAGCCAGTAGCCCCAGGCCACTTGGAATTACAGAGCCCCGGGTCAGTTGCCCTCTTTGCTCCCACCCCCATTGGCAGGCCTGGTTCCAGTCAAACAGTATCATCCACTAACATCATGTTCATTTTAAATATATAGAAAAAATGATCACCCTTTTTCTGTGACTCAGATTCAGCAGTATTTTTACTTGATCATTTCATGTTCCTGAAATAAATTGTAATTCATTCAAAAAAATGGAAATCATTTTTTTCAGCCTCTAAATCTATTTTGGACAGCTTTTGGAAAGTGAGCAAAACTCACAGTGAGGTTGCATCTAGACAATGGTGCCTCCAATGGTGACTAATACTGATGCCAGTTGAGTTGCAGTATATTAGCATGAGTTGAGTGATTACAGAAAATGAGTTTTTTCCTTAAGCTTGTACCGTGCCTTTTGTTACTGGCAAGAGTCAAAGCCAGGTTCAGTTGAAGTAGCACCCCTACAGAAAATTGTGAGGCATATTTTAATGATGATTTTTCATGCAAAAAATAAATATGTTTCACTCCAGGGCAGGAAAGGCTTTAGGTAAAATAATTGCTTGAGGTCTGACACTGATTGATGAAGAGTAGTTTATTTGTCTCCTACATTTGGATTGCTTTCCTTTCTCTTTGGTATGATCGGTGACGTTTCTAATGTGTCTCGATTAATTCTGGCAGAAAATGAAGTTCTCTAAGGATTACCAAGTATGATCTCGCCTGAATTAGTCTAAACAAATTTCCTTTTCCTTCCTGCTTAATTGTATTGTGCAGCTAATTATTCATGCAGAAGAAGAAATTACACACTTGTTTTCTGTTTTATTATTTTTCTGTAAATATTAAAACACATATTTGAAAAGACATGCTATATACATGCATAGGCAGAAATAAACAAAATAATGTATTCATTCATGGCTCTGATATAAAATTCTCAATTCAGCCCTGCCAAGTATGTGTGGGGGAAAAGGAGGAGAGGCAAAGGAGACAACTGCTCCACAGCCCTAAGCCCAGAACCCCAAATAGCATGCTCTGAGTGGTGTTGAAAGAGTGGAGGGGTGACAGCTAGTCCCCAGACCCTTCAGCTTGAACCTGCCCCTCTCAGGATCATGGAACTGTCCTCCCCCTAGGGTTGCCAGATACTTTCACAAAAAATCCAGAACATGGCAGGGAAAAAAATTGGTTGAGAAGAAAAAAAAAAGGGGGGGGGACCAAAGTTGTGGAAGCAAATGTATCATGCAGGAGTGACTGATAGCATGGTTTCTATGTCTCATGATGACGTTTTTTGCATCCCGTAATTTTATCTGCCTCCTGAAATGTTTCATGCCTGTTTTCAAAACCAGAAACCCATATGTCCACCATCGCTCAAAGAACCTGGATCCCATGTACAGCTCTGCATTATTGTGATGAGCATTTTGAGCAGTGGGGTGCCAGATCCAGATGCGGCAGGGGAAAATGTCTGTTATTTTCTGTTTTTTACCGGATAGGGGCCAAAAATACCAGAATGTCCGGGCGAAAACCAGACACCTGGTAGTCCTCCTCCCCACCCCCATCTTGCACAGGGACCCGGCAATTCTATCTGATCAGATTACAACTTTTTATGCATTTGGTATTGAGGATGCATGCACCAGGGAAATTTGATTTTAATAGGAATGAGCAGTATTCCTAAATCATGAGAAAATGGCTACTTTGAACATTTTTCTATTTAGTCACAGAACAGACATGGCCTGGATAGAAGCAAAGCAAGCTTCCTCAGTGCAACCCTCTGAGAGAATGGAGAAAAAAGGCCCAGCACTCCAGAGGTTAAAGAAAGCCTCTGGGCCTAGCTACCCTGCTTTACTTGCAACCAATGCCAGACATGAAGGAGGGAGAAATGAAAAGAGTTTGGCTCTATCCGGGGCTGCTGAGAAAGGAGGCAGAAGGGGTCCCTGGTGATCTAAGGATACAGAGGCCCAGCAGAAATAAGAGCAAGTAAGCCCCCACCTCATCCCCCATCCTTCTGGGCAGCAAGGGGAAAACTTATTGAAAACCCCCAACTAAGAGGAATCTGTACTCTTGGGGCAATGCCCCAAATTTAAGCACTCGGATATGGAGTGACTCAGGGTTCCTGGGCCAAGAACCCAAGGGGAAAAAGGGAACTAGACGTCTTCCTTTTTCTACCCACCTATTCGGCGATCTAGCCATTCAGCTACACATCCTCCTGGCCACAACTCCTTTTGTGGGTTTTCTATGGTATATTTCTAGACAAATGCTGACTTTTTATGGCAACCATCAGACAATCAGAGACTCAATGACCCTAAGAACACTTTTTACACTTTAGAACAGGTGTAAGGAACATTTTTCAGGTCAGGAGCCAATGACCCACAGAAAAATCAGTCAGGAGCCATATATAAGTAAGAAGAAAAAAAGCAAAAATCCAAACGCCCACTGATGTGACTAAGAAGGAGGACGACATTCCTAAATTTCCCCATACGCACCAGGGTGGGGATGGCGGTAGTAGATTTTGTGTGCTCCAGACCCACAGCGGGATGGTGGAGGAGCTGGTACACAAGTGCTGGCTCCCCAATGCTGACATGACCCAGAGCCTTGGGGGCTGGATCCAGGAAAGCCAGGGGCCACATCTGGCCCCTGGGCCTTAGGTTCCCCTCCCCTGCTTTAGAGCCTAACTCTCTGTGGGTATCTCTACACTAGCTACCCTAGTTCGGACTAGGGTGGCTAATGTAGTCATTCGAACTTGCAAACGAAACCTGGGATTTAAATATCCCAGGCTTTATTTGTATGTTCCCAGGCGCCGCCATTTTTAAATGCCCGGTAGTTTGAACTACCTGCCCGCTGCTACACGTGGCACGGGCTAGGTAGTTCAAACTAAAGCTCCTAATTCGAACTACCGTTACTTCTCATTGCAGGAGGAGTAACGGTAGTTCGAATTAGGAGCTTTAGTTCGAACTACCTAGCCCGTGCCGCATGTAGCCATGGGCAGGTAGTTCGAACTACCGGGCATTTAAAAATGGCGGTGCCTGGGAACATGCAAATGAAGCCCGGGATGACTACATTAGCCACCCTAACTAGGTCCGAACTAGGGTGTCTAGTGTAGACATACCCTATTAGCATAACTCAGTTGAAGCCACTGGAGGCACTCCAATAATAGGGAACTTGACTCACTGAATTCCTCACACTTTTAGGGAGTGAAATCAGTTGCATACGACTATGCTGACCATATATGTAGTACTTAAAGACAGATTGGATGAATACTTCACATCATTATTCAGATGTACGTTGAGCAAGGTACATATAAAAAAACAGAAGAAGTTGCTGTTGTGTATGCATACTGTGTAGCTGAAGCATGCACAACTGTAACAGGAAATTAGAGAGAAAAAGTGGGCGAAGTATGTTTTATGAGGCCAACTTCTATTCATAAGAGAGATAAGCTTTCAAACCACACAAGAGCTCTTCTATAGGCCTGGAAAAGGATATCCCAGCATAACAGCAAAATGGTTAGGAGTCTACTAAAGGAGTGGGTTGGTGAGACTCTATGGCTTGCAGTGTTCAGGAGATCAGACTAGATATCACGATGTTCCCTTCTCTGAGTCTATCTGGAGCATCGTTCTTGCCCTTGCCACTTCAAAATTAGATTACTGCAATGTGTTTTACATGTAGACGCACCTTAAATTCACTTAAAATCTTAAATGGGAGCACTAAGGATACATCTACAGAGAAGAATTATTTCAGAATAACATAGTGTGCATCTACACTACCAGCCTTTATTTCAAAATAATGTTGAGCTGGAGAACTTCTTACTCTGACTCCTGGTAACTCTAATTTTATGAGGGGTAAAGGAAGTCAAAGGAAACATGTTCTTCCTTTGATTTCCTGCTGTGTGGACAGAGCCAAAACCTGAATTACTGGTAAGCTATTTCAACTTAAGTCATGCAATTGACGTAGCTGAAGTTGCGTAGTTTAAGTCGACTTTAGCCCTCCTGTGTACATGTGCCCTAATATAGTTTCTTGCCTACTAATTGTGCATCTCACCTAGAGCACATTACACCCGTGCTGCATGTTTGGTTGTTCTGCATTGATTACTTCCAAAGTAATATATGGCGTCAGTTTTGAATTCTTATCCCACTAATGGTTTATAAGTTACCTGTCTGTGATAGTGTATTAATTGTGATCAGCAGAATTAAAGCACCTTCAGTTTAATCAGTTGGGACTGCTGGCAGCAACTTTAACACTGGAATTCATTCTCTTGCTTAGTCTAAAAGAGCCTAAATTATTTCTCTGGGCATGCTGAAAAAAACATATGTTTTCATGACTATTTTGGAAGGGCAAATTATGGAGAAGGAGGCTCTCTAATGTAATGGATGAGTTGTTTAATTGTGACCAGACTTGTATGATCAGAGGTCTGCATTACAAACTTAGAAATTCAAATAAATATTTAGCCACAGTGTGCATGGGATCCTGCACACAGGCCTGAGCTAAAGCCATTAAGGTAAACGAGTTTCTTTCAATGTTTTGCATGAATTTTGGATCAAGCCCTTACTTCCTATGCTAATTGAATGATAATCTTTAGTCTCTTACATACCACTGTGTAGTAATAGTGATAAATATTAACTATTTAAATAGCAATCACTAAATTTTATTTACTGAATAAATTTTATATTGCATGTTGCACATGATGTTTATGTGAGTCCAGTGCTCACTTTCTATATGGAAACAAGTGAGTTGCTGGAAGGCAGATAGAAGGAAATATTGTTTTCTCAACAACACATGCAAACCAAAACAATCCATTAAGTTTCTAAATGTATTAATGTTTTTACTTTGAAAAAACCCAATATAAATAGGAAAATGATATTGTGATATTTATGCTTTCCTTTTTCCTTACCTTCCCCTGTTCCCACAAACACATGCATAGATAGCCATAATGATTTTAGAGAGGATAAATTAACTACCACTTCATGACCTATGCACAACACCCCCACAGCCTTCAATATTGGCAAGAAATCAGATGCTTCCTTTAACCATGCCCATTCTGTAGTAGAAACTAACAAATTATTCAGAAAATTGAGACTGGGATTAACTTTCATTTGGAACAGAATAATAACTATGTTACAACACATCCAAATATGTACAAATTAAATTATAGTAGCAATATGACAGTGATCAAGATATAGCATGAATTGTGAGATGACACATTCTTACGAAGGCAGGGTATAAGATATTTTTTCCTTGCTGTGTCAGTAGAGACCAGCTTGTGGCGGAAAGATGAATAATAGAGAATGTTTAGTGTTTTGCATAGCAGTCAAGCCTTTACAAGGGCAAATCCATTGCATATTAAATCTTTCTTTATTGCAGATTGCACTCTTCAAGGCAAATGCAAATATTCAGTGAAAGAATGTGTGCACAAAATGGAATTATTTGATTATTTTCAGAGCAAAATGTTCACAAAAGTGGCTTATTTTGGCAACTGTGCTGAGGAAATAAAAGACACATTGTCCAGAGCATTCACATGAACACACTCTGTACGATTACCCTAATTTTAAATAAATCTTGAGTATTGACCTCAGTATATTTCATTCAATAAGATATGAATAAACAAGCTCCTGGAATTCATATTCAGAGTACTCAAAGGGTTTTATTCAATACTCCTGTGAAGTCAACAGAAAAACAGCCTTTTTTTAAAGCAAAATCCTCTATGCTGGGCATGACCTCTACATTTTTTGTTCAGTAAAATATGCTGTTTGGAAATAAAGCATGCAGCCTTTCATGAAGAAACAAAACCTGACATACACAGACAAGGTCCACATTTTGAATGAAATGATCACTGAGCTTCATGGTTTCTGGACTTCACTATATATTGCAGTCTTTTAAAGCGCTAATGCCAGAGTCACCACTTCTTGCTGGCCCCTTTGCACTATGCAATCAGAAATTTGGCTTAACCAGCCATTCAAAACAAGCTATTGTTTTGTACCAAAGGAGCAGTTATGTCACTAAACCTGGTTTCTGTTCCGTTATTTTTTTCCTTTCAGCTAACAGATTTAAAAATCACACTTAATTATTTAACAATTATTTTGTAATACTCCTAACAGACATACTGATTCCTAAGGAGAAGTACTGGGAAAAGATTTCATTATAAATTGAGCCTATAGGGATAGATATAATCTAATGGAATTGATTGTTGTTGTAAAGGGTTATTAAGAACATAAGAATGGCCATACTGTGTCAGACCAAAAGTCTAGCTAGCCTAGTCATCCATTTCCAGCCTCTGAGAAACATAGGCTAGGGATAACATTCCTATCCATCCTGGCTAATAGCCATTAATGGATCTAACCTCCATGAATGTATCTAGTTCTTTTTTGAACCCTGTTAAATTCCTGGTCTTCATAACACCCTCTGGAAAGGAGTTCCACAGGTTGACTGCACTGCATGAAGAAAAAAATTCCTTTTGTTTGTTTTAAACCAGCTACCTATTAATTTAATTTAGTGACCCCCTAGTTCTTATATTATAAGAACAAGTAATTATTTTTTTCTTTTTTACTTTTTCTTCATCATTCATGATTTTATAGACCTCTATCATATCCCCCCTTAGTCTACTCATTTCTAAGATGAAAAGTCCCAGTCTCTTCAATATCTATTTAATTTCTCTTTAATCTTTCTATTGTTTCACTGGGGGGGAGGGGAGGGGGGGTTGGAGGCACTCTTTGGAAGGTTCTAATTTTAACCAGAGCATATTGGTGAATTGGGATACTGTTTTGTTGCCACTATCACCATGATCATTGGAGTGCTACAGGTGTTAAAAAATAAACTTGAGTGTATATAAGTTCCCGTAAATCACTTATAAAATACCTGAAACCATTTGATGCCAGCAAACCACCTGGTCACTGTCCAGGTGATAGATGTGAAGTTATTACATTATTGCAAAGTGTGGAGATGTATGCCAGAATGTATCAGACTTGTCGAATGCTCAGGCTGTTTTTATTGTGCTCTCAAAGTAGATCAACTACTTAACAGAGTGGGTAGTCTTGACTTCTGTTCTTCTCACATTCCTGAGACTGTTCATACAGGTGGGTGGGTGTTTGTGTAGGTGTTTTCCTCTGGCCAGCTACATACAATGATAGAGGTTCATTGTGTCTGTTGTTTTTACTTCAGAATATGGGATCACTTCAGTGTCAGTAGAACCTAAAAATGTATTGAAACTAAAAAATATAATGCAAGTTATATGTACACGTCTATACTTACCAGAAGATTGATGCTCTGGAGGTTGGTCTTCTCGCGTTCCATTTAGTAGGGCTAAGGGCATCCCCCCAGGGCATCCGGTACTCCTCTTTTTGTGAGGTGTAAGGGAAGCCAACAGGAGTGTTTGCTCCTGTCACCCTCCTGCTGAGTGGACGCCACCAAAGCTTAACTTGGTAGGAATGGTGTCCCTAGCCTCTGTTTGCCTGGAAATGGATGCCAGTAGAGGGGTCACTTGATGATTACCCGTTCTGTTCACTCCCTCTGGGGCATCTAGAATTGTCCACTGTTGGAGGACAGGATATTGAGCTAGATGGACCTTTGGTCTGGCCTAGTATGGCTGTTCTTATGACTTAAGGTAAGCAGACTTAGGGTGCGCATTTTGACCTATTAGATTTATGAGCCATGTAATTGTGTGTCCAGGAAGACCCTTGGTTTATAGGTAAAGAAGATTAGATGAATGAGTACAATATCAAACATAGCCATCCACAACAACATAAAAGCTACTTTTGCCCAAACTAGTTTCCAATCATTTCCTGACGGTAGATTTTCTTTTAAAAGTGGGAGTGTGTGTGTGCATGTATTGAATAAATAAAGAGTAAAAGTGTATCCAATACCTCAGAAGAGCAGTTTTCATACTTCTTTTCAGTCTGGACTGTATTTTAAAAGGGACATTGTGTCATGGGCTGTCTCTCACATATTACTAATTGTGTAGATCACATCCCCTCTCGTTCTTAAATGCATAACATCCTTATGGCAACTACTTCTATTGCTTTCATGGGAATAATGATAGTTATATTAAATACTTTCCTCTCAGATATTTACGTGGCCCTTATTGCTGTACATCTGAATGCTTCACTATCTTTCATGCATGCTCACACAGATGAGGCAGGGGAGTACTTTTATATGCAGTTTACTAAAAGCAGATTGAGGCACAGAGAGACTAAGGGTATTTCTATATAGCAGTATTATTTCAGAATAACTGACATTACTTTGAAATAACAAAATGAGCATCTACACAGCAAGCCATTATTTCGAAATAATGGCGAGATGGAGGACCGATGGAAGACTTCTTACTCCAACTCCTGTAACCCTCATTTCACGAGGAATACGGGAAGTCGAAGAGAGAGTGTTTTTCCTTCAATTTCCTGCTATGTAGACAGCACCTATAACCGAATTAAACTATTGTGACTTCAGCTACACAATTGACTTAGCTGAAGTTGCGTAGCTTAATTTGACTTTTGCCCTGCCATGTAGACATGCCCAAAGTGACTTACCCACATTCACCCATAAAATTAATGGCAAAACAAGGACTTTATCCCGAGTATCTCAAATCCCCATTTACTGCCCTAGCTACTGGACCATTCTTCCTCTCTAGTGTATGCTTAATTCCCTTTTAAAGTAAGTCGGCATCTGTAAATGAAAAGACTCCAGTACCATGTTTGCTGTCATCTTTACACCAACCACCAGCAAGTGTTATGTAGGCTGATGGACCACACTTCAAGAAGCTATATTAGAATAAATTTGTCTTTTGTTTCTACACACATGGTTTCCATGAGATTTTTGTGCTGTCTGTTGGATAGGCAGACAAGAGCTGTTTTTCTTTAGCTCAGTGTTAGCTTTCAGGATTCCACAATATATGACCTTCTGAAGTAAAAGCATGCTATAGTACAGGAAGGGGAATATTATGGATATAATGTAAAAGAGAGAAACATCAAAACCAGATAAAGGGGCATATAAAAGGGCATGGCATTTCACTGAGCTGTACTGTTAGGAAGTCAAACTTAATTCACAGAAATTATCTGTAGATGTACAGGTTTGGTAGATTTTTTTTCAGATAAAAACAATCTACAAGAGAAGGGAGAGAAAAGCAATTATTTTTGCGAGTATATACTATCAACTCTGCTAATTTGGACAGTAACTTCATTCTGAAGCTTAGCCAGCCTTTAATAATTTAACAAGTAGCCCTGATAATCTGCTACATTTTGCACAGTCATTGTGCCATTTCTAATTAAAATTGACAAGCCCCCTGAAACTTGCCCTAGACAAATGTAGTGAGTTTAGAATAACTTGAACCAGTTTAACTATTTGGGAACATTTTTTAAAGAAGAAAGCTGAAAGGTCAGATGCTGTATGAAAATTCAGCATAGAACGTTTTGTCACGTGAAGAAATATAAACAATGGTTTATGAAACCTTCTGTGAAAGGGAAAATACTGCAACCAGTTTGAGGTAAACTGTTGGCCAGGGCCCATTGTGTGGAAAAAGGAATGTGTATGTTTGTATATTTTGTGATTAGAGGTAGGCAGGTAAAAAAAAATCTGAAATGAATTAAAACTAGAAAAAAAATCAGTCCAAATAAAAAATGTTAATTTCAAAATATTTTGTTTTTATTGACAATTTTTAGTTTTTATGGGGTTTTTTTTAGTTTTAGTTCTATAAACACACATTTCATATAAAGATACAAAATTGTATTTATTCCATGTAGAGTGTAGATAGACAGATTATGTATATGAAGGCACAACTGTATTTCTCACATTTGGTAACATGTTACTCTTGAAAGGGTTTCACTCTTTAAAAGATGATTCCCAAATGGGGCCTTTGAACTTTCTGAAATTAAGAGAGAAGTAAGTAAATGCTGATCATGAAACAACCACTTTATTTTCTTGTATTCCATAGAATGACTCCTTAAGGAGAGCGGAAAATAATTCCTCATAATTTGAAGAATATAATTGGGGGATCCAAGACCTTTGAACCTAAAGAAATCTAAATTATATTAACTTGTTCAGTTTCTGATGAGTCTTTATCATTTTTTTTAAACTAGAGAATTGGACCTTAATAAACTAAACATAGTCATATAAGTTATAATCATTATATACTGCTTCTCTGCACTCTATGATGGAAGGTGGTTTTTATGTTCCAAAACAACAAAAAAATAAAATACAAAAGAGTCATCACTGAGGTATATTTTCAATCCTTTACCCCAACAAGGACCTTGTGGACATCAGCTGAGTTGCTGTCCACATAGATGGACTACTCTACTATGCATGTATTTGGTACACTTTGCACTGCCCCAAACATGTGGTAGCAACATAATCTCTTTGGGGTTATAATTTACTATATGGCTATATAGGGAGAAGGGATTTAAGTATTGGGAATTTAAGAAATCAACCACTATATATTAGTTTTAATTGTAAACAATATCTGGAAATTAAGTGAGAGAATAAGGAAGAGATAAAAAATTAAAAAGGAAAGAAAAGAGGAGGAAAAACTCAGTAATACAGATTTTTATGGAAATAAATTAAAATTAAGGTTCCTATTTATCCCCTGCTAATCCTTAAGAGAGGCTAGGTTATATTAATAATCAGTACTTGTTTCTTCTACAGCACTATATTAATAGGAGCATGAAATGCTATTTCCTGCCTGCCCTCTCCCTGTTTCTCTTCCTCCTTTTCTCAATTGTTTGGATTCATATGTAGCACAGTCTGGCTTCATATATCTCCTTGCATGATGAAGCATCTGCCGGTGGTGCTGAAGCTGCTGGCACTCTCTGTGTTTGCCCCACAGCACATTACAGATGGCAGTGTCATTGATGATGATAGCCTAATATAGTAATGTTAGCAACAGGGGACAGCTGCTGCCTTTGTTCAGTTTTCAGTCACATATCCATCCAGCATATCATGGGGACCATTTTAAAGACAAGCAAGGCTGACAATGTAGGTGGTGGCCGCTGGGTGGGGCAAAAGTGCATCTATTTATTTATTTTTTTGTTAAAGGAAGATGCTTCTGTCTTCTAGAAAATAGTAATACAGGGGAATTTTAAAGTACCTCCTTTTTAAATGTCTAAGTGATTTTTAAAAATTGCAGCAATGTCATAAAACTGCATAACTTCTAAGTATAATATTTTTAAAATATTCTTATGTATATTGCTGTCACAATAATTCTCACCAGGTCACACACCATAAAATTCTGTTTTGAAGGATCTTCTGTCATTTGGACCATACGATATGTACACATTTACCCCAGGTAATCTGCCGTAATTTGCATTACTCTTTCCAAGGGGCATTTACATTCATCCATTTGATTATAAACATGAATTTTCACAGTGTACAGTGGCAAAAAGCCTTATTATAAGAGCTACACAAACACATGCCGGTGTAGCTTGTCCTTTTCTTTTGTGGAATATATTCTAAATATTGAAGCCATCTTAGTTACTTATAAGAATTTGCCGTTGTAGTTTTTACACAGGGTATTATATTCCTTCTATTCCTCCATCTCAATGTTGGGTATTCCATAAAGATTTCACCTAACATAACGATTATGTAAAGTGGTATTTGTAGCACAGTATCCCTTAGTCACATCTTAGTGGCGACTCAGAATGTGGAGCTTCAGATGATTTCCACTGTCAGAAATGGGAAAACAGAAAGTGTGGAGTAAATCTTATTAGTCTCCTCTAGATCCCTGGGTCTGACTATTTCACCTGAGGCAAACTCTGTCTCTGCCTGCAAAAATAACAAGGTAGATGTCCTGCAGGGGAAACCTTAAAAAGACTACCCCCTCCTCAGTCAGAATTCACCCATAGGTTTTGGAAGAGGATGTTCTTGGTTAAAATTCAGCAAACATTTAAAAGGTGGGCATAGGAATCAAGAAGAGGGGGCTATATTCATTTTGTAAAAGTAAATGAAATGATTTGCCAATGAACAAAGTGTATTTTTCTTAAACTTACATCTTTTTGTAGATTACTGAAAGGCTATCACAATTTTTTCTCCCTGATCCCTTTTTGCACAAGTTAGTTCTGCACCTACCCAACAAATTGATAGAATTGTGATTGTCCAGCACAAAAGAAGAGCTAGAGTATTGCAGTTCCTCTTCCATATGAGAAGAAACAACCTCCTCTTACAAGACATACATAGATTTTTGTAAAAAAAAATCTATTTTAAGTGATTAATTTTTCTTCTGCTCTTCCTTTTGCCTCTTATTCCCTTATGGCTACCATAATCTATGTTAGAATGAAATCACTCAAATGGGAATCTTTCTACTCTTTATGATATTGGCAGTTTGTATTTTTATTTATGTCATAAGTTCGGTAGACAGGATATTCAGCTTTCTATACTGTAGTCCCATTGGAATGTAGCTTGAAAACGGAGATGTATATTGCTAGCGGAAAGAGTAAGATTGATAGAATGTTAATAAAAGTTGTCAAAGTCTACACCACCAAAATGTCCCCCACATTATAAGGGGTGGAAAGTTCATTATTTGTTAGCATTAAAAAAAGATGCAGGGGATTGTAGAGTTTAGAGGATGGGAAATGGGTTATAGAGTCCCAACTCAAGGCCATTAATTGAGATCTAGCCAACAGTTATCATCAGTTGGGTGACCTTATAAAAATAAAGTGCTTTCAAAAAGTCAGGCTGCAGAAATAATCATGGATTGTTAAGGCTGGAAGAGATGGTGTCATCTAGTCCAACCCCTGCTCAAAGCATGACCATTCCCAACTAAATCATGTTGGACTCCTAGGACATCAAGCCCTTGCAGCTATGCAGGACAGACCAAATGGTGAACAATCACCACTGCTAACTGTTTGTCTAAGTGTTAAGGAAGAAGAATGTAAAGGGACAATAAAAAGATGGTGGAATTCTAAATATGGTAAAGGTCACTTCAATGTTAATTAGTATTATAATGGAATGTAAAAGGAGTAGCCTTGCTATATTTGAAGAGATCTCCAATTAACATTGAAAGTGTGCTGTTTGGTTCTGAGATATAAGGCTGTACTTCACTCTGTTCTCCGTGGACAGATCACCCATTAACATTTCTGTAAGTAGCAAATGCTTGCCTATTTGCTCAAACTAGTCATTTTTCTTTTTAATAAAGTTTGGTGATTTCATTCAAAGTGTTGTTTTGTGGTCTTCTACTAAATACATTTCCTGCAACTGACCTAGAGGCTCAAAACTGAAAATGAAGTTTGATTTATTGTACCCTTATCTTTAATAATTTAATATTAATTGAAAATATTTCAACAGAAAGGTTATAGTCCCACCCAGAGAGATAAAGGGACTAGCCTTGAGTCAAAGGAGGCCAGTGATAAAAAAATGCACATTGAGTCCAGATCACCTGAGTCGCAATCATCTTTACACTTCTCCATGGTGTAAAATCACAGTCCTGAGCTGCCAGCCCTTCAAACTTATACATGCTAATGAATATTGTTATTTATACTTAGCATTTACAAGACTAAATACTGCTGGGAAGTATGTAGCATAGATTCCATTGAAGTAAACAGCAGCTGTGAATGATTGTATTAGGGCTACATTAGACTCATAAAGCACTATTCTTTCATTGATTTCAAAGTACATAACCAAGATGTGTAAATATAACCTCATACAGTTGCAGAATTTGAGAGGCAGAAAGGCTATTACTTGCCCAGGGCCAAACAATGAGTAAATTATACAGCTAGGTATAGTCTTATGCCTCCTGACTCCCAGTTCTTTGCTTTTACTGTTAAGCAGCACTGCCTCGCAACCCTGAATAAAAAATAGAATGATGAATTAAATACAGTAATACATACTTCTGATAGTCAATAGACCATTTTCAGTTGCAAGTGAAATATTTATTCAAGGCCTAAAATAAATATAATAAAAATTACATACAAATTCATCATAATAAAAAAAGGAAAATGCAAAACTGAATAGAAAATAAAATCAAATTCAAGTTTTAATCAGCAATGCCTCCTTGCTTTATGACTCCTTCAGATTTAATGTTCGGTTCCTGGATTGTAGTATTGTAAATTACCTCACTGAGACATAAGTAGCAACTATATATACACACTATATGCTTGTGTGTGTGTGTGTGTGTGCGTCCATATATATTGCCGCATGTGAATATAAAAAACTGAGTATTAATCTTAGCTCTAGCAGAAAATATAAAACATTAGCATTTTTCTTCTTACAGAGCACAAAAATCAACTTCCTTTTTGTTGGAGTAATATCACTGGCATCCAAAAAGAGGATTTTATTATTGATAACTGAACTTCTTATTTTTCAGAGAAGCAGGCAGACTATATTGAAGGGGTAAGACTCTAATTTCATCAAAATGAGCATAAATCTAGAGTAGCGTCATTGATATTTATGGATTTACTCAACATATACATCTGCCTATGTGAGATCTGAATTGAGTCCACAAGCTCTTCAACAAGATTATTCTGCTATCCTTAGTTTGATTTTTTTTTCCGTTTATTAGAAATGGAAGAACACTCAATTCAGGATCTAATTGCACATGAATCCATTCGTATTGACATATTAATTCGATAATTTAAAAGTAACAATCAACCAAATATTACAATGCTACCACATTCTTCACTCAGCTATGTCACATGTTTGGTCTCCAAGTTCTCATAAAAAATACTCACCAATTTATGCCAGTTGAGGCTCTCTCTTAGGGTATGTCTACACTACCCCACTAGTTCGAACTAGGAGGGTAATGTAGGCATACCGCACTTGCAAATGAAGCCCAGGATTTGAATTTCCCGGGCTTCATTTGCATAAGTGGGGAGCCGCCATTTTTAAAACCCCGCTGGTTCGAACCCCGTGCAGCGCGGCTACACGGGGCACGAACTAGGTAGTTCGAACTAGTCTTCCTAGTTCGAACTACCATTACTCCTCGTGAAATGAGAAGTAACGGTAGTTCGAACTAGGAAGCCTAGTCCGAACTACCTAGTTCGAGCCCCGTGTAACCGCGCTGCCCGGGGTTCGAACCAGCGGGGTTTTAAAAATGGCGGTTCCCCGCTTATGCAAATGAAGCCCGGGAAATTCAAATCCCGGGCTTCATTTGCAAGTGCGGTATGCCTACATTACCCTCCTAGTTCGAACTAGGAGGGTAGTGTAGACATACCCTAGGTCTTTGGTCTTTTTGCTAAATCATATGGCTGAGGCAAGATTCTAATAGGCTGGGCTCTGTTCCTGTTTCTGTATGACTCTGGTCAAGTCATTTGAGCTTGCTGTGCCTCTGTTTCTTCACTGTGAAACGTTAAGGAGTGTTGTAAGAAAAAGTGCTTTGAGAGCCTCAGGTGGAAAATGTCTGACTTTGAGGGCTGTAGGCCAATGTTGAGCTTAAAGGAGGTCAGTTCCCAGAAACAAAAGCAATTCAGTTGGCCCTAGCTGAAGTGATGGCTAAAGATAGTTAGCCCTTGTCTACTGTAGAAGCTGTGTGATTTGAGTACAGTGGGTTGATATCTGGATAATGAAACAAAAATGAATATTAAATACAGCTAATTATTGGTCCAGCACTGTCTATGAAAGTCTTATTATAGGACTGGAGCCTCATTATTACAGAAAAGCCCCCTTCCTCGGGGTTTTGCTCTCATTGCTATAGCCTGTAAGTATGAACACATTCAGCAGAAGGTAAAAATTCTGATAAAAATCATCAACTCTTACTCTTATTATAGGCATATGACCCAAAGACATACTGCATGGTTCCTTCTGGGATTAACAGTGCACTGGAGGAATAAGGGGTCCTAAAGGACAACTGTGATTCATTGTAATTACTTTGACAGCAACCACAAGAGTACATAACAGGTCTAAAACAATGAATGTAACATAAAAGCTTGAAATGATTCACTTTTACAGTTTAGGGTACTTCCCACACAAAGTCAGCCGCTCTGTAGCAAAGATGCAGCATTACATCAGTCTTATATAAAACGCTTGATCTCGATCAACTGAAAGTCAGTAGGACATCATAGACATTCTCTTCCTGCAATTTCTTACAATAAGAATGGGGTGAGGCTGTTACCATTTAGTACATACTCACACTTTTCTTAGATAAATGGACTCTCACTCTCTTTTCTTACCAGAATCGTAATGTTGCCTCACTGACTGTGTTACAATTTTGTCTCCACAAGAGTATTTTTAATGCTAAAAGTACTTGAGGAACCAACGTAGGAGAAAGCTCTACTTAAGACAATAGCTCTCTGGACGTTTTTGCTTCTTAACCACTCATAGCACCCATTAACCAGAAGTCCTACATCAAGGCTTCCAAACACTGAAAACAAGAGTTTTAAAATCCATGTCGGACCAGTCAATCCACACTGAAACAGAACAAACGGATGCTGTTGCCTGTGGACCCACAGCTTAAGGTCTACCCATCAAGTTCAGATACACCATGTGCTGCTGGAAGAAATGTCACTATGAATTTGTCAGAAAAGAAGTATGCACAGAAACAACAATACTGTAGAGTAAAAAAAAACAACAAACCAACAACCTATTAAGCAAATTTGTTACCTGTTAGCCTATGCCGTCCTCTTCAAATAATGAATAAAACAAATATGTGCAGCTGGCGGGAGAAAATACTGGTTGGTTCTTAGGCTTTGTTTACACTACTAACTGAAGGATAAAACTTTTGTCATTCATGGATGCTTAAACCACTCCTTTCCCCCAGAAAAAGACAAAAGTTTTGCCGCAACAAGTGGCAATGTAAATGGCTTGTTTTTAGTAGAAGTGCTCTTTTGTTAACAATACAAACCGTCCTCATAGAGACTATACGTGCCAACAAACAGCATTTACGCTTCCAACTTTCAGTGGCATAGCCAGTCACAAAGGGTATGTCTAGACTATATGCCTCTGTTGGCAGAGGCATGTAAAATAGGCTACCCGACATAGTCAATGAAGCGGGGATTTAAATATCCCCGGCTTCATTAAAATAAAAAATGGCTACCGCACTGTGCTGGCTCAGCTGATCGTCGGTACAGCGCGGCAGTCAAGATGCGGATCGGTCGACAGGGGAAGCCTTTGTCGACTGCTCCTCTAAATCTCATTTCACAAGGCATAAGGGAGCGGTCGACAAAGGCTTCCCCTGTCGAGCGATCCTCATCTTGACTGCCGCACTGTGCCGACAATCAGCTGAGCCAGCACAGCACGGTGGCCATTTTTATTTTAATGAAGCCGGGGATATTTAAATCCCTGCTTCATTGACTATGTCGGGTAGCCTATTTTACATGCCTTTGTCGGCAGAGGCATGTAGTCTAGACATACCCTAAAAAGCTGTGTGGTGTAGACAAAGCCTATTCTCCAACCAATGGAAATGCAGTTAAGAACAAATATTGTTTCACACTCAGCCCATTATGCCACAGATAGAAGACCATAGATTGGTAGAAACAAAATTCTATCACACATCAAACCCTTCTGCTAGCTTCATGTCTTGCTGGGAGCGCTGTACCTTCTGGGCAGCTGTTCATCAGTTGGGAGCTGTAACAGGTTCAGTCCTGTCAGCGAGCGTCCCTTAGTGGCTACAAGGGGGCTCACAACAATGACCTTGCCCACTCGGGGTGAGATACAGTCCAATTGGCGGTCAAGGTCCAGGGTTCCCCCCTTGCCCGGGGTTCTTCCACGCCGCCACAGGCTAGCCTCTTGTTGCAGGATCTAGGCTTGGTTCCTCGAAAAGGTCCAGCTCCAACTCAGAGCTGGCTTAGGTGCTGATGCTCCCAACCAGCCCACAGTTCTGGCCAGTTTGAGCTTCAGGAAGGAAATAACCAACCTTCATTCAGCAGCTCCTTATATATCAGGCTGCCAAACCCTGATTGGCTGCAGGCCAGCTGCCCTTCTGCCCTGCTTGGAGGCCCTCTCCACTGTCTCCACTGCTGACTAGGGTGCTGAATGGCCTCCAGTGGAAGATGGGCTCTGTCCGCACTTGTTCTTGCGCAAAAAGCCTGCAGTGTAGACGTAGAGTATAAAGAGTTGTTAATGTGCCAAACGTGTTCTCTTAAAAATTGAGGTGGAGGTCTTTTACCATTTACAACCAAATCTGAGCATTTGTCTCATTTTATGAAGATGGTCCAATATATCTCTAATAGGTCAATGGTTCTCAACTTTTTTTATGAGCAGACACTTAAAATATTTCAAAGAGAGGTGTGGACCTTTTTGGAAATCTTAGACATAGTCTGCAAACTTCTAGGGATCCATGGAGCACAAATTGAGAACTATTGTATTTGATAATACCAATAATATCACACTGATATAATTTATTTTATTTAATATATTTTGCTAGCTATGCTGTGTATTGCAGTTTTAACCCTTTAACGTGCTGCCATTTTTATTGACTTAGCATCTTTTGATGTGCAAAATGGTATGGTTTTATTGAATTAACATTTAAAGCTCCATTGGAACTGATAGTTTTTCAAAAACTGAGTGGTCTCTTAATAAGTGAATTCATATTTGTGATTCTGATTATATTTCAAAGGTGTTGGCCAATATCTAATGAACCAATAGGAAAAGGATTACTTATATCACTATTTTCCCTCTTTTTCCCCCACTCTATAAGATTTTATCATAACCATGCAATATTCTATATTTCTGCATTGAGAACTACACCCAATACTATTCATTTTTTAAATAAAAAGTAAAACAAGGAGCATTCTATTCTACTGTCACTGGAGTGGCAACTTCTGGATTTTGTAATTCTTCTCAGAATGATTGTCAAATTGCTGCTTTGAACAATTTTGTGAGGAATGTTGTTTAAGAGTGGCCATGGCAAATCATCTAGTTCAGCTTTGTGTCTCTGATGTTGGTCAGTGACTGAAGTTTAACACAATGCCATAAAACCCAGAAAGTGCACATTACTATGAGGGGGAAAATGCTTTTTCTTATTTTAGCTGATTGTCAATTTATATCCAGAAGCATTAGGATTTGTGGTAGCTCTTGTAACCTTAACACTTTTGAAGGTAAAGTAATGTCTGATTCTCTTCTCTTTCATGTGTTTGATCCTTTTTTAGGGTCTTCCTACTCTTTGGCCTCATAAGCATAGAATTCCATGGATTGAGTTACACTTTCATCTTTTTTTCTTTTCAATGTATTGCCTTTTATTTTCAGTGATGAGTAAGGGAAGCCGATGGGAACATTTGCTCCCATCCACCTCCCACTGTGAAGACAGTGCCAACCTCGGCTTAATGTATGCTGACTCCAGCTATATTATTTATGTAGCTGGAGTTGCATCCCTTAAGACAACCTTTGTGGTTTGTATAGACCTGGCCTAACAGTGACTAATACAGGATGTTTCAGAGGGCAGCATAAGAATCCCACAGAAGGCAGATCTGTGTGTGATATACATCTCATTTTGGTCCCTAAGGGTCCGTCTACATAGCAGGGCTTAAATTGAAATAAGCTAAGCAAATTGAGCTATGTCAATTGTGTGGCTTATTTCGAAATAGCTTATTTCAAAATTGGGAGTGTTTACACAGCACTTATTTCAAAATAGAGCACTCGTCCTCTGACTTCTCTTACTCCTTGTACAATGAAGGTTATAGGGCTTGAGTAAGAAATCCTCCAGCTTGACGGTATTTCAACATTATTTTGAAATAACTGCCTGCTGCATAGACACTGACTAAGTTATTTCAAAATAACACTAGTTATTTCCAAATAATGTTGCTGTGTAGACATATCCTTAAGCCATAACTAGGGAGAAAAGAAAGTTGTGGGGTTTTTTTTCTTTTCAGATTTGACTATCTGGATATATTTTAACATTACAGTTTCTAAATTAGAAAGTTCAATTTCTCCATGACAAAATAAAATACAGGACTATGTAGCAATTTAAAGACTAACAAGATGGTTTATTAGATGATGAGCTTTCATGGCTTTTAAATTGCTACATAGTCCTGTATTTTGTTTCAGCTACACCAGACTAACACGGCTACATTTCTATCACTATTCTCCATGACAAAATGACTTCTTGTTTCAAAATTTAAGTTAATTTACAATAAAACAAGTGTTAAAATATTGAAATCAAAATATGATCAAAACAAAATGGTTTTCTGAGGGTACATCTAGACTGCAGAGCTTTTCCAGAATACCTCCAGTATCTCAGAAAAGCTCTGCCACGTCCAAGGAACGCGTCTGCTTTTCTGAAAAAAAATATTGGAAAAGCAGATGCATTTTATCGGCATTCCTGTCAACCTCGTTTTTTTCTGAAATTTGGCCCCGTGTAGACAGCCAAATTTTGGAAAAGCCTCTTTTAGAAGTAAATCGGAAAAAGATATTCAAATTGAGTATCACAAATTGCGTTTCTTATTCTGATTTATCTTTGTAGTCTAGACATAGCCTCAATAATGTCTGACAGTCGTGTCTTGCTACTTACATTCTACAGAGTTCTGGGATGCAAAGACAGAAGACTGACTCTGATCCTTCCTGCCAGAACATCCTATCTTCACCTCAAAGACTATCACTTCCAGAATTTTGATGAGGTTCTACAACTTCTCCATTTCTATTCAATATCTACATGTAAAATCTCTTGGCGAGATTGTGACTTTCAAGAGTTTTTAAAATGTCCTGCACACGAGTATAATAAGCAGTGAGTAAAACAGATACTACTTAATGTCTTAATTAGTACACACACTCTGGGCCTGATAATCCTTTATGTTAAGGCTCTGGGAATATAACAGGCCATTAAAATGGTGGCTGACATTCAAATGTTTGAACTTAAGTCTCATTTACACCATTAAACAATTTGAACACATTTTATCAGTTATAGTCTCCATTTTTTCTCTGGCTATGTAATATGACTATCTGTATTTTCAGAAGGATTGCCTCAAAATTGTTCTTGTAATGACGAAAATTTAAATAACCTATTGCATCCCAATGCCTTAGACAGAAAACAAATGTAATGGAAAAGGTATCTTATTACTAAATTACTTACTCCCCAGGAAACTTGTGTTCTGGATTTCATTTTAAAGGTCTGTTTGAATACAGAGTGTTTATTTTAGAAGTTTCGGGGCCAAATTGCATCGTAGCATAAGGGGTTGAAATTCTAATACAATCAAACCATGGCTTAAGTTGGCTTCTCTGTCTGTTACTTCAGGGATCAAACCTCAGAGCTTACATGGCACAGAACTCCAGTGTACCATTCCATATACCACTTGGACATTGAATCAATATATATGGTTTTCCCCAATAGCTCTGGCTTCTGTATCATTAAGTGATGAACCAGTGAGATTCTCTTTTCTTTCTTCCTCAGTTATTACCCTACTTTGTGTATAGCTATACCTGAAAGATGAATTTTTATGCCCAGCCATTCAGTTTGAACACAGAGACCGAATAAATGCAGTAATTCCCAATTGCACCTGGGCTTAAATTTACAGCTTTATGAATTAACGTGAGCCACAACCTCAACCGACTCCTTTTGAACCAATTTGGTGAAATTACCTATGTGTCAGCATAGATTTTGCTTTCCTTCTGGAACCATCAAAGAGCATTTCCTTTTGAAGTGATAAGTAGTTGGCGTTGGGGCTTAATGCATTAGTGGATTGTTTTGTTTGGCCTCAGTCTTAGAGAATTGCCAGTCTGATCCTTCACAGAGCAGAAAACACTGGAATCTGAGAAATCTGGGACTGAAGTGAGTAATTGCAGGAGCTTGGCTGCATTAAGCAAAGGGTCAGGAATTCATCTTTCCCTGCTAATGCCTGCTTTGTGTTCTTCTCTCATTTGGTAGATTAGAAAGAGTTTTAGAAGTGGAAAATACCAAATCCTCAACATTTGTCTTATGTTTCATTTCCTTTGTGTAGCAATTATCTAGTATGCTGTTTCCAAGCACTGAAATAGACTGATAAGGTGGTGTGAACTGGTGATTTACCACTTTTACAAAAACCTGGTATCATTTAGAGGCAAGGTTCTAATGATGCTATGGCAGGAAATTGATCTTTGATCACACATTCAACACTTATATACTAGGATAGTCTTCCAAGTGTTAACCAAGCCATTTGTTTCCTTAACCTGAATCATTAGTGTGTCTATTTGAAATGTTCACACATTAAATAATTAGGTGTAACTTAATAAATGTTTAAACTCCATTTTTTCCCCTGTTCACCTCAATGTAACTGTCTTGTAGTTTATGTCATTATAGCCTACTTTTCAACAGGAGCATGTCTTAATATTGAGTGTATCAAATCTAATCCTACGGTTTATTGTGGGCAGCCCCAGTTGGTCCTGTTCTAAGACTTTCCCTCCTTTTTTGGTGAATAGAAGTTATACTGTTGCCCTGCTGGTGGCCTGAATCACCTCAATTTGTTCTAGCAATCAGAGGCAGCTGCTCCATGTGAAAGGAGTGTGGACCACTGAACAGAGCATTAGGACTGACCTCCGGCTGAATGCAAAAGGCTCGGCCTTTTCTACCAGGCCAGTCGAGCATGTGCAAACAGATTTGCTGAAGTACAAAATGGTCCAGTGATTTAAAGCAAGTTTTCTTCTTTCTTTCTTACTCTCTTTCTCCCTTTTAGAAATGAAAAACAGGATCGAGGACAGACTGGGTACAATCTTAGCAACATCTGTTGCCTTTCAGTAGGGCCTTGGCTGAGGACAATATCTTTTCAAAGAGGTACTGACATTTTACTGAAAGGGAAAAAAGCCTTAAATAGAGAAGTATTTGGACATGTTTCCCAACACACACAGTGGGGTCCTTTTTCTGGGTGTCTGTCAAAATGCTTTGGGAAAAACACTCCCCCACTTTCTCCCTTTTCTGGAAAAATGTCAGAAAACAAATCTTTGAGCAATTACCAAATTCAGTATGCTTATTGTATTGAAGAAGAGTTATATTTGTCCTTTTTTGCTTTTATTCTCCTAACTAAATGGTGTTTGACAGCTCAAATTTCAAATGTACTTGTTAAGAAGTATGAAGGAATTTATGCTGAACATTATTTCATGTGTGCTACTTTCTAATTTTCTGATTAGTTTAACTTTTAAGCTGACTAATGATTGCACTGCAATGTGTTAGCACTTTCCATGACTGGTATTACATGAAGATTAATTTTTAAAGTATTTGGATGTTTTCATATTCATGTTCACCTATATTCCTCCCTCCATCCTCCTCGAAATAATTGCAATATGAATTAATTTTAGCCAACACTTAGAAGCAGTTACCAGCTCACACCCCCCATTGCTTTTCACAGGCAATTTTGTTCAGTCTGACCATGACACACCTTCATAAAAATGACAGATGAAGCAGCTGAGTAACTAGTGGGTATATTATCCTCCTGCAGGCATCTGCTGCTCAAAAAGTACCTATTTTTTAGTTGGCCTTAGGACTGAGAATGTATATATAACTCATACATGAAACCATTCTTATACAACCATTCCACTATTTTGAAGATGGAGGAAATTAAATAAAAAGCTACTCAATAGAATTCCAATAGATTCAGTCAATCTCATAGATTAGCAATAAGGATCTGTAGCTATAAATGTTTAAATGAAGAGGAGAGCTAAACAGTCCTTTACAAGAAAGTATATTGCTATTCAGAGTTTATAATGCCTTTTTAAAAATAACATAGTCATTAATAAGTGTTATAGGTTATGTATATTTTAACCATAAATATTTCAAACCATCAGATGATACAAAGTACCACAAGATGACTGACATATCTATATCGGTATCAGAGGTTCCAACAGCCTCTGGGGGCCCATGGGCAAGGTGTGGGAGGCCAGCTCCCACTCTTGGAAGGAGCAGGACCTCAAGCAGAAAGGGGCAGAGCTGAAGGGCAGCCAGCACTGACCACCACCCAGAGCATATCGTGGCTGCCCCCTTAGTGCAGGGATAGGCGATAATTTTAGAAGGAGGGCCACTTCACAAATTCCACCAGGGCCTTGGGTGGAAGAGGCAGGGTCAGGACACTTCTATGCTCCCCCACCCACAGACCCTAATTGGCCTGAGGGCAGGGGGAGCACATGAAGTCTTTGCCTCCTGTCCACCAGTGCCGGAGAAAACTGCCAGCTGTTCTGAACAGCTGATGGTTCCCTCTAGGCACCACACACCCCTTGCAAGGCCTGGAAGTGGGGCAGCACACAAAGTCTCTCACCCACTGTCCCATCCTGCATGAGGCGTGTGGTGTTTAGAGTGAACTGCCAGCTGGCAGTTCACTCTAGACACCGTGCACCCCTGGAGAGGGGAGACTTTGCACACTCCCCTGTGCCCAGGTCTTGATTGGCCTGGGGACGGAAGAGCAGCAGGATGGCTGCGGGCTGGATCAACCTGCTTGGCAGGCCAGATACGGCCCACAGAAGCTCTCTTGCCCACCCTTGCCTTATTGTCACTTGGAGTGCTCAGTACAGCACTCCTGTGGCAATTTATAGGGCCGGGGCACCAGCCGCCATTGCGGCCGCAGACAGAGAAATGGCAGCTGGGAGACCTGGATCCCTTTGAATTGCTGGGCCCCAGGGCAACTGCCCGCTATGCCTTGCCCCCATTTATGTGTATTGTGATTGTGTGGCAATCCTCCAACACAGTGATGTGCAAGCTTTTTTCAACTGCACCCCCCACAGCTGGGCCTGGCTGTTGGTGGCCACATGGCACTGCTCTTAGATCCGGGCATCCAGGGGCTGGGCCCAGCCATTGGTGGCCACACGGCACGGCGACTCCCCAGGAAGATATCCGTGACCCTCTTAGGGGCTGCGACCCACGGGCGCGCACCACTGCTCCAACACATGACAAAATGCTAATTCCCGACATAAAAACCTCACAATATATGCAGTATATCGTAGAGGGCCCTATCAACTTCACAGTGCATTTTGGTAAGTTTCACAATTGAAGGGATTTTAAAACTGTAAATTTCATTATTTTATCTATTTAAATCTAAAGTTTTATGATGTTATAGTTGTTGGGGTCCTAACCAAAAGAAGAAGGAGTTTGGGGGATTGTATGATTATTGAGGGAGGATACCTTCAGTGAGTTCAGAAACAGTGGCCACTGGCAGTAGCCCAGCTCTGAAGACAGAGGTGCTAGCAGCAGTGTAGAAGTAAGGGTGACAGGGTATGTTACTTCGTTCAGTTCTGGGTGCCTAGCTAACAGCTGCTGCTGTCCCATCACCCAGCTCTGGAGGCAGCAGAGATGGGTGGCAATAGGACAACCCTCCTAAAATAAGCTTGTGATCCTCCTCTAGCTTCCTGTGGGTCAAGAGCCCCAATTTGAGAAACACTCACCTATATAGAATAAAAACACAGAAAAAAAAACAGATTTCATGGGAGAAAAGCAGATTTCATGGCCTGTGATGGGTTTTTCATAGCCATGAATTTGATCAGGCTCTAATCAGATATGTAATAAAAATCTAATGGATCAGAGAAAACAGCCTAAGATCAAAAACACTAGAGCCATTCCTTGGGCCAGCAAGCAGAGCATCCTGGCTTTGGCTGTATACAACATCGCATGCTTCTGAAAACCAGATTATGGCCCATCCTGAGTACCAGTGCAAAGGAGTAAAAGCATTAAGGTGCCCTTTACTTCCTAGCACCTGTACACTGCAGTGTTTCCTGCATGGGGTGAGGAGAGCAAGCTCCACATAGCCGCTACTTTCTACCCCTCCTTATACACATAATAAGGCAGGAGTGGGAGGCAATATGAGGAAAGGGAATGGGTAGAGCCTTGGATAAATAATAAGGAAATCACTGGAGGCAGGGAAATGAGAGCAAGAGAAAGACTTAGTAGCCCCATGGTTTGAACACTCACCTAGGAGGCGGGAGATCCTGCATCCAGAGCCCCTGCTCTAATGGGCTTTTAAGATTATTGACTGCAGTGGAACTGCTTGAGATGGAGAGTCCAAGGGACATACTTTTCAGAATAGCCTATGGCCCAGAGGTGGCAAAGCCTGCTTCAAATCCATTTTGCCCATCAGTTGGTGAGGGGACTTTCCCCATGAGTCTCACATGTAGCAGGTCAGTACCTTAACCACTAGGTCCCTCCCAACATGGTCTATGCTGCCCTGCTGCCACCAGCTAGAGCTCCAGCCCTGCCTCGCTGTTGCCTGCCGCTGCCAGCCCTCCATGCTCCATGGCCAGAGGGGCCAGAACTTCATAGAATGATAGAATCTTAGGTCTGGAAGAGACCTCAGGAGGTCATCAAGTCCAGCCCCTTATCCAAAGGAAGACCAACCCCAACTAAATCATCCGAGCCAAGGCTTTGTCAAGCCAGGACTTAAAAACCTCTAAGGATGGAAATTCCACCACCTCCCTAGGTAACCCATTCCAGTGCTTCACCTTCCTCCTAGCGAAATAGTTTTTCCTAATATCCAACCTAAACTTCTCCCACTGAAACTTGAGACCATTGCTCCTTGTTCTGCCATCTGTCACTACTGAGAACAGCCTCTCTCCATTCTCTTTGGAACCCTCCTTCAGGAATTTGAAGGCTGCTATCAAATCCCCCCTCACTCTTCTGCAGACTAAACATACCCAAATCCTCAGTCTCTCCGTGTAGGTCATGTGCTCCAGCCCCCTAATAATTTTCATTGCCCTCTGCTGGACCCTTTCTAATGTGTCCACATCCTTTCTGATTGAGGGGCCCAGAATTAACCCAATACTCCAGATGTGGCCTCACCAGTGCGGAATAAAGGGGAATAATTACTTCTCTAGAAATGTTCCTCCTAATGCACCCTAATATACCATTAGATTTCTTGGCTATAAGGACACACTGTTGACTCATATCCAGCTTCTTGTCCACTATAGCACCCATGTCCTTTTCTGTCAAACTTCTGCTTAGTCAGTTGGTCCCCAGCCTGTAAAAGTGCTTGGGATTCTTCCATTCCAAGTGCAGGACTGTGCACTTGTCCTTGTTGAACCTCATCAGATTTGTTTTGGCCCAATCCTGCTATTTGTCTAGGTCACTCTGGACCCTATCCCTACCTTCCCACATATCAACCTGTCCCACAGGTTAGTGTCATCTACAAATTTGCTGAGGTTGCAATGCATCCCCTGATCCAGGTGATTGATAAAGATGTTGAACAAAACCAGCCATAGAACCGATCCTTGGAGCACTCCGCTTGACACCAACCACCAACCAGACATCCAGCCATTGATTGCTACCCGTTGAGCCCAACAATCTAGTCAGCTTTCTACCTACCTTACAGTCCATTTATCCAATCCATACTTCCTTAACTTGCTGTCAAGAATTATGTGTGAGACCGTATCTAAAGCTTTGCTAAATTCAAGATATATCCCATCCACTGACTTCCGCATGTCCACAGAGCCAGTTACCTCACCAAAGAAGTCAATCAAGTTGGTCGGGCATGATTTGCCCTTGGTGAATCCATGTTGACTATTCCTGATCACATTCCCTTCTTCCAAGTGCTTCAAATCAGATTCCTTGAGGATTCCCTCCATGATTTTTTTGGGGACTGAGATGAGGCTGACCAGTCTGTAGTTCCCTGGATTGTCCTTCTTCCCTTTTTTAAAGATGGACATTACATTTTCCAGTTGTCTGGGACCTCCCCCAACCTCCATGAGTTTTCAAAGATAATGGCCAATGGCTCTGCAATGACATCTGCCAACTCCCTCAGAGCCTTTGTATGCATTAAATCTGACCCCATGGATTTGGGTATGTCTAACTTTTCTAAATAGTTCTGAACCTGTTCTTTATCTATTGAGGATTGCCCACCTGCTTTCCATGCTGTGTTGCTTAGTGCAGTAGTATGCGAGCTCACCTTGTCTGTGAAGACAGGCAAAAAAAGCATTGAGTACTTCAGCTTTTCCCACATCATCTGTCACCTCCCTCATCCAGTAAGGGACCTACACCTTCCCTGATCACCCTCTTATTGCTAGCATGCCCATAGAAACCTTTCTTGTTACCCTTCACATCCCTTGCTAGCTGCAATTCCAATTGCACTTTGGCCTTCCTGATTACACCCTGCATGTTCTAGCAATATATTTATACTCTTCCCTAGTCACCTGTCCAAGTTTCAATTTCTTGTAAGCTTCCTTTTTGTGTTTAAGCTCACCAAGGATTTCCCTGCTGAGCCAAGCTGGTCGCCTATCATATTTGCTTTTTTTTTTACTGCTCATCAGGATGGTTTGTTCTAAGGATGTTAAGTAATGGTTAATTTACTAGTCGAGCAGTTGATGGAATTTCCATTGACTACTCAACTAGTCGATAGGCACTTCAGTATTTCTCCTTTGAAATGTACAAGAGCCCCTGCTGGGACTCTTGTACATTTCAAAGGAGGAATGCAGAACTCCATGTGTGGCCCGGGGCCAGTGGGAAGTCTCACTGACTCTGGGCTGCAAGCAGGCACCAGCTTTGAAATGTACAAGAGTCCCCAGCGGTGCCATGGCAGCATTTCAAAGGGACAGTGCCACACAGCTGAGCCTGGCCTAAGCTGTGTGGCGCTGCTCCTTTGAACACCACCTCAGTGTTTCAAAGGGGCAGCTGCACATCTAATCCCCAGCTCAGCTGTGTGGTGCTGTCCCTTTCAAATGCTGAGGGGTTTCAAAGTGGCAGCACAACACAGCTGAGCCCAGACTCAGTTGTGTGGCACTGCTGCTTTGAAGTACTCCCTCTCCCCCCCACCACCACCTTTGCTGCCTCTATTTAATAGAGGCAGCAAGGGGAAAGAATCGACTAGTCAACAGGTAGACTGTCTAGCCAATAAGTATTTGCTTCTCGGAAAATCAACTACTTGACTAGTCTTTAACATCCCTAGTTTGTTCCTGTGCATCCCAGGGGACCCTGCCCATCAATTCTTTGAGAGAGTCCTACTGCACTGTCTGCCTTTCTGTGCTCCCCCCTCAATATGCTCCCAGAGGAGTCGCCAGCCCCTCCTGCCACTCCTGCACCATGGCCCAAACTCCCTATACCTGGGCTCTGTGGTCCAGGAACATCCATGGTCCAGACCATGGATATTGCTGGACCAAAAAGTCCTGTTAAGGGAGGTACAACCTGTACTTATATTTCCAGAAAGACTTTTGATAAGGTCTCAAACCAAAGGCTCTTAAGCAAAGTAAGCTATCATGGAATAGGAGGAAAAATCCTCTCATGGTTTGATACCTGGTTAAAAGATGGGAAAAATGGTAGAAATAAATGGAATGGAGAGAGGCAACTAGTGGTGTCCTGTAGAGGTCCATACTGGGACCAATTCTACTCAACACATTCATAAATTATCAGGAGAATGGGTTACACAGTGAGGTGGCAAAATTTGCAGATGATACTAAACTGTCAGTATGGTTAAGTTCAAAGCAGACTGTGAAGAGCTTTAAAAGGATCTCTCAAAACCTGGTGACTGTTCAACAAAATAGTAGCTAAATTTTAATATTGATAAATGCAAAGTATAATGCACACTGGAAAACATAATTCCAACTATACAAATAAAATGATAGGGAATTTTGAAGGGGTTCACCCTCTTGTGGTTGCCCGTTTGTAGCCAATGGTGTGTGCAACTACTCTGCCCTGACCATCTCTGGGGCTACATCTAGACTACGGGGGTTTTCCAGGATACTGGAGGTATCCCAGGAAAACTCCACCGCATCCAGGGAACATATCTGCTCTTCCACTTTTTTTTGCAGAAGAGCAGATGCGCTCTTTTGGAAGCCTTGTCTTCCTCCTCCCATGAAGAAGAAGGGCTCTTCCAAAATAAGGTTTTTCCTGAAATTTGGCCCAGTGTAGATGGGCCAAATTTTATAAAAGCCTCTTCCAAAAAAAACTATCGGAAAAAAGTACACAAATTGCCTTTTTCCTATAAAGCTCCGTAGTGTAGACAAAGCCAGGAAGTGGAAGTACCCCACATGGTTTTCTGATTTGTTGCCTGGAACCAGGCTTCTTCTTAGCCCCTTGTTGTACCAGCTTGAGGTTGCGGGGGGGAGGAGGAGGCTCGCCCACTCCTCTGGGTCCCAGCCCAGGGACCCTGTAAGTAGTTGCCTGCACACTATCACTGCAGTCCACTGTTATCTCGCTCCCTGGACCACTTTGCCAAGAAGTAGCTTTGTCTAGCCCCCTCTCTCAGGACTTTAAGTTCAAATTCTCACCTTCCCCTGTCTGGGATTCTACAATTACTGTACTTATTATAGCTAGTCGTTCACCACTGGGCCTGGGTTTCCAACAAGTCTGGAAATCAGCTCACACTAGGAGCTGTCTGAGGTGCCACTGTCCTCCCAGTCAATCCCTAGGTTTGGCTGGGTCAAGCTCCAGTGGGGAACTGCCAGGCCCTGGCCCAACAGCTTCTTTTATATCACTGTGCTAGGCCCTGATTGGCTGCAGAAGAAGCAGCCACTCTAATCTGCTTGGAGGACCTATTTTCTGCTCTTCTCCTTGGGGGTGGGATGTGGCAAGGCATTCAGCCTCCAGCATGGGGCTTTGCACCTAGTCCACCCCATCACAAGACTAAATTAGCTATCACCACTCAAAAGAGAGACTTTGGAGTCATTGTGAATAATTCTCTGAAAACATCCAATGTGCAGCAGCTGTCAAAAAAAGCAAACAGAATGTTAGGACTCATTTAAAAAAAAATAATAGAGAATAAGTCAAAGAATATGTTATTGTTTCTATATAAATCCATGACATGCCCACATCTTGACTAGTGTGTGCAGATGTGGGTCACCTCATCTCAAAAATGATATCTTGACATTGGAAAAAGTTCAGAACAGGGCAACAAAGATGATTAGGGGCTTGAGAAGAGATTAATAAAACTGGGGCTTTTCAGCTTAGAAAAGAGGAGACTAAGGAGGGATATGATAAACAGGGCTCGCCGAACCGCAGCGAGCCCTGCTCGCCAGCTGCGCTCTCCGGCGATCTGTGCATGCGCAGATTGCTCTGTGCAATTTGCAGATCGTCCAAACCCAGCTCTTCCGGGTTGCAATCTACTCGCCATGGGTGAGTAGATTGTACTATTTGTCGAGCCCTGATGATAAAGGTTTATAAAATCATGACTAGTGTGAAGAAAATGAATAAGGAAAAGTTATTTACTTGTTCCCATAAAATGAGTACTAGGAGTCGCCAAATAAAATTAATATTTTGCAGGTTTAAACCTAAAAAAATAAATGACTTCTTAACACAATATATAGTCAAACTGTGGAACTCCTTGCCAAAGGACATTGTGAACACCAGGACTTTAACAGGGTTCAAAAAAGAACTAGATAAATGCATGGAGGATGGGGACATCAATAGCTATTAGCCAGGATGGGTAGGAATGGTGTCCGTATCCTCTGTTTGTCAGAAGCTGGGAATGGGGGACAGGGGATGGGTCACTTGATGATTAGATCTTCTCATTCCCTCTAAGACACCTGCCATTGGCCACTGTCAGAAGACAGGGTACTGGGCTAGATGGACCTTTGGTATGGCCATTTTTATGTTCTTATGTACTATATCTAACCATATGCATTTACATATCATATGTAAATGCAGTCCGTGTTCACAGAGAGTTGCTTCAACCTAGAACCTCAAAAAGAAGCATGCAGCAGACTTCTTTCCTCAAGTGGCGTCCCTCTGCTATCAGTGGGGCTGACTGTACTGCACTCTTTTCAGGGCTATGCATAAATCCTTGCAGTCTAGCTGGAGATCATTTGGAAAATTTGTTCATGATGCGTGCTACAGTGTAAACTGAAAAAGTTGAGCTAGGCAGCTTTTGAAAACTTATCTCAAAATATCTTATATCAAACCAGTGTAATGTACTGTAGATCTTTATTTCTTCATGCATGCAATAGCTCCAAGGAGTGCCTAGCCCTTTACAGACACGTAAAAAGATAAAAATCCTACCTCAAAAAATCAGCGTTGACAGATAATGAATTAATGGAAGCTGCAGGAGTGCAGAAAGGCCAGGAATATCCTTATGTTGAATATACTGGTAATAGAGGTCAGGTTCTCTGCTACCAGGAAGGATTTTGCCTTGTCCTGACAGGTATTTTTTTCTGTTTTGAGAAATGGGAACGAAGGAAATAATTGTAGACTGAAGACAGTCAGTGCATGGTTCTGTATTTGATTTATAACTATATCAGTGTGGATATGGAAATCGACAACAATCTCACTTCTGAGATAGAAGGTCATGAATTAAAGTCACACACCTAGACTTATTCTCAGAGCATTTCTAGGCAATAGGGAGGATACTTTCTTAAAGGTACTTATACTTGAACGGGTGCTGTTTTCAAACCATATGGTATAGTTATTAGAGGTGCTCGCCTTCAGATGAAATGTTAAACTGTAAATGCTTGTATTTTCAGGAGTTATAAGAGAAAGTTAACATTATGTCTCTGGGTGTAATATATTCTAATATCCAAGGCACTGTGCAAGCTGTTGCTGAACAATAATGACTGTTATTTTTGCCTACATAGTCATTGAGCTACAGCTACCAGCATCTAGTCATTGCTTTTTAAAGCACATCCTTTGGGTATGGATATAGATATTAGTGTTGGGAGACTGAACAGCTTAGAAGATTGGTAATATGGTATAGAACTTTTTATGTCTATGTCATCAGTTCAGAACCAGCCCTAAGCAACAGAGGCCAAAAGTTGTTACCATCTGATGGCTATTTGAGAGTCTGTGTGAAATGAGTTTGCGATCTTAGTTCAGACCAAATGTCTGCAGCACAAAAATCACTGATACAACTGTTATATATAAAAAGGCATTCCCCTTTGCGGTCTTAGCAGAGAGATCAAAGAGTAAAAGGACATAGTGATCGAATGACCACTTAAGAGTGGTTCCTTCAAGATGTAACAGACATATTTCATAGGATGATCCAGCCTATGTTTCTGCTCCCCATGTCATGCCTGTTGCCCCAAAACACTATAAACTGTCAGGCCCATGCCTCTCACAATTTAGATTACATAAAAACATGTAAAAAGAAGGACACAATCACTAGAAGTGCTGGTGACAGCCAAATTCAACTAGCCAATCCATTGGATATTGCCTGCTTCTCTGACAAAACTCATCAATAAGTCAGCGAAGAATATTCATATGCATTTTAAAACATTTGCTTGCACTACTAATAAGTCTCTGGATTTATAAAACTGAATAAGAATAATTTACTATTTTATATTTTATTCTGTTTCTGCAGTGAAAATATACAGGTCTGCTCAATTCATTTCCTTTTTCTTTTTTGGAGTCACTGGGCTCAATTTTCCTTCCATGCAATCAGTTGATTAAATTTAATTTCAATCTGGGAATGTAAAAATGCCTGTTTTTATTATAATCTGTTCTTAAAATATACAACTATTTTCCTGTATTCCTCTTCGGTGTATTAGTTTGTGTTTTGATTTACAGAGCGTAGATCGTTGGCACAATATATATATCAGCATCCCTTTAAACTCTTCGAGCCACTTGTGAAATAGTTATTATAAAAGTTACCCAGGAAAACTTTTAATTTGGCTAATACTTGAGTATTAGTATTATGTCTCAGTGCTATTAATATCAGAATAAAAATAAAGGTGAGACGCACTTTAAAATGAGCAGATAATTAATTAGCCCATACTATAAATCTTAACAGGACAAAGCTTGTTGTGTTCAGTTAAAATTTATTATAGTAATTCCTTCTTACTGTTTCACTTCCCTCCTTGCCCCATGTGCAAAAATGAAATAATCTTTTAAAAACATATTTTCTTTTCACCATTGAAGTTGTGGCTCTCAAATTAAGTCTTAAAATACTTAAGGATTGAAAATTCTGATTAAATCTCATAAAGCATGATAAGAAGCAAAGCCCAAGTACATATTGTATTTGGTGATTTAAACAATATTCTGTTCCTGAGCCTTGGTTTTTTAAAATGAATTCCAACTTCCCTATTTCCCCTTATTCATGAAAGATGCCTTAAAATACCAATATTGCAATCTTGGACACATTTTGAATAGCTGTGTATAGGCATGTATCAGGGTTTTCTTGCTTGAATTCATCCTATTAGAATATGTCTGTGTACTCAGGTGCTATGTAGGTTACAGAATGGGATTGCTTCTAGTTACATCTTTAAACCACTTCTCCCTCAGTTCACAAATACCATGATGCTATATTGCCTCTCTCTCCTAGAAGGATGACTTCAGAAAACATAACTAAAAATGAAGCTAAAAGACAAGATGTGCCTACTGCCACAGTAACTGTTCCATGTTGCAGTTGCTAAAACATTTGTGATTGTATTTCAGTTATTGAAAACTGCAAACAAATCCAAAGATTGACACTATTTTTGAAAAAAAAACCTTCTATTTTAAAAATATGCAAATATTTCTACTCTCAAGGTATTTGTTATCAGTGGTGCCACACTTCACTGTATGATCTATCAGAGAGCAACATTTAATTAAAAAAATCTACACTACTGTTTTGCTCTTTGGAACTTAGAGAAGGCTTTCAAGAAAAAAGGCTATAAATCAAAAGACAACATTGGCCCAGGCCTATTTCAAACAGTTGCCCTTGATATGATTCACTGTTCTAAAAGCACTTGGTGTTAAAAATATTCCAAACCTAAGGAAAATGTCAGCCTACTACATCATTTGTACCCTGTGCCATTTATATAAGCAAGCGTTCTGACTTCTTGGTGATATCGCTTAAATGGTTTTCTCTGTTTTATTGCAGCAGGGAAATGTTTAAAGAATGTTGGAATGAAACAGAAAGTTGTGCTCCTGCTTTCAAAGATTAGTAAGTCAGCAATTCATGGCTTATATTTTTGTCAACTATCTTGTGAACAGTGAGATTTAGTACCCAGTGTGTACATTTTCTGTGTGTGACAATGTGTCTTCCTTCTCCCTACGGTACTACAGCTTCAGCACCAGCATTGTCATTTACTCAAGCTTCTATTTCCACCATGTGTTTCATGATAAGCTCTTCTGGTTTTGGAAACCTGCGGTGGGGAGGAGGGGCAGTTGTACTGTATAGGCTGAGGCAGCCCCACTCCTAGGGTCCTAATGGGATCACAATGACAGCCTAAGCCTGATCCAACCAGCCGCTCTGTATTGAAGTTCTTTGGACCCACGGCGCTTCGGCGTGGGGTCATTAGACAGTCCAAGCCTCCACACCCCGCCATCCTTGTACAAGACGATCGCCCTCCTCGCCCTCCCCTTGAAGGAGAGAATCTCTTCACCTCATTAAGCGTCCCCTTCCCGCCTCCTGGCCAGCCCCTTGCGCTAGCAGCGGCAGCTGCTTGCCAGGCGGCCCCTTCGCTCAGGTGCCTGTTCCACGCTGGGAGTGGGAGCAGCTCGCGCCACAGCGAAGTTTGACACCGGCGAGCCGGGCGCGGGGCGGGGAGGGGTTCCCGGAGAAGGGGAAGTAGGACAGGCTGCGAGGGGATTGAACGGGGCAGAACTAGGGAGGCAGGAAACTGTAAGTTCTCATTAGTTTGACCACTTCGCCTTCCTGCCTCAGGAGCTCCATGGATCATGGCTCCTATGACAAGCTTAAAAAAACCCAGCCACCCTTAAACTCCCTGCTCCAGCTCCGTTGCTTTCCGACGCTAATCGCTCACCCCTAGATCGGCTCCAGCCCCACCCCCTTTAAGCCCTGGCTCCTGATTTTTATCCCCCAGCGTAGCCTGGCAAGGAGGAGGAGCTGGAGGGGGAGGACGGGGAGGAAGGCTGCTGCTTTGGAGCGCTTTCCAGTAGCCAGCAGTGGGACTGCGGGAGGCAGGCAAAGTCCGGGGGCCTCCTCTGGGCAGCCTCGGATGGAAGAGACGGCCGGCTCCAGCCGCTGAGCGGTGTCATCCCCCCGCCCCCGTCCCGCGCTCCTCTCCCCACCCGCGCTGCCAGCCCCGCACCCAGTCTGAGCCGCGCGTGGCGCAGGGCAGGAGCGCGCGCCCCTCGCAGCCGCGGACCAGGAGGGCTCCGCTACGTCAAAAAGGCTGGAGCTGGGAGGGCGGGGAGGCAGCGGGCTGGGGGGGGCGCGTTCCGGGAGCAGCCCCCCGCCACGCTGCCTGGCTCCCGGCGCCGTGTGATTGGAGGGAGGGGATCCCCCCGCGCCGGAGCTGCCCGGAGCTCAGCCAGACGCGGCTGGCCACGCAAGTTCTCCACAGCCGAGCTCAGAGCAGCTGCCCGGGCACATGGTGGAGAACCTCCAGCCGGGACGTCGCTGGCCGGCCAGCCAGCCCCGGCCGTGCGGATTAAAAGCCTTGCTGCAGCTGCCGATCCAGGGGAGGAGAGAGGAGACAGGTAAGTGTCGGCTCACCCTGGGTGCCTGCGTGGTCCGGGGGCGGGCAGCTTGAGGAGTTGTGGCACAAGGAACGAGCTTTGTCTCCGGGTTTCTCCCCACGTTCTCCCCATCGCTCAGCTGGTCCCAGTCCAAAGTCAGATGATGCTGATCTGCAGAGTCCGGAGGTGGCTCGGCGTTGTACGCAGGCAGAAGTTTCCTTGTGGTGCTGTTCGCCGGTCTATTTGCAGAGAGACGCTGTGCAAATAGCCCGAGCACAGACAGAGGGGGAGAGAGATCCGTGTGGATGGAGAAGCCATCGGGAATACTGTACAGACACCAGCTGTGACAGCAGAAATCGCCGAGAACTGTAATAACGATTCGAGAAAGAAAACAGCAAGACAATCGCCCTGTCTCTCTGCGCATAAGCCAGGCAGACAAAAGGGAGAGAATCAAATACTTCTGCAACATTTAGGAGGAAGCAAGTCTCTTCCCCCCCCCCCCCCATGAATAGATGTGAAACTCAAGTGGTTGTCTTTGTTGCACCCAAAGTCCGGCATCAGTGCTTCAGAATGAAAGATTATTGGGCCGAGAAATAGCATGAGATTTTTTTTCTTATGGTATCACTAGTGTCGGGAATGTTTTAGGATTTGCCAAGGTAGAAATGAGAGCCTTATTTCTTTAATTAGTATTCAGCTGGTAAGGTTAGCTCTGCAGTGCTTGGCTGTTTGATGCTGACCTCCCCCCCATCCATACCCATACAAGCACATCCTTCTTTTTTCGAGTAGAGTACATGCGTTGCTGGTAAATGTTTCATGGTCTGGATCCTCAGGGTTGATGTTGATAAACCGAGAAGATGGGTTTTTTTTTCCTCCCTAAAGATCAGTTATTTCCCCTGTGCTTTCGATAGACGATGTAGTTCAGGTGAGTCAGAGTTATGTTAGGGTTGACTTCCCTGAGAACACAGGGAGGGATTTGGGGGTTGGGGGTGTATTAAGGCTACTGAAGCTTTCTGATTCTCTGAATTGAAACATGACACTTTCATCTGTTTCCTTTGCAAAGAAAAATCTTCTGTTTGATTGATAACTTCTCAAGGCAAATCAAACACTTGAAAGGACAGTGTATACTTTATAGTCCCTCTCCCCAGACATACTGCATTGTCATTTATCAAATAAAAGTGGCTAATCATAAAACTTGAAGAAAATAAATTCAGGCTATGGGGAAGGGGAAAAATTAAAAAATCATTCTTGGGGGAAGGGGAAAAATTAAGCCAGCAGACAAAAAACCCAGTCCTATAGCTAAACTGTCTTAAATGCCAATCTCCAGAAACACCTCAGCTTGGTAATGAGGTGTAATTTACTTTTCTCAGACTGTATTATGACTAATACTTTTTTTCCCTCTGCCAAATGCTTTGAAGTTAGGGGAGCAAGGTATTTTATTGCATGGTCATTAGTGAGAGCCAAGTAAGGTGATGAGGGTCATAGAAGTACCAAGATTGACAGATTACATTAATAGCAAAAAAGTTGTGGAACTTATATAACTTGCCTTATCCTAGGCAGTAGCTAAAGCTTTTACAGATACAACAGGTAAAAATTAGCTAGGAAAGATTATGCTGGCAGCAACATTAAAACAGTTTAAAAGATGACAGCAGTGAAGTTAGGCATTTTAGAAATATTCTGGCTATGCCTCATTAAAACTAGCATAGTTTGTGCTGTTAGTATCTTTGAAATATTTATCTAGGGCCAAACATGACTTCTTGTTGAAAGTCATTGTCTAGACTTTCTAGCCCTTCCAGGCTGCAACTACCAGGTGATCTAATCAATATTTGGTGTTTTTAGGAACAGTGAAAAAAAGATGAAAATATATTTAAACAAACAAATAAAATGCCTGCAGCAAAAAACAGAACAGAAAAAAAATCTAAAAACTGACCCTGACAACTTTTTATATTAAAAAAAATCATCATTGGTTTGAAAACTTATCAAATGCAAACTTCCAACAGTGTTAGGTAAATATCAGTCAGAAGTCTGATCAAGTGTTGTACATTGGAAGTGTTCTTTGATTGGATCAATGTTTCTGTTGGTGAGAAAGACAGACTTCTGAGATTACACAGAGCACTTCTTCAAGTCCAGAGGTCTGTAAGATGGCAAGCTTGTCTCTCACCCACAGAAGTTGGTCTAATAAAAGATATGGCATCATCCACCTTGTCTTTCTAATATCACGGGACTAACATGGTTAAATAGTACTCCATATCTTGTGTCAGTTAATGTGAAGAAAAAACACAATAATCAGTAATGCAGACTATTTTCCTGCTAAAAAGCCATTAAGCATTGCAGTTTTAATCAGAGGGCATTGTGCCCTTATAATGTGAGATATTATTGTAATTAAGGGTTGCTATAGGTCATTAGAACTGTGTTAACAATCAGCTGACAGCCTCACAACTCCTTTTAGTCTACTTTTATTGATTTAATAGCAAAGCACTTTTACCCTTCTGTATAAAAGGGTAATTGTAAAGCATCTGTATAACTGCAGTTTATCCTTGAGTTGACTATAATGTCCTATGAACAAAAAGTGATAAAGCTTCCATTTATCCTTCATGTATATGCTCAGAACATTGCAACTTTTTATGTGTATGTTGTGTATCTCTCTCTCTGTTTAATCTTATTAGCAGCCAGGCCTTAAAAATTGGGGAACTTTTCATTAATATATATAAAAACATATTACTGCACCCTGAGTAAAAGTCCTTATTTATTAAACAAATATTGCTGTGTGTTTCTTAAGGGTTTTCAACACAAAAATTGCATTCTCTGTGAGTAGAAAATTGTGAGTTGGGTATTTTCAACTTGAAGTGATTTGGGACTAAATTTGCTGCTTAGCATCTGGTTTATGAATGCAGCATTGGCTAATAGGTTTTCATGTTGCATTTTTGTGGACTATTTTGAAATTTGATATTGTGATACCATTTTCAATAGAGCCAATTCCTTAGCCATCTAATTTGTCTTAGCTGATCACATACAGTGTGTCCATGCCTGTTTTCATGTTACCATTGGGTTTTACTTTCTCAGAAAATAAAAGATCAGCTAATTCTAGCTGAGGGAGGGTGCATAAAAATGTGATGATTCCTTCTTCCCCTTCCCCCTTCCCCCATTTGTCACAGCAGGCTTAACCATACGCAGTAATACAGGAGTGCCTCCTCTGGGGGCTTCATGGTTCTACAGGGAAATACCACAAAGACATTTTTTCTCCTAGATAGTTTCTGAAATTCTACAAACAAACTGAGAATACAACAATCAAACTAAGTTCTGTGCTGAAAAGTAACTATTTATGCTGTATAGTCACAGCTATAAAAATATTATTAACCTTTATTTTCAGATAGCTGCATAACCCGTTAACATAGCATGATTTTTTTTCAACAACAATATGGGAAGACAAAAAGGCTACGGAGAACTTTCCTATGAAGCAAATGACAGACTTTTTAAAAAGTATGCTTTAAAAACAAAGCCTTTCTTCCATGTAATCATAATTAAATCTGGAATACCATGGAAGATTGAATAACAATCACTTCGCTTTCTGTGTACACCATGCCAGACTGTGTCATTTATTAAAGCCTGCCTATTGTTTTTCTATTGCCTTGCCAAGTCCTTTCACCTGAGTCAGAGGGTACTAGAGTTAGTTTTGTGTAACGGTGCCATATGTTTGGAGCAGTGTTAGTTTCTTGCTTGATAACCAGATGCAGCATACAGGATGTGCACTCTATTTACAGTGCTCCCATGTGAATTTTTAGGCCAGTTAGCGGCAGGAGGTTGTGGTCTATAGTTGTAATGTCATCTGGCACAGGGAGTTAATGGGTTTGATCATGCTGGCTTGACTTGTAGAACCTCACTAGCTCAAAGGAGCTCTCTTTTATTTAGAAGAAAGGTAAGAGCCAGCAGTTGCAATCTATGCTATAATTATCTAGATTTGTTCTCATATCTTCACCTGTAGTTGTCTAAACAAGCATGGATTGAATGTTACTGTAAAGAAAACTCCTGTGATAGGAAAACCCTCTGTGCCACGCTTTTGAGCTATTGTCAGTCACTAAAAAGGGAGTTTTATTTTGCACAGAAAATACCACCATTTCCAGTTGGCATTGTAAAGTAGAATGGTGGAATATAAATATTTCGTCTAGAGTAGCTCTGCTATCAAGGGGGCTAACCTGCGGATTCCACTGAATTCATGGGATCATGGTGTGAGTTCCAGTGGCAACAGTCAAGTCTCAAATTATCTGAGCACAGAGAGTGTTACTTTGAGTGACTGACCCGTAGTGAGAAAATGAAGGGATAACTTTGCACTGTTGACCCATCTGGGGCATCATTTACTAGGGAGCATTGGCTGGGTCACACTTCAGGGATGTTTCCAGAGACAGTGAAGATCAGGGTTAACCTCTGTGTATTGCCATGGTATTGAGAAGTTAAAGCCATTTAAAGAAAGGACAAGAGGCATGGTGAAGGAAAAGGGGTTAAAAGTCATGTGAGGAAACCTAGGATTAGAAATCTTTCAGACTATCATTTCCCAGCCTAGAAGTATTAGAATACATGTATTGGGGTATGAAAGGCAGGGAAATGGGGATGTGGTGTAGGAGGAGAATCAGAGGAATAATGTGGTTCATGGATTAATGTGGCAACAATACAGTAATAGCAATGTGTGAATGGAGGCACAACAAGATGTATTTTCTCCATAAAGCAGAGGAGCTAATGGGAGGCACCAAGGGAGTAGACATTCTATGGAGGCTTGAGAAAAGCAGAGAAAGGGTGAACTTAGACCTTGATGCCTAGAAAAGGTGAGAGGAAGAAGTAGGTTCACCTCTAATCACAAACAAGAAAAAAAATATTACAGGTTCAATCTCCCTGGTCAAAGGATGCTGGGGACCTGACCGGACCGGGATGAAGGAATTTTGCCTGACCAAGGAAGATCATTTCTGCTCCACCCCCCCCCCCCCCCCGCAACGGGGCCTCTCAGCTCTGACTTGGCCACCAGTCAGAGCCTGCTGCCAGCCCCACTGCCCCTCACTGGGCTTCCTGGCCCTGCCAGCCAACTCAGACAGGGTGTGCTGGGCTTCTGGCCCCACCAGGCAGCTCAGCTGCAATGTGCTGGGCTTCTGGCTCTGTTGGACAGCCCTGCTAAGGTGTACCTGGCAGTCCGCTGCCCTGCCGACCCACAGGGCCCCAGGCAAAAGCCCTCCACTGGGACTCTCTAGTCCTGGAACATCTGTGGTCCAGATGTTGCCAAACCAGAGAGTCCTGATTTAGAGAGTACTGATACAGACATTAGCAACTGAAACAAAATATTGGGTAATATTATCAGCTGATTTAAATTGACCTTGGTTCTTTGAAGTTAATGGACTTTGACAGTTTAGAACATCTGAGGACCCATGATCAGGCTATTTTCTTCCAGTCAGGATTGCCCTTCTGAAACAATGTACAGTATTCCTGCTGGGTGCATCTATACTGCACCCATAGGTCGAAATAAGAGATGCAATTTGAGCTATAAGTATCAGAGGGGTAGCTGTGTTAGTCTGAATCTTCATCAACAATGAGAACTCCTGTGGCACCTTCTAGACTAACAGATTTATTGGATGCATCTGATGAAGTGGGTCTTTGCCCATGAAAGTTTATGCTCCAACAAATCTGTTAGGGTATGTTTACACTACAGCACTAATTCGAACTAACTTAGTTAACTAAGCTAATTCGAACTAACGCATCTAGAACTAAAAACTAGTTCGAATTAGTGTTTTGCTAATTCAAACTAACTCCATTAAGTGGACCCTGAAGCGGGGTTAAGGATGGCCGGAAGCAGTGCCGGCAGGGCATCAGAGGAGGACTTAGAGCGTGGAGATGCTGCCTCAGGCTAGCTGAGGGCTGTGTTTAAAGGGTCCCGAACCCCACCCCAGACAGACAGTTCTCAGGGGTGCCCCGCTTGCAAAGCAGTCCTGGCTTGAAGAGCCCTGAGTGCCCACACTGGGCACATCACAGCACTCGGCCATCAGCCCGGCTGCACTTGCCGCAGGCTGCCATCTGGGGAGAGGGGGCAATTGGGGGGCTGCAGGAGAGCTTCCACCCCCAGAAGCCCGCAGAGCCAGCCCAGTCCTCCCCATCGGGAGCTCGTACCCCATTCCTCCCTCACCTCTTTCCACTTACCCCTCCCTAGCCCCCCTTCTTGATGTAGAAAATAAAGGACAATTGTGTTCAAAAATAGAATCTCTCTTTATTGAACAAAACTGGGGGAGACTGGGAAAAGGAGGTAGGAGAGGGGAAGAGAAAGGGTGGGAGAGGGGAGGCCAACTGCAATGATGAGGGGTTTGGAACAGGTCCCATATAAAGAGAGGCTAAAGAGACTGGGACTTTTCAGCTTAGAAAAGAGGAGATGGAGGGGGGATATGATAGAGGTCTATAAAAGCATGAGTGGGGTGGAGAGGGTGCATACAGAAAAGTTCTCCATTCCCATAAAGAAGGACTAGAGGACACCAAAGGAAAGGAATGGGTAGCAGGCTTCAAACTAGTAACAGAAAGTTGTTCTTCACAAAGCAAAGAGTCAACCTGTGGAACTCCTTGCTGCAGGAGGCTGTGAAGGCTAGAACTGGAACAGAGTTTAAAGGGAAGTGAGATCAAGTTATGGAGGCTGGGTCCATGGAGTGGTATTAGCCAGGGGGTAGGAGTGGTGTCCCTGCCCAAGGTTTGTGGAAGGCTGGAGAGGGATGGCACGAGACAAATGGCTAGGTCACTGTCTTCGGTCCATCCCTTCCAGGGTCCCTAGGGTTGGCCGCTGTTGGCAGACAGGCTACTGGGCTAGATGGACCTTTGGTCTGACCCAGGACGGCCATTGTAAGCTCAGGGCTCAGGGTCAGGGGTCTCAGTGGACCCCCTTGATTCTCTTGCACACCTGCTCCTGGGTGGCCAGGCTGGCAGCTCTCCTGCCCAAGCCGGCCACTTTCCTGTTCCTAGTGCGGAGATCGTGGATGAGGTCCATGATGTCCGCACTAGCCCAGGTGGGTGCCCACCTCTTGCGGTCCCGGGCAAGCTCCCGGGAGCCGCCAGCCTGGTCCCAGGAAGAGGGGGAGGGCTGGGGGGCATCGGGTGGGTGGCTCGATCTGTGCCAGGTGTAGGGTCTGCTGGCTGGGTGCTGGCAGGCTTGCACCTGGCATGGGCACCGTAGCCAGCCCGTGCCCCTTTAAGGGGTCCGGGGCCGGGAGGGAGGGCAGACGAGTTTCCCTGGTGTTGGCCAGAGTGGCCACCAGGGAAACCTGGGGAGGGCTAGCCTCCCACTAGTTCGAATTAAGGGGCTACACACCCCTTAATTCGAACTAACTAGTTCGAACTAGGCTTAATCCTTGTGGAATGAGGATTACCTAGTTCGAACTAAGCGCTCCGTTAGTTCGAATTAAATTCGAACTAATGGAGCGCTAGTGTAGCGCCTATGAAAATTAGTTCTAACTAACGTCTGTTAGTTCGAACTAACTTTGTATTGTAGACATACCCTTAGTCTGTAAGGTGCCAAAGGACTTAATTTGAGCTATGCATGTTATGTATCTTATTTCAATCTAATTTCAAAATAGCTTATTTTGAAATTTGGCAAAATAAACCACTATTCCGAATCATCCCTTAACCCTCGTGGAACAAGTATTACAGGAACATCAGAATAGTGAGATCGTTATTTTGAAATCTATTTTGAAAAAACAGGCTGGTTCAAAAGACATGGAATTGTCGCAGTCTAGACATATCCTCTGATGCCTTCAGATGATGCTGGCAAAATAAAAACATATGATTACTCAATTTCACTTGTAGAATTTAGTTCAAATGTAGTTCAAATTCCAAATACCAGATATAATCTACTCAATAGCAAGACTCCTTTAAACCTATGTTTTTTATGACACTATGTTTTACAAATCAACCAGTCAGATGTCTGTGTGGGAACACAAACAATATGGAGTAAATGTGCAGTAGTCCCTCTTTAGGGCTTTTTCTGATCTCGGGGCTCATTCCCTAGAATGCCCATTTCAGATATTATGAGATATGCCATTATTCAACAGAAATATTGGAGCCCCAGTCTCAGAATATATCCCTTGATTACAGCATGTATCCCTTGAGTTACAGTTTGATTGTTTATACTTACGTTTGACACTTTAGGCAGCCCAGAGAGCTTTGCACAAATAAATTACACAGTTGAGTTCAATGAAAGTAAACTGTAGTACTTTAAAAACATCTACAATCCCAAATTATTTTACACCCTAACATTCAAAAACTGACCTCCTTTCCTACACACACAATTTGAGGACACAGGGTTTGCACCCCAAATCTTGCATGGACACAACCAACATCATTTGAATGTCTGACTACCAGATCTGAAGATCCACTTAGGTGTTCGCATATTTAACTTACATCAGTTGCATCTGCAAATAATATCTCCTTCAATCACTTCCATCCAGAATACTGTGTGAACAGTTTTATTCAAAACAAGAACATTTTAGAACAAAATAGACAATAACTGAGAATCAGTTTCTCCTTCACCTGGTACCCACTCCTTTACCAGCAGATGACACAAAAGACACTTAAATCAGAGGACAGAGCTGCATTTCATAAAGTGCTTCCAATGTTAGTTGCTTCCAGTGAAACACAGAAACCTACATTTATGTTTTGGCAGGAAAAAAAGCCTTGCAGCTTATCTTTTGACTCCATCAAAATAATATTCCATAGAAAGGCAACAGATGATCCAGAAGAGTTATTCTCCATATGTATATTAGTCTGTATGCATACAATAAGGGAGAATATAAGATATGTATGAATACACTGTATTGTATATCTGTGCATACCTAGAGATATATTAATGAGAGAGAAAATGAATTACACTTTAATAAATAATTGTTCTGCCAGGAAGCAACGAATATTATGCAGTGCGTATTGATTTTTTAAAGAAATTATCACTTTGAAATATTAAATATTCTGGAAGTTCTAAAAAAAACCCCTAAAGAATTAGTTGTGATAAAATAACATATATTAATAGTAGGGCAAATAAAATATCTATTTGAAGTGTTGTGTTGCCATTTATTTGAATAGAAGTAAGAATAAAAGTAATTGGAACAATGAGACAGTATGATAAAACTACATGAGAAGGGGTAAGAAATTATTTTTTCTGAAGTACTTTAATATTTCATATTCTGCTCTTCATCAGATTATGCTGTCTAGCATATGGACTGTACTTCGACTAGTATTCTGGGTGTGTTTTCAGTTCCATGCTGTGGTGTATGACTAGAGACCACAAGGATGGTACTCCACACAGTTTTTATACTTTCCTTCAGTATAAAAGAATGAGGATCAGAAAACATTCAAGATAAAGGTTACAACAATTCTGTTTTAAATGTCTTTTCAGAGCAAGACATTTCAGAGTGCTCTGTAGAGGAACTCTAACATACTGTAAATGTTTTACTGACATTTCTATGAAAATCCATTTTATATTTTTATCTATTAGCTATTAGCGTGCTGCCTCTTTGAAATAAACAAATAGTTTATCTATACCAGATGTCTGCAACTAACCTGGTGTAACAGATATGCATTAATACTTTAAGGGTGCATTTATAATTTCTGGTATGAAGGGCACTTCCCTAGGGAACTCTCTCTTAACTGAATTGAGTGAAAGGGGAACGTCATTCAACAACTGAACAAATCCTCTCCTGTATTCTTATGCTATTAGTTTTTGCTGGTTGTAGGATGCTTTAAATCAGACTATTGTTTTAATTTAAGGCTCACATCAAAGTTGAGCTATGGCTATTCAGAAGTAAATAATTAATACGCCAGTTAACTGAAGCTGGTACCTCTATGTCAGCTCTACTCCAAAGAGAATCTGCCATTCTCCATGCTTCAGAATTGTAGCAGTTAGAAACCAGGGTCATCAGATAATAAGTTGCTTATTTTCTTCACTGTGCCTGTAGCTAGGCACTAGCTCTTTCCATATGGAGCTTTCAAATTACTGCTGCTTAGTGAACATGCTTAGTGGGTTTGTGGTTTATTACACTGGTCTCTAAGTAGAGCCTTTCTGTTGCAAGGCAGTACCCATAAGGGATTACTATAAAAAAGGCATTAAATACAGACTATAATCAGAAGGGCTTTTTATTTGTTTTGGTTTTTTGCCCTCTAGCTACCTTTGGGAGATATATAGAAATTGCACAGCTTTTTTTTTTTTTTAAGAGCTCTGTGCACAACTCTCAAAAACTGTATTTCATTCAGTTCTAATAAAGATGGCCATTAATAAAAGAATTTACCTACATCATTTAATGTGTGTACTAATTGCTAGTCCACTCAGTTAAGTAAAATACCCAAAAGATTAACTTTTTTTTTCTTCCAGGACTTCCTAGGTCACAGTATTTCACTCTGTGAATTACTTGGTAACCATTTTAACTTCATCCTCATTTGCTCTTTTATATTTGACACATTTCTAATGCATCTTGACTGCCTGACACATTGGCCTGATAAGGAGTACAAATCCTTAACTGCAGGAGGAAACATTGCTTACATAGAATTAAAGCAATCCGATGATATATCTGCAACGTAAGACCTTCTTTTGGCTCTCTCTGATAACTATTTAATTATTTAGGTTAAAGATTTTGGGGAAATAATCACTTTGCTTTTCATAGATAGATTGATTGATTGATCAAACCAGATTTGATAAATGCAAGAGAACAGAGAGTATATCACAATGGTATATGATTTAAAATCATACTTTTGGTAAATGTTCATGCTACTTTCAGGCATTTTGTTGGGATTGGTCCTCTTTTCTAGTAAATTCTGCCAGATCCTGAATAAACAGAACATTGAAAGTGAAACAGAAGATATCATTTAAGAAAATATTTGCTTGTGTTACTACATAGGAATAACTCAGCCTCATACTAACATTGCACTAAACATATACAATCAAATTATAGTCTGACCTTTTTGAAGATTTAAATAGTTGTGTAACATTCTTCATATCATAGCTGATACTTAGTTTGGAAATGGGGAAAAATAAAATGGGGGAAACGCCTGGCTTTTTAGGTAATCAGATTCAAACACATCAAAACATCTGGTGTAGTGTGACTCAGAATCAATCAAGTTGTTCTGAGTCACCTTATACTACTCTCTGCCACTTTCCTATTAGGTACAAGCAATTTAAGCTAACATGGTCTATCCATTGGTATGAATCAGTGCCGTTAGATGATTTGTTCTTTTGTCCTAATAATGACAAGTAAAATTAGCTGTACCAGAGAAGAAAAAAAAATCAAAGGTAGTAAATGTAAAATAATTAGAAGGGAGGGGAAGAGATTGTGGCCTTTGTAATTAGGAAAAGTGCATAAATCAAGAGAACATTCATCAGCAATATACATTTTTCTATTATTTTATTATTAAAATACAGATCAACCAACAAGATTAATATAATCAAAGGAAGGCAATATAGACTGTTAAAACATTGTTGTATAAGCTAAAGTCTATTGGTACTACTAACAAGGATGAAAAAAGTTTTAGTAAAGTATGTAGCAAGTGAATGCTAATGTATGTTTTTTAACTTCCTGACAGCAGTCTTGTCTTTTTCCTCTGATAGGTACCTATTATACCATTTCTCGGGTGAAGGCTACTCAGCAGTGGTGACCTCTTCCAATTGAACACTCCACAAATTATTATCCGTGGACTCCCAGCTGACATCCTGCTGGAGGCTAAAGCTACTGAGCCAACTGGAATTTCGCCCACTCTCTTATCAAGGTTTTTTTTCTTACACAGGGGAAAAAGATGAAGTTTGGCATAGTGGAGTTCTGCCATTTTTTGCAGATAATAGCTCTTTTCCTGTGTCTTTCTGGGATGAATCAAGCAGAACTCTCAAGGTCCAAATCAAAACCCTACTTTCAATCAGGGAGGCAGAGAACCAAGCGCAGCTGGGTGTGGAATCAATTCTTTGTGCTGGAGGAATACATGGGTATGGACCCTCTCTATGTAGGAAAGGTAGGGGATTTGATCAGCATTTGGAAAGAGAAGATGTTTGTTATCTTGATACATTTATAGAGTATAACTATGAATTGTCCTTTTATTGGCTTGGTAGAAGTAGGTCAAAAGGGAATTGATTTTTTTAAAATAAAAAGATTGTTGTAACTACAAAAATATCAACAATATGCAGTATCTTTAGATTCTTCATGCAGAAGGTTTTTTCAAAGCAATACATTGTAGCTGTCTAAAAAAAAAGTGAGAACCTGTATATTTTATCATTATCACAACTATGATAATTACTTACTCATATAGCCTTAACAGATGCTTATTACATTTCTTGTGACGTATATTTATTACATAGCTAGATTGCAGAGGAAGTATACATGGTCCATTACAAGAAAATAAGAAACAAGGCAAACAAAAAGCAGAGTTTCTGTCCTGTATAGCTTACAGTCTTAAGATCTAGGTCTGCATCACTGAAGACAGTGGTGAAAGGGCAGAATGGCAAGTGGTAAGGTGAGGGCTAGAAGAATGAGGGAGTGTCTGGAATGGTGCTGTACTCTGGCTTTCTTTGGTTGGTACACTGGCATTTTCGGGGCAGAGCTGGCCAGTATACTTTAGTACAACCCAAATGCTAGGCTATACTAAATGGGGATTTGGGCCAGTATAAAACAACCCCCATCATCAGGGAGTCCCAAATGGCTCTTTTGTAACCTCTATAGCGGCATGAAATGCATATTGAGCAAGCTGTGAAGTTGGCCTTAAGCTTATTCATTGTTTTGTGCTGGCATGAAATACAGCTCCATCGGTAACTTTCCAAATGAGAAATGCTTAGGTTTCTTATGTAATATATCTGGTAACAGTTTATCGAAAGAAACATTTTTCTTTTATTTCACAATCTAGTTTCTTATTGAGAAATATCTACAAATTAATAATAGCGGTTAGTTTCTTGGCTTACTTATAGGAAACAAAACACAATAGGGTATTTCCAGCAGAATCATTTAAGTTTACCAGAAGTTGATAAGAAGATGCCAAAATGAGGCCCACTGACAGAAGTGGGAAGATTAAAGAAGGCAGTTGCCCAAGGACTTGATGATTCAAAGGGGCCCAGGACTACTGGGTGGTGCGGCTGCTACTATGGCAATGGTGGTGGCCAGAGCCCTTTCAGTCACTGCCAGAGTGCCATGCCATGTACTCCAAGCAACTTTGAAGGCTGGGGGGAATGTTCTGTGGTCCGGGTGGTGTGGAGGACTGGCTGTCCCTGCCTCGCCCCTTCTGCCCAAGGCTCCACCCCTTCCGGGAGCACAGACCTGGCTATCCCCATACCTTGCCTTGGGGGCCTGCAGAAGCTCTTGGCTCCCTTGGCGAAGGTCCAGTAATTTGGAGCCTACTGATTCAAATGCTTGTGCAGGTGAAATATTTTTCTTTATATGATTCATCCCAGTGATGTCAAAATTATCTATGCTGTATGTGTTTGCAAATAAATACACCTTGATCCTGCCAGGTGCTTTAGCCACATGAGTAGTACTAATAAGATCATAAGAGAGACAGTTCATATGCACTTGTTTAAGAGTTGTGCTAGGCAGGGGTAAGAGAGCTGAGCACCTAGCAAAACTGAGGCCATAAAGATCTACTAGGATCAATGATGATCCAATAATCAGATTCTAGGGTTTTAAATTTTGTATTATTATCATTATTATAGGAGTCATGAAAAGGTTAGTTATATTTAAGGTTATGTAAGAGTTTCTATTCTGATACCCTATGTTATTTATGGGCTTTAGCCTTTGAAGATGACATAGTTTCAGCTTGATCTCTCTGTGAAGGTATAGCTATGTGTAAATTTTCAACCACTTTTGACTGGTAGTAGAAAGTTAAAATTTGGCTTGGAAATAGTCCTGGCTGAGAAATATCTGCACATATGTTAGAGAAAGTTTTGATTTCATTCATTGCAATTCACATTTTGCACATGCTTAGTACAGGTTGAACCTCTCTAGGCCAACACCCTCGGGACCTGACCAGTGCCTAACCAGAGAGTTTGCTGGTCCATAGGAGGTCAATATTATCTTGCAGCATTACCATCACTTCCACTGCTTACTGGGTTCTTAGAAGACATTTAGGGCTAAATTAGAGCTAAGTAACAGCACAGAACACTGAGAGCCAAGACTGGTAGCTGTAAACGAACTTTATAGGACTGCAGGAAACTTAGGGTATGTCTACATTACCCCGCTAGTTCGAACTAGCGGGGTAATGTAAGCATACCGCACTTGCAAATGAAGCCCGGGATTTGAATTTCCCGGGCTTCATTTGCATAAGAGGGGAGCTGCCATTTTTAAAACCCCGCTGGTTCGAACCCCGTGCAGCGCAGCTACACGGGGCTCGAACTAGGTAGTTCGGACTAGGCTTCCTATTCCGAACTACCGGTACACCTCGTGGAACGAGGCTACACCCATGATAAGTGGACATCCGGCTAACTAAAACCATGCTTGGCCAAAGATGTTGCTGGACCAGAGAGTGCCCGACTAGAGAGGATCAACATGTACATTTTGCATGGAGTTGTCATTATAGCAGCACCCTGCACAGATAAAGAAGTCCACATATGTATGGCTAATTTAGTGATTCAGTGAGGAATTTACTGAAGGGACATAGAGAATGAGGCAGGCCTCCAAAGGCACTCTTGCCTCAGTTTGGGGTACATTCTCAGAAGTCTGACTACAGTATGAGCCCTCTGTTTCTAGGTACAATTTGTATACTGCCTAATTTTCTTTTTCATCCTCAAAATGATGTGGGAACAAGAAGTCATATTTGCACCAGAAAATTATTTTACAGATGCAGAAAATGTAAGCATAAATTTGCACCTGGAAAAAGGACAGCATTTTACTGAAACCATACCTCTTGTTGTGCATATTGTAAGATAAGATGCACAGCTCAGGATCGGTGAGGAGTCCCGTGGCACCTTATAGACTAACAGAAGTGTTGGAGCATAAGCTTTCATGAGCAAAGACCCACTTCGTCAGATGTGCCACGGGACTCCTCGCCACTTTTGCAGATTCAGACTAACACGGCTACCCCTCTGATACTTGACAGCTCATGATGTTCACAGGACAGGCGATCTGCAGTATCGACTTCCCACTGGTCAGATTGTGACTTTAGCTGGGTTTCCACACAAGGGAATGAAGGCGTTCAAGGAATTACTTTCTTGTATGGGTACTGTGGCATTGTGATGTGATCAGACACTTTTCAGCTGCTCCTTCTGCCTCCAGGCAGATGGTTGATGAGTGGATAAGTGGAAGTGATGATTGGAATGAGTTTTGCACCTTAATGTTTGAGGAGAGGGGAAGTAAGCTGTGCTGAGATTGTTTACTCCCCCTGAGGCCTCTGACCCAAGCCATTTAAATTGCTGCTAGAGTGGCGGGGGAGATAGTGGTACTGCACAGCATGCTCCAGGCAGTGCTAGAAGGGAGGGTGCCACTTGGAGGTCCAGGCAGTGTTGTCTTCTGCCAGAGGCCCAACACCTTCCAGGAGTGTGCAGCTGCTTTCCCTCAACCATTATCCAGGGGTCCGGAGTGGCTGTCGACTGTCCTGCTTCCCCTGTGGAGCAAGTGGGACCAAAATCGAGTCCCATTCCTGCCTGCTCTTGGGACAGCATTGTAAGGTGTCAGTCCAGGTCTAATTTCACAGGACAAGGCATCTTCCTGCAGACCTCAGAAAATGTGTGCAATAATGTGTTTCACTAACACTAAATAGGTCCACATTATGGTATGTGTTTTCTTACCATTTTAGTCAAGAAGCCCCAGGCATTTCAGTTTTAAAAATAGTGTTAGGAAAACATACGGATTCTGTGGAAATCATGAGGAGTCACAAAATGCCAAACTTACTTAACCTTAACTTTGTCCTCTTCTTTGTGTGCATTTTTACACATCAGGTATATGAGAACAGAGGGTGAAGATATAGACCCAGTGAAGTCAATGGTCAGGGTCCCATTGACTTCAAGAGGGCCAGGATTTCACCCATAACATCATTTCACATGACGGAATAGCATACAGTTTCTTAGACTTTAGATGCACATATGGAGTATTTTGTAATATATCATTCTTATATCCTTAAGCATTTTTAATGGCTACAGTATATCATATTGTTTTATATGAAGCTGGGCCTGGTTCTTCTCTTATATGGGTGTAAACCAGGTGTAACTTCGCTAGGGTTGAGGCTAGGGTTTCCAGATGGTTTCAACAAAAATACGGGACACACTTGACATTACATCACAATCCACATTACATATTTTTTAGAAAATACCAGACATTTATATTTTCTCAATTTATTTTCTGAACAGAAAGCTCAAATACTGGACTGTCTGGTTCAAAACCGGACACCTGGCAACCCTAGTTGAGAGAAGGGCACCAGTGAAAACTGTTAGAACTCCTACTTCTGTACATTCTCTTCTCTCCGAGGTTTGAATGGTAATTGTTTAGGTCTGTCACAGGGGCACTCTATTCTCTACTGAGGCCACTTCTTGTGGCTGCATATGGGGATTAGCTCCACTCAGGTCTGACGCCCCTTCGGCTGTTCGCTGCACACACTGTTGTGCCTCTCACTCTCCCTGTGACTGCTGTCTTCATGACTTTGCTGTCTGGGCAGCTCACTGTGGTCTTCCTCTTGCGGAGTATGAAACACTCAGGGCTGGCCTTACCATGAGGCGAACTGAGGCAGCTGCCTCAGGTGCCAGACTGTGGGGGTGCATCACTAGGACCCAGACTGTAGAAAATTGCGTCTGCTGCTGGTGCATATGTATTCTCTCTTCTCTAGATGCACAGAGATAGTGGAGTGCTGTGCTGGAGGAAGGAGGGCAGAAAAAACATAATAGGAAGGAAGAGAAAAGGTGGCATGGGGGCGTCATTTGAGCTCCCTGCCTCAGGTGCCAAAACCTTGTGGGCCGGCCCTGGAAAGACTTCCTATACCAGTAGTCCCAGGCAGTCTTCTCATGCACTGCCCTGATGGTGCCAACTCCCCTGTGGCTGTTTGGGGAATCTGGGTCAACCCAATTGTTCAGGTTCCAGCCCAGGAACCCTATCTCTAGTAACAGTGGCCTGCTCGTGCCCTGATATGTGTCTCTGCCTTTGGATCCTTCCTACATCTTCCTACTTCTCAGCTCTATTTTCTGGCTTCCTCACTTCTGTGGATTTACTAGCTCAACCCCCCTTCTTCCAGGAATTAATGTCAGACTGCCCAACGGTAGCCCCAACACTTCCCTTCTTCCAGGGAGTGAAGGCAGACTACCTCCTGGTAGCCCCTTTTGGTTGCCCACTTCCTGCCTTTTAAATCTGGCTCAGCTTCTCCTCCAGCGAGATTTCATAAGAAAAGTAGGTTTTAGCACTACCTGGCTTTGCTCCAGTGGCAGCCTATTGGTTAATTTTAACTCTGCCCGCTGGTACATATGTGTTTCCACACACATTTTAATTACATGATCACATACTGGTTCTCAAAGAATGCAGTATAATAGCATTCCATTTTCCTACAGCTTTAGATGCACACACAGAATTGTTTAGTACTGCAGACTTGTGTGAGGTGGACACCCTATCACGGTGGCTCAGTTCTGCATTATGTTCAGTGCCTCCTGGGATGTGCTTAATAACTAATAGGATAAGGTGCTTAGCCATAAACAGTACAGTTTTGTTCCATCCATCAGCACAGCATACCACAGGTACAATTCAGGGGATGAAGCAGTTAATTATTTGGCAAATTTAAGTGAATAAGAACTTATTTAGCAAATCAAGCAGAGCACACATGCATACCAGAGGTGAAATGTAGGGGATAAATCAGTCAACTCTGAGGCTAATTTATCTGGAAACTTAGGTGGCTTATATTTGTTGGCAAATGTTTACCATTACTCTGCTGTATTTTGTGTAAAAAAGGCTTTACAGTGTATTTTCCATATAAATGACTTTAATGAAGTCTGTTTGGCATACAAATAATAGTACACAGTACTAAACAATTCTATGCATATGTGTTTAAAGCTGAAGAAAAATGGTATGCTATTATATTGTATTATTTGAGAACCAGTATGTGATTATGTTATTAAAGTCTGTGTGGAAACACATATGCCCCAAGGGGCAGTGTTAAAATTGTGTGTGCCACAGTAACTTGGGAATTTTCTATTTTATTGATTGCTTAACCATGTAACTCTAATTTTCTCTCTCTCTCTCTCTTTTTGAGTAAAATGCTAATAAGAATTTCAGCCTTCTCAAGAGTGTTGTGAGGCATTACAATGATACCAGATCTCGTTCAGCCATAACCTCTTTCAGTTTTTGCCTGTCCAAACAAACAAACAAGCAGGGAAAGAGAGGAAGATTGTGAATAGGAGAGAACTTGTTTTAAATCATGATTTCAGGCTTCACTGATTTTATCAGGGTTTGTTTAGAGCAGGGGTGGGCAACTTCAGGCCTAGGGCCCGGATGCAGTCCCTGAGGCTCAGGGAAGCATTGCCCTCCCCCACATTAGGAAGCCTGCACAGGTGCTCCAGCCTCCCTCCGCCCATGCTGCCTCACCTTGAAGATGGAGCACACAAAATCTACTAGGCTAGGCCTCCCTAGGCATTGGTGTAAGGAGTGTCTCTCAGTCAGGGGCCATGAGGGTTTTTTGTTTGTTTGTTTTGCTTCTCACTTGTGTGTGGTTCCCACCCAAAAAGGTTTCCCACCTCAATTTATAGAGAGGCACTATCTGTAAAAGTGCAAACCCAGATCTTAATTCTAAACTCTTCCAGAATCCGGAGCAATGGGAGCAGTGCTGCCCATCTCCACTTCTGTGCAATACATTTAATGCGATCCATTCTTTTTTAATATAATCTCAATAGAATGTGAAGGATTCTGCAAATAAAACATAAAGGAAAATAGGTATGAATGAGTGGGGGAAAAAGAAAATACTGATGAAATTTTAAGTGGCATTTTGGAAATGAGAAACGGAGGAGGAAAATTTAAATGATTTGCTCAAGGCTATTCAGCCAGTGTCAGAGCTAGAGTTAGAACTCAGGACTTGCTGGCTCCCAACCTCATCTTACTGAGTGATTATGTACCTTTTGGTGCTTCCTCTTAACTACTCAAAGACATGTTGGGAGATTTTTCAAATATGGGTCAAGATATTGCAATAGTGTCTTAAAGTCCAAATCAAGATCAGAGTCTTGTTGTACTAGACGCTGTACAAACACTCAGCTAGACACACTACCTTCCTCAAAGAACTAAGAACCTGATCTTTCAACTGTGGGAACCACCATGGGTGAGAGGATGATAGGTAGCTGTCACCCATTACACTTGAGCTCTTATTGCAAGTCACTTTTTTATAGAATAATCCCATGTCATTCTATCCCACTTGTCCCAGCTCCTCTACTGATAGGTACAGGGGACAGTCACCTGCTCTTTTCCTTCCTCCTATTAGGAGGTAGCTGGCCCACATACCCTGTCTACAGTTTTTGGGAGGGGACATTGGGAAAACAGGATCATACTCTATGGTCATGAAATAATTGGAGCCTGGTAATTAATACACATCTCTTCTCCTGTATTCTCCAGTAAGTCTTGGAAACACTTACTGCTAAAGACCTCTCATTTCTCTGAGGCTGAAACATGCCAGAATTCTGTGGTGTAATGAATAGGTAGATGACCTTTAGCCCACTGCCTACTAGAGAACCAATACCATTAGGAGAATGTATATATAAGTACTGCACCATTTGGGAAAGGGAGCCTATGGGTAGGAACACGGAATGGGTCCTTGCTTTTCTGTGTAACCGGATGGGAGAGAGGAATGTTTTTTCCATCCATGTAAGGACTGTGAAGTAGGGCTACTAGAGAGAGTGTGCTTAACTTCCCTTTCTCCTTGAGGCCAGGAAAGGAGATTTATAAGGGCATAGGACATTTTTTTAACCTCCCTGCAAATGTAGCTTACAGGGGCCAAATGGAAGAGGGATGATGTTCACATAAATTATTATACTGTGCTAAAACCATAAAACACACTGTACAGAACATGAAGACTAGATCAACAAAGAATTTCCCAAAAGAGTGTAGTCCACTAGCCATTTATTTTGTTGTGATTTAATTTTGGGGTGCCCAACCTAGGGCACTTTGAAAATGTTGGTCTTTCTGTCAAACTGCTGCAAATATGATGGTACAGTTGTTCCCAAAAAATTGAGGGAACTTCTTCATTGAAGAAAGCGGTACAATCATTCACCAGTTATTAGAAAATACCATCAATGGATTTGTCTTTACCCCATGGGACAAATGTTCAATTGAGCCTCTGAAACTGCAAGCAAATGCCAAGTTATCTTCATTTCCAACTAGACTCCCAAATACTTTAAGGCTGTGTCTAGACTGGCAAGTTTTTCCACAAAAGCATCTGCTTTTGCGGGAAAAACTTGCCAGCTGTCTACACTGGCCTCTTGAATTTCCGCAAGAACACTGACTTCCTACTGTCTGAAATCAGTGCTTCTTGCGGAAATACTATGCTGCTCCCATTCGGGCAAAAGTCCTTTTGCACAAAGCTTTTGCGCAAAAGGGCCAGTGTAGACAGCTCAGATTCCTTTTGTGCAAAAGTGCGTCTAGATTGGCATGGACGCTTTTCCGCAAAAAGTGCTTTTGCGGAAAAGCGTCCGTGCCAATCTAAACGCCCTTTTCCGCAAGTGCTTTTAATGGAAAACTTTCCCGTTAAAAGCATTTGCGGAAAATCATGCCAGTCTAGACGTAGCCTAAGTGTTCCGGCATTGTATTTCCTAGCTACATTCCTAGCATCTTTCTGGGATAGCTGCACAATATTTTCAACGTAACATGGAGGAAATAGGTATATTTGCAAGTTTTCTCATTTATGCCTTTTTTTTGTTGCATAATAGAAAGCTCTATTGCTTTGAATACTTCCAAGAAACTGTTCTGGAGATTGATACATTTCAGAAGCACAACAGAGTTATTTTATCAATCTCAGCACCTTTTTATTTGCTTTATATAATAGGAAGTGATAACAGTTGATCCCTTAAGTAAAAAAGGACACCACTGTTCCCAGCAGTGATAGTGCACTTCAACTGCTGCTGCTATTTGAAACAAATGAGAAATACAATTAATCTAAACTCTATTTAGATATCTCAGCATGTCTGTCTTAGGGGCTGCACACAGCCACACTACCCAGGGATTGCTAGGGGACTGCACTATCATAATGGCTAGTGTAGCAAGCTCCCCTTTTTGTTTCTGGAAGGTTTGTGGGCCAGTGTGATGAGTCTTAACAGGGGATAGAGAGCTAAAAGGGGATAGCTACTGGATTTGGAAGTGGATGGTGACACTTTTTTGATTCTTTGAGTCAGCAACCTCTGGCATGCAGCCCATCAAGGCAGACCTCTGGTAGGCTGTGAGACATTTTGTTTACTTTGATGTCCACAGGCATACCCCCCACACCCTGCCGCAGTGGCCATGGTTTGCTGTACACCAGACAGGCTCTTAGTGTTCTGTTCAATATCTTCATAGACGATTTAAATACTAGAATAGAGAGTACACTTATTAAATTTGCAGATGATACCAAGCTGGGAGGTATTGCAGCTACTTTGGAGGACAGGGTCATAATTTAAAATGATCTGGACAAATTGGAGAAATGGTCTGAAGTAAACAGGATGAAGTTTAATAAGGACATATGCAAAGTGCTCCGCTTAGGAAGAAACAATCAGTTTCACACATACAGAATGGGAAGCAACTGTCTAGGAAGAGTACTGCAGAAAGAGATCTAGAGGTTATAGTGGACCACAAGCTAAATATGAGTCAAAAGTGTGTCAGTGTTGCAAATAAAGCAAACATGATTCTACGATGCATTAACAGGAGTGTTGTGAGCAAGACACGAGAAGTCATTCTTTTGCTCTACCCTGAGCTGATTAGGCCTCAGTTGGAGTATTGTGTCTAATTCTGGGCACCACATTTCAAGAAAGATGTGGAGAAATTGGAAAGGGTCCAGAGAAGAGCTATGACCTATGAAGGAAGGCTGAAAGAATTGGGCTTGTTTAGTTTGGAAAAGAGAAGATTGAGAGAGGACATGATAGCAGTTTTCAGATATCTAAAAGGGTGTCACAAGGAGGAGGGAGAAAAATTGTTCTTCCTGGCCTCTGAAGATAGAACAAGAAGCAATGGGCTTAAACTGCAGCAAGGGAGGTTTAGGTTGGACAGTAGGAAAAAGTTCCTATCTGTCAGGGTGGTTAAACACTGGAATAAATTTGGGTATGTCTACACTACCCTCCTAGTTCGAACTAGGAGGGTAATGTAGGCATACCGCACTTGCAAATGAAGCCCGGGATTTGAATTGCAAATGAAACCACGGGTGTACCGGTAGTTCGGAATAGGAAGCCTAGTCCGAACTACCTAGTTCGAGCCCCATGTAGCTGCGCTGCACGGGGTTCGAACCAGCGGGGTTTTAAAAATGGCGGCTCCCCGCTTATGCAAATGAAGCCCGGGAAATTCAAATCCCGGGCTTCATTTGCAAGTGCGGTATGCTTACATTACCCCGCTAGTTCAAACTAGCGGGGTAGTGTAGACATACCCTTTCTGAGGGAAGTTGTGGAATCTCTATTTCTGGAGATATTTAAGAGTAAGTTAGATAAATGTCTATCAGAGATGGTCTAGACAGTACTGGGTCCTGCCATGGGGGCAGGGGACTGGACTCAATGACCTCTCGAGGTCCCTTCCAGTCCTAGAATTTTATGATTCTATATTTAAAAGGCTGGTGTGCAGTGGGGGTATCCTGCGTGTGCTAGAAATCAGCTGTCCCTGCTTGTGCTGGGTCCCCCCTGCTGTGCTTTAGCCTTTTAAATGTATTAAGAACTAACGGTCTCTTAATACGTTTAAAAGGCAGAGCTTCAGCACTGTTAGTTCCTGGCCGGGAGCTAACTCCACCGTGGCTCCTCCATTTATTGACTAATCAACTAGTCAATGGAAAATCCATCGAGTAGTCAATTAGTTGATTAAACTAAATTTAACATCCTTATTTTGATGACAGTCAGGCTCATGCTGCTTCAGGTTTTTTTTTTCTTTAAGGCCACGCTACTTCCTTTCCTTTCCTTTTGCTTTGCACTGGCATTTTCCCTTCTTTTCATTTTCTGAGCTTGTTTTTCAGTTCTGTACCCATAGCTTTTAAACATCACTAATTGTGCAGTTTTACCTCTGTTTTACCTATGTCTGAAATACAGAACCATTAAAGGGTGGTTATTGGTAACGTTGTTAATCTAAAAGAGAGTACTGCATCATTTTAAACTTCATGCACTGATAATTATTAGTCTCACCTTTAAGATCTTCTCATTTGTGGTCAGTAACAAGTCACAATGTAAATTTGGACTCCTTTATTTTCTGTGCCAATGCCTAGCTAGCTGTCCATAGGTATTATCCAAAGTCCAGTGAAGGCAATGAGAGGCTTTCTATTGACTTTAATAGGCTTTGGATCAAGTCTCTGGTTAGGTGATATCAGAAACATGTCTAGCAATTCTGATTCTTTTACAATCTGCTAGCATCATGCATCTCTTCTAGGCAGTCTTTCTCTTTACTTTGACATCTTTCGCCAAACCTTCCTGAAGCATTTGACACAAATATCTATATAAAGACCCATCAGGCTTTCATTCCAGGTATTTAGTGTTTTTCATCTTTCACAACCCTTTAGTGCTGCTGGACCTATCACTGTGCTACAGGCTATTACTTGCATTGTAATGCTTGTGGCATCTCTTCTATACTCTGTTCTGCAGCTGTTAAATAACAACCTTGCCTTGTCACAACCCTTTGTTCCTTCCATATTTCTAGAGACTTGACAAAATGTTTCCAGTGGAATGTTCCAACACATACAAAGCATATTTCCAGTATATGGGTATGTGTGAGTGCATATGAGTCTTTTTTTCAGTATGAACTTTCCCTCTTTGTTAAACAGAGCACTTATTACTTGTTTAAAGACACTTGGAGATACTATATGTTCTAATTTCTATAGATTAAGGGCTCAGAGTTTGCTTTTCATGGACAGCCAAGTGAACTTAAACATTATGGATATCTGTATTGCAGAATTTCCCCCTACGTGGGAGAAACCTCCTCTGGTGTAACTGTACATCTAGTACACTTTACACTGACAACATATTTGGGAGGAGAAGGTGATCAGAGTGCAGGCTGGGTGAATGTACGGGGCAGGTGGAGGTGTGGTGGAGCTCTGTTATGTCTGATCCTCCATTGATGAGTATGTATTACCAGTCCTGCTTTATGTCTGATCTGCAGAGTGTATGTGTCCGTAAAACCATAATTAGAGAAGATTGACTCTTTAGTACGAGATATATAGGCTAATGCTTTTAGCTCTGGAGATCACATTCAGGCCTGAATGCATCAGCCAAGATGCTGGCCATCACATAAGTTCCAGCTTTCATCAACGACAGATGCTGAAGAGGGTTCCTTGCTGCTATAGCTTCCAATGGGACTAGATGGATGAGGATCAGAGTCAATTCCCTGTATTTTCCATTGCCAATGACATCTGAAAAGGGGCATAGGAAGTTCTGTGTTCCAATACAAAAATTTTATAACCTTTAATATGTATAGAACTTAAAAAATGGAATGTAAAGCTAGATCCCTAACTTACCTCACTTTTACCTAACTCAGGGGTAGGGAACCTCAGGCCCAGGCACCTGATGTGGCCCCTGGTTTGCCTGGATCCAGCCTCTGAGACTCTGCCCCCGACAGCATTGGGCAGCCTACACTGGCACTCCAGTCCTCCCACTGCTTCACTGTGGGGCTGGAGCACACAAAATTTACTAGGCTGGACCTCCCCAGGGTCTGGTGTGGGAGGATAATGTGCAGAGTGTCTTTCTTCTCAGTGAGGAGACACATCAGAGAGAAGGTTTTTCTTTTTTTTAATTCTCACTTATGTGGGGCCCGTAACCAATTTTTCTGTAAATCAGAGGCCCCCTGGCCCGAAAAAGGTTCCTCGCACTGTCCTAACTCATGCATGCATATCACCCCCTCCTAGCTAGCACATGGTAATGATTAAGGGCATGTCTACACTTGCCCCGTAGTTCGGATTAGGGAGGCAAATGAAGCATACCAAAGTTGCTAATGATGTGCGGGATTTAAATATCCCACGCTTGATTAGCATATTCGCGGCCAGTCACCATTTTAAAATGCAGATCACTGATTTAACTTGTCTCGTGTAGATGCAGTAGTCCTATTTAAAACCCTTCCCTCGAATTAACTGTTACTCCTCGTGCAATGAGGAGTAACAGTTAATTCAAGGGAAGGGTTTTAAATAGGACTACCGCATCTACACGTGGCAAGTTAAATCAGTGATCTGCATTTTAAAATGGTGACTGGCTGCGAATATGCTAATCAAGCGTGGGATATTTAAATCCCGCACATCATTAGCAACTTTGGTATGCTTCATTTGCCTCCCTAGTCTGAACTACGGGGCAAGTGTAGACATACCCTTAATCATTACCATGTGCTAGCTAGGAGGGGGTGATATGCATGCATGCATGAAATGAAATGGAACTTCAGAAGATATTTTTACTTTTGTCTCATTCATCTGTGCTATCTGAAATGGGGAAACAAAAACAAAACCCCTAACACTTTAACAACTTAATAAAGGGGTAGGGGGGAGCCTATCTTTTGCTTTCACTGAAGTCAATTGCCTAACTCCCATTCCTTTTTAGTAAAAGTAAGACCGGATCCTAATTGCTTACATATTCTTTATGTTCATGTTCTGGTTGGTAGGTTGCATTAACTTTTATAGTTTCATAGTTCAATTAACTACCATAGCTGGAAATCTTCTATTTCTAATCCTTCCAACTTAAAAGAGCAATCATTATTTTGTTATCTGTCCTATATTTTATTGGAGATATTTTTCAATACTTTCATATGAGGAAGAAAGGGATCATACAATACATTTAAATTAGCATCCGCATATTTGCTTTTCATGTTGCTTTAGACAACAAACTATATTTATATATATGCTGCTGCTAAGCTATACACTATTAAAGGCCTAGCAGGTTATTATAGCCATAAAATTCATGTTTATTTTACCCCAAAAACATTTATAGGAGAATGATTATGTATTGATTTTTATCTTAAGGTAAATATTTTTTTCAAATGCAAAATGTGCGGAAAAACCATCAGCCTTATATTCTAAATTTAATATTAATGGTATGCAGTACAAATTTGCATAACACTTCCACTTTTGGCAGTAAAATTCAATACATTTTCCTCTATATTTCTTGGTTATATAGAAAAAATCTATCTTGCTTACTAAAGGTTATTTTGTTTCAGATTAAAACAAACAAAAAAAATAGCATGTGTTTAATATTTATTTTGTGCAAGCATTATTTAGGGTAACTCATTTTAGTTTAGGAAAAACTGATGAGGAATGACATTGGAAAATATTGAAGGAACATGTGATAAATAGGTATTGGCAACCAAACCCAGAAAACACGTGTGCTCAATAATAGTGCAAATTGAAGACTCAGTCTTCCAGATGCAGCAGATACCTTGTTTTCTATATGTGTGTGGTGATGATAAATTTAAATACATTGGGAGACAAATAATGCTAATGGATCAGGAAATCACTGAGATAAAAGTACAGTACAGTAATTTGCAATAAGTAAATGTACCATTTGAAGGTACATAAGGATCACATAATTTGCCATATTGTCTCAGACGAGTCTCAGTCTGTGCTACAGAGTAGTCTTCCTCCAGCAGGGACAAGACAGAATACTTCAGAAGAATACTTTCTAATGTACTTTGTTAATTGTACTGTGGGATGGAGCTAAAGATTCAGTCCTGATGTCTCCATTATATCGAAGGTGTAGCCATTCTACTAGCTTGATATCCAGTCACCTAGAATGGGTGTTGCAACCCTGGACAGCAGTGATATAACCATTTTCAAAAATGTACAAATGGAAATGATCAATGTACACTCTGATGCATAAGTGCTAGTAGTTCCGTTATAGCATGTGCATAATTACTGATATTATTTTTGGCCATCAGATTATTCTGTCCATTTTGTTGAAATCCAGTCATAAGATTTAATGCTACAAATTATTAAATGAGTACTGATAATTTCTTGACAACAGGTGGCAATATATTCCACAGTTTAGCAGTGGAAAAAGCATGCCTTAACTTCCAAAAGTTCTGTGCAATTGACTGTCATTTATCTTAGTGCTTGATAGAACCCATGGACGAACAGGATACATTTTAGGAATGGGAAAGGAATATCTGAACCAAATATTCTAACCTTTTTTGTGGAACGAGAGAAATTAATACAGCCCTACATTTGCCAAGTGATGTTTGGTTTCTGACTTCCACTGAAATGAATTGGAGTCACAAAGCCTCATTATCCTTTCATGACTGTGAAAATCAGGAGCAACTGCATTGGACTCAATGGATCTAGTCAATTAGATTGGGGTAAAAGCAGTGTGAGTGAAAGGAGTCTCAAGCTCACAAGTTTGTGTCTTTGTGGAAGGCACTAGAAAATTAGGAACAAATCTGATTTTTAAGCTTTGTCTGCACTTCAGTCAGGCTGTATTTTGCAAGCTTTTGTTACATTTTTGTTTTAGCTAGGTCACAATGATTGTCAGTGAGAACACCTCACCATGGGTTATGCAAGCCAGTAGGGTTACCAGGTGGCTTCAAAAAAATATCAGATACACTTGATCTCAGATGAGGGGGGACACCAGTCGGGAGGGGAGCAGGGCTGGGGGGGGGGCAGGGAAAGGGGGGAGAAAATCGGCCGGCGGGGAGCGGGACTGACATAGGTGCATGCAGATCCCAGGGCGTTGCCCGTCCCACGCAAAGACCTGGTGACGCATGAGCAAGTCTCGCCTCAGCCCAGTCCCGCCCCTCGCATAGTTGCATACTGCCTGGCTGGTAGACACACTCACGCAGTGTGTGTGTGTCTACCAGCCAGGCAGTTCGCAACTAGGTACTGATACTCCTAATAATAATATAACTTACCTAATTAGAAAACACCGGACATTTTATATGTCCGGTATTTTCTTAATGGTTTCCTGGACAGGACCCTCAAATACCAAACTGTCCGGTTCAAAACCGGACACCTGGCAACCCTACAAGCCAGCCTTTGTACGTACTCATGTGGCGAGCCTGCTCCACCATGTCTTCACTGCTCTTTTTAGCAAGCTAGTCTGGTTATGGCTAGCACACTGATTTTTACACGAGGGGCAAATTACAACCTCTGTGTGCAGTACTTAGGGGATGTCTAGACTGTGGGGTTTTTTTTTCAAAAGAGGATATGCAAATTCTGCGGGAATTTGAATATCTACATTTGATCTCACGTTTGAAAGAGGATCTTTCAAAAGTGAAAGTAGTCTGGACGCAGGATTTTTTTGAAAAAAAAAAACCTTTTGAAAAAATGCTTTTCCTTAAAAAATGAGGTTTACACGTTTTTTTCTAAAAAGGGTTTTTTCCCCGAAAAAAATGCGTCTAGACTACTTTCACTTTCAAGAGATCCTCTTTTGAAAGTGAGATCGGAATTTGCATATTCTCTTTCGAAAAAAAAATAGTTTAGACATTCCCTTAGGGTATGTCTACACTACAACGTTAATTCGAACTAACTTAGTTCGAATTAGTTAATTCGAACTAAGCTAATTCGAACTAACGGATCCAGACTAAAAAACTAGTTTGAATTAGCGTTTTGCTAATTCGAACTAGCATGTCCACATTAAGTGGACCCTTAAGGATGGCCGGAAGCAGTGCCGGCAGGACATCAGAGGAGGACTTAGAGCGTGGAGATGCTGTCTCAGGCTAGCCGAGGGCTGTGCTTAAAGGGTCCCGACCCCCACCCCGGACAGACAGTTCTCAGGGGTGCCCCGCTTGCAAAGCAGTCCTGGCTTGGATTGCCCAGACTACCCACACTGGGGACATCACACCACTCGGCCATCAGCCCGGCTGCACTTGCCGCAGGCTGCCATCTGGGGAGAGGAGGCAATTGGGGGGCTGCAGGAGAGCTTCCACCCCCAGAAGCCCGCAGAGCCAGCCCAGTCCTCCCCATTCCTCCCTCACGTCCTTCCACTTACCCTTCCCTAGCCCCTCTTCTTGATGTACAAAATAAAGATAACGTGTCTTCCAAAATGAAATCTGTCTTTATTGAACAAAACTGGGGGAGACTGGGAAAAGGAGGTGGGAGAGGGAAAGAGAGAGGCTCGGAGAGGGGAGGGCAACTAAAATAATCAGGGGTTGGGAACAGGTCCCATATAAAGAGAGGCTAAAGAGACTGGGACGTTTCAGCTTAGAAAAGAGGAGACGGAGGGGGGACAGGCTAGAGGTCTCTAAAAGCAGGAGTTGGGTGGAGAGGGTGCATACAGAAAAGTTCTTCATTAGTTCCAACAATAGAAGGACTAGAGGACACCAAAGGAAAGGAATGGGTAGCAGGCTTCAAACTAGTAACAGAAAGTTGTTCTTCACAAAGCAAAGAGTCAACCTGTGGAACTCCTTGCTGCAGGAGGCTGTGAAGGCTACAACTAGAACAGAGTTTAAAGGGAAGTGAGATCAAGTCATGGAGGTTGGGTCCATGGAGTGCTATTAGTCAGGGGGTAGGAGTGGTGTCCCTGCCCAAGGTTTGTGGAAGGCTGGAGAGGGATGGCACGAGACAACTGGCTAGGTCACTGTCTTCGGTCCATCCCCTCCAGGGTCCCTAGGGTTGGCCGCTGTCAGCAGACAGGCTACTGGGCTAGATGGACCTTTGGTCTGACCCAGGACGGCTATTGTAAGCTCAGGGCTCAGAGTCGGGGGTCTCAGTGGACCACCTTGATTTTCATGCACACCTGCTCCTGAGTGGCCAGGCTGGCAGCTCTCCTGCCCTAGACGGCCACTTTCCTGTGCCTAGTGCGGAGGTTGTGGACGAGGTCCACGATGTCCGAACTAGACCAGGCGGGTCCCGGGCAAGAGGGGGAGGGCTGGAGGGCATCGGGTGGGTGGCTCAATCCGTGCCAGGTGCAGGATCTGCTGGCTGGGTGCTGGCAGGCTTGCACCTGGCATGGGCACCGTAGCCAGCCCGTGCCCCTTTAAGGGGTCCGGGGCCAGGAGGGGGGCAGACGAGTTTCCCTGGTGTTGGCCAGAGTGGCCGCCAGGGAAACCTGGGCAGGGCTAGCCTCCCATTAGTTCGAATTAAGGGGCTACACACCCCTTAATTCAAAGTAGCTAGTTCGAACTAGGCTTAATCCTCGTAAAATGAGGTTTTCCTAGTTCGAACTAAGCGCTCCGCTAGTTCTAATTAAGTTCGAACTAACGGAATGCTAGTGTAGCGCCTATCAAAGTTAATTTGAACTAACGTCCGTTAGTTCGAATTAACTTTGTAGTGTAGACATACCCTCTGATATGATGGATATAGCCTCAGATACGGTATCAGGCGGATAAGCTGTTAAAATATTTCATATTGAAGTATTAACTTAAAGTTCCTGTCTGCTAGGGAGTCAAAGACAGTTCAACTTTTTTTTCTATAAGCTTACAAAAGTATTCTGTTTTATAATTTTAGCGTGTGATTCTACAACAATGAAAAATTTTTAGTCACAATCTGGGAAGCATATATCCATTTTTCATAGATATGTCACAGCGGCATACATAGGATACTATAAATGAGTACATCATTTTAACTAGTGTTCCATAAAAGGTGTTCAAGTTACATGTTATAAACATTCTTAACTCTTATGTATTTTTATGTTTCCCTTTTAAGTTACAGAACTGTGATTTATTTGAAGACCTTTAATTAACCCCTTCTCATTGCTGGCTGTTTATACTCTTCAAATATTTGTACACTCTTAATATGCCCCTTCCTGCATCCATGTAGCTGTTTTTCAGTCAAGGAGTATGTATATTTTACTCTTATAATTTTTCCTCATTATTCTGCCATCTAGCCCAGCAGTTCTCAACCAGGGATATGCAGAGGTCATCTGTAGGTACATCAGCTTGTCTAGAGATTTTCCTATTTTTGCAACAAGCTACATAAAAAGCATTAGCAAAGTCAGTACATTTCAGGCCGACTGCTTTATATACTATACACTGAAATGCAAGTACAGTATAAATATTTCAAAAGGTATATTTCAGAATAATATAGTAAAAATATCAAGTAAGCAAATTTCAGTAATGCTGTGTTGTGACACTTTAATTTTTATCTCTTATTTTGTAAACAAGTAATTTTCAAGTGAGGTGTAACTTGGAAGTTTGGAAAACAAATCAAATTCCTTACAGGGGTACAGTAGTCTGGAAAGGCTGTGAGCCACTGCTTTACCTCTCAGATTATTGTTATTGCCCTTTTTTTCCACCCAATCCCAGTTTTTTCAGTCTCTTCCTGGGAACCAAAAGTCCAGAAATGTACATATATTGTAGCTTCTCTGCAAATTGTGTATCTTATTTACGATCTATTTCAAAATAGCTTATTTTGAAATTTGGCACGTCTACGCAGCACCACATTTCAAAATGACATGCTATTTCAACCCATCCCTTATCTCTCATGCAATGAGGTTTACCAGAATGGAGAAATAACGCACCAATTATTTCAAAAAATATTTTAAATAATGGGTGGCTTGTGTAGACACAAAGTAGCTATTTTGGGATACCTATAACTTTCCAAATCGAGACTTTAGTGTGTTAATTCAGGACATTTTCTGGTTTTACTAATTACAAAAACTAAAAGGGAAGAGGGAGATAAATTAAGTACATCTGGTCCCATTGACCTCTTTAGAAGGTTGCTATCTTGTCGCATGCACCATATATTGATATAGGAATGTCCAGAATTAAAAACATGAGTCTTGAAAGTTTGAACTGAAAGGTCAGCACTGTTTGGGAGGGGCTATCATAAATTTATAATTTCCATGGATTGACCCTAGAGGAGGACCTTTCATACACACTCACCAATGCATTCCATTCTCATGCATTTTGTACCAATATTGGTGAAATTTTTAAGCTATCGAGAGGAAATAGGAACACTGCCTTGCACCACGGTATTAAGGATTAACAATTGTAGCTCAGATTCACTTCACTGGAAAATTGCTTTACAGAATGATTAGCAAGATAGCATATGAAACAAATTAAGGTTTGATCATTAAGATCAGAAGAATAAAGTTGTAATAAAGAGTAGAGTGATTAACAGTATTAAAAGTTTTCATTGAGTCCCAATATTATAACACCTGAAAGTATCCTTTTATCAATGACAGTACAGAAATGTTCAGTGAATTCCAGGAGCATGGTTGTACAAAGTAACAGAATGAAACCAGAGGCTACATCTACACTGGCATGATTTTTCAGAAATGCTTTTAATGGAAAAGTTTTCCATTTTCCGTTAAAAGCATTTTCGGAAAAGAGCATCTAGATTGGCATGGACGCTTTTCCGCAAAAGCACTTTTTGCGGAAAAGAGTCCGTGCCAATCTAGGCACGCTTTTGAGCAAAAAAGCCCCGATCGCCATTTTAGCCATCGGGGCTTTTTTGCACAAAACAGTACTGTGCTGTCTACACTGGCCCTCTTGCGCAAATGATTTGCGCAAGAGGGCTTTTGCCCGAACAGGAGCAGCACAGTATTTCCGCAAGAACACTGACGATCTTACATGAGATCGTCAGTGTTCTTGCGGAAATTCAAGTGGCCAGTGTAGACAGCTGGCAAGTTTTTTCTGCAAAAGCATATGATTTTGTGGAAAAACTTGCCAGTCTAGACACAGCCAGACTGTTTTACCAGTGATTAAACTGTTCTGTTGAAAGTGTGAGCACTATTGATGATGGACAAGGTTTCAACAGTTTCCTAGTCTACTAACAAATCCAAGATATGCTGCTAGCTTAGTTAGAGACAATGGAGGTTTTGTAGTTGTTTATATCATATATGCTATATCTAGACTACAAGCCTCTTTTGAAAGAGAGCGTCTAGACTACAAGCAGATTTTTTGAAAAAGCGAGCCACTTTTTCGAAAGAGAATCTAGATGCTCTCTTTCGAAAAAGCACAGTTTGCATTCAATAGCGCCTTTTCCCCAAAGAGTACTTTTGAAAAAAGGCATTATTCCTCCTAAAATGAGGTTTACCACGATTGAAAAAACTGCCGCATTCTTTCAATTTACTTTCGAAAGAATGCAGCTACAGTCTAGATGCAGGTGAATTTTTTTTTGAAAAAAGGCTACTTTTTTTCGAAAAAACCTGGTAGTGTGTAGACACCCATAGTGTGGAGGCTTTTCCAATCCAAAAGAGTAAGACATTCTTTAATTGTATGTGACAGAGGATAAAACGATATTTTAGCAGTTATTTTAGTGGGGTGGCATTCATAAATGCTAGAATATATTATTTCGACTCAAGAAGATATACAGAGTTTTGAAAAAAGAAATATGCTTGTCCATATTTGCATCCCTAAAATCTGTTGTAAAGTTTATTGAACCAGTGAACAAAGACATGGTACAGTTCTAAGACTGTAAACGTGTTGGGGCAGGGACCATCTTTTTGTTTCATTTTTGTACAGCTCCTAATATATCTGGGGCTCATTCGAACTCCTATAATACAAATAAAGCGTAGTGTTACTGTTAAAAATTATAATGAAGTAGCACACATAATTAAACTTTGATATTGATAATTAACTAGAGGAAATTCATACTAAAAGTTGGATGTCCTTTTAGAATGTTTCAAAGTCTTATTGTATATTTCCATATATTAGTTTCAAGTGTGATTTTTCTCTGAAAAGTGACTATGTAAAATGGTGCTTACAGAAGAGATCAGTTCTCCGTGAGAGTCATATTTGCTTTCTTTGTCAACAAAAATACTTTTTTCTGCGTCTTATTTTTCTTTATCCTGATGAGCCAACAGTGCTTATAGTGGTTTGTTTTCAGTGTGTGTGTGTGTGTGTGTGTGTGTGTGTGTGTGTGTGTGTGTGTGTGTGTATGTGTATGCATGCACGTGTGATGTACAGAATTCTTTGAGTTTTAATCCAGTTGCAGGCCATGTGATTTACATTTCATAGGGGCAGAATTTGAAAACCAGATGGTTTTTCCTGGTGTAACTGAAGACATAATTTCTTGCAGAACTTTTATATCTAGTGAAGATGCTGGAGAATGGTAGAACACAGCTTACACACTAGATTAAGGTTGCAAGATAAACAGTTTGCTTTTTACTGAGTCATTTGATATGCGAATCATTGAGAGGCAATAAATACAGATTCTCACAATGCCATTTTTAACCAGTAATGTTTCGGAGACCAATACATGTTACATGCAGGCCTGTTTTTCTCCAAACATTTCTATTATTACATCTGTTTTAATTGGTAGGGCTGATTGAATCAGTTTCTTGGCAAGTAAATAGCTTTTATGTTTTAGGTATTTCATACAAATATTTCCCCTCTGTCCAAACCAATATTTTTCCACTGCATAGACTCAAAGCTTTCCAGAGCTCTATTACTAGGCTAGCATTCCGCTCTTGTTTCCCAAAACAAAATGTGGTATTTAGATAGCACCTTCGTATTCACATATCCATCCAGCGTACTGTAATGAATCAAAATCTTCTGTATCACTTTTGAATTCAGATTCATAGTAAGAGGTTGAATAATGAAAAATGGTTGTGTCCTGAGTATCTGTATGTCCATCACTTCAGACAAGCTCTGTAGCACTCAGCTCTGTAGCACTAAGCAGCAAGTTGTAGAGTGCTATCTTGCCCATGCTCCACCAATATTCAGAAACATGGGCCTGGCTCCATCAAAGTTTGGGCTCATATTTTCAGATCTGTCCCATCCATAGGATAGACTAGGTCAACTGCCCTGGGCCCCATGCTTTGGGGGGGGGGGGGGCGCTCTGACTCAGGGGACACGGTATTCAAGATTACTTGAGTGGCTAGTGGAGGGCCTGGAGCTGGCTGCAGTGACATCCCAAGTTCTGCCTCCCCCACTGTGCTCTGTGCTATCTTTTCCCATCCCTGATCCATCCCCTTTGCGCCCCATTCCACCCCATCCCATAAGCCCTCACTCCATGTCCCATTCAAGCATGGGGCTCCCCAAGCATGGGGCCTGAAGCAGTTGCCCAAGTCTGTCCTATGGATGGGATGACTCTACTTGGACCCATTCTGGGAACCACCAAAAATTATACTGCCCTGGTACCAGGATAGCACCTACACACCAGAGAAACAATGGGTTGGTGACACAAACACTTGAACAATGAATGAGCTGCATCCTTAGAAAGCTAGTCTTCGTTTAACTCTTCTGAAGGGAGGAGAGGAAGGCAAGAGCAGTGGAAAGTTACTTCAGAGACAGAGCAAAGGACCCTAGCCGGGTTTAAACAGCTAGCCACAGAGAAACTGGAGGAGTAGAGTATGCAAGAAGAGAAAATGTGAGTAAGCAAGCCATTTTTTCTGGTTTTATACCAGACAGTCCTCTTTCTGGGTGGTTTGTTTCCCATTCAGTACTTATACAAATCCCATTAGGGGTTCGTCTGGCATCAGATGGGGAACACCACTTTGAAGAATGAACTGCTCTGCCCCTCACCAGCCTGACACCACATGCTCCATGTGTGCAAAGTTATGCCCATAGGTCAGAGTGGCATACTCTTCAAAATTGTGTCTTTTATGCAGCATGATCTCATATGCACTGTGTGAACAAGGTCACACCAATTGGGTCACACCATTCCCAGAAGTATCAGAATGTCCGGAATTCTGGAAATGCGTGAGCGGCCCCCATAAGTGTGGTATAGGATCGAACAAGGTCACAGAAGCTGAGAAGGGACTCCAGGTGGGAGAGAGACCAGCTATACCCTACATGAGCAGGAGACATCTTGCCTACCAAGACCCCAATTGTTCCCCCAGGGCTCACAAGGGAAGGGTGAGAGAGGGTATGTCTACACTACCCCGCTAGTTCGAACTAGCAGGGTAATGTAGGCATACTGCACTTGCAAATGAAGCCCGGGATTTGAATTTCCTGGGCTTCATTTGCATAAGAGGGGCTCCGCCATTTTTAAAACCCCGCTCGTTCGAACCCTGTGCCGCGCGGCTACACGGGGCACAAACTAGGTAGTTCGAACTAGGCTTCCTAGTTCGAACTACCGTTACTTCATGTGGAATGAGCAGTAACGGTAGTTTGAACTAGGAAGCCTAGTTCGAACTACCTAGTTTGTGCCCCGTGTAGCCGCGCGGCACAGGGTTCGAACGAGCGGGGTTTTAAAAATGGCGGAGCCCCGCTTATGCAAATGAAGCCCAGGAAATTCAAATCCCGGGCTTCATTTGCAAGTGCGGTATGCCTATATTACCCTCCTAGTTCGAACTAGGAGGGTAGTGTAGACATACCCCTAGAAAGTGAGGGATATTGCAGTTTCAGATGTTTACTATTGTGTATGATCTGTATGCTCCCATGTGTGCATCATTAAATGTATGTTAACACTTAAATCACAACCCTTATACTGTTGTAGTGGTTTACCTGAAGACATGCCTTTCAACTGTAAACCCAAAGCCTTCACCTTTGGGATGGAATTTTGTTAGAGGGGTGTGTGTTTAAGTACCAGTTTTCTGACAGTTCAGCACTGTACCCAGAGGAATCAGTGGTGGGGAAGCAGGTTCCAACACATAGAGGTAATCTGAGATTCAGGCAGTGGTTGGATTCCTTTCAAGTTCCAAGAGCGTGAAACAGATCAGGTATCTAGAACAGCAGAGGCTTGGATTCCTCTAACAGCAGTCTTATTGCATCTATAAGGAAAGGTTCTCACTCTGAGATTTCATAAGTCATCTACACATCATTTAGTCTTTCCTGTGTTTACTTAATCATCTGCAGTGGCATTGCAGGTCCGATGGTACCCAGCACCCTCTTAGACGTGGCCATCAATTCTAATTTTTATACTATCCATGTCCTGTAAAATACGTGCTTTAAGTGTGTTCACATATTTTTAAATGGAAGGGGGGGAGGGGAAAGCTCCCTGTCTGCTCCTCTTAAGCTTTGTTTAACAAATATGATTAGAAGGATACAGAAAAAACAAGATACAACAGCAAAGCTGAGCATAGAAAAAACAACAACAGTCAACTAGTGCAGGAATACTGGGCGACTAATTGTCTTTGGATCCTGGGAGGGAAGGGGCATCTGGTAGGAGAATTGAGTGCAGAGGACAGCAAGTAAAATGGGCCTGATGCTCATTTTTTAAAATAGAATTTTGGTAATGGTGGTTGGGGACATACAGGGAATTAAGATCAAACCTTGAGCTGAAAATTTAGTTGAAATAGAATTTTCCATTTAACTCTAGGGCTGGTTTTAATTATTTTTGAAGTTTATTCATCCTCGGTCTTCATTGATTTGACCAGTTTGTTTTAGATTTTTTTTTAAATTTGTTTGTTTCATTTGAGACAGCTAGACCTCATTAATACATATGTAATGCAATTTCTGAAGAGATTACCTATTTATTTAAGGATGGTTATGGTAACATGCTCATTTTAGGTAGGGAGAAAGATTGGGACCAGCCACTCTTAGGTAAGGGTATGTCTACACAGCAGGGCTAAACTTGAAATAAGCTATGCAACTTGAGCTAAGCTAATTGCGTAGCTTAAGTCAAAATAGCTTAATTCAGCTTTTGGTGCTGTCTACACAGCAGTTATTTCAAGCTAGAGCACTCTTTCGCCAACTTCCTTTACTCCTCATACAATAAGGCTATGTCTACATTGTGCATTCTTGTGCAAGAAGATATGCAAATCAGCTATGGCGATGAATATTGCTGCGCCTCATTTGCATACCTAATGAGTTCCATTTTTGCACAAGGGGCTTTTGCACAAGAGCTGTTCTGCCTGAAAATAAGCGGCAGAATGGCTCTTGCGCAAGAAGGCTTTTTGCACAAGAAGGAGCTGTGTAAACTCCCTTGTGCAAAATGGTGGTTCATTAGGTATACAAATCATTGCCATGCCTCATTTGCATATCTTCTTGCACAAAAATGTGCAATGTAGACCTAGCCTGAGGGTTACAGGAGTTGGAGTAAGCAGTCCTCCAGCTGAACATTATTATGACATTATGTCGAAATAACTGCTTGTGTGTAAATGTGGACTATAGTATTTAAAAATAATGTCAGTTATTCTGAAATAATGCTGCTGTGTAGACATATCCTAAGTGAAAAATAATACATGTACAAAAGCATAATTAACATTTGAAAGATTAACACTTTAAAGAGCTGTACCAATTTTTCACCCAATTTCTAATTTTCCAGGGGAAAAAGTTACTTTCAAACTATTGAGATATATAGATAGTCAGACTATTGAGATATATACATATATATCTCAATAGTATGAAAATAACTTTTTCCCTTGGAAAGTTATAAATTGGGTGAAAAATTGGTACAGCTCTTTAAAGTCCCTTCAAATATATAATATTTGGGGCAATGAAGAAATGACCGATTATTTTCTTCCATAAAATATACAAACAGATTTTCAGTTGGTATAAATTTACATATTTTCATTGAAGTCAGTGGAGCTATACTGATTAACACCAGAAGATCTGGCCATGTAGGGGGCTACCCCCATAAACATGATTAATTAACGTGAACAGTGTGTTAAATAAAACTGTTATAGAAAAGCCCACAAAAATGTGTTAGACAAAGTAAAAATGCTTTGTGCTGAAAAAAGTACATTGGATTTCAAGTGCTATAATTGGTGACAGAAGGCCAATCAATGTGACAATAATCCTGTAAAAATACTGGAAGATCAGATTGCTTGTAGAATTAGAAAGCTTTAACATGGGTGCATGGGAGGGGATAGCAAAGGAATTGGAAATCTGCCATATGCTTTGTACACAAAGTGATTAGATTGCGATCACTTAGTCCAAGAGGATAGAAATGATACACAATTCTGCCAAGATGAGAGATGCAAATTGGATCAATTAAGCTTTGAGAGTGCTCAAACAATCTGGTGAAGAAGTTTACATGCTGTGTCAAGTGAAACTTAGCAAAGATCAGTCTTGAACGCTGGGGGCAAGTATTACACTGATTTAAACTCTTATCTTTAAAAACAACAGGGGATTCAGGTTTAAAAAGGAGGTGCTTAGACACTGTAATAAAAGTTTCCTTTAGAAAATGGTTGGTAATATGCATAATCAAGAAATATCACAGGCATGCAAGTAACCGTAAATTTAACAGGTTTGATGTACATGGAAAGAAATTTAAAGAAACCAATTTAGTTTGCAGTTAATGAAGTAACCAATGTAAATAACTCCTCTACCTTCATGACGATCACAATCTTTAAAATACATGAAGTGTCCTTTTGGGATAGTGGGAGTGCACTATCATTTCTATTCTTATCTTACCAGAGTTCATTTAGAGGGAAAAACAACATTAAACTGATGATTAGATAAAAGTACGCTAATTTCCTCTATTTTGTTTGGGAGTCTCTGTACATTCAGATTGCTTATACTATGGAAAGTCTTTTGTTATGGTAAAATGAAATATTTGTGTCATAGAATCAGGTATTTATGTAAATCTGAAGTGCCCAGTGGTACATAGAATATTGGAACCATCAGAAAAGAGCTTCTAAACAGAAACTTTCTACATTTTCAGTAGAATCCAGACAGTTTCAGGATTAACACAGAGATGGCACAATTTGAATTTTAATGTAGATTTAGCAACCCCACATATTGAGAGTAAAACAGTACATACTGTTTCACTTATTTCTTACCATTTGGTTGTAAATTGAACATAAATTCATTGTATCACCAGCAATTAACAGTGGAGGCTAATTTACAAGAAAAACAGACAATGGCTTAAGTATGAAAAATAGATTTAAAAAATCATGTCTTTTTTCTGATATTAATTATTTTGGTCAGAAAAGCTGCATATATATACACACACAAACACATACAGAATGAACTTTGATTTTAATGAATTAATGTCTTCAACTGAGCGTATTAAATGTTACAGGGAGTTTTACTTATTTAACATTCTGCATACTCAAAGGAATAGGAAAGGGAAAAATTGTCCCCTCAAACCTCTAGACTGGCATTACACCATTCACTGTAAACCCACTCCATTCCCATTGAAGTGGGTAGGTTCTAATCGCAGTTATATTGATATTGGCCATCCATGCCACTTGGAGGTGGTTTGTATTTGCCCCCATTAAGCTATAGTCAAAGTGCCTATACAAATTTAATTCATTACCCGGAGACGAATGTGGTTATATTCAGAAGTCCCAGTAGACCTGCAAATGTTAATGTTAAGAAAAATTTTAGAAGAAACCAAACCATTTAAAGCACTTTTCCACTGGGGATCACTTTAAATGATCTGAACAATTTAAGACAGACTCTGAAACATCCATATTTACTGTGCATGCTATACTTCAGCTTGTTCTGAATACTGAACAGTTACACTCTGAATTTATATAATGGAATCCCATCGACTTTTAATGTTGCTTCTTGCAGTTAGTCTGTACAGTACTTCCTTCTCGTAACCACATTTCCGTTCATTAAAATAACCTTGCTTTACATGCACATTAAGGCCCCCGGTCAGGAAACCACTTACACATGTGCTTAGCTTTAAACATTTGTTTAAGATCCATTGACTTCAATGCAAGTTTTAAGCATGTGTTAAACCTTTACAAATGTGGCTGATTTCCTGAATTACAGCATTATTGACACTGATTTGGTCTGGTGTAATATTGAATTAAATTACTTCATTCTTGTTACTGAGGTTAAAGTTTCAGCAACGTATTGGTTTACAAAAAAGAAAAATAAATCTTGGGAAAGAAGAAAACATAGAAAAGCAATATAAATAAAAATGAGCAAGAGAAAAAGATGATGTGAACTGGTATTGTCTTGACCATTATTTCTAATTTTGTAAAGGGATATCTCAGCTACTCATCCATCCAGCGGTCTGCCCTACAGAAATCTTTATCAAACTGCAACTTTAAGCAGACAATAATAGTGACTGATGAAGAACACTTTTAAAAGTCTCAGAGGGGTAGCTGTGTTAATATGTAACTTTAAAAACAATGAGTAATCCTGAGGCACCTTAGCCCTTGTCTATACTAGGGAGATATTTTGAAATAACTCTCCTTATTTTAAAATTATAAGCAGCGCATCCACACTACCAAGCCCGTTATTTTGAACAACAGGCTGGTTATTTCGAAATCTGTACTCCTGCTTTCCTTGGGGAATAAGCTTATTTCAAAATAGTTATTTCAGGAGTTATTATTTCAAATTCAGTTATTTTGAAATAATTTCCTAGTGTAGACATGCCCAAAGAGACTAACAAAGTTATATAAAGTATCATGAGCTTTTGTGGGCAAAATCACTTCTTCAGATGATCTGGAAGCCCATCTTGAAAAAGTGTCATCACTGAACATCAGTGAAGCCTTTAGCAGTGAACAACTACCATCGACATAGAACACTACAACTGGAAGGGACCTTGAGAAGTCATCGAATACAGTCCCCTGCCCTCATGGCAGGACCCAGTACCATCTAGACCATTGGTCCCCAATCTTTCAGGGCTGCCGGGTGCCAAAACAGACCCAAGTGGAACTCCTCTTGTTATGCCCTTCCAGCAGGATTGTGAACCATTAATAACTACTCTCTGAGAACGGTTATCTAGCCAGTTATGCACCCACCTTATAGTAGCCCCATCTAAGTTATATTTGCCTAGTTTGTTGATAAGAAGATCATGTGAGAGCATAGGAAATGCCTTACTAAATTTAGGTATACCACGCCCACCACTTCTCTCTTATCCACAAGACATTTTATCCTACCAATATATATGTATACAGGACTCAAAAAACTATGTAATCTACTCGCCATGGGCGAGTAGATTCCAGCCCGGCTCTCCATTTACTGGCGGTGCGTGCATACGCAATGCGGCTCTTTCACATGCTCAGTGTGGGGCTGGCAAGCGGCTTTTGCCGCCGTTTGTCAAGCCCTGTATGTATATATAAACAGCAGTGAATGTTGCTGGTATTTTTTTTAAAATAAATTTCACCCAGCACTGGCACTAAAACACAATGCCAGGGCCTAATAAAATTGTGAAGTTCACTAAAATCATGTTATGTGCTAGTAGGAATGGGATGGTTGTGGCATGGTATAGATTTTCATTTGCTCCCTTTTTTGTAAAATAATTTTCCCGTGCTAAAGCCCTCTACCCATGCTTCACTGCCTCTACCTTTTACTGTAAAACATTTCTTTGCCCATACTCAACTGCTTGCTTTTTGTTCATTTATGTACCCCATAAGCATGAAGTAGCCAATCGTTAAGGCCCTGATTCAGAAAAGCACTTAATCTCATGCTTAATGTTAAATCTGTGAGTAGTCCCATTGAATTTAGTGGGGATACTCGTATAAATAAAAGTGAGCAAATGTCTTTAGCAATTCCTGGGTAAAGGTCATTTAATAGTCTGTCGAACATTCTAAATATAACCATAAGTTTTCTTATACTATACAATACTGGTCTGCCTGTAAATGATTGTAGACATGTCAAGGCAGGTACCTATTCATTGTTCAGCTCAGATCACCCATTACAATTGTATGATGCTATGTAAGAATTATAGGATCTTGTCTTTTGAGCAAAACAGCCAGAACTGAGCAAGATGTCTTGATACATGTGTGCTATCAGTGGGGTTGAAAGTACAAGGAGAGAGGCAAGCAATGATAATGTTATTTCACTTTAATAGTTTCATAGATTTTATTTAACTAGTCTTTAACTGTTTTCAGGGAATTAAAGGTTAGAGTGGATTTGGACCCAGTTTATTGCACTCATTCTGCATTATAAATCTTTCATCATTAAAATGATCAGATCAAACATAGTGCTGCAGTCTAGTACTTTATAGACTTCTACAGAGACAATTAGTCACAGTAATTACTTTGACTGCTTTACATTTTCTCTCACTACCATTTCACCCATCCTGTTTCATCACTTCCCAGATCTATTGATGTGCACTAAAATATTACGAGAGATTTTTTGGTTAGATTAAACTTACAACAACAAAGGAAATATTAGTAAATGAATGCAACATTAAAAATAAACAAACAAAAACAATCCTATGTACCCTCCAAGAATCTATTTCTTGGTATTAATGGATTAATGTTCTTCAAGAGCAGGTTCCTATGAGAAAATCATTATCAACCATGTAGTGCTGCAAGCTATTTTGGATAATTCAAATGGAAAAATAATAATTTATCTAACCTGTAGATAAAAAATTTGAACAAAAAAACCATATAGAGCAGAGTGGGCAACCTGTAGCCCATAAGGATTCTATGTGTGGCCCACCACATATTTTATTTACCATCGTCCATATGCAGGATTGCCAGATTCTGCTGGTTGTCATCTGTGTAGGTTTTTTTCTCTACTAGTATTACTAAAGTGACATGTATGTAAAGCAAGGGCATGTGAAGTAAGGTGCAGTCTAATTGCGCACATTTCCTGTAAGAGCTGTACACTCCCTCTGCATCCAATCAAAGCGCTGCTACGGTTCAGTTGACACATCCTGCAAATTCTAGGTAAGCAAGTGCAGTTAGCAAATCTTAAAATAGTCTTTGAAACAATTGTGTGGCCCTTTGACATGAAGGAGGGCCACTCATGTGACCTACTCACTAGCCCAGGTTGCCCATCGCTGATAGAGTTTATAGAATATGGTTGTATAATCTGTAAACACATAGCACTATTGTATCTATTTCTGATTTTTTTTGTTTAAATGCTCCAAAAATGTTGATGGAAAAATATACTTTTTTACATGCCCCTAATTTCTAAGTATTTTATTCATGTTTCAAATATTATGGCTTACTAACAGAATAAATACTGTGGCAGAAATAGCTTTTGTATGGTTAGGTCTGCTTTTTTAAAAAAATTTCTCTTGTATGTATCCACCAAAGCAATGCTCAGGCGTAGAGATGTAAGTGACTAGTCAAGTAGTCACTCCCCACCCCCTACTTGCTGCCTCTATCAGAAAGAGGCAGCAAGGAGGGGAGAAGAGGGAGTGCTAGGAGAAGCCAGCTTAAAAGCCAGTTCCCTCCAGCTCTGTGGAAGGGGGCAGGAGCGCAGCAACAACGTTCCCCCTTTGAAATATACAAGAGTTCCCACTAGGCTCTTGTAAATTTCAAAGCAGAAATGCTTCATGGAGTCTGGGGTCAGTGGGGGACTAAGGTTCCCCCAGTGGCCCTGAACTCCACATGGCATTTCAGTCTTCAAAATATACATTTCAAAGGCGGAATGATGTACAGCACTTCTACCTTTGAACTGTAGCAAGAGTCAGGCAGGTTCTTGCTACATTTCAAAGCGAAAACATCCCCTTATCACTAATTGAATAGTCGATGGAAAACCAATCGACTCTTTGGTTAGTTGATTAATCTCATTTTAGCATCCCTAGTCAGGGGAAGAGAAGAAGTAATAATTTTGAAGAATTGTACTTTTGTGTAATAGACTCCCTCTCCCTCTCTGCCTGAAGTACAGAACAGAATCTTGTAATGTCAAAAACAAATTTGACATTAAATAATTAATAAAAGGAAAAGGAAAAAAAATCACACTTTTCCTCTAATATTCTTCAAACTCCATAAAAACAGATGCAATAAAATCATAAAATTTCTGGAAGAGTTTGCTCTTTCAAATGTAGTCTCCATTTACATTATGTTAGCTAGTACTTGTGGATGGTTTCCAGCTTTAGGAATAGAGGTGGGAAATGGGATTTATTTTACATATTTTGGGGAAGTAATTTGGGGCAATAAATTAACTCTGTCAAATACACTTGATACCTCTGGCTGCACACTAAAATTGTAATCTCAGAAGCTGCTCCAAGTGTGCTGACCTAATGAAGTCAGTAGGCTCTGTACAAATACAGGGATCCTTTTACATGGAACACCTTGTAGGATTGTGGTCTGTAGTGTTCATTTGTTACACAGCATTCCTAATGCCCATTCATTTTTATAGGAGCTGTACATGTGGAATATAGGGAGAGTGCAGTTTTACACAGTTGGATTGCAAAGCTGAAATAGAGAATACTTGGCTTTTGTTTTATAGTTTCCGTGCTTCCTGGCAACAAAATAAAGTAAGGCACTGGACTAGTTAATACACGGGCTAAGTAAATAATATCTGAAATCATGGTGGACTGTGGCTAGACATGGAGCATGTGATAAAACCTGTGGAATTCCGGAAGAGAACTGTGGCTCTATCTTGACCTCAAAAGTAGATTGAAAGGTCCAAATTTGCCACCTTCAGCTAATGAGGATAATTATCTATCAGCCTTTAAGTAGAATTTTACTTCAGGCATATTCTTACACTATTTATTTTCATAAGCACTTATCTGAGCAAGGGTGAATCACTGAGATTTGTTTGATCACAAAATGGAATGGGTGTGGATTAGAAACAGCAGTAGTTTATAGTGTTTAGGTCAGAGAGAAGTTATATGGTATCATTTCTTATCTGGTGAAATACAGAGTTTGAATATTGAATAGTAGTCTGAGTATGTGAAGGAATATCCACAGTAAAAATAGTCTTATCAATGCATGAGATATTTCTAGAAAAAAATGGAATAGCAACCAGATTTGTATCCATTGCAGTATGAAGGCAATTTCTGAACAGGAGAAAAAGGCTAAATGTATCCAGTGTAGTGCTCAATGCAAATTATTTCCCCTGTTCTAACTTACAAACTGATTTACTTCACTGGTGTTGCATGTGTATAAAAGAGGGCAAACTTTGGTTTTGTATGTGACCACACAGTTTTTCCTTCTTACTTGCCCTATTTTCCATTATATAAATGTGATATTGCCTATGGGTTGTTGTCAATGCCATAGTACAGAATCATTGCTTTTTCAAATTAAATATTTTGCCATTAGTATGTGAAGATGTACCATATCCAAATGTTTTTTCCCACTCAGAGCTGCCAAACTCTCATTTAAAAGCATGAATGTCAAATGACCAGTCGGTATCATGATGATGGCCCATTAAAACTCCTCAAGAACACTCATGGACTACATATGCCACTCAGCTCCATCTACAAGAGCAACTGCTTCTGTGCTCTTCCTTTAACTGAGTTAATCTTAATGGGCTTGTTGCACATTTCCTTGCAGTCGCAGTGCTCTTATTAAAATGGGAATGGGGGAAAGCAGAGGTTTTGGATTGCAGCCTCTGCAGATGTAGAGAATGGAGAGGATCCAACAAGGAGATTTATATCTCTGGATATGTGACATTACATATTATGTATATATTTAGTTGAGTGACATTGCTTGAGAGGAAAAAATTGTGTACATGTTACTGAATGTGTGTGAGTTGGCTGCCCTTATCACATCCAGTGTTCTGTATTTTCTTATTAATTATTCAATCACAGTCTTTAAATGACAGTACCTCATATTCCTAGGGGTTCTCTGTCATCTGAACTTGGTCTTTCATTTAGAAGCCTTGAGGGTGTATTTAGATTATACAGGCAGTCCCCGGGTTACGTACAAGATAGGGACTGTAGGTTTGTTCTTAAGTTGAATCTGTATGTAAGTCGGAACTGGCGTACAGAATCAACTTAAGAACCCCAGGCATCCCAAGTCAGCTGCTGCTGAAACTGATCAGCAGCTGATTCCAGGAAGCCCGGGGCAGAGCAACTCTGCCTCGGGCTTCCTGTAGTCAGCGCTGGTCAGTTTCAGCAGAAGCTGACTTGGGGACGCCTGGGGCAGAGCAGCTGGGGTGCTGCTGGGTTGCTCCAGTAGCGCCGCTCCTCGGTGCTACTCGACCAACCCAGCAGCACCCCATCTGCTCTGCCCCAGGCATCCTGACTCAGCCGCTGCTGAAACTGACCAGCAGCGGCTGAATCAGGACCTGGGGCAGAGCAGCTGGGGTGCTGCCGGGTTGGTCCAGTAGTGCCCAGAGCGGCGCTGCAGGACCAATCGGCAGCGCCCCAGCTGCTCTTCCCCAGGGTCCAAAACAAAAGCCTGGTCTGCTGGGGGGGGCACACTAGCTGCGCCCCTCCCCAGCAGACCAGGGACACGGGGAGCAGAGCCGCAGCGGCAAAAGCCTCAGAGGCGCGGGACCCCGCCGGGTGCCCCTGGTCTGCTGGAGACGGTCTCCAGCAGACCAGGGGCACCGGAGCAGCTTACAAACGGGGCTTTCTCGCCCCGGAGCTCGCAGGTAGCAATCCGCCACCTCGACCTCTGGGGCGAGAAAGCCCCGTTCATAAGTGCAGATCCGACATAAGTCGGATCCGCGTAAGTCGGGGACTGCCTGTAACTGAATTTTTTTGAGGAGTAGGTTTAAAAATATTGGTACTTCTTCAGTGGATTATGATTGAATAATAATCTATCAACTAATACAGATGTCTTTGCATCAACATTTCTTTATGTTAGTGTTGAGATGGGTCCCAGGGTGTTTAAAAATATATGTGATATTAGCACCGTATAATACCAGCTGGAAAGGGATGACAGGTTTGGTGCTTCCTAGAAGTTCTTTGGCTACTTAAAGATTGAGAGTACTAGTACTATTAATAAAAAGGGGAAGTCTTTTTAAAAGAAATTTGTAATGCTTGTGGAAGTTGGAGGCTTGGCAGTGTGGGAAGGTGAAGACTTCCTTATTTACAGTATTGGTGTTTCATGGCTTTTGTAGTGCATGCATCACCAAATTGTCCCATCAAAATGTTTCAACCCTTGACCTGTAGGCAGCAGAACAGACAGGATCACTGGGCCCCTGGGTGAGGTTGGGGAGGGATGACTTTGTGCCCCCAGAAGGAGTGGAGCCTCAAGCAGAAGGGGCATGTCTAGAGTAGCCAACTACAAGTACTGCCTGGATGACCCATTACCCCACCCTTCCTCACCAGCCCTCAGAGCTGTCCAGACTGTGCAGCATGGGGTTGTAGAGCACAGTACACTGTGCTCTCACAGCAAGTCTAAAGGGCCAAGGGCTCTGACCGCTGCCGAAGTAGCAACAGCGGTAGCTGGGAGCCTTGGGCCCTTTAGCATTGCCAGGCCTGGGGGCAAGTGCCTCTTTTGTTCCCTCATCAGAAGGCCTGCCTGTAGGAGTGAGAGGACAGATGAGTCTTCTTGTCTGTTCAAAATTTGGCCTTGAAATAGCAGCTGTATTTCTTGTGAGGAAAGGAATAAAGTTCTTATTTTTTATCTCTCTGATGCAGCACCTATTCTCAGCTATAGCTCTAGCACCATAAAAGGGCTATAATGCTTCCCTAACAGGATGAGTAAATAATCATCCAGTGTTAGTATCACACTGGGTCACAGCTGAGAATATCAGATTCAGGACAAACTGCTGAGAAATAAGGCAGTATCACTCCCGAACCAGTGGTTATTCTATCATGAGATATACCAAGCCATTAACAAAAGTAAAAGTCTGTCTCACCACACTGGTTAACAGTAAGTCTAAAATGCAGTTTCCTTAGGCATTCCAGCCCTTGTTTTACCATCCAGAGGACTCTAGATGGGTAGAACCCTACCAAATTTACTGCCATGAAAAACATGCCACAGACCATGAAATGTGGTCTCCCCACATTAAATCTGATCTTCTGTATGCTTTTGCTCTACACATTGTATTTCTCAGATTGGAGGTCCTGACCCAAAAGGGAATTGCAGGGGGGTTGCCAGGTTTTTTTAGGGGGGCCGCAGTATTGCCACCCTTACTTCTGTGCTGCTGCCTTTGGAGTTAGAAGGCTGGAGAGTGGTGGCAATTCACTGAAGGTTCAGCTTTGCAGGCAGCATCTCAAAAGTATGCATTGCAATAGCATCCCATACCATCCTTATTTCTGCAGTGCTGTTGGTTGCAGCTCTGCATTGTTAGCTGGGATCTCAGCTAGCAGCGACTACTTTCCAGTTGCCCAGCCCTGAAGGCAGACCTGCCACCAGCAGGAGCACAGAAGTAAGGGTAACAGTACTGCAATCCATCTCCCAACAATAACCTTGTGACCCCTCCACTCCTTTTTTGGTTAGGACCTCTACAATTACAACACCATGACACTTCAGATTTAAATAGCCAAAATAATGAAATCTTGGGATTTTAAAAAACCCATAACCATGAAATCGGCCAAAATGAACCCTGGATTTCAGAGAGTCCAAATGATGAGTGGTTATCAATAACCAATTTAATAGCATAAAGGATCCTTTAATCCCTAGAAGCCAGCCACATGGCCAGGTCAATTTTTAACTCAGATTACTCAATCATCTATACTATTGCCAATCCTTTAATATTATATTGTAGTATTGCAAAATCTAAGACCTGGTCTACACTAGACAAAAAGGTCAAATTAAGATACACAACTTAATTACGTAGTAGGAGTCAATGCATCTTAATTTGCATTTCTGCACCATCCACACAGTAGGAGGCCAATGTAATAAACACTCCCATCAGTTTCCTTTATTCCTCATGAGGAGCAGGAGTACTGGCACCAACGGTTGTGCCCTCTGAGTTTGATTTTGAAGGTCTTCACTAGACCCTCTAAATTGAACCCCAGAAGATCAGTCATGGCAGGATTGATCTTCTGCATAGTATAGACATGGCCTAGGGATTTATTTATAAGAGGAAAGAAAAGAAAGGAGAATTACATTTGTTAAGGAAGTCATATACATATAATTATTGCAAAAGTCTTGGATCAGGTGTGTAGCAGTGATATTATACACTGCTATCTTGTAAAATTTGTGGTAACTTGCAAAAGTTTGGAAAGTCCTCTGTCCATAGTAAATATGCTCTTTTTAGTTGAAATACATAGTCCAGAGATCATAGCAGGAAAGAGGCAAAATGGAGATGCTTCCAGGGTCTTTTTTACTTTTATTCCATGTGGAAGTTCTGCTTAGTTTGGGGGAAATTAGAAGATGGAGTTCCTGGTCATATGAGTAAGTGACATGCCCTTGCATGTTTTGATGACTCATAGATGCAGCCATTACACATATTTTGGCCAAAGGATCAACAGGAAGGGTGAGCAGGTAGGGACAAGCCTCTGCTATGGCCTGTTGTGAGATTTAAATGTTATTTAAAGAGCCATCAGCTTGAATAGTTAATCTACAATGTGCTAGTGAAACTGTATGTAAATTACCTTGTGGCTATTCTCTCAAGAACAAAAACATTTGAAATACAGATTTATAGGGTCACTATTCATAACTTGAGATACAAAAATGACACATGCATAAGAAACAGGATAATCATAGTCAGCAAATCATAATTTACCACTGATACCTTACATGACATGCATTGTTCAAGATTTGTTGCAATTGTCTAAGAGTGGCAATATTAATTATATAAATGGTCTTATTTCAGTCATACAGCATTGCAAAAGCAAAGTCAGTTGGCTGGAGTAGGCACAGCCATCCCTATGCCATTCTCTCTGACTGCCCATTATATCAGAAGGACTTCAGGGGCAGGATATGATGCAGAAATCATCAGCAAGCACAGAGGCCCTTAAAAGTCCTCTCAAAACTGGCAGAATTTAGAACAGCACTACTCTAAGTTACTCCAGGGGCTGCAGTGACCCATGGCAGACTTGGAAGTTAGTGAAGCACAAAAGTTGCTGGAAGCCATATTTCCTTCCATTTTACCACTTAGTTGTGCTGCTCAGAACTCTGGAATAGCTGAGAAGCTGAACCCGTGACTAAATTTTGAAGAAAAAAAAAGGTCTTATTCTTTACCTTGATCTGTGCATGTGTGCTTACTTGTATTTTTCCTTTTTTTCTGTTGCACCTGATTCTGCTGATTCTCAACCTTATAAAATGTATTGCATCCTTCATTGCACCTCTTAATATATGATTTAACTCTTAATACACAATTTTTTTCCTTTGAGACATAATTTCTTTGTAAGCAAGGGTACTTACAACAAACATGTGCAGTTACATGATGTTTGTCCAGCAACAGAAAATGAGATTGACATTTATTTTTGGCTTATTTTCTCTTTTGCCATCTCCATTGTACTTTTTTTTCCCCTTCCATTCCTTTTCACTTTCTATCTCTCCTTTTATTTTTCCTCTTGACATTTGCTGCCCCAGTGCCTCTCCTCCTTTTTCTGTTGCCCGTCTGACCTCCATGTTTGGTGTGCCTATCCCTTCTTGTCGACATTTGCTTTTCTCTCACTCTCCCCATATATGGTTGGCCGTATCCTGTCTACTCTATTCTTTTTTCCCTGACTTCTTTTCTCCTCGTATCATACTGCCCCACTTCCTGACCCATGTGTCTATGTTCTCTATTATCTCTGGATTTCTGATCATGCCTGTGCATTGCAAAGCCAATACTAGTCTCTTTTTCCACATATACTCCAATTGGCACCTGTTCCTCATGTATCTTCAGAGCAGTGTCCAACAGATGCTATGGTGTTTCCTTTTGTGTTGCCCATAGTGAATGTGTGTTTACTGTTGTTCTTCTTCCGCTACTTCTATGCAGTCTCTGCTCTTACATGACAATAGAAAGATCCCATAGCAACAGAGCCAAATACACATGGCTAGTATGTGCCCTTGTAGCATAATTATCTACATTGGTTCCATTCAAGCATTGATGGCATAGCCTTGTGAACCAAGACAAAAGCTAAACCTTTCAAAAGTATATTATTTGAAATAGGTTTTTTTCCTTAACATACCCTCATTAAGAGTATACTTATTTTTATACATCCATTTATATTTGATGCTTTTCTCTTTTCTTTTGTCCCTTCTCTATATTGGTTCTTATTCTAAAAAAGAGAACGTAGAATCGTGTTTTCCCCTTTTTATCCTAGCATTGTACAGCAATGTAACATAAAATAAAGAAAATAAAGAAGGAAACATTTGCCCTCCAGGAGTTGTTCCGCAGTGTTCTTTGGGAGCAGATTGCTAAAAGAAAATCATTATCATCTGAGAAGAACTGTGGCTAGCTCCTGGGTGAGAGGTGAATGATGTGAATTACAAGCCTTTGCTGATGTCAGTTATGTGTATTACAATTATCTATTTCTATTTCTCATGACTTTGTGATAAGGAAAAATGGCAAATGATGCGATATGGTTAGATTTTCAAAAGTGTTCAGTATTCAAGAACTCATTTTGGGAACTGTAAGGTCAATATGTGGGTGAGAGGCAAAAAGAGAGAGCACCCTCATTGTAGCAGGAACATGACAAGTCTCCAAATCAAATTTAACTTTGACACTAGCATTACATAGACCATATTTCATTTCAGATTTAAACTTTTACTCAGGGTGGAGATTTTTCCAGTTCACTCAGTCAGTCACTTAACCCTCCCATATAACAAACATTATAAAAGTACAGGACTATGTAGAACTTTAAAGACTAACAAGATGGTTTATTAGATGATGAGCTTTCGTGGGCCAGACCCACTTCCTCAGATCAAATAGTGGAAGAAAATTGTCACAACCATATATACCAAAGGACACAGTTAAAAAAATGAACACATATGAAAAGGACAAATCAAATTTCAGAACAGAAGGGGGATGGGGGGAGGTAAATGTCTGTGAGCTAATGATATTAGAGGTGATATTTGGGGAAGCTATCTTTGTAATGGGTAAGATAACTAGATCCTTTCATAGAATAATAGGACTGGAAGGGACCTCAAGAGGTCATCGAGTCCAGCCCCCCGCCCTCAAGGCAGGACCAAGCTCCGTCTACACCATCCCTGACAGATGTCTATCTAACCTGTTCTTAAATATCTCCAGAGAGGGAGATTCCACCACCTCCCTTGGCAATTTATTCCAATATTTGACCACCCTGACAGTTAGGAATTTTTTCCTAATGTCCAATCTAAACCTCCCCTGCTTCACTTTAAGCCCATTACTCCTTGTCCTGTCCTCAGAAACCAAGAGGAACAAATTTTCTCCTTCCTCCTTGTGACACCCTTTTAGATATTTGAAAACCGCTATCATGTCCCCCCTTAATCTTCTTTTTTTCAAACTAAACAAGCCCAGTTCATGAAGCCTGGCTTCATAGGTCATGTTCTCTAAACCTTTAATCATTCTTGTCGCTCTTCTCTGTACCCTTTCCAATTTCTCCACATCTTTCTTGAAATGTGGCGCCCAGAACTGGACACAGTACTCCAGCTGAGGCCTAACTAGTGCAGAGTAGAGCGGCAGAATGACTTCACAAGTTTTGCTTACAACACACCTGTTGATACAACCTAGAATCATATTTGCTTTTTTTGCAACAGTGTCAGACTCAGGTGTAAAGTGTCGAATTTTAGCATGAATAAACAGTTCATTACCCATTACAAAGATAGCTTCCCAAATTATCATCTCTAATATCATTAGCTCACAGACATTTACCTTCCCCACCCCATCCCCTTTCTGTTCTGAAATTTGATTTGTCCTTTTCATATGTGTTCATTTTTTTAACTGTGTCCTTTGGTATATATGGTTGTGACAATTTTCTTCCACTATTTGATCTGAGGAAGTGGGTCTGGCCCACAAAAGCTCATCATCTAATAAGCCATCTTGTTAGTCTTTAAAATGCTACATAGTCCTGTATTTTGTTTCAGCTACACCAGACTAACATGGCTACATTTCTATCACTATTATAAAAGTATATATTTTATAGGAAAGTGTAGAAAATTTTAAATTAACAAACACAACCCAAAGTGCCAGTACAAATGATAATATGAAATATATGGCAAGCTTACGCAGTTACAATAAAATACAAGAATAAATCCTATTTTTTTACAAATGTACGAAGCAGCATTGTTGTTTTGTGACCATTGCAAAAAACAAGATCAGGGGTGGGAGATATGGGGGAGAGAAGGAAGCAAATACAGTCTTTGCTAAGATAATTTTAATTTCATCTTTGGACAATTTAATATTTTAAAAGTGACTTTTAGTTTCATCTACAGCATGTGGCTGTGCATTCCCTCCCAACCTCATTCTCAGATTTGCCAGTAGAATGGCAGTAGATAGTTCTGAGTGTGTCCCCTTCACTCCACAAGCTAATTCCAGTCTGTCTGGTGAGATGAGTGTGTGTGAAGAATGGAGAGAAGGTTGCTACCAGAGAACTCAAAACTTTTGCCTTGGAAACTGCTATTATGTCCTCTCTCAATTTTCTTTCAGTCTTCCCTCATAGCTCATGTCTTCTAGACCTTTAATAATTTTTGTTGATTCTCTTCTCTTTTACATTTAGGGTATGTCTACACTAGCCCCCTAGTTTGAACTAGGGAGGGTAATGATGGCGACTGAAATTGCAAATGAAGCGCAGGATTTAAATATCCTGCACTTCATTAGCATGTTCCCAGGTGATCGCCATTTTGGAAACTGACTAGCCTGGAATAACTGCCCGCATCTACACGTGGCAGAGAAGCGCAATTCCGAGATAAACCCCTTAGTTTGAATTAATAGTTTAACCTCATTCCAATAAACCACAGTTATTCCACGAGGTTTAACTGTTAATTCGAACTCAGAGGTTTATCTCAGAATCGCACTTCTCTGCTGCGTGTAGACACGAGCAGTTATTCCGGGCTAGTCAGTTTCCAAAATGGCGATCACCCGGGAACATGCTAATGAAGTGCGGGATATTTAAATCCCGTGCTTCATTTGCAATTTCGGTCGCCATCATTAACCTCCCTAGTTCGAACTAGGAGGCTAGTGCAGACATATCCTAAATGTAAAAGAGAAGAGAATCAACAAAAATTATTAAAGGTCTAGAAGACATGAGCTATGAGGGAAGACTGAAAGAAAATTGAGAGGGGACATAATAGCAGTTTCCAAGTATCTAAAAAGGTGTTACAAGCCGGAGGGAGAAAAATTGTTCCCTTGGCTTCAGATGATAGGACGAGAAGCAATGGGCTTCAACTGCAGCAAGAGAGGTTTAGGTTGGACATTAGGAAAAACTTCCTAACTGTCAAGATGGTTAAACACTGGAATAAATTTCCTAGGGAGGTTGTGGAGTCTCCATCATTGGAGATATTTATGAGCAGGTTGGATAGACATGTAAGGGATGATCTAGATGGTGCTTGGTCCTGCCGTGAGGGCAGGGGACTGGACTTCTTGATCTCTCGAGGTCCCTTCAAGTTCTAGTATTCTATGAAAACATTAAGGGTATGTCTAGACTACATGCGTCTGCCGACAGAGGCATGTAAAAAAGGCTACCTGACGTAGTCAATGAAGCCGGGATTTAAATATCCCCGGCTTCATTAAAATAAAAATGGCTGCCATGCTGTGCCAGTGCAGCTGATCATCGGCACAACGCGCGAGTCAAGATGCGGATCAGTCGACAAGGGAAGCCTTCGTCGAGCGCTCCTGTAAACCTTGTTTCACGAGGCATAAGGGAACAGTTGACAAAGGCTTCCCTTGTCGACTGATTCGCATCTTGACTCATGTGCTGTGCCAACGATCAGCTGAGCCAGCACAGCGCGGTGGCCATTTTTATTTTAATGAAACCGGGATATTTAAATCCCGGCTTCATTGACTACGTCGGGTAGCCTATTTTACATGCCTCTGTTGGCCGACGCATATAGTCTAGACATACCCTAAGAGTCCAAAATTATAGAGCCAAGACAGAGAGTTCCACCATTTTGTCTTTCTTTATTACCTCCCCCAATACTTATCTTCCTATCCCCCATCATCTCTGCTCAATTCTAGTGTTGAGACAGATGAGCAGGTGAATTTGTGTCATCTGCACAGCACAGAGATTTATGGAAGACAAATCAGTTCTCCTTTGTCCCCCATCCTTTTCTCATGCTTTTTCATAGTGGGATGGGAAAGGAGTGAAATTTGATGATTCTTCCTCAAGAAATTTTCTCAGTTGTACTGAGAATAAGTATCTCTCTATAGCTGATTTAAGGCCTAACATCTAGAGCTCTGTATGGATACAATTTTTTTTATCTGTACCTGCAAAAATGAGCACAGATATCCATTCCAACTGCGGGTGTGGATATTGGTGGTTATAAAGTAAATATCCACAGAGTTATAGAGTTTTACCAATATTACTAAATCTCTGAATACTTCAACTTCTCATAATCTTTTTCTCTCCCTGTTTCTCACCACAGCCTTTGTGATCCTGTTGGTGGTGGAAAGCCTGCCAGCTCCTCCTGTTCTTTCTGTCTCTGTGTTTTCTACCAAGCCTCAGGCTTTGCATCTCTGGACCTTGAAATGAAACAATAGCCATTAACAATCCTGTCACCATGAGGAACAGCTTCAGATATAGATTTAAAAAGTATTTAATGCTAAAAAGAGGAAGACAAGAAGATTAGCATTCCATCTGTTTTGAGGGATTCTAAACTCAGGGAAATAGCAAACTATGCCTCCAGAAATGAGAGAGAGCCTTGCTGGTCAGACAAAAGGACTCTAGCACACAGGTATCCATAGTTATTAATGGAAATAGATTTCTAGCTCAGTAGGAGATGCTACAACAGCAAACTATATTGCTAAGTAATGCAAAATGATGTTATTATTGAGCATATCAATTGCAAGCTACAAGATGGCTAAAAGAGAGATTTAGTGTAAGTGAGTCTGAAAGATATGGATGAATCATTTCTGAATGGCAGAAGAACGGTTGTCTGAACTAAATAAATAGAAATGCAGCAGGCCAGACTATACCCTAAGCTTTAGTCCTGCAGGTTCAGCAGCACCCATCGGTGTAACTGAGGATATAGTTTATTATTTTGTTACTGAAGTAGTGTCTTTGCTGTTCATTATCTAAAGAGCTTGTTCACACAAAGGCATATAAGAATATTTGGAAGGGTTTTTTGGGGGGGAGGGGTGGGGAGAGAGGGGCTTGATCCTGTGAAGTGCTAGGTGGCCTTTATTCCTGTTGATTTCAGTGAAAGATAAGATCTTTTATCAACTTGCAGTGTCAAGCCCACAGTGAAAAATAATTGTCATTAGTGATACACGGGCCTAAAAAGTGTGTGTAGTTTAAATAATGACCAAACTGCTGGAGAACTCATTTCCAGCAGGCTAACATGACCCCAGGATCTTTTTAGGGTTATGGCAACATTTTCCTCCTGTTGAGGTTGAATTCTGTGTATTTTTTTTTAGAGCCTGATGACTTCGCTTTTAGCTCTCGAGCTCTTCTGCACAATGCGTGCTAGGGAATATTAAACCATAGAACCTTCAAAACCTAACAGAGGTTTTTGGGGCTCAGCTGAGAGGCATCTGGGCCCATTCAATAAATCTCAGAAGACGGAACTTGGGCTAGATCCCCAGGTGTGGGGTTATGGGAGCTAGCTAATATGAGGGATTGACAAAAGGTAAACTTGAGTGGAGGCAGCAGGGATTGGTTTGAGGCATGTAGTCTCTTCATGAAATGAAGAGATCAGAAATACTTGTGCTTAGAGAAAGTAATGAAGACCATTCCCACTTAATTATGGCCTCTTGCAAAGAAATCAGTGGCTGGTTGTTTAAGACAGCTCTCTGAAGTGAAGGTCAATGGATTTCCTACAAAGTGTGCTTAAAAGGCGATACAATAGGAGAACTTCAGAATGCGAGTGGGCAAAACTTCCAAACCCTTTGGATCCTTGGGACCACCCCCTCAGCAGAGATATGATTAATTCATGTTACTCAACTGGATCCCTTCTCTGCTAAAATTATAATTCATTTGCACTGCTACTGCCTGGACCCTCTTTTAGGTTTCTATGCTAGATCTCTTTTGGATTTCTGTGTGAGAAATTGCAAAGGGAGTCAAAGGCCTGTTGGAGACAGAGAGCAAGACTAGTCTACCTGACATCCAGTCTGAATTGCAGAAATTCTCTGTAGCTCTCCATACATAATTCCAGAGTAGGGTTTCCTTCGGAAACAGCTGGCAAAGAGTTTTGCCAAGTTCTCCATCTCCTTCTCCATATCAATCCCCTGGGATCAACCCAAATCACTTACAAAGCCAAATATTTAGTCCTCCCAATGCTCTCAAAGTACTTTGCTGATTTTTGTTAGGCCTTAGACTTTGGTATGGGTAAATGTCATTATTCTCCTTTTGGATAGGGAAACTGAATAACTGACAATATGACTAGTCCACAGCCACATTAATAGTCAATGGCAGAGAGAGAAGTAAAACCCGGAACTCCTGGGTCTAAATCTCTCTGCCATTGACTATTAATGTGGCAATATACAAGGTGGCTTTGTCTAGACTGGCAAGTTTTTCCACAAAATCATCTGCTTTTGGGAAAAACTTGCCAGCTGTCTACACTGGCCGCTTGAATTTCCGCAAGAACACTGACGATCTCATGTAAGATCGTCAGTGTTCTTGCGGAAATACTGTGTTGCTCTCGTTCGGGCAAAAGCCCTCTTGTGCAAATCATTTATGCAAGAGGGCCAGTGTAGACAGCACAGTACTGTTTTGCACAAAAAAAGCCCCGATGGCTAAAATGGCGATCGGGGCTTTTTTTGCGCAAAAGCGCGTCTAGATTGGCACGGACGCTTTTCCACAAAAAGTGCTTCTGTGGAAAAGCGTCCATGCCAATCTAGATGCTCTTTTCCAAAAATGCTTTTAACGGAAAACTTTTCCGTTAAAAGCATTTCTGGAAAATCATGCCAGTGTAGACATAGCCAGTGAGTTAGACCTAAAGCAAGGCTGATGTGTACTTTCTCCCGCTAATATTAATCTGGATCCTTTGAGTGCAGTTGAAATTTTTACATTGTTTATTACATGGAACTTTCATTTTTCTCCTGCTGGTACTAAAATACTTGAAAGAAAGTGTTTAAACAAATTCCTTAGGGTATTCTTATAAATTAAGAACATAACACATCCATCTGTGGTGATACAGGGTTTTCCCTAGGGTTACATAAGTAAGGAGTGCATGAGGCACCGCTTTTAAAGGTTTAGTAGTACAAAATATTCTGTAATTTCAATAAAACAAAATGTGTAGTGAGTGTAGCTCACCCACAGCCTGAATTCTCTAGTATCAGAGAACATTGCTGGTCACTCTTTCAGACCATGGGGTATCAGTAATCAGACTCCAGTCCATCTATTAACATTGGTAGAAGGAGCCATACTGCAACTGCATAAATTGTAGATAGTCCAAGGATATAAGCTAGGTAAAGTATAAGTAATAGGTAGCTCTTTATCCATTTGAAAAACTCAAAACTCATCTCAGATTTTTCACCACTGGAATGACACAGGCCTTTTGCAATTGTATTACTCAGATAGCAATTTTCTGCCCATGAATTCTGGCAGTGATTACAATACTAGTGATACTCCCAGATGAGGAAAAAAAATATTAGTGATGGAAAGAATGATAATGATGAGGGTAAAGTGCAAACAGGCTGAACATGCATTTGATATGGGGTGAAAGATATTCAAAGAGGATAAAAGAAGCAAACAGTTTGAACATCTTTGTCATTCTCGTCTTTTAACAAAACAGCAGGTGCTAAGTTTTTTACTTGTTCCCTACTGAAATGGTGAGTTTTTTTAAATTGATTGAGGCTTTATTAAGGAGGGAGAGAGTTGGGGATGTTTTATTTTCTTAGTTGATTACCCACTGCTATTGTGCTAATGAGTAGTTGAAAACATTGTAAATGCTGGAATATGAAAATGGGTGTCTGAGGGCACAAAAGAGGTAAAGAAACTGTGGTAGAGTTAAAGATTGCTGGCATGGTCTGGACTGATACAGAGGCATTAAGGAGGGGAGTGTGTGTAGTTGATAGGATTAACCAATAAACCCGGTTTATCAGTTAGTATTTTATGCTAATGTAAACACTAACAGTTAGTCATTTACTATATGCGAACATCCCGAGTGCATCTAGACTGGCAAGATTTTCTGCAAAAGTAGACGCTTTTGCACAAAAACTTGCCAGCTGCCTACACTGGCCACTTGAATTTGCGCAAGAGCACTGACGTTCTAATGTAAGAATTCAGTGCTTCTTGCGCAAATACTTTGACGCTCCCGCTCAGGGATAAGCCCTCTTGCGCAAGAATACTTGCGCAAGAGGGCCAGTGTAGACAGGCACCTTAATTTTTTGCGCAAGAAAGCCTGATGGCTAAAATGGCCATCGGAGCTTTCTTGCGCAAAAGCGCGTCTAGATTGGGCACGGAGGCTTTTGCGCAAAAGGACTTTTTGCGCAAAAGCATCCATGCCAATCTAGACGCTCTTTTGTGGAAATGCTTTTAACAGAAAAACTTTTCAGTTAAAAATAATTCTGCAAAATCATGCCAGTCTAGTTTTGAATGTAATTTTGTGAACTTCATTTTGGTCTCAATGAAATTATCATTTTGAGCACTAGCACAAGTTTTTGCAGGCTGGTAAGAGTTCTCCTCATTTTCTTGAGAGGAAATTGAGTCAGAGAAGTGAAGTGACTGGTTCAAGCCCAAGCGATGTGTTAGTAGCAAAGCAAAACTCCTTGATTCTCAAATCTATTCTGATTTTCCCAGTTTATGTTATACAGAGAACACTGGGAAAATGGAAGTATCCAAAAGGGAAGAAACGATTATTAAGAGGTAGTTGATAGTAACTTTGCTACAAAATAACAAACATACTGTAGAACAGGGGGTTGAAAGCTAGCAAAAGGTTATACCTATTTAAGAACAGATAGCATGATAGAAGAGAAATACAGCACAAGGCTACTACTGTTTTGAAATGACATAAAATACTTTTGAAAAAATTTCTGCATAGAGAAAGGAAAGAAATTGTCTTGCTCACAAGAGCAAGCTGACAGATTCTAATAGTATTTCACGTGCCACACACAATAAACATTCAGTTTATCTTTCCAAGAACAATACAATTTAATGTACTGCTGTGTGACATAAGAATAATTTTTACATATCTTCATATCACTGACTCTCTTGTAAGTTAATCTCAGTTCTCATCAATTTTTCACCAGCTTCACTCTGATGTTGATAAAGGAGATGGCTCCATCAAATACATCTTGTCAGGTGAAGGGGCAAGTTCCATTTTCATTATTGATGAGAACACAGGGGATATTCATGCTACAAAGAGGCTGGATCGGGAAGAGCAGGCCTACTACACGCTCCGAGCACAAGCACTAGATAGGCTGACTAACAAACCTGTGGAACCAGAGTCGGAGTTCGTCATTAAGATTCAGGACATCAATGACAATGAACCAAAATTTCTGGATGGCCCTTACACTGCTGGAGTTCCTGAGATGTCTCCTGTGGGTAAGTAGAGTATATATTGTTCATGTCTTGGGAAATCTGTTTTTACTACCATTTTAAAAAATTCATTACTTTTTTACAATATCACACCAACCTATTCAATTATCTATGAGCCACCTGCAACAATTGACTGTTTGCGGGCTTGACTGGAAAGTAAAATTCAACAAAATATTTGCTCTTCAAAAAGATAGAAAAATTAAAATTAGCTATTTAGGGATTTAGATGGGCATTTTACAGTGTAGTTCTCATTTCAGTGCCCAGAAATTTTGTTTTATAATTCTTATTATGAACAGAGAGTTTGGTACTTATAGTGTGGCACGGAGAGGTGATAATACCCTCTTTCTGTATACATCAACTCCATTATGAACATATTCCTTAAAAAACCAGTTAGTACATAAAGTGTTTGTTATGTGTTACTTATATTGGTTTGCACTTCATTTGTAATGGTCACATTCTGCCATGCAAGAACATTCACTTGGAACGAAAAGCAGAAATTGGCCCAACTTAAAAGAGTTTTGAAATTGAATGGAAGTGTAGCCTTGTAACAAACTCAGGGATTATCTTGGAATACACACAGGTGTAAAACATATCTACATACATAATCTAGTCATTTTAAAGGTCCGACATCTCTACAAATGTCAATAGGCAATGCTTTATTGGCTTCAGTGGAGTTACGCTGATTTACACCAGCCTCGAAATTAGTCCGAGGCAGGCTCCCTTAATGTGGATGCAATTAGAGCCCCAGGAAGCACTGGGGAGTAATTTGTCTGAATTACTGTTGGGAGGAGTTATTTCAAAATAGTAGCACCTGCTAGGTTTGACAGATAGTATCAACAAAAATACCAGACACACTTGACATTACATCACACTCTACATTACATCTTATTTAGAAAATACCGGACATTTATATTTTCTCATTTATATTTTTTTCAATTTGTTTCACGAACAGAAAGCTGAAATACTGGACTGTCCGGTTCAAAATCAGACATCTGGCAACCCTAGCACTGGAGTGTCCACATTACCACTATTTTGAAATAACTATTGCAAAATTTGCATTATACCTCATGGAAAGCAGGAGTTATTATTTCAAAATAACCAGCCCATTATGTGGACGCCTTGTTATTTTGAAATAAGGGGAGTTATTTTGAAATAACTCCCTAGTGTAGACCAGGGCTACTCTCTCAGGGTTAAGCTATTTTTACTGCAGCTTCACTATTTTCAGTCACCTTTTTACTAATTATATGCCATTCTTAAAGTATTAGCTCAAATAAATTTACCTGAGTGCAGTAGGAAGTAGGTTTTTAAAGTGTCTAACTTCTTCATCTCACATCCTGAAGAACTATCTTCCTTCCTGGTGCAATTTCTGCCTTTTTTCACATTGATTTATATTGTTAAGTCACGATGGATCCAGTGAAGACTTTTTCCCCCCTAAAAAACATAAAAAGAATCTTTTGGCGTGTGCATTTAAAGCTGGATTGTGTACCTGACTTTTTTGAAATTCGATAGGAAGCCCATACTAGTATCATTATATATGGTAGAGAATGTACACTGTTGTTTAATAGGAGTTAATTTCACATATTCCTTTTCTGCTTCATCAATATAAATGACTGGGTGAAATTCTCCCCAAAGCAGGGGATCAGCACAAAGCATATATACCATTTAACGCCTACTTAAATCCTCAAAATAGAGTTTAAGTGGGACTTGAGTGATGCGTAGGCTTTCTGCTGACCTCTGCATAGGACTGAATTGCACCTCCTTTGAGATTCCTAGAATAATACATTTTAAACATCTTCTGAGTTTGCATTGTCATAATGCTGAATACTGCATTCATATTGGATTAAGGATTTAGTAGCATGAAGCCCTTGTGTGGCATTTATCTTACACAGTCACATTGATGCATCGTTTATTCATATTACATAATTTATAATTAAACATATACAGCATTCATGCAATATTAAGGGGAAACAAAGTATCTCTTCCCTATTTTGTCTAAACTTATATGCATGACTAGTATTTCTTAATTGAATATGAAACTGAATGAAAAAAAAGATCACAGGTTTATAAAGTAAAATTAAATTAAACCAAAATGAAATATAGTTCTTACAGTTTTATAACACTTCACTTTAAAATAGGATTGTTATGCAAACATGAAAATTTAATATTACATTTCACAGAAATATTAGGACCCTGTCTGAGGACCACTGAAGCCAAACAGAATTTTTCCTCCAGTGGAGTTTGGATTGGTCCTTTCATGAAAATATTGGGCAGGAGAACATATTGGTGGCTTACAAATTTCTCCATGGAAATAAAGAAGCCCCCAAAGTAGGGCCTATACCAGGGGTGGCCAAACTTACTGACCCTCCAAGCTGCATAACCACAATCTTCAAAAGTTTAGGATCTGGGGTGTGCCTGATAGAGTCCTCCCCGCATCTGCAGGGTCTTGGGGCTTTAAAAACAATCCTGCTGAAGTGCGAAGACCTGGCAAGTGCTCCTTGCAGGGCAAAAGTCCAATACTCCTTACTCCGATAAGCAGAAGCCCCAGGGCTGTCCTTTCCATGAGACGAACTGAGGCAGCCACCTCAGGTGCCAGACTATGGGGGGGCGCCACTAGGATCCAGAGTGTAGAAAATTGTGTCTGTTGCTCGTGCATATGTATTCTCTCTACAGTGACATGAGAGGAGTAGAACAGGAAGAAGACAGAATTGAGATCTTTCAAAGTTTTTGCCCAAGTGAGGGGGCATGGGGGCATTTGAGCTCCCCACCTCAGGTGCCAAAATGTTGTGGGCCAGCCTTGAGAAGCCCCATCCTCACATAACGCTGTTGCAAGGTAGAGATCCCAAGATCACCCCACAAGTCTGGTAGGTGGAGAAAGGGGGTCCAGGGAGGCTCTGCAAGTCTTTAACTGTGAAACTTTAACTGTGAAACAGCTGCTTGAGTCTCACAAGGCCAAGTCTGGCCACCCCGGCATATGGAAATGTCAGAAATTATTAAAAATGTTAAATTATAGATAGAGTTATGAGAAATAATGTATTTAATTTATTTAAAATGTGATAGAATGTTTTATTTTAAACAAAAAATAAAATTCTTTTTGAATTGATCTAATGATGTAGGCTGGAATTTCAAAAGGGCTTAGTGTGCAAAAGTTGTCACGTAGGCTCCGTAAAAAGTGGAGGTGCAGAACACTTGAAAATCTGGTGCTCTGTGCTTCTAAAGCAACGAGACTGAAAATTAAGATTTGTACGCCTACCTTACTTCTGTTTCTTTACTATGCCAATTTTTCACTTATAAGAAATTCTCCCCATTGCCACATAAAAGAAACTTATGTGTGTCCTGTTACATATATGATCATTTGGGATTTTATTGTATGATAATTTACTATAATTATTTGTTTTAATCAGTTACCGTGTCCTCTGGTCAAGTCTGAAGGGGCTTGCTTTTTTTTTTAAACAGACGTTTATCAAGCATAGCCAATCACTAAAAACAGCTTTTGTTTAAACAATCTTCTCCCCAGTATTCCCTGTACAGCCTCATTTAACAGCCCTGCTCCCCAAGCACCACCACTCTTCTCAAGATATTTACAGCTTAAAAAAATCTACAAACATCCGGTCCCAAATAACCTCCTTTGGAACAACCAGTTAACCTCAGGCAGCCTTTTACCAACAAAAATCATTTTGGACAATAGGCTACCTTTTGCAGCATGTCCTAGATGACACCATATCTGAGCTCTGTGGAATCAAAATGGGAATGAGTTCTAAAGCCAAGGGTTGCTTTCTCTCAATATACTGCAGCTATCCCTCAACTTTTTAAATAAGGGAGTAGCTGCTCTCTCTCTCTCTCTCTCTCTCTCTCTATATATATATATATATGTGTATATATGGCTGTGTCTAGACTACATGGCTCCGTCGATGGAGCCATGGAGATTAGGATTATAGGCAAAGGCAAATGAAGCCGCAATTTAAATGATCGCAGCTTCATTTACATTTACATGGCTGCCGCGCTGAGCCGACAAAACAGCTGATCAGCTGTTTGTCCGCTCAGCGCTCAAGTCTGGACACTCCCCTGCCGACATCAAAGCCCTTTGTCGGCAGCCCCGTTATTCCTTGTGGGATGAGGTTTACCGGGGCTGCCGACAAAGGGCTTTGATGTCGGCAGGGGAGCGTCCAGACTAGCGCGCTGAGTGGACAAACAGCTAATCAGCTGTTTGTCGGCTCAGCGTGGCAGCCATGTAAATGTAAATGAAGCCGTAATCATTTAAATCGCGGCTTCTTTTGCCTTTGCCAAAACAACAAATCTACATGGCTCCGTCGACGGAGCCATGTAGTTTAGATGTACCCTATATGTAGATTAATATTTGTTCCTTTCACAAAAAAAGTATACATATTACCTCATTCTGCACTAGCCGCATTTTCTGAATAAGTTTAGGGTGTAGCCTCATTACAGAGGTCCAAGATGTAAGCTACTAAGTCCTAAAAAATTGTGGCAAGATCCATATCAGAGAGAAAAGGAAGAACCCTCCATGGCAAGTACAGAGGCTAAAATAACTCTCACCCTTATTACTGGGCTATATAGGAAAGGGAATCTGAAGACATGAGGATATGGATTTTGCTATGGGGTCCACAGGCCAATACATGGGTAAACATGATATGGATTAATTTCTTGCTTGTATCTGGAATTTGGGGACTCTGACCAATATTGGAATAGTGAATGAGATTAATTTTATCTACCAGTTCATTTGCAGTCATAGAGTGAACACCTATACAGCAGGGCTAAAGCTGAAATAAGGTATTCTATTTGAGCTATCTCAGTTGCTTAGGTTAAGCAAAAATAGCTTATTTCAGCTTTTGGTGCTGTCTACACAGCAGGAAGTCCAAGTTAGAACTTTCTTCCTCCAATTTCCCTTACTCCTCATAAAATGAGGGTTACAGGAGTGCTTAAGCACCACACTCTCCTGGCAAGGTGGGAGGAGGCTTTGCATGCTCCTCCACCCCCAAGCCCTGATTGGCCTGGGGGCAGCGGTAGCACACTAAGTTTCCTCTGCCCTGCCCCTGCCCCTGCCCCTGCCCTGCTAGGAACGCACGGAGCTTAGAAGTGCCACACGCTCTTGGCAGGGCGGGAGGAGGTTTCATGTGCTCCCTTGCCCCCAGGCCAATCACAGCCTCGGGTCAGGGGGAGCACAAGAAGTTTCCTCCACCCTGTAGGTAGTGCATAGTGCTTAGAAGTGCCACATGCTCCTGACAGGGCAGGAGAAGACTTTGTGCGCTCCCCCTTCCCCAAGTGCTAATTGGCCTGGGAGCAGGGGGAGTGTACAAAGTCTTCTCCCACTGCCAATGGCATGGTTACCTAGGGAGAACCTCAGGGTGGGGGAGGGGGGAAGGTGCTCCTCCACCCCAGACCAATCATGTTCTTTGTGGGGGAAGCAGGGAAGTATCCTGGCCTTGCCCCTTCTGCTTGAGGCCCCACCTCTTCTGTTTGAGGCCCTGCCCCTTTCAGTGTGGCCCGGGGCCATTTCAAAAATTTCTGAAGTGGCTCCTGGCAAAAAATTATTGCCCACCCCTGCATTAAATATATCTTAACAAACTCTTGGCAATGAAATATTCTTTGCTTTTTTGCTTTTGTTTAAGTGAAATTTTTAATTAATTTACTGAAGACCTTTTGGAATAGAATGAAATAAAAATCTTTTTCACTATGAAACCACAACTTGGGGGAGTCTGTTCTACTCTTGGAGAGACTCAGAAGCAAGATTGCCAGATCTGTGTATCACTCTCTCCAAATCTATTCTTGTACTTCCCATAAAAAACATCTTCCCCATGGGGTAATTTTCTATACAAAACCTTCATAGAGAAAAGTTTCTATCTGAGATGAATTCATGTTGCAAATGTGCTACCCAAAGCCTTATACACATGCACATTATATGATGGCCTATATATAAATAGGTTGCACACAACCTTTCTTTTGTAAACAGTCCTTTATAAAATATCTTCTTAGAAATAGACATGGCAGAAAGATACATGACATTTTCCTACCTAGAAAGTTTTATGCAGGAGATATTTTTATGGAGGGACTAATCTTCACTCCAGCAGAGAACTAGCTGCAGAAAACAGTGGTTTCATAATTCAGTAAGTCACTGATTTATTCCTCTCATGAAGTTTAGAGACTGAATTGTCTTCATTGGTGGAGTTTGAAAGTACACAAGCACAGTTAAGTTTGTGGAATTTACAAGTGCTCTCCATTGTGACTGTAGAGCTTGTCATTACATTACAAGTATTTCTTTGCAGACCTTACAAGAACCATGAGCAGTGAACAAAAACCTTACTGTTTGTGGATCTTGTAAATGACACTGTCAATATTTAAGACCTTGTAAGCTCCATTGGCATTGTTTAGAGAGCTTGTAAATTCCATCCAAGCAAACCTGGCATTAACAAACTGCACAGAATATTGAATAATGGTTATTAAATCCACACACTCAAAAGTTACGGATACTGGAAGGTTTAAACTAGGTCTCTGTATATGTTTTCATTAGAAATCAAGATGTAAAGCCTGTTTTAAGTACTGAGTCAAAGATCATAATCTGTCTAAGGTGGCAGTGAGAAAAACAATTCTTTCTCGGCACCCAAAAGCTAACTAGCCTGATTATGGGTGGTCTGATGACAAACATTAAATGATCCTAGGGAATGTATGTCCCTTTGAAACCTCAGTGTGGTCTCTCCAAGTCAGGACTGAGCTACACTGATGGGGCAGTGTGGGTTTGTTGTAGTTGCCATTTGCCATTGTGTACCTGTCTTGTGGACTATCAAATAAAGTACATCATAGAAACTGTCAAGGCAGTTCTTTCATCAGAATGAAAAATAGCAGTAAAAGCAAAATACAGTAAACTTCCAATAATCCGGCACCTTTGGGGCCCAGGGGGTGCCGGATTATCGGATATGACAGAGTATCAGGAGGTACTCTGGTGGGGGGGCTGTGACGGGTCTGCCGGGACTGGCACTGCGACCGGCGGGGGGCGGGAGGGAGGCAGCGTGGAATGGCGCGGTGAGGGGCAAACCCTCCACCGTTTTGTAGGGAGGCGGAGGAAGCCCTGCACACCCACCAGTGACAGGCCAGCTGGGGCTGCAAGCGGCAGTGGCAGACTTGGGGAAGTGGCGGGGCAGAGCAGCTGGGGTGCTGCCAGGTTGGTCCCTCGGTGCCACCCCTCACCTGAGCGGCGCTGCAGGACCAACCCGGTAGCACCCCAGCTACTCTGCTCAGCCGCTTCCCCAAGTCCACCACTTATCATTTTCAGCCATGGAAGACTTGGAGAAGCGGCTGAGAAGAGCAGCTAGGGTGCTGCCAGGTTGGTCCTGCAGCGCTGCCCCTCACCTGAGCGGTGCTGCAGCACCAACCCGGCAGCACCCCAGCTGCTCTGCCCCACCACTTCCCCAAGTCCGTCGCTGCCACTTGTAGCCTCAGCTGGCCTGTCGCCGGCAGCTGCGCAGGGCTTCCCCCGCCTCCCTACAAAATGGTGGAGGGTTCGCCCCTCGTAGCTCAGCTCCCCACTGCCGCAGTGAGGTCTGGCAGACACATCACAGGAATATAATCCCCTTCCCTTCTCCTCCCCTTCTCTTTCCTGGCCCATGAGCATGCATGGGGCTCACAGGAGCTCCAATTGTCCGGCTGCCTGGAGCACTTCCGGGTTCCAGTTGATGCCAGACTGTCAGAAGTGCCGGACCACTGGATGGCGAATAACTGGAGTTTTACTATATTAAAATATTTTGGTAAAAGGATTACACTGTAAGTCTAATGGTTACATTAATATAATTCAGGATTATGGCATATTTAACTAAGTGGTGTCTTAAACCTTTTACAGGAACTTCTGTGGTTCAAGTAACAGCGACTGATGCAGATGACCCTACTTATGGCAACAGTGCTAGAGTGGTTTATAGTATTCTGCAAGGACAACCTTACTTTTCCGTGGAGCCAAAGACAGGTAACTTTCTCAAGGTCCCCCAAAGATAAGTCCACGGTAATGCTGAGATACAATTTATACCACGTCTGAAACTCAAGACGAGATACCTGCTAGTGCAGTCTGTTGTTAGAAAATGAATTGTGGTTATAGTGCTCTTGTTTCCTGATGTCAAGAACATGTTCAGTTTATCATGTAGCAGCATACATTTGAAACATATAACCACTTAAAAATATTGGTATGTCTTGTCCCTCACTTCAGTCTCTCTTGCCCATTACCTCCACAGACTCTGTTCTTTTCCCTGTCACCACCTTTATCTGCTTCCCTTTGTTGCCAAATGCTTCACTGTGCAGTTCAACCAGCCTCCATATATCTGTGAGGCCTGGCCTTGATTGTTTCTTTGAAACCTTGAACATTTCTGGATTATCTCTAGAAGTTCTTAGGTGAGCACTGGTCCCAGGGGCATGTGAGGGCATGTCTACACAGTAGGGCTAAAGTCAAATTAAGCTACACAACTTTGGCTACGTCAATTGTGTAGGTGAAGTCAAAATAGCTTAATTCAGCTTATGGCACTATCTACAGAGTAGGCAGTCGAAGGAAGAACACTCTTCTTCCTTCAGCTTCCCTTGCTCTTCATAAAATGAGGGTTAGAGGAGTCAAAGTAAGAAGTCCTCCAGCTCAACATTGTTTTGAAATAATGGCTTTCTGTGTAGACGTGCTCTTTGTTATTTTGGAATAACATTAGTTATTCCAAAATAAAGCTGCTGAGTAGACATAGTCCAAGTGGTCAGCTCAGGATCAATACATAGCTATAAATCAACTAGGCTTCAGGATTAAATCTTGTTAAAGGTATGGGCGTTTAGGATGGTGCATGGATAGGATTGTGGATTCTCAAGGAAAATGGTTAAAAAATATAGACATTTCTTGATTAAGAGAAAAAATCTAAATTGCCACACCTCTACCTGATACCTCTTTCCACTTTTTCACCATATTAATACAAATCTGTACAACACTATGAGATTGAACTGCAAAGAATATAATTTCTAGCACTGATTTTCAAGGTGTTCTTCACACACCACAAATCGGTGTCATTTGTATTACAGGCAGTCCCCGGGTTACGTACAAGATAGGGACTGTAGGTTTGTTCTTAAGTTGAATCTGTATGTAAGTCGGAACTGGCATCCAGATTCAGCCGCTGCTGAAACTGATCAGTTTCAACAGCGACTGAATCTGGACACCAGTTCCGACTTACATACAGATTCAACTTAAGAACCCCAGGCGTCCCCAAGTCAGCTGCTGCTGAAACTGATCAGCCGCTGATTCCAGGAAGCCCGGGGCAGAGCAACTCTGCCTCGGGCTTCCTGTAGTCAGCCGCTGGTCAGTTTCAGCAGCGGCTGACTTGGGGACTCCTGGGGCAGAGCAGCTCGGGTGCTGCCGGGTTGGTCCAGTAGCGCCAAGGAGCAGTGCTGCGGGACCAACCGGCAGTGCCCCACCTACTCTACCACAGGCACTAGCTGCGTCCCCCCCCCCAGCAGACCAGGGAGACGCGGAGCAAAGCGGCGGAGGACCCGGGCCGGACCGCGGTGCTTCCAGATCAGCGCCGCAGTCCGGCCCGGGTCCTCCGTGGCTTTGCTCAGCATCTCCCTGGTCTGCAGACCAGGGAGACGCTGAGCAAAGCCACGGAGGACCCGGGCTGGACCCACGGCGCTTCTAGATCAGCTGGAAGCGCCGTGGGTCCGGCCCCGGGTCCTCCGCCGCTTTGCTCAGCGTCTCCCTGGTCTGCAGATCTGATCTGGAAGCTGATCTGGAAGCGGCCGGGGGTCCAGCCCCGGGTCCTCCGCTGCTTTGCTCCCCGTCTCCCTGGTCTGCTGGCTCCCCCAGCAGACCAGGGAGACGGGGAGCAGCTTTTCTCGCCCCGGAGGAGGCGGGCAGTGGGACCAGGCGTCCCGCCGCTCCAGTCCTCCAGGGAGAGAAAATCCCCGTTCGTAACTGCGGATCCGACGTAAGTCGGATCTGTGTAACTCGGGGACTGCCTGTACTTAAAAGTAGACTGTAACAAACACTATGATTTACACTGTGGGCCTGTAAGCATTTTCTGAAGTAGAATCTATTATATTCTGTTTCATTTCTTTTTAATCCACATACTGTGCTTATCATTGTGATATTGGTAAATATTTGCCACCAGTTGCTACACAGCTTCTGAAGTTAGAGTTTTCATTAAAGCATTTGTGATACACTGTGTAAGGCATACAGATTAAGTTCTGCCTCCCTGTCTGATTTCATTTTGTACCCCTCTCATTTCTGTGTTTTTATTCCCTTGTTCTCCCATTTTGTAATTGCTCTCCCCTTTGGGTGTCTTCTGACCCCTGATTTCCTCCCCAGAGAGTGAAAATGGAAACTTTCACAGAAAACGTTTCTTTTTTTCCCTTTGACCATGCCTTAAAAATAAGGCATTTGCTTTTGAATTCCCATGTCATCTGCCACTTTTTTATACTCACTACCAAGAAGAAATATTTTTTAAAACAACATTCTTTGTTTCAGAGGAATTTATGAACTTTTACAGCTAAACTATCATGCAAATGTCCTTACAGTCTTCCTGAAGATTGTGAGCATTAATCATTCTATTACATCAGTTCGAATGAAGACTAAATTAGTAACTTTTACCCCGTCTCTTTTAATTTGTTTCTGACCCCTATCAATGTAGCATCTGAGTACTTAGCAGTCATTAATGAATTTACCCTCACAAAGCCCCTGTGAAATAGAAAATTGATATTATCCCTGTTCACATTTGGCACAAATTGAAGCACAAAATAAATGATTTACTTAAGGCAGCTTAAGACGTCTGTGACAGTGCTTGGGAATGTAACTCTTCCATGTCTTAGTGCAGAGCATTAATCACTTGGCCATCCTCTCTCCAAGCCATTAACAGTACCTGAATTTATTGAAATTAGCTAGATTATAGAATAACTGCATTCATGTTAAGCGTTTTGTGCCACTGCAGCTATGCCTGTTTCTAAATTGGTACTCTGGTATTCAAAAAGTGTGTAGGTCAATGACTTAGGTCTTGTCTACACTATGGAGATGACCCTCCAGAGGTCAATCTTCTAGCATTCTATTTAATGGGTCTAGTGACCCCCAAATTGAATGACAGCTGAGAGCAGCCCTTGTCGATGTTGTGTACTCATTCTGTGAGGAGTAAGTGAAGGCGACAGGAGCATGTGGTCCAGTATTGTGCATACACACAGGATAGACGCTTCAGTGGGTTGTCTTAAGTCTTAAGGTAAAGCGAATCTAGCTACGCATTTTGCATAGCTGGATGGTGTACTTTATCTACATGACAATTATCTTCCAGAAAGGATGGGAAGAATTGTGACAGTAACTGTGAACGATAGAAAAGCAAGCAAATCAGAACATTTAGAAACAATTTTAAAAGAATATCTTGCAAAATTAAATGTTTCTCTTTTTTCACAAATTTGTTAAAATATAGTTTCATGAAACCTATTTGTAAAGCAAATATATTTGCACAGACATATTTAATGCAGAGGCCAAAAGGAAGAGATGAAAAAACATGTAACTAAACATTTGTCAAATCTCCAATGAAGATATATAGCCTCAAGAGTGCCTTTCCTTTATTTCGATTGTTTCCTTTGTTAGTCACAGTAAGCATCGGTAGAATAAATGCCTGCCTCTCTGGAAATCAGAGTTAGCAGCTGTACTATGTGCCAAATATGAAATATTCATAAAGTCATCATAGTTTGAGAAGGTGTATTTATTGAACTGATGCATATCAACAGAGCAGAATGGGAGAAGCACTGGATTTTTAGCTTTAAAAAAAATCAAACCATAATTACAAATTGTATGTAAATGACAAAGTGGATATAACAATAATATTATTTCATAAATTAAAGCATTTTAATTAATACATCAAAGTTACCTCATTACATGTAGTGCTTTACATGTGGCTACTGTTTAAATCAGGGCTACTCAACACATGGCTCGTGGGCCAAATGTGGCCTGCAGACCATTTATTTGCAGTCCGCGGTGCAGTTTGGGTTTATGTGGGACTCAACACAGGGCCTGCAGATGGGATCCTGTGAACATGGCCTCCACTGGGTACACACTCCACCACAGGGAGGTGTCTCGCAGATGAGGTGAGCACTGAAAGACACAAGCAGACAGACGGGCTGCCTGGAACAGACGGGTACAGGGTGCTGGTGTTTCTAGCCCCTAGGAAGGAGGTGCCGGGAGCACTGGGGCATTGTGTGAAAGAAGCTATTTGCATATATTTGCTATATATTTTCATGTACATGCAATCACACTTAAGTTGCGGCCCTCGGCACGTGCTGTATCATTGTGGTCCCTGGGGCTTCCAAAGTTGAGTAGCCCTTGTTTAAATAAATAGTGGCCAATACAAAATAGCTTCATTTGAATCCATTACTAGGATATGAGATTAATAATATCAAGAATCAAATTGGTCAGTGACAATTTCAAGACATTTGTTAAATTGTCCTCTCCACTTGGAATTTTGAAAAGCAATAACAAATACATCTTTCTCCATATCACCAAAATAATGGGGAAACAAAGGTGTATGAGAGACTGCATGGCTGAGGAGCCCAAGAATATACATTTGCCAATAACTCTATGAAGTCCATAGAAGGCGTTCATAGTACAGTGATGGATGGCAGTAGAAAATCAAAAGACAAAGAGAACTTTCAGCCCATAATACCATTGGTTGAAAATTGCTACCTTTTGGCAGGAGCAGTTGTGGGTTCAACTTAATTACTAGTGAAAAAGTGCCATGACAAAATTGATACTAATTGTCCCCCTTCTTGGCACTCACAGCAGAGATTAAAAAGATTGAATGGACATAGAAACCGACCCAGAAGTAGTTGTTTCAGACCAAGCTTCAAAAACACTGGCAGAATTAGCAGGAGCTTGCACTACCTGGTTGATGTCAATGTAAATGTTTTGCTATGAATAAACTATTTTTCACAATAAGAAAGATACTTCTATATTTGCAGATGCTGACCCATATTGACCTATAAGGACTTTCACTATTGTACCTTACAGTATACTGTAGACATGGAAATACTGGGCTAACTCATCTGTGTCTCATTATGATACTATTATTTGAATGCAAACATAATATTTATATTACTATCTTTACCCATAACTAATGTAACCAATGACATTGTATGTTTTGTTGTTTTCTAGGTGTTATCAAGACTGCCCTTCCGAACATGGATAGAGAGGCCAAAGACCAGTATTTACTTGTTATTCAAGCAAAGGATATGGTTGGACAAAATGGTGGACTATCAGGGACCACATCTGTAACTGTCACCCTGACCGATGTTAATGACAATCCACCACGCTTTCCACGGAGTAAGTGACTTTGTTACAGTTGCTACTATTTCTAAATGTTCTTGCATTCTTTACATTACATGCCATCTGTAAAATGGAGCTTATCATACTTATTTCCACATTTAAAGTGCTTTGATATCTCTGGATAAAAACAAATTTTATATCATGACTAGGTTATATTATTATTGTTAGCAGTAGTTGTAGTAGTATATTGAAAAAATCTGCCTTGTTTACTACATATAAATATTTTTTCAGATCAATTTAAGTAAAGCTATGCACAGCATATACATATATTAATATCTTTGTGCTCTCCCTGTCAAAGGAAAGATAAAAGATTTATAGTGTAGTATTTACTTGCATACACTTCACATTCCTTTGGAATTCAGCAAATTTTTTCTTCTATAGACATTCAGAGTTTCATAAGAAATCAATCTTGGAAGAACCAGAAAGTCATCTGCCCTCAATTTGCTTGTGTTGAACAAGGTGGCTCTTGATTTAAGCAAAAGGAGGAAAGAAACAAGTATATTACCAAATTCAAGCCACCCTGTTTACAAATTACATTTTATCTCATCCCTTTTCTTTCTTTCAGTGCTTTTTCTTGTAACGCCATTGCCATGGGAAATTAAAATAATGTGCAGAATGTGTTCGTGTCCAATCTGGTCTGTTCTCAAGTGTATATGAAAAACAAATATGTCCAAAAGACAATGAAAATTATATTTCCTGCCATCAACTGTTTGTGGTATTAATAGAACAACAGAGAATCTATTTCTAGAGCTGAGAATGATATTGGCTGCACACTACAACTTGGATATCTAGCTACATTGTATATCACATTCTGCTTGAACTACAAGGTTGGAATGTTCAAAGGAGAGGGAGATGCACTTATTGTTAAAGGGTCAGAAACTGAGTCCATCACAAGATCTAGCCATATAGGTAGGAGCAAGGCTTCCTCAAGATTTACAATTATAAAAATAAGGGCTAATATGCATCCTAAGGCTTTTACTTTATTCCCCTGCTATTATAGGAAATATACCAAACATTTTGTTTGCTTGAACCTTTTTAACATGAATTCATCTCACACCTTAATTTAGAGAGTTGCTGTCTAAACAATCCCACAAACCTGGTGGGAGACCGTGGAGGATATTAAAAATGATCCCCTCCATCTTTCACCCAAAAGGACCATTGTTCTGTTTTTCAGCTAAGATTTTTTGTGGTACCTGTAACAGAGATGTCAAGTTAATGTTTTAATAGAGGCCATGATCAATTATTCAATTATTGTTTTAAATTTCACAGGGTCATACCAGTATAATGTCCCAGAGTCCTTGCCTGTGGCTTCGGTGGTGGCCAGAATAAAAGCTGTGGATGCTGATGTGGGACATAATGCTGAAATGGAATATAAGATTGTGGATGGTGATGGCCTTGGAGTTTTCAAAATTTCTGTTGACAAAGATACACAGGAGGGAATCATTACAATTCAGAAGGTAACCCTGACTCATTCTTTTGTATCTGTTGTGGAGCAAGACCAGTGTCGTAGGTATAAGGATGAGACTGTATGGTTAAGGTGGGGAGGATTCTCACCTGCTGTTAGAGAGCCATGTTAGCCAGTCTCACTTTGATTTCTGCTTTTAAAAAAAGCCTACACATCATTTGTATTGAAGACTCTACTGATTTTGTCAGGAGGTTAATGTGTTTTTTTTAATTCCCAGGCCCTATAGAATCTGAGAATCTCAGCATTCATTTATAAAAAGTAGATTTCTAGCCCTCAAGGCTGTAGAGAAAAGGTGAACTGAGGGCACTTTAAGGGTACATCTACACTGCATGGCTATTTTGGGATACCAGAGATATCCCGAAATAGCTACCCTGTGTCTGCACAAGCCACCCATTATTTCAAAATATTTTTTGAAATAACAGGTGTGCTATTTCAGCATCCCGGTAAACCTTGTTGCAAGGGGGCAAGGGATGGCTTGAAATAGCGTATTATTTCGGAATTTGGCACTGTGTAGATGCAGCAAATTTCAAAACAAGCTATTTTGAAATATATTCGAGATAAGATAAGCAATTTGAGTAGCACAAATTGCATATCTTATTTTAAGTTTAGGGTGCTGTGTAGACACGCCCTAAAGGGCCAAGAGCCACAAGTCAAATAAAAAGGATACCAAGTTTATTATTTTTAAAATCTCATGATTGTTAAGCCATTCTTATAAATTTTAGGGACCCAAATTCACAAATACATCTGTGTAGAATCTAGAATCTCCATTCTGTGGGAAATTCCACAACCTATCTTCATGCTGAAGAGGTGATTATTACATGATATTGAAGTGTAGTGCCTGATCCTGTGAAGGTACTAAGTACCACCTAAAAGCTGCTTCCCTGAAGTCAAAGCAATGAGAGAATGTTCAGCTTCCCCCAAAAAATCAGTTTCTAGCACTGCAACATGACTTGCAAATCTCTTGTTTCAAGGCAGAAGTGATCAAGCACACTTCTTACATCCTGTGCTGATTTCTATTTAGCACATATTTGAAATATATTTAGTGAAAAGTTAGCCTTTTCTTTGTTCAGCAGCCAAATTCAGTGTGGCTTCTTCAGCTTGCTCATTTAATGTCTCCAAGTACAGATCTGGAAGAATTATGCCTGTCCTGGAGGGAGAACATTTGTCAGTGTCACACTGAACAATATTGAATCAGTCTGGGGTCTCTTATGATCCAAGTCAGGAGCTGATGCATATGTTTTAATTTTGCTGTGAGCCTGTAGGCATGGTACTTACACTCAGAGGCTCTCTATTTCAGTGTTGTGCAGAGTGGTGTAAATAACTGCCATTCATTATTATTATTATTAGCTCTGTTGTCATTGGTAAATTTATTGTTGAGTGGTGACCAGCCCTTTTCAGCGCTGAAAATTTGTCCTGAAAAGTGCTTCATTAAGCTTCTGGTGAATTACATTGGAGAGAAGGTTACCAAATTTAAACTCACTCTACTTCTCCAGTCTGTTAACTGTTTTGAAACCTTTCTTGAGCTAAAGAAAAGTGCCTCAGAAATACTGTAATCTTTTAACCTGGACATTCAGACTCTTTTCTCTTATAAGTGTGCTTCCAGCATCACATCAATTTTTCTGCTTTTAGCAGTCTGGCCTCATCTGCAATACCCTCACACAGTCAAATCTGCCCTTGAGGCACAGGGCAAGCTAAGGATCTTCCATGGTGCATGAGCTCCACACTGAAGTTGAACGAGTCAACTCACTGTGGGATGGATAAGTAGGGGTACCTATGCACTGTTGAAAGAGTCTCCTTGCGAAGGTTGCATACCCCACTACAGACAACATTGAGTGGAGAGAAGGACTTGGCAGTGGAGGACGCCAGAAGGTTTGGGGCTAGGATTTCATTTCCCAATCCCCTTTCTCTGCAGTCCACTTACACAGAATTCAGTTATCAGTTCCTATATGCATGTGGAGTGGATTTCTACTGTAATGACAAACACGCTAGCTTACAACTGAATCAGCCAGAGGGTGTCACTGCATGGTAAAATGACTGAGCTCTGCATAGAAGAGTAAGGGAATGAGCACAAGTCTATAACTTGGAACTTGCCTAGTAGCAATGGTATGCAGGAAGTGTTCTAAATAATGATAGAAATGTAGCCGTGGTAGTCTGGTGTAGCTGAAACAAAATACAGGACTATATAGCACTTTAAAGACTAACAAGATGGTTTGTTAGATGATGAGCTTTCGTGGGCCAGACCCACTTCCTCAGATCAAAAAGTGGAAGAAAATTGTCACAACCATATACACCAAAGGACACAGTTAAAAAAATGAACACATATGAAAAGGACAAATCAAATTTCAGAACAGAAGGAGAATGGGGGGGGGGGGGAGAAATGTCTGTGAGCTAATGATATTAGAGGTGATAATTGGGGAAGCTATCTTTGTAATGGGTAAGATAACTAGATCCTTTATTCAAACTCGGGTGTAAAGTGTTGAATTTTAGCATGAATAACAGTTCAGAGGATTCTCTTTCAAGTGCAGTCTTAAAAGGCTTTTGAAGCGGGATGCAGGTAATTAAGTCATTGAGACAATGTCCTTTGTGGTTGAAATGGCAAGAAACTGTTTTTTCTTTGTGATCCTGTCTAATATCTGTTTTGTGGGCATTGATCCTTTGGCGAAGTGTCTGAGACGTTTGTCCAATGTACATAGCAGACGGACACTTTCGGGACATGATAGCATAAATTATATTTCTGGATGTGCAGGAATATGTGTTCTTGATCTTATAACTCACTTGGTTAGGTCCAATAATGGTATCAGCAGAGTGAATATGTGGACAAAGCTGGCAACGGGGTTTGTTGCAAGGGACGGCACTAGGGTTGGTATTAGTGTGGTATGTCCTGTGGTTGTTGGTAAGAATCATCTTGAGGTTAGTTATTCATGCTAAAATTCTACACTTTACACCTGAGTTTGAATAAAGGATCTAGTTATCTTACCCATTACAAAGATAGCTTCCCCAATTATCACCTCTAATATCATTAGCTCACAGACATTTATCTTCTCCCCCCCCCCCCCGTCCCATCCCCCTTCTGTTCTGAAATTTGATTTGTCCTTTTCATATGTTTTCATTTTTTTAATTGTATCCTTTGGTATATATGGTTGTGACTATTTTCTTCCACTATTTGATCTGAGGAAGTGGGTCTGGCCCACGAAAGCTCATCATCTAATAAACCATCTTGTTAGTCTTTAAAGTGCTACATAGTCCTGTATTTTGTTCTAAATAAGTGTGTGTAACTCATTGCTCTCTCCCCCCAAATCAGAGTAAACATTAGGGAACAACATTTTCAAAGACACCTCAACCCAACCTCCAATTTGTTGACCCATAATTTAATACATTAGGGCTGTGTCTACATTGACACCCCTTTCCGGAAAACGGATGCTAATGAGACCAGTCGGAATTGCAAATGCTGCGGGGGATTTAAATATCCCCCGCTGCATTTGCATGAACATGGCTGCCACTTTTTTCCGGCTCGGGGCTTTGCCGGAAAAATTGGAATAAAGAATAAGGGATCTTCCGGAAAAGGCTTTATTTTCTGCAAGATCCCGACTAGACTGGCGCTTTTCTCCGGCAAAGCTCCGAGCCGGAAAAAAGCGGCAGCCATGTTCATGCAAATGCCACGGGGGATATTTAAATCCCCTGCGGCATTTGCAATTCTGACTTGTCTCATTAACATCCCTTTTCCGGAAAGGGGTGCCAATGTAGACACAACCAATCTGTGTGTGTAGGTGCCACTTGTGCACATGCATCAAACAATTAGATGGCATAGGGAATACTTCTGAAAAAGGAAGTTTGGTGTTCAGTGTACAAAAATGCATGTGTAACTGTGCACCTTGGCTTTTGCAAAGTTTGAAGTGTCATTTGTGCAAATCAGGCAAACGGACATGCAAAGGACAACTTGTTAGGGTAAACATAGGAGCACCACTACACTTGGCTCTGTGCTTAATATTTGACTTTCTGCTACTTGGTTTTCACACAGAATTTATAGATTTTATACGACACATAAATCTTTAGAAATTTAGAAATAATTAAAAATGTGGCCCCATTGCTAAAGGTCTAGGGTTTGCTTAATTGCTTAAATCATACACAGAACTTATGGAGTAATTAGCTAAGACAAATGAAAATTAGATTTCCTAAAAATAAGGTACCTGTGTTATGGGCCAAGTTAGATATTAAGAAAAAAATCAGAACTTGTATATGTTAAGACATAATGGGAAAATAAAAGAAACTACACATGTCATCAAAATATGTAAAGAGTGTATTATAAAATAATCTGCTCAGGAAACAGTGGCCGGTAATGCTGATTTAAAGACTAGGAAGCTAATTAATAATTGTATATGCAGTGAGATTGTTTATGGCCAATTGATCTCACCCATTTAATATGGGTATTGTCTTTTCTCAGGTTGAGATTGAAGTGTGATATTTAGAAGGGGTTGAGAAAGTTGTTTTCCTCCCCTAAACATTTGAAAACAGCTTTTCTCTGCATTTTAGGAGCACATACTCCAAAACAAGGAGTTACAGTTTTTGCAGTAGAACTTACACTGTTTATTTTCATCAAAAGTAAATTTGATGGGCATAGGCTGCACCTTTTTTAAAAAAAACACCTTTTCAGTCCTCCTCAGGTCAGAGGAGTTGCACAGGTATGATAGCAGGCTCCATGTAGGCTGATTTTGGATGTAATATTTTTCACAGTGAGAGATCATAGAAAAGAGAAGTGGATCTGCTGTTCTTATGGTTCATGCTGCCATGACAGGACCTGGGAGGACATGCTGCTGAGAATGCAGTACTTGCTGCTGCCTAGAGCCTGGGGACAGTGTGCAGTAGCTGTCTGGACTGTGTGCCACATCTCATAACGGTCAGAAGAGGCCCCATTTGAGGCGATATTTACCTGTGTGACAGTAGCTTTTCCCTCTATTTCCATTCTCCTGAGAATTGGGTAGACTGTGAAAGGGGAAGATAAGCTCTCTGCATCTTCTTCCTACTGTTTCCTGAAAACACAATAAATACCAGGATCTGGCAAGTGATATCTTAGGCAGCGCTGATATGTTGAGCTGTGTACAAGTCTTCCATATAGATCAGTAGAGACTCTGGAATTCTTCTTTCCCTGAACATTTCGGAAGAACTTCACCTAACTTAATGGAACAAGACCTACATTATGATTTCATGCATGTGCTTGTGATGCCTTACCCAGTTCCGTGCCTGGCCAGCTAGGACTGGACAGTAGGACTGGATGAACAAGAGAAACACTCGATTTTTAAATTTGTTTAAAGCCCATGTTGCATAAATTATTATTTTTATTTACTTTTGATTTTGGAGATAATTCTTTGTGATAAGAGCCACATCTTCTACAAAGCAGAGTGCTCTGTTGGAGACTGAATAGTAATAATGGGCGAAATCTGGGAAGATGGAAATCAATGGGAATTTTGCTATTGACTAACTTTAATCTAGTAAATAATAATAATTGTAGAAATGATCCATTTACTTTGCTATTGATATTTTAAAGAACTCAACCAACCAGCAAATTAAACCCCTTCCATATCACATGGCACAAATTACACATTTGAATTACTAATCTGTTCCTTACTTGCAAACATTTCATCTTGCTTTTATGTTGAAACATTGTTCCTAGCATGTCAATTTTCATTTACTACCTGCAGTTAAGACTTGAAAAATATACCAGATATGTATGAGTCAGAATATAAAACCTACAAAATATCTTTGGTCTCTTTGTTCCTCAGTTTTCTAGTGTAGGAACCATAGCTTTTCCTTACCTCATGGGGGTGTGGGAGGGTATGCGTTTTAAAGATTCTGATGTGGGAGGGATCTTATCAGTAGGAAACTTTTTTAAAAAGCTTAAAATTTTTAAGCTTATGTATGACATGGAATTACCATTCACAAGAAGTGCTGATTATACTGTCTAGTCATGCATAGAATTTTAAAACTTTTCCTATCATTCCATGTGTTGGTCTTCCTAATCTTTCTGATAACTTTTAAAAATGTGAATTCTCAAAATTCACTTTATTTTTGAAAAGGGATGTGACTCCGTTGACATTGTGAGTTTTATTTGGAGGGAACATAATTGTTGCAATTGCACAATGAACAGAAGGAACATGACTATGATTATTCTTGCTTTTGCTCGATTTTGGCATTCTTGGATGAGCCTTATCAACATTTAGATATTCATATTTAATTTAGTAAGGACCGATATTAATTAAGTACACACTCTAGTTAGCAGCACTTTGAAGGAAAGAGTAATTTCGCTACTGATAAAGTGATTGTAGAAATTATGTCACATTCTTCTCCCAAGAAGCAAATTTGGAGTTGAAAGAGAAAATCTGAGAGTGGAATGTTTCTGTGTGAAAAAGCATACACACAATTTTGTATATGCCATACTGTATATCCATTTTTAAGCATTTAGACCTAACATTAGTGGGTCGAGAAGAGAATCATGTCTACTGATTTCAGGTTTATTGATTTTTAAATTTAATATGTAAAAAGAGTGTATGCGCCCAGGCTGTTGGCAAAAGTTAAACGTACAGTCACAAAAACATCACCCCAAAGTGCAATATATTAAGAAAATGATCATACCAGTCACTTGATGGATAACAAAATCTCTTCTATCCATCCCACTCCACCTAAACGTTTCTTTTCCAGAAGTTTTGTAAAATACATAGATTTGAAGTGGCAATTATAGTAGTAGATAGGTATTGATTACTTTTTATTATTTAAATAGGATATATATTAAAGATCTTAGCAGACTTTAATTCAGTAAGAAATACTGAAAAACATTTGGAAGATTGTCATACCTGATTTTTGTCTAGTAACAAGTACCAAGAAGCAATTTGAATAGTAGATGAAAAAATTGAAAATGAGTGATGCAAAATTGGATAACTGTTAAGAGATTATTTTAAAACTTGAGCTGGTTTCTAAGAGTACCACTGGCAATTATAAAAATAGGGCTTTTAGGAGTGTGACTTTGAGTGTTAACATTCAATTTTTTTCCAGCCAGAGAATTTGCTTTCAATTCTGTATCAGAGTTTACAATGTAAGAACTTGAGCCTTTCTTGGTTCCTTTGAGATACAATGTGCATTTGTTTGATGTACTGTGGTGTTCAATATGAGACCTCAACTGGGCTAAAAAATGGGATTTCACCTCTGTAAAGTACATGATTACAAAGTTACTATACAGTAAAAAATGAGCATTACAAAAATGGGCTTACTTTGAAGGATAACTGCATATCCAGCTTCTATGATATGGATAACTTGTTTTGTAATTTTCTTCAAACAGACAAAATCCCTACCCCCAAAAATGAAAGAGAGGGAAAAAAAGACAAGATGAATGGAGCCTGTACAGGATCTAATCAGATAACACTAATGCAGAGATATTAATGAAGCTGTCAAGCTCTATTCACTGTACTGAAGGAAGAACTAAAGTATACATTGTCCTTTTAACCTTCAGTACTGATGGAGTGATTTGTAAGCTGTTGGCTTGGTATTCTTTTATTGGAAACTGTGCTTCTGTTATAGCATACAGTAATGAGGGGATAATCTGAAGGCCAGTTAAATGATGCTCTGTATAAAATAAGCATCAATACTAATTAGATTGATGGAGAAAAAAAACTTGCAGATCTTTCCACTGCACTTTTTTTCTGTCTGTCATTAGTGTCTGTAATGTGCAGTATCTTTGTCATTTTCTATATTGAAAGTTAGCCTTTTTTGAACACACATTTCTTCCAGGTCAGTGATAATATCTATTGCTTATATCAGATAACATTCTAACTGAGAGAAATCCTCCCTGATTATCTAAAGTGTATAGCTTGCTTTTCTGCTTTAAAGCCTGCCATAGATAGCACAAATGTCCTACTCAAGAGCATCTGTAAAATATATCCTATGGCAAGATCCAACTCTTAGTGGTTGATCCTACCAATGCTTCCTTCTGCTGAGGCTGCTTCTTCATCTTCTTATTTTCGGGGTATTATTTTGCTGGACATTGTACACATACATGGCTGAAAGAGTTTATAATGTAAAAAGACAAGGAAGACAATATTATCATCCCTATATAATACTTATAGTAGAGTTATGATGACCCCTATGTTGCGGATGGGAAATTGAGGAATGGTGATATTATGTGACTTGAGAAGGTTACACAGGATGTTTGTGATAGTCAGGAATTAAGGTGCAGACTTTGCCTTGAAATACATGACATCTTCCTCTTACTGTAAGTAGTTCCATTGACATCTGTGTGGCCTTCCTCTGCTGGTCCCCTGTTCAAGGTTAAATTTTACTCAATATAGAACATTACTTTTGCTAGAAAGTATTTGTAAAATTGGGTTCTTCTCTATCAGTAAACTACAAACTTGCTGAATTAGCTATCTTAGTAACTGGCTTGACAGTGGCTTTGAAAATCTGTTTTCATAGCCACTATGATAGCTAATTAGTAATTCAATCAGCAATCATATTTCCTTCACTGTTGAACAATTGTTGATTTTTTTTCCCCAGTGTATTAATATCTGGACTGAGTTCAAATCATTTTCCCAGCCAAGGCTACTGGATTGTATTTTAGAAAAAGATCAGTCAATAATTTTTAAGGATTTTTTCTGTAATTTAGGAAATATAGTCTTTAGAAAAATAAATATTTCTTCATAACATAATTTACACAGGCATAATTACTATTTTGAGCACGAGTAATTTAAGAGATATAATAATGATTAAGTGCTAAGTGGCAGACCTTTTTATTAGGTGGAACATGCATTCAAGAGTGCTTTCTTGAGCTGTGATCTAATATAGACAGAAAAAGCCAGTAGATTGATATGCTACAGTACTCTGGAATATTCTACTTAAATAAATCTGGAATGTACTTGTACGACACCATCCCCTAATCCCTCAATTCCCTTGCAACTAGAGGTCCTGAGAAATTTACCTGGAACTGGACGTGACTGAAGATTCCATTTCAGAAGGGTTTCTACCCTGCTGCAAGACAACCCCCCCTTAAATAGAGAGAGGACTAGAAGGAAGGTACTAGAGCAGCAATCACAGCTGTCCTGAAAGAGGGGAGCTCTGACTGGTTCTTTACCTGAAAACCATATGCCTGGGAGAGAGGAGGTAACTCTTCCTTCTGCGGTGTCAGTTGAAGAGGAAAAGAGAAAGAGAGAGAGAAATGGAGAGAGCCAAAGAGGAAAAGATCATCCAGCTTGACTGATTTTTTTTTTTTCAGTTTCCCTAGTCGTTAGTTGGGAAATGCATATCCAGTATGGTTTCCACAGAGTGACCCACAGGATTGGGAATTGGGAAGAATTGATGAACAGTAAATCTGGCTACCTCAGCTGCCACATTTTAGTAGGAGGAGTCAAAAAGCCTATAGGTAATCTATAGGGATTAGACCATTCCTTGGGGCTAAAAAGATATTTCTGAGATCCAAGCTGCTCTGCATATTTTCAGATCTCTCAAACAAGATATACACTGGACCACAGTGCCCACAGAAGCAACTGCAGTTGCACTACAAATAGATACCTGAACTTGGGACTGACCTGTTAGCGTGGTGATTTCACAACTAGAATCATGGAGACTTTGAGTGATTGGGTTAAGTGACCAAAAAAGAAAAAAAAAAGAGATTCATGGCTAGATCTATAGAGGATAGATGCCAAATCTAGCCATATACATATATATGTATTTAGTATATCTTGTTTCTGGCATTTTTATATTTATAATTTATTTCATAACAAAAGCTTTCTGGAGTTGCTTGGTAATTTGAGAATTTTATACTTATTTCTGAAGGGAGTACAATATTCACAGTTTGGGAAGAGCACCCATTCTTTCCCAGGAGGCACCACCATTTGGTAGCAGTTCGATTAATCCATATTACCAGTGAGGGGAGACATGGTTTCATCAAAGAGACCCACACTGGCAAAAAAAGGCCAAGAACCTCAGGAGGTAAAGCCTACCTGACACCTCTTGAAATTGAAGAAGCAGATGAGTCAGGGGGATATGCATAATGTATGATTTTTTTTTCTTTATCCTGTGAGGCCAGTGATTTATTTGTTACTTTCTGCAGGGATCTGGGCCTCTGTTCAGCAAAACATACACAGAGTTTGGGGATATTCAAGAGCACATAGATAGATATCTGTCAGGGATGATCTAGACAGTACTGGGTCCTTCTGTGAGGGCAGGGGACTGGACTCGATGACCTCTCAAGGTCCTTTCCAGTTCTAGTGTTCTATGATTCTATGAGTTAACCCATAGCTGTTCAGTACTGGAATGATCTGGAGTCTGTTGTATTCAATGGGATTCCTTCTTTTGCCTTCTGTGGACTTTAGGTCAGGTCATAAAGCAGTATCTTTCAGCATGTACTTCAGTCCCATTGTCTTGGAATGTGTGCATTCATTTCAGTGTTTTACCCAAAACAGTGTCATGAAGAACTATAATTCTACACAGACCAAAGCTGTCTCTTGCAGTCACTACTTCTCTTCAATAAATGTAACTGTTTCCCCTTACCACCTCTGATCAGTGAACAGTTTTGAAAAATAAGGTTCTGTTATTAAAAGATTGTGAGTGGAGCGGAAATTTCTGACACAACAGTGTTTAGTCAAAAACGCTGGTTCAATGCAAATAAATCATTTCATGGGAAGGTGTTGATTCCATTGAAAATTATGACACAAACCAAGCAGGGAGGCAGGCTGGCCAACAAGCTCAAGTATTTCACCTCAGTTCTGGTAAAACAGAAGTTTTCACAATTTTTCTTCTGGTGAAGAAAATTGAATATTTTACTTTTTCTTTTGCTCTTGGTTCCCTCTCCCCCTCCTCCGCCCCCCCTAAGATTTCTACATTTTGCACAAGAGGGAAATACCCTTTTCGGATCAGAATTAGTAGTGGACAACATCTGCAGAATGCTTAATTACCAGAGTTACCACTGATTTCTTTGGGAGCAGAGGTCTTCTGTCATCTCATAGGAAGTGCCCAATACATTCTAGGACTTGCAATTCGCAAGAATTAATTATGAGCCCAATTTCTTTCTTAAAAATATATAATTATTTCTGTGAACAAAGTCTATGCTCTATTATTAAATGCATTTTTCCATTTCAAACGTATTTAACATTTTTTGACCATATTTCTTTACCAAGGTTTCCTGAAGACTTAGGAAACTATTAGTAGTATTGAATGCCCCACATTGCAGTGTCACTGCCCTTTAGATACCCTAGTGAGCTGGCTTGTAAAACATATGCAAATTACATGATCTTGTTCAAGCATGGATGAAATATCTCCCTCTTATGAATATGTATTTTATTTGCTCTTTATTGTTTCACATTTCATCCTCTATCACATCCGAATCCTTGAATTAAAGGCTAAAAGAGAACTCCCTTTCTACCCATAGAAAAGAGGTCAATAAATGGTAAAAAATTAAAGGTACTTGTCAGTGTGCCAAATAACAATTAATGTCCAATCAGAAAATTGAAGGCCCAAGTGTGTTTTAATTATTAAACTTCCTGGAAATTTTAATTTAAATCTTTTTTATGAGCAACACATAATGACAGGAATGTCTGTAAAAACTGGACTTTGAATTTTACTTTTTTAACTTGTGCTCTGCTATATTTGAATTAAGCTTTGGAGAATTTATCTAAAGTTATATATTGAACTGTATACATATTTTCTATTAAAATGGAATTCCTTCTGAGCACTTTCTTCTGAGTGCTGACTTTGGCATTGATGTTAGATGCTCACTAATATCTAATAAAAAAGGGCATTTGTTTCTGTTTCAAATATATTTCCACTTGCATGATTAAGTTTTCCTGTAATCTAAAACATCTTATCTCAACACATACTACTGTTTAAGTAATGTAAGCAACCTAAAACAAAAGAGACATTTGAAACATTAAATCTATATATAATATTTTTTAAACATCTGTTACCGGTGCTATCCTAGCAATAGGTGGTACATAGTCTACAGAGAAAAATACAAAAAAACCAAACAAGCCCCAAAACTCTCATATCAATTTTGTGTCCAATTTTTCTAATGCATAATGTGACTCCATGGATTGTATTATTTATTGCAGAATTATAGACTGAAGTATTAAATTTCCTTAGTATTTGGCACTGTGACACTGCATCTGGTACCAAAACACCGTTTCCAGTGCTGGTATCCTTACTTTCAGAGGGATATTGAAAAGTTGGAGAGGGTTTAAAGAAGAGCCCAGAGAATGAATAAATTGGAAAACATGCCCGATAATAAAAGATTCGGGGAGATTCACCATATTTAGCTTAACAAAGAGAAAGAAAATGGGTGACTTTTTCATCATTTGTGAGTACTTACACAAGGAAAAGGAATTTGATAAGTATGGGCATGTCTACACAGCAAAGTTATTTCGAAATAACGACTGTTATTTCGAAATAACTTTACCAGTGTCTATACAGCCAAACCGCTATTTCAAAATTAAATCAAAATAGAGGAGGGCTTATTTCGAAATTGGTATACCTCATTCCATGAGGAATAGCACCAATTTCGAAATAAGCATTGTGTAGATGCTTATTTCAAAATAGGGGGCTTCTAGTCCTTCCCAGGGTGCCCTGGTGGTCACTCTGGGCACAGCCAAGAAAACTCCTCTCCCTCCCTGCCTCCTCCATGGTGTTCTTAAAGAAGTAGACTCTAGCCACAGTGTCTGTGCCAGCTCCAAGCCTGCCATCCCAGAGCCAGCAGTCACTGCACCTGATCCAGTGGCCCCAGCATGAGCCAGGCATCCAATGCCAGCCAGCCCTCCACTGCTCCCCAGGACCAGTCTGCCAGCTCCCAGGAGCCTGCCTGGAGCCAGAAAAGGCAGGTGCCTACCTGGTCCAGTGTGGAGATCAGGGACCTAATTCAGGTTTGGGGGGGATGCCTCCAACGTCCATGATCTCCGCACTAAATGGAGGAATGCAACTGTCTACAGGTGGATGGCTACCAGACTGGCCACTAAAGGCCACATGGAAACCCAGGAGCAGATTCACATGAAAATAAAGGAGCTGCATCAGGTGTATGCCAGGGTCACTGGGGACAGCTCCCAACCAGGGGTAGACCCAGACCCCTGCCCCTATTTTGATGCTGTGGACTGCATCTTGGGGGTCCTCCAGGTGATCATCAACCCTGGGACAGAGCTTGATGCCTCCTGCTACTCCAGCCCCTGCTGCCTCCCCAGCTACCACTCCTCCTCTCACTCCTTCTCCCCCTCCTGCTTCTTCCTTCCCACCCTCCCCACACCCCCAGGGATGCCGAGGCCCCTGCACACATGGTGCTGGGAGACAGTTGGGCCAGCAAGACCCCCAACCCTGAGCCCTGAGCTTCTCCTCCCCCTTCCTCCCTTTGCCTCCCCCTGCAGCTCCCCCCTCCCAGGTTCTCTCCTCCCCTCTCCCACCTTCTTTCCCCAGTCTTACCTCAGTTTCATTCTCCCCTACCCCAGTTTTGTTTAATAAAGAGGCTTTGTTGTAATGAACATGTGTCTTTTATTGTACAGCAGGAAGGGGGGTTAGGGAGGGGTAAGTTGAAAGACGTGAGGGAGGAATTATGCACAAGCCCTCAGTGGGGCACACCAGAGAGATTGTTACTGCCTGCAGAACATGCTGCCAGGCTCACAGTAACATGTCCAGGAGAAGCAGCAGAGTGCCCAGGGACGGCTCCAGCTCCATGCTGCAGTGTGCTGTGGTGTCCTGAGTGAGGGCCACCAGAGCACGCAGAGAAAAAAATACTTTGCTGTCCCTCAGTGAGGTAGGCAAGCAAGCAGTGAAACCTTAGAACCGGTTTCCCGGGGGAAGGGAGTCCATTTAAGCACAGGTCTCAGATAGCCTCAGGCAGCAGCCACACAAGGTAACTCCTGACCTGATGCCCTGCCAGAACCGGTTCCAGCCATCCTTAAATGTGATTCGGCGTCCTATCAGTGTGGACGCGCTATTTCAAAATAGCAAAATGCATTTCAAAATGCATTTTGTGTCTAGACGCTGTAGTGTAGACATACCCTATGTGTGTACCAAATGTGATATTTGGGAAGCATGGAAACATCAAAAGACCATTATATTGATATATGCCAAATTCTATCACAGGGCACATTCACGAAAATTTGTGAGCTAGGAATTCAAGAGGTTCAGACGTTAAAGAAAGGGCTTTGTGCATAAAGAGTCAGTCTGAAGTGTCTGAGTGAGTCTCATCTAATCCTCAAAATGACATAAATTTGTAAACCAGAGGATAAAACCCTGCTGGAAGTTTTTGAAGGACTGCAAACTTAGATGGGTAATACCTGGTAAGCTGAATGTGTGCAGACTGTTTCTTGTTTATGAAATATGTTCTCTAACTATTTTTTCCTAAATAAACCTACTGTGCTCTGAAAGCTAACTGGACACTGGGAGGATAGAATTGCAGGTTCTGGAATAAGTTGAGACTGATGGGATGATCAGAGCGAATTGTAAGGGCACTGTAAGGGTAAATCCCTAGTCTGGAGGAAGAGAGAAGAAGATCCCCACACATAGAGAAATGATGGCTGGAGGTATGAGCCATATGGGGAAGTCCTTGAGCAGATCACAGAGGTAGCAGAAGTTGAATTAACCCTGGAATTGTGACAAAAGGTTTCTCAATCTGTCAGACTCAGGATTAACAGTGACTGGAAGTTAAAGTAAAATCAGACTATAAAGAAGGAACTTCTAAAAAAAAATCAGGGGTTGTGAGGAATTCCTGTAGTTGGATATTTTAAATCAGGATTGCATATTTTTTCTAAAAATTATGCTTTAGTTCTTTAAGCAGGAATAAATTCTGGGGAGACTGTATGATTGTGTTATAAGGAGGTCAGAATAAATGATCAGAGCAGTCCCTTCTAGCCCGAAAGCCTACAAATATATGCTCCAGAATAAAATCTTTCCTTTCTGTTTTGAAATTGTGTTTCTGGCCTCCTAACTGTGAACACAGCCTTGAAAATGTGTAGCAGGTGCAGACCAGTAGATTGACAGTTTCCTAAGACTTCAGATCACCTAAAACACTAGCTCTGAGCAGACTGAGCTGCCCCATTCATCTTGATGGTTTTTGAATCCTGAAACCTTAGTAAGTTGAATAGCAATCATGTTAACTCTTTTATTCTTGAGCGCTTGAGTCAAAATACGCAACTCATGTCATACCTTTGTTCTGCTGCCCCAAGCTTCATCTACCCTCACATGATAATTTTTATTTTTCAGTGAAATATTGTCAGTGCAATTACCCGGAGCAGATGAACAGTGTTGGGACAGCACACATTGCATTGAAATTAACACACAGATAAACCAAACAGGTTTTTTGTACTAACTGAATTATATTTTTGCACAGCTAGCTCCTTATAACTTCCATTTTTTTTACAAGAAGCTGCCACAGCACAGCACCACAGAATTCAGGCACTTAGCTACACAAATGGCATGCACTTTGCTTCAGAGTTCCCAGGCTTTGCTCAGAACACACGTTTTCATCTTCAACAAATCTCTTTTCTCCCTACCTTCTATGGCATTGTTTATAGCCTAATTTCTTTCACTTGTATGGTGAGTTGTGCTAGAAAATAAGAATAGCTTTAACACTTTGCAGGTTTCTTGTTCTGGTATACTGCATATCATATCAATTCCTTCATTGTACTGCTCCAGAACCATTTCTTGGATACACTACTACCATACGTACCACCATTCCTGCAATACCATGCTATCACCGTGGATACTGATATGGCTGACATATGTGGGTTCCTCAGACCTTTGGATTTCAGATGTAAAACCAAATGGAGGTTGAGATTCAAGATAAATATTCCTGTTTCTGTAATAACAATTTAAAACAGTCCACTCCTGTATCAAAATTACAGCAGATTAAGAGTATCTGCTTAATTTTTATACTTGAACTGCTCAGAAGGACTGTCTCTGACATGATTTTTGAATGCTTTAAATCTTTACAAATGTGTGTAACTTAAAGCACAATTGTAAATCCATCCCTCTGCAGCAAAGCAGTGAATTTCAATATGAAGTTTCCAAAAGTTCAGCACCTTTTGAACACAATGGGCCAAATCCTTCCCATGTTTATTCAAGTGTATATACTGTTACAATTGTAATGTGAACTCCATTGATTTTGATGGATTTATTTGGCTATATACCAGTGTAACTGAGAGGAGAGCTTGGCCCACAGTGTATGAAGGTGAGAAGATGAGTGTTTTGGCTCTGAGATGCGCAAATATTGTTCTTCCAGGTGTGTCTAAAGATGTTTTGAAGATATAAGCAGATTCTTGTGGCAGGACATTTCTAATGCTAACTTTTTTCCCCATTGTCTGTAAAATCACACTAATTTTTTGTAAATATTTCATAGTCTCATGAATTTAATTTGAAGGAGTAGCTGATTAACCAAACTGCAGACTTAGCAAGGCTTTGGTCCCTTCATTGTTGTTTAAAAATGAACATGTCTGCAATGAAGAATGTAGATAGGCCCATCCACTATCATGATATTTGCCATCATGTGCCAGCAATGACCCTCTGACAGTCTCTATGACAAAAGATAAATGGCAACAAATCAGACGTCAGGAATGGTAACACACATAAAGCTATAGGAGAACATTTTAACCTCCCTGGACATTCAGTAACAGTTTTAAAAGTAGCCATTCTTCTATCAAGAAACATTCCAAACCAGATTACAATGAGAAACAGCAGATTTGCAATTCATTTGCAAATTTAGTACAAAGAAATTAGGACAGAAAAAGGATTTAGATTGGCCATCTCATGACAAAGGCAATTTTCCCTCTCTTGGAATTCACAACTTCATATAAACTGCTATGAGTGAGTCACTTCCACTCTGACTGAATTGGCCTCAATAACACCGATCCTACATTTGATAAGGAAGCCTCATTATTTTTGTAGATACAGACTTACATGGTTACCCCTCTAAAAATTAGTAGTTTGTTATGATCTGCGAGTCAAAGTTCTTTATATCCACAGTGACATTTGTAAATGAACGAGCTTTGCTGCACCATCTCTTTAATTGGTAATTAAATTTCCAAATAACTTTCTCTTTATAGGAGCTGGATTTTGAAGCTAAAACAAGCTATACACTGAGGATAGAAGCAGCAAATAAGCATGTTGACCCTCGCTTTCAAAGTCTGGGACCTTTTAGCGATATGACAACAGTGAAGATAATTGTGGAGGATGTGGATGAACCCCCGGTATTTACTTCCCGTTTGTATTCCATGGTGGTGTCTGAAGCAGCAAAGGTTGGCACCATTATTGGAACAATTGCAGCTCATGACCCTGATGTGTTGAACAGCCCTGTTAGGTAATGAGAAGGCTTCCTTTATATATATATATATATATGTATGCATTGTCATAGGTATGTAAATATGTTGTCATTTGATGTCATTTTGTCCACTATAATGCAGGATTATTCATTTTAAAGGAGGAGATTATTTATTTTTTCCTGTGCAGGATATGTCTATGCTATTTGAAAAGTTTACTTACTTTGACTCCAGTGTTGCAGTAATTTTGGTCAAATAATTTATTTTAATCTTTTTAAAATAGATAAACATAATTATAAATGTATATATTTTCAGGATTCTAAAACAAAAATCACTTGATTATCCAAGCTCATTATTCTGGGACGGTTGCGAAGAATCTTCTAACCATATCTTATGTCCCTGGTAAATCAGTTATGCCCAACCTATTACAGATAAAACTATGTACAAATAGAAGTAATGCACTGACAATGTATGTGTTGTAGAATGTCTGTTTATAAGAAGTACAAAGGGGAGGTTCATTTGTTTATCAAATTATATATTTATACTTGTTTGAAGGATATGTGTTTGCATTATTTCAAATTTTCTTATTCAGCTATTTCAGGCTCACTCTTTCTACAACAATATAATTATTAATTATTTATATATTATATGTATAAATTTCATGTTTTGTATAATCACCATGCCAAAATATTTTTAAGATACAGTTAAGATAGTAAATACATAAAGAGTAAACATTTCAGAATTTATTTGTATTGATTTCCCCTTATGTGCTTTTGAATTATGTACTAATAGCCCTTAACTGATAGAAGCCTTATTAGTGGATCCTACTGTAGTATGTATGAGTAACATAAAAACAAAACATTTATTTTAGTTCAGAAATTTAAAACTGAGTTTCCACAAACAATATTAACTATTTTCCCATATCGTTACCACAGTATGAATTGTCCATATATCATAGGAATGGACAGAGTCAAGGAACATATAGGGTTGCCATGTTTCCAGTTTTTTGCCCTGACTGTCTGTTATTCAGGTCCCCTGTCTGATAAAAAACCCAGAAAATACTGAACATGTGAAATGTCTGGTATTTCCTGTTTCCCTTGGAGGGAAGCCTGGTGGGGCCAGTTTTCGCCTGCTGTGTCTGGCGGGGGAGGGGGAGTGAGGAGCATGGGGCCATTTTTTCCTGGTGTTTTTTTTTTTGTGGGGGGGGGGTGAGGTGTTCAGTATTTTTTGTTAAACCATCTGGCAACCCTAGAAACATCTGGTTGCATGTGGGTGATTCAGGGGGTTACAATAAGTATTATGGTATTATGAATCATAATATGCTATAATGTCATTTGTGAGATCGAGGGATGTCTAAGGTTAACCAGTTAACTGCTAAGCATCAGCCTTAACAGGTGAGGATTACCGGTTCCAGTTAACTGTTGGGACATGAAGCAGTATAGTGGGGGAGGGGGGTCTGCTGTGGACAGGAGCTGCTCTGTTATCACACTAAAAAGGCATGCCTCCTTTAACCAGTTAACCAATTAAACAGGATTTTACATCCCAAGTGGGATCCAAGTATAATGAATCTATGATAAGAACCATATGTGGAGGGATTAGGAGAGTGGAGGGTTGCATGGAGAAAGAGGGACAGTGACAGAAAATGATCACACAAATTAAAACCCAGCCAAATCACTGTAATTCTTTTTCTAAGTACTGTATAGGTATTAATACTAGATGTCACAGTGATATCCACAGAAATTCTAACTGATCCTTAGAAAATAGGGCAATTTATTTAAAAGAAAGTTGCTATTAAGTGTTATTATTGTTAATATTATTCATTTGGAAAACACACTGAAAACATTATTTGGTGATAATTAATTATTTCACCTTTTTTGCTGTCTAATTTTTATTTACACTTATTAAAGGTGATTTTGCCACTGTGTTGTGGTTCTGTAATTTACAATGCAGCAACCCTGACGTAAAAATAAAACATGTATATCACTTGAAGAGGTGATATATGTGTTCTCTCTCTCTCTCTCTTTCTCAATACATATTAGCAACAGATTCAAATAGCTGCTCCCTATCATGTATAAACAAGTACTAGATGGATGAGTTGGCATGGATTTACTCCTAAAATTTATCTTCACTAAGCTCTCTCTGCCATGGCAGTGTTTTCTGGCAGTGCTGTTAGCATCTGGTTTGTGAAATTTGCTTTTAGCAGAAGTGCAAGGGTTAGTGTTAGTTCCAGCTTCCATCTACACACAATCCATCCTCACTGTACTCTTTTTGACTGTAAAAAGGTGAGGGTCAAATTCTCTATCTCACTTTAATCAATTTGTACCACTCCAACAGCATAAAGGGGCCATAAAACCAGCTTAATTGACATCTTAATGATTTCCCCAGGCTGAAGGGCATCCCAAGGTTGTGCAGGACTCAGGGGTAGAGCAAGCCAAATTTTTCAGATTAATCTTTTTTTCCACAGAAAATGCAGATTCAACTACATCAAAATGGTTCACTAAATCATTTCAGTTTCACCAGATTGTCTAAAAAAAGGCAAAACTCTGGAGCCGTTATGTTTCAGCTTTACAAAATAAAACTTTTATCAAGTCAAAATGACTTTTCCTCTTGAAATTCCTTTTTCTTTATTAAGTAAATCAAATGTTTAAATACTACTCAAAATGGAAATGAAACTTTTTTGATTTTTCAATTTTCTAAAATGTTTACAAAAGTTTGTTTCTGAGTTAACCTGAAACATTTTTTCAGTTTATCAGAATTATAGATGAACCAAAAAGTCAGTTATTTTCACAGCTCCACATAGGAGATGTGGTTGGAGGGGAAAAAAGCAACTAGAAATAGCCAGGGTGTGCAGATTTCATGGTAGTCCCTGACGCTATGTCTAGACTGCAAGCCTCTTTCGAAAAAGCAAGCCGCTTTTTCGAAAGAAAGCAGCGAGTGAGTCTGGATGCTCTCTTTCTAAAAAGCCCTGTTGGCATTCAAGAACGCCTTTTTTCGAAAGAGCACTTTCAAAAAAAGGCGTTCTTCCTCGTGAAATGAGGTTCACCGCCGTCGAAAGAAAAGCCGTGTTCTTTCGATTTAATTTCGAAAGAACGCGGCTGCAGTCTAGACACAGGTGAAGTTTTTTCGAAAAAAACCCTGAGTCTGGACACAGCCTGAGTGCCAAATCATGCCTTAAGTAATCAATGACATAAAACAGAACTCTCCAGTGTCTAATATAATTTACATAAGGGATCAGCTTTATCAGATTACTTTTCTTGATCCATATTGGAAGCTTAGATGACTATTTGAACAATATATGTTCCAAGATGGAAAATTGATATTGATTAAATAACTGAATTGGCTGGAAACATACATGTCTTGAAATTTAGGGTGGGATATTGTGATCATAAGATTAGACACTTCTAAGTCTTGACATCTAAGAAAAATGGACAATTTTTGATATCTAAGAAAAATGGAAAATGTGGTAAGAAAAGCAGGGGTTATCTTACAAGGTAATGAGAATTATTGAGGTTTGAAATAGCTTTGACAAAGGACCTGCCAAACTAATGTTCAAATACAATTGATACTAAGGAATTAAAAGATTAAATCACACTGCAATAGATTGATAGAATTTGAGCATAGATTCAGCACTTGTAAGTAAGTGTTAAGGGAAATCTCTTTTAAGAATGTTTAAAATATTCCTTTTTTTCTTGCTCTATGCATATATGTTGCAGTTTATGTAATCCATTGTTTTGAAAATGTTAGATCTACGGCTCGTCAAACTGTACAGTGATGGTGTTAATGACTAGAAAACCTGAGGTTTGGCAAGGCACTGAATCTCAGTTGCTGGGCAAGATTCACTGTATTTCAACGGTGACAGGTAGAGCATAGTCTCTAGGGATAGCATGCCAGCCACAAAACAGTTGATGAGCACTGCTGACCAAGTATGCAGCAATTCTGGCATGGAGAAAAGGAAAAATTCAAATAGAAAAGACAGGAAATACAATGCAATAAAAAGGAGTGTTTGCTGATATAAGAAGAGTTCTTAATGATGAAATCCAAAAAGTTTTCATTAATGCTTCTGTTGATATATTACCCTTAGTACACAATAGTGCATAGAAAAGTAACATCAAGTGCATAACCAGTCTCTGCTCCAGACAACTTGTAGTCTAAGAAGCAGATGAAAGCAATGTAGTACAGAACAGTACAAATGAACATAGTTCAATATACGTAGTACAAAGGCATAAAAATATATGGTCATTATGCTTGGGAAGTGACCTCTTATGGATAACTATTGTAACTTGACCCTTCTACATTTTTAAAAGATTTGATCAGGAGTGCACCAAAAGTGTAGTAGTTGCATTGTATGACAGTATTTGCAATATTTGGCCAGATTACGGTTAACTCACTTAGGTTATGTCTACACAGCAGTGTTATTTCCAAATAAACATAGTCCACATCTACAATGTCGAAATAATGTCGAGCTGAAGGACTTCTTACTCCAACTCCTGTAACCCTCATTATGCGAGTAGCAAGGGAAGTCAGGGGAAGAGTGCTCTATCTCGAACTAACTGCTGTGTAGACCGTGCCAAAAGTCTAAATAAGCTACTTCAACTTAAGCTACACAATTAGGGCTCGTCTACACTGGCCCCTTTTCCGAAAGGGGCATGTTAATTTCACAGGTCGTAATAGGGAAATCCGCGGGGGATTTAAATATCCCCCGCGGCATTTAAATAAAAATGTCCGCCGCTTTTTTCCGGCTTTTAGAAAAGCCGGAAAAGAGCGTCTACACTGGCCCCGATCCTCCGGAAAAACAGCCCTTTTCTGGAGGATCTTATTGAAGTAGGAATAAGATCCTCCAGAAAAGGGCTTTTTTTCCGGAGGATTGGGGCCAGTGTAGACGCTCTTTTCCGGCTTTTCTAAAAGCCGGAAAAAAGCGGTGGACATTTTTATTTAAATGCCGCGGGGGATATTTAAATCCCCCGCGGATTTCCCTATTACGACCTGTGAAATTAACATGCCCCTTTCGGAAAAGGGACCAGTGTAGACGTAGCCATAGTGTAACTCAAATTGCATCGCTTATTTTGAGCCCAGCTGTGTAGACATGTCCATAGAGTAGTAAATAAAAACAGTATGTCAAGGAGTCATTGTTAGTAAATCTAAAACTGCATAAGACCTCTCATTTTCACAATGAAAAAGTAAACTGAGGAGCCAGGGAGACTCTTCTTTTCCTCTGTGCTTTTTCTGTGGGTTGCTAAGCTGTCTCACTCTTCCTAGGAAACAATATGTTAAGCCAAGAAGCTCAATGTGTTTGTCTAAAGCACCAGGAGCGGGCAGTCGAACATGTAATTCCCTGACCTTCTCTAGAATTTTGTCCCCAGCCCTGTAGCACAGGCTAAGACAGGAGTTCTTCCAATAGTGACAGAAGTTCTGTTCTTCTCTGCTGGGAGCTGCATGAATTTGATCCAGCCATATGGCAAGCTTCCAATTGTGACTCACATTAGGTTGAATTCAGGAGTATGCTAGTCTATGAATAAATGTATGGCTGCCTTAAGGAAGATAGTAAGATATGAAAATATCTGTTACATCATTTAAGAAGACATTGTGGATGGGAACAGTATCTGCATCTCCCAGCACGGTTCTCTTTGTAACCTATATAGTTTTATTTTTTCAAGAAACCCCAGAGATATTGGACAAAAAGAATTCCAGAAAGAGGGACAATGAATGCTCTTTCTATCTAGTGAGAAATCAGTGAAAGATTTCAGCAAACTGAAGTTGAACAAAAATCAAAAGTTTTCTTAATTTTTCACTCAGGTACTCAATAGACCGAAATACAGATCTGGAGAGATATTTCAATATTGATGCCAACAGTGGAGTCATTACAACTGCCAAGTCTTTGGATAGAGAAACTAATGCTGTTCATAACATCACTGTCTTGGCTATGGAGAGTCGTAAGTTACAATTTTAAAGGTTTTATACACAGAATGAACAAAAGCTTCAGGTTCAATTATAGTAATTGCTCGATGGCATTGAATAAAATTACAAAAATTCAAATCTACGTACATGATCTTACTATAGGTAATGTGCTGACTGTGTTGTAAATAAGGTGAAAAAGAAAGAAAGAAAGAAAGAAAGAAAGAAAGAAAGAAAGAAAGAAAGAAAGAAAGAAAGAAAGAAAGAAAGAAAGAAAGAAAGAAAGAAAGAAAGAAAGAAAGAAAGAAAGAAAGAAAGAAAGAAAGCTAACCCCTGCTCTGCCTCATACCTTGTACAGTCATTTAGACCTATCTCAACTGCAGACAGGTATTTTATTAATTAAGACACATGTCCCCTCAACAGCAAATATGCTTGAGGGAAGGCAGGAGAAGGCAAGGAATCAATGCATTACTAAAATCCATGATTGCTTTCATTTAGGGATGTCCTTCAGATTGGGGAGGCATTACACCATGTGTGTCAATAAAAGTGCTAAAATTCCTAGAACTAGATTCTGTCTTAACACTATGGGAATTGCAGGGATATTCACTTGGGTGGATAGATGATACTTGTCTTATGCTTCCCACAATTACAAGGAAACCATAAATTCTGTCATGGGCTCCCAGAGCCTAATCAACTGCATTACTGAGGGGAATTAACTGAATAAATGTGTCTCATATCCATTCTAATCATGCCCCATCCCAGGCGAATGGTGCTGTGCTAGCAGGCTGGCTGTGAGCCCACAAAGAGGTGGCAGGGTTTTCCTATCACCTCATTTCCACCAATCCAGGGACGTTTTGCTCCTGAGATGTATATACTGGAATGTGAATTTTACCCCATAGGGAAATATGGTCCCAGTGAAGTAAATGGCAAAACTCCCATTGTCTAAAAAAGGCCAGGATTTCTACCCTCGAGTTTTTCATTATGTTTCTAGGGGATATTTTAATTTGTTTAGACAGGTTTAATAGGTTTGTGCAAAAGGAAAAAATGCAAATGAAAAGCACATTGATCCAAAAAATAACATGTAAGGAGTCTGTGTCTCTTGATTTTGCACAGAGAACCCAGCCCAGATTGGGAGAGGTTATGTGGGCATCACTATTCTTGACATCAATGACAATGCGCCTGAATTCGCCATGGACTACGAGACCACTGTCTGTGAAAATGCTCAGGCTGGCCAGGTGTGGATTGATACTTCTGGATTCTTTATTCACATTGGCTAAATAGTCATATTTAAAACAAAATGACGTCTGCTTGAAGATAACAGCTAATCTCTTATGCCAATACAAATGACACTTTGGAATTGTCACGCAGCATAAGCGAGCCTAAAAATACCACCTACGGGTACGTCTACACTTGCTCCCTAGTTGAAATAGGGATGCAAATGTAGGTGACCGAAATTGCAAATGAAGCGGGGATTTAAATATCCCATGCTTCATTAGCATAATCTTGCCCATGCGCTATTCCGCTCACCATCTGATTCGAATCAGGAAGTGTGCTCTGGGCTACGTTAGTTTGAATCAAACTCCTTGGTTCGATCTAACGTTACTCCCAGTGATCTCTGTAGGAAGTGATGTTCAGAACTTTGCATGTCTGAGTCCTAGACCCTCTAAGGGTGTGTCTACACTACCCTGCTAGTTCGAACTAGCGGGTTAATGTAGGCATACCGCACTTGCAAATGAAGCCCGGGATTTGAATTTCCCGGGCTTCATTTGCATAAACTGGGCGCCGCCATTTTTAAATCCCTGCTCATTTGAACCCCATGCCGCACGGCTACATGCGGTACGAACTAGGTAGTTCGGACTAGGCTTCCTAGTCCGAACTACCGTTACTCCTCATTCCACGAGGTTCGAACGAGCAGGGATTTAAAAATGGCGGCGCCCAGTTTATGCAAATGAAGCCCGGGAAATTCAAATCCCGGGCTTCATTTGCAAGTGCGGTATGCCTACATTACCCTTCTAGTTCGAACTAGGAGGGTAGTGTAGACATACCCTAACACTCCTAAAGCTTAAATGGGATAGCCTATGTTTGGCTGAATTAGGAAAAAGGGGTCTTTGGAACACATTGGCCCCATATGCAGGTTCTTTTGTATTGGAATCTGTTTAGTATTGCCCTCTGAAGTCCTGCCTTTGAGAGGTTCTGAGCATCCCTTCCATTGACTGCGACTGAAGTTGTTTGTCCTTGATTCCTCTGAAAATCAGACCAAAGAGATCCATTTATATTGTTCCATCCCTACACTATAGGAAGTTGGAGGCAGAAACTCAAAGCACCCATGCACAACTCTGGATGCAATGTTCCTCCACCTCTGTGCTTTCTCCGAGTGTGTCAGCCTTCTGCCTTTTTCACAGAAGGCATCACTTGCTGTTCTGTCCTTTTTTTTTTTCAAAATTACAAAAAAACCTAAAACTACAACAGAAACTTGAATGGTTAGTTGTATCTACTCAGGAGAGCCCTAAACCTGAAATAGCAGGGGTCTTGTAAGCAATGAGAATTAACAAGGACTCTCCAAATTGTATGAGAACATTTGCTACCACTGTCCCTGGTTCTAAGCAACGAGTCAACCAGATACTCACTAATTATAAACAACAATGACACCAGCCTTATCTTCTATATTGTGCATTGTTTGCTATGTTCAGCAAATGTTGATTAAAATAATACACAATTCTGTTTTATTCATCCTAAATTAACTCTAAATACTGGAGTTTACTTGTACATGTGTGGTTTGCAGACACAATGTGACACTAATTGCAACCCACAAATAATTGTGGGTGTCTTTTCCCTCTTCTTCCTAGGGAACAGATTATATCCACTATTACTTTTGCACATAAAGTGTCTCCTTTCCAACACCATAAAATGCTTATTCCTTGTCTGAATGAGTGGTGATATATTAGATCTTAACTTGTCACTGAATGAATATTGGCCATATAGTGCCTCGGGCGAGTGCAGTTTGGGGTAGGAGAAGGAAACGGAAAGCATTTATCTTGCACCGTTTTCTGTTGGGAGATGGGAGATGGAAAATAGTGGCATCTAACATTGTTTACAAGATTGACATGATAGCACAAGATGCAAATCAGGTGGCTGAAGGTGCATGATAAATGTAGTTTTTCTTTTCATCATGAGCATGGCCTATATAGGGCATGTATGTATATGCTTCATTATATTACATAAAATGTAAATCCCAATATAACTTCCAACTGACTCTCTTTCCAGGTAATCCAGAAAATCAGTGCTATTGATAAAGATGATCCACCCAGTGGTCACCAGTTCTACTTCAGTTTGACAGCAGAAGCAGCAAATAACCACAACTTCACTCTGCAAGACAACAAAGGTAAGAATATAAATATGATTGGGAAGCATAAGTGAGCACTGGCTGACTGTCAGCCTCTTTTCAGACATTGTGATTATCCTTTGGGTGAACTTCCCTGTCAGTGAGGACATTCATTAAACAGCAGTCAGTCCCCAAAGTCATTTTTACCTATAGTTTATCTATCAAGAGAGAAAAAAAACATGTTGTTTAAATCATTTTGAGCCTTGAGCTAAACACAGGACTTCAAATATTTTTTTCCAAAGTGACTTTTTTCACCTTTTTTCTGTATTTATAGGTCTTTATTCAAATTAGATTTAACCTTAGGGGCAGTGGTTGAAAAATGTCTTGGGCCTCATACTTTATTAATATATAACTTGAGGCCTAAAGAAATGAGCCCTAAAAACATGACAAAATGAGCATTCCTTTGGGGAAAGAGGGGAGGGAAACACCTTTTCAACAACTACATCAGCCCCTTAGAGGTGAAAGCTGAGTGTTCATTTTTTTAGGCTACCCACATTATTTACTCATACTGTCTACGGGTGTATTTCCCCAAAATTCTACATAAAAGATGCCAATTGGCATTGCATCCCCACTGGTGAAAAGAGATGATCATATACCCCTTATTGGTGTTCTCATTAGTTGCTGTGTATGTATAGCATCTGGACATTGTAAGTCTGCTTAGATTGTGGTTGAAGCAAATAGAATAAAATAGACTGCTTCAATTCTCTATGTGCACTGCAATGTGAAATGAAGTAAAATCTTGCTCTTGTTAATAAAATGAATGATTAAACATATGTTGAGGAAAAGGCACTATTTTTATGAACCATTTTTCAAATGGCATCCACACTTTGATCCACCTTTTGTCCTGAATAAAAATAAGAATACAAACTAAATATACAGTAAAAGCTCCCTTGTCTGGCACTCAAATAATCAGAAAATTCAAGTAGCTGGTATTTCTGAAATCTCCCAATACACATCTTCAGTCTAGTAACTGGGACTCGAATACTGCCTAGTGTGTTATGCAATTGCATATTCTGCACACTACTTTTATGCAAAAGGGGCAGAAGTAAGCAAGCTGAAATCAGGGATTTATTCAAAAAAGCAATTTTCAGGATGGCTGTGTCTACACTGGGCCACTTATTCCGGAAAAGCAGTCGCTTTTCCGGAATAAGCTGCGAGCTGTCTACACTGGTCCCTTGAATTTCCGAAAAAGCGCTGATGAATTACTGTAAGAAATCAGCTGCTTTTCCGGAAAACCTATGCTGCTCCCGCTTGGGCAAAAGTCCTTTTTCCGGAAAACTGTTCCAGAAAAGGGCCAGTGTAGACAGCACAGTAGTCTTTTCCGCAAAAAAGCCCTGATTGCGAAAATGACGATCAGGGCTTTTTTCCTGAAAAGCGCGTCTACATTGGCCACGGACGCTTTTCCGGAAAAAGGGCTTTTCCGGAAAAGCATCCTGCCAATGTAGATGCTATTTTTCTAGAAATACTTATAACGGAAAACTGTTCCGTTTTAAGCATTTCCGGAAAAAGGTGCCAGTGTAGACACAGCCGATGTGTTGTAGGCTCATTACAGATTCAGACCAATCTCTTACACCTTCTACATCTATGATGATAATTGATTTTCATAAAGGTGACCCTGAGGCTTTGCAAGATCCTAAAGTGCCTTCTAAATAATCAAAGAAAGATTGCATTATGTTCCATATAGTTTTAGAATTAAGTGTACTTTTAGTGATCTGGGTGTACACCAGGCGCACCCATAGTGATATGCAGTGTCACAAAATAAAATGCTACAGGTTGGACCTCTCTGGTGCAGCACCCTCAAGACCTGAGTGGTCCCAAAGGAGGGAGTGTGCCAGAGTAGGAGAGGTCAAGCTTTGGGCTCTCCTGGGACTCCCCTCCTGGCCACCGGCCTGGCCCGTGTGCTGCCCCCAGCTGATGGCAAGGCTCTACTCCCAGCTACTGCCCAGCTCTGGCTGGTGGGGCTTCCTTCCCCCTGACTGACGGTGGCGCCATGGGCACAGCTGTAGCTCTGTGTCTCCAGTCACAGGGGCTTCTCTGCCCCCGGGCTACAGAAACTCCACACTCACAGCCACAGGGGGTCTTTGCCCCCAGGCCTGTAGGGCTCCCTTCCCCTGGCTGGCACTGGCTCTGTGCTCCTAGCTGCAGGGACTCCCTGCCCTCGGCCAGCAGGGGCTCTCCCTCCCTGGCCAGCAACGGTTCTGGGTCCCCAGCTTGTGAAGCTCGATCTAAGTTGGTGGGGCTTCCCACCAAGCCCTGTTCTGTCTGCCAGATGCTGGCTGCACTCCCTGTCCCCAAACCACTGGCTATCCAAGCAGCCTGCTGGCTGAGCTTCCTGCCACTAGCAAACTCTGTGGCTGGGGCTCTCTGGTCCGGGAACATCTATTCATATAATCAATGCACAGTTACAGAGCCTGTAAAATGAGAACTGAAATATGTGTTAATATATTCTATAGCTACATAAAGTAACAAATGAAGCACAAACTTTTTTTTGTCATTTATAGTGCTCCCCCTTTTGGGATTGTGTTTCAAGAATGTGACCCTGCAAGTTGGATTAAAGTTTATAGGCAGGCCTCCACCCTTCCAGAATCAGTCTTACTGAGAAAAGGAGACCTGAATAGGTTTTTATGAGCTAGAACTATAATGTATAGCACATCATACTATTGCAGCCTCTTATAGTGCAATGGCAAGGACACTCAAGTAAATACAATAATAGAAAACTTAAAGTCCATCAGAAGGAAAAATGCAATTTTACGTGTGGACTGATCCTCTATAAATTCTGTGTGTCTTTCTTACACTTGCCTTTTTTTTTCTTTTAGACAACACTGCGTCGGTGCTAACCAGGAGAAATGGATTCCGGAGACAGGAACAGTCTGTTTTCTACTTGCCTATATTCATTGTGGACAGTGGCTCACCTTCCCTTAGTAGCACCAATACCCTCACTATCAGAGTGTGTGACTGTGATGCTGATGGCATAGCCCAAACATGCAATGCAGAGGCATACATTTTGCCTGCAGGACTTAGTACTGGCGCACTTATAGCAATACTCGCATGTGTCCTGACATTATTAGGTATGTCCTTGGAGTATTGTTCATTTTCCATCCAAAGAATGATAGTAACAACCAACAGTCACACACCCACACACATACACTTCTCAGCATATTTATTGTTTATCCTCAGTTTTCTTTAGGCTAGAAAAGCTAATATTCCAGCAAGAGACATTTTATAATATGAGCCACACAAGGCTGTTTAGCATGCCTATTCAAACTAAGTACATTATGTCAAAGCTAAGTTGCCAAAAAGTAATGGTAGAAGGAATAATATCAGTTGCATCTGAAACAATAAGGATAGATAGAGCAGGTGAAAAAAATGAATTTGTGGAAATAATTCTCTTTTAGAACATAATATGCTAATCTATAAGCAACTGATTGTTTTTTTTAAAAAGATATGATTCATTTATAATATTTATTGATTTGCAAAGAGAAAAAGCTATACAGCAAATGCCAGAGATTATTTTTTATGAGAATGAGCATATTTAATAGAGTAGCATTTGAATGACATGCCTTTGTTATACATGCAGCTGTTAGCACAGTTGGATTTTACAAACCATGGGAAAACTGAGACTAGATAAGGAAAGGAAGAAAACTGATTTGGAAATTGTGAAATCACACTAAAAGCTTAGTTGGCTCAGAATTTCTCACTTTCCTGTGGAGACTGAAATTGACTAAGAAGTGACAGGGTTAAAAGGCCAAAACTGTGGAGTCAGAAAGGGAACTAAGAAATTTTTCTCAACTTTCATCCCAGTGCAGGATTTGTGTCCATTTATCCTTTGACGCAGAGGCTGTCTGGTTTGACCAATGTACATGGCAGAGGCGCATTGCTGGCACTTAGTGGCATATGTCACATTAATGGATGTGTAGCTGGATGAGTCCCTGATGTTGTGTCTTATGTGATTAGGTCCTGTGATTGTGTCTCTTGTGTAGATGTGTGGACAGAGTTGCAACATGGTCTGTTGCAGTGTTAGAACAATGAGTCAGGGTTTCTGTGGTATGTTGTGTGGCTGCTGGTATTTGCTTCAGTTGGGTGGTTGTGTATAGGGAAGGACTGACCTGCATCCCAAGGTCTGTGAGCGTGAGGGATTGTTTTTCAGGATAGGTTGCAGATTGTCAGTGATGCACTGAAGGGGTTTTAGAGCTGGAAGGTGTAGGCCAATATGAAGGTTGGAGTGTTTCCTGTTTCTGGTGTTTTAAAATTGTGACAGAAAAAGCAAAGAGTTTTTTCAAATTTGCTCTTTACTTATTTTACTGTACTTAAATTGCTCCTTCAACAATTAATAACAGTATGTAAAGTTAAAAATGGAATGGAACTGTATGAAAAACAATATGATTACCCTGATCATCAGCAGGACTAAAGAAAGTTCCTGAACGCTCGCCTCCCTCATTTGTACACTGGGATCAGTGATTAACGGCCAGATCTTTATCTGCAATGGATTGGCATTGCTTGGTTGTAGTTGACAGAGTGAGGCAAGTTTGTACAACTTAAGATCTGGCCCAAAATACTTTACAGTAGTATACATTCTATAGTCACAGGAAACCACTTCACCCAACACTGACTTATTTCTAGCATATAAATAAATGAGTCAGTTATTTTCAAATGTCTCTGAAGATATACCTTTGTTTACAGGATTGTTATGTGAGTTTGTGTTTTTAAACAGGAGATTGTGTTTTTCCGGGAAATCACTCAATAGAGACCCAAGCAGTTACCGGGCAGTAACTTGCTTATTCTACTCAGTAGAATGGGATTGCAAGGCAGCAGATATCTCATGGCACCACAGTGTACCCTCTTGTCATTTTGAGACTATGCACAAGCAGGTAGTTGTTCAGTTAATTAGCTAAGAAGAGAGGATCTCCAAATATATTACATAAATAATTTGTTCTGCAACAGCATATGAGGAATATGGCTTTTGATGTTAGGTATCAAAAGAGTTGACATTCATTGCATTCTGTGGGCTTTCAAGACTAACGTTTTGAAGATGCCCATAAAACTTACTTTTACTTGATTGTATGGATGGACAGCCAACACCAGCAGTTGCACTGCTGAGCCTGTTACCACTTTCCGCCTACAGAGTCACATTTGAATATTTATGTGCAAAGCTGAAGGTGGTTGTGGCACAGCTGGGTTTGAAGATGCAACCTTGTATGAATGCCAGAATTATAGCCTCTGAATAGAAGGGCCAGAGGGATGAACTGTTTTCTCCCTAATTTGACTAATGAAGATTGAATTCCAAACTCTGTCCCACAAGAAAGTTCCAATACTTAGTCAATTAGAAAAGTTGCACAATTATCAACTCTGCATCAGGGCTGTTGTTTTCAACTAAAAAATATGGTTGCAATATATGCTACAAAGAGCATATGAAAAGTACCATGCTCATGTGTCATTTACTATATACTGTACATAATTCTTTTAAGAAATAAGAGAGGAACTCTTTAACTCCTTGGAAAATTAAATGGTAATTTCATTCAATATAACTTATTTTTCAATTACCATTTCACAGATACAATAATAGTTGTTTTATAATAAGCAATTAACGTAAAGTGTAATATGCATATGTTAAAGCTCAGAAAAAGAAGTATGTGCATGTTTATACACATAACTTATTTCCAGAGCTCAGGAGTTTCCATTATATTGAAACAGTAATGAGGCAAAGTCAGTCTGATTAGTAACATGCTTTCCCTTCTTTTAGCTTCCTTCATCAGCACCCAGTTTCCTAGCCTATAAAAAAAAGTCTTTGCTTCTCATTGTACACCCATGTATCACTTGTTCTACACCCATGTATCACTCATTTTACACCCAGGTACAGCTATTTGCAGATCCTGTTAGCTGCAGCTTTCTCTTCCCAGCCACTGGGAGATAAGGGAAGCGGTGCCACTTCCCATGGCCTCTATTAGTCAGGAATGGTATTCTGTGGCCAGCGGAAACTGACAGCATCTATACTTGTAGATGCACAAGTAAATAAAGCATCTGCCGGCCTACAGAGTCACATTCAAATATTTATGTGCAAAGCTGAAGGTGCTTATTACCCACCCCTCTTGTACACGTGTCTATATGCTGTATTATATAATAATACATTGATTAGATGTCCAAAAAAATCTTATATTCTAAAGATATAAAATGGACGCAGAATGTGAAACTGACTCGTAGAGAGATTATGGTCTATATATTTTTAAGTAACTGGTGTTTTGGGATGAGTCAGTATTGATTTACCCAACCTCTAACACCTTGAATGATAGCTGATTTTCAGATGGTGCCAAGAACCTGCCCTCTGAAAGTCATCCTCTACTAAACCATCTCAAATTGGACATACGTTACCACTCACATTTGAAATTTTAAGCCACATTGATTTATTCAAGATCACCCAGAAAATCTGTGCAGATCTGGGAACAGATCTCCTAATCCCAATCTGCTTTAAGCACAAGATCTATCTGATTGCACTAGTCATGAGAGTTGTTTGAATTAGAAGGGCTACTGAGGTACTTCTTAGAAGGCTGAAGGTACCCAGCCTTTAGCTTCAGGATGCATACCATATCCAAGGCATGAACCAATAATTTACTAATTCAAAGACTGATATGGTTTATTTCTATATTAGATCACATGCTTAAGGGACTATTATATGGCAGTGACTATCTGAGAGTATTAGCTACATACCATTCTGTACAGCCGTTTGTGGTCTTTTTTTTTCTGTGTTGGCTGTATTACATATTTACAGTGATACTGCAATTGCTTTGAGTATAAAGTGCAAGTCTAGAACAAAAACAGAGACAGGGATACGTGCCGGGTGATAGCCTTCTAAAGAAATTGAGAACTTCAAATTTACACACATTGGTAAATGGCTTTGAGAGGCAGTGACTTAAACTGAATTACTCTTGGGACTGGTCTACTCCTAGTTTTTGCACTGACTTGAAGTCTATTTATTCAGAAACAAATTAAGGTTAATAAGTACAACTCTTACAGTGCAGTGATAGAAAGGTGTTAATATCAGCATAATTGATTTTGACAAATTTATCCAAACAAACTGTGCTGATATAAGTACATTTAGACCTGTGTAACTGCATCCATATAAGGCCATTATAATGATTTAACTCAACTGGTTTTTTTTAACCAAATGTAGGTAAATGGGTACATAATGTGAGTGTAGTCCTGGCTGTTAGTTGTTCCAGTTATTCATGGATTAGTTGTTTGTAACAATTGTGATTAGCTGCTTTGTTTATTAAATACAACAACTAGTGATTTTGCCTGTCATGTTCTTCTCTGTGTGGTTGTTTAGAGTTAATATGTGTACCTAATACTTGCACTATACCTTTATTTTTACTTTTCAGTCTATTCAGTTAGCTTTTCTAGTCATATTGTCAGGCACTCCTGTACTGCCTTGATCACTGTTTCTGTGATGAACATGGGAAAGGAAATAGGACATAATGGGATGCAGACTACCTTTAAAGTCAGATGTGCTTGCTTTAGGTATCACAGATATTTGGTTTTGACCTGTAACAATCTCCACAGTTTCCTGCAATGCAGCTAGGGCTTTGTTCATTTAGACGTTAAACATTATTGTTCATAGCTGCTGGATTAGTTAGAAAGTGATAATCTCTTAAAGCTATATAAATGCTAAAATGTTTAACCTTTTGAAAGACTTTATATTTTTCTTGGCTTCAAGCAAGAATGGGATGTACAAGACATACCACATAAAATATTATTTTATCTTGATTTTTATTGTTCCTCTAGGCAGGCATATCTACTAAGTTTCATATTTTTCACTTATTAGCAGGTATTTAAATCCCAAAATGAAGTCTGCTCGACATGACAGGAGTGTGAAAACACATTTACACTTGAGTAAAGGAAGTGATTAGATGCTTGTTATATGGCAATAAAAATTGTCACACTAACGTGGTAAAAATATAAAGGAGAACTAAAAGATGGATAAAACCCTTAGTTGTGTCTCCAGTGATATTAAATTAAATCACAAATTTATCACTGATAGCAACATAATTTGTATTTCATTTAAAAATGTCATTTTTACTAAGAAAACTGGATGAGAGTGAAATGTAACTATTTTATCTAGGAATATTATATTGCTTATATAAAAAAATTGCAAACTACTCTAAATCCTTTTTAAAGATCGAAATCCTAATTTTTAACACTACTTATATAAATGTGGCACAGAAGATTATGTCCCAAACCAATGCTGCCTCAAAGTAATGTATGTCTTTCTTGGGCCAATAGACGTCATGGAAAAATATAGGCTGATACAGCAATAATTCACAATCACAAGGCATCTGCTAATAGACGGATCATTAGATTTGTGCCTTGCAGCTACTGCATGAAAAACAATTTATTCCTTACTATATTTATCAAAAAGAGAAAACTTCAGGAAAACAACTTGTTTTAGTCTTACTGTTAGAAGACACATGTAATGTCCAGGAAGGAACTGCTATGACTCCACTTGGAAGTTTGATTGTGCTGTAGGCCAATTTGACACTGGACTGTAAAAAAATATATAAGAAAGATGTTGTGGTCATTCTAAATAGAAAATGAGTCTGAATGGCTTCGACTTCCTTAGGTATTTTTATCTCCTGACCCACATGTTAATTATGTCCTGTGTGTACATTGACATCTTTGTAGAAAATACCTCCCTGAAAAGATATTCTTATAAGGATGATAGTTCTGCATTATGTACTGCATTGATATCACACATGAGAATACTTGGGGACAGTTCACATAGGTGGGCAGGGACTGCAAGGTTGTTATTTATGTACAGGCAGTCCCCGGGTTACGTACAAGATAGGGACTGTAGGTTTGTTCTTAAGTTGAATCTGTATGTAAGTTGGAACTGGCGTCCAGATTCAGCCACTGCTGAAACTGACCAGCGGCTGACTACAGGAAGCCCGAGGCAGAGTTGCTCTGCCCCAGGCTTCCTGGAATCAGTCGCTGATCAGTTTCAACAGGCTGAATCTGGGCGCCAGTTCCGACTTACATACAGATTCAACTTAAGAACCCCAGGCGTCCCCAAGTCAGCTGCTGCTGAAACTGATCAGCGGCTGATTCCAGGAACACCCGGGCAGAGCAACTCTGCCTCGGGCTTCTTGTAGTCAGCGCTGGTCAGTTTCAGCAGCGGCTGACTTGGGGACGCCTGGGGCAGAGCAGCTGGGGTGCTGCTGGGTTGCTCCAGTAGCGCCGCTCCTCAGCGCTACTGGACCAACCGGCAGCGCCCCAACTGCTCTACCACAGGCGTCCGGAGAAAAGCCTGGTCTGCTGGGGGGTGGGGCGCACTAGCTGCGCCCCCCACCCAGCAGACCAGGGAGATGCGGGCAGCGGGACCGAGATGCACCGTTCGCCCGGGTCCTCCGCGGCTTTGCTCCATGTCTCCCAGGTCTGCTGGAGACCAGCAGACCAGGGAAACGGGGAGCAAAGCCGCGGAGCACGCGGGCAGTGGGACAGCCCAGGCACGCCGCGGCTGTCCCGCTGCCGGTGTCCTCAGAGTCTTTGCTCCCCGTCTCCCTGGTCTGCTGGTCTCCAGCAGACCAGGGAGACGCAGAGCAAACCCCGTTCATAACTGCAGATCCGACATAAGTCGAATCTGCGTAATTCGGGGACTGCCTGTATTTAGAACCCAGAATATGTCTTTGGATTATTTATGTCCAAGTTATATTTCATTATGTAGTTTCTTAGTTCAACTACTCTAATTATTGTGGCATTCCTTCCTATCACCATAGGTCTGATGATGCTTGTGTTTATATTATAAAACCTTATGTTCAGTGTTTTGTATTTTGAAACAAAATATGAAGAAGCATGATATGCAAAGAATCAGCCCAAAGGAGAACTGAGTTCTTTTAAACCAAAACCAATCTAAATCAGCTTTCAAGAACTTTTCAAGAAGTACATGAGTGTTTGTGAGGTGAAAACACTTTGTATCGTGTTTTTTTACAAACAAATATTTGTAGGAGAGTTTAAAAATAGCACCAAGGCACAGTGCTATGAGATGGAAGAACAATTCTGCCACTGAATATATTGTGATTTGTACAAACTTAAGTGTACATTCCCTTCTTTGGGCACACTGTAGCTCTCACTAATTCCATTAAAGTTATTCAGATGCCTCAATGTTGAAATAAAATAATAATTGGGGGTACGTTCTGGTCTGGCAACATCCATGGTCCAGCCTGGAGAGCCCCGGTGTGCTGCTGCCTAGTAGGACTGGGAGCCAGAACAGCAGCGACTGTCCAGCACAATTAGCAGGGCAGTGGGACCAGCAATATGTGGGAAGCTGACTGTGAGTCTGCAGTCCAGGCCTGGGGGAGGACCAGTGGAAGGGGGCCCAGAAATGATCTCCTCTGATCCACCAAAATCCTTCATCTGAAACCAGTCAGGTCCTGAGGGTGCCAGACCAGGGAGGTCTAACCTGTATGCACTGTAGGCCCTTTGAATTATGTTTTGAATAGTATCTATTTGTTTACTAAAAACAGTAAATGACTGCAAATATAGTATATGCCTTGAATAAATCTTTTGGGCTAAGTCTTACAAATTAATCTTGGCTTTTAAACTGGAAAAAAAAAGCCAAAATATCAGGATTTTTTAAATCATTACATTTTGGGATTGTTCCAATAATTGCAAACAGCCTTAGCAATTCTCATCAAACATAATTCACAAGCATCAATATAGTACTTTGCACATTAAAGCAAAGTACAGTCTAATATAAAGATGCTTTTAATCCATGAACTCAAATAAGCATATAGGAGATATTACTTAACAACTCAGAGTTTCCCAAACAAGGAACAGGTATTTCATTAGTGAACCTATGGTGGCATATTTTAATTCAGTCACTTCTCTAACTACAGCTGTTAAACTCCATGCAGTTTCTTTATGAATGTGCTTTTACTGCTTGGGCAATTAGGAGTTCAGTATAAGGCTTTTTTTTTCATTTTGTGGCAGTAAGATTATACTATTCAGCCTGAAACTGGCTCTTAAATTTATGTTTAGCAGATAGTGTGGGATAGAGCTTTAAAGATGAAGACATTAAGTCAAAATGACAATTGAAATAGATTCTGTAATATCTGAAAGGTCTTTGTATAAAAGCCATTTTAGAACCAACTAGTGATTCAGAATCTAACTGCATGATGTGGACACTGTGTTCCCTGGACAAGGAAAGAATCTGTTGGCTATAAACAGAGGAATTGTTCAACTACTGGAAAGATCTGAATGCGGGATAAATTCAAACGCCAGCTTTACTAAAACATGGGTCTTTTGTGTTTCCAGTGCTGGTCTTGCTGATTGTCACCATGAGACGGCGGAAAAAAGAGCCTCTCATTTTTGATGAGGAGAGAGATATCAGGGAAAACATAGTCAGATATGATGATGAAGGCGGTGGAGAAGAAGACACGGAGGCTTTCGACATGGCTGCCTTGAGAAACCTCAACATCATCCGAGACACCAAGACCAGAAGAGATGTGACTCCCGAGATTCAGTTCTTGAGCAGACCAACTTTTAAAAGTATCCCAGATAATGTCATTTTTAGGGAATTTATCTGGGAGCGACTAAAAGAGGCCGACGTGGATCCCTGTGCTCCACCATATGATTCCTTGCAGACATATGCATTTGAGGGAAATGGTTCAGTGGCTGAGTCACTCAGCTCTTTAGATTCCATCAGTTCAAACTCTGATCAGAATTATGATTATCTCAGTGACTGGGGGCCTCGTTTTAAACGACTTGCGGATATGTATGGAACTGGACCCGACAGCTTGTACTCATAGCCTTGGAACCTTTCCATGTAAATGCACTGAAGAAAAAAAAAACTCAACATCTGGACTAAGGCAAGTTGTAAATATTTCTCCATTTTTAACCTTTTAGGTTTTTTTGCCTTTGGTGAAGCATATTTTCATTAGACTTGTCCTAGGGACTGCACTGACCACACAGATCCTGAGCATTTGATGGCATTTTTGATAAAATGAGATGCTCAGTCATATCCAAATGGATAGCAACCCCCATATACCTGCAGAGGCAACTAATTTCTAAGTATGTAGTGCACTGTGACTTCAATGAGCCAATGATACCCTGTAGATGCCTTCACAATACTGCCATATCTAGATTGTAAAATCTCTAATAAGGGTTAAGTTGAAGTAACAAACAAAACTCAATATTCTATTCAAAACAGTTTTTACAATATATTACACTTTTCTGATACAAAATCTTTCGGCAAATTTAATTTATAGTGTTGTATGCAGCTTGCTGGCTAAAAAAAGGCAAAAAGCCACCCCCACCAAACCCAGCAGAACATTTTTTTGGTGGTTGTGATGGTTAAAAAAGCTATTTAATCAGAAGTGTCTGCAAATTCCTACTTTATCAAAACAAACAAAAATAACTGCACATCATGCTAAGAAAACCTTTAGTATTTCTCATCAGCATTCTGAAATAATTTACAAACACATAAAATAAGAAATGTGGAAAGGGATTCTTAAAGTTGAAAATAATCTTGTGATGCCTGTGTAGGTATGCAAAAAGTTGCTGTCTATTTATTATTTTGTATTATCTCTTCTGATTTGTACAGGAGAATTTATCTTTTTTTGTTTTAATTTGGCATATAGTGTTTGTTATATTTATTTTGGAGCTCGAGTCTCCACTAAATTCAGGTCCATTTTACTGCCTCATGGTATTAGACTCGTCAGAACATGCTGATTTCTCTCCAGTCTCAGATACATGAAGGAAATGGAGCATGGAAATGGAGAAATTACAGTAAAGCAATCGAGCCCGCCATTCATCTCTCAGAAAGGAGCATGGCTACAAGGACACACCATCATTCTTCTGAGCTATTACCATGTCTGAGACATTTGAATAAAATATTTGTACATTTCATTTTAGAAAGAAGACTCAGAGGTAGTGGGGAGTGTCTTTAGTGTGAGATTTTGTTTTCAAGGTCACATGTCCTATGCGCTTGGAAAACTTTAAAGCCTGTGCTTTTTTTCTCCCCTTTTCTTTTGCTGTTAAAGGATCACAATGAAAGACTGTTTCAAATTTCTTTCATATGTTAAGCAATGTAATGCTATAAACTCCAGAAGCCATCTTTAGATCCTGGCTCACATAAGTATTTTCCCTAGAGGAATTAACTTCACCACACATAATTTCTACACTGATTCAGGAGTGCCAAAATAGAAGGACAATTGCAGTAGGTTAAAATACTGTACAATTTTGAAGTAGGGGTTCTTAGAATAAGACTTTTTTATAATTCTGACAATATTTATACTTCATCTTTCATGATTTATTATTAGGTAGTTAAGTATATACTCAAGTAATAATATTTTTAATATTCTTTCCAATGTTTTTTTTTTTTCTGTTTGAAGAATATGTAGATGAGTTCCTAAATAAGGCCCTAATCTTGCAAACATTATCCATATATTAAACTCCAGTGACTTGACTTCCTAGGAATTCAGAGGCATGCATAATTGTTGAAGGGGCTGGGCTTAAGTATGTTTATAGTAATCACTCCACAGAGGATGATGTTCACTCGGAAAATGCTTCTTTCTGAAAAGAGAAACTTTAAAGTGAAATCCTAATGTATGGATTGCACATAGGGGTGAGAAAAAATATCCTTAAGGCTTTGTAATTCTTGCAACCCAGCATTATCAATTAACTGTTTGAAAGTGACCTTCAGCCTCAATGAAAATATAATATTGGTTTTCTGCAACAATTATTTAATTTAGATAACATTTTTTTGTAGACAATCATTGTTTCATGATTGAGTAGATTTGCTTCTAGTTGTATTAAATCTATATATAGATATATATATAGATAGATAGATGACCGATTTTGTAATGGAACTGAAAGGTATTATCCATGACTTTTAGTCACATATGTAAGATTTTCAATAAAAGAAAGTGAAAAAGTATTAAGTGTATGCAGTTCAATAAAAGTAAAGTGTTATGTAGTTGTTAAATTAGCAAGGTGGTGAGAAAACAATTTTATAAAAATCTCCTTCTTGGTAGAATGATAAAATAATACATGCATTTGGATTATGAAGTCAAAAGTGCTGATGATGACACATGTTACTCAAAAGAGATCTCATTGTGATTTAACTAAACAGCATAACTACCTTGGGTTTTTTTCTGTTGTATATTTATAGAAACAAAGTACAACCCCTTTATCACAAAAATGTGTCAGGTTTGCCTCGCATTTGCATGAGAAGAAATCCGTTTCACTTAATTTAACACAGTGAACATTCTTGCATGTGGTCATTTTTGAATATACAATTTGAAGATGATCTTGAATCGCTGTTGTTACCCTAAACATATTTGCCTTCTGGGCATAAAAAGTATTATATTAAAAGATCCCTAATATTGATGAGAGATGTTACTAAAATATATTTAATACATTTTTCTTAAAAAGGACTCTTTAGAGCAAATCGTAACTATGAATTTGCATAGATTTTTCATTGGATAAAATTCTTTGTTTTAGGAGGTTTTGATGTTATGGGACCTGGCATTATTCAAGTTTAAGTGGCTGATTAAATATCAGATCATAAGAATGACTAAATTAGGTCAGACCAATGGTCCATTTAACTCACTATCCTGTCTCCTGACTATGATCAGCGCTAGGTGCTTTAGTGGGAAGGAACAGAGCAATCAATTTTGAAGTGACCCATCCCCTGTCATTTAGTTCCAGCTTCTGGCACTTGGAAGTTTAGATCATCCAGATCATGGGGTTGCATCCCTCACCATCTTGGCTAATAGTCATTGATGAAGCTAAACTCCAAAATGGTGAAAGTAAATTGTGCTACTTCTTTTCTGTGTATCCGACAGGGAAAAATGGAGCATTCAGAAAGAGCTCTTTTGATCAGACTCCTTCATAATTTTCTACATAGTTTTCATGAAATTTTTGAAAATTTCCAGCTAGCTTTTGTAGCTAATGAGAATTGAAGGAAGTCCTCCTTTGGCAAAATATCAGACAACCTGGCACCCATAATTATAATTTAACTACCTCCTGTTCCAACTTAATCACAACTGAGTTATATAGTAGGGCTTTCTAGCTGAAATCCCCTGAAGTCTTAACATGAAAAAGTCTGGGTAAAACTGTCACACTCAGATGAGATTATGGTCTGGCCTCTTCACTCTGTAGTGAATGTGTATATCAGCTGTAATCAGTGAAGTTATTCTGGTTTAAAACTGATGTATGGATTGAGTAACCTGATCCTATCGTTCTTATTACCAAAGATATAAGATAATTATTTGCACATAACTAATATTCAAAATAGATTTTAGTCTTTCTTTAAGTAAATGATCCTGTTAGATGGACTGATGTTATCACTCCAGTATGCTTACTAGGTGTCATCTCAGCAGCTGTGATGAAAACAAATGATCAAGGATCAAAAATGCTATTGCTTCTGTTGTGTTTGCTCTTTTTCTCTGTTTAAGTCTTTTTTCCTTTAAGAATTTCTCTCGTGAATCAATGTTTCCCTTCTAAATTACTTTTCTGTATTGATTGTCTGTGTATGCACACTTGTCAATATCAAAACATTTTCCATCTTTTTTTCTTGTATAGATTCTGGATGAAACCATGTTGTGCAATATAAAACACCAATTACCTATTTTTTCCTATAAGTACATACCACTGGATGACACAAAGTCAAGTGATATTTTCTCACATAGGCATCATGAAATGCAAATACACTTCATACTACACAATTGTGTGCACTTGTAAAAATGTTGCATGGCTGAATGGTAACATACAATGCTATTAGCTGTGGTTTCCAGCAAATCTATTATTAAATTCATCATTGGAGATGATCAATAGTTGATTTTTATATAGAACACTTTCCCTTGAAGGGCTATGCCCATTTTAAAAATCTGTGCATAGTTATATTCATCTGAGGAATGCTAAACAGCTTCACATTCACATAAGCACAGACAGCTGAAACAAGGATCACACATAAATGATGCCAACCTGTAAATATAGCACTTTTCCATCTATCAAGTTCAAAATGCTTTACAAAGGAGTGAAATGTCATCATCTCTATTTTACTGATGAGGAAAGTCAATGGCAAAGCCAGGAAAAGAAAGCATGTCTGTTGAGTCCCAGTTTAGAGCAAAGATTCTGGAGTCTACTCAGTCAATATGTTTCCCAAAGAAGCAGTTAAAAGACTCTTCTTTACACCCTTAGGCCATCCCTATACATAATGGTGTGATAGCAGTGAAGAGGGATAATTTACATTTGTTGGTGATTGTTTCTTAGGCTCACCTCAGAATTCTAGGGTTGGCTTTGAGAGCAAAAGCAGACATGCTTTTAATATTTGTGACACAGATGAATTCAGGAAGAGTTGGAAATACTTCCAGAACTCTTCCGAAACACCTGTGTTTCACTCTGATTCATTACAAGGGCAGCAAGAAATATTTCAGCACTCTTCTCAATAATGGTTGTAAGGATAGCTAATAATTGCCATTGTGTTCTCTGAGGAACAAGAATCAGAACACAAAACAGGAATATGTGTCACCCTCTAATGGCTGAATTCACTGTCTGAAATAAACATACATAACAAGACACCATGGCTAGGCAAAAAGGTCATTGTTTATATCATATTTTGGCTTGTTAGAAAATCATTTTCTTCAAAATGAGTGGGGCACCTGAAAATACTTTATCGGTGTTACATTCCATTGGTGAATCCTTAGATCATATTGTTACTGTCCGAAAACAAATCTGCCTCAAGAAATCAATTTATTTAATTATTATGAAGATTCTGCCACAAAGAAAGGAATATGTGAAAATCACTAGTAATAATGATACAGATTGGCCTTGTGCCACTTCTTGACAGAAATCTACATTGCCTCTTTGCAAACTTACTTCCTGAACTGAAGAGAACATTGAAGAAATCTAGTATACTAAGTATAAAGACATTGTTCTCTATAAATGCTCACATCGGAGGGACATTTTCTGCCAAGTAAAATATCGTGAAAATCTTTCTTAATATATGTACACAGACTATTCTAAAGAAGTGGCATCCAATGGGGTCATGTATCACTATGCATCATCTCTTTATTTGCCTTCAATCCTAGCAGGGAAATTATATATCCTGTAATCAAATGCACATTTAATCATTCCATGTACTTTTTTATGTAAAATTACTCAGAATTTTAAGCAGGGAGAAGTTTGGTTGGGATTTGGTTTAAATCCTACCACTCTTCCAAAAAATGCAATACTAATTGCCAAACATATCCTTGTTGTCCCTAGTTGCAAGACTCTGCAGTTTGCAAGTTGCTCGGCCCCCCAGTCTTCCCAACTTCAAGGGATGAGGGAAAGAGAAGAACCAATTGAAATGTTCACTTCTCCTTTACTGTTTTCTAGAGAGAGAAAATCATGAGTTCAGCATAGTCTTCCTCAGAAGCATTAGTTCACTAAATCTTTCAATATCTCTAGGAGAGAGGTAAGTTTTAACCCTGTTTTACAGATAGGGAAGAGAGACACAGAGTAGCTAAAGAAGCACACTGATTATGTGACAGATCCAAATTTTGAATTCTCAATTCTAGTCCTGATCCTTATGCCCAAGGATGGTTCTTCCTTTTCTGGAAACAAGAGGAAAGACACTTCCTTTTTGATCTCACTGGATACAGAGAAAGACCTGTGCACAAAGGCGCATTGGATTACAAGGTGTTACGGTGATCATTGTACTCTAATTCATATGGTACTCTAAGCTAATACTTCAATTTCAGAACAATGTCGTTTGCTACTAGTTTTATTAATTACTTTTCATTGTTCAGTAAAACTAAACCTTAGGATTTTTTGAGCTTCATTACCTGTAACATGGTTTCTTCACTATCATTTATATCATTCAGTTTATCTGTATGCGGAAAGAGGACAAAAGATGTAAAAATAAACTGAACCAGCACAGTGCAAAATGCCCTATGTGCACTGACATTCATTGCTTTCCTTTAATTACTGCTATGCCTCAATACTCCACAATGCACCGAGAACTTGTCCTCTTATTGAGACTAACTACTCATCAGTTAAGCATAAGTGTAATATCAAACAAGACATTGAATACACATTAAATCATTTGAGACTGACTAGATTGGACAGTCTGAGTTTGTAAGTCTTTTTACTTTCATGGGGTATGTCTACACTAGAAAGTTAGTTCGAACTAACGGACGTTAGTTCGAACTAACTTTCCTATGCGCTACACTAGCGCTCCGCTAGTTCGAATTTGAATCGAACTAGCGGAGCGCTTAGTTCGAACTAGGTAAACCTCATTTTACGAGGACTAACGCCTAGTTCGAACTAGCTAGTTCGAACTAAGGGCTGTGTAGCCCTTTAGTTCGAACTAGTGGGAGGCTAGCCCTCCCCAGGTTTCCCTGGTGGCCACTCTGGCCAACACCAGGGAAACTCTATGCCCCCCTCCCGGCCCCGGACCCCTTAAAGGGGCACGGGCTGGCTACGGTGCCCGTGCCAGGTGGAAGCCTGCCAGCACCCAGCTAGCAGACCCTGCACCTGGCACGGCACAGAGCCACCCACCCGATGCCCCCCAGCCCACCCCCTCTTGCCGGGACCAGGCTGGCGGCTCCCAGGAGCTTGCCCTGGACCGCAAGAGGCGGGCACCTTCCTGGGCTAGTGCGGACATCGTGGACCTCGTCCACGATCTCCGCACTAGGCACAGGAAAGTGGCCGTCTAGGGCAGGAGAGCTGCCAGCCTGGCCACCCAGGACCAGGTGTGCATGAAAATCAAGGGGGTCCACTGAGACCCCCGACCCTGAGCCCTGAGCTTACAATGGCCGTCCTGGGTCAGACCAAAGGTCCATCTAGCCCAGTAGCCTGTCTGCCGACAGCGGCCAACCCTAGGGACCCTGGAGGGGATGGACCGAAGACAGTGACCAAGCCATTTGTCTCGTGCCATCCCTCTCCAGCCTTCCACAAACTTTGGGCAGGGACACCACTCCTACCCTCTGGCTAATAGGACTCCATGGACCCAACCTCCATCACTTGATCTCACTTCCCTTTAAACTCTGTTCTAGTTCTAGCCTTCACAACCTCCTGCAGCAAGGAGTTCCACAGGTTAACTATTTGCCTTGTCAAGAACAACTTTCTCTTACTAGTTTGAAGCCTGCTACCCATTCCTTTCCTTTGGTGTCCTCTAGTCCTTCTTTATGGGAACTCAGGAAGAACTTTTCTGAATGCACCCTCTCCACCCAACCCCTGCTTTTAGAGACCTCTATCCTGTCCCCCCTCCGTCTCCTCTTTTCTAAGCTGAACAGTCCCAGTCTCTGTAGCCTCTCTTCATCTGGGACCTGTTCCCAACCCCTGATCATGTTAGTTGCCCTCCCCTCTCCCAGCCTTTCTCTTCCCCTCTCCCACCTCCTTTTCCCAGTCTCCCCCAGTTTTTTTCAATAAAGACAGAGTCAATGTTGGAAGAAACGTTATCTTTATTTTGTACATCAATAAGAAGGGGGGCTAGGGAAGGGCAAGTGGAAGGAGGTGAGGGAGGAATGGGGTACGAGCCCCCGATGGGGAGGACTGGGCTGGCTCTGCGGGCTTCTGGGGGTGGAAGCTCTCCTGCAGCCCCCCAATTACTCCCTCTCCCCAGATGGCAGCCTGCGGCAAGTGCAGCCGGGCTGATGGCCGAGTGGTGTGATGTGCCCAGTGTGGGCACTCAGGGCACTCCAAGCCAGAACTTCTTTGCAAGCGGGGCACCCCTTAGAACTGTGTGTCCGGGGTGGGGGTCGGGACCCTTTAAGCACAGCCCTCGGCTAGCCTGAGACAGTATCTCCATGCTCTAAGTCCTCCTTTTATGCCCTGCCGGCACTGCTTCCGGCCATCATTAAGCCCTGTTCAGAGTCCACTCAATGTGGACTTACTAGTTCGAACTAGCAAAACGCTAGTTCGAACTAGTTTTTAGTTCTAGATGCGTTAGTTCGAACTAGCTTAGTTCGAATTAACTAATTCGAACTAAGTTAGTTCGAACTAGCGCTGTAGTGTAGACGTACCCTTAGTGATTAAAAAACGCCATTACTACCCAAAATATTATCACACTGGTGAGGTGGTGGTAGGAATAAAGCAGTGTCTATTAAGACACAATAGATGAAGGGTAAAATCACCCTTAGTGAAGGACACTAAAGAGAGAGTGATAAAATGGCCATTGAAAGTGGCAGGAGAAAGGATACCTGGTCAAGTTTGATGCTCTCTCCTTTCTATCATCTCTATTCTCTTTCGTCTGTTAGGAGTCACCTTTCCTTGTCCTGCCATCAACCAAGCATCATCCACATATTTTATAGTAGTGCGCCTATCTTACTAGGATGTTTTTAATGGCATAATCTAGTTGCTTTCAACAGAGTGCATTTAACCTTGCTATTACAGACAATACGCTTGCTCTCACAGGTCATTTCTGAAGAGTGATATCTCTGTGCACACTAAATATGAATAGTGTTGCAAGAGGATTATATTTTTGCATGATGTACAATACTGTCTGGGAAAATAGCAGTTCAGTGTTTTCTAAAATCAAGAAAATGTGCCTTGTAAGATGGTGTAGGGAATAATTCTTGGACACACTGGGTGTAGGTGAAAACAAGCGGAGGTTTTATTGGTTCACACAGCTGGTGGAGTGTCCATCAGGGGGTTAGCCTGGTGAGCACTAACTTAACCAAAACATACATTAGATTATATAGGTAGCAGATGGACGGAGGAGAAGTGATTTGATAGGTCTAGCAGCGGAAGTGAGATATGCACATAAGCCAATGGTCTATGACAGTTACACAGTATCTCTGCCCCATTGCTAATTAAACATATTATCACTAATACAGGTAGTTATTCTTAACAAGCTAAATGAGCCAACATAAACAGGATGGAAGTCCCAAAAATTGACATATTGATGTTAATTTGTGTTACTGAAATTGTGATGTCTACTGTGAGATGACTTCTTCCTTGTGTTGGCACAGTCCTTGGGATCCAAGCAGAATAATCGGAAATCACAAGAGACAGTGAAGTATCAGAGGGGTAGCCGTGTTAGTCTGAATCTGCAAAAGCGACAAGGAGTCCTGTGGCACCTTATAGACTAACTGAAGTGTAGGAGCATAAGCTTTCGTGGGCAAAGACCCACTTCGTCAGATGCATCTGACGAAGTGGGTCTTTGCCCACGAAAGCTTATGCTCCTACACTTCAGTTAGTCTATAAGGTGCCACAGGACTCCTTGTCGCTTTTGAAGAGACAGTGAGAAAACCGCGCAGCCTGGCTGGTACCAGCCAGGCCTTATCAAAGTGAAGCCCCTTTAGAATGTAGTTGCCAGGGGAACCAGGATCACGGTATCTGGTGTCTGTGCGCTTCCTAGGCCTAGCCTAATACTTTCAGATTTGAGTTGCCATTTCTCAGCAAGATACCATGGACTGCCTCAGTTTACCCTACAGATGGCTTGTAAGAGATCTTCATTTAGGGCCAGATTCTGATGACCTTACTCACACTAAGTAATCCACAGGCAGTTCCAGTGACTTCAGTGGGATTAAAATGCGGTATGGTACTATTCAAGCCACCCTTTTCTGTGTGCAGGCAGTGTCATTTATCATTTTAGTTCTAAGAAGTTAGATGAAATGAAATAAATAAAAGGGGGCGAGGAGAGGAGGACAGAGACTTGAAACAGAAAAGTTTTGTGTTGGTGCTTTCATTGTTCTAAAAATATTCCTCTGACAAAAGGCAGTAGGGTTGCAGAATAAAATTACCCCAAGGAAAATGAAATTGTCCTCCAATGGAGTAAATAGGAATGATACCAGATAGTGACATGCTTAATGGGAAGTATGAATTTCCCATAAGCAATGAGTTCTTGTCATTGGGTTTTCACCCACACTGATCCTTACCTATGAATGAAGTTCACAGAAGAAATGTATTTTGTGGATGCTGCTCATCTTTTTAGTAGGGGATAGCTCCGTGTCTGTTGATTTTTTTATTTGTTCCCTCCAATTCCTAGCAGTGTTTGACTGTGACATACAGCAAACATGCACAGCGATGAAAAGATGTCCTTTCTGTCATGGTGTAAGGTACTTTCAAGGACATTGCAAGGATTCAAGCAATATATGAGGTTAAAACATTTCTTCTCATGTGAACTAAATAAGCTAGTGGAAAGATGTATGTTTCTGTGTTCATTTTGTACTATTCTTGTTGACTTTCAAGACAAAATATGATTTTGTTATCTATAATTTTTCTTCTTTGGTTACTTATTCATTCTGGCTATGACTACCGTTTTTTTTTTTCTGGAAGAAGATATGCAAATCTCACTTACATTTTCATGTTTTCTTCCAATTCTTTTTGTGGAAGAGGTTTTGCCGCTATTTGGTCCCATGTAGATGAGGCCAAATGTCGGAAAAAACCCCTCTTTTGCAAGACCCCTTATTCCTCATAAATCGAGGTTTACAGTGTCCTGTGAAAAACGGATTTTTTCGACATTTGGCCCTGTCTACACATTTGGCCTCATTGTCCTTCACAGTGCCTATGTGTATAGGGTGACTATAGAATGAACAGGCAACACAGCTGAAGTTTGGAACTAAGAAAGCAATTTTTTCCTCTTCACTGTTGGTGTGACCGTCACAAACTGGTTGCAAAGAAATGGAATGCTCATATTTCCAGTAAGGACAATTATCTTAAAAGAATACAAAAAATTAATAATGACAAATAATTAAGCATGAAAAATAGATGAAAAACCATAATCCAATTCTTATGAAATGGCAGAAATCAGAACCCAAACCCAACGATTAGGACCAAATATCAACACCAGTAACTGGAAGCTAATGCTTACCTGAAACATTCTGGTTCAGATGCTGTATCGCTTGTGACTTTTATTTAAATTGCACCAGACCTGGTGATGAATCAAAAATCAAAGTATTGCGATGTCACAGGGAAGGACCTGAGGTAGGTAGCAGCCTTGAGATTTCCATTTTCCTTGATCCTGGAAAATAAGGAAGTAAGGAGATGATTTCAGGGGCAGCTGTGCACAGCTATATCCAAGGGCAAACTCTGGCCCTATGAGTATTGCTGCAATTGGATGATTAGCTGAAGAGTGTTGTAAGGAACCCCTGGAGGCTGGAAGATGAGTTCTGTTGTTATACTGAATGATACTAGTGTGGAAAAAGTCACCAGCCTCTCAATGAAAAGGAACTGATTCACTGCACTGTGATGGTGGATTAGAAGAACATAGATAAAAAAATTGTAGTCATGGACATTTTAGAAAACAGCAATAAAATAATCCTTCAAAATAATAAATGTTGCAAGTGAGAAATGCTTAATAGAGTGTGTGTGTAAAAAGGTCAGTAGGCTCACCAAGATTTACAGCGTGACACTTAGCGGGTCATGTCCTCCACTGGTTTATAGCGTCAGGCACTGGGTTCAGTCAAGCTAGACAGGTTCACAGGAGCCGAGGTAAAGGTAACAAATGCTGTAGTTGTAGCATTTCTACAGGCATTCTATAGGTTCCAGCATATCTGCAGGTATTCCATATTGAGGCAACGTGTGGCCTTGTCTAAAGCTTGTCAATGATTCCTGTAAGGTAATGCAATCTATCTACACAGCTAAAACTCTCATGTCTTAGTTATTGCAATACTCTTTTCTCTGGACTTGACAAATTTAATCTTGCACTGCTCATACTCCTTCAGAACACTGCTGAAAAGGTCATTTTCTTAGCTTATTGCTTTGACTATGTCACCTTTCATTTTGCAACCCTCTCCTGGCTCCCCCTTCTCTAGTGTATTGCCATAAATTGCATGTCTTTACTTTGCAGACCCTGCACAACCTGTCTCTAGCTATTTGTGACACCTGTTTGTTGTGTATTATACTTGGATTATATTCTCATTAGAAGCAAAGAACATCTTTTTATTTTGTGTTTATACAGTGCTCCGTACAATGGAGTCCCACTCCATGTCTGGGGCTCCTAAGCATTGCAGTTATACAAATAAATAAAGAGTAATTAATAACATGGTCAAGCAGGTAGGCCCCTGGGCTTGCATTTAGGAAACCTGAGCTCAATTCTAAGTACTGCTACTGAACTGCTATGGGATGTTTGACACGTCTCCCATCTGTGAATTTGACTTTTAAATCTTGGATATTAAGTTCTCTTTAAAGGTTAGTGTTCTAATTATAAATATAAGACATCAAATAGCGTGGCTTTGTACTCCCAAATAAACAATGTCAAGTTTTTAATTGAAGCCTCTGTATATAACCAGGGGAAAAAAATCAGCCCTAATACAAGTCTGGAGTAAGCAGGACTAAATTCAGCGGCTGTATCCTTTAAATTCTGGTTATAAGGCTGCAATGTGGGAAAGTGGCAAAGGTGCATGGAGTTTATACTTTGTTCCTGAAAGAGAAAAAAAACATTTTGTGTAAATAAGAACCTAATGTCCAGCTGGTGATCTAAACTGGTGAGCAGACATCTTCCTATATGATCAGGGGAGGGATTTAGTGTATCCTTCTTTCCTTTTTTTTTTTTTTTTTTTTTTTGGCAATATCTGACATTTGTTCTAAGCCTTTCCAAAAGCAAAATGTTTGTTCTTACTAAGTATAATTAATCACAGAGAAGAATAAATTAAAGTTTCGGGGAAGGGGCAATTGCATCAGAGAAAAATAATTTCATTCTTACAGCAGTTTCATCATATAAATCAGCAATTCCGCAAATTGTGAAAGCGGAGCCTTTCCAGAAAAAGGAACTCTATTGTACCCCCTGTAGACAAGTCACATTAGCAGACAGTAAAGGGGAAACTTACATTGCCATTGTTGCATGCCCACACACTGGATACCCCTCAACCCTAGGGGGAATATGGTTTATAGTTTGGGAAACACCAGTTTAAATGTTATAATTCTAAGGAAAACAGTTTTATCAGCTAAGGCATCCTGGGTAAGTTCAAATAACAATCAGTTATGAACCCATTTCTTTTTTGTCATTTCTGTTTTCAGATTTGATAATGTATGTAACTGGCCATTTTTTGCAACTGTTGCAAATTGTGAATTTTCTGGGCAAATATAAAATTTGGAGGACATTTTCAAGGTAACAAATGACTTTTCATCGGGATTCATGCTGGTGATGCTCAGGCACTCAAGAATTGGTTGAAAGAGAACTCAGAAGTACTGGACATAGTGTGAATGTGAAAATTCCGTTCAAAACCAAATGAAAATCCATAAAGACATGCTTTCTGTAATGAACTGTGCTATATAGGAGGTCATATCCAAATGAAAATTCAAGGGAAATTGAGGTTAGGATACAGGTGGTTAATGGCCCTGTTCCTTTACAAAGTCCTGTAGGATTTTTAATAATCACTAGTGGAGAATGCCATGTTTTTATATCCCAGCCAGCAGATCATACCTTCAGTAGCACAATGCCATTCTTTACTTCTGTACTGGGGAAATAGTACATTCTGAATCAGAAGGCAGAGAGCCATCAACCGCTGAATAGCAAACACATGTATCACCTAGACTCCCTAGAGTTCCTCCAACCAAATATTGACTAAGTCTGATTTTTGCTTTAGTCTATTAAATATGGCAAGATTCTCAGTCTGAGGAGATCTGACTGTAGAAGAAAGGGAGGCCATCTGCAATTTTCACCTTTTCATGTTATGTTATTATAGTGCAACAGATCATACCAGCCTTTTATCCTGATATGTCCAAAGCATTGCATGAGTTTTCAGCTGCACAATTCCCACTGAAGCCACATAACCTAAAATTCATTTGAAGACTCTCCCTTGATCTAACATGGGGGTCTTTGGTACCGTATATAGAGAAACTTTTATGATTTCTAATTATTTTTCAGTTGCCCTGCTTCTTTTCTCCAGCTGCTACACAAGGAGACATATGGTAGGTCAAATAACACATCTTCTCTCTTTCTTATTTGCAGCTTTTTAATAAATCTATTCCCTTTGACATTCAATATGAGCCCAATTTTAGCATCAAACTATCTTTCTGGTTTAGAAGAATAATAAACTGGCTAGGTTTAGACGTGTACACTGTATGATTATTTCTCATCGACCATCCCATGTATCGTTGTGGATTATTTTTGTTTTGCTGTTTCTTTTTCATTTGCTGTGGTTTCTATAAATGAGGCTACATCTACATTGGTAAGATTTTGCGCAAAAGCAGCTGCTTTTGTGCAAAATCTTGCCACCTGTCTACACTGGCCGCGAGTACTTGCGCAAGAACACTGATGTTCTAATGTATAAAATCAGTGCTTCTTGTGCAAATATTCTTACGCTCCCGCTCAGGGACAAGCCCTCTTGCGCAACTGTTCTTGTGCAAGAGGCCAGTGTAGGCAGGCAACATCAATTTCTTGAGCAAGAAAGCCCGATGTTTAAAATCGCCATCGGAGCTTTCTTGTGCAAGAGAGTGTCTACACTGGCACGGATGCTCTTGCGCAAAAGCACATCTTTTGCTCAAAGGCACATGCCAGTGTAGACGCTCTCTTACTCAAATATTCTAACGCAAAAACTCTTGCGTTAAAGAGTATTTGTGCAAATTGTTGCCAATACAGACGTAGCCTTAGTGTTTTTATTTCTGCTGACTTTTACATTCCAAGACACACACTGAATTTAGCACATACTTTTATACATATTATCTTTAGAGTCAGAGGGTGTGTCTAGACTACATGCTTTTGTCGACAAATGTGGCCTTTTGTCGACAAACTATACCTGCGTCTATGCTACCGCTGAGTTCTGTCGACAGTAAGTCGACAGAACATGGCAGTTTTGTTGATGGCAGTAAACCTCATTCTATGAGGAATAACACTTTTTGTCGACAGAGTTCTGTCGACAAAAGGCACTATTGCATCCACACTGTGCTTTTTCAAAAGAGAGCGTATAGACTCTCTGTCGAAAAAGTGGCTTGCTTTGTCAACAGAACTGGCTGTAGTCTAGACACTCTTTTTCGACAGAGGCTTTGTCGACAGTATCTGTCAACAAAGCCTCTGTCGACAAAAGCCTGTAGTCTAGACGTACCCAGAGGGACAAACTTCTTACACTTGGCAGGCAGAACTATGAGCCATGTACAGGATGACATGATGTTAGAATGTGAGGATACAACCCTAAATAGCCCAGAAACAGGATGTCTTGTTTACAACTGCCTGTATTCATCAGAGAGCTGTTAACTGGATAGTATTAAATTTAGTGCACTTTATAAAATGTAAAACGGAGCACAGGAGATAGAGAGTATAAATTGTATTCTATGGGCAAATAAATCTAATCTTCTCCCGGCTCTAAAATAGGAATAACTACAAAGTGTAATGTTAGAAGACAATTTAGAGGTCAATCATTGTGGTAGTCCATCAGTATTTATAGGGTTGGCAGCTTGAAAATAAATAGCCAATCACATGATCTATTAGACTTCCTTTGCTCTTGCACACTTTCAAACTTCCCTTTGATTTTCCCTCTCTTCATTCCCCTTTGCTTTTCTCCTAATACATTGATTTTATTGTACAGATGCTAAGTCTTACAAAGGTTAACATGTACCAGGTGCACTTGCTAACACAGAAACGCAATCCTGGGGCTGCAAAATTAGACTTTACTCCAGCGCCCTTGAATCAGTGCCCCTGAAAGTATTATATTTTACTAGGGCTGTTCTTCACAGATTTGCCTATGTGGGTTGCACTTGATCTAGCTCAGGATAAAATTTCAAGACCTAAGAAGAAGATTGAGACAAGCTTTTTTAAAAAAATACACCTCAGTCTACTCTTGCCTTTCTTCCTGTGTTTCTATCCTAAAAGCTTTAGAAAAATAGATGTGCTTTGTCGAAGAAATGATTAATGGGTAAAAGAGAAATTATTGCTCAGCAGGCTATTAATGACCTAACAACACTTTCCCTTTACAGAAATATGCTCATTTGAATTGGATTCTGGTCAATAGTTTCTGAACTTCATTATTCTCTAATGGTTGTCGTTGGCTTCTGTAACATGTTTGTTGCAGGAGTCTAGTTCGTAGTGGGCAAGTGTCCACGTTACAAACTGACCATGAAACTTGTACCATTTTTGGTCATCTAAGGATAGAGGAAAGGTATTTAAACTGATATATACACTAAATGATCTTCTTATCATAGAATCATAGAATCATAGGACTGGAAGGGACCTCGAGAGGTCATCGAGTCCAGCCCCCCGCCCTCAAGGCAGGACCAAGCTCCATTTACACCATCCCTGACAGATGTCTATCTAACCTATTCTTAAATATCTCCAGAGAGGGAGATTCCACCACCTCCCTTGGCAATGTATTCCAATATTTGACCACCCTGACACTTAGGAATTTTTTCCTAATGTCCAATCTAAACCTCCTTTGCTGCACTTTAAGGCCATTACTCCTTGTCCTGTCCTCAGAAACCAAGAGGAACAAATTTTCTCCTTCCTCCTTGTGACACCCTTTTAGATATTTGAAAACCGCTATCATGTCCCCCCTTAATCTTCTTTTTTCCAAACTAAACAAGCCCAGTTCATGAAGCCTGGTTTCATAGGTCCTAGTACTATTTCTTGTCCTAGTACTGTTTCCTCCAGATCATTTTTGAGTCAGATTGGTGGAAAGACATTGTTACTAGCCCCTGGTGAGCAAAAGCAACATAAATCAGACTTTGGATGTTAAAATCAGCATCTTTCATGAGCAATGCAAAAACAAGGAAAGGAAAACAGCCGAATAGGCTGAGACACCTCACACTAAGTTATGGTCACTTATAAAAATTACAAAAACTGCAGGATGTATTCACTTGTGAGTATACATTAAATATAATTGTTTTATCACCTTGCTAACCAAACAACAAAGAGAAATGATCTCAGAAAGGTCAAACACTGTCAGTGCTGTCAAGTTTATTTTGAAGATGTTTAATAATATTGATAATACATAAAATATTGATAATATTGACAATATAACTGTAGGAATTTTGGGGGTCTGATTCCAATCTTATTCTGAAGTGTATCGTGAGAGTATCTCTGCTGAAGTTAATGAAGTTAAATTGGTATATATATGGTCAAGGATCAGAATCAGGTCCTGTTTCATTGCCCAGAGAAATTCATTTGCACAGCCATGAATTTGTGTGAAATTGCAAAAGATAGGACATGAAAGAATAATATTCTGTCTGTTATAGTTAGCTGAGCACTGCATATAGCCATACCTGCCAAGTCCCTGGCTTTTGGCCAAGGATGCTGGCTCTTTCCTCTGTCTTCACATACGCTTTGGCTCACCTCTCACTACCTCCAGCTTTCCGGTCTGTCAGAAACTTTTTTTTTCTGGTTATTTTTTACTTTCTGCCTGCCACCAAAGCCCACACTCCCTGCAGCTGAAGAGGATAGGTCACCTTGGCAGAATCTTCCTTTTCACAGCTCTGCATGTGGTTCTTTGCTTCTCATGGCTACTTACTCCTGCTCCAGAGCTCATTGTGCATTTGAAATTGAAGAGAAATGGGGTGACAGCTCCCCTTGTACAAGGTCACAAAAGTGATATCATGCAGCAGTGATGGGCACAAGTCCAACACCCTTCTCCTCCTCCTCCTCCTCCTCCTCCATGAGAAACGGTGTTCCAGAGGGACAGGGCAAGCAGCAGTGCAGTAGATCTATAGGGGGAGGAAAATTTGTTGGACTGAGGGTGAGGAAACTGAAAACATGAATCTGGGTGTTGAGTTTGATGGAGTTGGAGAGGAATGTTGTGTAGCTGGGATCCATTTGAATTGTTTTTTTGTACTTTTGCTGAAATTTTTTATTGTTTTTCTCCAAAACTTTTTGGTGTGCCTGTATAGGTAGGACTGGTCCACCTATAGTAGTGTTACCTGTAAGCTGTGTGCTTGTGCAGCCTTTCAGGAGAGATTCAAATGCTTCCCAGATGATTAGCATAACATCCCCAGCTCAGTTTTGTGATTCTACTGGTAGTGAACATTCACACATGGCTCCGTGCACATCAAAAGTTATTCCAGACCTGGATGGAAAAGATTAGAGGGAACATGAACTTATACAGGATCACTTGGGTGGAACTACCCGCACCATTATTTTGAGATAACTAGTGTTATTCTGAAATAACAATGCGAGCGTCTACACAACCATTCCATTATTTCAAAATAATTTTGGAATAACAGACGGCTTATTCCAAAATCAGTAAACCTCATTCTACAAGAAATAATGCCTATTCCGAAATAGCTATTTCAACATAAGGTGTGAGTAGACGCTCCACTGCTGCTATTTTGAAATAGCCCCTTACCAGGGCCATTCTTAGTTATTCCTCCTAGGGCTCTAAATCGAGATAGCACATCTACGTTAGGGAAGCCTGCCTCTAACTAATTTTGAGGCTTCCCTGCAGTGTAAATGTGATATATCGAAAGAAGCTATTTCAGAATAACTATTCTGGAATAGCTTATTTCAAAATAAGTGTTCAGTGTAGACATACCTCTTGTTTTAATTTTAATTTTTTTATTTTCCAGTATCTTTTCATGATAGATGCTGATATGGATGGGAGTTAGGGAATTTGTTCCAACTTTAATTGCTTTTTTTTGTATTTTTGACTTTGAGCAAGTGTTCATTAATTTGTACATAATAGCTTTTTTATAAAAAAAATATTGTGAGAAAAGCCATTCTTCTGAAGAAAGGAGAAAGTTAAAGCCTTCAAATATTAGAATTATTTCTCTGACAGATGAATCATGCTATTTTTTAAATCCTTAATTTCATTGTTTCCCTTCATCTGGGAAATGCTAATATACGTTTGAGAATTACTATCATAATACTATACATTTATATTGAGCCTTTTCTTCTGAAGATTTCAAAGCACTTTGCAAGGTCCCCAAAACACAATAAAGTAAGTATCAGTGCCCTTTTTGCATGCTAGAGACTAGGGAATGTTAAATGTCTAAATGACTTGCCAAAGACCACCCAGCAATTCATTTGCAGAACCATAAATTAGAACTCAAGATTCCTCACTCCTTGTCCCCTCTTTCTTGGCAAGCACCTTTCCTGTGGACAATATCCTACTGCTTAGTATTGACATGAAATAAGACAAAATAGAATCAGCCTAGTTTGATTTCATTATGTCATGTCTACATGGTGAGGTAATGCACTTAAAAAGGTTCAGATTTGATTTCTAGAGGGCCCTAATGTGCTGCATGCTAATTGGTTGGTGTAGACTTTGCTAATGTGTAGTAAAGGTTCCACAGGATGTTTTAACATAGTACTTTTTTCAAACAGTAATATATTAAAGCACAGTAGGGAATCTTTAGTGCAGTGTTTCCCAATTTTATGTGGCCACGGAACCCTTTTAAACTCGAAAGAATTTCACGGAACCCCTAATAACAGTCTTATATATGGAGCAAGGTGTCCGAGCAAGCTGGGAATGCAGGCTCTTGGCAGGGGAAGAGGAATGAGTGAGAGGGATTTGGGTGTGGGGTCTGTGCATGAGGGGGGATGCTTACCTAGTTTGGCACCCTGCTGCAGCAGGGAAAGCCTCCAGGCAGCACACTGTCATTCCCCCAGTAGGGGGGTGGGAGAGGAAGCTCAGTTCCCCCCTCCCTTGCAGCAGGGATCCCAGCACAGCTGCAGCACCAGGTCAGGCTTCCCACTGGTGTATCTTCCCTGACCTTCCCCACCAGACCAGACTCTGCCACTTCCCCAGCAAGGTGAGGAGGGGCATGGGGGGGAGAGAGCGGCAGCGCACAGGGGGCAGTGAGTCCAAGTACACCCCGGGGGGAGGGAGGGCGGCAGAGCCCCAGCTGAGTTCTGCGTAGCCCCTGCCAGGGCATAGGCAACAGTTAAAAAATTCCAAGGTCCGGGAGCGGCTACTTGGTGCCTTGGACCCAGCCACCCCTCCCCCTCCTGGCAGCAGTGGCTGCTGTAACAAGCCACCGCCTACACACGAGAAGAAGGAGGCTGCATGGCACCAGAGGCCCCGTGGGACAGGGGCAGTTCTGCGGGGTAAGGAGGGGGCCATGCAGTGCGTGGTGCTGAGGTAGCTGCAGTGGGTGTTGGAGTGGCCAGAGCTATGAGCTGCCGGAAGCCCACTCTCACGGGCACAGCTCCAATAGGAGCGGCCTATGGGCTCTGCAGGAGGTGGGGGAGTAGAATTTTTTTGCGGAACACCATTTGGGAAACACTGCTTTAGTGCGTGCCAGCAGGGTCAATGTGGCGCAATTAATACTCGGCATGTTAGTGTGTTTTAGAAACTATACCCACACATAAGTCACATTACTCCACTGTATTGGCCATGATACAGTGCTGCATGGTTGTACCTTTTCTTCATAGAAGAAGAAACATTAAAAGAAAATTATTTACATGTGAGGCATTTTGATTTAAGAAAGATGCAGCTATGCATGTGAAATAGTAAAAAAAAAAAAGTAACTTTGCTCGCATGGCAACAGTGGTATACTGTGGAATAATAAGGCACAGCTGTGGTAGCAAAGGGCTGACTGCATTAAGAACTTAAACAAAAATAAGTGCTGTATTAGGTATTTCTTTTCCTGCACATTTCTATCTTCCATCAAAATATACATACACTGCTATTTCCAAAGTCACACAATTTGCCACTCTGAATTGTCATTCCGAAAAAGAGCCAGAACTGTCAAAGGCATGATTCAATGTAAAAAGACTCACCACCCTTCTACCTCCCATTATCAGAGGGGTAACTGTGTAAGTCTGAATCTGCAAAAGCGGCGTGGATTCCTGTGGCACCATATAGACTAACAGAAGTGTTTGAAGCATAAGCTTTCGTGGGTGAAGACCCACTGCATCTGACGAAGCGGGTCTTTGCCCACGAAAGCTTATACTCCAAACACTTCTGTTAGTCTATAAGGTGCAATAGGACTCCTCACCGCTTTTACCTCCAATTAGTTATTTCAGCTGATTTTTTTTTTAAATCATAGACCTTAGCATGGGCACAGAAAATGAATGGTAAACTACCACTCTACTGGCTGTTTTCCATCCCTGTTCCCTTTGTTATGACATAAGTCAGGGGTTCCCAAACTTTTTGACCCGTAAATCCATTCACGAGCTTTTGGAGAACCGGTAACAGTCATGTGCATATTTGCATATTCAATAAGCAAATGATGAATATTCAAATAAGTTGTTTCTGGTCTTCCCAAAGCCCCCAGTGCCAGCGTTAGCAAAGCTTTTGATCCAGTCACCCACAATATTCTTGCCAGCAAGTTAAGGGAATATGGATTGGATAAATGGACTGTAAAGGGATAGAAAGCTGGCTAGATCAGGGTTTCCCAAACTTTTTACTTTAGTTGGAACCCATTTTTTTTCAGTACTGTCTTTTGCAGCCCAAAAATATAAATGCATATAAAAAAAAAGAATGAAAAATGAATAAATTTTCAGTGTTTCACTTGGCTGCATCCTCCACCCAGCCTGGGTCAGGGCTTGGGGGACCCTGTGCCACATGAGCACTTCAGGAGGCGGGAGCTGACCAGGTTGGGGGTAGGGTATCTGGCTAAGAGGGAGGGTACAAGGAAGGGTAGGGTTGCCAGGTGTCCAGTTTTGTACTGGACAGTCCGGTATTTGAAGGTTTTGTCTGGGAAAGAAATTGAGAAATTACCAGAAATATAAAATGCCTGGTATTTTCTAATTAGGTACGTTTTACTATAATTAGGTGTATTAGTCCTTAGCTGCCTGGCTGGTAGATGTGCTCACGCTGTCTGAGTGTGTCTGTCTACCAGGCAGTTCGCAACTACTCCAGGGAGGGTATGTGGGTGGGAAGGGGGCAAAATGGAATCCCCAGCCAGACTCACTCGTCTGCCAGAGTCTGCATGTGCCCAGGTCAGTCCCGCTCCCCCTCCCTTTCTCTTCCCGATCTCCCCAGTCCAGCCCTGCTACCCCCGTCCAGCCCTGCTTCCAGCGGCTCGTTCCCCCCCGGCACTCACCAATCTCCCCCGCTCCCTCGACGACCCACCCAACCAGCCCCGCTGCCCCCATCCAGCCCTGCTTCCGGCAGCTGAGTCTCCTGTCCTCCTCCTCCTGATCTCCCCCGGCCAGCTCCTCCTCCCCCCATGCAGCCCTGGTTCCGCCACCTGCCCTCTCCAATCTCCACCACCGAACAGCCCCACTGCCCCCAACCCTGCTTCTGCCTGCTGCCCACCTCCCCCCATCTCTGAGGCCGTGTCCAGACTCAGGGGTTTTTTCGGGAAAAGTAGTCTTTTCCCGAAAAAACTTCCCCTGCGTCCAGACTCAAGCCGCGTTCTTTCGAAATTATTTCGAAAGAATGCGGCTTTTCTTTCGATGGCGGTAAACCTCATTTCACGAGGAAGAACGCCTTCCTTCGAAAGTTCCTCTTTCGAAGGAAGGCGTTCTTCAATGTAAAGAGGCCGTCTTCGAAAGAGAGCATCCAGACTCGCTGGGTGCTCTCTTTCGAAAAAGCGGATTTCTCTTTCGAAAGATCCTCCTGCAGTCTAGACGCGATCTTTCGAAAGAGGTTCTTTCGAAAGATGCTTTCGAAAGAGCCTCTTTCGAAAGAAGCCTGCAGTCTAGACATAGCCTTAGAGACAGCCCGGCTGCCCCCAACCCTGATTCTGCCGTCCGCCTGCCCGCCTGCCCACATGCCCAGATCTCCACGGGACAGCCCCACTTCCCCAGTCCTGCTTTCGCTGCCTGCATCTCCGCGGGACAGCCCGGCTGCTCCCAGCCCTGCTTTCGCCACCCGCCCGCGCAGATCTCTGCGGGACAGACCCGCCGCTCCCAGCCCTGCTTTGGCCGCCCGCCCGCCTGCCCACATGCCCGGATTTCCACCAAGACAGCCCCGCTTCCCCCAGCACTGCTTCCCGGTGGCTGGTTCCTCCCCCCCTCATCCCAGCCCGCCCCGCTCTGCTCCCCTCCCGACAGCCATGCTGAGGCCCAGTATTTTTTTCCTGCGGCCCATAGTTTGGGAAACGCTGACATAAGTCATTAGCAACCAGTGAGAAAAAACAAAACAAAACTGAGAATGTGCATTCACCTGGAGCTCTAGCAATTGTCTAACAATTCCAAAGCACTTTTCTGTCAACCATTTTGTAAATCCTGTGCTTTTGCAATACTGGCAACAGTTTAGAAATAGGATTCCAGTTGTGAACGAGCCTCAGGAGGTGGTGCGTCTAAGGCCTAATCTCTATTTGAAACTTAGGTTGATAGAGCAACCATGCTCAGTGGTGTAAAAACACGTTAGGGCAATGGAAAAATGCTTCCGTTGATCTATCTACCACCACCAGGGGAGGTGGAGTTCCTACAGCAACAGGCCCGCTGACAGGGGGAGGAGGAGCAGGAAAGGTGGCAACTGCCACAGGGCTCAGTGATTCCAAGAGGCCTGGGGCTCCAGCTGCTTCTGCTGCAGCAGTGACAGCAAAGATGCCCCGAGCCCTTTACACATGCGGCACACTCTGGGCAGCTCATAGGCCTCCCGAGGAAGGGAGAACAAGGGCAGATGCTGTGGTGTATATGGCACTGCAGGCTGGCTGCCTTCAGCCCCCGTCTCTTCTGCCTGACTCCCCATCTCTTGGAAACATGGGGCCACCCCTGCCTTTGTCCAGGGGCCCAACACGGTTGTTGGCTCCCCTGTACAGCAATGAAAATCCCCTTCCTTCGCTGTAGTTGAAATCTAAACCATGGGATTATAGAAGCATAGCTAGAGCATCCCAGTTGTGCTGCTAGAATGCCTGTAGTGTAGACTTCACCACCATTTCTTAGCTTTCGCAGGCACCTATACTTGTGCAAAGCGATTCTACCTTTCTGATTGTAGGCATTGATTTTCTTTTTTCTTTTTTCTTTTTTTTCTTTTTTTGCACTGGTATAAATGGAGATATAAGATAATGGAGAATCAGGCATATGAAAAGAAGCCTATTAATGTTATGGGGAAAAACACTAGGACAAGATGAATAAATGCATTTCCATAAACCTCCATTTTCTAATCAGTGCTTGTAATAATGTTCATCACATTATATGTATGAAAGTGAATAATTTTACACAATTTGAATATTTCTATCTTCTAAATAGTTGCCAATATATGGACAGCTATTTGCAAAGAGATTTTATAACATATTGTTATCAAATGTCATTTAATCGTCTCTGAGGAAATCTATTCTAAATATGCACTAATCAGGAAAACGATAACGTTATTACTTTCAGGATTCCAGGGTGTACCTATTTTCATTCAAAGTGCTGGTGGACTAAAAGAAAAGTCAACAATCTGTGCAGTGACTATGTAATATTTCCTTGTTAATCCTTGTTTATCTTGCTGACCTAACTTAGTTAATTTGTCATATACCCCGAGGCTGCTTTACCATGTGAGATTGTGGTTTTGCAATTTAAACAGGCTTCGTGGGATTATTTTTAAATAGTCCCAGACAAGGCGTTTACTGACATGATTGACTATTTGTTTCTCATTCTTACTATAATCTTCCCTCATATATTCAAAATAGAGGCCTTTAGCCAAAGGCTGCATAATTAGCTGTATTTGAACATTGTGGCTCAGAGCCATCATCCATAATGTGTATTTCACCACTGGCAGTTTATGGCCCTGAAGACATTGTAGCTGCTCACACGAGGAATGTTGTATTGTCAGGGAATTTTCAGACAGCACAAAGCTGCTATGGATGCCACTACACTTGAGCCTCCATTAAGCATTGCTGAAGAAAAAGAGGCCAAGGCTTGGTTTCACTTATGCTCATTAGATCTCCAGCTATATCAACTGTTGGAGGCAGTTTGTAGATGACATAATTTAGAGAAGACTTTCAGGATGCCAAAAGTGATGACAGACACCAGCCTGACACACAACCTGCCTAAACTCAGGGACATGCCAAAGAACGCGTCTGGGTTTGCCAAAACTGAAGATCTGGGCCTAGTTTTCCAGTCACTGCAAATCATCAACGTGCCACATTACAGAGATGTCAAATGCCGTGCTGCTTTTGCACTCAATAGTGGTCAACTCTAGTCATGGTGTCACAGTTCACTTGCTTTTGTTCAGCCATGATCATTTGGCCAATTTGAAATGCTTACAGCATTGGGGTAACTTGTGTACTTGCTGATACAAAATGCAGCCCCCATATTTTCAGAGATTGTTTTTAATTTTTTGGTTGAAACCATGAAGGCTGGGGGAGCTGCGCTCGGGGCCTTTATCTTCTGTCTTACTAGCACATGTTGCTGCCAACTCTTCTGCATTTCCACTATAAAAATACATCTGGGATTTAGCAGGAATTAATACTTCTCCAAAAAGTATTAATACCCAAAGGGATGTATGTAAGGAATTAAGGAGGACAACGCACAACCACCCACTCAGGTTGTGTCCCTGACACATTGCAGAGCCAACTCCCTACAGAGTTCCATTGTGGGGAATTGTGTGGAGCATGCAGGAGGCAATGTACCTATTCCCTCCTTGTCATGTGACAGAGAGATCTGGTGGATCTCTATCCATTGCTTAACAATTAAAAATATTAATTTAGGACTCAGTTATGCTTTGGTAGTTTGCAAAGATGCAGAACTCCTCCCTGGGCGGCATCTGCAGTCAGGTAGATCCAGTGGCCAGTGGAAAGAGGCAGTATGAAGCAGACTGCTTGGTAATTTTTGAGGTGTTTTGTGTTCCAGAGCTCAAGGTGCACAGAGAGAACAGCTTCAGAGTGCAGTTTTGTGAGATTACAAAAGATGTATCAGGGAGATATTCTTTGCACCAGTCTCTCTTTGTACATCTGCAGAACAGGCAAATGCAAATCAGCCCCTAACAAAGCAGTACAACATGCACTGAACAAACCAATCAAAGAATTATTGTCCTGGAAATCCACAAGTGGAATACAAAGTTGTGTTTTAAAACAAACAAAAAATTATGTAATACATTCCCTATTCTATCCAGTAACTTCAATTTACAATTTAGCATCCATCTTCCCCATTGTGTACTCTATAAACTTCAACAAGTAGAGTGTGAGTGAAAACTGCACAAATTAATGAGTAGGCAGCTGTTTGGAATGCTACGAACACGCTGCCAAATTTAGTTTAATTTTCAAAATAATTTTGATCAGCTCACTATTGGGAGACCAGTTACTGTATTCTTAATATCACTATTCAGTTCCATCCTGAACATTAGTAGTTTTTTTGTTGGATTTTTTTTCCTCTTTTTTTCTTTTTTTTTTTAATAAGTAAAAGTAATACATAACATCTATGAGCTAACAACCACTGAGCTTAGTTCTCAGATGCCATCTTAACTATGATGCATCGGTTTTTTATTCATTGGACTGCTCTCTTAATCTTGCTGTTTTCTACTCCTGCTTTTTGCTTAGTCTTGTGATGGCTTGATTACATGACTAAGCAGAAGTCATTGGGCCTGATTCAGCATCAGTGGAAATTATTGACTTTTTTTTCAATGGGCATTTGATCATGCTGTTGATCATTATTTGGTGGAAGGAGCCAGATCTTTGGCTGTGGTGTCCCTACATTGTTTCCACTGCACAGAACAGAGATGCAGACAAAACAGGAGGGACGTTTAAGTCTGAAGTTAGGTTCACAGCCGAAGAAAGAGAAGCAGCAGCAGCATTCCCCAGCTGTGCTTATTACTCCAGCACAACAGTGATAATTACCAAATTTCTATATTTATAAAAAACCTCATGCCTTCATAAATATCCAGCTGTGCTTTTAGCTCCATACAGTATGCACCCATTTTCTATAAATATAGAACTTCGTTAGAGTTGTTTGTTAACTGTTTGTTAAAATACAAAAGTAGATCTGTTAGAAGAATGCCTTTTAAAAATGCCTGTGCGGACAACTCATCAGAAACCCAAATAGAAGACACTGACATTTTCAGTAATCAACAATGGCAGCATTCTGTGCTTTTGACCTGATGAACTATATAGAGCTCAGTTGCAGTATGGATGATCTTGATAGGAAGTTAGCAGATTTGTAGAATTTCTGACTAGTCTGACTAAGATACATGATCACATCATAATAGATAAGCATATTGGGCCCAATAATGAAAATGCTTGCACCTATGATGAGAAGCTACACGTCTATCATAGAATATATACCCCACTGCAGAACACTATCTTGCATATAAGGCCACTTGGAACCAGTGCTCTGGTTGCCTAGCTTTTGGACACCACAGAATACTCCTTGCCATGGAGCTGGAGCTGCCTCTGGGCATGTGATGGCCCAACACTGCCATGGGCGGGAGAGGGACCTGGAGCAGCTCGGCCTTCCATGGGGCCTGCACACAGACTTGCACCTGGCAGCACTGTCCATGGGAGCGAGTGGGACCTTGTGTGTGCAGGCATGCCCATGTGCTGTGTGCGGCACTCCTCAGTCTGTGTGGGGTCATGCCTGTGCCCTTGTGCTCTGCCTTCTTCCAGTGGTGGCTGGTGGTAGGAGCGTGTCCCCCCCATGGGTGTCAGGAGGGTGTCCTCCCCCCATGGAAGTTAGAAGTGTGTGGGGCCTCCCCTGAGCCTGTGAGCAGGAGCCCAGGGGTGCTCTGGGGTTGCCTCCTGAGGCCACATGGTACAGACTGGCGCTGCACGTGCTTCCACATGCGTGGACTGCAGCACAATGTCCAGGCCGAGTGACAATTGCACCCCACTCCCCTGCACCACCCTCCCCCACCTTATGTGTGTGGCAAACTGAGAGCACTTACCTGATAATCCCTCCCCAGACTCAGAGGATGCCTGGGAGACATTCAGGGTCTGGGGTACCAGCTCGAGGGTGAGGATGACCATGCTGGCCGTGTCCTCCTCCTCCTGCAGCTCCTCTTCATACTCCTCCTCCTCGGCAGGGAGCTCTGGGCAGGCAACAACAGGGATCTCTAGCCACAAGTCCACCACCACAGGTGGGGAAAGGGATTCACTACCTCCCCTCCCCCCAGGATTTGATGGAGCTTCTGGTAGTAGGGGCAGTAGTGTGGTCCTGCCCTAGAGCAAGAGCTATGCTCCCTGCCTTTGGCGAAGCCCTGCCGAAGGTTCTTGACCTTGCTCCTTACTTGGTCCAAGGTCTGGGGGTGGTGTTCCCTCATGGCTAGAGCCTCAGCCATCTGGCCTTAAATGTCCGCGTTTCGTCTCTGGGAGTGGAGATCCTACAGGGTCTTCTCCTCCCCCCGTAGCTCGAGGAGGGACAGGATCTCTGTCCCAGACCACAACAGCACACAGCCTCTGCCTGGGTCCAGGGAGTCCTGGTGGTGCCCTCTGTGAGGGCCAGGGTTGCTTGTGGATGAGCCCTGGTTCCAAAAGTGGATGACAGTCTGAGCCGTGTGCAGCTCCCAGGGCTGGCTTCCTACCACAAAGCTTGTCCCAGTAGCCTGTAGGTTTAAGAGCTACCAGGAGACAGGAACTATAGAGTTCTGATTACTTTGCATGGAGTGGCCACCAGGGCACCTGTGTTATTTCCTGGAGGCCTCTTCTTTAAAAAAAACTTCCCTCTTCTGCATCCACACACACCTTTTTCCAAAAAAGCTTTTATAGAAAAATGCTTCTTCCTCATAGAAAGAGATTTACCGCCATCAGAAAACCCCCTCCATTCTTTCAACTTTCTGTCGAAAGAATGCAATAGCAGTGTGGATGTAAGTATTGTTTTTCCAGAAAAACAGCTTTTTTCCAGAAAAATGCTGCAGTGTAGATGCACCCTATATAGAAGATATTGTCAGTAACTAATGCATTGTAGATTCATGGCCAAAGCAGTTCCGTGTCAGCATCCACATAGTGAAGGCAATGAGATTGTCTGGGAGCAATCAGGCTGACAGCATTAGGGAGTTTTGAAAAGGTTTGAAGCAGCTTAAGAAATATTCATTTGAAAATGATTCTACCTATGGATGGATTATAAAAAGCCACATGTTATTATATCATCCGTGCCAGCTGCTTGTTGCAGTATTTGGATCTTTTCTCATCTTGTCTAATAATATTTGGTTTAAAATGTGTGCCCCTTTTAACCAATAAATAAGTAAATAAATTAAATAAGCCCACCAACCTGCAAAGCAGCAAAAAACTTACATTAGAAAAAACGGCTTCTTTTAGTTAATCCTAATGGTTCTGAAGTCTTTTTACATAGTTTTCCTGTACTGTGCTCTCTGCATTTGGTTCTACACTGTGTAATATGCCTAGACAAATTTTGCAAAATGGGATTGCAGCTTCCTGCTGATGTATCATCTCTTTTCTGCTCCCTTACCCAACTCCAGGACTGAATACAGGGTTGAGGGTTAAACTATTCACCTGTTTCTGTGTAGTCACTGGACTTAAAAGGATTTTAAACTTTTCACCTGTTGAATCGCTGTGACCCCACAACAATAAAAAATAGTAGAAATCCTAATGTCATCAGGAAAAGGTAAGGGGGGTGGGACACTAAACTACCACTGAAAATGTCAGCAATTAAAATTATTAAAAAGTAATTTACTCCCATCTTCTTGTTTCCCACTGGTGTTTGTTTGACATTACAGTTGCAGTCAACTCATGTACAGATTGAAAACAAGCTATGGATTCAGGGCTAGCAGTACCAATGATTCACTTTTCATTCTTATTATCTTTGTTGTTCCTGGAGCAAGTAACATTATTAGTCCAGATTCTCCTTTCATGTTCACCGCTGTAAAAGTGGTATAACAATTTCAACAAACCCTGCAGGAAGTGCATCCCGTGCCTAGGGCTGTAAACTATGAATTAGGAAAACTGTATTCTATTCTTGGGTCAGATGCTTACCTGCTGCATGACTTGTCATTAGTCCCGTCACTTCATCCTCCTTCTGTTTCCTCCTCCACCCTCAATTTATTTAGATTATAAACACTTCTGGGCAGTTTCTCACTACCACTATCATCCCAAAGGAGGAGGAGGGGTAGCTTTTTTCCCACACAGAATGGTCCTCATGACTGGAGGAAAAGCTTATAAACCCTTCCATTACAGTAAGAGCTTTGTGGCCTGTTAATCATCCCAGAGCTCCCCTTCTCCAAAAGGTTAAGGGGTGTGCACGGGGGTACTTCTGAAATGAAACTAAAGGTTTTCTTTTCCCTCCTGGCTCAGAATAAATTCCTCCCCTGCTGAGGCTGTGAGGTGACACTGTCTTTGAAAAGACAGACAAGTACCAGGAACATGATTCCACTGGACTGAAACTTTATTAAGTAATGTACCTGGAAATTATTTGGAAAAATCTCACTCAGTGAAGGTCATCCTGTCTATTTTGTCATAGAGTTTAAGGACAGGTGGAGGATGTCTGTTATGCTGGCTGCACACAATTTGTCAGGGTTTGCTGCTGGCAAACTGCCAGACGCTTTGTTTACCCGAGCATATACAGACAGGGCCATTCAAAGCTCCCAGCAGCTACGGTTCATTGTTCCTGGCCAATGGGAGATTCTGGAAGTGGTGCAGGCTGGGATACCATTTTACTCAGATGCCATTGGCCATGAACGGTGAACTACTGCTACTGGGACATGCAAAGCTCAGTGTATATGGATATTTGCGTAAACAAACCATGTGATGGTCCACTAGTGGCTAACCCTGATGAACTAAATACAGTCCATGGGTCAGAGATTTGCCACCCCTGGTTTAAGTTTAGAAAGGACCACAAGATCATCCAGTCTGACCTTACATATATCACAGGCCACTAAACACCCTCCACCACATATCAGTCCAACAAGAATTAGCCTGATCTACTTTAGCCCTCAAAGGTGAGTCTAGACTTCAGGGTTTTTTCGAAAAAGTGGCCTTTTTTAAAAAAAACTTCCCCTGCACCTAGACTGCTGCCACATTCTTTCAAAAGTAAATCAAAAGAATGTGGCAGGTTTTTTGACCACAGAAAACCTAATTTTTCAAAGAATAACGCCTTTTTTCGAAAGTTGTAATGCAAACTGTGCTTTTTTGAAAGAGAGCATTCAGACTGGGTGCTCTCTTTCGAAAAAGCAGCTTGCATTTTCAAAAGTACTGATTGTAGTCTGCTCTTTTTTTGAAAGAGGAGTCTAGACGTACCCCAAGAGACTAAAGTATTGTGTATTGCAGGCAGAGAACAGGAGGAAACCAGATACATCATGGTTAGGAGTGGCTCACAAGGAAGAATAACCAATCTCAAGGCAAATGGTTGTGAGTCCTATGCTTAGATTTCACAAGCCAAATAACAAGTGTAAACTCCTTACTTACACTCCCTGCATGAAGCAATTAAGGGGGCAGTAAGCATTCACTCATCAGTACAACAAATCATATCCATCGCCATCTCACTTTTGTGGTAAGAGTTCAGTTATTGAAACATATGGTCTACATAGCTCCTCTGCCATGGGGCTTCCTTATACATAAGTGACCTTATTCCTATATTATTTATCTCAATAGGACCTTCCCAACAATCGTGCATTTTGTTCCTCCTCGCTGAAATCAAGATGACTCAAGACTAACATTGAGTCATCTATGTCAAAAAGTCCTTCTCCAAGCTTTTTGTAACTCCCAGCTTATTAAAACAAGTGACATATTCCCCTACAGGTTGTCCTGTCATTTCTATACTATCCTCCCAAGAGCCTTCAGTCAAATCTCATGTCTCCCATAGAGGAAATCAAAAGGACCAAAAACAATAGATTCTTGGGCTCACACCCACATGTGATTAATCAATAAGGGTATGTTTAGACTACATGGCTCAGTCGATGGAGCCCTGTAGATGAGGTTTCTAGACATAGGGAAATGAAGCGGCAATTTAAATAATTGCCGTTTCATTTAAATTAAAATGGCTGCTGCGCTGTGCCAATGAGCTGTTTAGCGACACAGCGCAGTAGTCTGGACGCTCTGTGATCGACATCAAAGGCATTTGTAGACCTCCCCATTATGCCTCGTGGGTTGAGGTTTACCGTGGAGGTCGACAAATGCCTTTGATGTCGACCTCGGAGTGTCCAGACTACAGAGCTGTGCTGCCAAACAGTTGATCAGCACAGCACGGCAGCCATTTTAATTTAAATGAAATGGCAATTATTTAAATCGCCACTTCATTTCCTTTGCCGAGTAAACAAATCTAGATGGCTCTGTCGACAGAGCCATGTAGTGTAGACATACCCTAAGGGAGTAATATATCCCATCATTCTTTCTCCTGGTAATGTATCAACATAATTTTAAATGTTCAGGGGGTGTCTTTTTGTCCCCCAGGAGCAAGTTTAAACATTCCTCTCCTTACGTAATTCTTAAGTTCTTTTGTCTCAAGACCACCAAATGACTGTGGGCCACTCATATGGTATGTATTCACAGCAACCTAAACTCGAAATAAGATACACAATTTGTGCTATGAAAATTGCATATCTTATTTTTATTGTATTTTTAAATAGCTTATTTTGAAATTTGGCACATCTACATATAACACATTCTGTGATAGATGGTCACTTTACATTAAGTTTCACAAAATATGTGGGTTATTCTCAGGCAAAAGGAACAGTCACTTACCCCGGGTCAATTTGCACCTTAAATTTCCCGACAAACACAACAAAGACAATCCTGTAACAAACTAAGTAAAGGTTTATTAACTAGGAAAAATTAACAGGAGAAATATCTGCAAGGTTAAAGCAGGTAAGCATATACACAAAAATGAGATAACAATTGTAAGTTCAAAAGGTAAAAGAAGTTTTTAGAATAAGCGAGTTTGTATGTCTTTGAGGCTAACCCAAGCCAACAAGCTTGGAGAGCTCTTGATTAAGTTTAGTGATCTTTGTCCCTTAGGGTATGTCTAGACAGCAGAGCTATTTTGGAATACCAAAGGTATCCCAAAATAGCTGTTCCACTTCTTTAACATGTGCCTATTATTTTGAAATAGATTTTGAAATAACAGATGCACTATTCTGACATCTGTGTAAACCTCGTTCCATGAGAGTTAAGGAATGTCTCTAAATAGCACATTATTTCAAAATTTGGCACTATGTAGACAGCGCCAAATTTCAGAATAAGCTATTTCGAAATACATTTGAAATAAACTATGAATTTGCATAGTGCAAATTGCACAGCTTATTCTGAAATAAGGGTGCTGTCTAAACGCATCCTTAGAGTCCAAACAGCATAAAAAGACCCCAATTCCTTTTTTTCAGGGGTCTTTATCCTACCTCCCTAAAGTCAAAGTTTATTGATGAATGCTTCTGTACATAACTTCTTCATGGGTGGGTGAGTGGAGCAATCAACAAAGTGTCTCACAATGGCACAAAAGTTCTTTGAGACAACATCATCTTTAGGAGTCCAGTATTTTGCATTAGGTGGACTTTCCCCCCTCCTCTACCATTTTGTGTTACCGTCACTATGTGGAACTGGATACAGCTATTATGTGTAGGATTAATACATGAAGCATCCTATAAACATTTCGTAAAGTCTAAACACTAGATATGTTCTTATAATACTAATATCTATTTTAATTATACTAACCCATGGATGAGCCAGACTGGTTTACAGCTATTTATTGTGTCATGAGGCCCAGGACATTGGCATGAGCTGATACCTGGTGTGCCATCATTACTAATCCCTGCATTCCTTACAAACACTAAAACAAGACTACCTCTGGAACAAAATCATTCAAAAATCAATTCTATACCGCCAAAGCACACAATTACTGTTCTTCCCTCAAGCCAGTCTCCCACAGAATCCCTACTGTTAGTGCTACTATAATTTGTTCCACCTGGTGGAAGGCTGCTGTCAGCTACTCACTCCATTAATCTGTCCCAGCAATGTTTCCTCCTTTCGGTAACCACAACTCAAAATTTATTTGCTAAAGCCAGAAAGTTTTTTGGTTACAGCAATTGCAAACTATTTTGTTTCGTTTTGTTTTGTTTTGATTTTTGGGATCTTTTTAAGGGAGATATGAAAAATTTAGATGACAACCATTTTATACAAAAATACTTCCAAATGAATAAATTTTTAACTGAAAAATGTTGACCAAGTGTATTTCTCAAGCTCTTTTCCCATGTCTATCAAATCTGGATCTGCACCAGTGTCTTTTGAGATGAGACTGATGTCAGGTTTCTCAGATCTTTTTTTTAGTCACTAATGTTAACGTTATTCTTGTGCTAGCAAAAGAATGTGTGCCGCTCTTTAGCAATATCTTAGCTCTTTATGCCTTCATTTTCACAGCCCAGCAAGACAATTTTCTCTCCAGGATACTTGTTGTCTCATCATGTCTTCCCTTATGTAAACTACTTTGCTGCAATCCCTTTATTTCCTTTAATTTACTTCCTGAACTTCATTTTTAATCGGTGTCTTTTCTCTTCACCTATTGGCATAAGAGGAATCTCCTAAGTACAGGCAGTCCCCGGGTTACGTACAAGATAGGGACTGTAGGTTTGTTCTTAAGTTGAATCTGTATGTAAGTCGGAACTGACCGCCAGTTCCGACTTACATACAGAATCAACTTAAGAACCCCAAGCGTCCCCAAGTCAGCTGCTGCTGAAACTGATCAGGAGCTGATTCCAGGAAGCCCGGGGCAGAGCAACTCTGCCTCAGGCTTCCTGTAGTCAGCGCTGGTCAGTTTCAGCAGCAGCTGACTTGGGGACGCCTGGGGCAGAGAAGCTGGGGTGATGCTGGGTTGCTCCAGTAGCGCCGCTCCTCGGCGCTACTGGACCAACCCAGCACCACCCAATCTGCTGTGCCCCAGGCGTCCTGATTCAGCTCCTGCTGAAACTGACCAGCAGCGGCTGAATCAGGACGCCTGGGGCAGAGCAGCTGGGGTGCTGCCGGGTTGGTCCAGTAGCGCCCAGAGCGGTGCTGCGGGACCAACCGGCAGCACCCCAGCTGCTCTGCCACAGGCGTCCGGAGAAAAGCCTAGTCTGCTGGGGGAGGGGGGTACTAGCTGCGCCCCCCCCACCCCAGCAGACCAGGAAGACACGGGCGGCGGACCGAGACCAGCAGACCAGGGAGACTGGGAGCAAAGCCTCTGAGGACGCCAGCAGTGGGACAGCCGCGGGGCGTCTGGGCTGTCCCGCTGCCGGCTTCCCCCGAGGCTTTGCAAAGCCGCGGAGGGGCTCGGGCAGCAAGGCAGCCCAGGCGCGCCTGGGCTGCCCCGCTGCCCTAGCCCCTCCGCGGCTTTGCTCCGTGTCTTCCTGGTCTGCAGACCAGGGAGACGCGGAGAAAGCCCCGGAGTACACGGGCGGCAGGACCGCGAGGTCCCGCAGTCCGTGTCCTCCGGGGCGAGCCTCGTTCGTAACTGCGGATCCGACGTAAGTCGGATCCGCGTAAGTTGGGGACTGCCTGTATACGGTGGTAGCTGCAGTCATGTTAACAAGTACCTTAGGGCAAGTCTACACTGCATGGCTATTTCGGGATATCAGAGGTATCCCAAAATAACTACCCCCTGTCTACACAAGCTGCCCGTTATTTCAAAATATTTTTCAAAATAATGGGAGCACTATTTTGGCATCCCGGTAAACCTTGTTGCACAGGGTTTAAGGGATGGCTCAAAATAGTGTGTTATTTTGAAATTTGGCGCTGTCTACACATCACCAGATTTCAAAATAAAGCTCTATTTTAAGCCATCCCTTACTCCTCGTAAAATGAGATTTACAGGGATGGCAAAATAATGTGTCCACTATATTTTGAAATAGTGGACATGTTCAAAAGACACGGGGTAGCTATTTTGGGATAGCTCTGGCATCTCAAAATAGCATTGCAGTGTAGACATACCCTAACTGTCCCACATTCAATCTTTCTGCAAATCAAAGCATCTCTATCTCCATTTCCACTTGCCTATATATCTCATGTGAAAACCAATGGCCTGATTTCCTACAGGTGAACTTCAGCTCCTCTCTAGCCAGCCATGTCCCCTTGTTTCCTCCTCCTTTGCATGCTTGTTCTTTTCCTGCTTTATCTTAAGCCATTTATCCCATTTCCTTCCCTCCCACCATGTCAGCTTCGTCTACTGGATTGACTACTGATCATGAGCTGCAAATACCCACACTTCTGACATTCCCTGAGAAACAGTTTGGACAACACCAAATAATATTGTGTCTCATAGGAAGAAATTAAGTGGTTTTTTTCCCTGTACAGTTTATGTTTTGTTCTAAATAGGTTCTTATACCTTGTTCATTACTGTATCATCTGAACTCCTGAATACTTCAACTATAATTTCAGTGAAAGGATTTTTCAGTGTAAGGATAATTTATGTTCATAAAATGGTAGATCCTAATAGACCTTTTGTTTGGGGCTGGTTCAGTGGATCTTTGTTTCTGTTCTCACATCTTTACACCCATTAAATTCTGCTTTGAATTTAGGGTTCAATAGAATAGAATCTCATCTTGTAAGATCTCATCTTACATTTAGAGGCTGCTTTTCAAAGATAATTAGATTACCCATTTGACCTTTCCCATCTTCTTTAGGCAGCTCAGTGCCCAATGTCATCTCATAAATATTCCTTTAAAGTGGTAATTGGCTACTATTGAGGGGGCAAAATTATATGCTTAAACAGACAAATACTTCCTTGTAGAAATGCTACCTCTCAATTCACCAAATTTCAGAAAGTTTCACTGAAACTTGGTGAACCAGTGAGAGTTGCAGTTGATTATATAATCAGAAGTCAGAAGAAAGTTACCAGGGGTTAAGTTTTGATGGAAAAATCTGATAAATACTTAATTTGCAGCAGTTTTTATGTAGTATTTCACAATAATATTAATGACTAGGGTGATCCCAACTTTTATTTGATGACTCACATGACAGTCTTTGGTGAACCAGAATGTACATATCAGAATCAGGACATTCCTGTAATCCTCATGCCAGCTAGCATTAAGGGGTTCTTGAGTCACACAATGCTGGCCTTTCTAAAGTCTCAGAATATCCCTCTTCATTATGGGCCTGATTTAAATCCTACTGAGTGCCATAGAAAAGCTCTCCTTGACTTCATGGGGCATGCTTTATAGGCCAAATTCATCACTGACATAAACAAGCATAATTACAATAATGATTTGCTTGTGCCAGTAAATTTGGTTCTAGGTGTCTGAAAGAAACATGGCTAGAGAATGCTCTTCAAATGTTGCTATTATTGGTAATTCAATTTTACATTAAATTTTGCAATGTTCACCTAAGGTTTTGAAGACTTTTACACCTGCTACATTTCCCTGTGTTGTGATTGTCCCTCCCCCCTAAAACAAGGAAGAAAAAAAGTTTTACTGTGAAAAGTGGAGGCAGAGAAAATTAGTGGTTTTTTCATTCTCCATCTCCAGTAATGATAGTGTCTATTTTCTCACTGTTTCATCCTTTGACCCTCATGCTTTCATTACTGCTTTGCTAGCAGTTACCTCAGTTTCATCAGTTAATGGTGACAGAGGAAGCTTTCCTTTACAAGATCTTTTGTAAAGAATCTTCCTTTGGGAAGCTAACTGACATCCCAACCATTTTCGTAATGAACTATTGATTTTCTTGCGCTTTCTCTCTCTGTCAGACATGGGAACTTCATGCTTTAAAGATGCTATAACTAGGGAAGCAATTCAAACAGTATATTGTGCACCATATTTTGAGTTCCTATTAACTCTTGTTTATCTTTCTCTGCTCTTCCTGTTTTCTTAATCTTTCAGTGCTTTCTCTGCCATGCAGGCATATTTCCAAGGACTTGAAAATCACCATAAGTTAAGTTCTAATGTACCCTACAACTTTTCAGAGACTCCTCTGTCTTTTCTGAGACTTTTGAAAAGTGGAGCAAAAATATTCTAAAAGAGGAAGAAACAAGCAAGCAAGAAAACAAACTCAGAAATATCACAGCAAAGCATTTGCTTTTAGATTCTAAGATTCTAAAATGTAGAGAGAAATATATATAAACAAAATAAACTAATTAGTTTAGGGTTTATACTCTCTGTCCATCTCTACTATATTGATAAGGTACAAGGGAAATGGAAACCTCTTCTTACCCACCTGAGATACCCCCTACAAGGATCAGTCCCCCCAACCATGTATAGAGCTAAAAAGCTGACACTTACGCTGAACTAACATCATCTCTTGGTTCAGGGAGTGTATTGGGGTGTGTCTAAACTACACCCCTCTGCCGACAGAGTGATGTAGATTAGGCACCTCGCTCTTGCAAATGAAGCAGGGATTTAAATATCCCGCTCTTCATTTGAATAAAAGTAGCCGCTGCTTTTTGCCGATGCGGCACTTTGCCAGCAAAAAGCGGCAGTCTAGACAGGGATCAGTTGACAAGGAAAGCTTTTTCCGGCTGATCCCTTATGCCTCATGCAATGAGGTTTACAGAATCTACATCTCTCTGTCAGCAGAGGGGTGTAGTTTAGACACACCTTTGGGTTTTAGACAAATAGGGAGTGATGAATACCACCACACCCCAATAAAGTCAGTAGAAGGTCAAGTTTATTAGCACTTGTAAAAATAAGGCCATTCATTTCACCCACAAAATATGCATATCCTAACTTTTAACGTCTTGGCTTTTGCTCTTTCTCTTCAGGTTCTGGTTCCTCTCTCTGAGGGGTAGATTTTGAAAGGCCAAGCTTCCTTTTGCAAGCCCATCTACTGTACTTTACAATGTACACATTTGCAACTTCATCAGGCAGATGCAAAGGCCTGCACAAATACTGTAAATAATTTAAGTCTGCAAGAAAATCTGCTGTTCATGTTGACATTGGTTGGTGCACATTCTATCACTTGTGTAAACCAAGTTATTAAGGCATGTTAAGGCTGCATACAAATATTGAAATCTTTGAAACATGCACCTATGTGCATGTTTCACTTTCGTCATGTAAGCCTCATTACGTTTATTTGCATTTGGAGCCCAAATAAAAGATGAGACCAAAGTGCACCCATCAAAGAGGTATGGGGAAGGGAAGGCTGGTATTGCCTGTGCCCTTTTTAATAAGATATGATCATAAATTTACCCACTCATGTGTATTAATTTTGAGTACATCTTTTAATGAATCACCCATTCTGGATAGCTGTGGAATATATTAAGCACATTACATTATTTAAAAAACACATTCAATGTCAAACAGGCATTAAAGGCATCCATTTTGTGGCTGCTTAGGCTACGTTTACACAGTGGAGCTATTACAGGATACCTCCGATATCCTGAAATAGCTATTCCGCATCTTAAGACAAGCCCATTATATTGAAATATATTGAGCTCGCTATTCTGATGTCCCTGTAAACCTCATTGCGCAAGGGATAAGGGATGTTTCGGAATAGCTCCTTATTTCAAAATAACATCAAAATAAGCTACGCAAATTGCGTAGCACAAATTGCGTAGCTTATTTTGTGGTAAGGGTGCTGTGTAGATATACCCTTACAGAGCTAATATCATCACAGATTATATTCATAAAAAGCATGAAAGTTCTCAGAAATGGATTAAAGAAATCTAGGAAACAATGAACACTTCTGTTCAAGAGTTTTCTGCTTACCATTCACACAGACAAAGGGTTGTGTGAGTGACTACCCTCATTACCTCAACCCAACACTTGCTAGTGGCAGGAGAGATAGCTGGGCCCCACAAGCAACAGCCCAGTGGTATCCCTACAGATGCAGCTGGCCTGCTTTTGCTCTTTATCATGCGTGTGGATTCCTCTCTGGTTCTAAAGACTGATGAGCCTTCCTCAGTTAAAGATGGCTTGTAATATCAACCAGATGTCACATTTTGAAGCTTTTTTCTTTGTACAACCGGGGGAGAGATGCATGTTCCCTGGCTGAGGCAGGTCCATGTTTGTCTGCCCCTGGCTCCCCAGACAGAGTGAGGAACATAACAAACTGTGCACTTTCCCCTGTAAATACACAAGAACACAAACTCTCTAAAATATATAGAAGATAGCTGTCCGAGTCTTTGGCTATGTCTACATTGCAACTCTTTTCCAGGATACTGGAAGTATCCCAGAAAAACTATGCCATGTCCTAGGAATGCATCCACTTTTCCAAAAAATTTTTTGGAAAAGTGGATGCATTCTTTTGCCATACCTGTAAACCTCATTGTACAAGGAAGATGGGAAGGGCCGAAAGAGGAGGTTTTTCTGAAATTTGGCACTGTGTAGATGCGCCAAATTTCGGAAAAGCCTCTTCTGAAAGAAAAGCGGAAAACGATATGCCAATTGAGGCTCTCAAGGAGGTTAAAGCTATCCTAATCCTCATCTCTGGTCCCTTACTGCCACCCTCAGATCATTATACAGTATAATTGTACTTGCTTTCTGTCCCATATCCCCTGCTGCCCACATGTGGTAAATATGTAGCAAAGCCTTCCCTTTCCATTTTATAAGAAGCAATCCTATTCCAGGAACATCCCATTTTTCTGCCACAACCAAACCCTTGCCTTGCATTAAGATATGATCAGAGGAAGCTGTATTCTGAATTTGATGGTTCTAGCACTTACCATTTAAGAGGAATTCTTGAACCGGCAAACAGATGGGCAGATGGACGGACAGACAGAGACAGACACAGTCTCATATCTATCTATCTATCTATCTATCTATCTATCTATCTATCTATCCTGATAAACATGATATGAGGAGCATTTTCAGGCAATAAGGGCCATTTACTGTACACATTCCCATGGACCCACACTACTTCAAGCCCAAGATAGATCAACATATTTTAAGGACAGAAAAGCCATCAAAGTGAGATGGAAGAAGTGGTTTGAGTTACTCTTGTACTGTGAGACAAATGTCTCTGATATACCTACCAAATCTCAACAAAATGAATGAGGATCTCTTGCCGACCTCTCCACCCTTAACGAAGTAACACGAGTCATTATATAAGCATAGGACAACAAGGTAGCTGGGCTAGATGGCATACCAGCTAAAGTGTACAAGTTTCCCGATAAGGAAGCACTATAAACTTTTTCTTCATATCTTGTATCATGATAAGATTCCAGAAGATTTGAAATGGTAACATTATTACAATCTTTAAGAAAAGGAGACAAGTCAATATGTGGAAACTATCAAGTCATTGCCTTGCTATCTATAACAGGGAAAATTCTTGTCTGTATACTCTTAAACTGATTACTTCCTCTTCCTAAGGAAATATTGCCAGAATCTCAGTGTATTTTTACATCATCTTGCGGGACAGCTGACATGATCTTCCTTGGCTGCCAAATCCAGGAAAAGTCTCAAGGGGCAAAATCAGGGCCTGTGCGTGGCTTTTATTGATTTGCCAAAAGCCTTTGACTCTGTCAGTCATAAAGCCCTATAGAAGATGCTAGCCAGATTTGGATGCCCTCCAAAACTGATTAAGGCCCTAAGGCTTCTCCAGGACCAGATGATTGAAACAATTTTCTGTAATGGCCTGGAGATGGAAACTTTCACCATCAAAACTGGGATTAAGCAAGGATACATTATTGCCCCAACCTTATTTTCCATCTATTTAGTGGTTATTTTGTTTCTCGCTAAAGATCACCCCACCCCCAGCGGATCTGACAACCAATACAGAATGGATGAGTGACTCTTTAATCTTCAGTGCCTGTGCTTGAAGTCTAAAGTCTTCTTCTTACTGATCTCCATTATGCTGATGACCTTGTCATCCTCATGCATCCTGAGAATGGCCTTCAGTCCATACTGGGTTTCCTTGCACAAGCTTACCAAAGGCTAGGACTCTCACTCAGTATTGAGAAGACTAAAATGCTCTATCAACCCATTTCAGGTCTTGCACATGATTCACCATAAATTATCAGAATTTTCAGACAGTTGAGCATTTTTTCTATCTCGGTAGCCAACTTTCTGAAAACACAAAAATTGACAGTGAGATCCAGTTCAAGATCCAGTGTACAAGTGGTTCCTTTGGGAAATTGCTCTGATTGTTTTCATGTCCTACGGCAGGACACACAGATCTAGGTTTATAAGACAACTGTTATTCCTACAGTCCTTTATGGATATGAAACCTGGGTGACCTATTGACAGCACCTCAAAGATTTGAAGAGGTTCCACCAATGATGACTCTGGAAGATCCTTCATATTAAGTGGTAAGATTGCTGCACCAATGTCAGTGTCCTCTCTGAAGCCAATGTCATCTGCATTGAAGCACTGACCATCATGCACTAGCTTCACTGGGCTGGATAGTCCGTGCCTGACTCTTGACTCCCAAAACAACTCCGCTCTCCCCAACTCACCCATGGTCAGAGATTGTATGATGGTCAGAGGAAATGGTACAAAGACACACAGAGAAAGTGTATCTTTTACAAAAACTGATGTGGCCCTCACATGATGGGAGGAACAAGTCACCAACCAATCCCGATGGTACTATATCATTCATCAGGCAGTGACCCACTTCGAGAAGAAGCCCCTTGCCCTCAAAGCTGACAAGAGAGAGAGAAGGAAGAGAAAAGAAAGAACTTTTTCCCAGCAGGCAGCTGCTCTCTCACAAAATGTCCGTGTCTATGGTGGTTGGAGCTGCAGTCCCAGGATCAGACTCCTGAGTCACATCAGGACCCATATGTAAATCGGTGGTAGAGACATCCTTGAATTGAGATATCATCACTGAATGATCCAAACTGTATAAACATTTACCATTTTTAAACTGTTGAGTATTCTCCAAAACATTCCAGACAACCTATTTAATATTTAATGTTAATAAGTTGTAAAAATAACATAAAATAAAGACATGTTCTTGTCAGGTAACAGCTTTCATCACAGGGCAGTGGTGGGCAATAACCAGCCTGTGAACTGGATGCAGTCCACCAGGGTTAGCTCCTGTGAGCTGCCTTTATTTACCTGCACCTCCACAGGTACAACCACTTGAAGCTCCTGTTGGCTGTGGATCACTGATCTCAGTCAATGGGAAATGTGGGAAGCGGCGTGGACTGGGACACAGCTTCCCACAGCTCCCTTTGGCCAGGAATAGAGAAACTCCAAGGGGAGTTTCAAGAAGTCATGCCTGCAGAAGCCAGGGCTGGCCTTACCATGAGGCAAACTGAGGCGGCCACATCAGGTGTCAGACTGTGTGTGTGTGTGTGTGGGGGGGGGGGGGCGCCACTAGGACCCAGAGTGTAGAAAATTGCATCTGTTGCTGATGCATATGTATTCTCTCTGCTCTAGATGCACAGAGATGGTGGAGTGCTGTGCTGGAGGAAGGAGGGCACAAGAGACATAACAGGCAGGCAGAAGGAAAGGTGGCATGAGAGTGTCATTTGGCACCCACCTCAGATGCCAAAATGTTGTGGGTTGGCCCTGGTAGAGGCACAGGTAAATAAAGTGGCAGAGGTCCACCAGGGGCTAAACCTAGTGAACTACCTTTTGCTTATTGACTAACTTTTATTAGGGAAAGATTTTTGAATGAATTCAGGAACCAGAAATTTCTGGTAAGTAATATTAGTTTATAAGTCAATTGAATAAAATCACACACAGTAAACATTATGATGAGTAATCCCAACGTCAAAGGGTTTACCAGACTCTCCATCAACCCCTTAATTTTTGACAGCTGGTCATTTATTTGTATTGAGATTATGTTGTGTGGTTTGGTTTATAATCACTGACCAAACAGAGTCAATGGCTATTAATGATTGCCACCTTTTCATTCCTTCACCAATAATTGAGTATTCTGACTCTTTCTTTGTATAGTAGTTTTCCTTCTTCTATAACTTCTAATTGGCGTCTGGTCCCCAAACAGTAAATTGTTTGATTCCGTGCTCATAGAAATATAGCTAACTTTCTAAATCCCTTCCTTTTTTAATATTTAATGAGTCTGGAAAAATCACCTTCACAGAGACCTTTTAAATCATTCCATAAATAAACTAATACAAATCACAGATGTTCTGACCTCATTTAGACACTGAAACTTCAAGCAATTAAGTTAGCAATCATTATCACATAGATGTAGAAGTGGTTTTAGGAGATAAGAAAGGCAGAAAGCACATCTTTTTTTGATAGCTTCCCCGGAGTCAGCAGTTATTCTCCACAATAATTTCTCTTCCAAATATTGCACCTAACTATATTGCAAATTTGGTTTTTGTACTAATTGTTCCTATTCCTGCTTTTGATCATTGATTCTGTCTAACAACTAATCTATGTGTAACAACTGAGATCCCCTCTGAATCTCCTCTGCTCTAAAAATATATCGACTTAATTTATCTATCCTTTTTTTGAATAATTAAGGTCCCCGACCCCATCTAACAGAGAAGGTGAAGGGTGTAACTGCTAAGGAAAGCAAGCTAGTGTTTATGGTGGTACAAGGAGATGCGATTTGGAGTTATGGAATGAAACTGAGAAAATAAAATTGTCTGTTGAACAAAAGATCCTCAGGAATTGACTTGAAATAATTTTCCAAGAGGATTGGGGGAAGATTGTGTCATTAAATAATAATTTGCAGTAAAGGACATTGAAAAGGAGAGGAGGAAAGATGAAAAAAGAAAACACACAATAAAAGAAGGATCGAGTAATAAAACAGACAGAAAAAAGAAAGATGGTGGGATATGTGTGAGGAGACTGGGGGAGGGGGAGAAATAAGGGAAGGAGTGCCCATGCATCAGTTCATCCTAAAGGGATCCACAGAAAAGGCTCGGGGCTAAGGGCTCTAAACAGAAGCAGAATGAATAGAAAATGTGAATCTATGGAAGTTTGAAGATAGATCAATATCAGCTTAGGGCAGCCTTTTGATGTCAAGTATTAAGCACTCAGAACAGCTGCCTTTGGGATTGATGGTTGCATATACACAAGACTGTGAATATCTGGCCTTTGTGTGAAGGAATAGCTGGGGATCTCTTATGATGGAAGGAACATGCACCATATCTACCTTCTGTATCACTGAAGTCAGTGAATGGAATGAGAAACAGAGCTACTCACATACTCTAAAGAAGTCACAGGTTGAAACTACTTTGATTAACTGGGGCCTGAGTGACTTGCCCAAGGATCACAGAGAGTCTGGGTATGTCTACACTACAAAGTTAATTCGAACTAACGTCTAACTTTGATAGCGGAGTGCTTAGTTCAAACTAGGTAAACCTCATTCCACGTGGTCTAAGCCTAGTTCGAACTTACTAGTTCGAATTAAGGGGTGTGTAGCCCCTTAATTCGAACTAGTGGGAGGCTAGCCAACCCACTCTGGCCAACACCAGGGAAACTCTATTGCCCCCCTCCCGGCCCCGGACCCCTTAAAGGGGCACGGGCTGGCTACGATGCCCGTGCCAGGTGCAACCCTGCCAGCACCCAGCCAGCAGACCCTGCACCTGGCACGGATCGAGCCACCCACCCGATGCCCCCCAGCCCTCCCCCTCTTCCCGGGACCAGGCTGGCAGCTCCCGGGAGCTTGCCCAGGACCGCAAGAGGTGGGCACCTCCCTGGTCCAGTGCAGACATCGTGGACATTGTCCACGACCTCCACACTAGGCACAGGAAAGTGGCCGTCTAGGGCAGGAGAGCTGCCAGCCTGGCCACCCAGGAGCAGGTTTGCATGAAAATCAAGGTGGTCCACTGAGACCCCCGACCCTGAGCCCTGATCTTAGAATGGCCGTACTGGGTCAGACCAAAGGTCCATCTAGCCCAGTAGCCTGTCTGCCGACAGCGGCCAACCCTAGGGACCCTGGAGGGGATGGACCAAAGACTGTGACCAAGCCATTTGTCTCATGCCATCCCTCTCCAGCCTTCCACAAACTTCGGGCAGGGACACCACTCCTACCCCCTGGATAATACCACTCCATGGATCCCAACCTCCATGACTTGATCTCACTTCTCTTTAAACTCTGTTCTAGTTGTAGCCTTCACAGCCTCCTGCAGCAAGGAGTTCCACAGGTTAACTATTTGCTTTGGGAAGAACAACTTTCTGTTATTAGTTTGAAGCCTGCTACCCATTCCTTTCCTTTGGTGTCCTCTAGTCCTTCTATTATGGGAACTAATGAAGAACTTTTCTGTATGCACCCTCTCCACCCCACTCATGCTTTATAGACCTTTATCATATCCCCCCTCCATCTCCTCTTTTCTAAGCTGAGAAGTCCCAGTTTCTTTAGCCTCTCTTCATATGGGACCTGTTCCAAACCCCTCATCATTGTAGTTGCCCTCCCCTCTCCCACCCTCTTTCTTCCCCTCTTCCACCTCCTTTTCCCAGTCTCCCCCAGTTTTGTTCAATAGAGATTCTATTTTTGAACACAATTGTCCTTTATTTTGTACATCAGGAAGGGGGGCTAGGGAGGGGTAAGTGGAAGGAGGTGAGGGAGGAATGGGGTACGAGCCCCCCAATTGGGGGGGACTGGGCTGGCTCTGCAGGCTTCTGGGGGTGGAACCTTTCCTGCAGCCCCCCAATTGCCCTCCCTCCCCAGATGGCAGCCTGCGGCAAGTGCAGCCGGGCTGATGGCCGAGTGCTTTGATGTGCCCAGTGTGGGCACTCAGGGCACTCCAAGACAGGACTGCTTTGCAAGCGGGGCACCCCTGAGAACTGTCTGTCCGGGGTGGGGGTCGGCTCTCTTTAAGCACAGCCCTTGGCTAGCCTGAGACAGCAGCTCCACGCTCTAAGTCCTCATCTGATGCCCTGCCGGCACTGCTTCCGGCCATCCTTAACCTCAGTTCAGGGTCCACTTAATGTGGACATGCTAGTTCGAATTAGCAAAACGCTAATTCGAACTAGTTTTTTAGTCTGGATGCGTTAGTTTGAATTAGCTTAGTTCGAATTAGTGCTGTAGTGTAGACATACCCGCAGGAACAAAACTAGAGCTAGAAGTGCCCAGCTTTGAGTTTACTTTATCACATCGTGTTCTCTCCTATGTCATTGCTAGACCAGGTTTTTACATGGCATTTTAGCAGATGAGGATGCTCAGCCCCTCCCAGAAGTAGATCATTAGACCCTTTTTTATCTTTATTTTCCTGTAATGTATTCTACCTCACAAGCTGTTCTGTCAAGGACTCCAATCTCATCTATATCCGAAGGACTCCTCCTCAGGAATATCATGTAAAGTTTCTATAATCCTTCATGGTTAGCCTCTTCCCCACTCTCTGTTAAGCATGTTCACTTAAATGGAACAGTCACCTGTCTTTGTCCTAAAATTGTTTGAAGAAGGTAAAGACCTCAGAGCAGCATATCAAAAAGGATAATGGCAAATGAAATGGTGCACTTCTGTGTTGCTCTAGACCGCATTAAAATTTAGTATCAGATATTAGGCTTTTTTAAATCCCAACTTTCACTGAATCATCTGATTCTTCCCCTTGTAATTTTAATAATTCAAAAACTTTTATTCCAAACACCACATGTCAGCATCACTGTCGGCCTCATGCTAATTCCTTTGACATCACCAGAATATAAAAGAAAGGAGGTCAGAGCACAGATTGAGGATCAAGACTGGAATCAAGCACTGCAGTAACAGTCAATCAAGGCGAATGTATTTTCCATTGAGGAACATCAGCCTGCTAAAGAGGGCATTGTATTTAATATATTTTCCCATATATTTTAGAAATGTGTGTCTGTCTGTCTGTCCGTCCATCCATCTGTCAGACTCTTTGATCAAGAACGCCTCCTAAATGGTAAGAGCTAGGATTATCTAATTGATATGCAGCTCCCCCTTATCATAATTTAAAGCAAAGTCAGGGTTTGGTTGTGCCAGGATAATGGGATGAGGGTTTCTTAAACTTTTTAAGACCGACTTTTAAGACTTTTTAAACTTTTGTTTAACTCCAAACAATCATTTTTTATGAGGAATACCAAGGATTTTTTGTTGAGCCAAAAGGGGGGGTGGATTATTAATAAAAAGAAAAAGGTCGGGGGGAAAGTAATTTTTTTAAAAAAAGATCACCTACTCCTTTAAGGGCGGCCATTATGAACTCCGTTGTTCTCCGTGGCACACCTCCGACTGCTTCGCAGCACACTGGTGTGCTGCGGAATTCAGTTTAAGAAACACTGTATTAGATTGTTTTTCATAATATGGAAAGGGAAGGGTCTGGAAGAGATACAGTTATACTGCAGAATGACCTGGGGGCGGGGAGGGAAAGGGGGAACCAAGGAACCAGAGATGCTCTGGGATAGATATAACTGGGACAGATATAACCTCATTGGGCCAGCAGGGGGCAGGAGTGGAGAAAGGGAATCCTATCTACTATTTATTTCAGAAAGTTTGTCTAATAGTGTATCTGTCTGTTCACCCCTCCCCTGCAGCTGCAGCAGCCATAGATAGGTGCTTCTCACTGTCCCCAAGCTGCTACAGTGAGAGAGCTGTGCTTGTCCTCACTCCCTGGGGCAGCAGGCATACTGAACCCCTGATTCTATGCCTACCCCAGAACAATGATTTAAATGAAAAAAAAACCACCCTTATTTGAGTTAAGAAGTTGAGCAATGCCAAGTAAATCTTCTAGTAATTAATATTTTATCATATGCTAAATAATATACATTTATAGTGTAAGGAATAATCTTTTGCAGTGCAGCTATAAATTTAAATAGCAGATTATCTAATGGATCTATTTCACAACTGTTTAATGTCTGTGAATTAATGCTGTATCATCAGACTTTGTCATTCAAAAGAGAAAGAGATGAGTATTAAAATGTGTGTGTGTATCTTCATCTTTAGATTTTAACACAATTCAAGTGGAGGATCAATAGAATGCAACTTCAGCAAGTTAATTAGTTAATTAGTAAAAAAATAATTAATTTTTAAGTCTTTATTATGTTTAGCTATATAGTTCTATCTATCTATCTATCTATCTATCTATCTATCTATAGTTATATAGTTAGCTATAGGTGCTGTACAGATCCACAATGAGACCAGTGCACCAGCCAGTTAAGCAAGGATTTAGGGTTAAATGGTGCACAGACCTTGCCTTTGATCACTGCACAGTTAGGCTATGTCTACACTACAAGCCTCTTTCGAAAGAGGATTTTTCGAAAGTATCTTTCGAAAAAGCCTCTTTTGAAAAAGAGTGTCTAGACTGCAAGCAGTACTTTCGAAAAAGTAAGCCACTTTTTCGAAAGAAAGCAGCGAGTGAGTCTGGATGCTCTCTTTCTAAAAAGCCCTGTTGGCATTCAAGAACGCCTTTTTTCAAAAGAGCACTTTCGAAAAAAGGCGTTCTTCCTCGTGAAATGAGGTTTACCGCTGTCGAAAGAAAAGCCGCGTTCTTTCAATTTAATTTCGAAAGAACGCAGCTGCAGTCTAGACGCAGGTGAAGTTTTTTTGAAAAAAGGCTACTTTTTTCGAAAAAAATCCTGAATCTGGACACAGCCTTAGTGTTAATTTCATTCCTTGTGCCAGAAACATAGAATCATAGAACTACAGGACTGGAAGAGACATAATAGTGTGGCTATTAAAGAACAGATAGTTCACAATAATTCAAATCCACATATCCCTGAATTTCAATGATGAAAGCATATCAGCAAAAAATCATAAGAAATTAAAATTGTAAAATGTAGTGATATTTCTTCTGTTATGATAATCTGCTTCACAGCTTCTATAGAGTTACCATACATCCAGTTTTTCCTGGACATGCCCTCCTTTTTCCTTCTTAAATCTCTGTCCAGCTGGGTTTTTTAAATAGCTAAAAATGTCCAGGATTTTGCCCTACAAAGGGGATCAGGAAGGGAGCGGTGGTACATGCCTGTGAAATTGAATATTCAGAGACATACACCTGTACCATTAACAGCTGCTCTGTGCAAGCGCCTCAGGGTATGTCTACACTACCACCCTAGTTCGAACTAGGGTGGTAATGTAGACAACCAGAGTTGCAAATGAAGGCCGGGATTTGAATTTCCTGGGCTTCATTTGCATAAAGCCGGGCGCCACCATTTTTAAATGTCCGCTAGTGCGGACTCCGTGCCGCGCGGCTACATGCGGCACGGACTAGGTAGTTCGGACTAGGCTTCCTAGTCTGAACTACCATTACTTCCTAGTCCGAACTACCTAGTCCGTGCCGCTGTAGCCACTCGGCACAGAGTCCGTACTAGTGGACATTTAAAAATGGTGGCGCCCGGCTTTATGCAAATGAAGCCCAGGAAATTCAAATCCCAGGCTTCATTCGCAACTCCGGTTGCCTACGTTACCACCCTAGTTTGAACTAGGGTGGTAGTGTAGACATACCCTCAGTGACTGCGGGAAAAGCACGTAGCCACAGCAGGTCCTGTGAGATACAGGGCAGGTTCAATGTGGAGGGTGGGTTCTGGCTCCTACCACAGAGTCATCGATTTACCTTCTGGCCCGCTAGGTTATATCCAGAGCCAGCCCAAGGTATGGGCCAACCAGGCTATTGCCCAGGGCACCCCATTGTAGGGGGTGCCATGCGGGGCTGCCGGGGCGGGCAGGGGCGGCACCGCGAATGCTCCATGTGCCCAGGGCGGTGCCATGCATGTGCTGGGCACTTGGGGGTGGGGCCACGCATGCGCCACATGCCCTGGGGCGGAACCGCACATGCATCGCACTCCTGGGGGCGGCACCACGCTCCCAGGGCCTGGGGTGCACGAATGCCTTGGGCCAGCCCTGGTTATATCCCCAGCTTTGCAGGAAGGAAAGGGCACTGGGTTAGAGCAGTGGGCTATGGGTGCCTTGCTCTGGGGGAAGGAGTGGGTGCATTGGGTTAGAGCAGGGGGCTGGAGATGGCTGGTTCTGGAGGAGGGCAGGGGCACTGGGTTAGAGCAGGAACTGGGCATTAGAACTTCTGGCTTCTTTCCTGTAGGTGGCCAGTGGGTCTACTGGTTAGATTTAGGGGTTCCAGTCTCAGCTCTGTGAGAACTGTGAGAGCTGGTGCTTGGTGGGCCAGGCAGGAGAAAGGAAGGGATTCTGGGAAGCAGGATTCCTGGGTTCCTTTTCTAGCCATGGCACATCTCCGCTTGGTACCTTTAGCTTCATGCCCCAGGATGGGCCACTGACAGCCTCCTCCCTGGCCCCTCACTCTCTCCTCCTGGCCCCTCAGCAGCCTAGGCCGCCGGCTGGTTCTTGGCGCCACTGGAACCCGTGCTGCTGCAGGTTTTGGGGCAGTGCAGCATGGAAGCAGGAGCCTGGAATGTGGTGTCCCCTCACACCATGAGAGCCAGCAGAGGCAGCAGCAGCCCCGGCAGTTGTAAGGCAGCAGCCAGAGCCCCAAGCTTGGTATGCATGGGCATGAGTTTGCCAGCTCCCAGGCCCGGCCTTTTGTACGAGCAGCTGCCACCACAGCGGCACTGGCAGGCTCCAGAGACATGGTGGTGGGAAGCCCATCAGAAACAGCTAGTGTCTAAGTGGCCACAGCTCCTGCGCACCGGTTGCCACAGCGGACAGCAGCAGCAGCTGGTGTTCCCAGGTGAAGCCAGCACACCCAAACCCACAGCAACAGCACCTCAGGTAAGGCATAGCCCAGGTAGGGAAGGAGGGCTCAGCCAGCGAGCCCAGGGATGTGGCGTGTCTGTCAGTGCAACATGGCAAAAGGCTAAGAACAGTGGGATTAACAAGGTCAGTCTGTGATTCAGTGTCTTTTCTGAGTGTTTGCCATATACTTTTTTTATACTATATTCTCATGTTGTATATAGTATATATACAAAACATTAAAACAACATGAGTTGGTAGATACTGATACAGATACAGTCCCTCTCAGGAATATCCTCTTTTTTGAAAGTTCAAATATGGTAAACCTAACTTATAGCAAGAAGTGCAACTGACTTGCTATAGAATCAGTTTTATGATTAGTTCTCTATTATTTTAAGATCCAACTTAGATGGGGCTACTATAAGGTTGGTGCATACAGTGGCGGCCCGTGAGCATAGGCAGACTCGGCAGTTGCCTTGGGCGCCGCCTGCCCGGGGCGCCCAATGATGACATCATGGGGCGCCCAGGTGCTCAATGATTATGTCGCGGCCATTGACGGCCATGCAGGTGGGGGCACCAATCATGCCTTCCGCCTGGGGCGCCAGCTGCCACAGCCAGCCTCGAGCCGCTACTGGGTGTATAACTGGCTGGATCAACATTCTCAGAGAATAGTTATTAACAGTTCACAATCCTGCTAGAAGGGCATAACAAGTGGGGTTCTGTAGGGGTCTGTTTTGGAATTGGTTCTGTTCAATATCTTCATCAATGATTTAGATATTGGCATAAAGAGTACGCTTATTAAATATGCAGATGATACCAAGCTGGGAGGGCTTGCAACGGCTTTTGAGGATAGGGTAATAATTGATCTGGACAAACTGAAGAAATAGTATGAAGTTTAATAAATAGGATGAAGTTTAATAAGGACAAATGCAAAGTACTCCACTTAGGAAGGAACAATCAGTTTCACACATACAGAATGGGAAGCGACTGTCTAAGAAGGAGTACTGCAGAAAGGGAACTAGGGGTCATAGTGGACCATAAGCTAAATATGAGTCTACAGGGAGGCAAGATCAAATCAGTATCATAGATGCCTATATACAAATGTGAGAAGTATAGGTAATAAGCAGGAAGAACTGGAATTGCTAACAAATAAATACAACTATGATATCATTGGTATTACAGAAACGTGGTGGGATGGGACGCATGATTGGAATGTTGGTATGGAAGGGTACGGCTTGCTTAGGAAGGATAGACAGGGAAAAAAGGGAGGAGGGGTTGCCTTGTATATTAAAAATGTACACACTTGGACTGAAGTGGAGATGAACGTAGGAGATAGCTGTGTAGAGAGTCTCTGGGTTAAGCTAAAAGGGGGAAAAATGAGGATGATGTCATGCTAGGAGTCTACTACAGGCCACCCAGCCAGGTGGAAGAGGTGGATGAGGCCTTTTTTAAACAATTAACAAAACTATCCAAAGCCCAAGATTTGGTGGTGATGGGGGACTTCAACTATCCAGAGATATGTTGGGAAACTAACACAGCAAGGCACAGGCTATCCAATAAGTTTCTGGACTGCATTGGAGACAACTTCCTGTTTCAGAAGGTTGAAAAAGCTACCAGAGGAGAAGCTGTTCTGGATTTGATTTTAACAAATAGGGAGGAACTAGTTGAGAACTTGAAAGTGGAAGACAGTATGGGGGACAGTGATCATGAAATAATAGAGTTCATGATCTTAAGGAAAGGTAGAAGGGAGACCAGCACAACTGAGGTAATGGATTTCAGGAAGGCAGATTTTGATAAGCTCAGAGAACTTGTAGGTAAGGTCCCATGGGAAGCAAGACTGAAGGGAAAAACAACTGAGGAGAGTTGGAAGTATTTCAAAGGGATGTTGTTAAGGGCCCAAAAGCAAACAATTCCGCTGTGTAGGAAAGATAGAAAATATGGCCAAACACCAGCTTGGCTTAACAAGGAGATTTTGCTCTTAACAAGGAGATCTCAAAATAAAAAAGGAGTCCTATAAAAAATGGAAACTAGGACAAATAACAAAAGATGAATATAAGCAAGCAACACGGAAATGCAGGGGCAAGATTAGAAAGGCAAAGGAACAAAATGAGATCAAACTAGCTACAGGCATAAAGGGAAACAAGAAGACCTTTTATAAATACATTAAAAGCAAGAGGAAGACCAAGGACAGGGTAGGCCCACTGCTCAGTGAGGAGGGAGAAGCAGTATCAGGAAACTTGGAAATGGCGGAGATGCTCAATGACTTCTTTGTTTCGGTCTTCACCGAGAAGTCTGGAGGTGTGCCTAACGTAGCGAATACAAGCAGAGAGAGGGTAAGTTTAGAAGATAGGATACACAAAGAACAAGTTAAAAATCACTTAGGAAAGTTAGATGTCAGCAAGTCACCAGGTCCTGATGAAATGCATCCCAGGATACTCAAGGAGCTGATAGAGGAGGTATCTGAGCCTTTAGCTATGATCTTTGAAAAATCGTGGCAGACAGGGGAGATTCCAGAAGACTGGAAAAGGGCAAATATTGTGCCCATCTATAAAAAGGGGAATAAGAACAACCCAGGAAACTACAGACCGGTCAGCTAACGTCTGTCCCAGGGAAGATAATGGAGCAGGTAATTAAGGAAATCATATGCAAACACTTGGAAGGTAATAAAGTGATAGGGAATAGCCAGCATGGGTTTGTGAAGAACAAGTCATGCCAAACTAATCTGATAGCTTTCTTTGATAGGATAACGAGCCTTGTGGATAAGGGAGAAGCGGTGGATGTCATATACCTAGACTTTAGTAAGACATTTGATATGGTCTCGCATGATATTCTTATTGATAAACTAGGCAAATATAACTTAGATAGGGCCACGATAAGGTAGGTGCATAATTGGCTGGATAACCGTAGTCAGAGAGTTGTTGTTAACGGTGCTAAATCCTGCTGGAAAGGGATAACAAGTGGAGTTCCGCAAGGGTCTGTTTTGGGACCCGTACTGTTCAATAACTTCATCAATGATGTAGATATTGGGATAGAGAGTACACTTATTAATTTTGCAGATAATACCAAACTGGGTGGGGTTGCAACTTCTTTGGAGGATAGGGACATAATTCAAAATGACCTTAGCAAGTTAGAGAAATGGTCAGAGGTAAACAGGATGAAGTTTAATAAAGAGAAATGCAAAGTGCTCCACTTAGGAAGGAACAATCAGTTCCATACATACAAGATGGGAAGTGACTGTCTAGGAAGGAGCATGGCGGAAAGGGATCTAGGGGTCATAGTGGACCACAAGTTGAATATGAGTCAACAGTGTGATGCTGTTGCAAAAAAAGCAAATATGATTCTAGGTTGTATCAACAGGTGTGTTGTAAGCAAAACTCGTGAAGTCATTCTGCCGCTCTACTCTGCACTAGTTAGGCCTCAGCTGGAGTACTGTGTCCAGTTCTAGGTGCCACATTTCAAGAAAGATGTGGAGAAATTGGAAAGGGTACAGAGAAGAGCGACAAGAATGATTAAAGGTCTAGAGAACATGACCTATGAAGCCAGGCTTCATGAACTGGGCTTGTTTAGTTTGGAAAAAAGAAGATTAAGGGGGGACATGATAACGGTTTTCAAATATCTAAAAGGGTGTCACAAGGAGGAAGGAGAAAATTTGTTCCTCTTGGTTTCTGAGGACAGGACAAGGAGTAATGGACTTAAAGTGCAGCAAGGGAGGTTTAGATTGGACATTAGGAAAAAATTCCTAAGTGTCAGGGTGGTCAAATATTGGAATAAATTGCCAAGGGAGGTGGTGGAATCTCCCTCTCTGGAGATATTTAAGAACAGGTTAGATAGACATCTGTCAGGGATGGTGTAGACGGAGCTTGGTCCTGCCTTGAGGACGGGGGGCTGGACTCGATGACCTCTCGAGGTCCCTTCCAGTCCTATGATTCTATGATTCTATGAACAGTGTGATGCTGTTGCAAAAAAACCAAACACGATTCTGGGATGCATTAACAGGAGTGTTGTGAGCAAGACATGAGAAGACATTCTTCCACTCTACTATGCTCTGATTATGCCTCAATAGGAGTATTGTGTCTAGTTCCAGGTACCACATTTCAAGAAAGATGTGGAGAAATTGGAGAGGGTCCAGAGAAGAGCAACAAGAATGATTAAAGGTCTAGAAAACATGACCTATGAAGGAAGACTGAAAGAATTCTGCTTTTTAGTTTGGAAAGGAGAAGACTGAGAGGGGACATGACAGCAATTTTCAGGTATCTAAAAGGGTGTCAGAAGGAGGAGGGAGACAAATTGTTCTCCTTGGCCTCTGATGATAGGACAAGAAGCAATGGGCTTAAACTGCAGCAAGGGTGGTTTTGGTTGGATATTAGGACAAACTTCCTAACTGTCAGGGTGATAAAACATTGGAATAAGTTGCCTAGCGAGGTTGTGGAATCTCCATCTCTGATGATATTTAAGAGCAGGGTAGATAGATATATCGGCATCTATCAGGGAGGTCTAGATGGTACTGGGTCCTGCCGTGAGGGTAGGGGACTGGACTCTATGACCTCTCAAGGTCCTTTCCAGTTCTAATGTTCTATGATTCTAATATTTCATCTGTATTAAAGATATTAGAATATTTTTGTTTCTGGTAACCTTTCACAAGTCAGGTTTTTATCTAGATCAGTGCTTCAGATTTAAAGTGGTTTTAGGGGTTTAGAATGTAATAATTAAATCTTCTGCCCTGCAAAGGCTGAATGTGCCTAAATGCGTAAAGTTAAGCATGTGCAAAAATCTTACAGCATTATAACCAGAATCTATAAAGCTACTCCTTCATCCAGCTGCATCTCAGGAAAAAATCAAGACATTTGTAAATGCTTCCTTCTGCATTGTGATGTTGCCCTGTAGATTAAATCTAAACTTAACACCTGTAGTTTGGTTAAGGTTGTAAAGAAAGCAGCTGTTTTATTACTTTGTACTTTTGCATTAGCCGAAATAATTCTTTCAAAAACTGTATTTCTCCTCTTTACTTTAAATTAAGGTTGCAAAAAAAAAAAAAAAGATAATCACACCAGAAATATCACAAAGAGAAAAAAAAAAGTATCCATGAAATCAGCTTCTAGGATGTTGTGTTCTGGCTGGCATTTATCTTGTAATATTGTGGTATCTGCTCCTAACCCTTTTGTTCCCTGGGCTGCGCCATCTTTTGCGTAACACACCATCAGTATGCCTTACTAATACATCACTGGCATGACAGCTTCAATGGTGTACTGAAGCAACAGCTCATCAGAGCAGCAGCACGCTCTGATGATTTATCACTGTAACACATCATAAGAACGAGGAAGTCTAATAATATACGATTAAAAAAACCTACAGGGGTATTATGCAGGAGTGAATTCAATTTAGGCACCAGATTGAAAGTATGCAAGAAAACTTCCAAACTATGTTCACTGATGTAACAACAGTATTTGCATTCTTGTAGAGGATCACATACTTCTTTTCTACTTTTCTAGACACCTTGTCCCTTTAGCACTCACCCTGAAGCTCTAAGGAACATCCAAGGCTGCAATTCAGCGGTACAATCTTTTTGGGTTTTCTTGGAATGAGACAATGGTTTTACTGTGCTGTAGGGTCTGGTTTTATTCCCATCTCTGTCCAAGCTAATGGAGTCATAACAGCTTGTCCATAATGGACTAGTAATGTGCTTCGGAGAGATGCACTCAGAGGGTGCATCCTGAAATATGATGCAGTCAAACAGGATTATAGCATTTATTATCACTGGTTACAAGGTCAAAGTCATACAGCTCAGGAAACATGAAATGGAAATTGGATATACAGAGAATGCATACTTAAAAACGATCTAGTAGATATGTTCTTGGTATTGGAAAGTGTTGCTACAGGGAAGGATAAAATAAAATAAGCAGAAGAAAGTTTATAAGGACATCTTCTTAGAAATTATGGGCTGACTTTAGTTTTGGAGGTTGCCATGCATGCTTAGTAAATTGAATATATACTTAAAGAAATCAGTAAAATCTTTCTCCTTGGGTCTCAGCTCCATTGGACTCCTTGAGAGCCCACATGACTTCTCTCCTGCATACTCTAAGGCAGCATTACCCAAACTATGGGCCACAGCCCGGTACTGGTCCACGGAAAAAAAATACCTGGTGGCTGCCGGCAGGGCCAGTCTTAGGCCGATTTGACTGATTCGGTCAAATCGGGCCCCGCACTCCTGAACCCGGAAGTGCCAGCGAGTTATGGAGCCGGGGGCCCTGCTCCACCAATATGTTGACCTGGGTCTCTCCCCCAGCTCTGCTTGGAGCGGGCCCTGGCCCGTCCCTGCCGTGCACAGCTCCTCTTCACCAGCTGCTGCTGCCCATGTGCAGCGTTGCATGAGGGCAGGAAGGACGCCCGGGCATGACATGACGTCACGGCTCAGGATTTTAAAACTCCTCCGAGGCACATTGCGGGGCTGCTTCCGGGTTCGGCCTCTGGGGCCTGAGCGTGGCCTCCAGCCCTGCAACGTGGAAGGCAGAAGGCAGGGAACGGGCTTGTGCGGTGGTGGCGGCGGGGAGGGGAGGAGAGGAGGCGGTGGTGGTGGTGGCGATGGCGGGGGGGAAGGGAAGGGGCTTGGGCTTGGGCAGGGAGGGGCTTGGGCAGAAGGGGAGGGGTGGAAGGAGAAGGGGCTTGGGAGAGGAAGACACCAAGGTACAGGGTGCAGGAGAGACAAATGCCAGGGGGCCAAGTACAGACAATGAGGGAAAGGGCAGGAGAGGAGGTGTTAGTGGGAAGGGGGACAGGGTGATGCTGGGATAGAAGAACAAGGGCATTGGGGGCTGGAGGAGACATGGCAGCTGAGAGAAAAGAGAAAGGTTTATAAATATTTATTAATAACTTGGTATGCTGTCCACAGCCAGTTTGTTTGTGCCCCATGGTGCAGTTTGGGTTTATCTGGGTTCAACACGTGGCCGTTGAGTGGGAGCTGAAACAAAAAAGTAGTCAGTGTAATGATCTTCTGTTGATATGTGTTTTAATAGTTAAATTCTTGGACTAGCAATGCTCATGAAAAGTGCTGTCACATGGGTAGAAATTGGGAAAATATTGAATTTTATTAATATCAGCAGAACTGACTTAAATGGGGCCTGTGTGTTGTGTAGTCTTCCCTTAATCTTTGTATTCATGCCTGTCAGTGTGAGAGAAGCTATTTGTATATATTTGCTTGCATATGCAACCACACTTAAGTTGAGGCCCTCAGCATGGTCTGTAAGTATCAGTGTGGCCCCTGGGCTTCCAAAGTTGAGTTGCCCTAGCTCATCCCTGACAGGTGTCTATCTAACCTGGTCTTAAATATCTCCAGTGATGGAGATTCTGCAATCTCACTAGACCAGCGTTTTCCAAACTATGGACCACAGCCCGGTACCGGGCCGCAGGAAAAAACTACCAGGCCTCAGCGTGGTTGCTGGGGTGTTCTGCGCTCCCAGAGTGCCCATGTGGTGCCGGGTCCCCCAAACCCTCTGCCGGCCTGGGCGGAGTCTGCAGCCGGATGTTCCGGCTCCTGGCAGAGTCCTAGCTAGGGGAGGTGGGGAGGGGGGAGGAGGAGGGGAGAGCCGGCCACCGGAAGCAGCACTGGGCAGGGGAATCAGGGCGGGCTGAGGAGATTGGGGGGCCAGTGGAAGCAGGGCTGCTAGGGGGCGTGAGGTCAGGGGCAGGGAGCTGGCCGGGGAAGATGTGTGTGGGTGGGGAGAAGTGGCCGCCAGAAGGAGGGCTGGATGTGGGCAACGGGGCTGGCCAAGGGAGACTAGGAGGAGAAGCGGGGGAGAACTGGTTGCCCGGGAGGAAGTGGGGCTAGCCAGAAGCGCAGCGGGGGAAGTAGGGGTGAGGAATGAATTGGCCTGTGGGGAGTGGGAATGACCCGGCCATATGCACTGCCCCTCTGCGCCCCCCCCACAAAGCACAAAGCATGAGTTAGTCCGGCCCGGGGAGTCTATTGTCCCCCCCCACACACACACCCCTCAAGTAGTTGCGAACTGTCTGGCTGGTAGACACACTCATGCAGCCTGAGCACATTTATCAGCCAGGCAGTTCGAAACTACAAACTGATACATCTAGTAATAATAAAACTTACCTAATGAGAAAATACCAGACATATTATATGTCTGGTATTTTCTCAGTTTGTTTTTTATGTGTTTATATTTTTGGGCTGCAAAAAAAAAAAAAAAAGGGTTCTAACTAAAGTAAAAAGTTTGGGAAACCCTGGTCTAACCAGCTTTCTGTCTGTCTTACAGTCCATTTATCCAATACATATTCCTTAACTTGCTGGCAAGAATATTGTGGGTGACCATATCAAAAGCTTTGCTAAAGCTGGCGCTGGGGGTTTGGGGAGGACCAGAAACAACTTATTTGAATATTCATCATTTTATTAATGAATATGCAAATATGCAAATGAACATTCCCGGTTCTCCAAAAGTTCGTGAATGGATTTACTGGTCCCCATGTCAAAAAGTTTGGGAACCCCTGCTCTAAGGAATATTGGCTGCATATCTGCCCTGCGGCTCCAATTACGTCATTTAAGCATTTACTACAGCAGTTTGTATGACTAATATTAAATGAGTTTCGTATGTGCTAAGGGTATTACATTACCAGCCTATTTCCCCCATCCCACTAATTCCTATGGTTGGGCAATTTAAATAATGGGAGATTAGGAGGTTCCACTTATTGAAGGAACACTCTTCACCTTATACCATTTCCATAGTCAGTATTTTACATGAGAGAGAAATAGGGCCAGATTCTGTCCACATGACTCTGTAACCCAACAAATATTAAGGGACTGGCTTCTGATTTATAGGGATGGAACTAGTAGCAGATTCCAGCTTTTAGCTTCAGACTGGGAAAATGAAAGGATTTTTAAACTCCATAAAAAAATTAATTGGGAAGGCTTAATATTTTTTCTTACAAGAACTCACTTGAAATTACTTGAAAACTGCCAATAAAAGGATGGTTCTTTTGTTAACTACCCAAGAGAAGAATGTTTTCTGTGTGACTTATGTAGGCCACTTAATGGTAAATATGATGCTTATATATCTTCACAGTAGTATACCAATCTTAGCAAACTAATCCATTTATGCTAATCCATTTAATTAAAGCACTTTAATCCAAATGACCTTTCTGAGTCATGCAAAACCTTTTTCTCCTTCATGAAATTGTCTCTGCAGATCCTTCTTCTAGGGATCATTTTTCTTTCTTTAAGAGCCATGGATTCACACAAAGGAGTGGAAATTTTTATTACTGACACTTATCCAGCAATCATAGGTAAAAATTCTTGATTTTTATAACTCAGGTTATAAAAGGAGGTAACCACTGCATATTTTTTTCTCGCATGGTAAAGTTCAATTTACTTGCACCCTAGCACCAGTGTTTCCTTGGATCCTATTGAGGCTAAAAGGTAGTAGATCATTTTGAAGTATGAGGCACCACACCCTCAGTGAGTCATGAAAGAGACTTCATATCTGAAAGAGACTTCAGATCTTTCTGCACTAAATGTTATGGATCAGGAATTGTCTGTGGATTTCCAATGTCCTTGGTTCCAAATCACTCCCCTATTGGAAAACAGCCCTCATTCTGCCATACTTTTTATGTAAGGACAGCACTATTGCAGTTCCATTGATCTTTGAACTGTGTGAAAAGTTTCTCCCATAGAATGTCAGAGAAAGCTTTAGATCTGTTAGGGTATCATATTTAAGTTCTAGTGGCTTCATCTGCTTCTAGGGAATCCTTCTAGTTGAGAATCTTCATAGTCAAGCATTTGCATTCAGCCTTAATTCTCTGCCTTGGGCTTGGGACTCCTCTCATGGAGGCCAAGAATTTTATATTCCTTTCTGTATATGAGGCCTACAGAATGTATGGCCTTGGATTCCACCACATCCTGGTGCTGTTGGTGAAAAAATTGCTAGGAAGAGGAGAGTCAGCTGTTGTATATGTGAATACACTAAAGGACATTGTAGCTATTTTGATTGCTCAGTGCCATGGTATACCAAACCTCTTAAACTACACAAACAGCATGACTCAAAGGCAAGCACTTAAGGCACTTGAACTGCTACCCCAAGTGGTTCTCACCCTGTTGTATTCAACAAGCACTTAGACTCGTAGTTAAAGAAAAGAGATATTTTACTAGGTTGGCAGAAAAGACTCTAGACATTCTAGCTATAACAGTTTAACCAGTCACACGTCAGGGCAAAACATAGAAATTCCTACCTTGGGCACTAGCACCGCTTGTCAGGCCTAGTGACTAATGTGCTTTTTCCAGGCTAGTCCTTTGTTAAAGGCAAGTTGGTAATTTGCAAATTTCCTGGCCAAGATCAGTCTGTGTTGTCTCATTGTGGGGTCTCCTATGGTCTTTGGTCTGTATATTGTCCTTTACAAAGTCTTGCTAGAAAGAAGTCAGAGCACGCAGGCTACACATACACTTCAAAACATTCCAGTTTACCTGTTTTCATATGCCTTTAAAATATATATACACTATGAAAGAAAATGTGGCTGTGAAAAATCTCATCCATATAATAAACCTACTACAGGTTAGACCTACTTGTTCTGGTATCCCTGGGACCTGACTGGACCCAAGCCATGGAGTTTCCAGGACCAGGGGAGGTCAATGCCTGCCCCTCTGTTGCAGACATTCCAGGCTCCGCTCCAGCTGCTGGACTCTGCTGCCAGCTCCTGATTCTCAGCCCTGGCCTCCAGGCTTCAGCCCCCTCCCCCGCCCCAGCCACTGAACTCCAGCTCCAACTCCTAACCCCACCCACTGGCCCTAGCAAGGCTCTGCTTTTCCGGCTGCTGGCTTTCTTCTGCTGGCCCCAGCCAAACTACTGCCACCAGGCTCCAGTCCCAGCCTCAGCACCACTCCAGACTGCCGCCCAGCTCTCTGTTTGGCAACATTTATGGCCATTCAGTGCTGGAGCACTGACAGGATCCCTGGCAATGCCGAACTATGGATGTTGCTGGACCGGAGAATCCTGGACTAGAGAGGTCCAACCCATAATAATGTTATTTGGAACATGTACTAGCTCTGAAATATGTGAGACTTTTAACAGAATTGTATTTGTGTAAAATATATCCGCATTAGTGTAAATGGCTCTTCTTAGAATATATGCAAATGCCATTTTTTTTAGTTCAGTCTTGCTTTTGAAAGTACAGTTAGTTTTACTCTCCTGGATTTGTTGGGAGTGTCCTGGTATACTCTGCATTATTCTCAGGCAAACCTCTTACACATGCTCATTCTTCAAAAGGATTCATATTCCCAAATCTAAATCCATTGTCAGATGATATTTTAAAATCAGTTATTTACCATTCATTCAGCAATAGGATTTCCTGACCAATTTTAGAGGTCATCAAAGAAGGTGAATTGTTCCTAGGCAGTGTTTTAGAGAGGTTTAAATCTTGGCTTATGCAGACTGCATTTTTGGCCTTCTGTGCATGTCTAATGTGCATTGGGGTGTCTCAGGGGTCCTGTCACAAATCTCCTAATCTTTGTTATTGGTATGCTGCATTTAGCTACACTGATTTGTGTATATAATCCAGGCTTTCATTTCTATCCAGAGGAAACACCAATTTACATGAATCTTCCAATATCTTATAGTCCTGTTATTGTCCTAATGTCTTTTATTCATCCAGTAGTACCAGTTGGATTAGGTGAATGAAAAACAACACTGAAAGGAATGAAATGATGCCAGTTGTTTCTCAGCATCATTTGGCTGGCATTTATATCAGAGTCTCTAATTAGTAATGTATTAACCATATCTAGGATTTGCAACCTGGGGATCTAAGGACACAGAATTGACACACGAGTAACGATATTCACGATAATAAACAAAATGTGTATTGCAATCTAAGCAGTGATTATTATATTCACCCAGATTGCTTGCAAGTTTTTGTTGTGTTTTGCTTACTTCTAAAGGTGCTGCTGGTCTAGCAGATTATATTAAAGTATACATTTAACTTTCAACATATCCATTAACTCCAATGGGTATGGGCCATCTTTTATTATTGTGACTTTCTGATTGTTGTGAGGTTGGTGGGCATTTTTTTTTGATCCTCTCCCTGCCATTATAGACAATCTATGACCCAAAAACAGTGAGAATATAATTGATGTGATTTTAGGTAAACTCAGCATAGTTCCTGAGAGCTCAGTCCCTTCAACAGACACTAAGTCAGGCTCAATATTAATTTTAAAATATGTCTTCTGCTTTACAAGACCTTGTATGTCCTTGGAATTTCTCACCTTAGTAAGCTATTCTCTCTTCATATTCTGCTTGAGTGCTACGATCTCAAGATGCCAGTCTGTTGATTGTGCCAAAATTGAAGCTGAAATAGCCAATGCAATTGCACTAACATCTAGAATGCGGAAAAGGTTATACTTCTCAAAATCAAAGTCAAGGCATTTCAAAATTACATGGTATTACCGGCATTCAAATAGCCATGCATTTAATTAAATGCACAAATTGTTCCACTCAAGCATGTAGTATGTCTCTTATTTTCAGTCTCCTCTCAATGCCAGTTTATTCTTGTTTAAAGAAGTCTGTATTGTATTTAGTTCTGTATGGTGCTAGTAGTAGTTACGTGTCAAAGCTTCAGTTTGAAACCATTGCTGTACACATCAGTCTAAGATCTAAGCACTTCATTCTCTTCTTGTTATGCCTCGTAACACCCATTAAAATCGGTGACATGCACATTCAGAGCTAATAAGTCCCAAAATTAGTGTTATAGGAAAATAAAAAATGTGCCACAGACACAAGTAGTTTAAAGCTTGGTTCTCATTTACACTTAAAGCAGCTGTAGACCACTCAGACTATGTAAAGCAGTGTAAATATAATTTGGCCTCATTACATTGCCACAGTGATGTAAATATAGGATCAGATTTCTAAAGTTGAATTAATGTGGGCCTGATTCTCCATTGCCAGTGAATAGAAAATAAATGTAAAGCATTCTAATTTAGTGGCTCCTCACACCTACTTTGGATTCACTTAATAGTGCTAGTGACTATACGTATATAAACAGTAATCATTAAGTCAACATGTGCTAAGAGATGCTATATAATTTTCATAGTTACCACAGTTGTTTTCTAGTTTAAGTAAGGGTGGAAATTCAATACCTGAATTTTCAAATATCAGAGGGGTAGCCGTGTTAGTCTGAATCTGCAAAAGCGACGAGGAGTCCTGTGGCACCTTATAGACTAACAGATTTATTGGAGTATAAGCTTTTGTGGGCAAAGATCCACTTTGTCAGATGCAACCATCTGATGAAGTGGGTCTTTGCCCACAAAGCTTATGCTCCAATAAATTTGTTAGTCTATATGGATTTTCAAAGTGGCCAGATTGCTTTACTTTTAGTGCAATAGCGTGATGGAGGTACCTGGGGTTGGGAAGCTTCCCTCTACAACTAGATTTTAGCTTAAGGAAGTCTTGTCTGGACTTATCATGGATCAGTTTCCCAATTTCACCAGCCATGGGCAACATAAGCATCTCTCTCTCTCTCTCTCTCTCTCTCTCTCTCTCTCTCTCTCTCTCTCTTTAAGTTAGTGACAGGAGCACTTCAGTACCTCAGCACTATGGGTTTTTCCCTGGAGTCTCCAGCCCCTCTTCTTCTGGACATTCACAGTATTCATAACTCCATAATTATAATGGATACATTTCATGGTGATTTTAATATCCAGTGGGTTACTGGCTCTCAGTAGAGACATCACATGCCATATTTGAGTGCATTATTATGCATATATCTGACTCAAGAGATCCCTGTAAAGCCCTATGCACCCTTTGTGTTCCTCACCAGCGGCACCAAGAGGTCCCTGAATCACAAATAGGTAGAAACAGAAAACATTAGTTATGTAGCTCTGCATATTCTTAGATGGCATGTGCATATTGTTCAGTACTATTCAGATACAGATGCTAAATCTGTTTGTCTTTTATGGTTGCTCTTTTCAAGACATCCTATTAAGAGTTCAGGTGAGACTATGGCAGCATGTGACATACTAGCTTTATACTTAAAAAATAAAAAAATGATAGGAGTTGCCCTGCTTTTTTAATGGTATTGATAATTCCAATGATTGGAAAGTTAAGTTCACAACCAGCTTGGCTTATAATGAATTTTGTCCAGGAATTTTATCCAGATATATTTAAACAATATGACAATATGTAGCTCTAAGAACCATTTGTTGGCAAATATTAAATTCTGAAATGTAATTATAATTTTACCAATAATCTTTCAATGCACAGTATGGCTCAGCGCTATGCATGAAGGAATATGAAAGATAAGAGAATATAAAGGGGGAATGTTTTCTGTAATGGGATTACAGAATGAAAACAGACTGTTATGTAAATTTACTAATTACTACAAGGCTTTCCTAGAGTGGGATGTTGACAAAAATCAATAATTACATTTTCTAAGTTACAGTTTAAATACAGAGTGACTGACAATTTTCCAAACTTCATAAAATCAGGTTAGTCTCAGATAACCTAAAATAGCATTACCACATCAAAGAGACATAGTTTGATATATTATGTATCATATAAAAGTAGCATTCCTTGCACTAGTCTCAAAGCATGGGCTTCAGTCATGGACTCATGCCCCTGTGTGACATCCCATTGAATTCTATTAGCCACCACTTCCCACAATTCTCCTTGTCTACAAACAGCTAATTAGAGCCAATGGGAGCCATGAGGCTCTGTGGTTGTGGCACCGGTAAATAACACACCAGACCAGCCAGTTAGCAGCTTTCTCAAAGTGGTTTCACAGACTACTTTGAAAAACACTGGGCTAGTCCTTCTTTGAAATGCATTTTTTTGAGGGCTATTCCTTGCTCTTCACTCCTACTGTGAGAAAACAGACATGGAGTCTTTTGGTGAAAGAGGTTCCATGCAATTGTTTATTAAATGCAAACCATTTTGTTCTTGTCTACTTTCGTTGCAAAAGATCGTCCACTTAGTGATCGCCATCTACTCTGATGACATGTGGCCTATGTCTTTAAGAAACTGGTTTACACAGACTTGGCTGGTAAACACATTTCAGCTTACAATTATAGTTTTACATATAATATTGCTACACACATTTAATCATGATATTATAGACCAGTTAGTTATTCAGTTATTAATTTTCAAATACCTCCCAAGGCATAGTTTGTATAAAGATTATTGCAGTAGTAGGTAAGATGTGAACACAGGACTACAATCAGTCAAAACTGGGTAAGTTTGAGGTCAGCCTTAATATACAATCAAACATATATGGAAAACACTATCTAAATTCATGTTGTCATTAGGTATAGCCAACATGTCATAAACTCCTGGGAGTATACAGAACTAAAGTTTTCAGGATTGGTTCCACCAATAGGCTTGAAATCTGATTTTGAAGAAGGTAATTTACACTTAACTCAAAATTTAAAATTCCACCTATACATGCAGTCCCCAACTTACGCGGCCGCAGTTACGAACGCGGCTTTTCTCGCCCCGGAGGACACGGACTGCGGGACCTCGTGGTCCCGCTGCCCGTGTACTCCGGGGCGAGAAAAGCTGCTCCGCATCTCCCTGGTCTGCAGACCAGGAAGACGCAGAGCAAAGCCGCAGAGGGGCTCAGGCAGCCGGGCAGCCCAGGCGCACCTGGGCTGTCCCGCCGCCGGTTTCCCCCGTGGCTTTGCAAAGCCGCCGAGGAGCCGCGCTACTGGAGCAACCCAGCAGCACCTCAGCTGCTCTGCCCCAGGCGTCCGTAAGTCAGCCGCTGCTGAAACTGACCAGTGGCTGACTACAGGAAGCCCGAGGCAGAGTTGCTCTGCCCCAGGCTTCCTGGAATCAGCCGCTGATCAGTTTCAGCAGCAGCTGACTTGGGGACGCCTGGGTTTCTTAAGTTGAATCTGTATGTAAGTCAGAACTGGCGTCCAGATTCAGCCGCGGTTGAAACTGATCAGTTTCAGCAGCGGCTGACGCCAGTTCCGACTTACATACAGATTCAACTTAAGAACAAACCTACAGTCCCTATCTTGTTCGTAACCCGGGGACTGCCTGTATTCATCCATGCCCTAAATATTTTTAAACACATACTGATGTGTGAGAGTAGAACTAATATTTGTTAAAATCCTCAAATGGTGTTCAAAGATTTATTAAAAAAACTTTAAAATACACTTTTGGTCCTGGCTGATGTTTCATGCCCAAGGCACTCACCAGTAATGAGGCAATCCACATTCATGTAGTAATGCAAAGAAAGCCTGTTAGGAAGCTATAAGATACCTTTTATACATTTAAATACATTAACAATGTTATCTGCACATTACTAAATTGCAAGTCCAATGGCCTTGACTATCTGAGATGCATACTAAAAGACGTTTCCCAAAGCAGAACAGGAAAGAGCAGATTTTCTAATGTGCCATTTTCCAAGTTAATAGTACTGAGATACCATTTAGAAGGAATATTATATTTGTTCTTCTGAAAAATATAGCTATAACACCACTTATTTTGATGGACTCTGAAATAAGTCTCCCCTTCTTGCCCAGTTCATTACATAATGTTTTACATAATTTAATTGGAAATTAAATGAAAAAATTTGTAATCACTCAATGTTAAGTACTCAAAAGTCAGGTAACATGAAAGCTATGGTTGGGAAAACATCACTTTACTGTACTGTTGGGAGTGGAATTTAAGATGGTGAATCTAATTTTTCAGAAGAATTCCATTTATGCAGCCATTTACATGCATGAAGAATGAGCAAAAATCGCACTCAAAAGCAGTAAACTTTTCACAGATTTGAAATACTTTAAAAACAAAACAGAATTTTCTTTTTAACAACACAGTAGTTTCATTGTAGTTTTCCGAATGAAAATATTTCTGGTGAATTAGGGGCTGTGCAGTTTAGTTAAACACAGAATTCGAGTGGTATGGCAACAGCTTCTGAGAATGCTAATTATCTCTCCTTTGGGGTCCCTTTCTACTGCCCTTTCAATCTATTTGTCCATTGGATGATTTTGTAGAGGTTTGTGTGAACTGGAATATTCATTTTGCAGGGAATGCCACACATTTGAAATTTCTTTGTGTTCTAGAGCACAAAAACATTGATTTTGGGGGGGAAAGGGAAGGAATTTCCTTGTGAAGATTTTTTTTATATGAATGGTTCAATTGAAACATTCAATTTTTATGAAATCTAAATGTTTTGTTTGATTTAATACACATTTACAAACAAGCAAACAAACATAAAAAGGCACCTGGGAATGAAACAATGAACTATTCAGTTTCAAAGGTGTAAAATGATTTTTTTTCCAAAATGACATTTTATGAAATTCACATTGCCTTGGGAAAAACTGAAGAAATTTGATAAAATGGTTGAGAAAGATGTTCCAGCAGAAAATTTTCAACCCACTCTAAATTTATTGATGTTGTCTAGCTATAATGACAGTCTGGGAAGTCATCATTATTACTCTTGTTCCCAACATCACTACCATTGCCAGACCTTAGTACCTTATCCATGGTCTCACATGGCAGAGGTATCTAGTCTCCTCTCAGTAAGTGGTATTCTCTACTAATTTCAGTATGTTAGGGGTTTACATGCATAATCCCCAATAAAGGTAATGGTAAATTAACTGTACCCATTTGTCTATTCCACATGCTAGCTTCCTGTCCCTCCAATATGCCTCTTACTGAGACTTGTATAATAGCAGCAATATCTTTGTAATGGTTCTGGGGCAGTTCTGAGCTAAATCTCAGTTAAGTGATTTTGAGTGACAGAACATATATGATGAAAACTATTATTTCATTTGAAGGTGTAAATCAGGGCTACTTAACTTTGGAAGCCCCGCGGGGCCACAATGAAACTCACAGCGCATGCCAATGGCCGCAACTTAAGTGTGATTAAATATACAGGCAGTCCCCGGGTTACATGGATCCGATTTACATCGGATCCCTACTTACAAATGGGGTGAGGCAACCCCGCACTAGCTGCTTCCCCCCAGCAGACCATGGAGACGCGAAGCTAGTGCCCCCCCCCAGCAGACCAGGGAGACACGGAGCAGCTTTTCTCAGCAGACACCTCAGCTTGAGAATAAAGGACTGAGGGAAGTGAGGTGTGGGAGAATAAAACTGAGCTCTGGAGAAATGTTTGGCTAGAGTTTCCCCTACAATATGTACCAGTTCCGACTTACATACAAATTCAACTTAAGAACAAACCTATAGTCCCTATCTTGTACGTAACCCGGGGACTGACTGTATATACAAATATATATGCAAATACCTTCTTTCACACTGACAGGCTTGACTACAAAGATTAAGGCAAGACTACACAACACACAGGCCCCATTTAAATCAGTTCTGCTGATGTTAATAAAATGCAGTATTTACCCGATTTCCACTCACATGACAGCACTTTTAATGAGCAATGAAAGTCCAGGAATTTAACTACTAAAATGCATATCAACATAAAATCATTATATTAACTACTTTTTTGTTTTGGCTCCCACCTGTAGGCCGTGTGTTGAGCCTTGCATAAACCCAAACTGCACCGCAGGCCACAAACAAATGGGCCGCTGGCCGCATGTGGCCCACGGGCCACGTATTGTGTAGGTTCGGTGTAAATGATGGTTATATGTATTCACAGTGAATTTTTTACATGAAATTATACCTTTGGTGATATTTAAAACCTTCTCTTGTTGTGTAATTAAACTAAATTTGTCTTTGGGTTTATTTTAATTTATTGTATAGAACAATGTGAAAATTGTTTGGTTTTGTTGCTAAATGAAATATATGAATTGAAAGACAGAATATTAGAAATGTGGAGGACATTGATCTTCTAACCATAGCTTCAGTGACATAGCTGGGTTTCATAATTCTAATGCAGAAGATCCTTAATGATCTGATATGGTTACCATCTTCTTTGTCCTTGATCATTGATATAACATCTCTTATAACATCTCATTTTGTCATCATGTAAAGTCATTGTAGTACACAAATGACTTGCAACAGATTAAATGAGAAGGGTAGAAATCAGGGCAACAACAGACAAATTTTAATTTTGGATCTGTTGTAAAAGAGAGATTTGTGGCATGTAGGGATTATTTACCTACAATCTGAATTCAGATTTCCTTATATTTCATTGATTCTACAGGACAGGAAGTTGGCTTGCTCCTGTTCTAATTTAACTTGGCAGCAAGATGGCAGTTTCCAAGCTCTAAGTTTTATTATTAGTTTGTATTCCATGTTTTAAAGTAAATTCCAATAAAATTATTTTTGAAAAAAAAGGAGGAAATAATTGTGATACTGTGAAAATAAACATTAAAGTTAATCTTGAGTGTTTAAAGCTATACACCTACCCCTTAGCTTTCTTTCTTCAATCCTAGAAATACAATAAGGAAAAAAGTGCACACCAGCAGCATAATTTTAATGAGTTGATTGTTCATTTTCTCACTGGTTCATTTCTATGTAGGATTCAGCAAAAGCTAAATTGCCTATTAAATATTCAGTGTACAATGAACCGATCTAGTTTTGCTGATTCCTGAATAGAAATGATTAAGTAAGAAAGAGAAAATATTTCTTTCTTTATGTATTTTTTACATGTTTCTGCCTGTCCTGGAAGAGATTAGGACTTCTACAGGGAAGAGCACCTCACAATTTAAAAGGTGACAAACTCAATTCATAATGTAATGAGTGTGAGAATTAGTGATATTTAATAATTAAGCAAGATAATTTTAACTCAATTTTCTTAAGAGCAGAATATAAAAAGACTGAGTTCCAGCCCGTTGCCCACATGTGGTATTGTGGTGAACCATAACTGTGGTTCCAGTTGTGCATGAATGCTGCGTTAATATATTTCCCAGTATTAGTAATACATTAATATGATTAACCTCATGGTTGTATTTAACAAAGTTAACATACAATTTGGTTAGAAATTCATTAATTTGTTCTTTTTCAGTATATCTATATCACAAGATGTATATTATTGTTTCTTATAACTTTAGGCCAAAACTAATGCTAGCCTTACAATAACTGCAAGGCTCTAAGAGGCCTTAAAGTTATTACCAAGTCTATTTAATTATTTACACATTTATTCCTTCCTAATTTTATTACAGCTTTATTATTAACATCTGTAAGCACTTTGTTTATAACTTAAATATAAGCACAAACATTTCAAGATCAGGCAAAGGGTCAAAGGTCAACACTTGTGGATTTTGTCAGCGTCAGGCCCTCATTGATTAGCCTCGTAGGACACGATGACTGGGAATTGAAACTCTTGGGAGACAAATAGAAAAAATTATTTAGTATTTAAATATAAAAATAGAATTAATTGGAGCGGTAAAAAAGTTAAAAGAATAAGTAGCAAAATGACCCACTGTACCTTTACCCTCACCTAGAGATGCATAAGCACTTCTGTACTATTAATCTCTAAGGGTGCGTCTACACAGCAACGTTATTTTGGGAAAACGTCTGTTATTCTAAAATAACTTTGGGAGTGTCTACACAGCAATTCCATTATTTCAAAATAATTTCAAAATGAGCAGCTTATTTCGGCATTTGTAAACCTCATTCCACGAGGAATAACTATTTTGAAATAGTGCCTGTATAGACAAGGCAGCTGTGGTTATCTCAAAATAAGGGGACTCCAGCCATTCCTGTGATACCCTACTGGCTGATTTGTCTACACTCATCTAATTTCTGTAGTCCTCCCTTCCCCTGGAGCCTTTAAAACTGTAGCCTCATGGGAAAAGACATGTGGCACACAGCAGGCCCCGACAGCCCTGAGCCACCCAGCAGCTGCCAAAGCCTTGGATTTGAGCCACAATGAGTGACTCTCTGCTGCTGTCACCCAGCCCTCCTGTCAGCTCTCAGGAGACTGGCTGTGGACAGAAGAGATGTGTGCCTTCTTGGTGCAGAGATCCTGGACCGCACTAAAGTTTGGAGCAATGGGACCAACCTACACACTTGATACTGAAATGCCGACATCTATGCCAAGAGCCTGGCCACTATGGGGCACACCCGTACCCAGGAGCAAGTGTGAATGAAAGTCAAGGTTTGGGAGAGCAGCTCTAGGGCAGAAACTCACACCTGTCCCTACTACTCAGACCTGCACTGCATCCTGGGGGGGAAGGGCAATCCCTTCCCCTCCCTGGTGGTAGATTCAGAGTTTGAGATGCCTGTCATCCTCCTCCCAGAGGACAGAGACATGGAGGAAGTAGAGGAGCCACATGAGGCCAGCATAATCACCCTCCTGACTCTGCAGCCACGTCCACACTCTGGACATGTCTCAGGCATTCTCTGAGGCTGGGAAGACACATCAGGTGAGTGCCAACATGTTCCCTACACACGATGGCTACGTCTACACTGGCCCCTTTTCCGGAAGGGGCATGTAAATTTCACTAGTCGTCGTAGGGAAATCCGCGGGGGATTTAAATATCCCCCGCGGCATTTAAATAAAAATGTCCGCCGCTTTTTTCCGGCTTTTAAAAAAGCCGGAAAAGAGCGTCTAGACTGGCCCCGATCCTCCGGAAAAAGTGCCCTTTTCCGGAGGCTCTTATTCTTACTTTGATGGCCCATTCTCCCATCAGAAACCACCACTTGAAGGAGGCTGGGGACATGGAGACACACACACACACTCAGCAGTGCCACACATGGCACATGGACATGCCCACACTCTCAGGGCAGCGTCCACTCCCAGGGACAGCACGGTGAGGTGCAGGAGTGTCTGCCATTCACACACACCTCCCTGCAACACTCTGTCCCCCTCTCCTGCAGCAGGCAGGGATATAAGTTCTCTTCCTGTGGGATGCTGCTACTGCTGGACTCATCGGCTGTGTCTACACTGCACCCCTTTTCCGGAAAAGGGATGCAGATTAGACCAGTCGGAATTGCAAATCCGCGGGGGATATTTAAATATCCCCCGCGGAATTTGCATTTACATGGCTGCCGCTTTTTTCCAGCTTGGGGATAAGCCGGAGAAAAGCGCCAGTCTAGACGTGATTCTCCGGAAAATAAGCCCTTTTCCGGAGGATTTCTTATTCCTACTTGAAAGGAATTTCTACTTATTCCTATTTTCCAGAGAATCACGTCTAGATTGGCGCTTTTCTCCGGCTTATCCCCAAGCCGGAAAAAAGCGGCAGCCATGTAAATGCAAATGCCGCGGGGGATATTTAAATCCCCCGCGGATTTGCAATTCCAACTGGTCTAATCTGCATCCCTTTTCCGGAAAAGGGGTGCAGTGTAGACACAGCCATCATGTGTATGGCATAGAGGGAAGCCCAACCACGCTGTGGCTCCCATCCCACCTGCAGGATCCCAGTAGGGCCAGCACCTTCACATGCCTGCTTGTCCCCAGGATGTGGGGGTAGTGAGGCTCCCCCCCTTGGACATCTTGGCCCCTTCAGCAAAGGGCCCATTAGCTAGGCCACACATGGCCTTACTCTAAGCACATCGCCTTAATCTCAACAGACACCTTTCAGTCTCATTTCAGAGATGAGGGCTAGGCTTCAGGAACAGCGTCTCCAGCGATGACTGACTGTCTCTCTGATCTCCATAGCCAGACCGGCTGCGAGAGGGGGGTAGTCGACACCACCCAGGGCAGCCTTCCCACCCAGAAGGACCCGCTGGCACAGAAGACTCATGGACAAGTTCCAGGGGGCACACCTCGCAGCACTCCAGTCCCTGAAGCAGACCCTGGACTGGAGACTACAGGAAGATATCCAGCTGCAATGAGACACCTGATAGGAGATGCTGGAGCAGAGCCACACCATGTGTGTGGCAGTTCAGTCCCTGGTCACCAGCATGCTGCCTGCTTCTGCTCCTGCCCCTCTCGCTTCTCCCCAACCCCGTTCCCCATGGCTTCCAAGGCTCCTGCACCTGTGACAGTGGCATTACCAGAGCCAGACGCCATTCCCAGCCCCATCCCTGAGCCTCTCCTCTCCCCTTCTCCCCTTTCCAGTTCCCTCATCCCCTTTTCTCCCCCTCCCTCCTCACTCCTTCCATCTCCCAGGTTCTTTCTGCAGTCTCTCCCCATTTACTTCTATCCCAAATACAAAAATAAAGAGGGTTTTTCCCCTCAAAAAGTGTGTTTTATTGTCTCAGCAGGGGAGGGAGGGAAGGAGGGGAGAAGGGAAGTGTATGTGAGGAAAGGCTAAGAGGGGCAATATACAGTCCCCTAGTGGGGAGGCCCAGGGGAAAGCGTCACTGGGGTCCTTGTGAGAAACTCTCCCTCAGGGCTTCCTGGATGTGCACGGCCCCTGGATGGGCCTACCAGAATGCAGCCATGCACAGCTGCATGTGACCACCATGTGTGGGATGTTCTACTTGCTGACATCCAGCCTGGTGAGGAGGCATTGGAACTGTGCCTTCAGTCACCTGAAGGTGCCCTCAACAACCATATGGGCCATGCTGAGCCTGGTGTTTAGCTATTCCCTGGAGTGGTCAAGGTGGCTGGTAGGGCTTCATTAGCCAGTGCAAGAGAGGATAGGCCATGTCCCCCACCATGGAGATGCGCATCTCCATGCCCCTGACCCTGATGGTGCGGTCGGGGAAAAAAGTGCTGGCTTGCCACTTCTTGAACATGCTGGAGTTGCAGAAGATGCAGGCATCATGCGCCTTCCCTGACCACCCAATGCAGATGTCATGACAGCCTGCAGGAAAATTGAAAAGTACTCTTTCTGGTTAATGTACACAGATGCCTAGTGGTCAGGGGGCCCAGATGGGGATATAGGTGCCACCAATAGTCTTCCCACAGTTGGGGAAGCCCATGTCTGCAAAGCCACCACCACCCCCTTTCCTAGCAGTCCATCCCCCCTCTTGGGACAATAGCCTGAGAGCACCTTACCTGTATGAATAGGACCCTCATGGTCAACCTGCCATTGCTGAACTGGTTCCCAGCGTATTGGTAACTGTCTGGCATGGTGAGCTTCCACAGGGCGATGGCAACCCACTTCTGGAAGGCGATGGCAGATCTCATGTAAGTGTCCCCATCACCTGAGGGCAGGGGCGAGCCACTCACAGAGCTCCAGAAAGGTCTCCTTCCTCATCTAGAAACTGAATCACTGCTGGTAGCCGCACTACTCCATGACGAGCTGATTCCACCTGACAGAACTGGCGTCCAGATGCCAGAAGCGGCAGAGAGCCGATGAGGGTCTTCAAGATGAGCAGGGGAATGGGTTCCTGCTGGGCTTGAGAGGCAGCCTGCAAAAACTGCTGCATGAGGTGTAGCACAAGCTTCAATAGCTGTTGACTGCCCAGAGGCAGCTCCAGCTCCATAGCTAGAGAGCTGTGGTGTCCAGAAGGGCAACCACAGCAGGCAGAGAAAAGGCTTTGCTGTCCCTCAAGGAAGTAGGCAAATGAGAAGAGCCTGAGAAACTGCTGTACAGGGAGGAGGAGGTCATTTTAAGGACAAGAATCAGGCAGCAGCTCCAGGAAGTAACTGTCCTGATGCCCTGACTGAAGTCCTTCTGGGTAGTCTGAAATGCGATTCAGCAGCCAATGTCTGTGGACACTCTATGTCAAAAATAACTCCTCACTATTTCAAATAGCTTTTGGTGTGTTGATGCGCTATTTCAAAATAAGCTAGTTCGGATTATTTTTTCTGGAATGGCTTATTCCGAAATAAGTGTGCAGTATAGACGTAGCATTAAATACCATTTTGTGATGAAAGAGGAAAAAGGGTAATTTCTGAGGCAGAAGGTCATGGTTGGAAGTTGCCACATCACTCCACCTTGTTGAAGTACACATCATACCCACCACTGTTTAATATAAAAGTAAAAAAACAGACAAGAGGAATAGTATATACAAGGGAAAGATGAAATTTAATTTGAAAAGTCAGAAGGATGAGAATTCACACATGGGTTTTAAAAATAAGAGATTAAAAATAGAATAATATGATTTGTTTTCTCTAATTAGATGCTTTGTTTTCATACAGTTTGTTCAGTTGTTCAATATTAGATTCACTACATTCCATAAACGACAGTAATGAGCAAGACCAATTGATCTATGTCAGAAAGAATCTAGTCCAACTATTGTTTTTTTTACTGATTCTACTTAATGTGTAATCTTAAATTTATTCAAAGCCACCAGATTTCATGAACAATTTGGCAAATAAGTGTTAGTGTATTCGTGTTAAGGGTATGACAATGGTATTCTTCTGTAATTTATTTTATAAACACACTGCTATTTGTCTGAAGAGACATAAACAGGATATGTTTCATTACATTAAATAATCCCCATATGGATACTTAATGAATAAAATGCCTATGATGTTAATATTTTCATTAGGCCATTTAATAGCATGGTAAGGTTTCCAGAAAATGAATTAACGTATCATTTTAAGCATGTCATGAACTAAACAACTGGTGATTTCCTTAGTGAGATTTTATGTACACTGTGTAATCTATAAAGGAGAGGAGAAAAATTCACTCAGTAGTTCGAGTTACATTTTTTTTAAGATAAATTCTTGTTTTCAGCATTGCAAGAAAGTTTGTACCTCTTTATACACTGTTGAAGACAAACAGCAACAATCTGAATATGCTGCAGTCTAGACTAGACAATGTATATATAGGAGAAAGTTTTGATTTGCAAAAGAGGTTATAGATGATTTGGAGTTGGAATTGTGAGTGTGTGTTACATCAACAATTGCATGGGCTTTGTGCTAATCAGATTGTAGATATAAATCATGATGCAAGAAATCAAAATTTCAGAATTAAGCATGATACCAAATTTATTGGCAATGGAGAAAATCCAAGCAGTTGGTCTGAGATGAGTACGGAGATAAAAGAGAATGAATTATATTAGAAAATAAGATACTATTCTAACCCATGATGAGTCCCCAGTTCTGCAAGTCCCCATAAATCAGAAACAAAAGACAGGACTATGCAGCACTTTAAAGACTAAGAAGATGGTTTATTAGGTGATGAGCTTTCGTGGGCCAGACCCACTTCCTCAGATCAAATTGTGGAAGAAAATTGAGTCCATACTAATACATGGAAGGTATCCATTTTTAAAACCAGTTGAAGGTCTGATCCACATACTTACAAGCAGTTGATCATATTAATGTAACTTTGAAGTTGAAAAAGCAACCATATAAATGTCTGCAAGGAATTTTAAGAGTGAATGATTACCCTTAATTCTGTATCTTATGCTTTTACTTTAAAATAGCATTTGTTTATGTTATTGCAAAATATATATATATATATATATATATATATATATATATATATAGTATTGTGCCATGTTGCATTACTCTATACTATTCTTCATTAACTAAATTATGAAATTTAAAAACAAATCTAAAATAAAGGACTGAGATGAGTCTTTTAATTAAATGTGCACCTGATTCTGCCACCTTTTTTCTTATTGAGTAATACCGTATTCTGTTAATAGTCCCACTGAAACCAGACTTAGCCCTACATTTAAGTAACAGCTTATTCAAAACTTAATTTACAAGATGATGGGTTGTGTTTTTCAACGTGACACAAGAATGGCTCCTACAGAACTATCACAGCTTAATGTCTTTTGAAATACTAAAGATTATGACCCCAGTTACCCCTTAGTGAATATTTCCCTCTCAGATCAAAAAAATATTATATTTCACACATCTGAAATCACTATTTCTTTATTAGGTACCCTTTTAATTAGCCAAAAGGTCTCAGTCAAATTCATTAAGAATTGGTACGACTGGAGAACACATTGTTTCTGGGCTCTCAACACTACACTCCAATATCGACTCAAAAGGTTGCTTGTATATTTGTACGCTGACAGAATTTTCTCCACTTAGAGACTTTCTCGTTAATTTAATAGCTGCAATTAGTACATGAGTGCAGTCAATGAATCCCTACACATTGGATAAATTATGCAGCACCAAAAATGTCCCTTTTCAGTGTATGTCAAAGGGGAATGTCTGAAAAAGCAAATTATGTATCAGTGTGATAGCTATGTCATCTGGAATGTGTGGATAGCATTCTGATAAGGTCATTTGACTGATTCCAGTAATGCTATCTGCCACTCTTTGAAATAACTCAATACATAATGCAAACAGTGTATTGGCTACTGTCTACAGAGCTGTCACCCCTCACTAGTTGCTCAGGTAATATATTGCACCTGGTCAAAGCAGGGATGTCTATGTAGAACTGTTGACTTTATTAATCCTTTTGTCAATATGTGTGATTCATTGTCTAAATGCCTTTTTTTAGTCACTGTACTCCTCCTCCTACATTAAAAATTTTATAACAGCCCCCATTCTACAGACACTGATAACCAATGCTACTGAAATATCTTGCTTACAATAAAAGAATTTTGTTCAATACTTTGCCAAGGTATTTTCAAAAATAGTAAATTTTTGGGAGCTGAGAATTATAGAAATATAGAAATATATATGGTTTCATAAATGAAATAAGCTTCTTGGAGTTTGTCCATTTTCATGGAAAATACTTCAACCTTTATTATTCAGATTTTTTTCTCTTCTGTTCTGTTCTTTTGCCTTTTGCTGTTCTGTCAGAAGAAGAAATGGTTGGAAGTACAACAGGATCCAACACTATAGCTCAGATCAGAAACTTCAGTATGAAGTTTAATAAGTACAAATGCAAAGTACTCCACTTAGGAAGGAACAAGCAGTTTCACATATACAGAATGGGAAGCAACTGTCTAGAAAGGAGTACTGCAGAAAAGGATTTAGGGGTCATAGTGGACCACAAGCTAAATATGAGTCAATAATGTGACACTGCTACAAAAAAAGCAAACATGATTCCAGGATGCATTAGCAAGAGTGTTGTGAGCAAGACAAGTGAAGGCATTCTTCCACTCTACTCTGCACTGATTAGGCCTCAGTTGGAGTATTGTATCCAGCTCTGGGCACCGCATTTTAAGAAAGACGTGGAGAAATTGTCCCGAGAAGAGCAACAAGAATGATTAAAGGTCTAGAGAACATGAGCTGTGAGGGAAGACTGAAAGAATTCTGCTTGTTTATTCTGGAAAAGAGAAGACTAAGAGGTGACATGATAATGGTTTTCAAGTACCTTAAAGAATGTTACAAGCGGGAGGGAGAAAAATTGTTCTCTTTGGCCTCTGAAGATAGGACAAGAAGCAATGGGCTTAAACTGCAGCAAGAGAGGTTTAGGTTGGACATTAGAAAAAACTTCCTAACTATCAGGGTGGTAAAACATTGGAATAAATTGCCTAGGGAGGTTATGGAATCTCCATTTCTGGAGATATTTAAGAGCAGGTTAGATAGACATCTATCAGGGATGGTCTAGATGGTACTGGGTACTGCCATGAGAGCAGGGGACTGCACTCGATGACCTCTTGAGGTCCCTTCCAGTTCTAATATTCTATGATCCTATGATCCAGTGACTAAGGGGTTAAACTCAAGTAGCCAGAAGAATCAATGGGCATGCGGTGCTGAAATTTGAACTGGCTGTATGATCCTTGCCTGCTTTCATTGGCTGTGTCTACACTGGGCCACTTACTCCAGAAAATCAGCCGCTTTTCCGGAATAAGCTGCGAGCTGTCTACACTGGCCCTTGAATTTCCGGAAAAGCAACGATGCTCTACTGTACAAAATCAGCCGCTATTCCGGAAAAGCTACGCTGCTCCCGCTCGGGCATAAGTCCTTATTCCAGAACACTGTTCCGGAAAAGGGCCAGTGTAGACAGCCCAGTAGTCTTTGCCGGAAAAAAACCCCGATTGCGAAAATGACGATCAGGGCTCTTTTCCGGAAAAGCAGCCTGCCAATGTAGACGCTCTTTTTCCGGAAAAACTGAAAACGGAATAGCAGTTCCGGAAATTCATGCCAGTGTAGACACAGCCTTTGTGTGGGAGAATTATAGCAGGAGTTGAGAGAGAGAATAATTTAAACCCAGGCAGGACTACCATGCCTCCAAGGAATTCTGGACATGGATTTGGACTGAACAAAGAGAAGATCAGAAGTAAGAAAAGGGAAAAAAGTGAATCTAGTCATGTTCAGGGTATTTTTTCTTTATTTTGTGGTTTGCTTTGAATTGCTCTGTGTGAATCCTTGCCTTTCCTCCCCATTTACCATCTAAGCATTGTTTCCAGAGATTTTCTCTGTGTTTTTAATTTGTTTTCCTTAGTTGCTCTGTAACATCTAGCAACCAAGTAACATTTATCACATTTATCTTTTGTTTTGTAATAAAAATCACTTTTTAAAGATGATGATTTGATTTTTGTGTCCTGGAAGGTACAGGAGGTCTGTCTGTATGTGTGTATCTGCATGCCTCAGACTGAGAGGTCAGCTACTAGAGATTGCAGCTTGTTTTTTCTCTTTTCTTTTTTCAAGCTCTCTTATGGAAGAATAGTTAGGGGTGCCCTAGGGGTGGGTTTAAGCGTTCATCCCCAGTATTAGGGATAAAAATCACTTGATGGCAGTAACACTCCCCCAAAGAAAAATCTGTGTATTGCTACTGGGGGAAGTTTTTGTAACCAGTGCCTGTAGTGCCAAGGTATATTTAAAGTCTTTGCAGGCTCCCTCCTTCTACACTCAGAGGGCCAATGTGGGGAATAACCCTGACAGAAACATTCATTAAGCCAAGGCTAGAAGGATACACTTCCCTCTTCTTGAGATTCTCAGCTACAAACTCTGTCTTGGGTTAGGCACTTATGTTGTTTTTTGCAAGAAGATGCGGGGTGGAGGGAAAAGAAGATCTCTCTCAACTTTTAGCCCAGTAGTTAGATACTCATCTGGAATGTGGAAACTCTCTAGTTCAATTTCCCCCTGCCTGAAGGAAAAGAGGGATTTGAACAGAGATCTACCACCTCTACACTGAGTTTGTAAACCAGTAAGCTCTATAGTATACAGTAAGCTATACAGAGTTCTCTGTCTCTCCTTTTGACTCTGGCCCACTGTGGATTCACCTCTTTATCCTGTCTGTCTATACTCTGACCTTCTGCTTCTTGAGTATTTAAAACAAATACTGGTCAAATTAATATTTACATATCTGTATTTCACCTGTGATCCTCCCTTTTCATAACATAAAGCCCCACATCATCTTATTTTATAAGATCCACTTCTAATATTGCACAGTATGTAACTACATTACCAAAACATGTTAGATAGAATACTGTATGTTTGTGCAGAAGACTTACTAATTGTATTTCATGTTAGCAAACTCTTCAAAAATTAGCATGCACTATTTTTAGATTTTATTGAAAGATTAATTCAAACTGGGCTACATTTCCAATGAGAATGCAACATGTGCACCAAAAAGGTGCATGCAGATATTACATATGACATAAGACACCTGTTTTCTATAAGCAATTTTTCCTACAATCAGTAAATGTGTTTGCAATTTTCTGAGTGTTCCCAGGGGGTCCCTCTTTTGTAAATTTGTTCCATAATGTTAAGTTTTGAAATAGTTATAATTTTAAATACATCATAAGTCAAATTTAAGCTGAGAGAGCTAGAGACATAAAACAAGATGTTTTGTGTCCAGCCAGCCATAAATTCAATGGAGGAGTCGGGGGGACCATGTGTCCAACTGGCTACAGTACATATAATGAAAAAAAAAAAACCCTATCTGAAGATTTCTGAAAACACACAAATTCATTTTTAGTGATCAAATAATTTGTTCTATTTACACATTTTCCATATTGTCATTAAACTAATATATTTGGATTTTTAAATGGCTTTCTGTACAGTAGTGCACTTTGTCAATCTTCTTTTCTTCTTGATACTTCAATGTCACGTTACTTCATGCTTCCTATTTTCAGACTTGGCCACTTTAATGTTATCAAGTGCTATTCTTTCTTAAATTCATTCAGCCACAAGCAAGTAAAATCAAAGCTACATATGGAAAATGAAATTCACCCAGGCTACATCTACACTGTAGGCTTTTTGCACAAGAACACCTGTTCTTGTGCAAAATCTTGCAGAGCATCTACACTGCACACGCATTCTTGCGCAAGTAAATTTACAGTACAGTGTCGGAAAACAGGGCTTCTTCCAGAAGAGTTATTCCTCTCTCCATGAGGAATAAGCCCTCTTGCAAAAGAGCTCTTCCATAAGAAGGCAGTATAGACAGGCAACGTGCATTTCTTGTGCAAGAAACCCCTTTGGCTAAAATGGCCATCAGAGCTTTCTTGCGCAAGAGAGCATCCACACTGCGATGGACGCTCTTGCACAAAAGCACATGGTAGTGTGGATGCGCTCTTTTGCAGAAGAGTGGAAGACCTTTTGCAGAAGAGCTCTTGCGCAAAACAGTTCTTGTGCAAGAAGCCTGCAGTGTAGACGTAGCCCCAGGGTATTTTAATTCTGAATGACCACATGAAAATTAAATTAAGCAAAATATGAACAATCAATAAAGCAATTTTGAAGGGTTTTCATGTGAGAATTTATCCTACAATTCCCTGTTTTTATCTTACACAGATCATAATTTTGATCTGATTTGAAAATGCTCAACAACTAATAGGTTAAATTTTCAGCTGCAGGTTACTCTGGTTGAACTAGCAAATACTGAGTGATCCCCCACCCCCCAAAGTAGAGATTGAGGTCAAAGACCCCAATTTCTTTATTTGGAGCTCTCTATCACCATTCTGATCATCATATTTTAACCTTTGAGTTTAAAGCACAGAAGGAAAAATTGCAAGCCTGACCCCTCCATAGTTCTGGGAGAAAACAAAAGAGCTTTCTTGAACTGATTTTTTAAATGTGTGTATATACACCAGACAGAATGTACTGTTGTCATACTAGAATCAAGGTGACATTTTAAGTCACATTGTAATTATAGCTTTGCAAACCCCACAGTATAGTCTATGGGATTTGGAAGGGAACCAACTTCTTCAGAAGTGATTTTCATTTCCCATCCAAAACCTCTATAGACCCCAATCCCAAACCCCCAAAGAGTCACAGGTTATATTACAGCTGAGGAGGATGTTGATGGAATCAAGGGAGAATGGTTATATAGAGAAGTTTGAAAATTCGTCATTTGTGGGAACAACCTCTACTCATATTTTGTGTGCTCTCTGACTTTTTTGACAAATAAAGCTGAGGTTTGCATTGAGGTTTACGAATACAATGAATATTGATTCTAAAGGCTAAATATTGTCCTCAGATTTACACGGAGACACTCTGAGCCATGCAAAAGTTAAGTAGATGGAGCATGATCTAATATTTAAACTTTACAGTGTTATCCTGAGACTGAGGAGGCCTGAATTCAATTCCCTGCTGTGTCACAGATTTCCCCTCTGACTGTGTCTATGCCTCAGTTCCCCATCTGTAAAAAAGGAATAATAACACTGTCCTATCTCAAAGGAGAGCTGGGAGTATAGGTACTTTAAACAGTTAGGCCATGTCTACACTACAGATAAGATTGAAGCAGTCGCAGTCGATCATCTGGGGTTCGAATTGATGGGTCTAGTGAAGACATGCTAATTCAAACTGAGAGGGGCGCTCAATCAATGCCGGTAGTTCTGCTTCTATGAAGAGTAAGGCAAGTTGAATTTAGAGTGTGCTCCTCTTGACCTCCCACTGTGTGGGCGGTGCCAAAATTTGTGTTAAGATACTTCGACTTAAGTTACTCAATTAACAAAGCTGAAAATGTGTGTCTTAATTTGAAATTATCCCCTAGTGTAGACCAGTTCCTAATAACTAAAACACCAATCCAGCCAACTGGATTAGGCACATACTTAATATTTTACTGTTCTGGGACTTTACCTCCCAGGAATTGGACCTATGCCATATCCTTAATAAGGACATAAAAATGAAAGACTTTGTGTCTCATTTAAAAAAGGCTGAGCTTTCCCCATTCCTCAGAAAGCGATTTTCAGAAATGTTAATGGTTAATATTATGCCTATCATTGGAAGCATATTTAAAACTGTACTGGACATAAGGATTAGACTGAATTCAGTTAGGGTTAACACTGTAATAGCCAGGTCACAAAGTAAGTAACCTAATAAATCTTTGCTATCTTTCATGTCTATGCTTCAGTAAAATAAATCAGAAGACATTATCTAAATGCACTATGGGATTTTAGATCGCTTATCAAAAAGACTGTGACATTTCCTCAAATCAGTTTTCTTTTAGATGACCTCAAAGTTGGTACCAGTTAAATCCAGGGAAGTAATAAACCTAAATGAGTGGTCACTTTATTACCAGTGAACTGACAGATAATATTGTTATGCAAATAGAAACCAATTGTACTTGAGAATGGGAAAGATTTTGAGACAAAGATGTTAAGGTGTCAGAAGCACTATTAACTCTTCATACATAAAAATAGAAGCTCCTATTAGAATATAAATAAATAATCTGTACTGGGATAAATGTAAGAGAAGTATTTCTCCCTTTACAACAAATACCCATGTAAGCAAGTAAATTACATATAAGGGCTATGTCTACATTGGCACCCCTTTCCGGAAAAGGGATGCTAATGTAGCACTTTGGAATAGGCAAATCCGTGGGGATCCTTTTCCAGAGGATCTCTTATTCCTACTTGGCTTTATTTTCCGGAGAATCACGTCTAGACTGGCGCTTTTCTCCGGCTTATCTCCAAGCCGGAAAAAAGCGGCAGCCATGTTAATGCAAATGCCGCGGGGGATATTTAAATCCCCCGCGGATTTGCCTATTCCAAAGTGCTACATTAGCATCCCTTTTCCGGAAGGGATGCCAGTGTAGACACAGCCAAGGAGTTTATAGCCAGAAAGCACAACTGTATATGTGTTTGAAACAGGCAGTGGTAAAGCTGGGAGAACACAACAAAAGTAATAGGCCCCAATCCAGGAAAGCCCTTGGGTATGTACCTAGATTTAATCATGTGGCCTGTCAGACAACACATGACCAAGATTCATTGCTGATTTGGTCCATTGGTTGGATCGTTAGCTTTCCCAGCCCAGGCCCAGTGCTGACAGAAAGTGCAACAGGAATACTGATCAATTGCAAGTTTATCTACACCAACAACATCTGCTACCAAGCACAGTTCGTCTTGGACATTAATGAGGTCTTGAATGATGATATGCAGCTCATGGCAGACTATTGTGGGTGATGGTGCCTGCAGCTGAGGTTTTCCAATACAGTTTTTAGAATATTTCATCTGCATAACACAAGCACAAGCCACAACTTAAACATTTTCTTCAATGACCTATGTCTGCAGCACAGTCCAAACCCAGTTTACCTTGGTGTGACATTGAATAAGTCATTAATATACTGCAACCACTTGAGGAAGAAATCAGCCAAAGTCAGCATTTAGAACAATCTGCTCAGAGAATTGGCTGCTTCAGCCTGGCAAGTGAGTGCCCAGATGAACAGAACATCAGGACTTGCCTCTGCTATTCAGCAGCAACATACTGTGGTGGCATCTGGTGCTGCTCATTTCACATAAGTCTGGTCAATGTAGAGCTTATCAAAGCTATGCATATTGTTACTGGGACTTTATGTGTTACTGTTGCCAGGGCTGTAAATGCTCAGGAACATAGCACCACCTCATATTCTCCGTGAGAAGGCCTCTGCCATGCTGTGTGTCAAAATCCAGCAACCTGTCTGTGTAGACAGACCTCTTCAACCACCTGCCAGCTCTCTGTCTTCTAAACATCTTTGATGGTATTTATGACATAACAGGACATGATGGTGAACTTGCTTTGGGCAATGAGTGGTCAACGACAAAAGTTGTTAATTACTCTCTCATAAGAAATCCAGCCATCTGTCCACCAGGTTTTCATTTTTCAGGGCCCTATCCCCTAGGCCACTCCAGAACCTGCCCCATCTCTCTGCCTTCAGGGCGTCCCTTATCCTGCTTCCCCAATGAGGGAGCCAGCTCTATCCCTGGGGCATCTGGTGTTGCCAGCTGGTGTTGTTCAGTCATCACTGAACTGTTTTTGAGTAGGATGAGGCAATCATGCAGCCAGTCTCTTTCAATGGGCCTTTCTTAACGACCTACGATGCAGCTGTGTTCAACTTCAGGTGATGATGCACAGCCTTAAATAAATGCTCATTGTCTTATTTTGGTAGGGCATGTCCACACAGCAAGCCCATTATTTTGAAATTATTTTGAAATAATAGGCTTCTTATTCCAAAATAATAAATCCTCATTTCACGAGGAATAATGCCTATTTTAAAATAGTGGTAGTGTGGCCGCTATTTTGAAATAGCTCCTCCCCAGGGCCATTCAAAATAATTACCCCCCATTGCTTCCTAGGGCTCTAAATTGAGGTAGTACATCCACATTAGGGGAGCCTGTCTTGGGCTAATTTCAAGGCTTCTCTGTAGTGTGGACTTATTATTTTAAAATAGTTATTCCAGGAGTTATTATTCCAGAATAACTTATTTTAAAATACCTTTTTAGTGGGCTGCCAATGCTCCACCTTGAATCAAATATCTGGACAGACTAATATACTGAGAAATCAGGTGGGCAGCTGTTGTGGTGCTGAAAGTTAAGCACATTCTTAAATGCTTTGCTCATAGTCTTTGTGAATATTCTTGAAGATGAAATCTACCAGTTTGGTTCACTGATTGAGTGAGGCTTTGCTGAAGGTTCACAAAAAAGAAAAACATCAAGAACAAATATCTGGGAGAGGAATCAAATTGGAAATTCTTTCTTCTAGCATATCTATATATCTATTTATTGTTAAAACAAAAATTCATTAATTTTTCAATATATATGAATTTTGCAAATTTTTCAAGCAAAAACAGCTCCAATAATTTCTTTCCTTTTTGGGAAATTCAGTGAATCATGAGGAAAATATTGAATAAACACTCTATTTACAAAACATTTATTGAGTTAAGTATTTGATAATTCAAGTCTAGTTTCAAACGTTTGAGGAGTTCTGTTCATTCACATGTTACACATAGATTCAGACAGGTTCTAAACTCAGTCTTATTTACCCACCCTCAGTTAACAGGCAGAGGAATGTGAGGCTATTTAAACTGACATTAACTTTCCATTGCTGCTGATCTGAGGAGGAAGTCTCCTTCCTGCTATAGTCCCATTACAGTGTGGCAGCAAAGAGGCCATAAAAACCTTGAATCTGACCAGAAGAAAACTCCTTCTCTTCTGCCCTCAGCAATGATCAACATGCTATGAGTGCTGTTCAGTAGTGTACTGAGTGACAGAATAATATCTGGTTTAAATATCTGTTAGTGTGAAAACTGAATAAGACAGCAAGGCAGCCTGTAGAGGTTTATTTTGAAAGTTCTGTTGCTGTAGAATACTAGAGATGGACTCAGAGGCTTGAGTGGGGAGTGCTAAGGGTGGTGTAGGGCTGGAAATGCCCTAGTATCTAGTCTAGCCCTTCACTCTGACAGAAGGCCAAGTAAAATTAGACCATTCCTGTCCACACTGTTCTTTCAAACCTTTTATGATTAGATTTCACAATGTCCCTTGGAATCTTGTAGCAGAAGTAACCACCCTGCTGTTGATTAAAACAAATACTTCTTGTCCTACCTTCCATGTATATGGAGAACAATTGATCAATGTCCTCTCTACAACAGCCCTCAAGTTATTTGAAGGCTTATCAATTCCACTCTGTCTTTCTTTTCTTGTAACAAAACATGCCTAGTGGTTTTTAACCTTTCTTAAGTCAGTTTTTCTAAACCTTTTATCATTTGGGCAGCATTCCTCTGCTTGGATGCTGCTACGGAGATTCTGCTGGGCATGGCTGCCAGCTCAGTTTTGGCTGCTGTAATTTTGGTAGCCTAGACTTATGCTGACTAATGACTGCCAAGGAAGTGCAGCTTTCTTAAGCTACACCAGCTAATGATGCAGCCCATGTCAAGGCTTGGAAAAAAGAATTAGCCCCATCCTGCATTCAGATCCATGCTGGTTGACCTTTGTTCTTATGTGGTATTCCATTGATGTCTGTTGTGCAGGGTGGTTGGGTAAGGAGACAAGAGGAAGTAAGTCTATCCCCCTGCACAGCCTTCTGATGAATTAAAATCTTGATCTAAATAAAAAGGGGGAGATTTTTATTCACTTTGTAAAATAGTTTGTTTGTTATTTAATTGAAATGCCCATGACAACTTTTGGATGAAATATCTGTTAATGTTTTCAGCACAACAGCCCTTTAATTAGAGATGAAACAACTAATTTTTAAATAGTTCTTTATATTGATATAGTGTCTGGAGACCAGAATACCCACACAGTGTAAAACTGTGCATATAAACATGAAAAGAGGCTGTATTCACTCTGAAGAACTTACAGTGGAAATGGACAAGAGAGAGGATGAAAGGAGAAGAGAAATATGGGAAGGTGAAGTAGGATGCTGAAGGACTGGACTATGTTGCATCTCATCTATGAGCTAGATTTCCAAAGACTCCTATAATAATACCTAAACAGAAATAAAGAGATCTGACATTACTGTTGTTTCTAATGTTTAGACAGGAAAAAAAAAAAAAGATGATGACAACAAACCCTCCAGGCCTCATGAGGGGATAAAATGGTATTAACTTTTCCACCTTCCCAAACCATCACTTTTTTTTTATTCCCAGTAATTTTAAAGAGTTAAATTTCAGTCTTTAGTATTTTGGAGATTGTACCATGGGCCACAATCCAATTTGTTTTGTTCATTTTGATCCACAATTTAACAATATCCTCTTTTACCCAAGATCTCGATTTTTGGCACCATGTAATTAAATTTACTGTGATAATTAATTGCATAGACACTTTCATGCTAAGTTTTCTCACTTGCTGATACATCTTCATGAAAGTGCTTAATGATGATTCAGTGTTTGTCAAAAGTGTATGAATCCAGGCTGAAGCTCAAATGCTCCCTGTTGATGTGCAAATCAGAGGGGAACAAAAAAGCTAGGCAGTGCATAGTAACAGTGAGTACTGTAGTAATGGTAAGTTTAAAGACTCTAGGCAGCTAGTGGCATTTTAAACACTGGCATATGTAACCTTTCTATGTCTGCAGTGCCATAAAAAAACCTGCCACACCAAACTTCAGCTAACTGAGACTCCTAGGGCTCTGGGTACAGAGCTAAGCCTCAATCCAAACATCTACAGACTGTACCTCCCTAAAATGGAACTCTCTGGTCTGGCAACATCCACTGGACCACAGAGCTCACGAATAGGCTGCAAGGCTGAGAGTGTGGCAGGGGAGTCCCATGGTAGGGGGATCCGATGGTACAGTGGGGAGCTCTGGCATCAGCTGCCAAAGAGCTCTGACCCCAGCCATGCAGCAGGGAGCTCCAGCCCTGGCTTCAGCAGCATTGGGTCCAGTGATGCAATGGGGAGCTCTAGCCTGGGCTGCTGAGGAGCTCAAGTCCCAGCTGTGCAGTGAGGAGCTCTGGCCCTAGGGAGCTCTGGCCCTAGGGAGCCCTGGCTGGCAGCTGGGGCGCTAGTGCTGGAGCCCAGTGGCAGCGGATCCAGGGCTGTAGCCCGAGCCTGGGGGTCAGTGGGACCAGGTGAAGACTGGAAGTAACTGGCAGCAGGAAGGGATGGGGGCTGGAAAGCCAATGACGGGGACCTCTTCTGGTCCAACAAATCTCTTCGGTACCTAGGGCGCTGGACAAATGAAGTCCAATTGATACATTGCAGTTGTATAACCCCATGGCCTAAGGCTTGCAAATGAGAGCCAGAGGATTCAGGCCAGCTGTGGCTGCACTGAAGGTCTTTTATCACCGTGTAAATGAACCCAAGACATTGTGTTAAAACCACTGGCAACTAGCACCCCCAGAATAGCTGTCGGGTTCTGGTTTTAACAGTGATAGGAAAAGCACAGATGAGACAAAGAAGAAAGTCCAGGGACAGATCCTTGGACCCTTGTGAGTTTATGTCAAATTGCCTAGCTGAAGAGCTAACCCCTGTGAAAATGTGGCTAAAATGTTTCAGTTTTTCATTGGATCATATTTTAGAAAGCACGTTTCAACAATTTCACAGTCTTCTCAATCACAGTATACTCTGTTTGAGGATTGATTTAAAAATAATGCATGGGGAAAAAAAACATTTGAATGAAATTTGTATGGGAATAACAAAAGATGATTAGCCTATTTAACAGCTTTTAGATTAATTTTCTAGCTGTGAGACTGACATGGGAGATTTATTATAATTATTATTGCATACAGAGTGGAAAGTGTAAGAAAAAAATAAACTGGATGATATACATAGAAATCCAGGAATTTTGAACGTTTTACCTCATTTCTAAAGGATAATTTAAAAATAACACTTTTCTTTAATTATTTCCCCACCTGCAATTACATAAACACAGAGGCTACGTCTAGACTGGCATGATTTTCCACAAATGCTTTTAACAGAAAAGTTTTTCTGTTAAAAGCATTTGTGGAAAAGAGCATCTAGATTGGCATGGATGTTTTTCCACAAAAGCTCTTTTTGCGGAAAAGCGTCCATGCCAATCTAGATGTGGTTTTGTGCAAGAAAGCCCCAATTGCCATTTTCGTGATCGGGGTTTTTTTGCGCAAAACGATACCGCGTTGTCTACACTGATCCTCTTGTGCAAAAGCATTTGTGCAAGAGGGCTTTTGCCCGAATGGGAGCAGCACAGTATTTCTGCAAGAACAAAACTTGCCAGTCTAGACGCAGCCAGAGGGTACATCTACACAGCAGTGATATTCTGAAATAATATAGTCCGTGTCTACACTTCATGCAGTTATTCGACATATTGAAATAATGGTGAGCTGGAGGACTTCTTAGTCCGACTTTTGTTACCCTCATTTTATGAGGAGTAAGGGAAGTCGGAAGAAGTGTGCTCTTTCTCAGACGTCTTGCTGTGCAGACAGTGCCAAAAGGCAAAATAAGCTATTTTGACTTAAGCTATGCAATTGTTGTAGTTCAAGTTGAGTAGCTTATTTCAGCTTTAGCCCTGCTGGGTAGACGTGCTTAGATTGTTCTATGCTGATTTTAAAGGGAATGGTAAAGGGTACGGCAATAGTAAGCAGAAAGTCATAAGTAAAACAAGAAATAAAAAATTGCTGCCTAAGAAACAACTGTTATACTCACTGATGAGGTATGAAAGCAGCTGGAGATTAAAATGTGAAAGTAAATGTACACAAAGCCAGAAAATCTGGATGAAAATAGCCATGAAAATCAATGCTGTCGGCAAAACAAGGATTCTCAGAAGACAAGATATGTTGGCATGACATAATAATCACTTATAAGAGCTGGGAAGTAGTTAGCAGAAGGTAACATCTTTTCACTGAGGGAGGATGCCATGGTCTAGTAACTCTGGAGACCAAAACAGAAATAAAAATAGTATGCAAAGAGAGAGGAATAGTGTAATTTCTTTGTCAGAATTCCTTCAAAGTACACTTTAAAAATATACAGACACAGTGTATATTGATTTGTAATGTGTATGCCTTGCAAATGATAGGTAAATAGTTTTTTCCAGATAAAAATTGTAAGGTTCGGTAATCAACAGTAAAATACATTACAGGGATGTTGTAATTTTTTTCTAAAACCAAGCATTAAAAAACTCAGAAAATACAGAATAAGGTACACAATCTCTTATTTCCTCATGGCGACACTATGAGATAACCATGTGATTATGACAAAGGCATTTTTGTATTTTTGATCTTTTTAGATAAGCATGCTTGTTTTAACACGAGTTTAATCTTCACTATATTGAATTAAAATGTTAACTTGTAAATTCTCTGTAATTGTAAGAGGATACACTGTACTCTTCATATATTAAGATGTACTTAAAGTGGAAGAAACCTGTTTCAAGTGCATATCTCACCTCAACCTTCTTTTTGGTGCCACAACTGGTACCTGTGTAATATAAACATTTAAACATATTTGCTCAGAATGACTGATTGACTGGAGTGTTGATAACTTTTTGAACAGGAGCCTAGAACAACCCAAGATCAGGCCCTATTAGAACAACTATATAAACCCATGCAACTTCATCTTCCATTTTAGAACACATTGGGCTCGAGTTCAACTGGAGTTGAAAGGTTTCAGAACCATTCTGGATATAGTGAGTCACACATAGAATCAGGATTGTTTCCAGAAAATTATTCCACAGAGGACAGGTATAAAAATCAGCAGTTCATACAAGTGCATAATAGTATTAGGGCACATTCCAAGATAAAAGTTAGAGGCTCCATTTTTGTAGTGTAATTTTGCCAGAGATTCTCTTACAATTTTATTATTTTCCTTTAACAATTTTAAATGTTAATGGTATAGAAATGAAATTTTTGTGAATACCTACTACAGCCAGAAAGAATATTTCCTGTTATTCTATAACTAAGCCCCATAAGATTCTGCTAATACATGTCACTGCGACTTGTATTGCAATAGCTGTGACTCTATACAGTGTGTACAATCATTTTATCGTTGTAAAATGCTCTGTGGATCTTAACTCTTCTCAGCAAGTGGATGGGCATAGAGACATTGAAATGAACTAGTTCTTTAATGCTTTACCTAAGGGAGAATCTAGGCTATTTACGTTTGTGCTTTTCTTGCTGGCCAATGGTAAAGATTTCTATACTCTGCTATACTGTGAGGCTATGTCTACACTGGCATGATTTTCCGGAAATGCTTTCAACAGAAAAGTTTTCCATTAAATGCATTTTCGGAAAAGCGTGTCTAGATTGGCAGGATGCTTTTATGCAAAAGCACTTTTTGCGGAAAAGCATCCGTGGCCAATCTAGACGTGCTTTTCCGCAAAAAAGCCCCAATGCCATTTTCGCAATCGGGGCTTTTTTGCAGAAAACATCTCTCTGCTGTCTACACTGGCCCTTTTGCGTAAAAGCTTTTCGGAAAAAGACTTTTGCCCAAACGGGAGCAGCATAGTATTTCCGCAAAAGCACTGACAATCTTACATGAGATCGTCAGTGCTTTTGCGGAAATTCAAGCGGTCAGTGTAGAGAGCTGGCAAGTTTTTCCGCAAAAGCAGATGATTTTGCGGAAAAACTTGCCAGTCTAGACACAGCCTGAGATTATGAATGAATCTAATTTAGAAATTTAACTTCATTATATCAAGATACAATGTATTCATGTGTCTGGTACACAATAGGTGAATTTCATAAGGAAAAATTAAACAAGACCACGGATATTCTGTTGCATTAAGTTTTATATCTGCAAAGAAAAAACTTTAATTTCACTGTGGTGTAGTAAAATAAAATGAAAGGTAAAAAATATGAAATGGGGAGCAAAGTTTGAATAAATTGAAAATATTAATGAACCAATGTAATAAAGATACATTAATTTTTAATGTGATTTTAAGTACAAATATTAATACTTTATGTGTTCCCTTGAAGTTTTCTTGAGGCAGCTGCTCTGTATTTATGTAAATTACAATGCAAAACATTTTCCCTCATCCTGTGGCTATGTATATGACTATAATTCAATGTACTTAATTTAGTAAATAAGGCTAAAATTAAATATTTATCTTCCTAATTTTTCTTAAAAAATAGAACCTGCAAAAAGTGTCTCTCGCATATCTTATTGCTCACTGATACATAACACAGTGGTAGTGCAACTAGTATTGGAAAAAGAGAAAAAAATATGGGGGAAAAGAATGAGTTTGAGATGATGGAAGTATTTATATATCTATATTTTGTACCAGTCATGGTCTCAGTTGTAGCTCTGCCACAGGTGTTGGCCAAAGGTTAAGAGCACTGTGGCAACGTAGAAGAGTGCAAAGTAGTCACACACTGTTTGCTGGGTTCCCCTTTGCTCTGAGAGGCAAGTAACCTCCACCAGTATACTTTAGCCAGCACATCAATGCACTACATCCACTGATCCTCATCCCATCCCTCCCGCTTGCAAGGGAAAGAGGGATGTAGCAGCTTTGTGGAAACAATCCTAGCTATAAGAAAGAATGAAGGCCATTTATCAGTTATTATTTACCTAGAATTATCATATACAATAGAGATTCTAACCTTTAAGAATAGTCGCAGTGGTTTAGAAATTTTAAGTCAGGATGCAAGCTGGTTTAATTCATATTTTATTTTCAATTTTTAATCCTTATTTTATAAAGTAAAACTACAATATAATTGTAAACTAAATGACATTTTCAACTGAGGAAATCCAAAAATTTCAAAACAAAAGCTCAGATTTTTTAAAATTTGTTTTTATTTCTTTCCTCTATCTAAAACAATTCAGCAAATTCAACACAAATTCATAAAGTTTTTGGTTGACTCAGATATTATTTTTCTTCTACACCTGCCTTTGTTTGACTGGCTTTCTTTTTGGCCTACTATTCTGGGGATTGAAGTCAGGGCTTCTTCTGGACTCCTGCTCACTTCACATTCACCCCACGCCTTACTCACAATGGGGAGCAGGAGGCGGGTAGTCTTTGTTCTCTCCCTTTGGTCAGCTTTTTAGAACTGAGCAGAGTGAAACAGGGAATTAACAGCAGCCATACTCCTCTTCATTCCCTGCATTACCAAGTAAGGATGTGACCACATAACCTTTTAGTACTTCTTGTATGGCAGTAACCGTAACATTATATATTAAGTAAGGATATTAAATATTGGTTAATTGAATAGTCGATTAACCTCATGAATTCTTATTGGTTAGTCAACTTTTCTATAGTCCTGGAGTGTGTGTGTGTGGCGGGGGGGGGGGGGGGGGGGATCAGTACACTCCAGTGCCACTCTTGAGGAACCTCCTGCCATCCCACACTGCTGCCTCTGTATTAGAGGTAACAGCGTGGAGTGCCAGCCAGGAGCTGGTCCATGAGGGGAGCCAGTTTAAAAAACAGGTCCCCACATAAACTGGCTGTCTGTCACCCCATGCTGCTGCCTCTGATACTGAAGCAGCAGGTCTGGGTGCCAGCAGCCCCTGCCCAGGGTGGGTTTTGACCTCCCGGACCCAGAGCAAGCTAGAACTGAGTTGGGCTGGCTGCCTGCCCACCTGTCTCCTAATACACTTTAAATGCAGAACCACAGCGGGGGTATACCCTAGACCTGTTGCAAGCCAGGACTGAGCCTGGCTGCTGGCCAGCTTGGTAAAAAAACATACTGGTTGGGCAGGGGGAATGTGTGTAGTCTATAGCATTAACTGATCAACTTCTACTTATCAGTTAATTGGTTAATTAACTACACTATTACATTCCTAATATTAATGGCACCAACCTGTTTCCTTTGAGTTCACTGGGGTCATACAGTTTAGATCTAGTTAAAACAGGTTTAATTAGAGATTGCTGTGAAATGTATGTTACTTCAAGTGAAAGCTTTAGAATAAAATGCAAACCTTGTGCTTTTATAGACAGCATTGAGCAACTTTCAGGTTTTCAACCAATAAGCTAGTAGACCACTAATTCGTTTTTGAAAATAGAACAATGTTTGGTTTTTAGTTCTTCTATAGCTCAGCCCTCCATACATAAATACAAATATACTTATTCTAATGACATTTTTTCATAACAAACTGGAGTGAGTCCAACGGAGGGCAATGAAAATGATTAGGGCACATGTTTTTCCAATTTTTTTCTTACAACTCAGTTGAAAAAAATTGTTGATGCCCATTACCTAGCATAATGATATCGTTTCACTAGAGTGCAGGCTCCAGGTGAAGCCTCAGGTTTAGGGTGTGGGGGATGAATGCCTTGTCTGGGGGTATGGGCTCTAGGGTGGGTTCAGAGATGAAAGTTTTGGGGTGCAGGCTGGGGGAAAGGTGAAGCAGAGGGGTTCAGTACAAATGCAAGGACTCTGGGCTAGGGCACTGGGGTGGGGTACAGAGATTGCAGGCAATGGGATGGAGCCAGGGATGAGGTGTTTAGGGTACAGGAGAGGTTTCTGGCTTTGGAGGGGCTCAGGCTTGGGACAGGGGATTACTGGGGCACAGGTTTACCTCTGGCAGCTTCCAGTCAGTGATGCAGTGGGATGGTAAGGCAGGCTTCCTGCCTGTCCTGATAGAGTGGACTGCACTGCACCCCAGAAGTGGCCACCCAGCTGTCTAACTCCACAGGCTGCCCCTGCCCCAAGCTCTGGCTCCAAACACTTAGGCTGTGTCTAGACTGGCAAGTTTTTCCACAAAATCATCTGCTTTTGCGGAAAAACTTGCCAGCTGTCTACACTGGCCGCTTGAATTTCAGGAAAAGCACTGACGATCTCATGTAAAATCATCAGTGCTTTTCCAGAAAAACTATGCTGCTCCCATTTGGGCAAAAGTCTTTTTCCGAAAGACTTTTGCGCGAAAGGGCCAGTGTAGACAGCATAGTACTGTTTCCGCAAAAAAGCCCCGATCGTGAAAAAGGCGATCGGGGCTTTTTTGCGGAAAACTGTGTCTAGATTGGCCACGGACGCTTTTCCACAAAAAGTGCTTTGCGGAAAAGCATCCTGCCAATCCAGACATGCTTTTCTGAAAATGCTTTTAACGGAAAACTTTTCCGTTAAAAGCATTTTCGGAAATTCATGCCAGTGTAGACGTAGCCTTAGGGTATGGCTACACTTGAAAACTAGTTCGGACTAGGGATGCAAATGCAGGCATTCGACATTGCTAATGAAGCGGGGATTTAAATATCCCACACTTCATTAGCATGATATCGCCGGCGCGCTAGTTTGAATCACAGCTGATTGATATTATATGTAATGGAAAGGTATATATATTAGGTTTTAATTATTTTGTATTTGAAGATCCGCTTATGCTGTCTTCCCTTGCAATATTGCTCGAATAAATTGCCTCTGGCTCAAAAAATGAGGAGTAACGTTAATTCGAACCAATTCGTGGAGTGAGGAGTACAGCTAGTTCGGATTAGGAAGCCTAATCCGAACTAGCTACTCCGTGCCGCGTGTAGCCGCGCGGCACGGGGTTCGAACTAGCCGGGATTTAAAAATGGTGGCGCCCGGCTTATGCAAATGAAGCCCGGGAAATTCAAATCCCGGGCTTCATTTGCAAGTGCGGTATGCCTACATTACCCTCCTAGTTCTAATTAGGAGGGTAGTGTAGACATACCCCTAGTCACCCTCCTAGAAGAAGGCGACCCAATGCAACCCAGCACTGGATCACAACTCATACTTTGAGAAATCACTGGATTAGGGGTCTGGGCCACATGATTTATGAGGAGAGGCTAAGGGAACTGGGCTTGTTTAGTCTTCAGAGCAGAAGAGTGAGGAGGTATTTGATAGCAGCCTTCAACTATCTGAAGAGAGGTTCTAAAGAGGATGGAGCCACACTATTCTCAGTGGTGACAGATGACAGTTGAAGTTACGTCTGCTTTCAGGAATGGTTTGGACTTGAGGACCTCATGAGGTCTCTTCCAACCCTAATTTTCTATGATCCTATGATTTAACTTTTCAGTTAAACAACTTTTCAGACACAAATATCTTTGAGGTTCAGTCTTCATAAAGAGAGTAGCCCCATACAATTCTGAAAATCCTTTCCTAGTCCACTGGTACAACAGAAATATAGCCCTGTCTAAACTTGGAAACCAAGACATTACTGACAACTGTTAATAAAACCTAGTCACTCTGAACTCATGATGAAAATGACCTAAGTGCTAATCTACTCAGGACAAAGTTATTGTCAGCACCATTATAAAAGTGAGAATGAGAGTTAATTCACACTGTATCTGACAATTTGCCAAACCCCTTAAAGGTAGATGCTCAGGACTTCCATCTCCAGAGGTGGGAGTAGCATGAGATTACACCATTGGGTATAGTAGTTACTTCCAGTCCAAGCAGAAATCTTTTTAGAAATCTTCCTGGAACAAAAGGAAGATATTCTACATGGAATGGTTACTTTCTCATTCTTCCCTCTCCTTAGGCCATGCATGGGCAATAATTTTCATGGGAGGGCCAATTAGTGATCTTTGGTTTGTTGTTATGGGCTGGCTCCACATTTGGAAGGGGGTGGGGCCTAGGACAGAAGGGGCAGGGCTCGGGACTAGCCTCCCCTCTGAATGGGCTGGCCAGAGACTTTGAATTAAAAACACACCAAAGGGCTCGTAGCTCCTGGGTCTGCTGCTGTCATGTTACCTGGTAGCCGCCTGGGCTTACTTGCAGCTCTGATCTCTGCTGAGGTAGCATCATAACCGGGAACCGGGAGCAATTTAAATAGGATCCTGCTGCCTGAGCCACCGACTAGAAATTCAGTGACATGGGCAGCAGGATATAAATAGCAAGTGTCCAGATCCAGATGGATCGAAGTGTTAGGAAGGCCGGATCCAGTCCACAGGCCACATTTTGACCAGCCCTGCCTTAGGCCTATGTTCCCAAAGTTGCATAAAACTCTCCCTTCGTTTACAAATTTGCTTCCCTCAACAACAAGCAGCAGAAAATAACATGTGGCAATTTTGTTGATTAGCTGGATTTCCCATAGGTGTTTTGCATCCAACATTAAAGAGAGAGAGAACATATCTAAAATATTAAGAACAAAAGTCTCCTTTCAGGGATTCACATATGCTTGAGCCGCATCTAAACACACCCATGCAGCTGAATTCTCTTCAGTTATAACCACTGGGTTTTCAGGGATGTAAGTAAGGGAAGAATTTGGTTCATGAAGTATTATAGACTTGGGAACTCAGACTTAAGAAGTTAAGAAAGAAAAAGGAAAGTAAATGTTTTTGATGTCTGGGGCATTCATAATTCAATAACTCATTAGATGTCGGTGATCACTTTCCCTCTGGCATCCAAACAAAAGACGCTGTTGTAAATCACACTGGATTGTGACATTGATTCTAGATTACAAAAACTAAACAGAGCTGCCACTGAATGGAAAATTCAAATGATTCCATCCTTACACTTGCAACAAAAATATCAGTAAATGGAAATCCCAAACTGTGACAATTTTTGAAAACAAGAATATAAACCAGGTTCATGAACAGTGAATATAGAAACTGGTATTATGTACTTGGCATTACAAAATGTCCTCATTTAAGCTAATGGGCAGCACAACAGAGAAACTGCTCAATAATTTGAATTCAGAGAAAGCAATCTGTATTGTTTCTGCCCAACAGCACAGTACATCAATTCTTTTCTTCAAGATATTGCATATTGATGGGATACTTTTCTACTGACAGGCTACAAAAAAATTAAGTCAGCACTTATCTAGTCAAAGTGGCTGAACGAATGGGAAGGTTAATGCCTCAAACTAGGTTTAAATTAGTTCACATTTCTTTAATAATTGCATTTTTGCATTAAACTTGTTTTATATAGGAAAATGTTTGATTCACAGTTCCTAAAGGCTAAGTTACGTGTGTGTGATGGAAGACTGCTACGCTTCAAAGACTATGAATTCAGATAAAAATTACCGTAACTTTCATAAGTTTTTGAAAGGTCAGTGAAGGGCTAGAAAGTTGCATGAAAACAAGAAGAGCTATGGGGGGAAATAACCAGAAATGATAATGACCTTTAAGTTGATAAAGAATGAAAATCATAAAATACTTATCCATATGGAAGAGTAAAGGCTGTCATAAAAGGCTTGAACAACAGGATACTAAGTAAAATACCTCATTATGGCTGGAAATGATGAACTGGTACTGTACTAAAGCAAAAGATTTCTTCCATGGAAAAAACCTCCAGGAAATTTTCATTTAAAGAGTAATACTCCCCCTTCCCTCAGCATCTTTGGATTTGATCCTCTGAAGTTATGAGTACGCTATCATGGCCTACTATTGTAGGCCAACTGTTCAATATATATCTCCTTGTTAAACATGAATTAAAAATACAGAGACCGAAGACAAGAATATGACCTCATTATTTCCATTTTCTTTGTTATTTCTGTGAACACCATATTAGGCTTATGTTCCAATTGGCCATTCTCACCATTAAAATGACAGCCCTTAAAAGTTCAGTGTTTTGTGGATTTTGTAATCTGTGTATACACTAAGGAAATTATTTTACTAATAATTAACCATAGACCAGCAAACAGAATAGAGTTGTGCTTACATCTCTCTATGGGCTTGATTCAATGCCCACTGGAAAGACTGCCATTAACGTCACTGTGGTTTGAATCAGAGCCTACATAGATAAAGGTTCAGCCTCAAAGTGCTGACTTTGAGAGGTGTTGAAAATGATTAGCATATGAAAGGACTGCTTAGAATTTATCAGAATTATGACCAAAAAGTTAATGTGAAGTAACAATGAATGGGGAGAGGGAAATTCTTTTTTCACTTGGGAGAAGTCTTAGTTTAGCCCCTTAAAGGTCATTTCAGGTCTTAATCACACACCACCAGATTTCAGGTCTCTTTCATCAGTGTATTTTAGTCTTTGTTCCAGCACTTATTGCGGTTGGTATCTTTACTGACAATCCTTCCCTGTCCCAACCAGTACCCCCACTGGTTTCTGGTCAAGAGAAGAGAACTATCAGCAGATAGTGCTTCCTACCTCTGTCTTCTCAACACTCTCCCTTGAGCTCTTTCATCCTCTCAATATATGTGTTTCCTGCTGCTGGGGTTGCTTCCCCTTCAAATTAGCCTTTCATCTATAGTTCTACTCAATTAATCATCCAGTTATGTTTCAATTAACTTAAATTAGTGGGGATTTGACTGACAGGCCCAGAAATTGTTTTGCGGGGCCTCTGTGCTGCTTCCTTAATTAAATAAACAATAACTATAATAAAGAAATCTAGCAATAAATACAAGGTAAATAGGGTGAATGACCCATGATAGTTTAAGCCAGGGGCGGGGAACCTAAGGCTAGGGGCCGGATGCGAATCCCGGGTTGCCTGGATCCAGCATTGAAGAATCCGTGCTGGTGCTCCAGGCCCCTCCCCCTCACACACCCTCCCCTTATGAGGCTGGAGCACACAAAATCTCTAGCCTGCCCCCCCGCCCTTGGCTCTGGTGTGTGAGAAGAATGTGTGGGAGTGTCTTTCTCCTCAGTTGAGGGCCACGTCAGTGAGGGGGAGGTTGTTTTGTTTTTTTGGTTTTTTACTTCTCACTTGAGTGTGGCCCCTGACTGATTTTTCTGTGGGTCAGTGGATCTCAGCCCAAAAAAAAATTCCTCACCCCTAATTTAAGATCAAATTGTATGTGAAACTCTGTCCACTCCCAACTACTGAGATGTGAATTAGGAGGCTATACAGGGAAAAGGAGAGGAAGGCTTCTCATCCAGGCCATAGACAATCTGGAGCATTAGCTTAAAAGAGTTTTTCATAGCTCCTAATATGGTCATGGAGAACAGGGTGGGGAAAGTGGATTATCATAGGAGTCAATTACCATCCAGCCACAGACCTGGCCAGCTGCCTGCCTTCCCATCTCCTCTTAGAGTGAACGTCTCCATATTCCCCTCAGTGATCACCTATTTATATGAAGAGTTCCAAATGTAATTGCTTTCCAACACCCTTGTCTTATGTAAATCTGAACACCCTTATAATTTCAATTCCTTAGGAAAGTACTGCCCTCAGACCATTAGAGCAGAACTATTTGAAAAATGCAGAAACACTTATAATTTTGTAGGAAAAGTATTTACAAACTCTTTTTGCAGATTTGTCAAATTTATAATAAATTGGTTTTAAAAAGATAGGACATAAATCACTAAATTGTACTATACATTTAAAAAATCCAGCCCCAAAATTCCCAACCAACTCTCTTTCTGATCCCTTGTGTGTACATCCAAATTCTGGTTGCACAATGGAATTGTAGCTATACCACTACCAACTGCATGGTAAGAGAGGCTGGGGTGTGATCCCTCAGTCTTCTGGTGTAGCTCCCAGGTGGTTGCATGAGGTACAGTGATCTTTCCTGAACTCTTCCTGCCTCAGTGGAGCCCTTGATTCAGTTTTAAAGCAACTGAACAGCTGGCATGGCATAGAGCTTTCATTTCAAACATGGAATGGCTGTGCTGCTCACCTAACTGTTATAGAGGTACGTAGATTGTGGCTAAAGGCTGGTGTGAGAATGTGTGGCAAGGTTGTATTTTTGATTTCATTTAATCTTCTGGCTATTTATGTACTCAAATTATTACAAAAGAAAAATAACACTTACCACTACCATATGATAGGATGCCCAATACTAGCCACTCATTCTCTGTCAGTTCAGCTCCACCTAGTCCACTTTGTAATCAGGAAAGGAGCAAACACTGGAAGTACAAGGAAACTTATATTATCATACTGTGATGGTGAGTCGGGGTTCCCCCTGATCGGTTGTTGCACAGCTTTGAGGGGGCCGGCACGGGCCCATTCTGTGTGGCCATACCAGCCCTTCCACTTCCCTTGAGCTCTGGGCAGGATCTCTCTTGCTGGGCCCATGAGCTCAGCGAGCCTTTCCTGGAAAGGAAGGATGTCTTCTGCCCCCAATGCTCCATCCAGGGCGGTCTCCCCCTCCCATAACTCTCTCAGCAAGCTCAGGGGGTCCTTCCCTCTTCTGCATCCTGGCTCTGTCGGGGAGAACCTGGCAGACCCTCAGGGTGCCTCCCTACATGCAGACAGCAGGTGGGGCAGGTACTTGTCCCAGTCCTGCGGGTGCCGGTGCATGAAGACCTCCAGCATCTGCTTCAGGATCCCCTGGAACCTCCTCACCAGCCGGCTGGATTGGGAGCCATACGCTGGGGCCCAGGTGAGCTGGGGCTCATGCTTCTCCCACAAGCACCAGAGCGGGGCCAACATGGAGTGAATCCCACCCTGCTGAAAATGGTCAGCAATGCGTCTGCCACCATGTCTGCCTCGATAGAGAGCAGAGCCATGGCCTCGGGGCAGTTGGTAGCCAAATCCACTGCTACCAGGATGTATTGGTTCCCTGTCCGGGTCGCCTGGCTGATAGGCCCCACTACTCTATTGCTGCCTTCCAGAACCACTCCTCTATATGGCGTAGGAGCCTCAAAGCAGCTTTCCTCCCATCTTGGGCCTTCCCCACCCTATGATAGTAGTCGCAGGACTGGCAATACCGTTGCACAGCCGCAAATATCGCTGGCCAGTAGAAGTTATGAAGCAGCCTCAGCCGGGTGCGCCGGATACCCCAGTGCCCTGCAAATGGGACACCATGGGCCAAAAACAGCATCTTACAGTGATACTTTTGGGGAATTACCAGCTGCCACTGCCCCACCCTATATTCCCACCTTCCCCAGGAGGGGAGCGGGGGGAGCCATTCCCAGTACAGGAATCCCCTCTCCCACAGGAATCCAAGGGCCCTGGCTGTTTCTCTGGGGCATAGATGGCTGGTCCTTGTCTATTGAGCTCACCTCATAGGTGATTTTCTTCATTGCTCAGCCGAGAACCGGTCTCTGCGCAATTCCCTTTCTTTCCAGGATTCCCTTTCTCTCTGGGACTCCTGTTCATGCCGGACCGGCTGTCTGTGAACTCGTCTGCCAGCTTCCCGGCCTCCTGGGGGTTCTCTGGCCTCCGGTCCTTGAGCCACAGCCTCAGGCTGGGCAGGCATGCTTCATAAAACTGTTCCAGGATCATCAGTTTAAGGAGGTCCTCTGCGGTGTGGGTTCCGACCCCGAACACCCACTTGTAGCAGTATTGCACCAGGAGGGAGGCCATATCTACATAGGTCTCCCTTGGCTCCTTCTGCACCCTCCAGAACTTCTTACTGTATGTCATGGGGGTCAAGCAAAACTTGTCCAGCAGGGCCCCTTTGGCCCGTTTGTAGTTAGCTGGCTGTAGATCCTCCAGCTTGTTGAGCACACCTGAGGCCTCCTGATCTAGCAAGGGGGTGAGCTGTTGCAGCTGGTCAGCTGGGGGGATCTGGTGCAGTTCACAGGCCTACTCAAAGGAGCTTAGGAACCTGTCCATGTCCCCCATGTTTTTACATTGAGCCAACACGAGCTTCTCAAAGCATCTGGCCACCCCAGGCTCACTGGGGTCTTCCCCACTCACTGCAGCCGGGGCCCTTCAGCTTCTCCACTCTGCCATGGTCAGCTCATGTTGCTGTTGCTTCTCTCATTCCTGGTGTTCCTCTCTATAGTCCTCACGCTCCTTCTCTTGGGACTCTAACTCCTTTATCCGCAGCTCGATCTCCAGCTGCCGTAGCTCTGCTGGGATGAAACCCACCCTGAACGGTACCCACTGGCAGAGCAAGGTGGGCACCGCATCTCTCTGGTGGGCTCCAGCCCTCTGTCCGGTCTGAGAACCTGAGACGCTCCCAGGGGTTGTCTGGTTGCTTCCCGCTGGGACAGGATCCAGGCCACTGGATGGGTCATTCTGTTGCAGTCGGGCAATCAACTGGGTCTTGGTTGCTTTTCCCACAGTCAGGCCCCTCTCTCTGCACAGCCCCACAAGGTCTGCTTTCAGGAGTCGGGTATAGGCCATCTCCCTGCCGATCCTCGAGGTGTAGACTCACCGACCGAGTGCTGCAGTGCCCCAGGACTCCCAGGAATCGCTTCACTCTGCCTCCAGCACGTCTGGCTCTTGCAAGCCCCTTCTTTCTACTGCTCCTCATCAGTCACTGCTGGAAGCTCCATCCATGGGGTGCAGTGCATCCCACCCCTGAGACAGTGAGTCAGGATTCCCCCTGATCCTGCAGCCCCGTAGCAGCAAGAACAGACTCCGCCAGCCAGTAGAATAGAGAGGGTTTATTGCTTCTTCAGGATACAGCATAGCACAGACGTGATGTGGTTACAGGAGTCAGGGCCAGGATGTCTTTTGCCCTTCCTACACCCTCAGCCCTCAGCTTAGGCTATTTCCTTCATGTTTCCCTGTGAGCAACTGCCTCGCTCCCAGACCCTGCCCCCAAACCAGGTGTTTATCTCCACCTCCCTCCTTTTGTCTCTCCCTCAGGGGAAGAGCCTTGTTATCTGGTCAGGCTGGGCCTAGGTGTCTGGGCTAATACACGTGTGGGTGAGTCAGTGGGAATCACACATCATAGTGCAGGGGGACACTGGGTGTACGTCTACACAACATGCCTCTGTCGGCAGAGGCATGTAGATTTGTTTATTCAGCAAAGGTAAATGAAGCTGCGATTTAAATGATCGCGGCTTCATTTACATTTACATGGCTGCCACGCTGAGCCAACAAACAGCTGATCAGCTGTTTGTCGGCTCACCGCTAATCTGGACGTTCCCCCTGTCGACATCAAAGCCCTTTGTCGGCAGCCCCAGTAAACCTCATTCCACGAGGAATAACGGGGCTGCCGACAAAGGGCTTTGATGTCAACAGGGGAAACGTCCAGACTAGCGGCGAGCCAACAAACAGCTGATCAGCTGTTTGTCAGCTCAGCGCGGCAGCCATGTAAATGTAAATGAAGCCGCGATCATTTAAATCGCGGCTTCATTTACCTTTGCCTACAACCCTAATCTACATGCCTCTGCCGACAGAGGCATGTAGTCTAGACACAGCCCGGGTGACAGAGCAGACAGCACCCCCACTACGTCACACATACAAGAGACCAATGAAAAGTAATATCTTAAGAGAAATAGTCCTTTAATTAAGATGGCTGAATTTTTATTTGAAAACAAGTGGTAAGGGCAGTGGGTGGCAGAAAAGGAACAACCTTGATAGCCCTGGGAGCCATTGATACCATGAGTGATCCTAAGGAAATATGGGGACAACTTACATTTATTGAAAGGACTGGTTGTCAGGGATAACTTGCCCAGTGTAATTTGTCAGGCTCACAGGTTGTTATGAGGATGGGGGGAGGGAGGGAGAGGGTTTGCGAGGTGGGGGGGAAATTGAACAGTGAAGGAGGATGGGAAAGGGAAGGACACTTGCATACCAGTATGGATGGGGTGGAGAACGAAGGAGATCTGGATGTGTTGGATTAAAAGATAGGTCACTTTGGTCTGGAAGGGGATATTAGCAGGATATATTGAATTTTGTTGATGTTGCTCATTCCTGCACCCCCCAGGCAGGGGATTTCTATGGTTCTCTCTCGCTCTCTCTCTCTCTGTCTGAGTGATGTCTGCCATTATAATGTACATTATCTGGGATGGGGCTATCTTCTTCTCCGTTTGGTGAGCACTGAGTGAATTTTAGGTGCTCCTGAAACATCAACAATAAATTATACTGATTTGTTATTTTCGGTGCAGACAGATCCAATACCCAATGCAGTCATGGCAATATTTCCATTGAATTAACAAGCCTTTGGATCTCGGCTTCAGTTAGTTCTTCTTGTTTGTTCATGTGGGTGAACGGGAGAAAAAAAATTGAAAAAGGAACTATGTGACGGCTAAACTAAAAAAGTAATCATGACAAAAACATCATCTGAAACTCTTTTCTTTGTAAATTGACTTTACATCAGATCACTGACATCCTTTCATTGACCATAAAAAATTCAAGATGGATAGATCTATGAAAATGTGATGTGTTATAATTAACTGTCCCAAGCCTTTGATTGTTAAATGTCCAGACTATGTTTTTATTCAGCCATGTCTGTAAGAGCTTTAATCCCATTTTTATTATGTATCTCAGCTGCTTCATTTATTGCTTGTTTGCTTTAATGGGTCTTATTGCCAGTATTCCTTCTTATATTCTGAGACTGATATAATTGTGTTTTCTGTACAGAACTTGAAGAAAAATATTGCCAGTCTTTGGATGTTATGAAACAAGTAGACTTGTATCATAAATACCATGTTTATCAAAATTGTATCGGCTCAAATCAAGATGACACATCATTTTTTAGATGGGTTTTGGAATCATACAATTCACTAAAAAGTAAATCAGATAGTCAGTTTGATTTTCCATAACATGAAAGATCCCTCAGAGGACTTCTGACATTTTAAATAAATCTGATTGCTTATTTCCAAAGAGCCTTGTGTTTCATTAATGACCATCAAACATCTTTTTCCACAGAATGTAGGCAATATTTTTTCACTGACATTAACATGATATAACAAAATTAAAATGAATATTTCCTGAGGACAGATGGTAGGACACAGCTTCAAGGACTGTTTGTAGACATTATGCAGGACTCATATTTTAAGCAGCTGATATGGTAATCAGAGTAGTTATAATAGGAACTTGATCATATTACTATTCACTTTTAGTAGCCTCTGATCAATTCACAAGACATGACATGCATTTTGAAAAGCTCTTCAAAAATTGGTTAGAAAACTTGCAAAGAAATGCCAAAGTTTGCCAAATAGAGAAGCCCTTACATTAACATGGCACACATGTAATGATGAGTTTTTTAGCAAAGACACTTTAAAAGAACTAAAGACATCTGGGTTCAGTTATTAGATCAGCTGAAACTACCTCTGTGACTTTCAGCAAGTCACATTGCTCAAGGTTCTCAAAAGGGTGTGATTATATGTGACACCTAAATCCATGCTTAGCACCCAAATAAATATTGTTACTGGCCTGTACTTGCTGTGTTGGCCTAGATGTAGGGACCAAGACTTTGCCCCTCATCCACCACGTTCCCACCCATTGCCAGCCATCTTGGTTTCTGTTCATTCCCACCTTTGCATCACTTCACCTACTCTTGGGGTGAGGGATAGACTACAAGCCTCTTTCGAAAAAGCAAGCCGGTTTTTTGAAAGAGAGTATCCAGGCAGTCTGGATGCTCTCTTTCGAAAAAGCACAGTTCGCATTACATAGTGCCTTTTTTGGCAAAGAGCCAAGATAGCAGTGGCTCCAGCGCGAAGAGCTGAGGCAAAGTTGTTGAGCAAAAAGGATTGCCCCTTTTGCCCCAGGTCACGTTTGGTTGAGCAAAAAGAAAAAAACCCCACATTTAAATGCATTTTGAGGCTTTCATGGCCATGCTGGATAGCTCCGCTGTCCAGGTCAGCATAGGGAGCTGAGATGAGAGGGCTGTTTTGGGAGGCATGAGGGCAGCTTACAAGCCATGGGAGGGGGGGCTTCGTGAGCTGCATCTGGGAGGAAGGGGGGGAAAGAGCAGCATGTGGCTTGCAAGCCTCGGGTTGGCCAGGCTGCAGGAAAGCATGCTAGTACATAGCTAAAATTGGCCACAAACTAATTAAAAACTAGTAGCAGAAGCATGAATATGCAAAAGAATGGTAATCCATAAATGGAAAAAAATAGCACATTTTCTGAAAAGTCAGGTGCACAAGTTAATGTTGCCCTCAGGAAACTTTAACTTATTCATCAGCACTTAGAGAACTTGTGCAAATATGTTCACCTCACAGAAAGGTATCAACCATCTCCTGGTTCCACCCACTATGCAGCCTATTTAATATTGCATAGACAAAGGAGACCCAGGTATTTTACTAAATACTGTGACAGGTTAAGGGGCAATTGGGTGCTGATGACCATGGCCATTACAGTTTTACCAGCTTTTGTGCTTTGTTAGCATTGTCTGTAGGATTTTGTGGCAAAGATTAATGTGCCTCTGTTTTGGGCTCGAGGCAAAATATATTTACCTATTTATGTATTTTCAAGGCCTAATTGTCAACTCTCATCACAGTCAGTCTTTGAAGGCAACTTTTTTTGCGCCTACAAATAACTACCCAACATCTTGCACCAGCAATGAGGCATGGGCACAAATATTAGAAGACTAAATAACACCTGATTTATGGGTGAGCGTATGTAAATTCAAAACCTATTAGTATTTGAACCTGCAATGAATATCTGGTACACATATGGACCAATGACAGCAATGGGCCATTTTGGAAAATATAGACTTTCATATATCATTGTATCATGAGAGGTCATTATTCATAATTCCATAAGAAAGATGATGAGTGTAATCCTAATAACTGAAATGTATATTTTAATGAATGCACTTTTATGGTTCAATTGATACTCTAAAAATAAAAACACCCTGTAATAAAATCCAGGTTCACCACATTGTATCCTTTGCTGAATCAGGCTCTTCTGCTAATATAATAGCCTGGTACATCCTAATATTTAAACCCTGTTGTTAGCAGCATGCAGTCTACCTCATGTAAGTCAAGGGCACTTGTAAGTGTGCATCTGAGACTGATGTTTGTTTCTGTGGTGAGAATCTGAAAGTCAAATCAAATGTTTGAGTCACTGTTATACTAAACACAATAGTCCCCATATACAATAATTTATGGAAATTTCTCCAACAACATAATCAGTATTGATTTAGGAAGGTTCTCATATAATTCTTCTGACAGCAGGACCATTTGTTCAGAGTACTGCACCTTGCTTTATCCAATGAGATTACTCTATACACCACTCTAAAAAACTCACACACATGCTGTATGCACTTATTGAAGGTCAGATCAATGTAAGAGACATTGTATTAACACTTTCGTCCAGCTGTGCCCATTTCATGGCCAATTTATAGCCAGCATGTAATTTACTTTTTTGCTGGATTTGCCCAAGGTATGTTGTAGTATTATGTAATAGGGACTCTGGTCCAGAGTAAAATGGAATTATTCCAGAATTATGTAACTTGGATCAAAATCTAACACCTGGCCTGTATTTTTAATTATCAATGAGACATGGATTGAGGGATGCTTGTATATGTGGGAAAAGTGCATTGTAATTAGAATCATAGTCCAAAAATTGACTACAACAATAACAAAACAGTAAAACCAACAAAACAAAACAAAAAATAATTAATGAGATGATAGCTCAAGTTTTAAAACTTCTGATCTCGTTTTATTTAAATTGTGTCTCTTTTGCTAAATCTCTAGAAATTTAAGAATAAAGCCTACTCTGAAGACTGTGGGATATATTCTCTCAGTTACACACATATAAATTCAGTGTTAATCAGTGGAAATGAATGGAGTTAATGGTATTTTATACCAATGGAAAATAATTTATCTTCTGTCAATTGCAATACAATGTATCATCTCATAGTACCAATTGTGTTATCTTACAAAATTATATAGAATATTATAAAGAGATCCCATAATTTAAAATATACATGAAGTGCAGAATTATGCAAATGGACATAATTGTACAAATACAAGCTATCCTCTATAGTTTTAGAAGTGCAAAGAAGCAGAGTGTTAACATTCAACTTGCAACATTACATCTGTACTTTTGGTGCTAAATTTCTGTGTCTTTGTAATGAGGCTGAAATTTTCCATGGACTATTTCATAGAGGTAGCTGAGTATTCAAGATATTTTTTAAAATTAAGGGTTATGCAAAAAGTAGCAATATTGACAACATTATTTATTTGGCAAACAGTAGTTTATCAGTTTGAACTCTAAATAAAATATAATTGAGGGTTTCTGGGTAGTATTTGGACCAGATACTTAAGCATCTTAAATAACATAGACCCACTAGAGTCAATGGATTTACACTGCTTTACACAACTGAGAATCCATTCCATAATCTCATTTTAAATAAATATTCTTGGAAGTAAGGGAGGTTCTTGTCCAGCGGCGATAAAGGTTAAGTGTTGATAATACTGTGGTAAATTAAAGTCCCAGTGGCATAAGCACCAAAGACAATGATTTCTTGCCATTACAGTTTAATCCTTACTACTTATTCAATTTTCCTGATATATCAGCTTGTCTCTTTAAAGCAGTCTCCTGGGGTAGGTGGGGGGAGATAATATTTCTTTTTCACTTTGGCGAGGCTTTCTTACTCTAGAATTGATTTCACATTTTAAAGTTCACCTGTATCCAAGCAGAACAAAAACAATTTACAAATAGTAGAAGTCTGAATCTTTCAAAATGAGATCTATTTACTTTGGTACGTGCAGCTATTCATCCATACTGACTTCAGTGTATCAGGACAAGCTACATACCTACTATAAGTAACAGACAAATGCTATCTTAGGAAAGGCTATTGCATTTCACTGTAAGATTTTTATTCCTCTACTGAGTTACTATGTAAGCTGAAGCCCAGGGTTTGTCATTCTTTTAACATCATTTATTGATGATCCTTCTTGTGACTTTAGAAAATTGCAGCATTTAAAAAAATCTGTCCACAAAGTTGTTAATGTATTAGCTTCTTCATTCTGTCTGTGTTTGTTTGTTGGTTTTCCTTCCTGATCTTTTGTAAACCTGTTGAGTTCTTCCATAAAGAGTGCTTTACAAATTCCAGAGTTATTGACTCGAGTCCCACGACTTGAACTTGAGTCTGACTTAAGTCTCCTAGGTGACTCGACTCGGGTTCATTGTTTGTGACCTGAGACTCGACTTGAGACTTGCTAATTTTAAATCGACTTGGTGAAAAAATTGTCTGAAAATGCCGATATTGATGGCTTATACAAAAGTGACTTGACATTTTAAAAATTAAGACTTGAGACTTGACTTGGGACTTGACTCGAAAGTGACTTTAGGGACTTGAGACTTGAAATGTAGTGACTTGAGACTCGACTTGGACTTGACAATGATGACTTGAAGACAACACTGACAAATTCTATGTTACATATTGATCAACTCTAAGAAAACAAGACCCATTTCAGTTTGCTTTTTAAAAGAAATCTAGAATAGAGATCATAAAGCTACAGAAGGCCATTTGGCAGTAGCGTATTCAAGGGTAAACTCAAGTAAAATTATTGAAGGAACATGAAGTTTAATTTAGATTACCGGTAGTTTGGAATAGGCACCCTAGTCCGAACTACCTAGTTCGAGCCCCGTGTAGCCGCGCTGCACGGGGTTCGAAGCAGCGGGGATTTAAAAATGGCGGCTCCCCGCTTATGCAAATGAAGCCCGGGAAATTCAAATCCCGGGCTTCATTTGCAAGTGCGGTATGCCTACATTACCCCGCTAGTTCGAACTAGCGGGGTAGTGTAGACATACCCTGAGATCCTTACTCATCCAGCTTGGTCTAACACACCTACCTATAAATTTTTCCCCTTTCTTGGGATACAGGCTTCTGATAACTTCTGCAACTTTAACTTAAAATAATCCCAGGCCTCCTCTGCCTTTAGATCCGTAAATTCTTTAGTCCAATCCACTTCCCTGACTAATTTCCTTAATTTATTAAAGTTAGCCCTTTTGAAATAAAAAACCCTAGTCTCAGATTTATTTTTGTTTATCCTTACATTTAGTTTGAACAGAATTAGCTCATGATCGCTCGAGCCAAGGTTGTCCCCTACAACCATTTCATCTATGAGGTCCTCACTACTCACCAAAACCAAATCTAAAATGGCATCCCTCCCTGTTGGTTCAGCACCTACTTGATGAAGGAATTCATCAGCTATCACATCTAAGAAAATCTGAGCCCTATTATTATTACTAGCACTTGTTCTCCAGTCTATATCTTGAAAGTTGAAGTCTCCCATGATTATGCAGTTTCCATTAGTATTTACTTCATTAAAAACATTAAAGAGGTCTCTATCCATATCCATATTATATCCCGGTGGTCTATAGCACACCCCAAGTACTATCCCAGGGGAGGATCTGATAGTTTTCTTCCCCAATGTGATTTTTGACCAGACAGACTCTGTCTTGATCCTGCTTCCATCTGCATATCTAAGCTTTCCCCTTCAGCCACCTCATGCCTTTGCTCCATCTTCTGCTCGAACCCCCTTCTAAACTCGACCAGAGTTTCCACCTGCATTTCCAATCCTCAGATCTTTTCTTCCATCAGCTCTCTCAGGTGGCACTTCATGCAAACAAAACTCCTTTCAGGTACCCCCTCCACAATCATGTACATCCTGCAGCTGCCACATCCAATCATCCTCCTTGTGTCCTCTACTGCTTGGGTCATGGCCACTAATGCCTCTGTGTTTCATAAGCCTTCTCCTTAAATCCTGTTAGTCTGGCAAACACAAAAACAAACCAAAACACCCCCTCCACAACAAAAACAAACCCCAAACAAGTTCCACAATCCAAACTCCCCTTATAAACTCCCACTCAAATGCCCCAGTTTACAGCTCTGTTTGCTGACTCCTGTGCTGCTGCAGATATCTGTGCTACTGCCTGACTGGATGGCTACCTTTATAGGACCCCTAATCAGCAAAGCCCTGCCCCCTAATCAGGACTCAGTTTCTCTCATAGCACACTGCCCCTACAAACAATACAAATACAAAACCAAATACAAACTTATCCTCCAACAGAACAGAACTCCCACCCCACTCAAACTCCCCTGTTTACAGCTCTGTTTTCTGACTCCTGTGCCGCTACAGCTGTGTGTCCAAATATGACACCATTTCAGTTTTTGGTAGCTGCATATCTGGATGTGATTAAAAATATAGTGGTTTAAAACTAGAATTTGTCAAATACTTTCCAATGTACATATGGATTTTCAACTAAACATTTCTATGGATTTGCTTTCCACATAAAATTTCAACTGTTGTCTGAAAGCCAAATCACCAAACATTCAGTTTACAGCTTTTCAACAAACTAAAATATTCCATGGGGAAAAAAAAATCCCTCATTTTTATAAGTACACAACAATGTGCAAATATTGTTTTAATCAATTTCAGGGTTGAAACAGTTTTTTTGTTTATTAAAATATCTTAATTATAATAGGTTACAATTGCATTTTCAATCCAATGCTCCATTATAATATGCTAAAGTTTTCCCTCATTAGACAAACCTCCATTCATTCTGCAGTTAATAGACATATTTTACTTGATTTGTTGCTCTCAGAGGAAGTTCTGGCAGAATGTTCTGACCTATAATCTGTACTTAAGGGTTCAGCAGCTTTTTAGGAACATTGACTGAGACTTTATTAATCTCCAATAAACTCGACTCTTCCACTTCATTTCATGGCTGAATATAACAGTATTTGCTTCCAAGACTCATTATAGAAGGCATTGCGACAGTCAAAGTTATGTCCCTGGCATAATTGAAATGGGCTTTGTTTATCTGCTTGCTTCTATGTACCAGTGGCCATACAATAAATACTTTCTCTGTTGTGCAGTCTATTTATTTCTGCAAAATTACATGTAAATTACTAACAGAAAAATATTCAAGTGAAATGTCAGTCACAGATTACATCTGATGATAGAACAGTAAATCCTCTGAATTTGAAAATATCCTAAAACAAACACAAATAGAAACAATGACCTTTCACAAAGGGGAGCTGACTTGACAATTGCCAGTACCATCCAACCTGCTATGCTCCTCAGGGAATTCTGTGCCCCCAAAAAAGTATGTTCACAAGATTTTAAAATTCTGTAAAATTCTGCAGATTTTATTTGTCAACAAATAAATGTAGAAGGTTCAGTCTGGCAATAAGAGCACAGGCTGCTTGGACATGGGAGATCCCTGTAGACTTCCCTGGGAAATGGACCTGGATGTGAGGCTTCATTTGCAGCATTTGCATTTGACACAGTGCAAAGACTAGGCCCACCCCAGCAAACCCCGTGGTCCTATGTTTCCATGTCACTGTCATGCACCAAGATAGCAAATGAGAGGGAGGGAATCTTGCACACATACCAGGTCCAGGGAAAGGTAGGTTGAGGCAGGCAGATGTAGGACAGGCAGGATCCAAGTGTGGAGATGCTTAGTATGCTGAGATCCAGGGGTGGGGTGAGAAGGTTCTGTGTGGGAAAATCTGGGTGTGGGCAGCTCAATGGTGGGTCTGTAGAGGGGGACAATGGGAGTCTATAGGACTAGGTGGAGCTCAAGAAGGGGGTCTGGGTAGTATACCTTAGTGCTTGGCTGTAAACGATGGATCATGTGGTGTGTCCAGGATGGAAGCTGGAGGTGTGTAGGTAGGCATAGTGCTCCATAGGTTTTCGGTATAGGGTAGTGTTTAGGTGACCATCACTTATTTGCAATGCCCCTCTGCTGTATACATCGGCCGAACTGGACAGTATCTACGTAAAAGAATAAACAGTCATACATCAGATATCAGGAATGGCAATACACAAAAACCTGTTGGAGAAAATTTCAATCTTCCTGGACACACAGTAGCAGATTTAAAAGTAGCTATCGTGCAACAAAAAAAATTCAAGAACAGACTTTGAAGAGAAACTGCAGAGCTACAATTCATCTGCAAATTTGATACTATCAGTTTAGGATTAAACAAAGACTGAATGGCTAGCCAACTACAAAAGCAGTTTCTCCTATTCTGGTGTTCACACCTCCACATCAGCTGCTAGAGCTGGGACTCATTCTCCCTGACTGAATTGACCTCGTTATCTCTAGCCTTACTCTTGATTGGAACTCTTTTCTTATGCCTATGGCTCCTCTGGAGATAAGAAGCAATGGTTACAGAAAGTGGGGCAGGGGAGGGGAGGTGTTAAGGGAAGGGCTGTGTGCAGTCAGAGCAGTTTCTGAGAGTGAGCTGAAGGAGAAGATAAGTCCTGTCCTCCTCTGCTGATAACCCAGCTGGGACTAGCAGCTCATCCCAGCACAGGATAGGAGCCACCAGCTCTCCTCCACTCCTTGCAGTGATTTACTTCTCCATTGGCTACTCTGGATCCCAAAACAATGCACCCATGCTGCTGGAGAGGGGAGCATAAACACTCTTAAGGCTTTCCTTTGTTTCCCTGTCAGACATCATTCTTCTTCAGGAAAGCATAGAAAACTCTGGGGGCCATGAATACCACATGCCCACAGTGGTATGGAATTCCCCCCAAGAGTAATGCTAATTTTTAGTTCAGATAAACTTTGAACTATGTGCTAGGACAATATTATCTATAGAAGTATATGAACAAATCTGGCATGACCTGACCAAAAGTGATATCTTAACTATGTGCTGGAAGAAAGCATGTGGTAACCTTTAATTGCTCTTGAAGGTATCTGGTTTCACTTCCACAGATTCCCTGAGTGACCTTCTTTAAGTCATTAACCACTTTTGTCTCAATTTCTACATAATAAATTAAATATTGATGCTGGCTAAGGCCTTTTAAAAGTCTCACGTGCAAGATGCTGCACAGGAATTAAGTTCTATTACATTGTGCCTTCATTTTTCATATCCTTGTGGATCAAGCATGTGTACCAGGAAAAGAATTCTTCATAGAAGTTATTCCAAACACATGTTGGAATAAACAAGACTCAAATGTTTAGAGAGGAGCTGTCTGTCTACCTATCAATTTATGCAGCATAATCAGAGCTCCAAAGATCAGAAATTTACAGATGATCCAGAGATTTCAATGCAAATTCCAGCGTGTCAATATGTGATGCTCCTTGAGGGACTTTGGACATTAACAATGATGCTTTTGTTTTTTATACCCCCTTTCCTCTGTTAGTGTCAAAATATGTTACATACATGAATGAAGTAAAGCTTCACAACAGCCTCATGATGAACACAAGGGAGAAATAGGAATCACCAAATTCCTCACTTTCTACTGAAGTTGACCTACCTTAGCAATCTTCTTTAAAAATTCACAGCAGCAGCACAGAAAGAATGTGAAAACATAATACCATATTCAATTAAAACTGCAACAGTTTGAATAGGCAGAATGCAACTGAGCTGCAATTTGCACAGAACACTAGTAGGAGGGTATGTCTACACAGCATCATTATTTTGGAATAACTGACATTATTCCGAGATAAGAAAGAGTGTGCCTATACTACAAGCCTTTATTTTGAAATAATGTCCATCTGGAGGACTTCTTACTCATGGTAGCCCTTATTTTACGAGAAGTAAGGGAAGTCAAAGGAAGAGTGCCAAAAGCCAAACTATGCTATTTTGACTTTAGCTACGCAATTGAAGTGGCTGAAGTGCGTACCTTATTCTGACTTAGTCCTGCTTTGGGCTGGGGGCTGGACTTGATGACCTCCTGAGCTCTATGATTCTATGACTTTAGCCCAGAGTGGGCAAAAGGGCCACCATAGGCCAGATCCGGACTGCCAAGAGTGTTGATCTGGCCTGTGGAGGCCCTGCCGCTTCCCTGTCCCAAAGCCAATTGGGACCTAGGGGTGGGGGAGCATGTGAAACTTCTTCCTGCCCTACGAGGAGCACGATGCACTTTAAAGTGCTAAGTGCTCTTCACAGGGTAGGAGGAGACGTCACTCACTCCTCCGTCTCCAAGCCCTGATTGGCCTGGGGTTGGGAGGAGCACACAAAGTTTCCTCTCCCCTCCCCCTCTCCCTCCCCCTCCTCCTTCCTCCCACTGCAAGGAGCACATGGCACTTCAAAGTGCTGTACGTTGGTGCAGGGTGGGGACAGGGTGAAGGAAGCTTTGCACAGCTCCCCTGCCCCCAGGCCCTGATTGGGCAGGGGGAGCACTCAATGCTTCCTCCTGCCCTGCGAGAAGCTTGTAGCATTTTGAAGTGCCACATGCTCCTCGCAGGGCAGGGACAGAGCTGGAGGAGGCTTTGGGCACTCCCCCCACCCCCAGGCCAATCAGGGCCTAGGGGTGGGGGAGTTGTGCAAAGCTTGCTTCGCCCTGCCCCAGCCCTGCGAGTAGCGGCACATTAAAATGCCATGTGCTCCGTGCAGGGCAGGAGGAGGCTTCAAGCACTCCTCTGTCTTCAGGCCCTGATTGGACTGGGGGTGAGGGAGAGCCCAAAGCCTCCATCTGCCCTACCTCAGCCCTGCTAGAAACATGCTGCAGGGCACAGTGTGGTACCTAGTGGAAAATGGGGAGGGAAAAGGGGCTCTTCCACCCCCAGACCAATCACAATCTGTGGGTGGGGTAGCCAAGAAGCATACTGGCCCTTCCTCTTCTGATTTGGGTCCTGCCCATTCCAGGTGGCCTGGGGGCATTTCAAAACTTTTTATAGCAGCCCCTGGCCAAAGATTATTGCCCACCATTTCATTAGCCCTATTTTGTAGGCATACCCTGAGTGCCCCCATTCTTTATGAAAAATCTCATGAAAATCTGAAATAAAAGCTGTTACTAGAAATTTAGTTTTATGTTTTATGTAAAAAAATGAGGCCAGATTAATTGAGGCTGTGAAGGCAATTGAAAATTGCACTTCTTTGCCAGCCTCGTGATTTGTACTCCAGAGAGGCTTACTGGTAGTTGGAAGACAGGTAATATTTCTATCTTCCCTTGGGGCTTATTAGATATTTGACTATAAAATATGATGTTTGCACAGATAAATAAGATCCCCAAATAAGGTCCCCAAAGCATTTATTCTTCTCAGAACATTCAATACTGTTTCTTGTTTTAAATGAAATGTAATATTTCTGAAGAGCCAAATTCTGCCCTCGGACTTTCATGTATGGGGCCTAATGATGTCATTAAACTACTTGCTTAAATTTCTTGAACATTTTACTTAACACATTCTTGATACAGAATTGCTACACAAATGCCCCTTGGTGTGAATTCATCACAGAACACAGGGGTGTATTTTTGCTCTTGAGGAGTCTAGACATTAGACTATAATTCAGTCACTATAATGAAAACTTGTTCAACACTTCCACTAGTGTTGAACATCTCTAGTCTGACACACTCTTGTCCAGCAACATCTGTGGTCCAGCATGATTTTAGTTAGCTGGATATATACTTATAGGTGTGGCCAAGTTTCCCAAGGTCCCATAAAGTTTGTTTAGAGCCACAAGTCCTTGGCTTTCAGTGTTCTGTGCTATTTGTCTCTAATTTAGCCCTAAATGTCTTCTAAGATCCCATTAAGCAGTGGAAATGTTAGTAGTGCTGCTAGACAATACTGCCATCCCATGATTTGGTCAATTCTCTGGTTAGGCACTAGTCAGGTCCTGAGGGTGCCAGGCTAGAGAAGTTCAACCTGTACTACTGTTTTGATAATATTCCAAATAATATACCTTTTTAAAAATTGTATCTGATGTTTTTTGTCATTTTCAGTCTTTCATACTGAAATAGAAGACATTTTACTGGTGTCACATTCAGGAATGGAGGGTTAGCTTTTCAAACACCTAAATGAGTGGCCAGATTTTCAAAAGTGCTGAGCACTTAGCAGCTTCTGTTGTGTCTAGCTCATTTCAGTGCCTAAGTGAAAGCTTTAGAGTTCACATTAATTGAAAGAAACTGGGGATTTCTGCAGTATCCACAAATAGTAAGAGAACGACTGAGATGTGTGGCTAATGTATTTCATAGCCTTTTATAAAGAAGTTTAGAAAGGGGAAAAAACACAAATGGTTTCATGTAGAAAGCAGGAGCATGCCATATCCAGAGTACTACGGCTATTACTATTCCTCTTTCAGAGGCACAGTTATCACTTGCTGACATCACAAGTAAAGTGCTTCAGGCAAAGTCTATTGTAGAGCTATCTGATGTAGTGCACTGTTTCTTAATTATGATCAGAACAGTGCTAAGTTCTGATCAACAGCCTATATTGTACTATCTTTGTACTATGAAAAGTTGAAAGTGATGTAAATGGATAAGAAAAAAATAGTTATATTGTGCTGTGCTTTTAACACAAGAGTAATTTTGTAAAATGCGGAGGACATTCTTTATGACTGAAGCTATTATTGCACTTCTTCTGATACAAAACAAATGTACTAGCTTTCATCATTATACAATATACCTCTTTAAAATGCTCTTTTCAAGGCCTGATCTTGCAAGGTACTAACTATCACGATTATAACAGCTGGTCATACCTCTCTGCGTACAACTCTCATATGTCACACCTCATGCTTTTACTTTTTCTGGGGTGGAATTCCATAGTTCTTCCACATTTAGACCAGGTTCTGGGCTACAAGACCCTTTGTATTGACCATGTTTACCCAGCAAACCCAAATTGAGTTTTTATCTGTGGCTCTTCTCTGTGAATCTGTGATCGGGGGCATACAATGACCAAACACCCTTCTCAAACAAAAGTATTGTTTGAACAAAATGGTAGGAATAAAATAGAATATTAAAAAAGGGTTTTAAATAAAAACATGGTTCTCAAACATGCATATCTTACCCAGAGTACTGTGTCCTTGAATAGAGATCTGGAGCAGACTTCTTTTTCCAGTTACCCTCCCCTTCCTGTGGTTCTGGAACTTCAAATGGGTAGTTGAGTTAGTCTGTAACAGGAAAAACTTAAAAAACAACAAATAGTCTACTAGTCTCTAGTAGCACCTTAAAGACTCACAAAACATGTAGATGGTATCATGAGCTGTCAGTCTTCTTAAAACAGCCTCTCTTACAACCTAGAGAGAGAGTCACTTTTTATTCAGCCAGGTTCTTTGTTCTCTTCCCCTTTGTGGGCATTTGCCCTGTTGTTCTGTTTGGCTGGCTCATCAGGAGATGGAGCATTTCTCCTCATGGCCAGTGACTTTTCCCCTTGTCTTGTAACAATCCCCAAGTGTTTTATGAGGAAATGCTTATCCTGAGATGTTTTTGTCTTCCTGTTAGTTTCATAACAGCCCTGTGGATTTAACTCAATATATTAATAGATAGTAAACATCCTGATAATCAGGTGAGCATACAATATTCATAAATTATTACACAGCAGTCCCTCTTAGGCCATACTAATCACTTCCTGGTAGGTACTGAGTGTCCTTAACTCATAATGGATAAAAACCCTGAGCCCTTTACATTGTGCTTTTGTTTTTAATACTTAGTCATCACACAGGTGAAGCTCCTATTGAAAACAATAACAAATTCACTGCAATAAGAACTGGTACAGGGAGAGCTGTTTCTTCCATAGGACAATTCAGAGCAATTGCCCAGACCCCATGCTTTGGGTGCCCCCACACTTATGGGGGTGCAGACAGTCTGGCACCAGCGCCAGAAGCAGAGCTAACCAGCTGTAGTCCTCTGTGCTCTGTTGGCTCCAAATGCCACTTGGAAGAGGTGGCTTTGAGGAAAGGGTAGAGAGAAGCAGGAAAAGGCAGAGCCGGGACAGAGCAAAGGCAGGGACTTGGGGGGAAGAGATGGAGTGCAGGTGGGTGAGAGCAGAGAAGGGGAAGAACAAGGAGGAATGGGGCCTGTGGAAATGGGGATTGTCCCAGATCCTGAGCTTCCCTAGGCACAGCCCTGGTACAGGCCTCAGGATTTGGCCTACTGACCTCAGTTGAATTTTAAATTGCCCAGCTCAGCTTGGAAGACTGGACACAGGTTACAAGACAAACTCTTAAGGATCAACACTGACCTCATCCAAGTCAATGTGAAAGCCCCTATTGCCGTCCTTGGAACAGAAACAGGCCCTGAGACAGCAAGATTGGCATTATTGCAATTTGCAGAATTTTTAAACATTCTTTACTGCACAGTGTAAGTACAAATGACAAGTAGCAATCCAAAAGAAAGAAAACAATAAAAAAAAAACAATCATAGATAAATAAGTCGCTCCTGATGTAGCTTTCCATGATTTGATTATACATGTATAACAATCCAATCTGCTCTCCGTGTATAGCCTAAGTGAGCTATAATTTTGGGGGGTAAAAATGTCTAGACAACATTGTTGGCAATTGATAGGTTACTGCATAATATATCAATAGTGTTAGCACTGGATAAACATAAACCTACGATGGTTATGGGAAATACTATTAAACTTTCGGCCACTGAGTGTGCTTTCATTTAACATTTTGCTCCATATGGCCCCTTTCAGATAAACTATTTCTTCTGACAGCAGTTTGTACTTAGAGAATTATCTAAGTTATAAACTAGAATATTTTGAAAAAAAATGTAATCTTATTTAAACTCTCCCATTCCCATTCCACTGTTCCAGAGATACTTGTATCTCAGGAACACTTCATACACAAGATCATTTAAACTAATATTTAGGTTTTAAATATTTAATTAATAAATTACAATGATATACTGCATTTATATACAGGTAATGTGATTTTCAGCATGGGTCCAAATCACCACTTAATTTCTGTATTCAAAGTTTAGGGACAGATTACCAATCACTGCTGAAGTCTTTTTTTTTTTTAATCAGAAAGGGATCTTAAACTAGCCAAGCATGGATCAGGGAAACAGAAACATGTCTGAATGACACCCCACCTTTTTTCCTCTTAGTTGCACTGACACATAAAGATATAGTTCTTACCTGAGTCTTGTGTTGGCTCCCTCAGTTAATTTTGCATATAGTATATCTGTAGATAAGATGCATTTGGCTACACCAGCTACATTTGTAACTGTGACATAGGACAGTGGTCCCTAAACTTTTTTTATTCCATGGACCAGCAAACCCATTCACAAACTTTTGGTAGACTGGCACAATTCATTTGCATATTTGCATATTAATTATGCACCTAATACATACGCAAATGACATGTTACCAGTCTGCCAAAAAACCCCAGCTCCCAGAGCCACTGCAAACAGCCAGCTTCCACTCCGACAGTCACCATTTGGCAGGCTGCTGCCACAGCTAAAGTCAGCAGCTCATGGTGGCTCTGGGGGCCGGGGCTGGGGTAAACCCTGACCCCTAGATCCCGCCAGTGCCAGCCCTAATAACTAGAGTCCCCCACCCCTCCACTACCCACTAGTACCAGTCACTAAACTGAGAATCCCCTGAATCCAACCCCCACAGTACCAGCACCTCACTCTCAGATCTCCCCAGTGCCAGCCCTCCATCCCCAATGCCTCAGGTCCAGCCTCTTGCCCCTTAGAGCTCCCACCACCAGACCCCCCAGTTCCAGCCTGTTTCCAGAGCCCCACTGTACACAATCCCTCCAGAACTCCCCCCAGTCCCTAATATTAACCCCATCCCCAGAGTCCCCCAATACCAGCCCTGCCCCATAGCCCCCCCACTACTAACCCCACCCCCAAACTCCCCCAGTGCCAGCTCCTCATCCTGGATACCCCAGTGCCCCCCAGTGTCAACCTCCCACTTCTTAGAGTGCCCCCCAAACGTCTCCCCCAGCACTAGCCCCACCCCCAGAATCCCTAGTGCCTACTCTACCCCCCCTCACCTAGCACTGCACTGTCTCCCAGCACCAGCGAAGCACTGCTGCTCTTCAGTGTGTGGGAGAAGACCCTGCCCCTGTCCCTGCCACTGCCTGGTGCTGGCTGGCTTAGAGGTGGGGCAGGACATGCCTCTCTCAACAGACATGGTGGGAGGAATTGCACTGGGTGGCCCAGAGCTGTTGTGGCCCGGCAGCCAGCAGTTCACAGCCCAGCACCAGCCCACGGACTGGTAGTTGGGAACCGCTGGCATAGGACATAGGAATTTCCTGAATGTTCAGGGCCTAGAATATCTGGTAGCGTTAAAGAGATACTAGCATACCCTTAGCATATCAATGCTCTATGCAGATGACAAAGTGATTTTTACCCACAAAGCTTATGTGTTAGTCTTAAAGTGCTACAGGACTCCTCTTTTTTGTTTGTTTGTTTGTTTTTTGCAGATACAGATTAACATGGCTACTCCTCTGAAACTTGTTGCCATTGCATATCAGACTGTTTTTATTTAGTGTTAAAAGAGTCTACTTCTTTACTATTGCTTAGAGAGTAAACACAAATGAAACTAGTAATGGCTGGGAAGAACTGAGGAAGAGAGCTAAAGAAGGAAAAATGCAAATACTACTCTGAGATGACTATATCCAAGTTGTTTAATTTTCAGAGAAAGTTATAAATATGTTGATCTGATATTCACTGAAACAGAAGTAAGGAATTTATAGTTGTGTATTTTGTTACCAGCCAGTATGTGGACAGGCTGTCTGGCTTAATATGGAGGCAGCTTGGCAACCCTACTGCTTACTGGGTTCCACAGGGAAGCTTTCTGGCCCAGCTCAGGGAGGCAAAATGGCAGGTGGCAACCAGCAGCCTGTTAGGGCCACAAAGCCTCACCACATGGTTTTTCAAGGGGCAACGGTGGTGGGTTTTTTTGCTCAACAAACTTTTTCCTGGCATGTTTTGTTGTTGTTGCTGTATTTTTTCTGAAACCATTTAGCAACCCTATATGATGCATACAAAGTTCAATATTTACCACATATCTTTCTTTTATCACTGAAATCTTAAGTTCAGGAAGAAACAGACATTCACAAATGTGGTTAAAAATGAAGTTATGGTTTGGAAAGAGTTATAAGAAGGTGAAAAAAAGATGTTTCAGTTTTTCTAAAAGGCCAACAAGACTCAGTACATTCAGTTAAAAGAATCCTGAGATACGTGCCCATGGTGAAGACTGAAATGCTTTATTTAAGTATAAGCAAGTACAAGTTTTCCCATTGGGATCATCCCATGTGTTGTCATTCTGACTTGTATCCAGATAGTCAGAAGGAATAAGATTGGGGGATCAATGGGAAAGCATCATTTAACCTCCTTCTGTAGAGGAGAAGCCAACCCACTTATTCCTTTCAGCTTAAGCAACAGGCTTACGTTGGTTTATATTTTACATATCCTTGTGTATGTGTATACAGGGCTCTTGTCGATTGCATGTAAATCTGAGAGTGACAAGGTTAGCAAGGCAATATTTTTTATTGGATCAACTTTTGTTTGTGAAAGAAAAAAGCTTTCAAGCTCGCAGATTTTTGTCCTAGCAGGTTGAGAAGGGAATATAGACTTATATTTACAAACAATTATAAGTCTGATCCAGATAATTTGTTTGAGGTTTGTATTTTCCTTTTATTGTCCTCCTCCCTTCCCTCAGCTTCCCTCCACTTTTGTCACCACCAAGAATCCATTTCTTAATCTAAAAGAAACAAGACACTTCATGTGAATGAGGGATTTAGGAAGAACAGTTTAATTCCTGAGATACACATGGAATAATTTGGCAGGATTGACCATTAAAAGAAATAACATGGATGAGTTGAAAAGTCAGAGCAGATGTCTATGAGAGTGAGAGAGAATCAAAAGGTGCAGTCAAAAAAAGTGTCAGTTTTAATGTGGTATTCTTGTTCAGAGGTCTTTTCAAGAAAGCAATCCTTTATTGATTATATTCCAATCACTATATACTTCAATACATTCTTTGATATATACGTGGTGAAATTCCAAAATATTATAACAGAGAAAAAACAAGCTTGGCCTACACTAGGATTTCACATTATTTTGCTCTGACTCTCAGGATGTGGATTTTTCGCAGCCATAAGGAACATAGTTATATTGACCTAACCCCTGGGAGACAGTATTAAGTCAATGGGAGAATTTGTCAGTTAAACTAGCTCTCACATCTTGGGGATGTGGATTATCAATGCCAATGGAAGAGTCCTCCCATCAGAGTAGGTAGTGTCCACACTGAAGCTATTATAATATTGTGGCCTTCCACCATTTGTAAATAGAACAATGTACTGAAATGTGTAGTGATATGGAGAGAATCAATAAAGGCTTCCTTTAAAGACAACGCAATGTATTATTGTGGGACAATATAATGTGCCACTGTGTTTCTAATTGGCTCTGGTATCATTTATTTGTATTACAATAGCTCCTAAATGCCCCTGCCAAGATTTGGGCTCCTGTATATGAGTTTTTATAGAATCACGTAGTGACAGGCAGATGCTGGCCTTCAAGACTTTATAGTATAAATAAACAAGATGGCTGCATCTAGACTGGCATGATTTTGCGGAAATAGTTTTAACGGAAAAGTTTTTCCATTAAAAGTATTTCCGCAAAAGAGCATCTAGATTGGCAAGTGCCTTTGCGCAAAAGATTTGCTTTTGCACAAAAGCATCCGTGCCCAGTATAGACGCACTTTTGCGCAAGAAAGCTCCGATGGCCATTTAAGCACAGTGGCACAAAAAGTATTCTTGCGCAAGAGGGCTTATCCCTGAGCAGGAGCGTCAAAGTATTTGCACAAGAAGTACTGAATTCTTACATTAGAACGTCAGTGTTCTTGAGCAAATTCAAGCATCCAGTGTAGACAGCTGGCAAGTTTTTGCGCAAAAGTGGCTGCTTTTGCACAAAATCTTGCCAGTCTAGATGAACCCGATGGGTAAAGAGGGGTAGGGGAAACAGAAACCCAGAGAGGCAAAGTTACTTGCCCAAGGCCATTCAGGAGGTCAGAGGCACCCTTAGAAATAGAATTCTGCTTGACCCACAGTTCATTGACCTATGTGCTTGACCATGTCTACCTGGACTTGATCAGTGAATAAAAAAAGGTCTTCAGACTCCTTGCCGATCAATCCAGAAGGTTTTACAAGCAGTAAATTCACAGAAAGAAAGAAAGAAAGAAAGAAAGAAAGAAAGAAAGAAAGAAAGAAAGAAAGAAAGAAAGAAAGAAAGAAAGAAAGAAAGAAAGAAAGAAAGAAAGAAAGAAAGAAAGCATCAATATGAAAAATCATGAAATCCTATTTTAAATTTAAAGGTACCTTGTTTCCTATTTTATGTGTAATTTCCATTGCTCCATTTCAGTTCATTCAGACTTTTATTGTAATCATTTATTTTCAAAAATAATTCACATTTGCTTATTTTCTGGCACCATTAACGATGGCTGAAGTCAAAGGGAACAGATTTACAATAAGCTTTCACATAAATCTTCTTTATGAAAGAACCTAAGAAATAGTAGATGAGATAAGAACAAATTTCATTTTGTAGTCCCTGTTATCTTCTCTTGTAAATATTTTAGACTAATTTCTTTCTTTGCTGAATTAATGGCCTGTTATTTCATTTTAGTGACAGTGAAGTCATCTGAGTGAAGCAGATACCAACTTTGTAAGATGGATAAATATGAGCTGCTTCAATTTTTCAGAAACCAGTGATTTGAAACATGTTCATTCACACCAAAACAACAACAAAAAAGTTATAATATCCAACTGATTCTGCTCCAAAACACTATTGGGGTATGTCTACACTACCCTGCTAGTTCGAACTAGCGGGGTAATGTATGCATACCGCACTTGCTAATGAAGCCCGGGATTTGAATTTCCCGGGCTTCATTAGCATAAGCGGGGAGCCGCCATTTTTAAATCCCCGCTGTTTCGAACCCCGTGTAGCGCGGCTACACGGGGCTCGAACTAGGTAGTTCGGACTAGGGTCCTATTCCGAACTACCGTTACTCCTCGTGAAACGAGGTGTACCGGTAGTTCGGAATAGGCACCCTAGTCCGAACTACCTAGTTCGAGCCCCGTGTAGCCGCGCTACACGGGGTTCGAAGCAGCGGGGATTTAAAAATGGTGGCTCCCCGCTTATGCTAATGAAGCCGGGGAAATTCAAATCCCGGGCTTCATTAGCAAGTGCGGTATGCATACATTACCCTCCTAGTTCGAACTAGGAGGGTAGTGTAGACATACCCTTGGAGACTAAAGAGTGAAGTGGGGAAGTATGCTGAGGACTGGAATGCATCTCAATCTAAAAAATACTTGCAATAAAAACACAAAGCATGAAGGAAGTTGCAGTAAATCTAGTGGCAATCATAGTCACCAAGCCACACTTGCCCCTCTAACCAAATAAATAAAATGATAAACAACATCTTGACAAGTATGGAAAATATGTTTAGAGCAGTGAATTCTTCTAATAATTAGGTAACAATCAAGTTACATTCTGCCTGTGATTCCCAGGATACAATGACTGACATATCTATTATATGAACTTCTACCGATAAACTATCTTTTAATTTAGTTTTTGCACATATCTGCTTTGATAGAAGTGAACATGCTTACAAGGCATATAATTCCTTCTTTACACAGAGTATAATTACTAAAGGAATTACTGATCTAAATCTACATAGTCATTAATTGAAAAAGCTCATCTTTCAACAAAGAACATTCTAATAACCTTCAAACACAGCTGGCAAACTTCCCTTTAACATGTTTGTTTGGGTGGGGGGGTAAAATTGTATTTATTTACACCACTTTGTACATTCAATTTCCTTGGACGTATTTGCTGAAGTTGCCAAACCTTTATTTCATGATAAACTTTTATCTCTTTGTTGTAGTGCACAAAGGGATTTCAAATGCAATGTTTTATTCATTTTTCAAAGTCCAAAGCTCTTTAAAAAGCCTCTGAAGGTTTTTCTTTTCTTTCTCTTTTTTTTATTTTTTTCTTTGCTAGCAATCAGCAACAATAAAGCTCTTGTGATGCTCTAAATACAAGTCCTTTTCCATCCTTGGTGTTAAGGAGTCTGCCTTCTGACTGACACTCTTTTGGATTTTAAAAGCAGATCTATAGTTTGGAGTTATTTTGCACTGAAAAGGACTACTCTGTTCAATCTCTCACTTTATCATGGGTGCAAAGGATAAAGGCGAAAGGTTGCCACTAAGAATTTGAAAGGCTTGTTTCTTTGCACTATCAGCAACACATCTCACAGATTCATGGAAGCCACTGAGAATGAGTCCTGATCAGTTAGGTCTGCTCACAATACTGCTGAATACTATATATGCCATAGAAAGAACGCATAAGGTCAAAACAAGAAAATGATTTTATGCAGTTACGACAAATTACCTCCTTTCTAAGAAAATAATTTAAAAAATCCTTTGTTTCAAGTTGTCCAACAAAAACAAACATTTCAGGTTTTTCTTTGGAAAAATGGAAAATTTCCCATGCACATGTTTTTCCCATTACTTTCATAATTTTTCATGGGAAATATGCATTATTTTCATACCAAGCTTTTCATGTTATTCATAATAATATAGTCATAGATTTTAAGGCTAAAGGGAATTATCTCATCATTTAGGCTGACCTTGCATTTAACACAGGTCAAAGAATTGTATCCAGCTACTCTCTATGTTGAGTTCAATAACTTGTTTTTGACTAAAGTACACTTTCCATAAAATACACTATCCATTATGTGGCATAGTGTGGGGAGCTTCATGTCAAATGCTAACATTTTTTGAAAAAGAAATAGTTCAGAGCACTTTGGGATGTTATGATGCACTCTGTCCCTAAGCGAAAGTATTTCCTACTACAGTATTTTCCTATGGCAGGACTTGATGGGAAAACAGGATGAGAAGGCAAAGGAAAGGACGTGGCTTTGGCTTTCAGGACCCAGGTAAAGTTGTGAATTACACATCCAAAAGCAACTGGGTCCATGTGAAACACAAGCCAAGCTGATAGGACAGGATAGTCCATTCAAAGACATTTTTGTGGCAGGTGAAACAAGCTGTGGAAGTCACATATGACAAGAGGAGGAACTTCTCTATTCTTCCATCAAGATAAAATTCAGCTATGAAAGGGAGGTAAAATCTCTCTCATTCACACAAGTTTTCCCCCTAAAGTCAATAGAAGTAATAGTGTGAATAAGGTGAACACAATTTAGCCCTATGACCAGCACATGCATTTGTCTCTGCATCATAACTTTGCTGGAAAGACAGAAGTGATGGCATAATAAAAGAAAGAGATGTGACTAAGGGTGTGTCTAGACTACTGAGTTTTGTCGACAAAAGTGGACTTTTGTCGACAAAACTATACCAGCGTCTACACTACCGCTGAGTTCTGTCGACATAACGTCAACAGAACTCAGCAGTTTTGTCGACGCTGGTATACCTCATTTTACAAGACATAACACCTTCTGTTGACAGAGTTCTGTCGACAGAAGGTGTTATTGCCTGTAGGGTTGCGTCTAGACTAAAGGGTTCTGTCGACAAAGCAGCTTGCTTTGTCGACAGAACTCAATGTGTCTGGACGCTCTTTGTCGACAGAAGTTTTGTCGACAGATACTGTCGACAAAACCCGGTAGTCTAGACGTACCCTAAGAGAGGCTGAGGGGGGCAACATGGAGGATTTCACAAAACCCAGTAGCTGAATAGAAGCTTATGCATGGATTGATTTTGCTCAAGTATAAAAGACAAATGTTAGACAAACTACTCTCTTTAAGAGGCATGTTCACAACATGGCATTAATGGGTGCAAAGAAGGCTTGCAGGTCAAGCATATGCCTGAGACCTGGAATAGCTAGGTTCATTTTTGGTGGGTTCAATTCACTTCCTATGTGACTTCAAATCCTTAGTCCTCAGTCTGCAGCTGGTTTCAGAGCTTTCATGAAACCCCATTAATTTCAGTAGCATTTGCACAAGGGGTATCATGGCTCTGAGGCTGCGTCTAGACTGGCATGATTTTGCGGAAAAGTGGCCGCTTTTGTGCAAAATCTTGCCGCCTGTCTACACTGGCCACGAGTATTTGCGCAAGAACACTGACTTTGTAATGTACAAAATCAGTGGTTCTTGCGCAAACACTCTGACGCTCCCGCTCAGGGATAAGCCCTCTTGCACAAGAGGTCAGTGTAGACAGCAACGTTAATTTATTGCACAAGAAAGCCCGATGGCTAAAATGGCCATTGGAGATTTCTTGTACAAGAGAGCGTCTACACTGGCACGGATGCTTTTGCGCAAAAGCAAGTCTTTTGCACAAAGGTACATACCAGAATAGATGCTCTCTCGCACAAATACTTTTAATGGAAAAACTCTTCCGTTAAAAGTATTTGCGCAAAATCATGTCAGTCTAGACGAAGCCTGAATGCATAATGGGAGATGTAATCTGACCAGAGCCAATCCTGTCGATGTGAATGGTGTCACTAGAACTAGAATTCCTATAGAGCAACAAGAGAAAATAGTTCAACGTTAAACTGACTCAAAATGAAGCATTTCTGATCAATTCAACAACAAACAATTTTGTGAACATCAGAATATTTTGTTTTAAATTTCAAATATCCAGATTTTTTATCAAAAATGTCAAAATAAAACATTTGGACATTTCCAGTGTCCATAGTTGGATACATCGATAGAAACCAAAGATTGCTAGTTTTGAGACTATTGCTTCTGCTCTCCTATACATTCACCATCAACTGAGTCATTTCAGAAGCACAAATCAACCAGATAATACATGCCTTTGATGCATATTTGCAGGGTAAAAAGCTAGGGAAAAAATAGGAAACAATCTGGGAGAACAGACAGCAGAGGGAGAGGAAGGAGATAGAAAAAGAAAGGAAATGCACCACTCCAATAATTTCTTATGCTTAACTGTATATTTAGAAAGATAAATATCACATCTCATTTTCAGATCCCAAGTGGCATTCTGCCTTTCTTAGGATTTGTGTTTCTCAGCCTCTGAGTCCTAAATGAAATGTCTTGACCCCCTTTGAGGGGAATTCAGTTATCTGATAAATCCATAAAGAACAGTAATTGCATATTTCCCGAAAAATTATTATAGTTCCTTTACCAGGGAAATTCACAAAAATCTTATTGTTCATGAATAAGGCCATATATACTGAGGGCTAGTTTAGTTTTCATACTGAATTGTAAAAACAGAGGAATTACTCAGCCACAGTGGCTGAACAGAGGACACAGAGTAAATAATAAGCACCAAGGGTGTATCTAGACTGCATCCCTCTGTCAGCAGAGGGATGATGATTAGGCAGGTCGACATTGCAAATGAGACAGGGATTTAAATATCCCATGCCTAATTTGCATAAAATGGCCGCATGTTGTGGGCAAAAAGTGGCAGTCTAGAGGGGGAGCTGTCGAGAAAGAAAGCCTTTTTTGACAGATCCTGTAAACCTCCTTGCAGGAGGCATAAGGGATCTGTTGAAAAAGGCTTTCTTTTTCAACAGATCCCCTGCTAGACTGCAACTTCTTGCCAACAAAGTGCCGAGTTGGCAAAACACAAAGGCCATTTTTATGCAAATTAAGCATGGGATATTTAAATCCCTGCCTCATTTGTGATGTTGACTTGCCTAATCTTCATTCCTCTGCTGACAGTCTAGACACATCCCACGTGTCAAACCCAAAGGGACTGTGGGTATGTCTACATTACCACCCTAGTTTGAACTAGGGTGGTAATGTAGGCAACCAGAGTTGCAAATGAAGCCCGGGATTTGAATTTCCCGGGCTTCATTTGTATCTTGCCGGGCGCCGCCATTTTTAAATGTCCGCTAGTGCGGACTCCGTGCTGCGCGGCTACACGCGGCACGGACTAGGTAGGATTAGGACTACACGTGGCACGGACTAGGAAATGAGGAGTAACGGTAGTTCGGACTAGGAAGCCTAGTCCAAACTACATAGTTTGTGCCGCATGTAGCCACGCAGCATGGAGTCCACACTAGCGGACATTTAAAAATGGCGGCTCCCGGCAAGATGCAAATGAAGCCCGGGAAATTCAAATCCCGGACTTCATTTGCAACTCCGGTTGCCTACATTACCACCTTAGTTCAAACTAGGGTGGTAGTGTAGACATACCCTGTATGTGTGTGTGTGTTTCTGTGTGTCAAAGAAGGAGTGGGAGGGCTATGTCTAGACTGCTGCTTTTTCTTGGAAAAAGGTACGCAAATTGCACTGTGCAATTTGCGTACCTTTTTCCGATTGCTTTTTCTGAAGAGGCTTTTCCAAAATTTGGCTCGACTACACTGGGCCAAATTTTGGAAAAACCTCCTGTTTTGGAATAGCTCTTCTTCCTTGTGAAATGAGGAAGACAGGGCTTCTGAAAGAGAGCATCTGCTCTTCTTCAAAAAATGTCGGAAGAGTAGATGCGTTCCCTGAAAACTCCGTAGTCTAGACATAGCCAGAGAGCAAGAGAGAGAGAGAGAGACTGTAGAAGTATGATGTGCCATAGTCAGAATATAGTTTGTTTTTCCTGCTAGCTAAGAGAGACAATGAAACAGTGAAAATAAATTTGAAAAAATTGTTTACTGCAGGATCTTAAAGTTATTTATTCTTCAGAACAGCAACTTCCTACTTCCCTGCCCTCATTGCCATAAGCTCTTTTTCTGGTCCATAGGTTATTTTACTTTTCTGGATTCCACTGCAATGATTAATAGACTGTTGGAACGTGATTATATGTGATAACGTTTTGCACCTTTTTTATAGGATAGTGCTGCTTCTTATTTTTTTTTGTATATGAGGACTTCACTCAGACCCTGTTTAGTGTGAAAAAAGTCTAGTGCTTATTACAGTTATTGGTGTTATTTACTTCCTCAGTGTGATATTCTGTGTTACCACTCAGTCCCTTCAGGAGCAGCCTCAGAGCAGAGGTTAGCCACGTGTTCTGATGCAGTACTATTCTGAGTCCCTGTGTTTCTGTCTAAGCTGTATAATGAATGACTGCTGCTGTGCCAGCAGAGCCCTTGTAATGTTCTCTATTAAATAAATGGCTGGCAAATACCTGGCATGCTTGAAATACTAAACACAGAACCGGCAGTTGGGAAAAGTGCTTTCTCCAAACATTTTCTAAGGGATAATATTGTCTCACTGTATAACCTATTATTGTGATTTTTGAAGGGAACTATGATGAATACATGAAATAGTGGAAGCAGCCAAACCTTTCTCTGGGGTCCCAATGGATAGCAATTCGTCCAGTTCATTGCAGTGGAGGAAGCCTATTATCCTGATTCTGATCTCTTTTACCCAGATGCAAAGTTGGAATGACTCCATCGATTTCAAATAGTATAAAAAGGTCCAGATTTTGTTCAAGGGAGGAATTGTAATTTGACTGCCTTACACATGGGACTTGGAAAAATGTCCCTTTAGGAATTTTATAGTTGTGAGTCTTTCAATAAAATCTTCAGGACTGTTACCTGCACAACTGAATGCTATGATACATCTGCCAGGCAGCAGAGAATTTGCGCTCACCTTTTTAGTGAAGAGCAATTTTTCTGGGAACAGTTTAGAAGTTGAACCGGGATTAGGGAATTGGATGATACGGTAGCAGTTCCTCTATTCTAACCTACTATGCAGTCGGTGACTATCTTCTTTTGCAATGAAAATGTACATGAATAGGATGTTCTGCATTGGGTTCCACCTTATGCAAAACTTTGCAGCTTCCAATTGAAGTTTATGACCAATTTTAAAGTTTGGAATGGTGAATTTAAAGGGATCATTGAACTTCTCCAGGCAAATAATACAGTGCAACATCTCCTCAGTATATTTTATTTAGGCTGTGAGCAGCGTTACTGTTGGTATCCCAAGCAGCTGCATACTTTTTACTTGTTATTCTACAGAACATTTTAGTGTGAGCAATGGTGTGAAGAAGTGTATGTACTGTGATTCTGATGCACACAAGACTGATGTCTGCAGGGACTTCATTAGATGCAACATGTGTGTGGAAAAGTGGACATGTTTATAGGCAATGCCCAGAGGCATAGCACAATAGGGGGAAATGTTATTCCCAGCCTCACAAGGACCCTTTCTACTTCCCTGTGCCAGGGGTTAGAGAATTCTAAGCAGCCTGTCAAGAACTAATGAAAGCCCTATTTTGAGTGGCAAGGCCTCTCTGTTTTTGAAGGGAAGCACAGAACCTGTCATTTACTGACACATGATTGAGAAGGAGTCAGGGTGAGAGAGTGAAATCATTGAGAGCCAGGATGAGGACACAAGTCCTGGTAATAATATATTGTGTGTGGGGTGGGAGAGGGGGAAGGTGGGGAAATATCTGAAATGGGGAAAGGGAAAATGAGGAATTATGGAAGGAACGTCTGCATGCACAATTGGTTTTGTAGGAATCCAAATAATCATTAATGAATTAACAGACTATAGGTACCGCAGGCCCTCTACTTGGGGAGCAGGTTTTGAGGCTTTTAGCTTCAGAAACAGAAATTTCTTGAAACCAGATGGGGAAAGAGGAATTTAGGAGCCTCCTCAGGTTATAGTACCTGAGAGTGACATACAGCATTTTCACAGGTCAAATGGAAAACAGGTTCTCCGCCATTGGCACTGGTGCAGATGAGGGAGAGAAGGGAAAAGTGTTACATAAAAAAGCCTCTACCTGAGCTCACTAGATTTATACACATGGATTTTCTAAAGCTATACCAAACTGTACAGCCTAAGGTTTTAAACTGCAACTTATTGTGATCCTTGTCAATCTTTGTAATCTGACGAAGTGGGTCTTTTCCCAGGAAAGCTTATGCTCCAACACTTCAGTTAGTCTATATGGTGCCACAGGACTCCTCGCCGCTTTTGTAATCTGTGTAACTCTCAAAGGGTATGTCTACACTACAAAGTTAGTTCGAACTAACGGACGTTAGTTCGAATTAACTTTAATAGGTGCTACACTAGCCCTCCGCTAGTTCGAATTTGAATCGAACTAGCGGAGCGCTTAGTTCGAACTAGGTAAACCTCATTTTACGAGGACTAACGCCTAGTTCGAACTAGCTAGTTCGAACTAAGGGCTGTGTAGCCCTTTAGTTCGAACTAGTGGGAGGCTAGCCCTCCCCAGGTTTCCCTGGTGGCCACTCTGGCCAACACCAGGGAAACTCTATGCCCCCCTCCCGGCCCCGGACCCCTTAAAGGGGCACGGGCTGGCTACGGTGCCCGTGCCAGGTGCAAGCCTGCCAGCACCCAGCTAGCAGACCCTGCACCTGGCACGGCACAGAGCCACCCACCCGATGCCCCCCAGCCCACCCCCTCTTGCCAGGACCAGGCTGGCGGCTCCCGGGAGCTTGCCCTGGACCGCAAGAGGCGGGCACCTTCCTGGGCTAGTGCGGACATCATGGACCTCGTCCACGATCTCCGCACTAGGCACAGGAAAGTGGCCGTCTAGGGCAGGAGAGCTGCCAGCCTGGCCACCCAGGACCAGGTGTGCATGAAAATCAAGGGGGTCCACTGAGACCCCCGACCCTGAGCCCTGAGCTTAGAATGGCTGTCCTGGGTCAGACCAAAGGTCCATCTAGCCCAGTAGCCTGTCTGCCGACAGCGGCCAACCCTAGGGACTCTGGAGGGGATGAACCGAAGACAGTGACCAAGCCATTTGTCTCATGCCATCCCTCTCCAGCCTTCCACAAACTTTGGGCAGGGACACCACTCCTACCCTCTGGCTAATAGGACTCCATGGACCCAACCTCCATCACTTGATCTCACTTCCCTTTAAACTCTGTTCTAGTTCTAGCCTTCACAGCCTCCTGCAGCAAGGAGTTCCACAGGTTAACTATTTGCTTTCTGAAGAAGAACAACTTTCTCTTACTAGTTTGAAGCCTGCTACCCATTCCTTTCCTTTGGTGTCCTCTAGTCCTTCTTTATGGGAACTCAGGAAGAACTTTTCTGAATGCACCCTCTCCACCCAACCCCTGCTTTTAGAGACCTCTATCCTGTCCCCCCTCCGTCTCCTCTTTTCTAAGCTGAACAGTCCCAGTCTCTGTAGCCTTTCTTTATCTGGGACCTGTTCCCAACCCCTGATCATGTTAGTTGCCCTCCCCTCTCCCAGCCTTTCTCTTCCCCTCTCCCACCTCCTTTTCCCAGTCTCCCCCAGTTTTGTTCAATAAAGACAGAGTCAATGTTGGAAGAAACGTTATCTTTATTTTGTACATCAATAAGAAGGGGGGCTAGGGAAGGGTAAGTGGAAGGAGGTGAGGGAGGAATGGGGTACGAGCCCCCGATGGGGAGGACTGGGCTGGCTCTGCGGGCTTCTGGGGGTGGAAGCTCTCCTGCAGCCCCCCAATTACTCCCTCTCCCCAGATGGCAGCCTGCGGCAAGTGCAGCCGGGCTGATGGCTGAGTGGTGTGATGTGCCCAGTGTGGGCACTCAGGGCACTCCAAGCCAGAACTTCTTTGCAAGCGGGGCACCCCTGAGAACTGTCTGTCCGGGGTGGGGGTCGGGACCCTTTAAGCGCAGCCCTTGGCTAGCCTGAGACAGCATCTCCATGCTCTAAGTCCTCCTTTTATGCCCTGCCGGCACTGCTTCCGGCCATCCTTAAGCCCTGTTCAGAGTCCACTCAATGTGGACTTGCTAGTTCGAATTAGCAAAACGCTAGTTCGAACTAGTTTTTAGTTCTAGATGCGTTAGTTCGAACTAGCTTAGTTCGAATTAACTAATTCGAACTAAGTTAGTTCGAACTAGCGCTGTAGTGTAGACGTACCCAAATTTACTGTAAACTGCCACTTTGTAATCTTTGTAACATGCAGACACCTTGCTTGTAACTTTCCCTAAGCTGCATTCTTCTCTAAGTGAATGTAGAGAGAGTCTGAGTGTGAGTGTGTTTGAAGAAGGCTTGGAACAATGGACCACATGGCAATGAGTCATTACAGTCTGGGCATGCTCTCTGCTGGATAAAAGGAAGTCTGGGCATCCTCCCTGATGACAAGGTGAATGAGTCATAGGAGCCATTCAGACACTATATAAAGAGAAGGAGCACATATGAGACTCTCTCTTTTTCCTTCCACTGGTCCTGAGAAGCTCCCTTCCAGTGTCTTTCCTCCTGACCAGCTTCCCCAGCTATGATGAGCAGACAGACCCTCCAGGATCCAAATGCCTTGGCTCCTTCTGCAACTCATATGTCTGTGTAAGTGTGATTGCTTGAGAGCAGGAATGAATGGGTGTGAATGAGTGAATGAATGGAGGGGTGTGTGCTTGCTTGCTTGTCTGTGTGTGTGTGTGTGTGAGAGAGAGAGAGAGAGAGAGAGAGTTCTATCTTCTTTATCTTAAACCTTTGGTGGCTACTTTCTCGTCTTTAGATCTACTTAGTGGAAATAAACCCATACTAACGTAACCCTGGGTGGTCTCCAGTGAGAATATTTTTGGGGTAACAAAAGGAGCCTGTGGATGTATTACAAAAGCATTCACTGGGGAAGAAAGGTTCCAGGGGTTACTGGGCTTGAACAACTTCAGAAACACTAAAAGTTAGGATGAAGATCTGGAGACTAGCAAAGCACTGCAAATGAGAGTAATGAGCAAGTCCAGAGGGGTGGGTAATGAACAGGAAGGAGTGAGAGCAGGATATGTGAGAAGGTTCAATAGCATTTGCACATCCCCCATTGGAATCTTTTGGCATGAAAATAGAGTCCCAGTGTGCAGCTTTCTGTACAGTCAAGGGTCATGCAGACATAATGAATTTTCCCTCACCCACCTGCAATGATGCAAGTGAAATGGCTCCAGTGATCAACCAGCCCATATGTCTGATGTACTCTATTACAAGATGGTCTGGGGAAAAAATTGGGATTAGCATGTCATCTATTGCCCTGCTCCAGTCAGGGAATCCCATTGCCACAAAGCTATCAAATATTTCCTGCCAATTACCCAGGGTCACAGTCCATCATAGCAGGAGGTGATTAATAGTCCTGCACCATTGTATCAATGCAACCCTTTGGTGGACATGCCAACTCCAAATGTATGTATTTCCACACAGCGATCTCCATTTGCTTTCCTGCTATTGGAGCAAGTTGCCTCTTGGTGTCTTTGCTCTGCAAACAGTTCCAGGAGGTTGGCTTTGCACATCTCAAAACTATAAGGTTAGATGCTTGCTTAAAAGCTACTTTGCTGCCATTGCTCATTTCACCACAGATGCATCACAACGAGATCCCACCCATCAGTGTTTGTTTTCCAAACTCAGTACCAACTGTCCAGTCTGTGCAGCTGCTCCACGAATGCCATCAGAAACCATGAATTGTTTCTTTCCATTGCACACAGCAGGATGGGCACCACAGATTCACTTGTGTATCCCGTGAAACAGTAACCTCATGAAACAGTGCACAAGCAGCTGCATTGTGGTCTTTATGCTCATCAACAATTTGGTCTGCAGTTCAAGATCCAGGGTTTTAGGCAGACGTTAAGGGCACACAGTTCACAGGGGCTGCTAAAAACAGGACAAAATGAAATCGGAAGCCCCTGGAATGATGGGATGGAAACAACTGTATCAAGGGACAGTTAGCATGCCCCCTGTGATACACTGCAATCTGTCCTCAGATCTCCTAGTAGCAGCAGGTAGCAAATTGCATAGTGGGATAGAATCATAGAATAATAGGACTGGAAGGGACCTCGAGAGGTCATCGAGTCCAGCCCTCCGCCCTCAAGGCAGGACCAAGCTCCCCAGGACGCAATGCTCTCTGTTGATGCAAGATCATTAACTGTGGATATGGGCCACCAACACAAGGACCATTGTGTGAATGTGCACAACTGATGTAATTACAAAGGCATATGGTCATCAACATAACTTAACTCTGTAGTATAGAGAAGGCCCTGCTTGTACTCCTGCCTTTCTTATTTTGCTTTATGCCCAAATTCTAGTATGCTCTGTGGTTCCACGGCCAGGGAATTGGAAGAATTTTGACAGTATTGTGCTGAAAATTCTAAGCTTTCTTAAACAAAACAAAGCAAAACAAAACAAAACCCCTTTTGGTGGCAAAGAAGCTCAATCCAAGAATATAAAAAACAGCAGAGTGTTCTGGAGTCAGGATATCAAAAAAGGTGTGAGTTGGCCCAATTTGTCCTATTTGGACCAATGGAACGTACATATCTCAGTTTAAGCTGGTATTTTCAAAATCACCATTAGAAGTTCTGCATCTATTATGGTGCTTCAAAAATCCCAGCCTTAAAGGTCAACTTTAACTATCTGACTGCTTCTCATTTCAGATTGAATCATGAGATACTAGGGTGCTTGCAATTCCTGTTGATCTTAATGTTCAGAGCCTTGCAGAAGTTAGCACTTGGCCCAACAGGTAATGTTCTCTCTCACAATGCAGTAACCCAGATGCTTTCCCTCGGCACTAAAATGGCCATCTCTCTGTTAATGTCTTCTACAGTGCAATTCTGCACTGGCAATGCAAATATCTAAGAAACTGTTGAAGGCACTGAGCTCCCTCAGTGATGTGACTCAGATGCTCAACAACTCCCACAATTTGTCTTTTAGGGCATGATCCTGCTCCTATGGAAGTAAGTGAGAAATGTGAATGCTCAACACATCACACTGTGAACACTGGATTTGGCAGAACTGGGCCACTAATCTTCATATTTACAAAACCTGTCCATTAAAAAAATCATTTTTTTGGTCTCATTTGTCTCAACAATCTCCTGAGGCAGGGAAATCTGGTGGCAGGCTGTATATCACATACAATTCTATTTCTTTCTATTGGCATGACATATGTTGTCCTTTAATTTTACAGAGAATTCTCATTTTTCTGTGGTGTAAAGAAAAAAGGAAGGACTGATCAGTCTTTCACATGCTCTTTTTAATTTGATATGCCTTAGTTGAATCGCCTCTCATTCGTTGCCTTTTCAGTCTTCATAATCCACATTTTTAGAATCTCATGCCAAGATGGATTGGGTGTAGGAAATACACATTATTTAAATAACTTCATTTATGTAATGACTTTATTTGCATTTTAATGCAGTTTTTGAATACAGCACCTGAGACTTCCAATAAGGAAGGGATTTATATGTTAAGGTAATTAAGGATTGAGCAGATTGTGAAAATTCTGTTTGATCTATTTAATAAACCTGTTTACTTTTCTTAACAATAGTGATGCTGACCCTCAACTTGTCCCATGCTATTAGGGAAAAAGATTCTTTTTTTCCCCTGAAATACTCAGAAAGTGAGTTTTCTTCATGTAATGAAAATCCCTCTTTAAGGAAGAGGCTGCTTTGGTCATGTTTCTAGCTCTTGATGAATGAAGCAGCAGAGAAAAAAATGAAGATGAAAATGCTGAATACATCATTATAATCCTCTTATTACCTAGAGTATTGAGGGTTCTTTATCAATATTTTATTTGCTCTGGTTACCTTTAGGGAAGAGTCCTGCATAACTCTAATAGCATTAATAGGAGTTAGCCCCATACAGCCTGGGAGTATTGACTACAAAACAAAACTACACACATGGATGCTAATTAAAAATGGGTTAGAAGTGTTATAATTGAACTGACAGAAGCTCCCATGAGTTACTATTTTTGAAGTAAATACTGCTGATTCAATTTGCCATTTTTGGCACAAGGGTGAAAATTGCACCTATAGCGAGATGGATATATGCCCTCCCCCCCATTGGAGTGTGGCTGGCTGCATACAAATGCCTGCTCCTTCCCTTGTTTTGTACTTCTAGTTCTCTCAGCTAAAACTTGACTAGTTCCTGTTAAGCAAATGCGGTCTAGTCAGGTTCTGCTAATCGAGTTTCCTATTAAGGCAAGGACCTTATTTTAAAGCCATTCAGCTGATTGGTTTAGGTAATTTCTCTTAGCTGAGCAAACGTGGTTTAAGTAGCTTCCTGTTATATCAAAACTATAAGGTTAGACGTTTGCTTAAAAGCTACTTTGTTTAAATGGAATTAATCATATTCACTGTTATGAATATGTATGTGACCTATGGAATGAATGAGGCAGTGTGAATGAGAAATATCCAATCACAGTCCAGCTCTCTGTGAACTTTTAAGGCAAGGAAGGACTCTGAAGGTATATACATTAACATGACAAGCGGCCAGGAGGCTCGCTCTCTCTCGGACAAAATGTAGCATCACAGCAGAAACCTGGGACCAGCCCAGAGAAGAAAGCCCTCCCGCAGATCCAAAGGGATCTCCAGGGACTACGATGGCTTCATGGTAAATCTCCAGGAAGCTGTTGCCTGGCCAGCTCCAGCCACCTGTGAAATTGGAAGAAATCTATGCTACACCAGTAGCCTGCCTCCAAACTGTTAGTAGGAGTGTGATGCATGTGTGAGTATTACCGTACCCTTAAGAATGTACATCTATAAACACCCTTCAGCACTGTTCCAGTAGCCCTTTGTCTGAGTTCATTCCTTGGCTGGTCTGGGGACAAATAACAGCACCCCCCTGCAGGTTTTCAGTCTGAAAGAGGGCAGATAGTCTTTTTCTGCTGCACAAAACTGTCATTCTGCTGCAGAAGATTATTCTAATAATCAGGGATGGGCAATAAAGGGACCACAGGCCGACTGTGGTTCTCCAAGATTAGCCCCTGGGCCATTGGTGCATTCTGGAATACCAATTCCTGTACCTCCAATTGGCTGAGAATAGCAAAGTGTGGTCAATGGGAGTAGCAAGCAGCCATGTCTGTGGACATGTAGGCAAGCAAAGTATCTGATGTCCTGCCAGAAGCTAACCCTAATGGACCATGTCCAGCCCACAGGAGACTTATTGTTCACCCATGAAGGTTGTGAATCGACAGGCACTTTGTTCATGGAGGCTGTTTAGGGATGCAGTGAACCAGTATACCCTCTTGCTTCCTTGGAACATGTTTCCTTCTCCTGACAAAATAGCTTTTGCAAGTCCCAGGATGGGTAAGCCTTCCTCTTTGAGTGAGGGCAACAGAAGTGCCCCTGTGTTTGAATCAGATGACAACATGTGCAGCATGGTCTGTATGATATTGGAAACAAGCTCAGCTATTAAGGAGATTTCTTTTCACACCATTAACCACTCATGTTCAAGTACCTGACCATGCCTATCATGGTACCAGTGCCAGAACTGTTGGCATGGTAATCATCTGTCATTCTATAGTAGGGCCATTGAATGGCTAGGTCTCATGACACACAGGGTGGGAACCAAGTCCTGAAAGATGAATGTGTGCAGCCAGAGTCCAGCCATCTAGTTAACAAAAGTTTATCTGAGATCCATGAAACCCTGACACTATGTAAGGATCCACCCTAGAGGTGTGATTAGTGGAATGTCCCTATTCAAGTCATCAGCAGAAACTCAAAGTTGTCTGACCAACTGAAGTCCAACTCTTGTGACTTGATTTTCTGGTATCCATGCTCAGCTTGATTCCTGGCATCTGACTTGTGGTTTCCAACCCCCAAGTTTGTCTTTCTCCTCAGACCTCCTGGTATCCTGACACAGACTGACTTTCTTTCCCAACTCATGGTTCTGATTTCCAGTGTGTCTCCTGCTGGCTAAAAGAGACATTGAAACAGTGAGAATAATTTTTTTTAAATCATTCACTACAGGATCATAAACTTATTTATTTCCAAGAACAGTAACTTCCTATTTTGCTTCCCTCATTGCCATAAGCTCTTTTTTGGTCCACAGGTTGCTTTAGTTTTCTGTATTATACTGCAATGATTGATATCTTAAATGCCCAGAATTTCTGTTGAAATAGGAGGTTTCAGGAGTGCAAAGACAATATGCTTTCTTGAGATCCAAGAAGAAAATGTTACCCATTATGTGATTTTGAAAAGTTCTAACATAATTTAGAATTCCAGATATTAGTGTTTCTTATCCTCACTAGCTGAAAAAGTTCATGTTTAAGAATACAATTAATTATTGTTTTAGAAATGTTTCTTCACCTTCAATCAATACCCGGTGAAAACCTGTTTCTTCACAGACTTAGCTGATTATGTATTACTTTTTCATTTAGGCTGTGTCTACACTGGGCCACTTATTCCGGAAAATCAGCCGCTTTTCCGGAATAAGCTGCGAGCTGTCTACACTGGCCCTTGAATTTCTGGAAAAGCAACGATGCTCTACTGTACAAAATCAGCCGCTATTCCAGAAAAACTATTCTGCTCCCGCTTGGGCATAAGTCCTTATTCCGGAACACTGTTCCGGAAAAGGGCCAGTGTAGACAGCCCAGTAGTCTTTTCCGGAAAAAAGCCCCGATCGCGAAAATGGCGATCGGGGCTCTTTTCCGGAAAAGCGCGTCTACATTGGCCACAGATGCTTTTCCGGGAAAAGGGCTTTTCCGGAAAAGCAGCCTGCCAATGTAGATGCTCCTTTTCCGGAAAAACTGAAAACGGAATAGTATTCCGTTTTAAGCATTTCCGGAAATTCATGCCAGTGTAGACACAGCCTTACTGTACATGCAGGGTACTTACTCTTATCAGAATACCTGAAGAAGTTAATGCAGAAATGCTAGCCTTAAATCTGATTTATTAATGCAGCTCTAACTTTTACACTAAGAATTCTCAGAGGGGTAGCCATGTTAATCCACAACTTTAAAAACAACGAGTAGTCCTGTGGCACTTTAGCCTTGGTCTACACTAGGGAGTTATTTCGAAATAACTCCCTTTATTTTGAAATAACCAGGGGAGTGTCCACACTACCACATCTGTTATTTCGAAATAACAGGCTGGTTATTTCAAAACAATAACTCCTGCTTTCCACAAGGAATAACTTTTATTTCAAAATAGCATTAGTGTGGATGCTCCACTGCTGCTATTTCAAAATAATTATTTCCCAGAGTCATTCAAAGTAATTACTTCCCAGTGCTTCCTGAAGCTCTAAATCGAGGTAGTGCATTCACATTAAGGGAGTCTGCCTCGGACTAATGTCTAGGCTTCCCTGTCCTGTGGACACGCTATTTCTAAATAGTTATTTTGGGAATTGTTATTTTGAAATATGCTATTTCAAAATAATTTCCAATCTAGACAAGCCTTCAGGGTATGTCTACACTACAGCACTAATTCGAACTAACTTAATTCGAATTAGTTAATTCGAACTAACTTAATTCGAATTAGTTAATTCGAACTAAGCTGATTCGAACTAGTGCATCTAGACCTAAAAACTAATTCGAATTAGAGTTTTGCTAATTCAAACTACAATGTCCACATTGAGTGGACCCTGAACCGAAGTTAAGGCTGGCCGAAACCAGTGCCGGCAGGGCATCAGGTTAGGGCTTAGAGTGTGGAGCTGCTGCCTCAGGCTAGCCGAGGGCTGTGCTTAAAGGGACCCGACCCACACTCCGGACAAACAGTTCTCAGGGTTCCCCGCTTGCTTGTGTACCTCGATGAGGGACAGCAAAGCAGTCCTGGCTTGGAGTGCCCTGAGTGACCACACTCGGCACATCACAGCACTTGGCCATCAGCCCGGCTGCACTTGCGGCAGGCTGCCATCGGGGGGGGGGGCTCAATCGGGGGACTGTCAGGATCCAGGAGGCCCTGCAGGAGAGCTTCCACCCCAAGGAGCCCGTAGAGCCACCCCAGTCCTCCCCATCGTGCCCCATTCCTCCCTCACCTCCTTCCACTTACCCCTCCCTTGCCCCCCTTCCTGATGTAAAAAATAAAGGACTTGTGTGTTCAAAAATAGAAACTCTCTTTATTTAACAAAACTGGGGAGGGGGAATAAAACTGTGGGGAGACGGGGGAAAGGAGGCGGGAAAGGGCAGAAGAGAGGCTGGGAGGGGGAGGGGGAAAACTGGGAGGAGGGAGCTGGAAAGGGGAAGCAAGGAGAAGGAGGGGGAGGGAAAACTCAGGGATCAGGGTAGGGGTCTCACCAGGCCAACCACCTCCCAGCACGGTGAGGGAGGGGGTCTCGGTGTCCCTGGAAGGATGGGGTGGAGGGTGCAGAGGTTGAGGTGGGGGGTGTGGACATTGAGGAGGAGGGTGTGGGGGTTGAGGAGAAAGAGGTGGGAGGGGGGGCAGGAGTGGGAGGAGGGACAGTTGTTGAGGGGGGCAGCAGGCACAGGACCAGCACAGGGCACCATGCTCTGCAGCAGGGCCTGTAGGTTTGCATTTCTGGCTCGGTCCTCAGCCAGCTGCTCCAGGCAGAGCTGCAGGTCTGCCCACATCCAGTGCTGGAACTCCTTGTGGTGGCCCCTGCGGTGCGCCTGGGTCAGGGCCCTCCGGTCCCGGCTCGCTGCCTCCCGGGCTGGCGTGGACCACCCCTCTCCCCAAGAGTCGGTCGAGGACGGGGAAGTAGGAGCAGGTGGCAGCCCCTGCTGCGGCGCTGCCCCTGGTGGCCCTGGCGTACGCCTGCCGCAGCTGTTTTATTTTCAGGCGCAACTGCTCTTGCGTGCACCTGTGTCCCTTTCGGGCCATGGCGGCCGCTATGTGGCCATAGACGGCCGTGTTCCTCCACCTAGTGTGGAGATCATGGAGGTTGGGGGCCTGCCCCCAAACCTCCATGAGGTCCATGACCTCTGCACTAGACTAGGAGGGCGCGCCCCGTCTACGGCCCCTGGATGGCCCCTGGCTGCTGGGGGACTGGACGGGGGACGGCTCGCTGGCACTGGCTGCCTGGCTCATCCTGCGGCCACTGGGTCGGGGCAGAGACTGCTGGCAGGGCTGGCTGTGGCAAGTGCCGTCTGGCCAGAGTCTACTCCTTTAAGGGCCCAAGGCTGAGGGAGAGGAAAGGAGTTTTCCTGGTTTGGCCCAGAGTGGCCACCAGGGGGAACCTGGGAAGGACTAGCCTCCAGCTAGTTCGAATTAAGTGGCTACACAGCCCTTAATTCGAACTAGTTAATTCGAACTAGGCGTTAGTCTTCGTAGAATGAGGTTTACCTAGTTCGAATTAAGCGCTCCGCTAGTTCGAATTAAGTTCGAACTAGCAGTTTGTATGTATAGACGCTATGAAAGTTAATTCGAACTAATGGCTGTCAGTTCAAATTAACTTTGTAGTGTAGACATACTTAGAGACTAATGAAAATATATAGAATCATGTGCTTTCATAGCTGTACAGAACTACTCGTTGTTAATAATAAGAATGGCATTGACTAAAGGAATGAGATGATGGAAGACTATATAAAACGGAGCAAAAGGAAACCCCACAACTTAACTATGTTCTTGTTGTTTTCCTCTTTTTACACTAGTTATGATAGAAATACTTTTTGTTTCATGAATCTGAAACTGGGATCTGAGGAAGAAATTAGGTCAGAATGAAGGCTTGGTCTTCAGTCTCTCAGGAGATCACCTTTCAAACAATCTGTGTTATAAGGGAGGTGGAAGAAGGGTGACAATTCTGTTCTTGACACACACAACAATTAATTTTTCTAAGACACCTTCTTCCTCTTTCAAACATTCTGCAGATTTGTGAGGCGTATATATATGGTTTCATTTTCTGGCTTTGATATAATAGGAGAATATATGCTGAGATCGTACTTGCCAATCCAATAGAACATTTTCAGTGCTGTAGCTTTCTGTATTGAATAGCTGATTTAACAACACAGAAGGGAGAAATCAAATTTCCATAAAATCTTCAGCTGTAATATCACCTCCATCCTGAAAAGACTGTGAAAATATGTCAAACTAATTTTCAAATATGAAGATTAATTGAGAAGAATTAAATGGACCGAAGTAAAGGACGAAGCCAAATTCTGCGCAGACCTAAATCATGAAGAAGCAGATAAGCCATTGATTCATGGCACACAAAAGAAAAAAAGGAATCACAGCTTCAAAGCCCCAAAGGCAAACATGTGAACAGGCATCTTCTGGAAGTACTGGCCTCCTGGTCCAGATGTGAATGAAAAGTGACCACATGTGTTTTCCACACACCTGTTATCATTAAAAAAAATTAACTACAAAACTTTGAACCTTTGCTGGAGAGATTTCAGACAAATTGTCCACTCTGTAGACAATTTAGGAAACTCTCTGATTCAAAATGCAAATGTAATACTTTTTGTCCCACTAAAGCCAATGATAAGTTGCATTCATGAATAAAATGCTGATGGGCCCTGAATATATAAAGGAAACTGAGTTCCTGAACTGAAATATCCTTTAACTCAATGGTTCTCAACCTGCAGCTTCCCCTCCCCACAGCCATAGCTATGGCCCATGTAACACTTTCACGCATTATAGTCTATATTGGATGTGGCCCACACAACATGTTGTGGGCCATATTTGCACAACAAATAGATTGAGAACCACTGCCAACTGCAGCTATTTTCTGGTTTACATACTGGTGACTTACACACAACACAAATTGCCTCTTTATGTGCCTGAACATCACAGCTGTATTGTACAAGAAATAAACTCTTTACAGCAAGCATCTACAAGTTTTAAGCCACTTACTGCTGCATTTCCCCATGTTACAAGTGTCATCTACTTTTACACATATTTTCACACTAATCACTGTTCTGACTACATATCTGATTGACTGGTATTTATATAAAAACTGACATCAGAAATGGGCTTGATTTAACAATTAATAATAAAATATAAGGAGATACACCTAGCTCATAGAGCTGGAAGGGACCTTGAGTCCAGTCCCCTGCCCTGATAGCATATCAAGTACCATCCCTGATAGATTTGCCCCAGATCCCTAAATGGCCCCCTCAACGATTAAACTCACAATGCTGAGTTTAGCAGGCCAATACTCAAACCACTGAGCTATCCATCCCCCAATGAAGAATTTATTTATTTTGATTTTAATACATATACAAAAAGAACTCCTGTGCCAGGTGCCAGGTGTCCTAAACACATAATTTGAAAATAGTATGAAACTATTTTCAAAAAATAGTATGAAACCAACTTCAAAAAAGTATGAAATCTCTAACCTTTCTCTGCACAATAGAATCCAGCTCTAAAACACCTACAATGTCCTCGTCTCCATTCCTGTAAATCCTTGTATCATGAATAGAGATCTATATCCCCATCCAACCCTCACCTCACTCTAAATATCTACTTTGAACTTTCTAAATATCAACTTTCTGGGATGATCTTTTACTTTGTATTTGGTACCTGTGTCCTAAGAATAACTTCAATTAAAACTTCAGGTAGTATTTTCACCAGTATGGCTAAATGAAAATTAAATGTGTATCTAACTGCAACCATTTAAAATTCAAACAATCAGTTATGTATACAGAAACTATTCTCTGTCTCTGACTTTTTGTTCTTCACAGTCTGTTATTGTCAATCCTTATTGTTTAAACCTCATCGTTTGCTTTGATTGCTTTGTTATACAGGAATGCTGATACATACAACAACTTTATATCAAAGATGAACTTCTTTTCATCCTCTGCCATATCCATATTTTCAGTTACAGCATTAGTAGCCCATTATGCAAAGAATGAGAAGCATATTGTCTATCATTGTGAAGTTCTAATTCAAAGATTATTTTTTACACACAACAGAGAAGAAATCTTTAATCAGAAAATGGGATTGTGACAAACGCACTCTTTTGGCTTCCTTTTGTGCAAAGAAAATGGAGCTAAAAAGAAAGATAATTGGAAGGCCGTTTAAAAAAGTGAAATTGCTTGTGGTTGACTGTGCTTTAATATTTCAGAAGTTTGTAGATAAAAGGTATTCTTTCTCTGACAGCAATCATTGTTCAGACAGTCATCACCCAAGTCAGCAATTTCATCACTTCACAGCACATGCATCATAAAAAAAATCCAGAAGAACTGCTAAATAAAGGTGAAAACTCAGCTAGAGAGAAGACTATTTTTTCCACAGGTAGGACTTCAGATAACCTCATTCATTTTTGGTTCTTACTATTTGAAATGGAATATCTTGGCTCCTTTTATGGAGGAAAATGAAATTACTGAAAATTGAGCAATATTTTATATTTTTGGTCAAGTCTGAGTAAAGTCAGATTCTTCTTATCTAAAAAGTATGAATGCCATATTCAAAAAAGTCTCAAAAATCAAGAAAGACAGTTTGTATTGACTTTTTCTGACTTTGTGCTCTTTTGTACAAAATCTATCATCTAATGAAGTTCTTTGAATATTTAAATAGAAAGTATGCTTTCAAGAGCAAAAAGTGATCAGCTATTCTTCAAACCTCAGGTCTCTAGAAATTTTGTCAGTGAACAAGACATTTCGTCTTGTATTGTGCTTATGGCACTTGAGTATACTGTAATATATTAAAACTTATTTTGAAGATAGGGACAGAGAGAGTAATTTAAATCTTACTTTTTTAATTAATGGAGATTAATATCCTGAGTAATAGAAGAAGTTAGCACTTGACAGTGAAACATGCAGATTGGTTGCCTACAAACCAGGAATTTGATCCAATGAATTGTCAAGCTCATTTTCTGTAGTGTGAAGAGTAAAGAACAAAATATATTTCATTTTTTATATCTATCAGTATTTTTACACTGCCATAGAATCATAGAATCATAAAATACTAGAACTGGAAGGGACCTTGAGAGATTCCAGAGATTGGAAATGGGCAAATCCATCAGGTTCAGTCCCCTGCCCTCATGGAAGGACCAGGTATCATCTAGATCATCCTATATAGATGTCTATCTAGCTTGCTCTTAAATATTCCCGATGGAGATTCCACAACCTCCCTAGGCAATTTATTCCAGTGTTTAGCCATCTTGACAGTTAGGAATTTATTCCTAATGTCCCACCTAAACGTCACTTGATGCAGTTTAAGCCCATTGCTTCTTGTCTTGTCATCAGAGGTCAAGGAGAACAATTTTTCTTCCTCCTCCTTGTAACACCTTTTAGGTACTTGAAAATTGCTATCATGTGCCCTCTGAGTCTTCTCTTTTCCAAACTAAACAAACCTAATTCGATCAGTCTTTTGTTATAGTTCATGTTTTCTAGACGTTTACTAATTTTTGTAGCTCTTCTCTGGACCCTCTCTAGTTTCTTCACCTTTTTTAAATGTGGTGCCCAGAACTGCACACAATACTCCAAATGAGGCCTAATCAGTGCAAAGTAGACCTGAAGAATGACTTTTCATGTCTTGCTCATAACACTCCTGTTAACGCATCCCAGAATCATGTTTGCTTTTTTGCAACAGTCACACTGTTGACTCATATTTAGCTTGTGGTCCACTATGACCCCTTCTTCAGTATTACTTCCTAGAAAGTCACTTGCCATCCTGTATGTGTGAAACTGCTTGTTCCTTCCTAACTGGAATACTTTGCATTTGTCTTTATTAAGCTTCATCCTATTTACCTCAGATCCTTTCTATAGTTTGTCCAGATCATGTTGAATTATGACCCTATTCTCTAAAGCACTTGCGATCTTTCCCAACTTGGTATCATCTACAAACTTTATGTGTACTCTTTATACCCAGGGCCGGACGGAAGCATGGGCAAGATGGGCAGCTGCCCAGGGCTCCAGCCGATGGGGGTTGCCTGATGACAGCTGTAAGGAGCATGCGGCATCCCTTACAACTGCCATCAGGAGCTGCGCGCCTGGCTCCCGCAGAGCCGGCCCACCCGTATCCCTATGGCACCGGCCAGTACCGCCCTCCCCGCCACGGCTGCGGTGTCCTGCATGGCTCGACCCGCGCGTGAGCAGTGCTCGCTGGGCTGGGACGGGCAGCGCATGTGCCGTGTGCACCAGGAGGGTGGGCCGGCGCACTATGGGTGGGCCCACGCATGCACCCTATGCCCAAGGGAAGTTCCGTGCGCCTGGGCCCAGGGCTCCAAAAGGGCTCAGGCCAGCCCTGTTTATACCAATATCTAAATCATCAATGTAGATACAGGCAGTCCCTGGGTTACGTACAAGATAGGGATTGTAGGTTTGTTCTTAAGCTGAATTTGTACGTAAGTCGGAACTGGTACATATTGTACCCCAGGTGTCCCCGATTCAGCTGCTGCTGAAACTGACCAGCAACTGACTACAGGAAGCCCGAGGCAGAGCTGCTTTGCCCCGGGCTTCCTGGAATCAGCCTCTGATCAGTTTTAGCAGCAGCTGACTTGGGGACACCTGGGGTAGAGCAGCTGGGGTGCTGCCAGGTTGGTTCCCGCAGCGCCGAGGTGCGGCGCTGAGAGGACCAACCCGGCAGTGCCCCAGCTGCTCTGTCCCAGGCATCCAGATTCAGCCGCTGTTGAAACTGACCAGCAGCGGCTGAATCGGACACGCCTGGGGCAGAGCAGCTGGAGTGCTGCTGGGTTGGTCTGGTAGCACCGACCCTTGGCGTGGCGGTACCAACCCGGCAGCACCGCAGCTGCTCTTGGGGATGCCTGCGACAGAGCAGCTGGGGCACTGCCGGGTAGGTCCCTGCAGCGCCAAGGTGCGGCGCTACTGGACCAACCCAGCAGCCCCCCAGCTGCTCTACCCCAGGCATCGGCGAGAAAAGCCTGGTCTGCTGGGGGGGAGGCGCACTAGCTGCGCCTCCCCCAACAGACCAGGGAGACGTGGAGCGGCTTTTCTCGCCACAGAGGACGTGGGCGGTGGGACCGTGGCATGTCTCAGCGGTCCCACTGCCCGCGTCCTCCGTGGCGAGAAAAGCCACTCCACGTCTCCCTGGTCTGCTGGGTGGAACTGCCCCCCATGCCGCCGGAGGTGGCGACAGTGGGGGAGGCACCCCGCACTAGCTGCGCCCCCCCCCGTTCATAACTAGGGGTCCGACTTAAGTCAGATTGACATAACCCCTGTATTGAACAGAACCAGTCCCAAAACTGTGGAACCCCACTTTTTATGCCCTTCTAGCATGACTGCAAACCATTTATAACTACTCTCTGAGAACAGTCATCCAGCAATATATGCATCCAGCTCATTTTAGCCCCATCTAGGTGGTATGTCCCTAGTGTATTGATAAGAAGGTTATGCAAGACTGTAATAAATGCATTACTGAAGTCTAGGTATATCACATCTACCACTCTCTCCTTATCCACAAGACTTGTTATTTTTTTTATCAAAGAAAGGTATCACGTTGGTTTCACATGATTTGTCAAAGTGATTCTGTTACCTATCACCTTATTATCTTCCAGATATTTGCACATTAATTCCTTAATTATTTGCTCTTTTATCCTTCCTGGCACACAAGTTAAATTGGTTGGTCTGTAGGTTCCTGAGTTGTTCTTATTTTCCTTTTTATAAATTGACTCTATATTTGCTCATTTCCAATATTCTGGAATCTTTCTTGGCTTCCATGACTTTTCAATATGTTAGCTAATAGCTCAGATACCTCCTCTACCAGCTCCAAAATGTCTAATCCTACCGCATTTCCACTAGCATTCACTATGGGTATGTCTACATTACCCCGCTAGTTCGAACTAGTGGGGGTAATGTAGTCATCCGCAATTGCAAATGAAGCCCGGGATTTGAATTTCCCAGGCTTCATTTGCATGAAGCCGGCCGGCGCCATTTTTAAATGCCTAATCCGAACTAGCTGTACTCCTCATTCCACGAAGAGTACAACTAGTTCAGATTAGAAGCCTAATCCAAACTAGCTACTCCGTGCCGCGTGTAGCCGCGCGGCACGGGGTTCGAACTAGCCGGCATTTAAAAATGGCGCTGGCCGGCTTCATGCAAATGAAGCCCGGGAAATTCAAATCCCGGGCTTCATTTGCAACTGCGGATGACTACATTACCCCCGCTAGTTTGAACTAGCGGGGTAGTGTAGACATACCCTTGGTTAGGAGTCCAGTTACCACCAACTTTCTTGGTGAAAACCGAAACAAAAGAAGTGATAAGCACCTCTGCCAATGCTAAGTTTTCTGTTATTGTTTCTCCCTCTTCATTGAGCAATGGCTCTACCCTATCCTTGCTCTTCCTCCTACTTCTAATATATTTATAGAATGTTTTCTTATTTCCTTTTGGGTATGTCTAAACTACATCCCTCTTTTGAAAGAGGGATGTAAATTAGGCAAATCAGAAGTGCAAATGAAGTGCAAATTTAAATATCCCATGCTTCATGTGAAAGTGGACAGGGGGCTGTAGACCGGCGAGTTTGAGAGGGGCTGCAAGAGATCCCACTGTTGAACAGGCTACCTGGTGAGAGTGAGAGTACTCTCTTTTGGCGTGAGTGAGTTTGCTCGACTGTTTGAATTTTGTTTGTTGAATTCTGATTCTGATTTCAGGTGACTGCAGTTTCAGTTTCAGCTGCTGAGGCAGTTGGGACTGAGTGCCTGACCCTTTGTTCCCTCAATTGCTCTCTTGATTGCATCTGGTCAGCCTTCCCCTGTGTGACTCATGAGGGGGCAGGTCTGGCTTACGCAAGCAGGATTTAAAAGCCAGAGGCAGAGCAACCAGGGAGCGAAAGCGGACAGGAGGCTGCAGAGAGGGGAGTTTGAGAGGGAGACCTACGATGGTCAGGAAGACCCGCAACACCTGTGCCAGCACTGCTTCTGTCTCCTCCACCTGCGCCTGTAGCCAGACAGAGTGCCTGAGCATGGATGCCTCTACCCAGATCCTGGTGTGGTTTTGCAGGGACTGTGGCTTGCAATTCCCACTTACTGATATCCAGGCTGGGGAGATCATCCAATGTGAAAGGTGCCTGCTGGTGGAATCTCTCAGGCAGCAAGTGGGAGAGCTACAGGAGGAGGTGGCTAGGTTGAGGAGCACCCAAAGCCACGAGCAATTCCTGGACCGTGTTCATGAGGAGACAGCTGAGGTAGCTGTCCCGGTACACAGGACTGCGGGCATACTGCTGGTGGAGGAGGAGATGGCTCAGGGTGGACACTGGCAGCTGGTTACTTCTGGCAGCAGGAACTGCTCCACCCCTGCTCCGAACCCTCTCGCCATGGTACTAGGAAACCATTACGCTCTTCTTTATACAGGAGATAAGGAATTACCCCCTACAACGGAGGAGGAGAAGCCTTGTACCTCCAAGGCTGGGAGGTCAGTTGCCACCACTGCAAATAGGAAACATAGGGTAGTGGTGGTTGGAGACTCTCTTCTGAGGGGGATAGAGCCACCCATCTGTCGCCCTGACGTCATCTCAGGAGGTATGCTGTCTGCCGGGGGCCCATATCCGAGATGTTACAAAGGCATTGTCTAGGATTATCCGGCCCTCTGACTATTACCCCATGCTGCTCATCCATGTGGGCACAAATGATACTGCGAGGTGTGACACTGAGAAGATCAAGAGTGACTACAGGGCTCTGGGAGTACGGGTGAAGAAGTTTGGAGCGCAGGTGATATTCTCTTCGATCCTTCCTGTTGAAGGTAGGGGCCCGGGCAGAGACAGTTGCATCCTGGAGGTGAATGCCTGGCTGCAAGAATGGTGTTGCCAGGAAGACTTTAGCTTCCTTGACCACGGGATGCTATTTCAGGAAGGACTTCTGGGCAGAGATGGCGTTCACCTTTCGAGGAGGAGGAAGACCCTATTTGGACACAGACTGGCTAACCTAGTGAGGAGGGCTTTAAACTAGGTTCGACAGGGACAGGTAAGCAAAGCCCACAGGTAAGTGGAGAACATGGAGACCTGGGATATGGGTCGGAAATGGGAGGGAGCATGGACTATAATGGCAGAGAGAACGGAGGGTCAGGGCAAAACTGGGAGGCAAGGTCAAATCAGTATCTTAGATGCCTATATACAAATGCACGAAGTGTGGGTAATAAGTAGGAAGAATCGGAAGTGCTAATAAATAAGTACAATTATGACATTGTTGGCATCACAGAAACTTGGTGCGATAATACACACGATTGGAATGTTTGTATGGAAGGGTACAGATTGCTCAGGAAGGACAGACAGGGAAAAAAGGGAGGAGGTGTTGCCTTATATATTAAAAATGAACACAACTGGAGTGAGGTGGAGATGGACGGAAGTATTGAGAGTCTCTGGGTTAGGATAATAGTAGTTAAAAACCAGAGTGATGCCATGCTACGAGTCAACTACAGGCCTCCTATCCAGATGGAAGAAGTGGATGAGGCTTTTTTTTAAACAACTAACAATATCATCCAAAGCCCAAGATTTGGTGGTGATGGGGGACTTCAACTATCCAGATATATGTTGGGAAAATAACACAGCGGGGCACAGACTATCAAATACGTTCTTGAACTGCATTGGAGACAACTTTTTATTTCAGATGGTTGAAAAAGCTACCAGGGGGGAAGCTGTTCTAGATTTCATCCTAACAAATAGGGAGGAACTGGTTGAGAATTTGAAAGTGGAAGGCAGTTTGGGTGAAAGTGATCATGAAATCATAGAGTTCACAATTCTAAGGAAGGGTAGAAGGGAGAACAGCAAAATAGAGACAATGGATTTTGGGAAGGCGGATTTTGGTAAGCTCAGAGAGCTGATAGGTAAGGTCCTATGGGAATCAAGACTGAGCACAAAAACAACTGAGGAGAATTAGCAGTTTTTCAAAGAAACGTTATTAAGCGCCAAAAAGCAAGCTATTCCGCTGTGTCGGAAAGATAGAAAAATGGCAAAAGACCCCCTTGGCTTAACCACAAGATCTTGCATGATCTAGAAATAAAAAGGAGTCCTATAAAAAATGGAAAGTAGGACAAATTACAAAGGTTGAATACAGGCAAACAACCCAGGAATGCAGGGGCAAGATTAGAAAGGCAAAGGCACAAAATGAGCTCAAACTAGCTCCGGGAATAAAGGGAAACAAGAAGACTTTTTATAAATACATTAGAAGGAAGAGGAAGACCAAGGAGAGGGTAGTCCGACTGCTCAGTGAGAAGGGAAAAACAGTAACAGGAAACTTGGAAATAGCAGAGATGCTTAATGACTCCTTTATTTCGGTCTTCACCAAGAAGTGTGAAGGAAGGACTAACATAGCGAATGCTAGTGGAAAGGGGGGAGGTTTAGAAGATAAAATAAAAAAAGAACAAGTTAAAAATCATGCAAGTCACCAGGGCCTGATGAAATGCATCCTAGAATACTCAAAGAGCTGATAGAGGAGGTAGCTGAGCCTCTAGCTATCATCTTTGGAAAATCATGGGAGACAGGAGAGATTCCAGAAGACTGGAAAAGGGCAAATATAGTGCCCATTTATCAGAAGGGAAATAAGAACAATCCAGGAAACTACAGACCAGTTTGTTTAACTTCTGTGCCAGGGAAGATAATGGAGCGAGTAATTAAGGAAATCATCTGTAAACACTTTGAAGGTGGCAAGGTGATAGGGAACAGCCAGCATGGACTTGTACAAAATAAATCATGTCAAATCAATCTAATAGCTTTCTTTGATAGGATAACGAGTCTTGTGGATAAGGGAGAAACAGTGGATGTGGTATACCTAGACTTTAGTAAGGCGTTTGAGATGGTCTTCATGATAATCTTATCAATAAACTAGGCAAATACAATTTAGATAGGGCTACTATAAGATGGGTGCATAAAAGGCTGGATAACCGTACTCAGAGAGTAGTTATTAATGGTTCACAATCCTGCTGGAAAGTTATAACAAGTGAGGTTCCCCAGGGGTCTGTTTTGGGACTGGTTCTGTTCAATATCTTCATCAATGATTTAGATATTGGCATAGGAAGTATGCTTATTGGCTGTGTCTAGACTGGCAAGTTTTGCGGGAAAACTTGCCAGATGTCTACACTGGCTGCTTGAATTTCTGCAAGGACACTGACTTCCTACTGTCTGAAATCAGTGCTTCTTGCAGAAATACTATACTGCTCCCATTTGGGCAAAAGTCCTTTTGCGCAAAAGGGCCAGTGTAGACATCTCAGATTTGTTTTGAGCAAAAAACAGCCCTGATCGCAAAAATGGCGATCGGGGCTGTTTTGAGCAAAAGCGCGTCTAGATTGGCACGGATGCTTTTCTGCAAAAAGTGCTTTTGCGGAAAAGCTCCTGTGCCAATCTAGATGTTCTTTTCCGCAAATGCTTTTAACGGAAAAGTTTTCCGTTAAAAGCATTTGCAGAAAATCATGCCAGTCTAGACATAGCCATTAAGTTTGCAGATGATACCAAACTGGGAGGGGTTGCGACTGCTCTGGAGGATAGGGTCATAATTCAAAATGATCTGAACAAATTGGAGAAATGGTCTGAGGTAAACAGGATGAAGTTTAATAAAGACAAATGTAAAGTGCTCCACTTAGGAAGGAACAATCAGTTGCACACATACAGACTGGATAGAGACTCTCTAGGAAGGAGTACAGCAGAAAGGGATCTAGGGGCATAGTGTACCACAAGCTGAACATGAGTCAGCAGTGTGATGCTGTTGCAAAAAAAGCAAACATGATTCTGGGATGCATTAACAGGTGTGTTGTGAGCAAGACATGAGAAATCATTCTTCCGCTCTACTTTGCTCTGGTTAGGCCTCAGTTGGAGTATTGTGTCCAGTTCTGGGCACCGCATTTCAAGAAAAATGTGCAGAAATTGGAGAGGGTCCAGAGAAGAGCAACAAGAATGATTAAAGGTCTAGACAACGTGACCTATGAAGGACTGCTGAAAGAATTGGGTTTGTTTAGTTTAGAAAAGAGAAGACTGAGGTGGGACATTATAGCCGTTTTCAGGTATCTAAAAGGGTGTCATAAGGAGAAGGGAGAAAACTTGTTCATCTTGGCCTCTGAGGATAGAACAAGAAGCAATGGGCTTAAACTCCAGCAAGGGAGGATTAGGTTGGACATTAGGAAAAAGTTCCTAACTGTCATGGTAGTCAAACACTACAATGAATTGCCCTGGGAGGTTGTGGAATCCCCAGCTCTGGAGATATTTAAGAGTAGGTTAGATAAATGTCTATCAGGCATGGTCTAGACAGTATTTGGTCCTGCCATGGGGGCAGGGGACTGAACTCGATGACCTCTCGAGGTCCCTTTGGGTATGTCTACACTACCACCCTAGTTCAAACTAGGGTGGTAATGTAGGCAACCGGAGTTGTAAATGAAGCCTGGGATTTGAATTTCCCGGGCTTCATTTGCATAAAGCCGGGCACCGCCATTTTTAAATGTCCGCTAGTGTAGACGCGGCACGGACTAGGTAGGACTAGGACTACACGCGGCACAGACTAGGAAACAAGGAGTAATGGTAGTTTGGACTAGGAAGCCTAGTCCGAACTACCTAGTCTGTGCCGCGTGTAGCCGCGCGGCACGGATTCCGCACTAGCGGACATTTAAAAATGGCGGCGCCCGGCTTTATGGAAATGAAGCCCGGGAAATTCAAATCCCAGGTTTCATTTGCAACTCCGGTTGCCTACATTACCACCCTAGTTCGAACTAGGGAGGTAGTGTAGACATACCCTTTTTGTCCTAGTATTCTATGATTTGCATAATCTTTTCACAGCGGTCTTTTGCAAAAGGGTATTTCAAAAGTGAAATTGCAGTCTAGATGTGGTTCTTCAAAAAAAAAAACACTTTTTCAAAAGATCCTGTACAAAAAATGAGGAGTAAAAAAAAGGGTGGTTTTTTTTTTTGAAAGAACCACGTCTAGATTGCGGTTTTATTTTTGAAATACCCATCTGCAAAAGACCATTTTCGAAAGATCTCTGTGACATAATTATGCAAAGGAAGCACAGGATATTTAAATTCCCACTTTAGTTGCACTTTTGATTTGCCTAATTTTCAGCCCTCTTTTGAAAGAAGGATGTAGTCGAGACATAGCCTTTATGTCTCTAGCTAGATTGAGCTCATTTTGTGTCTTCACCTTTCTAATCTTGCCCTACATTCTTGCATTATTTGCTCATATTTGTTCTTTGTGACTTGACCTAGTTTCCACTTTTCATATGACTCCTTTTTTATTTTTATTTAAATATCCCGTGCTTCAGCAGAATAAAAATGGGTGCCTCTTTTTGCTGAGACGGAACTTTGCCGGCAAAAAGCGGCGGTCTAGACAGGGATCAGTCGACAAGGAAAGTCTTTTCTGACTGATCCTGTAAACCTCGTTGCAGGAGGCATAAGGGATCGGTCAGAAAAGGTTTTCCTTGTCAACTGATCCCCGTCTAGACTGCTGCTTTTTGCCGGCAAAGTGCCGCATCGGCAAAAAGTGATGGCCATTTTTATTCTAATGAAGCACGGGATATTTAAATCCCCGCTTCATTAGCAATTTTGGTATGTCTAATTTACATCCCTCCGGTGACAGAGAGATCTAGTCTAGACATATCCCCAGATTTCATGATCACTTTCACCCAATTGTCTTTCATTTTCAAATTCTCAACCAGTTCTTCACTATTTCTAGAAAATCAAATCTAGAACAGCTTCCCCCCTATTAGCTTTCTCAAACTTCTAAATTCTAAATCTCCAATTTATTCCAAGAACTTGTTGGATAATCTGTGACTTGCTGTGTTAGTTTTCCAACTGATATTTGGATAGTTGAAATCCCTCATCACCATGAAGTACTGTGCTTTGGATGATTTTTGTAGTGGTTTTTAAAAAGCTTTATAAAGCCATAAAATAAAACCAACCACTCTACTCCCCACAAAAAAGCCCAAACGCCATAAACTAAAGGAAGGATGTTAGTTAGAAAAGGCTATGTGAAAATATCCATAAGGGACATTTCAGGGTTATAATCTGCAGTGGAACGCCCAATGATATCACTAAGAATTGCTTGTATGAATCAATAGCAGTATTTGCTCAAATCCCACTGAAGTGAGTGGAAAGGTACCCAATTATTTCAGTAACATCGAAGTGCCATATTTGGCAAAGTAGAAACAAAGGTCTGTAAACAATACACATATATATTTATGTGGACAAGTTAAGTTAAGGGTCAGGCAAATGAACATTCTAGAGATGGACAAGATGGTATATTCCAAGGATGCAAGACTGAGAGCTTTTGAAATTTGCTGATGCCTTTTCTGTGTAGCTTTAGGATTCATGCAATTTAGCTGAGTGTGGGACTCCACGTACTTCATACTGAGTGATAACAGCATCTGGATATGTTCGCTGCACGTCACTACCAAAACACTATGACAGAGAGCCCAGGCTGGAGAGTGAAGGGGCACAGTGGCACCCACTGCCTGTCATAATGGCACCAAAATCATGTTTAGGTATCTAGGCACAATTATACTAGAAATTATAATGGGCCAGATTCTGTATGTTTTAAATTGAGGTAATATCTTCGACTTCTCTTATCTTTGGTACTAGGTTCAGATTTTGATGGCAGCAAATCTAGTCCTCCAAATCCTATAATAGGAATATGTGAACATCTCTTACTTAACTATGTGTAATACTTATAAAACAATGAATGGTCCTTAGGCTATGTCTAGACTACATGGCCCCGTCAATGGAGCCATGTAGTCTAGACATAGCCTCTGAGACTAACTAAAAATGTAGATAGTGTCATGAGCTTTTGTGGGTACAACCCACTTCTTCAGATCATAGAATCATAGAATCATAGAATTATAGGACTGGAAGGGACCTCGAGAGGTCATCAAGTCCAGCCCCTCGCCCTCAAGGCAGGACCAAGCTCCGTCTACACCATCTCTGACAGATGTCTATCTAACCTGTTCTTAAATATCTCCAGAGAGGGAGATTTCACCACCTCCCTTGGCAATTTATTCCAATATTTGACCACTCTGACAGTTAGGAATTTTTTCCTAATGTCCAATCTAAACCTCCCTTGCTGCATTTTAAGCCCATTACTCCTTGTCCTGTCCTCAGAAACCAAGAGGAACAAATTTTCTCCTTTCTCCTTGTGACACCCTTTTAGATATTTGAAAACCGCTATCATGTCCCCCCTTAATCTTCTTTTTTCCAAACTAAACAAGCCCAGTTCATGAAGTCTGGCTTCATAGTTCATGTTCTCTAGACCTTTAAGAGATGACTAGAACAAGGACTGTGAAGAATAAGAAAGAAGAATAAGAAGTGTGTTGTGCCACAAAAGAAGTGAGTTGTGCCCACAAAAGCTCATGACACTATGTATATTTTTTGTTAGTCTCTAAGATGCTGCAGGACTATTCATTGTTTTTTAAAGTTTTTTCAGTTACAGTTCAGTTCCGTTTCAATTTTACAGACTAACATGGCTACCCCTCTGAGACTTATGATTATTATTTAAATACCATAATGGGAAAATCTCTTGAATTATTTTCTTCTTCTATGGCATGTTGCAAAATGTGTACTAATGACTAAATACCTTTCTGCGCTCTTAGCTCCGCCAATCTTCTATATGAATAAATTGATTCTTGACTCTGAATTTCTTGAAATCTAGACCCCTAATATTATTTACTTTATCATGATTTATACTTAATTATATATTGTATTCAGGCTCAATAAACAACTAGAGCTTCTAAAATAGGAAAAGATTCATTAAATACTTATAATGAGAAAGCCTTAGAAAATCAAGTGAAGTATTCACTGGGAAATATTTTTCCCCATGAATGGTTAAAATTGACTCAGTGTAAAGTAAATAGATTGGACTATAACACGTTATTACAATTTATGTTTAAAACTAATTCATTCCAGAGACAATACAATATCAAGGCTAGAGATTATATAAATAAAAGTCATGTTCCTACTATTATAAGGTTAATTATTAATATTAATGGATAATACCAAAAATTAAGGAGAATTTTTTGAAAGGAACTGTAAAAATAATCCTTATCTGTGACCATTCTGAAAAGCCTTTTAACATCTAAAGCTTTTTGCAAGCCACTTAAGGATACATTTTATATGTATTTGGTTTTATCAGACACTCAATAGTTGTCAATGTTAACATTTTACAATCTACAGTATTGTTAATTAGGCTGAAACTCTTAATGGTCCTAAAGATTAGAATATGCCATAATTTACTTTGCCACAATTACTGATTTATGTCAAAGTATTTCATGGTAATTAATCCTTTTATTGATTACTGAAAGCAATTGTGTTTAAGATTGTCCTTTGATCCTTTGGTGTTTTATCTAAAAAGTGTTACTCAGAAATATGAATTTATCTGCTTTGCAAATTGAAATCTAACATTTCAGAGACATATCTATCTATGACATTTATTACTTTTTTAAAAATCACATATTTATTTATTTGCATGAGATTTATGATTATAACATGTTGCAAAATCAAAAGGAATTCTACATATTGAAATGAAAAAGACATTTTTCCAGAAAACACACATGAAAAGAAAAGGAATAAAGACCAGATCCAACACTCCCATTGATTTAAATAGGCTTTGGGTTATGTTGTATATGTTTCAGGAGAAAACCTCCACTAGAAGCTTTGCAAGGTTCTCCTGTTGGAGCTTTCTCCACATCTTTTCCCTTATGGGGAAGGGTATGAAAACTTCATAGGCATCAGGAGTGGGTGAATACTGAAAACCCTGTGGATTCATAGGGAAAGTACAAGTCCAGAAAGGCAGATCCAGAAATACTCCATTCAAAATCTCCTTCCAAGCCTGCCACTATTGAAACTCCACTTTAGTACATGCAGTCCCCGACTTACGCGGATCCGACTTATGTCGGATCTGCACTTACAAACGGGGCTTTCTCGCTCCGGAGGTCGAGGTAGCGGATTGCTACCTGCGAGCTCCGGGGCGAGAAAGCCCCGTTCGTAAGCTTCTCCGGTGCCCCTGGTCTGCTGGAGACCGTCTCCAGCAGACCAGGGGCACCGGGCGGGTTCCCGCGCTTCTGAGGCTTTGCCAGAGCAAAGCCTCAGAAGCGCGGGAACCGCTGTTGCTGCCACTTGAGACCCGGTGCCTGTGGTCTGCTGGGGACGGTCCCCAGCAGACCACAGGCACCGGGACTGAAGCCGCAGCCACGGGGGGGAGAGGTCCCGCGCCTCTGAGACTTTGCCAGAGCAAAGCCTCAGAGGCGCGGCACCCCGCTGCCGCTGCTGCTCTGCTCCCCGTGTCCCTGGTCTGCTGGGGGGGGGGGTGCGGATAGTGTGCCCCCTCCCCCCCAGCAGACCAGGCTTTTGTTTTGGACCCTGGAGCAGAGCAGCTGGGGTGCTGAGGATTGGTCCTGCAGCACCCGCTCTGGGCACTACTGGACCAACCCGGCAGCACCCCAGCTGCTCTGCCCCAGGTCCTGATTCAGCCGCTGCTGGTCAGTTTCAGCAGTGGCTGAATCAGGATGCCTGGGGCAGAGCAACTGGGGTGCTGCTGGGTTGGTCCAGTAGCGCCGAGGGGTGCTACTGGAGCAACCCAGCAGCACCCCAGCTGCTCTGCTCAGGCGTCCCCAAGTCAGCCGCTGCTGAAACTGACCAGCGCTGACTACAGGAAGCCCGAGGCAGAGTTGCTCTGCCCCACGCTTCCTGGAATCAGTGCTCATCAGTTTCAGCAGCAGCTGACTTGGGGAAGCTTGGGGTTCTTAAGTTGAATCTGGATGTAAGTCAGAACTGGCGGTCAGTTTCAGCAGCGGCTGAATCTGGACGCCAGTTCCGACTTACATACAGATTCAACTTAAGAACAAACCTACAGTCCCTATCTTTTACGTAACCCGGGGACTGCCTGTAATGGTTTTCACTGTCTTTAATGGACTTTGGATCTGTCTTTAGGTACTTAGATGATCCCTGTCTTAGCAGTATCTAAGTACATTTTAGTTTGTACATTGGAATGCTAATTCCCACAGGCCATTTCACAGAAAACATAGTAGGAAAACCTGTTTGGTTAATGCATGCCTCCCTACTTCACTTGAATAAACACAAGAGAAACAATCCCCACTTGCCCCCTCCATAGCACACACAAATACATTTTGCCAAGATTACTCTGCTTACGCAGGAAATGGTTCTTTTAATTCTTGAATAATATGTATTTTTATGGGGTCTGGCACTTTTCACAAGCACTATGTTTGGTGGTGATGATGATGGTGATGACAATGATGATGATAATGGTGATGATAGTCTCAGGGAACTGTCAGAGTTGCAACATAAGAAAGTCATTAATATGTGGGTGATACTAATTGTTTGACGTGATAAAGGTATATAGGAGAAAAGAAAAGAAAAACTCACATCTAAACAAAAAAGCTCCCGGTGAGTAATGAATATCACTCAAAACCTGGACAAGCTGAACATCTGACACTGATATGGTGGAAAAGGTCTTTTCTATGTGGAGGAAGCAATTGACAAAGAAGAATATAACTTCAGGATACATGAGAAGTCAGCAAGAGCAAAAAATCAACTGGTTGTGATAACAAACAACTGCTGAGAACACATCCCAGCACAAGAAAGGAGAAAGCAAATAAAATAAAAACTTTAAAGATTTACACAAAAATCAATTCTTGGATATCGGTGAAAAGAGCTCAAACTCATTAGTGATTGAAGATTAACAAACTCATGACTTGTAGAAGAGAGACAGGGAGCCTCATTATGAATACACCAGAGCAGTCCTTAAGGCTTACTTATGTCCAAAAGAAAATTGACCAACAGAATTGCTTCTAGAACTGCAGAAAAGGAAAAGGAAGAGACAGTGGAACATGTGTCAGGTGCCTACAGGAACTTGGCTGTGAGAGAACACATGAAGCAACATAGTGACGTCTCCAAGTATCTGCACTGAAGCCTCTGTGGCAAGTAGTTTTAAAAGAACTGTGCACAGACTGAATTGAAAATGCTTATAGAATGAAGAATATAAAAATGTTATGTGATCTGGCAATTGTCATAAATTGAATGCTGCAGGCAAATAGGGTGGATAGAGAATAGAAGACAAATGAGATTATTTTACCTGATAATGCCATACTAGCAGACAAAAACATTTTTTTTAAAAAAAGAAGAAAATGAGGCATGAAAAACCCTGCCACAAATTAAAACAATTATGGAAAATTAAAACAAAGATGAGTCCATTGATTATTGGGGCATTTGAAGCAATCCCTAATGGCATGAATGAATAGTTGAAGAACACATTAGGGCTACGTCTAGACTGCCCCTTCTTGCGCAAAAGAATATACAAATGAGTAAAAACGGTGAATATCATAATGCCTCATTAGCATACTTAATGAGCCACCATTTTTGCTCAAGGGACTTTTGCACAAAACCCCCCTCTTGTGCAAGTGCCATTCTGCAGCTTTATTCAGGAAGAACAGCTCTTGCGCAAAAGGGGGGTATCGCGCAAAAATGTTGGCTCATTAAATATGCAAATGAGGCACAGCGATATTCACCACTTTGCCTCATTTGCATATTATCTTGCACAAGAGGGGGCAGTCTAGACATAGCCTCGCCATAAAAGATAACAGAAACAGTGACCACCAGAAGACAGGTATCTCAGACACTTTGAGAATTGTAGGGAAGTCAAAGAAGAATGAATGCATTTGAGCAGCTAAAATACAGAAAGTCTGCAGAGGGTTTAACAAAATCCCTGATAAACTAAACCTATATAGTCAGTTGGTGATCAGAAGTTATTGGTAACATGTGGGGATAAATTTTAGATGGAAGTTTTCCCCCTTTAATAATTAAAGATCGTGTATATTGTGACAACTATTTGTTTTAAAAAATCCCAATAATGTAGTGATGGTTCCTCCTATGCATTATGACAGTTGGCTTATGAATATAAATATGCATAACTCAAAGGTGCTTTAGACAAATGCCCCATGTAATCTATCCATTTTAATGTGATAATCAGAGATCTGTATACCCTATTGCATATGAAGTTAGAAATATCAGATGTCTGTTTATAGTTTTAAATATGCTAATGAGAGCCATTACCAGTGCCCTGAAAGCCTAATGACTTCGTGATCCACTCAGTGACTTGTAAACAATCTTGTTTGTCCTGTAAGTTTAAGCAATGGATGGTCCTAGGAACCATCTGGTACTGGGATCCATTTTGAACCTTCTCTTTTCCATGGAAAGGAGGAATGTAAAATAAAAGATTCCAGCCCTGGGAGAATCTGCTTAAGCAATGGGAAGCTATCAGCCCCTGATCTTCTGAATCTTTTGAAACTGCTTGTCACACCCAAGAGGAAACAAAGAAATTTGGAGGGCTGGAGACTCAAGTCAGAATAAAAGAGTTTGTCTTTGACTTGAAGAGTGCATCTACACAGCACTATAACTCAAAATAAGATATGCAATTTGAGCAATGCAAATTGCGTATCTTATTTTGACACTATTTTGAAATAGCTTATTTAGTCATTTGGCGCAATCTACAAAACACCAAATTTTAAAATAAAGCACTATTCCCAAACACCTCTTACTCCCCATAGAGTGAGGTTTACAGGGACATCAGAATAGTGACCTTGAAATAATGGGCTTGCTGTGTAAATGTGAGATTAGCTATTTTGGGATACTCTGTATCCCGAAATAACGTTGCAGTGGAGATGTAGCCAAAGATTATGTCTGAAATAAAAACAACTTTTTAGGGTAAGAATCTGCACGCAGTAAGTTTCTTAGGGTATGTCTACACAGCAACATAAATACTAGCGTTATTTTCAAATAACTTCGTCCACATCTGCACAGCAGGCAGTTATTTCGAAATAATATCAAAATGATATCAAGCTGGAGGACTCTATTTTGAAATAAGTGCTGTGTAGACGCTCCCAATTTCAATTTCAAAATAAGCTATGCAATTGACGTAACTCAATTTGCGTAGCTTATTTCAAGTTAAGGCCTGCTGTGTAGATGCACCCTTAGTAAATTAGAACTGCTATGCATTTTCTTTCATTTTACTTTAGTAACTTGCTTTGATCTGTCTGTCTTTACTTGCAAGCACTTACTTGCAAGCTACTTACTTTGAACTGACTGTCTTCACTCATAGACACTTAAATCCTACTGTTTGTACTCAATAAAGACACTTTGGTTTACTATTTGTCCCAGTGTACATAAATGTTTCCCGGGGAAGAAACCACTATGCATATCTCTCTTTCATTGATAAAGAGGGTGAACAGCTTCATGAGTTTTCCCCATGTAAAACTTTTACCCAGAGAAAGATGGATTTATTTGGATGTTTGGTCCTTTTGAGGATTGGTTTCCTGGGTGCTGAATCCTAGAACTGCATCCTCCCTAGAACCAAAATGATTCAGTGTCTGCATTGTTTTGCAGAGGATGGAAACCTCAGTTATGTGCCTTGCCTGGGAGAAACCAGAGGATCTGTCCCAGCAGGACAGGGTGGTTGGGAGCCCCAGACAGCAAGAAGGTGGGTGTCAATGAAATGATCAGTACACCGGGGAACAATACCAAATGAATTTCTGTGACCACACCCCATCAGAGTAATACCAAGGGAAAATACTACTAATAATAATTAATAATTAAATATAGTGGATGATAAACTTTCTCTTGTTTAGCTCCCTATAAAGAATTTCAGGAATGTAGGTTCTGCATGGGTTAGAACATTGGGAGATATTCAACAAGCCGATGGGATCTTTCTGGGGTGCTCGGTACTTGAGAAGCAGCTGCAAAGCTGACCAAGTCTGTTGCTCAGTAACGTTTACTACTGCTAATCTTAGGAAAATGAGTACTCATCGGCTGAGATATTTCTCAGATGATTGTTCACCCATTGTAGGTCATGGATAAAATAAAAGTTTATATCATGATTCTCTACGTTGGATACAGGACAAATATCTATAGAGCAGCAGTTGTTTTTGTGTGTTCTAATTAACCTCTGTTCGTTAACCTCTCTTTAAAAAAGTGCTTTTCTAAATATATATTTTCTGTATTCCTTATCATGTTCAGAAGAAGTTACTCGAATGCTACCAGAGATGAAAAATTTCCAGTGTAAAATGCAAGAGAACTATGTATGGAGAAGGAAAATGAACATGATTACTAATGTGTTTATTTTTCATATTAATAAAATTGGGATCATGTCTCCAACATGCTCTACTGCATGTTCTTACTCAAAAATATTAGACCAGTGATTCCTCCTTTTTCATTTTTGGGTAAAAAATCACAAGAATAGCTGTTCCATTAGGGCTTTTGTAATTGTTATTCCCTTTACTGGGAAACCTGACATCAAAGACTTAGCAGCAGAAAGGCAGGTGGGATCAGTCAAGTGAGAAAAAGGAACATGATTCAATAATCTATCCTGTCTGAACTTTTGATTGCTGCTGTTCCTGGGAATAATGCTTCTGCCTTCCATTTTGAATTTGTGCTTCTATGTAAACTGCTTGACTATAAAGTAATAACCTAGGGGCATGTCTACACTAGGGCTACGTCTACACTGGCCCCTTTTCCGAAAGGGGCATGTTAATTTCACAGGTCGTAATAGGGAAATCCGCGGGGGATTTAAATCTCCCCCGCGGCATTTAAATAAAAATGTCCGCCGCTTTTTTCCGGCTTTTAGAAAAGCCGGAAAAGAGCGTCTACACTGGCCCCGATCCTCCGGAAAAAAGCCCTTTTCCAGAGGATCTCTTATTCCTACTTCGAAGTAGGAATAAGAGATCCTCTGGAAAAGGGCTTTTTTCCGGAGGATCGGGGCCAGTGTAGACGCTCTTTTCCGGCTTTTCTAAAAGCCGGAAAAAAGCGGCGGACATTTTTATTTAAATGCCGCGGGGGAGATTTAAATCCCCCGCGGATTTCCCTATTACGACCTGTGAAATTAACATGCCCCTTTCGGAAAAGGGGCCAGCGTAGATGAGCCCTAGGAAATTATTTCAAAATAACTAAATTTGAAATAATAACTCTCTAAATAACTATTTCAAAATAAGGTTATTCCCCGAGGAAAGCAGAAGTACAGATTATGAAATAACCAGCCCGTTATTCGAAATATCAGGCTTGGTAGTGAGGATGCTCACTTATTATTTTGAAATAAGGAGTGTTATTTCGAAATAACTCCCTAGTGTAGACCAGGGCCTATATACTTCCTAGGAGAGCATGTTTGTATGGAACTTTTGTCGTGGAAGAATGAGACTAAAGAATCCAAAAGGATATTCTAATGAATTTATAGTTGTCAGAATTGTGTTACTTATGCATGAAAGCAAATATATTGTTGAGGTCCATTTCTGGTTAAACGGAATCTATACTATGCGTTCCTATAGCATTTTATAAGGGAAGTTAATATGATGATTTGTTTTACTGATAGTGTAGATGATTAAGAAGAAGAAAAGTCCATCTCAAAAGCTATGTAAGTTCCAGGATTATACAAGGGGTCCTGATTGCCATTTGTCCTTCCTTTGGCTTGTTTAATGACTGCAGAATACTTCTTAACATTTTGTATCTGGGACTGTTGATTTTGGGATGAGGGAAGGATTATGCAGCCATTATTCTTTGACTGAAGAGGTCACGATTGTGCATGGGTTTCCTCAGTAGTGTTCCTTGTGTAGACTGCTACCATTGCCTCCAAAAGGTACAAAAAGCAACATTTATTTGCTTTTATATGTAAGAACATTATAACTTTTTATGTTTGTTTGAAAACTAAGACTGACAATCTGTAGCCTTAAGTCAACATATTGCCTCATTGTGAAAGAACTCCAAAGAACTCCATATTCGTATTAGAGATAGATGTTACTCTTGCAAAATTCTCTGATGGTCATAGAGTATATTGCACTTTTATACATTTAGGCTACATCTACATTGCAGGCTTTTTGTGCAAGAACAGCAAAAAAATGAGGAGCGTCTACACTACACGTGAGTTCTTGCGCAAATAAATTTACAGTAAAGCATCAGAACAGAGGGCTTCTTGTGCAAGAGTTATTCCTCTCCCCATGAGAAGGCAGTGTGGACGGGCAACAGGGTTTTCTTGTGCAAGAAACCCCTATGACTAAAATGGCCATCAGAGCTTTCTTGCGCAAGAGAACATCGACACTGTCATGGACGCTCTTGCGCAAATGCACATCTCTTGTGCAATAGCACATGGCAGTGTGGACATGCTCTTGCACAAGACCTTTTGCACAAAACAGTTCTTGTGAAAGATGCCTACAGTATAGACGTAGCCTTACAGTTTTTCCTACCAGATTCCTGCTAGAAGCAAACTCAAGTTAACATTATTTTCATTTATAACAGTGTTAATAGAAATCAAATCATTTTATGATAGTCAAAGTGGGCACTCAGCACATCACAGATTACTTTTAGAAGTCTTGGCCAGTATTCTGACATACCTTTGGGAAGACAGGTGGCACTTTGGGGAGTGCAATTGTAACAGTCAGCAGATTCATTTGAAACTGGGATCTCTAGAGCCAAAAGCCAGCTGTCTCTCAGACCATGCTGTAGAGGTCTCTTGTTTTTATCTGTTGCTATGGTCTAGGTGCTACAGTACGGCTACATCTAGACTGCACTCTTCTTCCGGAAAAAATTATTTCAAAAGTGTCTACACAGCAAAAGCACAATGAAAAAGTGATGTGCTTTTTTGATAGATATTGTCCACATTGATTGAGTGGCTACAAGAGCACCTGTGCTTTTTCCTGGAAACCTCTTCTTTTGAAAAACTCCCTCTTGTGTGTCCACACACACCTTTTTCTAAAAAAGTTTTTTTCTGAAAAAGGCTTCTTCCTCATAGAAAGAGGTTTACTGCTATCGGAAAACCCCTCTGTTCTTTTGACTTTCTGTCAAAAAAACGCAATAGCAGTGTGGACGTAAATATAGCTTTTTGGGAAAATGGCCATTTTTCCAGAAAAAACTCTGCATTGTAGACATACCCTAGGTGTGTGGGTTACACAACCCAAACCAGTTAGGAGTTGTCACCACCTCTGTTGTAACCATGGATACTTCTATGCTGTACATCTTTGGATCAGTGCACTGGCACTCATAGATGGCTGTGAGGTAAAAACAAGATTAAGTTTATTAACAAAAAACCCCAGATATTAAATGATGCAAAATAGAGTGAATTAGGATTAAAATGTTTACAAACGAATACAAATAAATATAAATTTTGAAGGCTAATATTCAACTTTACAAACAAGACTCTTTTGATCAAAATTTTCTCACTAGACTCATTCTTCCAGTAGGGCTGTCCCACCTTTAGCCAGGACACAACACATGGTGCAGTGTGAAGGTTCAAGCATGGGCTTGGAAACATGAGTCCATAAGCCCAGGTCCCACAAAGCCAGACCTAGGATAAGTCTATATGTTCTGTAACATCCAAATTGACTAATGTTGGAACCAGGCCTTTGAAATTTTCTTGATGATCAGCAGAAATGTTTATCTGAGGGTAAGAGGGAGAAGGAGAGAGGATTCCATAAAAATCTTGCTGCAAGAATTCTCACTGGCAATAATTGTTACCACATACACTACCTGCTACCTAGTCTCAGGGTGTGAATACACAGCAGCATTATTTTGGAATAATGGCCATGTTCCAAAATAACAATGTGAGCGTCTATACAGCAATTACGTTATTCCGACTTCTGTAAACCTCATTCCATGAGGAATAATACCTATTCCAAAATTGCTATTTTGAAATAACTGTAGTGTGGATGCCCCACTCCTGCTATTTTACATCAGAACATAAGAACGGCCATACTGGGTCAGACCAAAGGTCCATCTAGCCCAGCATCCTGTCTGCCAACAGTGGCCAAAACCAGATGCCCCAGAAGGAGGGATCATAACAAGTAATCCTCTCATGATCCCTCCCCTGTCACCCACCTCTGAAGAAATAGAGGCTAGGGATACCATTCCTACCTATCCTGGCTAATAGCCAGTTATGGACCTAACCTCCATGAATCTATCTAGCTCTTTTTTGAACTCTGTTAATGTTCTAGCCTTCACCATATCCTCTGGCAAGGAGTTCCACAGGTTGACTGTGCACTGAGTGAAGAAAAACCTCCTTTTGTTTGTTTTAAATCTGCTGCCTATTAATTTCATTTGGTGATCCCTAGTTCTTGTGGGAATAAGTACATAACTTTTCCTTATTCATTTTTTTCCATACCAGTCATAATTTTATAGACCTTGAGCATATCGACTTAGTCTCCTCTTTTCTAAGATGAAAAGTCCAAGTATTTTTAATCTCTCTTCATATGGGACCTATTCCAAACCCCTAATCATTTTTGCTGCCCTTTTCAGAACCTTTTCCAATGCCAATATATATTTTTTTCAGATGAGGTGACCACATCTGTACACAGTATTCAAGATGTGGGCGTACCATAGTTTTATACAGAGGCAATGAGATATTCTCTATCTTATTCTCTATTCTTTTTTTAGTGACTCCTAACATTGCATTTGCTTTTTTGACTTCCACTGCACACTGAGAGAATGTTTTCAGAGAACTATCTACAATGACTCCAAGATATTTCTCGTGAAGATTAGTCCCCATTATATTGTATATATAGTTGGGATTATTTTTTCCAATGTGCATTACTGTACATTTATAAACATTAAATTTCATTTGCCATTTTGATGCCCAATCACTTAGTTTGGTGAGATCTTTTTGAAGCTCTTCACAGTCTACTTTGATCTTAACTACCTTGAGCAGTTTGGTATCATCTGCAGATTTTGCCACTTCACTGTTTACCCCTTCCTCTAGATCATTTATAAATAAATTGATAGGATGGGTCCCAGAACAGACCCTTGGACTATTTTGAAATAGCTCCTCCCCAGGACCATTCAAACCAAGGTAGCCGACCATCAGTAAATTTACGGACAGTCCGTAAAAATTAGCCAAAATTGGACATGTCCGTAAAGCCCGTAAAAAATTTAGGTGTCTGTAAATTTCATAAAAGCACAATAATATTTCAAAAAACAGCAATTATTCTATAGCAATTCAATTTCTTCTGTGCAGCTTCAGCCATTTTACTGTAGAGCAGTGGAAATTGGATGTTTTAGATGTTTATTTAGCTCAATGGTTGAGGCGATGATGTCATCATCTATTTTATCCCACTGAGTTAGCATCAGGACTATGACTAACTAAATGAAAGTGAGCTAAATAGCATATTGTTCTGGTGATGTATGAATGACAATGATTACTTTTCACTTTTGGCCATTTATGTCATCTTAATATAGTATAAAAATTATGTCCGTAAAATATTTGTCTGTCCGTAAATTTTTCCCATTTTGTTCATAAATGAAATTTCTGTGGGCTGGCAACCCTGATTCAAACTAATTACTCCCCGTTGCTTCCAGGGGCTCTACATTGAGGTAGTGCGTCCACATTAGGAAAACCTGCCTCGGATTAATTTTGAGGCTTCCCTGTAGTGTAGACATGCTATTTTGAAATAAGCTATTTAAAAGTATGTCTTCTGGAATAGCTTATTTTGAAATAAGAGTTCAGTGTAGATGTTAGTGTTACTGAGGAAGTAAAATTAAATTAAAGACAGATTCCAACCAGAAAGGAAACGTTCAGTGGTCTTTGCTAATTTAAATTGCTCTTTATATCATCATGTCATACATCCAATGACTTATTGTTCTTATATAGAACCTGATTAGTCAACACTACATTGAAGTGCACTTATTCACATAGTCTCACTGAAGTGAATGGCACTACACATGAATGTATGCACTCATGTGGGTGAAGGTAGCACAACTGAGCAAAAATAAAAAAATGGAGTGTAAAAAAGAAAATAGCTCAGACATCTTAATCAGTTTCCAATGCACTTTTCTAAAATCCAATCACAGGTGCCGAACATTTTGTCTTCACGTACTACTCTTTGTTGTACTATGCAGCTAGGTGCCTAAATACATAAGTGGTCTGATTTCCACAGATACTGAACACTGAGAGCTAGTGTGTTTTCCAAAGATCTGAAAATCAGATCATACTTAAATATGGCTGCAGCTAACTAGCTATAGCACCCAAGTATGAAAACGTTGGCCTCCTAGTCTGCTGATCAAGCTTTTTTATTTGCGTTCTGCAGAAGCTCTCACAGCAGAAATTAGCATACCATTCAGTGACACAAGAGAGGGATGATCACTTATAATGTCTTTTGGTTTTCTGTGTGCTCCTTTTAAAATTCCATATATCCATGTTTTAGCATTTCTGTAGATTTAATTAAATGCTATTTTGTAGTAGATAATAGCATCAGAAACATGAAAGGAAATCTTGCACATCTAATTTTGCCACTTCTCATTTAATACTGGTCATATTTTAGATTAGTTTTCTTTTCTATTATTTTCAGTGTTAAATAATATTGGACCATTTTATTATTTTTAATCAAATATTCAAAATACTGACCTCCCACTCATTTTTTCCAAAAGGTCTTCATATTTGTATTTCTTGCTCTAATAAGAAAAACTGCCTGTTTCTGAAAAGTGTTTGTCTAAGCTCTCACACAGCCAGAGTTATAGCAGTATGTTCATATTATTGGCATTATTTATTTTGTATTGCAGTTGCAGATAAAGGGCCCAGTCAGCAATCAGGATCCTATTGTGACAGACGTTGCACAAACACTTAACAAATAGACTCTCCTTGTCCCAAAGAAATTATAGTCTATGCCAGTGTTTTTCAAAGCGGTCCAAGAAACCCCTCAGAGAAACCTGCTAACTGACCACTCTGGTGTTTTTATTTACCGGCTCCACAATCATGGATCCTTGTGGCTCCCATTGGCTCTGATTTGACATTTGTAACCAAGGCTTCCCTCAGCTCCCCTTGGCTGCAAACAGTGAACCGAAGCCAAGAGGGCCACGATGCTCCGTGGCTGCGGAGCTGGTAAATAAACACACTGGAGCAGTCTGTTAGCAGGTTTCTCGGAGTGGTTTCACGGACTTCTTTGAGAAACCCTGATCTATGTAAATGGATAAAATCTTTGGGTCTCTCTCTTTATGAATTCCAGAGTTTCTACTAGTTCTGTGAGTCTGAGGGTGTGAAGGAAGTATGGAAGAATGGAAAGGGAGGGACAGGAATGTATTTCTCTCTGTTCCATAGTGCCCCTGAATTTCATGGAAACTTCCTTCCAGATAAGCAGAGTAATGGGGCAACTTTCATGTGATATACTTAATAGTAGGCATAGTTAATGTTAAGTGCCTTCCTGAATAAGAGGCAAAATGAGGTTAGCCAGTAAAAATGACAGATAGAGAAGAATTTACTGTTTTGAAGAGGTTGTGAAATGGAGATCAGAAGAGTAGATCATAGCTAAAACCATCTTTAAAACATAAATGCATTTACTTTAATCATATTTTATTCCCCCTACAGCAATACTTAATGATTGCTGGGGTGTTATACACATATATAAAGAGAAGCTTGTGTATATATATATATATATATGGCTCGACAATCTATGTAATCTACTCACCCATGGTCAGCACTACATGGTGAGTAGATTACAACCCAGAAGATCCGAATTCGGGCGATCTGTGCATGTGCAGATCACCAGACAGTGCGGCTGGTGAGCGGGGCTCACCGCGGCTCAGCAAGTCCTGTATATATATATATATTGGTGTTGTACATATATATAAAGAGAAGCTTGTGTGTACATATATATATATATAATACTTTGGTGTGCTTCTCTTACTCAGATTCTTTATTTTGTTGCTGTATTAACTTTTTACCCCCGGGGAGCTTAGAGAAGTACAGGGATTTGTTTTAAAATCCCTATTTGAGAATTATCTGTATATCCTGCAAAATGTCTCTGGGTCAAGGTCTAAAAATGTGGCCTTTTCTTCTGACATGATAACGTACTACATAAGTAATGATATACTTACAAATGAAAGTGTGAGTACAGAAATTTTTCATGCACAATAACTTCTGATTAATGGACTAGAATGCAATTAAAATGCTGCAGTGGATAGGGAATAAATTCAAATGTCTCCAAGTTGAAATGACATCATCAAAATGTGAATATTTTGAAATTATGTAGGTAAAAAAATACTATGTGAATTTTTTAAATTGACATACGTGCAATTCTGTATATTCATGTCTTGTTACAGAGCAAATATTCATTTCTAAATTAAATATTAGTCATCAGAATATTGATTTAAAAACATTTTATGTGCTTGCATGTTATTAGGCTCACTTTAATTATCGTAGAGGCTCTGCTGAAGTTGTAACATAGATTGTGATGATTTTAATGATTATTTTAAATAGATTTAACTGAAAATATCAACTCAAGACAAATGTATCCAAAGCTTGTGGGAAAAGCAACATAGCAACACGTGTTGACTATGCTTCTGTTCAACCTGTAATAGTTCTGACATGGACAACAACAAGGTTTGATTTCCAAATAAAATTGTTAAGCTCTTGAAAAATGTAAAGTGTACCACAATTTCTTTTGCTGACAAAGAAGTAGAAGAGGATTGTTTCAGGAAGGAGAAAAAATGTGTAAGAATAAAGTAGATTCAGAAACTGAACAAGATGAATTCCTGTAGAAATGAAACCAAAATTTGCAGACAGCTAAAATGAAAAGTCCATTTTGTACTACAACTTACAGAAGCAGAGCTTTCCAACTTGCAAGTTCTTATAAATTTACTTTTACTTTATTAAGGTTAAGGATTTAAAGAACATTGTATCTGTACTCAATATATTGATATACTTCAAGTATTAAGCTACTGGTACATTCTGCTGTGAGTTGTTTTTATTCCCCAAGAATCATCATAATTAACCTTTTACATAGAACCTTTCCTTCCCGTGAAACCCTGTTCACAAGGATCACAAAGACAACAACAAATGCTAGATTATAGGACACATGGCTCTATTGGAGTCATCTGTAGATAATCTAAACAGGAGCAGGTGAATAGCTCCAGAGACAGTTCAGAGCACCTGGGCTATATTCAGAACTACATTAAATTTGAGGAACTTTGAATTCTCATGTTCATTATGTGCAATCACCTTGTATCTAATATGTGGTTGGGAGCTGGGAGATGTGACAGATAACTGAATGGAGAAGTGATGTCGCTGCTCATAGTATGCACTAGCACGCTAGATAATCTAAGCACGTCAACATTGTAGGTCAACAGGTTCCCTGAAAAACAAGTATTGGTAGAAGTCCCCTTCACAGTTATGAAAGTATCTATTTATGACCATTATATTATTAATCTGTGAAGAGAGTAACCACAACACAACTAGTATAGCAATTCATTACTGCTTCTTTCTTTCTCCCTCATGTAAGAAAAAAAAACCCACCAACATACTTTCTATTCTGAGTTTCATACTGTATACTAAAACATGCGACTTCTCACCACCCCCACATAGGTCTGTGCTTAAATGGCACAATCAAACCTCAGGTTATATTAAGATTGCTGCCTGGTTTGGAAGACTAATGGCAACAAGTCATGGTCTTGAACACATGACAATGTTATTTAGGTCATTAATTTTGAAGCCCAAATAATAGTGTGAGGCAGCCTGCAAATGCAAGTTTGCTTATATGTGCTAAAAAGTATTTCCATATATATTTAAGAAAAATAGTTTGTGAATGCTTTGCATTTAATGAGTTTAAGATATGATATTGTGTTAACTACAAAAATATGTGATCATGCCATTGATATCTGTGGGCACGATTCCTAGAAACTCTAATCATCTCCATGATAATATAAGAAACTGTTTGAAAACTTGTGACAAGGACAGTTCCAGACCAACCTTGCATACCCAGTTGTCTTAGCAAGCTCTGATACAATCATTATTATTTTCATCCCCTCCCACCAAACATGTTTCCACACAGCTCCACTCTTTCTCCTCCCATTCTCTCTTGCAACACAATGAAAAAGTGAGACATGTCACATAATACTGTATGTTTATAATGATGTTATTGTTCTAATGCCTGCACCCCTCCCTTTCATTATATATTATCTCCATAGTCACAGCAAGTGCATTTCTTAATGACTGTGTGAAACAAAAAGATAGATCTGAATGCTGATTTGTCTTTTCTTCCCTGTTAGAGCTGTATGATTCCTTTATTTATTATGGTCTTCTCATGTAAATACTGGGCTAGCCAAGGAATATGGCACTACCGTCTAGAAGTAAGGGTATCAAAATCTAGCCATTTAGTCCTATGAAAATATTGCAAATATTCTGCGAGGGAAGGAAAAAAAAACAGGAAAAAATAGCAGCATTTTTGGCTGTTCTGTTAAGTTAACCATAGTCACAAATCAGCCTTAGTAATGGCAATTCCCAGAGAAGCATGTTACAAATAGTCTGACCCATTTCCAGAACTATCTTTAATAATGATGTAATGGGAAAAATATATTTTAATCTTTCAGTGTTGTGTCCAAGGCAGAGGGAGGATGTCAATTGCTTAACATTTTTGCTAGCAACACACCAATGGTTTAGCTGAATATTATATTAAAATGTAACATGCTAAGTCACTGGCTGTCCGTGGAACTCTATCATGGGTGGAGTAATGTTTCAACAAAGTTGCTCAGAGTTAATGCTGTGTTAGCTGGTGTTATTTGTGAACTTCAAGAAAGACATTCTGCAGAACAGGAGAAAGCAGGTTTATGGAATGTAACTTTGACAACTTGTCATTGAAAAATGAAAACATGGCTTCTGTCTGGGAAGGCTGAAAAATGCTGAAATTAAGCTAATGCAGAGGGTAGTACAAGTAAATTATGTGATAGGTGATGAGAGAAAAAAAGCAAAAGGAATCTTTCTGAAATAAGCCATTTACAAACTGACTTGGGCAGAACAATTTAAAGGAAGTTCAACATACATCAGTTATATGAAAAAAATCCAGCTAATGACTTAACATCAAACATAATGTCATCAACATCCCCAAAACAGTAAATTTACAATCAAGTAGGTGTCACAGCTGACATCTTATGAGCTAAGTTGCTGAAGTTTTCAAAACATATTTCAGAGTCACACTCTATGGGTATGTCTACACTGTCACCCTAGTTCGAACTAGGGTGGCTAATGCAGGCATTTGAACTTACAAATGAAGCCCGGGATTTAAATATCCTGGGCTTCATTTGCATGTTCCCAGGCGCTGCTAGTTTTAAATGCCCCGTAGTTCGAACTACCTGCCCGCAGCTACACGCGGCACGGACTAGGTAATTTGAATTAAAGCTCCTAATTTGAACTACCATTATTCCTCCTGCAAGGAGTTTTAACGGTAGTTCGAATTAGGAGCTTTAATTCGAATTACCTAGTCCGTGCCACGTGTAGCCACAGGCAGGTAGTTCGAACTACGGGGCATTTAAAAATGGCAGTGCCCGGGAACATGCAAACGAAGCCCAGGATATTTAAATCCCGGGCTTCATTTGCAAGTTCAAATGCCTACATTAGCCACCCTAGTTCGAACTAGGGTGGCAGTGTAGACATGCCCTATGGTACTTTAGTTAGAATTTCCAATGTATAATACCTTTGGTTTGTTTCTTTTGTAGGACAAATGGTATTTGTAGTAGAATAAAACAAGGACTGAAGGTACATTAGAAGTAGAGTAAACATATATTTAGTTACTTATGGTCACAGAAAACTTCTATTTCATTAAGTAACCTTAACATCTCATTCACCTCCAAATACAGTAGTACACACGCTTCACATAATATTCACATGTCTGTGCATCTCTCATTTCTAGATATTATAGAAGTGAAGAATGAATAATTTTGAAGATTTGTCGCTGTTAAAAGAATAATACAAATTCTGATCCAGACTGCCCTATTGAAATTATTTAAGAAATGGAACAGTTTAACAGATACTACTTAAAAACCCTACAGTTTCTGTATAAACACTTGTCCTATGCTGTACCCTTTTACTCATTCAGGAAAGCCCATGGCACTTTCCATATTAGTGAGTGGTCTGGGAAAAATGAGAACTGGACTTGAATAATAAAAGATCAGCCTGTTTGCTTTTAACTTACCACTAACTGTGAAAAGCCCATCATCTACCCTTCAAAGCCTCTTCTGTTTTATAGTGCCAACTACATGGGGAAAAAAAGAACTTAGTTTCCAACTTACTTTGTGGTCTGGGGTGGCCTAACATGAACAACTGAGGATAACTTCTAGCCTGGGGTTCACAGCTGAAAATATTTTACTCCTAGTAGTATAACAGAAGAAAGTGAGAGATTTGAACCACTCAGCATGCTGTCATGTAAAATTCTTGTTGGCAGCACAGGTTCTAATCTTAATATTTATTCATACAAATCCTCATTGCATTTATGTCAATATCAAAACTCCTATTGACTTCTGTGGGAGCTATTTGGCATATAATGAGCTGCTAAATGAAGGAAATTAAGTCAGGTGGTTAAGCCATCTAGAGACAATGTAGAGTATGATTACTATAGAAAAATATGAAGCATTATCTAGTTGAAGACTATGTATATGGCTGGGCAGAATCATTTACAAATGTGGAGGAAGAGGCAGTCATAGTAGAGGGTTATAAATGCAAAATAAAGTATTGCTGGCCACTTCAGCTCACAAGGCCTCTTATACAACCCATGTAGTCTACAGATAAAAAAGGGCCTGGTTATACTACAAACACCAAATACAAATATAGGGCTCCTTTTTTTCTGGATATTTATTCATACTAACAGGTTCCTATTCATCTTTTTTGAATTTTCTCTGGAGCTATAGAATTCTCCTAGTATGACACAAATGTCATCATGGAGTGTTGCATGTATACACAGTTGGCTTAGCAATGAGCAGGTGAAAAGCTTTAAGGAATATTTCATAGTGTGTGGTATTCCTTATAAGCAGATTTCTGTATGATGGCTATTAAGAATCTCTCCTTATAATTGGGTTCAAATGTGTGAAATGAAATGGACCATATGGACATTTCTGTCCCCACAACATTTTGACTCAGGCACATAGCTTTCTTCTCTGTCAACTAGGAAACAAATGAGTTGTCCCTATTATCTCCCAAGGAAAAGGACTTAGGACGTGGACATGACATATTGAAACGAAAATACAAAAGTAGTTCAAGCAATGTACAACATCGCAATCACTGCAATGTTTAGTGCTTAGAGACTATTTTTTGCTGTACCTGTTATTGAATTTCTGCATAAGTCCAACTTTTAAGATATATTGTTCTTTCTGTCACTACCATAGGTTATGTCTCACTATAAAACCTCATAATTAATATTCACTGATTTATGATACACTTTTTATCCTTAGTGCCTTGTGGCAAGTATTCCAGAAATATATGGGAACCTAATGGAAATAAGGAGTTAACAGAGACATTAGAAAAATGCCAACAATCAAATTCAATCCATTCTTAGGACAGTTACCCTCTAGTAAACTAAACAAGTAACTGAGTCTGCTGAAATTATACTTATGGGGCTCTTAAAACATTCCCAACAATTGCTTAGAAAGGGTTTTGGGTTTTTTTTTCTGTATTGAAGATTAAGGAATTTAGCACTGAATGACAAAGACAGCTTGTGCCTGGTAATAGCCAGGAGATCTATACAGCACCAAGCTTTAGTCAGTGGAAAGCATATAATGAAATCTGGATGTTTAAGTTAGTAGCTCTCTAGTCATTAAGGGTGCATCTATGCAGCATCCTAAACTTGAAATAAGATATGTAAATTGCATATCTTATTTCATTTGTGTTTCAAAATAGCTTATTTTGAAATTTGGTGTGTCTACACAGAGCCAAATTTTGAAATAATGCACTATTTTGACATATCATGGAATGAGGGTTACAGGGATGCTGAAATACTGTGCCAGTTATTTCAAAAAATATTTTGAACCGATCCCAGGGACATACTTCCAAAGATACACAAACAAACCAATCAACTCATCATATCTGGCCTTGCACTCTGTCTGAAGGAGTAATGTAACTCCTAAAAACCATCCTCAAACTACTCACCACACAGAGGGGCCAGCTTCTTCCAGGATACAACTAACTTCCTCTATACATTTTGCAGTATTAACTACCTCCCTCAGGACACTCTCCTCTCCACCATAGATGTCACTTCCCTATGACTCACATGACTCACAATGACAGCATAGCTGCCTTCCTCAAATATCTTCAAGACAATAGACAGCCCTTAAATATGAACCCCAAACACACTGCCCAACACATACATTTCATCCTCACTCATATCAATTTTACATTCAACAACACTTTATTTAAATCATGGGAACAGATTATTAACACAGCTCCTTAATATGCCATGTTCTTCATGGGCAACCATAAAGACAAATTTCTGGACAATTGCATCATGAAAACAATGATAGATAGATCAATTGTATTTTCATCCTCTGGACAGATGGCTTAAACTCCCTCAAATTTCCACCACAATGTCAACAATTACCACACAGCTATTAAACTCTCTGTGGGATACTCCCATGTTATCATAACTAACACTTCAACAGTAGACACCACAACATACTTCAACAGTAAACTCCTACTGACATACTAGAAACACACATGTCACTAAGGCTATGTCTAGACTACATGGCTCCATCAATGGAGCCATCTAAACTAGTTTATTCGGCATAGGCAAAGAAGTGGGGATTTAAATAATCCCCGTTTCATGAGGCATACCGGAGTGGTCGACAAAGGCTTCCATTGTCGACCCCAGCACGTCTAGACTGCCCCTCTGTGCTGGATCAGTTATCATCGGCACAGCGTTGTGGCCATTTTCATTTTAATGAAGCGGAGATTATTTAAATCCCCACTTTTTTGTCTATGCCGAATAAACTATTTTACATGGCTCCGTCGATGGAGCCATGTAGTCTAGACATAGCCCAAGTGGGGGTGTATCTACACAGCAAATTTATTTTGAAATAACAGCCATTATTCTGAAATAACTATGCAAGAGTCTGCACAGCAATTCTGTTATTTTGAAATAGTGGATGGCTTATTCTGATTTCTGTAAACCTCATTCTATGAAGAATAATGCCTATTCCAAAATAGCTATTTTTGAAATAAGGTGTGTATAGATGCTCCAATTCTGCTATTTTGAAATAGTCCCTCTCCAGGGCCATTCTAAATTATTCCTGCTGGGTCTCTAAACTGAGATAGCACATCTACATTAGGGAAGACTGCCTTGGACTAATTTTGAAGATATTTCAGAATAACTATTCTGGAATAGCTTATTTTGAAATAACTGTGCAGTGTAGCCATAGCCTAACCTAGCTTCATAGATTGAGTAACCACCTCAAATACACCAAAAAATGAAAAATATGATTTTTAAAAAATTAACCAAACTTTTATAAAACCGCCCAGAAATAGTTCAAGTTTAGTCTGAAATAAGAAAAGATTTTGGATCATCTCATATGTTATGCAAAGAATTTGCTTCAATCTTAATGGCAATACAGGACAAACATTGTATTAAAAGGTGACATTGTTAATCATAAGATTTATTTTCTGTAATTAACATTTTAAATTAATTTATTGTTTATTACAATATATCATTTCAGATTACAAGTTGTGAATTTTTATGTTTCCCTGAACTTTGTCCCATACTGAGTGGGATTCATTATAATGTGGTATGAATTAGAAGTATCACTGATTAGACCATTCACTAATCAATTAACATTATTTAAAAATGTTTTGCTAGTAACATTTATTTGAGCATGGTACTTTTTAAAGGATTGATTAAATATAAAGAATGGGCTGCTTTTTAAGTCTATTTTAACAAGATACCAATTAATCTCTATGCAATTTTCCCTTCTCAGGTACAAAGAAAATAAATCTCAATTATTTTGCTGAATTTCTAAATGCTACCTAATTTTAGTTGTCCAGGTTCTGTGCTGTCTGAGCAAAACTGTCAAGGACTGAAAAGTGCAAACATGACTTTCTGCAGACTATCATAGAAAGATTGGACTTGCTACTTGCAAGATCTGCCTGGGCAAAAAAAGGAGCTTTAGGCTAAAGAAAGGGATAATTAGCTGTGATGAGAAAGGGGAGGAGCAGGGAGAAGTGAGAGGTTTACAGGATCTTTTGAAAAAAGGCTTTTCTTTTTGAAAGAACTGTGTCTAGACCGCAGTTTCACTTTTGAAATAGCGTTTTTTGAAAGAATGCCATGACGCAATTATGCAAATGAAACGTGGGAAATTCAAATCCCAGCTTCATTTGCAATTTCAATATGTCTAATTTACATCCCTCTTTCGAAAGAGGGATGCAGTCTAGACATAGCCTAAGAAGGACAAAGGCACTGCTTGGGGAATGGTGACTCCCTCCCCATATAGCAAGAAAACAGTGACTTATAATATCTTCAGTGGTAAATGGAAGTGGGTGCAAAGCTGCAGCTCAGGAGTTCTGTGGCCTTGGGATGGCAAGAGCTTCATCGCTCTAAGATCCACAGCAGAACTTCTTTCCCTAAACCCATTGGGCATTGAGAAGTTTAGTCCTTAGTCCTTAGATAACAGAATTTAATTTAAAGCTCTGAGGGATTCCCATTGGAACATTGTCTTGTTTATTATAGTTTTTTTAATCCTCTCTTAACTTTAAAATTAAATTGATCACATTATTATGCTTTTGCAATGCTTAATCCCAAAGTAAGTATCATTTCTTATGACTGCATATTTATGTTAATCAATTCTTTTGTTTTTCAGAGATCTTTCATTCTGACCACATAACTTTATCCATGTGGATATTCTAACAATAAACTATAGTAATCTCTAAGAACTGAAGTTAATCTATCATTTTAAAATTCAGCCTATTCTTCTTATAAATCCATTAATTTTATAATTCCTGCTTGGCTGATGCGTTGTTTAACTCTTTTGCTAATCCTTGATCATTTAATTCCTCTATTTGACAAGGTGGTATAGATACTGTTTATTAGTGACCTTATTTTCTCCAATCCTATAGCTCTGTCTCTGCCTTTGTCAGGCAGTATCTGAACACATTACAGGTTGGACCTCACTGTTCCAGCACCCTTGGGACCTAACTCGTTCCGAAAGAGGGGATTTGCCAGACCAGGGAAGGTACCTCTCCTCCTGGCTTGTGCTGCCACCAGGTTAGAGCTCCAGCCTGCCTCCACTGCTGCTCCAGTCTGCCTCCCCTACCTGGGCTTTCTAGATACTGCTGGCCCCGCTGTTGCCTGGGCAGAGCATCATGGTTGGAACTGCATGACTAGAGAAGAGATCCACAGACACTTGGTTCTGCAGCCAGGGCTGGAGCTGCACAGCTGAAGCTGGGGTAGAGGGCCGGGGCTGGAGCTCCGTGGCCTGGGACAGAGCTTCTTGGCCACTGCTGGAGCTGGAGCTCCACAGCCGCTGCTGGGGCCAGAACTCCCTGCTGTGCTACTCATTCCCCCTCCCCACACACACACATAGACACTGGGTTGCCGGAACCCCCTAATGCACTACTGCCCTGATGCCAGACCTCCCTTTTCCTGGGCTCTGTAGTCCAGGAGCATCTGTGGTCCATGCCAGACCACGAATGTTGCCCGAGTAGGGAGTTCTGGTTAAGGGAAGTATTACCTTTTTTTAATGCTTTAAAGTATTGAGAACTGTTTAAACTTTCTGTGCTTAGGTTGTTCATCTGTGAAACAGCAAATCATCTACCTTACTATGCATATCATAATATTTCACTGGAGCTTGGAATTTTTTCTGTTCAAGTTGCTTTGCCCTTCTTTCTATCACATCTTCTCCACAGTTCTCCTGTCTGTATGATTATGCTTGCCCCTTCCAACACCACTCTGATCATCATTACTAATGGCAACTTCATGCTACTTGGAATTGTAGTATTCTATAGGTACCTCCAAAGACTCATGGTTCTCCACATAACTCCCACTTAACTTAAAGTAGAGTGGCACTCATATTAGTTGTTGTTGTTGTGTGTGTGTGTGTGTGTGTATGCTGTACTCCTCTCTTTGAGCTCTTCTTTATACTCAGTTAGCTTCCAAATTCAGAGTCATATGTATGGCTGGATATAGGAACCATAATTATAATAGCACATATGCCACATTAGTACTCAAAATGTTCCAGCCTCTGGCAAATACATAGTAAAGGATAATCCTGTCCCCAAGAGTTCACACTGGTAAATGAATGATTCACTAAAGAGATTAAATACATACACAAGTAAATTGATAAAGGTTGGCTATATTTTACTGAGGTATATTTAACAAATCTAATAGATGAGCTGGGTCATTCTGGTGACTATTTGCTCAAGGTTACTTGTTCACACCCATTCCAAATTGGTATTGCTGAACAGGAAGAAGATATAGGAAGAGTATTTAAGAACAAAATTTAAATTATCAGTGCACTCCTCAAGATTGAGTCACTCTGTGTGTGTGTGTGTGTGTGCGTGCACGTGAAAGAAAGAGGGAGAGAGAAAGAGAGAAATATTGAGACTTAACACTGTTTTGCGAATTTCAGTCTGCAGATCTCTCCATCTGGTACCTTTTATGAATATTAAATTCACTTTTTAGAAATTTATATTTGGAAAAATAAAGAAAATGTGTTTATCCCTATTTAGTTCTTCTCAGGCTCTTCTATCACACTCATCACTGTGTTATCAGTGTTCAAAATGCATGCTACCAATAAGGCATGACATGATGTCACTATCATATATGACATGTGGCTTTTTGTCACTTCCTTTTCCCTAGGAGAGAAGGAGTGGGGGCTATTGCATGGGTTCTTTCTTATTTTTAATTTTTGTGTACTTCACTGTGCATTTTTTAATAGTGAAAATGAGGTCAAAAGTGTGCATTCCACTGGGAATGTATGATAGTGTGCTCTGTGGTGGTTTTTAGATCAGGCCCTTAAATAATCGTTGTGCTTTGTGAAAGAAATCTGGAGAGGATAGTGTACTTAAAAATATTGAATAATTATACAGTAAAACCTGTGTTACCCGGCACCCTCGGGGATTAAGGCATTCCGGTTATCTAAAAATTCCAGTTATCTGAGGGTCCCATCAACCTAGGAAAAACCAATGGACAATAATAGTAAAACTCAAGTTTTTAATATTGGTAGTTTTGTAGTGTGAGGCGCTTGGTCTCATATTTCTATTTTGAGTTAAAGATGATTAGTACTTCTTAAATAAAAAAATTGTAACTCCAGTCATGATAAACCAAGCCAGGCCAGTGTGCCTGAAGATGTGACAGTTTTGTGGCTGGGGGAAATTCAGGTTAACAAAGTTTTCTGGTTAACAGAGTGATGGATAACAAAGGCTTCACTGTATATAAGAAGACAGGACCGTTGGATGGCAGCTGTAAGACTGTTATGCTGTTTTATTAAATAGAGTGCTAGCCCACATCTGTGTACATCCTGACAATTGTTAAAAAGAAAACGAAAACTATAATTTTTATTTCACTTTTATTGCAATTATATATTTTCTAGTTGGTATATGACATCCGGCATTAGAAAGGAACACAAATGGTAGTGCTTCATGAATTCTGCATATCAACAGTCTTCAAGATTCTCATGTACATCGACTAATTCAATTAAAAGGAAAAAAAAGGAACAACTAATAGGCACATAAAACGCCTTTAAAATTGTTAAAAGAACATTTTAAGAGCTATTTGTCAAATAAATAGATCCTCTTCTACATTGGTTTCAGCGTATTCATAGTTTCATGTAAAGTTAGCGGTTTCATATTCATAGCAAAATTGAATCAAGCCCTAAAATTTCCTCATTTAATCCATCTATTTACCACTCAAATCTAATAAAAACTCCGATTACATTTGAGCAAATCATAAAGCAGTGTTGAAATAATAGCAGTAGGAATTCTATGAAATCAAATATTTGACACTTTTTAAAGCACACGGTTAATTCCAAATGAATAATTAGCCATACATATTTGAAATTAAACTGATTTATGTAACATTTTTAGCTGAATGGCTGCATTCATGGTTGTGCACAATAATTTATGAATATTTATGGATTAACATTGTAACATAGTGCTATGGATTGTCAAGATCTAGAATAAGTAATAGGAAAAGAGGAAATGATATGAACACTCTTCCATTTTGCTAGCTTTAAGAATCATCCCATTAGAACATTCTAGATACTTTTATGAAAGTAAGAATACAACATATTGAATCTTACAGAGTTTAAGAACAGTGCTTGATTTCAAAAAGTCACTACAAGGTATGTAAATTCACATATAAATCAAAACTTGTTTATCAAATATTTCTATGTTGTTGTTCAAAACAGGTAATTCCTTGTGCTAAGAAATTAAAATATGAATAGTTATAGTCTGTACATATAGTACAGCTCTTTTGTACATACTTATTATGTTGCTGCTGAATCTGAATCCAAACTTCTGCATGATAATTGTGCAGATTAGTTCCTCTTAGTTACAAACCATGCAGGCTGTGGATGTGAATACTTAAACAACTAATCTTGTATTGTAAACAGTGGTGTGAATATAAATGCAGTACTGGTATTGTTATAAATAATGTTTGCTTTTGCTGATTCAACAACAATTCAAAAGTATGCTACTCATAAATCTTACTACAAGGCTACATTAATATTTTATTAACAGATATCTTTTTATACAAAAATATTTTTAATATAGTTTTTTCAGGTGTATGAAGAAGAATTAAAAATCTTAATCTCCCATCTTGGAAAGTTAGTTTGCTGTGATGTCTTTTCTGCTGCTTGTTAATAGAGTCTGCAAAGTGATAGAGGTTAATGATGCCTCATGGGAAACTTTGAAATGTGAACATGTGGAGAAAAGTTATGTTGATTATTTCATCTTTTCTTCTTGTGTCTTTTTGTTTAACCAAGGATGTTTGGATAAAAAAGGGATATTTTCTGCTAAATAGCTCAACTGCCCCTTAATCTTTTTGTGTGTGCACTGTCATAATCATATTCCCATATACTAAAAATAAGGACATGTGGCTCAGTTCACTCCCTGGTCTATCAGTCATGATGGCCCATAAATAATTGCACTTCATCTGTCAAAGGGTGGGGAGCTGAAGCTGTATCATTACCCTACTTCCAAATGCAAAGGAGCTCTATGATTTGAATTCAGCAACTCAAAACAGCAGGAGGTACTCATTGTTAAGTGGAAGGTAGCTACTCATCATACCTCCATCAAACCCATGGTGCTACGTCTACACTGTGGTGCTATTTCAGGATACCAGAGGTAACTTAAGAACAAACCTACAGTCCCTATCTTGTACGTAACCCGGGGACTGCCTGTATTTCAAAATTGACTCGAAATGAGCTATGTAATTTGTATAGCTCAAATTGTGTAGCTTATTCTGAACTACGAGTGCACCTTGGGGATATACACACAACATTTAAAACCGACCCTATTCATTTCCACCATTCCTCTCTTTGAAATCACCACTTCAGTGAGAGGGTTTGAGTCCAGCGTGGACGTATAGTTCACATCAGAACAGTCTGATGGACAAAAGTAAAGGATAGGAAACAATATGAAAAAGCCTTTTCTCTCCAGATAAATGCCCTGTATTCCATAGAGCAGTCCTACTAATCTTAGTGCATCTGGGGATTGGAGGGCAATACTACAAACCTGTAATCGAGAGAGACAAATTTCTACTTCCTGACTACACACCTATAGAAAACGTTGTGTTTGGAGTGTACCTCATCCTAGTGAAGGTTTTTACCCAGGATATATGGCTTATCACTTTGATTTCATGTACTGAAGAATAAGTGGCACTCCCATGGTCTCCACGCCAATAAAACTATTTTTGCTGTGAAATTTTTTGCTTACCTGGATCAGGTCCAAGTGTGGCAGTCATCACTGAGCCCTGTCACGTGACAGGTGCATCGACTTGATTAACACTGAACCATGTCAGGTTACTGAGGCCAGGAAATGAAGCTCAGTCTTTTACAGTGCCTGTGCCACACCTTTATTGATCTGGTGTCCCAGTTTTCTTGCAAATGTGTCTATAATAAAAAAAATTGGAATGTAGAAAGGAATGAGTTTTGAGACAATTTTAATAGAGTTATGCCAGTTTAGAGAAGGTGGGGATCTTGTCAATAATTTATTAACTAAATTGACCTTAAATATAGGCTTTCCCATCATTTTCCATTTAGTCTGACTTTTTAGAAAGAGATGCATACATTGTGAACTGCTATATTTTCCACAACAAATAATTCATTTAATGTCTTATCACGGGAACTTAATTATAAAGAATAATGTTAAAAATGACAGCCTTTATGCAGTGAAATTATTTCCAGCTATTGCTACTAATCAATTCAATTTCATTGGTGAACTACGCCAAGATTTGCAAGTAGGATTCTTGAAATGGAGAGGCCAGTAGATTAACAATTATCCACTGACTTATTGTTATATTAATTTTTTTTCTTTCTGAATCTTTGATGGAACATATGTAGTGTGATCTTTTTAATGGTGTGCCGTTGTGCACCTTTGTAGTTTGGACTGCCCTGCTTTCTGGAGGGCAAGTCAATTGGAGAAGAATTACTTTTTTTACAGGAACATATTTAGAATGATTAGTGCATAATTGGTGGTTGAACAGGAGTCCAACTTTTCCTTGAAAATATGGCTTTAATTTTATTAGCCTCTTCCTGAAGCAGCTTTTTCAGAGTTATGCTTCAGGAGGGCTTGTGTGATTCCTCAAAGAATCTAAACATAGTCCCCCTTTTCCCTTTCCTTTCCATATCCTCTTCCAAAACTCTTTGATTATCTCTGAGACTTACCTGGAGTTATTTTGGAGTAATGTCCCTTATTCTGAAATAACTATGCGTGCGTCTGTACAGCAATAGCATTATTTCAAAATAATTTTGAAATAATGGGTGGTTTACTCTGAAATCTGTAAACCTCATTCTACGAGGAATAATGCGTATGCCAAGATAATTATTTCGAAATAGAGACTGTGTAGACAGGGCAGCTGAAGTTATTCCAGAATAAGGGGCTTCCAGCACTTCCAACTCTGTTCACACTCATCCAAACCCTATATTCCCCTCTCCCCCTGGAGCCCGTAAAGCTGTAGCCTCAGAAGAAAGAGCTCATGGCAAACAGGAGGCCCTGACATCCCTGAGCCACCTTGCAGTGCCACTGCCTTCCTTTCAAAAAATGAGTGACTATGTTGCTCCCATCCAGCCCTCCACTGCTCCCAGGGAGCAGTCAGACAGCTCCCAGGAGCCTGCCAGGGGCCGAAAGAGGCATACACCTTCCTGGTCTGGTGAGTAGATCCTGGACCTCATTGAGGTTTGGGGTGATGAGATCAACCTCCAGGATCTCTGCAGGAATGCAGACGTCTGTGGCCACATGGCCGAGAGCCTGGCCAATAAGGGGCATATCCGCACATAGAATCATGTGCACATGAAGATGAAAGAGCTTCTCCAGTCATCTACCAGGGCCAAGGAGGGAAGCTCCTGCTCGGGGGTGGAACCCAACACTCACCCTTATTTCAAAAATCTGGACCTCATCCTGGGAGGCGGGGCAGTCCCTTCGGCCCCTCCCCCTCAGGTTGTGGACATTGACACACACACACACACACACACACACTCAGCAGCCCCCCGCCCCAGGCATGCCTGCACTCTCAGGAAAGTACCCTCTCCTTGGGACATCTAGGCCCACTGACTGGCCTGTGCGCACATGGCCTTGCTCCAAGCACATTGCCTTTGACTGAGCCAAGAACTGTCACTCTCAGCTCACAGTTCTGAGGCAAGGCAAGGATTCAGGAATAGTGTCCTCTGGGATGACTGACGATTTCTCTTTATTCTCCATAGCCAGGCCAGCTGCAAGAGGTGGGGGGTGTTCATCAATGCCACCTGGGGCAGCCTTCTGAACCCGAGGGACCTGCAGGCGCCAGAGACCAATAAAACAGTTTAAATACTCTGTTCAACTCACTGTGTAGAAAGGTGGCAAAGAAGAGGCATTTTTTCTGAAAAGAAATGGGGAGGAGCAGCATTGTAATTTTTTCATCGGTATTCAAAATTATGGTCACTTGATGGTTTATAAATGCCTAGATGAGGAATATATTTCTTATAAGATATGACTCTGGCTATGTCTAGACTACAGGTTTCGTTCGGAAGCTTCTTCTGAAAGGGAGCATCCACACTGCAAAAGTGCATCAAAAAAGCAATCTGCTTTTTCAAAAGAGAGCATCCAGACTGAATGGACGCTGTCTTGCATTTAAGCTGTGATTGCTATGGACGGGATGGCCACCAGGGCACTTGTACTTTTCCCTCTTTCCTCTTCTTCTGAAAGAATTCCCTCTTCCCTGTCCACACATGCCATTTCAAGAATGAGGTATTTCACATAAAGGCTTCTTCCTTGTAGAATGAGGATTAACAATGGCAGAAAACCACCCTCTGTTCTTTCAATGTTTTTGCAGAAGAACGCAATTACAGTGTGGACGTTCCTCAAGTTTTGTCGGAAAAACGGCCATTTTTCCAAAAAAACTCTTTAGTGTAGACATACCCTCTGTGATGTACTGGAAAAAAGGATATTGTGATTAAATTAGATAAAATCAGACTAAATTAAGGTAGAAATTTTCAACAGTGAAGGTAACTAACCACTATAAAAAACAACCTTGATGTGGTGGATTATCCATCACTTGACATGTTTAAATCAAGTTTTGGCATCTTCCTAAAAGATTATACTGTAGCTCAAATTGATGTTATGATCCTGATGCAGGAATTACTAGATGAATTTCTATGTCTTGTGATTTTCAGGATGCCATACTAAATAATCACAATGATCTCTTCAGGACTGAAAATTCATCAAAATCTCTATATTTGATATTTTTGAACTATCTCTAGTCTTGATATCTCAATATGAGTTCCCTCATATATAAAATGGGAATAATATATATAGTATAGGACAACTGATTAATTTGGGAGGGTGGAAAGTTAATGTATCTTAAATGCCTTTTCACATTGGAAATTTTAACCTCAAAACTGGTAAAGTATATTGAATGCTGAATATAATATTTTCTATTAATTTACTATACAGAGAGATGTAGTTTTCTTTTCCAATAAGAAATTGAAGGCATGACAGTATTAAATTAAAATCTCTTCTAAGTCTCCATTCAAACATCCAACCCCAATTTTTTGGTGGTCTGAAAAAAAAAGTAATTTTCTTTCTCAATGCCTTTTAATTTGTATGTGCTTTTACATGTTTGCCTCCCCCCATATTGAAAAGCTGATATGCAAAATATCAAGAAAGAGCACAGTTTCGCAGTCAAGAGGTCTGCAGATACTTTGAATATCAGAGAAATATGCTATAATCTTTCAGGTGTGTATCTGAGTTGAGCCTAATTTCCAGTTATTTGGAATTTCACTTATCTAATCCATGCCTCCCAAATTTCCAGGACTATTGAACTCTTTTTGCATTTTCCTTTGCCAATTATTCTGATCTGGCAGTTAAGATTCTTGGGGTATGTCTACACTACAAAGTTAATTCGAACTAACAGACGTTAGTTCGAATTAACTTTGATAGGCGCTACACTAGCGCTCCGCTAGTTCAAACTTAATTCGAACTAGCGGAGCGCTTAATTCGAACTAGGTAAACCTTATTTTACGAGGACTAATGCCTAGTTTGAATTAAGTAGTTTGAATTAAGGGCTGTGTACCCACTTAATTTGAACTAGTGTGAGGCTAGCCCTTCCCAGCTTGCCCTGGTGGCCACTCTGGGCACCACCAGGGAAACTCTTCTGCCCCCATCCCGGGCCCGGAGCCCTTAAAGGGACACGGTCTGGCTACGGTGCCCGTGCCAGGTGCAAGCCTGCCAGCACCCACCCAGCAGACCCTGCACCTGGCACGGCACGAACCAGCCACCCACTGCCACCCAGCCCTCTGCCTCTTCCCGGGACCAGGTTGGTGGCTCCCAGGAGCCTGCCCGGGGCCGCAAGAGGTGGGCACCCACCTGGTCTAGTGCGGAGATCGTGGACCTCATCCATGACCTCCGCTCTAGGCACAGGAAAGTGGCCGTCTAGGGCAGGATAGGTGCCAGCCTGACCACCCAGAAGCAGGTTTGCATGAAAATCAAGGTGTTACAGTGGGACCCCCGACCCTGAGCCCTGAGCTTAGAATGGCCGTACTGGGTCAGACCAAAGGTCCATCTAGCCCAGTAGCCTGTCTGCCGACAGCGGCCAACACCAGCTACCTCGGAGCGGATGGACCGAAGACAATGACCAAGCCATTTGTCTCATGCCATCCATCTCCAGCCTTCCAAAACAGAGGCCAAGGACACCATTGCTATCCCCTGGCTAATACCACTCCATGGACCCAGCATCCATGAATTTATCTAACTTCTCTTTAAACTCTGTTATAGTTCTAGCCTTCACAGCCTCCTGCAGCAAGGAGTTCCACAGGTTTACTATTTGCTTTGTGAAGAAGAACTTTCTGTTATTAGTTTGAAGCCTGCTACCCATTCATTTCATTTGGTGTCCTCTAGTCCTTACATTATGGGAACTAATGAAGAACTTTTCTTTATGCACCCTCTCCACACCACTCATGATTTTATAGACCTCTATCATAACCCCCCTCAGTCTCCTCTTTTCTAAGCTGAGAAGTTCCAGTCTCTTTAGCCTCTCTTCATATGGGACCTGTTCCAAACCCTTGATCATTTTAGTTGCCCTCCCCTCTCCCACCCTCTGTCTTCCCCTCTCCCACCTCCTTTTCCCAGTCTCCCCAAGTTTTGTTCAATAAATAGTATTTCTATTTTTGAACACACATGTCCTTTATTTTGTACATCAGGAAAGAGGGCTAGGGAGGGGTAAGTGGAAGGAGGTGAGGGAGGAATGGGGTATGAGCCCCCAATGGGGAGGACTGGGGTGGCTCTGTGGGCTCCTCGGTATGGAAGCTCTCCTGTAGCTCCCCGATTGACCCCCCCCCGGATGGCAGCCTGCGGCAAGTGCAGCCGGGCTGATGGCCAAGTGCTGTGATGTGCCGAGTGTGGGCACTCAGGGCACTCCAAGCCAGGACTGCTTTGCTGTCCCTCATCAAGTTAGATAAGCGAGTGGGGAACCCCTGAGACCTGTCTGTCCGGGGTGGGGGTCGGGTCCCTTTAATCACAGCCCTCGGCTAGCCTGAGACAGCAGATCCACGCTCTAAGTCCTAATCTGATGCCCTGCCGGCACTGCTTCCGGCCATCCTTAACCTCGGTTCAGGGTCCACTCATTGTGGACATGCTAGGTCGAATTAGCAAAATGCTAATTTGAACTAGTGTTTAGGTCTAGATGAACTAGTTCGAATTAGCTTAGTTCAAATTAACTAATTCGAATAAGTTAGTTCGAATTAGTGCTGTAGTGTAGACATACCCTTGCTGTGGGAGGTGACTTCATACACTAGGAGATATGCAGATGATCACTATTTCAGATAATATTGAACCCCATATTTTTGCCTTGATTTATGCGTATGTTCTTGGTTCAAGATGCATTCTTCCAGACCAACTTTCTTTGATCCCTTTCCTTGAATTTAGACAGAATAAATAAATAATACAAACTGGAACTGATATAATCCATGGAACGATACATTGTATTGAAAGACCAGGGTCATAACAATTTATCTGAACATTATTGACAGATAATTATTTTCTAAAAAGTTTATTATTATTTTCTAAAAATGTATTAATAAATTACAACTTGGTTATTGGACTCTTTGTTAGTCATGCTTAATGTCAACAAAAATTAGGCTCAAAAGAAAGTAAATTATTATTATTATCTGTTGCCATGTTTGTTGCAATTTGTGCCATGGACTTGTATCACTGAAATGAAAATATGAGAACTGATTTGTGTGCATTATGAACTAGCTAGGTTCCATTTGGGGAAAAAAAAGCTATGTCTTGATAAAGACAATTTGGTTGCATGAGAAAACCACAAGTCGTACACCACTAATTTTACTGCTATACGTGTAATCACTAATTTATATAGGTTAAATTAATTTTAGATGGAATTCCATTGGCTTTCTTCTTCTTCCACAGGAAAGCTTAAAACAGATCTTTTCATTCAGACTTTTTTTTTCTATTGACAGCCATACTCTGACGTGAAGAATCAGATCGCACATATGTACAATGTAAGTTCTTATTTTTCATTGTGATGGTCCTGATTCTTTAGTGCATCACACCTAATTTATATCAGTGTAATACCACTGAAATTTACACTGAATCCTTCCAAACTGGACTTTTGTTTCAGCAGCTTTCAGTTTAGTGAGGCAAAGAATGCAGTTTCAATCTATTTAAAAGCAAACGTTTCTTAAGAAAATGCATATGAGGAAGTGTGTCAGCTATTTTCTTTGTCCCTACTGTCATCTGCCTGCTTATTTTAATTTCCTTTATCTATAAGTAAAGAGTAGCTTATGAAGAATGATATCTACTGTAGTCCTAGTAACTTATGAGATTTCATTACAAATCCCAGGTCCTTAGGCTGACAATCACTCCTGAGTCTATACTGATTTCCATTGAGGATGGCAGAGCCTTTTGATGTTATAAACTCTCTATGGTTGAGAGGGAAGCTGTAATAGTGGAAAAGCTGCTACAAACTCTCCGGCAACAGGTGAATGGATGCAGCAGCTTTCCCTTAAACTGAATCTGATTGTGAACTGGCGATGGTAATTTTGATCTCTCAGATTAGATTCTGCTTAGAATTTGCACCTCCTTAGATTCTGGGTTTTTATGAGTTTGTTTTCTAAGTTCAAGCTCACTCCTATGCAATGACAGTATTTTTATTTAGAGTGCCATTTTTCTTTCTTCTAACTAACAAGGACCCATAGTGAAAGCAACAATTTGTATTTTTATTGGTAACCACTTATGTAGTAAGACACTAAGTATGCTGAAACTGCTATAAAACAAAAATATAACTCTGGTAATATTTTTCTCCTGATGTGGCATAATATATTGTCACATATATTACATCTCTTTGTTATAAGCTACAGTACATACAGTAATTAGGCATATGATTATAATTAGGCTTTGAAATGTGCAAGTCCATAATCAATTACCATAACACGGACGAGTCCATAAACAGTGATACTTGATGTGCAATAATGGTCTGCAGAAAGTCGCTTATCAAAACTGATTTTAAAACCATGGACTGTCTTTTCTTCAAGACAGTGCATTCACAAAGTATGGATTAAGCTCTTTTTCACTTGAAGCACATGTGCTTGTGTGGCTACCACCAGTCCCAGAGGCACCGCATGTTCATTTGACCTATTTTGGGTGCTATTTTGAAAACTACATTGGTCTTTTATTAAATGAGAGCTACATACACAACCAAAGCTTTTAAAAGCTTAGCATGTGGTAAAAATCATAGATTATGAAAGATTCGACCAGGACATTTGTTCCATTTGTTATATGGAAAACAGGTATAGATTTTGTGTCTTTTTTCAAGAGGGAGAGAAAAAACATAGGTATGAAGTCTGAAGGAATGTATCCCAAACTTCTCTCCTTGCTCTTTTTCATTATTGTGGACATTCTGAACTGTGTGCCTAGAAAACTACTTCTGAGAGTGCCTAATTCATAATACAGTTCATGATAATTCAATACAACTCAATAGACATTTCAATCCTATTTATCTTTTATCAGTTTCCCGCATTATATTTTTTAGAAGTTAAACTCATACAAAATTAGCATAAGTAAAGAATTAAGATTGAATACATTGGATTGGGAAAATGAGAGATTCATTTGCCTAATATGAAATGAGAGAATCATTTCTACAAGATAGCAAATATTTTCAATATACAAGAGGAAATTATTCAGCGTAAGGATATTATTTCTTCCATAAAATTTTGAGTCATAGAATCTACATCTGACCTACCAGAACCATTCACTGTTATGAGATTAAAAAATTGTGTTCACTGTGAATATTGGAACTCATCTTTTGCTAGTCACATGAAATAGAAAGCCAATCTATGACCAAAATTTGTATTTTTTGGTCTATTTCTTTGCATTCTGACTTGGATCTATATTAAAATAAACAGAAGACGACAAAAGGAAGGACAAACAGTGTCAGATGGTCCTAGAAGAAGGATAATTCCTCTGTATTCTGCTGTTGTATCTCTGGAGGCTACAGACTATTAAACTACACTGATTATACCTGGTACCCCAATGCATTATTCATGCACTTGGCACCACAACATCTTCAAACAGCCTGTCATTTCCCATTACTTTCCATCAAAGAAACCATATGCTGTTCTCACAGTATATTGATACTAGGCATATACAAAGCAGACAGACAGGAACACAGAAGCATTATCTGTTTTCAGATGAGTTTTTCAACTAGTTATTATTAAACACTGATTTAATGGTCTGCTTGATTATTCAGTGCTTAAATTATGAAACGTCAATCCAGAGAATGACAGATGACTGCTTCTTTTATAGTGAAAATGATGCCATTCTCATAAACAGCTTTCCAGGCAGTGGAATTATGCTGACAAGATATTTAATCAAGGAGGTTATATGATAGATTTTGCTTTTAAACTTTTTTTCTCTGAGCTTCTTCCATGTATAGTGTAAACCACTGAGAATTAGGACTTGCTTTTTTGTATATCAGCTTTGCAAAATTCCACCTGGCCCCTCACAGAGCATGAATAATTGTCTTTGACCAGAAAATAGAATACTGAATGCTTTCATGACCATCTTCATGATAGCATTTTGTACATTGGCTGGCAAAATCCATGGTAGTTCTGTAAGACTAATTAGGCACAATATCAGATTTAGAAGCAAACTAGAAAAAAGAAAAATAGGTATGACATGTTTAATGCCACAGATGATCAGTCCAGGAATTACTAAATGGAGGTACGATTTGATAATTGCACCATCATTTTTTCTCTTTCTTCCTACACATGATCTTTACTATATCATTTATTAGTAAAGCTTTGCAACCTGTCAAAAATATTCTGATCAAACACAGATTTAATTTATTCAAGTACACTTATGCACCATCATTCATAAACATCATACAATAAGCTCTTGGACTGCATTGGAGACAAATTTTTATTTCAGAAGGTTGAAAAAGCTATCAGGGATAAAGTTATTCTAGATTTCATCCTAACAAATAGGGAGGAACTGGTTGAGAATTTGAAAGTGGAAGGCAGCTTGGATGAAAGTGATCATGAAATCATAGAGTTCACAATTCTAAGGAAGGATAGAAGGGAGAACAGCAAAATAGAGACAATGTATTTCAGGAAGGCGGATTTTGGTAAGCTCAGAGAGCTGATAGGTGAGGTCCTAAGGGAATCAAGACTGAGCAGTAAAACAACTGAGGAGAGTTGGCAGTTTTTCAAAGGGACATTGTTAAGGGCCAAAAAGCAAGCTATTCTGCTGCATCGGAAAGATAGAAAATATGGCAAAAGACCGCCTTGGTTTAACCACAAGATCTTGCATAATCTAGAAATAAAAAAGGAGTCCTATAAAAATGGAAAGTAGGACAAATTACAAAGGATGAGTATAGGCAAACAAGAGAAGTCTGAAGGAATGACTAACATAGTGAATGCTAGTGGGAAGGGGGTAGGTTTAGAAGATAAAATAAAAAAAGAACAAGTTAAAAATCACCTAGAAAAGTTAGATGCCTGCAAGTCACCAGGGCCTGATGAAATGCATCCTAGAATACTCAAGGAGCTGATAGAGGAGGTATCTGAGCCTCTAGCTATTATCTTTGGAAAATCATGGGAGACAGGAGAGATTCCAGAAGACTGGAAAAGGGCAAATATAGTGCCCATTTATCAAAAGGGAAATAAGAACAACCCAGGAAACTACAGACCAGTTAGTTTAACTTCTGTGCCAGGGAAGATAATGGAGCGAGTAATTAAGGAAATCATCTGTAAACACTTTGAAGGTGGCAAGGTGATAGGGAACAGCCAGCATGGATTTGTAAAAAATAAATCATGTAAACCAATCTGATAGCTTTCTTTGATAGGATAACGAGTCTTGTGGATAAGGGAGAAGTGGTGGATGTGCTATACCTAGACTTTAGTAAGGTGTTTGAGACAGTCTCACATGATATTCTTATCAATAAACTAGGCAAATACAACTTAGATGGGGCTAATATAAGGTGGGTGCATAACTGGATGGATAACTGTACTCAGTGAGTAGTTATTAATGGTTCACAATCCTGCTGGAAAGGTATAACAAGTGGGGCTCCACAGGGGTCTGTTTTGGGACCGGTTCTGTTCAATATCTTCATCAATTATTTAGATATTGGCATAGGAAGTATGCTTATTAAGTTTGCAGATGATACCAAGCTGGGAGGGTTTTCAACTACTCTGGAGGATAGGGTCATAATTCAAAATGATCTGAACAAATTGGAGAAATGGTCTGAGGTAAACAGGATGAAGTTTAATAAAGACAAATGTAATGTTCTCCATTTAGGATGGAACAATCAGTTTCACACATACAGACTGGGAAGCGACTGTCTAGGAAGGAGTATAGCAGAAAAGGATCTAGGGGACCACAAGTTAAATATGAGTCAGCAGTGTGATGCTGTTGCAAAAAAGGAAACATGATTCTGGGATGCATTAATGGGTGTGTTGTGAGCAAGACACGAGAAGTCATTCTTCCGCTCTACTCTGCGCTGGTTAGGCCTCAGTTGGAGAATTGTGTCTAGTTCTGGGCACCGCATTTCAAGAAAGATGTGGAGAAATTGGAGAGGGTCCAGAGAAGAGCTACAAGAATGATTAAAGGTCTAGAGAACATGACCTATGAAGGAAGGTTGAAAGAATTGGGTTTGTTTAGTTTAGAAAGAGAAGACTGAGGGGGGACATGATAGCCATTTTTAGGTATCTAAAAGGGCGTCATAAGGAGGAGGGAGAAAACTTGTTCATCTTAGCCTGTGAGGATAGAACAAGAAGCAATGGGCTTAAACTGCAGCAAGGGAGGATTAGGTTAGACATTAGGAAAAAGTTCCTAACTGTCAAGGAAGTCAAACACTAAAATAAATTCCCCAGGAAAGTTGTGGAATCCCCATTTCTGGAGATATTTAAGAATAGGTTAGATAAATGTCTATCAGGGATGGTCTAGACAGTATTTGGTCCTGCCATGGGGGTAGGGGACTGGACTCAATGACCTCTCGAGGTCCCTTCCAGTCCTAGTATTCTATGATTCTATGATACTCGTGAAGATGTTCAGTAGCATTTATTCATGTATTCATTATCACCATATCTTTCACATTAAGGTTTTTTTTGAGTGAAGACTTCAAATTATTATTGTTATTATTTTTATTATTTTCTCAGGAGTCTGAACCTTGAGTGGATCTTGACAAAAAATAATTGACTAATCCTGTTGTAGAGGAACTTGCCTATATTGTGTTCTGCAGACTCAATTTACACACAAAAATAGCTCATAATATATTGGAACACATGTCAAAAGATGGACTTTGTACGTACATTTGTAACTGTGCAGGTACAATCATGTGCATGTAAAATTTATGTAGCAGACAAATATTCGTGATTTTTGTACATCATTTAATTGAGAGTGCAAAAGAGCTGCAAGAGAGTCTAATGCTTATATTTTAAAATCACTTATACACGAACATAAGGTAGATGCACTTTTGAACTCTGATCAGATATTTCACAGCCAGCATGTCTATCTGAAGAGATCAGTTGCTATGGGAAGAGCATGATAAGAGGAAAAAATGTTATTCAGCAATTATGTGATTTGTATGGCTATCCCAAACCAGAGCTACTTTTGACTACATTTTCTTCTCTCTTGCAACAACACTGAAGCGGGAAATAACTTTTTAGTTTCCTTTGGTATCTTTTTTTTAAAAATATATCTTTGGCAGATAACAAACAGCTCATTTTAAATAGAGAAAAAGAGAGACAGTGAATAACGGAAATGCCTATTTTATTGGAAACAGACAAACACTGAAGACATTTAAGAGAAGGTTGGATAGATATCTCTCAGGGATGATCTAGATGGTGCTTGGTCCTGCCATGGGGGCAGGGGACTGGACTCAAGGTGCCTTCTAGTTCTAGGATTCTAGGATTCTAAATGTGTCCACACCTTGCCAACAACCAAAGAAAATAATTCACCAAAATTTTCATAAATAACTTCTAGGCTACGTCTAGACAGTGGGGTTATTTCAGGATACCAGAAGTATCCTAAAATAGCAATTCTGAATATTTAAACAAGACCATTATTTCAAAATGTATTTTGAAATACCACATGTGCTATTCTTGCATCCCTGTAACCCTCGTTTCATGAGGGTTAAGGGACTTTCTTAAATAGCGCTTTATTTTGAAATTACTTCAATATAAACTACACAATTTGCATAGTGCAAGTTGTATAGTTTATTTTGAGATAAGGATGCTGTGTAGATCCACCCCTACATACTACTGGGCTGCACATGTTACTTTCTGTTCTTTTTTTGTTGTTGTTTTGTGCTTTGTTTTTTATTAATAAAATCATATCAGAAAGGGATGATGAATTGAATGCAATTTGGAACAGGAATCCTGCATTTTTTCCCCATCAGTATGCTTCAGCTCCCATGCAAGATGCATTTCTGTAAAACAAGAGCACTAAGGAGGGTAGACTACTGAAAACATCTAACCAGAGAAAGACTTTTGGAATTTCCCTAAAGCATTACTACTTTAAAAAGAAAACAAGAGTTCCTTAATGTGCACATACTGAAGCCCATTCACTCTCTGAATTTTTAGAAGAGCTTCCCCTCCTCCCCCCCTCCCCAATCTTATGTACCAGAGTAGAAGTTTCCGAATAGAGATACAGGGAGTGTTTTTCAGATCTTTGACATGTGGTGAATTGACTGATTACTTGATGTTGATTCTTCTTGTTTATAGTTTCTGAAAATTATTTTTAAAAAGAACAATTAAAACTATATCAGACTTTTTTCTCTTGCTGTACTTTGAAATCCAGTGCTGGAGCTGTTACATGAATGTTATTCAGATACCAGTGGAATGAAATGTGGTCTATGCAACCATTAATGGGAAAGAGGGCTCACAAGACAGTCCTCTATTTAGGTGTTAGTCCATATTGTGAATGTGAGAGTGCTGTGTACTTTTCAACCTGTATTATGTCTTGAATTTATATCTATATTATTCACTATTTCTGAAGTGACATGAGAATAGCTGTGGATAATATAGCATGGAACAGTTAATACATTTATAGAGACAGGAGTTTAGGTTGTTTAAATATGAATTATGTAAACTAACCAGATGCTTTATTTTTGTTCCAGTTTTATTCGCAATGGGTATTACCTACAATTTGTAGGTGTAAGGTAATGTAATGTAATGTAATAACTTGATTTTATGCCAGAATAAATCACCGTGTTTATTTCTTGCTTTCAAAGTTCACAGAACTAAACTTAGATAAGTTATATTATAGCATGATTTTTTCAACATTTTATTGAGCTTATTAAAACAAGCTTCTATCACTTGCTAAATGCTCTTAATCCTTAATCAAATTACAGGCATACACATACACTATGAAAAATTCCCATAAAACAAATATCTCAACATTTGCTACCTACAGTTTAGCATCTGGAATACTAACTGTTCTTCAGTTTAGAGCTCAGAAAAATATTTGTAGGGGATAAATTATTCAATTTATTCAATCTGGTTTTCATGTTTCAAATTACTCCTGGATAAACTTTGATTTTTACAACTTTGTACTTCTAAATACATTGATGAATGCCTAGCAAACATATTTTAACCTATTTCAGAAACTATTCACTGTTTTATCAGCTAGTGACTATTCATGGTGTGTGATTTGTCTTCTAAATAACATGATAATGTTATTGCCCAGGTTTGAGATGACTGAACATTTTACAAGTGGAGGGAAATCAAAGAAATTTAAAGATACTTGTGTGAATGCTTCCAGTGTGAATCTTCACATGAACATACATTAGCACAAGTATTTAGGAGATGTTTGTTTTCCATTAACACCTTTGTTGGGGAAAGATAAATATGACATATATACATCCAAATGTTTAATGGAACATGGCTAAAAAAAATTTCAAAGCAAAGTCTTATGTGCTTTATTTGGGTGATTAGGATTACTTTCTTCTTTTACTTGTGATATTTTCTTATTTTTGTTTTTTGGACTGTATTAACTGTTTCTTGCTTATAATGTTCCATTGATCAGCCTGACAAATCCGAGCAAAAATAAGCCTCATAATGAACTTTAATAAATAATTTTCTTACTGTGAATATATTCCAGGTACAGGTTCAACACAATGCATACTTTTAATACTGTTGTTACTATTTAGGAAATAATGAGACACTCACCCAATATTTTACTGTACTCTAATTATTTTGTCCATTCTGTGTTATACAACCAATATTGAGAAAAATTTACTGTTTTCATTTTCCCTCCATGCCAGTACCACATACACTGTGTTTAATGCAAAATAAACATCAGTAGCTATAAGAATGACATACTAAAAATGAGCTTTTTTGTATGTGGTAAGGAATGTGGCAGACAACTCAAGGTGCTAAAGTAGTTATCTTCTCTTCCCTCATACCAACATTAGCATTTTTAATTAGTATGTCTAATATCCTATCTCCAAGGCTGTTGTATGCAAGTTCCTTTACTCCTGTGCAGACTTCTATAATACATGTGCATATTGAATATGCCCACTTTTCCTGATACTTACTCTGGTACAAATCAGGACTGCTATAATACAACAGAATGGAAGAAAGGCTCCAAAGACTGGAGGGAAAAGTGAAAGACTGCACAAACCACAACTTGCAGGTTTAACTAAGTAAAGAATCAGGCCCCAAATGTGCACGTGAAGAGCAGACACACAAATCTTACCTGTGGCCACACACTAATTTTTCATGTGTGTAAATGCCATTACTTTCAATGGACAATTACACTAATAACCACTCTGCACATTTCAGTGTGTGTGGAGGATGAGGGAGGGGATGAGTTGATTGGTCTGGCCAAATAAATGCAGGGGTGTGCGGGAGAGATGAGAACTGCTGCAAAAGGGACAGAGCTGCTGACTCATCACATGGGAATGAAGGGTTTGAAATGGAGCACCACAGTTCTGGGAGCCTTCCTTTTACACCAATGTTTCTCAAAGTGGTCCACAAAGCCACTTTGAGAAAGCTGCTACCAGGCCGCTTTGGTTTGTTTATTCATTGGCTCCACAGCCACAGAGAGCTTAGGCTCCCATTGGCTGCAAATGGCAAACCACAGAGCCAGTAAGTAAACAAACAGGAGCAGGCCTGTAGCAGCTTTCTCAGAGTAGGTCCACACATCACTTTGAGAAACACAGACCAAGGGTGAAGTAGGACCCACCTTCCCTCTCTTTTAGGTGGCAAAATACCAGTTTGGTCAACACCTGCTGTGGGGATTCTGCTTCCTGCTCTTTTTAGAGAGGACTGGTAAGAAATTTCTCCCTTACCACCTTATTGGTTTGAGTGCAGTTGGGGTTTTGTTCACTGCAGGAGGTTTCATAAAGAGTGTTGTTCTTGCACATCATGATGTGCGGTAGGCCATATGTCGCAACTCATTATTTAAATGTAAGTGTGATGTCCACTGCAGGTACTCCATATGAATGGCATACAGTGTCTGGATAAATGGCTTGGAAAAGGACTTAAAAAGAAGTGTTCATTAAAGGAATGAACAGAGGGACTCCTATAATACTTACGGCAGGGAGCCAACCCTCCCCCTCCTAGGCTTATAGCCCGCCTGAACCCTATAAGGTGGGAATAGATGCTAAAGTCCCAGCAATTGATTTGTTGTAAGGACAGGGGTGTAAAAACAGAAAGAGCTGGTAAAAAGCCTCCCACATATTTATGGAAGAAACATGGGAGATATTTCCACTGTGCATGACAGACATCTCATAATAAAGTTGCATCCTGATTAAACTCCTGTCAAATGTCTCATGTCCTTATTTTGGAATAGCAAGATAATGTAAGCGCACAGAAAATCAGGCCAAAGGTTTAAAACATTAGTTCTAAATGATACATTCTATGCCCCAGTTGAAATTAATAAAATAATTATGAAAAATAATTTGCAATAAACAGAGCAAAATATTTAATATACAAAAACATCTGGGAAAAACATGAAAGTGTGAAACTTTTCAAACTTCAGTTACAGTCATTTGGGGAGTAGAATGTGGCAAATTTGCAGACATGGCAGTTGATTACAGTCATTTCAAGAATTACCTCATCATTTTGCAAAATAATTACAGTAGTTTAGGTTATTTTTATATCATTTAGTGAAGTTCTTATGGAACTGTATCATCAATTATTTGAAAAAAATAGTCAGCTATTTTTTTTCTAAATAAATAAAGAGTTTACTTTTTTTTCCTAAATAAATAAAGAATTTGTAGAAGGATGATATCAATCGGGTGTTAAGGTAGGACAAAAACATCTATATTCAAATCTAATTCATAAGATTAGATGATGAGTTCCATGATTTTTCACTTTGTTCAGCCCAATATTTGTGAAGCCTGCTAAGAACAATATGGTTGCTGAATCTCATTGAAGAATGAAATCTTTTTAATTATACATTATGCACCGCTCTCCAGTCTCTGGTCTTTCTTGTTTACCCGTTTACAGCTGAGATTTTCTAAACACGAGGTGAACGGTTTGTTGTGTTACATATTAACAAGTCTTTTGGTAATTTGCCATAAAAGTGAAAAAGAACACAGGATAAATGTTAGATCTTAACTTGGGAGAGGTAGACAAAGGGACATTAGAAGGTGGAACTTTTTAAGGGTGCTCTGCATCTCTGCCCTGGAATGATTGTAAAAGCTATAATAAATCAGGGTATGTCTACACTACCGCGCTAGTTTGAACTAGCGGGGTAATGTAGGCATACTGCACTTGCAAATGAAGCCCGGGATTTGAATTTCCCGGGCTTCATTTGCATAAACTGGGCGCCGCCATTTTTAAATCCCTGCTCGTTCGAACCCCGTGCCGCGTGGCTATGCACGGCACGAACTAGGTAGTTCGGACTAGGTTTCCTAGTCCGAACTACCGTTACTCCTCATTCCACGAGGAGTAACGGTAGTTTGGACTAGGAAGCCTAGTCCGAACTACCTAGTTCGTGCCACGTGTAGCCACGCGGCACGGGGTTCGAACAAGCAGGAATTTAAAAATGGCGGCGCCCAGTTTATGCAAATGAAGCCCGGGAAATTCAAATCCCGGGCTTCATTTGCAAGTGCGGTATGCCTACATTACCCTCCTAGTTCGAACTAGGACGGTAGTGTAGACATACCCTCAGATCATCCTCCCTCTGACTTCAGTTCTGGGTGAAAGATGTGGATACATAGTAAGTCATCTTGTCAAGGCCCTGTAGGACCCCTTCTGTGACTGCTTGTGCAAGGAAAGATCTTGGTGACATAGGATGGAACGAGCTATTTTTAGTTATTTTGGGTGCTAGAGAGTCACAGAGAACTACAGGGTATGGGACATGGTCTAAATAAATGGTGCATTTTGCTCTCTCAGAATGAAAATTAAGGGTAACAGTGAAATAATCTTTTTTTTTCTTAGATTTAACCCATTCTATTTTCTTTCTGGAATTCTCAAGCCACATTTACTTTTTCCTTGGCAACCGTTTATATAAATACCATGGGATAAATAAGCAGTTTTCTGCCAAAATAACTCTTCATTTTCACTTGAAAAACTACATCTAGAAATAGATGTCCCTGTCTCTCCCATCCCACTGGCAAAACCTAAAATATTAGCCAACTTGGCCTTACTAGTAAAAGTCTTCTTTCTAGTTCCAATACATAACCATTTCATATGAATTACTGTACTACAACACATTAGCATTGCTGTGGTTATGATTGTGCCAGCACTTCCATTATAACTCACTTGTACAAGACTTTATTACTTGGAATTCACATTCTTTTTCAACCCAGTAATGACATTTCTCTCAAATTTTACAAAAGTGTTGGAATTATGAGTGTCAAGACTCAAATTAATTGCTTACAAATGTGTGAAAATTAAATAAAAAATGTGTGACTGATGATTTGTCTATAATACCTTTTTTAAGGTAAAATGCATGTTATAACTACACAATTAGTTAGACAGCTATAAAATTGGATTTTTCTGTCATGTTAGATATTATAAAATTAAAAATGACTAATGAAATATTATGCTTTATGTGAGATTTTAAGAGTACATAAGTAAGATAATTCCCATTAACTGTAATTCAATCCAATATTCATATGTAGCATTTCCATTTCTGTGTACGGCATTAACTTTAATACCTTTTATCAATTGTTCTATGACTGAGACAGTAAAGCTGTGGGAATAAAACATGAATTGTCTGATTTTTTCACATTAAAACATTTTTCCTTCTTTTAGTTTCTTTTGAAAACTAAAAAGGGAAAGAATTATAACCAAAGTCACATTAAAATGAGCATTGACTGATTATGGAATCTCATTCAAACAAATGCATGAAGGACAGAAACCCTAAGGGTGTGTCTAGACTACATGCCTCCTTCGACGGAGGCATGTAGATTAGCCAGATCGGAAGAGGGAAATGAAGCCGCGATTAAAATAATCGAGGCTTCATTTAAATTTAAATGGCTGCCCCGATCTGCTGATCAGCTGTTTGTCGGCAGATCGGGGGAGTCTGGACGCGATGCCCCGACAAAGAAGCCTTTCTTCATCGGCACAGGTAAACCTGGTTTCACGAGGCTTACCTGTGCCGATGAAGAAAGGCTTCTTTGTCGGCACGTTGCGTCCAGACTGCCCCGATCTGCCGACAAACAGCTGATCGGCAGATCGGGGCAGCCATTTAAATTTAAATGAAGCCGCGATTATTTTAATAGCGGCTTCATTTCCCTCTTCCGATCTGGCTAATCTACATGCCTCCGTCGAAGAGGCATGTAGTCTAGACACATGAGGGAGGGGGACATCCCATATCACTGTCATTTCAAGTGGTCAAGGTCACAGTATGTGGATGTAGGGGCAGAGCCATAAGATATCCCTGGATATAGAGCCACAGGTTGCAGAAGTTTAGACCTGCTCAGGAGAAAGTTCTGACATAGAGCTTTGAAAAGATGAGCCTGCCAGGTTGAATGGTACCAGGATCTTCACATTAAAAAAGCATATTCCTCCCCCCCCCCCCCCCCCAAAGCTCCTCTATGCACAACAGAGATGTTTTAAAATCTACAGCAAAAAATGAAAAATAGTCCTGTGTATCATTAGTAGGTGGCTTTCACGCTCTATGATCTTGTGCCACATACAAATCCACTCAGGAAACACCTCTTTCTTTGTCCATGATACTTTCTAAATATGCCAGTGTTTTATAAATAGACACATAAAAAGAGAGATGCAGGTCTACTGACAGCATAGGCACCTCCAATTACCTTTAGCTAGTGCAGTGTTCATGGACAGCTTTTTGCCCCCTTCTATCTATTATCCCTTTTTGAACTTTGTGTAATTTAGACTTTGAAGTCTCTACTCTTTCCATAATATTATGCCTACCTACAGAAAGTGAACTAATAACTATTAAGGAATTAATATACTCTGTAGTATTTTATAAAACAGCTGTTCTGAGATTGTTAAGTTACTACTAAGAATACTGTATGTAGACATATTAAAATAGCATGTGCTTATCATAATAGAAAATAGGAAATTAAATACTACCTTTACTGGAAACCTACAAGCACTGATATAGCAGTTAAGATTTAAAAAAAAAAAAAAAAAAAAAGTAGCCAAGCTGAAGAATTGAGAAAGCTGCTGGGTTTTATACCTTGTTGGGCCTAATTGAGACTGGAGTAATAGAAGGTCTTAGTTCACCTGTGGGCTTATTTAAGGATTTCCTTGCTGTTATAAAAGCCTCACTTTGGGATCATAGGAAGGATTAGAGTATTCAAAAAGAGAATGATGCTTGAATGAGTGTGTGAGTAAGCAAGAATGAGTCACTTGTATGATTAAAAAGTAAAGATATATTTTCTAGAATATTCTTTCTCTTTTGTGTTTTTTCTAGAGAGCTGTTCTCTATATTATCCCTTATGATGTTTTATCTAGACAAGTTAGCTTTATAGGTGCTATTATCTGTAAAAAGGCTGACTTGGATCTTACTAGACTTTTTCCTCAAATTTACTGAGAATATATATATTGAAAATCTTTAGCCTAAAGAGTGCTGTGCATAAGGTAGCTGTATGTATGTGTGTGTGTAAATAAATCCTGCAAGATCTTTAAATTAAGGGTTTGCATCCTACTTCTACAGGTCTTACTCTCATAAGAGAAGTTCTTTTAAATCAATTACATGAGAAGTAATTTCTCAACCTCAATTATACTATTGATGAAACACTAGAATATCTCTCTTCTAAATTTACTTGGTTATTAGGCAAGTCCCTATTTAAAGCAAAATTTAAATAATATGTTTAGCTTCATTTCCTTAACTTTTTTCTCATAAACAATGATTTACAGTAAGGTGAAAATAGAAGCTACACTTTTTGGGGCTAGGGTTGAGGGGGTGGTTTATTATTTGTGTTACTGTAACACTTAAAAGACCTAAGTCATGGACTAGGTAGGATCTTAGTTTGTTAGAGACACAGAACAGATAGTCCAAGAAGCTTACAATTGTTACCTAAAAGGCAAAGTTTTATGCTGAATGAAAGGGCTGAACTATGAAGTCCCAAACATTAAAATTGTTCTTTGTTATGGCTTTGTGAGCTGGAATTAGAGAAAGAAACTTCTGCTGCTGGGAGGAATGTCTTGAGGTACTAATAGCACCACTGTTCAAAGCACTGTTTTAATCCTCTTGTGCAGTACTCTGTCCCCATAAATGTTATTCTGTTGTCATGGGCTGCTCAACAGGGAAGGGATCCATATTAATGCCCCACTCCCCATTTCAGACATGTGAATTCTGGAGCCTGATGTACGTATTACTTCCTTTTGATGCCCCTGGGGCCTGATTTTCAGAGAAGGCAAGCACTCACACAAACACTGAAATCACAGTAAAATGCTTCTGAAAATAAAAGCCCTGGAGTTCTAGCAACCAAATCATGGTTGCTTACTATGCTGGATAACAGGAGAAGGGGACTCACTGGGCTATCCATGTTTTAGCACACCCAGACCTAGAAGCTATAACTTCACTCTAAAGATGAGTGATGTTCAGGCAGCTGGTAATTTCTTCCTCCTGTGATAGTGGTAGGGCTGTAAAGCTGCATGAATGGAAGCAAGTAGTTATCTTAGTTAGATTAGGAAAGAATCAATCAGTTCACAAAAGAACCAGAAACATAGCCGCAGCATCAGTATTTATGTCTAAATTAAATGGCAGCATAAAACTCAGATCTATCCAGTTGATATCACAGCAGGAAAATGACTTCCAATTATACCTTAAAGAAGCACCTGTCTATGACAAGGGTTTTAATTCAAAGGCTCCTCCCAAATAATCAGTAATTTCTTTTAAAAAAGATTCTGTACTTAAGTCTTTTAATACCAAAGACCACACTGGTACCTTTGACAAAACGACAGTATAAAGACTCTCTCCATGGCAGTAAAACATCAGAAGAATTTTTTTATATTGTATAGCAGCAGTATTGTGTATTGGTTAGTGTTATTGTCTTTTTACAGTGTTCTTTTCAGCTCTGTGGGCCTCCTTTCACTCATGAAAACATCTTGGACTTCAATAAGCACACAATTCCATTAATACAGAGAGCACACAATATAACGTGTGCAGGGGACAGACTGATTTAATTTTACCTTATTGTTCAGTGTCAGAATCTCCTTTGCTAAACAATCTGGGTTTCATGTTCTTTATCATTGATTTCGTATTTAGTGCTGTAGCATTAGATAAAAGAAGGTGCTCAAAACTGTAATACACTCTTTAGGATGTGGACTGTTTTAATTTGAAAGCAACCTTGTAGTGGGAATTGCTTTTTATAATACTTTGTACACAAGGGCCGTTTGGCATCAGACCAGTGGTCTGTGTGCTGTAAAGTATTTGTCTCTAGAATGGTGAGGAGATACCAGACTACAGATGTGCAACAGAGATCTCAAACTCGGACAATATTTGTACATGGAACATACATGGTCACTCCTGCCCAGATGGCATATACCTGCAGCTCTGTTCTACAGTGTACAGACATGGAATCCTGTATCCGTACAGATTTCTGCCAAACTCAATGGGTTTCAACAAAAGCACAGAAAGGGAGCTCATGTCTGCATAATGGTGGAAAAAAGGTTAGACTGGGAGTGTGATGTGTGTGGCAAATTAGTATGGTTATGAATAGATCTCTGTACATTGATCCCCACAACCACATATCAAGCACTTAACTGGGGACAGTACTATGTTAAAGGGCTCACATCCTACAACCAGTCATTTGAGGTAGAGGCTGTGACGGACCGGGTTGAGTCTGGGCACAGCTGAGGGCGTCCGCTATGGGTGAATTGCTCAACTTAGGGGCTCCTTACAGTCCCCAGACTGGTGACCTCTCCAAACAGGCTACAAACCAGTCCCACAGAGCGCTTCAACAGCCTGCCTGAAGCCTCACGAGCAAAACCCCTCCGACACCCCAGCAATATCCACGCCCCAGATGGCCCCGGGCCTCATACACTGGTGGGGGGGGGGGTCTTAGCACCCAATCCCACCTACCCCGAACAAGTTCTGTCCGGTTCCAAGAAACCAGCCACAGATCCGTGGTCAATTTACCCTCTGGACCTTACCGACAAACCACACTGAGCCAATCCTTTAACATCTAACATCTAAAGGTTTATTACCACAAGAAAGAAAAGCATGAGAGTAAGGTTGTTAAAGGATAGTACATTACATGCATCGAATCTCCCAGTTCTCGATGCAGGCTCTAGCAGAGATGTTACAGCTGCTGGCTTAAAAGTCCTTGTTGTGCATCCTAGGATCAGGATGGGTCCATAGTTCTTCCTGGCTCTTCAATCCCTGCACTGCTGCCTCTGGGATGAAGGACTGAGCTGAGTACCAAGATGGAGTCGACCACATGGCCTATTTATCCCTCCTTCCTGGTCTCTTCTTGGCTACAGCAGGTCACCTGGCCCATGGCCTATCCCTGTGTTCCCTGCAGGTAGCCTTTAGGTATGAATCACCACTCTTGAGGTGTGTCCTTGGCCTATAGAGGGCTATTGTTCCAGAGCTTTGCTCATTAGCATGTCCATAGGCTGAGCTGCTTTGCCCATAGTTCAACCACATATAGAGAAACATTTGGTATCCACACAAAATACATGCTTATAACTTCACATACCGACATTATACAATCACATGAATAGCATACATAGGATTAGCAGACAGTGAGCTTCTATTCAACACCCCACATGGGCCCCTTTTATACCATTTTTGAGGCCAATACCCCCATCTATGGGTGCAGCTGTGATCTAGCTGCTTTCTTCAAATTTAGTAACGTGACAGAGCCTCTACAGACTAACCCCTTGGTCTCAGCACCTCTGAATCATCTTACCTTTCTGGAGAGGGATGTACCAAGAAGGATCTCTATCTAAAAAGACTTCAGGTCTCTGTTTCTCCTTTTAGCCTTCATCTGCACCACACACAAACCACGAGTTGTGATAAACAAACCTTCCTACATTCCTCCAAGCATTAATTCCCATTTTTATGCTGTCTAACCTGAAATGTGGCTCCACAAAGGTGCGAGGAAGGTAATGAAACTTTTTAGACTAATGGAAAAGAATTTCTTCCTATGGCCCCCAGCTTCCTGGAAATATATCTCAATATACTTTAACTACTCCCTGTAGTGGGCAGAGAACCAGTTATAATAAGATGGCTCCAGATGTCTGGGAAGATTTACACTGAAAATTCCCCCTCTGCTGGCCAATCAGAGGTCCCTCCTCCTCCCTGTTAGCACACTGCCACATGCACCTTGAGGGTTAGGCTTGAGTTAGCTGTGCACAAGCTCTTCCTCCTCTTAGCCATCCCCGGCTACGTCTACACTGGCCCCTTCTTCGGAAGGGGCATGCTAATTTTGAAAGTGTGAATAGGGAAATCAGCGGGGTATTTAAATATCCCTGTGGGATTTAAATAAACATGGCCACCGCTTTTTTTCCGGCTTTGGGAAAAGCCAGAAAAAAGCGTCTAGACTGGCTCGATCCTCCGGAATAAAGCCCTATTCCGGAGGATCTCTTATTCCTACTTTGTGTGTGAGAAAGTGTTGTTCGTATAATGCCGACACACGGATCTGAATCTGGGATCTCTGGAGCTTAGTGCATGAGACTCTACTGCTTGAGCCAAAAGCCAACTGGTGCTCAACTAAGGCTGTAGAGCAGACTCCTTCTTCCTCTCTGTAAGTTGTCTAAGTGTCATTACACGAGACATTACTCCACACCCAGAAGGCATGTGGGTTCCATTTACACAGTGCTTTGAATGTGTAAAGCAGAGGTGGAGAACCTTTTTGGTTTGGCAGGTGCTGACCCATAGAAAAATCAGTCGGGAGCCAGAGACTTCAGTGAGGTGGAGGGAGGCTGGAGTGTCAGCATGGGCTCCCCAATGCAGGGGGAGACTCTAAGCCTCAGGAGGCCAAATCCAGGCAATCCAGGGGCCACATCCAGCCCTTAGACCTTAGGTTCCCCACCCCTTGGGTAAAGAGTCACATAATATGTGTGCTATGTATTAGTAAGTATTTAAAGACTATTTGTTGTGGTGTAAACCTTAAAGCAGTTAAAATTTCTGTATGTGCATGTACATGCTTTAAATGTGAATGGTTTTGAAACACAAATGAAATATAACTGTCTGGGTTATGTGTCCCATTCGTTCAATTACTCTCCTGACCTAATTTTTCTCTCCTTTCTGAAATTGAGAAAAAATGGATTGTGGTTGGGATTTCAGTCTAAGAGATAATTAGCTTTTTCATGTTTTGAGAATATCATCTAGTTAACTTTATGTTCCAGTGCTACAATATTTTATAAAATTAGTAAGTCTCTTCCCTTTGGGTGTGTGAATATGAATTAGCAATTGAGATAAAAGTAAATTGTGTAAAATTATTAATCCCTTTGCTGCCCAGCTCTGTTCTCAAGGATCCAATTGCATTATATTTCTCCATGAATGGGGTAAATTCCATTTCTGTGCAGGGGGTCTCACAAGAATCTATCAAACACATAAATCCTTTACAGAGATGAATTTCACTCTCGATGCCTGGAAAATAAGCTCCACTAATTTTTAAAAGTTTAATTTATATGGACTATTTCTTAGTTTCCATAGGCAGCAACTCCCAAGTCTTAGCTGGTCTTCTTTTCCTTCATAATAAATACATGACCCAGAACTATTCCTAAGTCATGCGACATCTTTATTATGTCTAGTGGTAATCATACACAACTGGCTGGCATGGAAACTCCTTGAAGAACTGAGCAAATGCCATATAAGTAGGTTCCTTAAACTACCGACTTTTTAATGGGATTGGTGGAAGAACCTGTTCCCGTCTCCCACTTTCCCATTTCATGCATCCTTGAATTCATGAAGTATTAAAAAATGTAACTCAGACAAAATTCCTCCTGGGGACTTCCACTGAAGCCCTTTGCAGATCCATCTAGTGTAGCCATGACTCAAAATCAGTAACTTGTTCAAAGACACACAATAATCCAGTGGCAAATCTGGAATTAAAATTAGGGATTTGTGTTTTTCAGCAACAATATTAGTAAATACACAGAACCACATTACTGCCAAAAGGAAAGGAAAACGGCCATCATCTGTTTTGGGGATGTCATCCATGTCTTTATAGGGGATAGATTGTGAGTGAGATTTACAAAAGCAGGTATGTGACTGCTTTTTTATTCAACAATTAGTTCGTAGTGGTCTGAGAGAGTTTGGTCCCTGGATCTACCACATTATCAGAGCTATATTAGGGTATGTCTACACTACCACCTTAGTTCGAACTAGGATGGTAATGTAGGCAACCGGAGTTGCAAATGAAGCCCGGGATTTGAATTTCCCGGGCTTCATTTGCATATTGCCGGGCGCCGCCATTTTTAAATGTCCGCTAGTGTGGACTCCGTGCTGCGTGTAGCCGCGCGGCACGGAGTCCGCACTAGCGGATATTTAAAAATGGCGGCGCCCGGCAATATGCAAATGAAGCCCGGGAAATTCAAATCCCGGGCTTCATTTGCAACTCCGGTTGCCTATATTACCACCCTAGTTCGAACTAGGGTGGTAGTGTAGACATACCCTTAGAGTGCAACCTAATAAGCACATGGGAATTAGCTTCCTTGATCATGTTTACTTTATTTAAAAAGTTACACAAAAAGCAAACAAGCCAAAAAGCATTGTAATAAAACAAATGAGAGAAATGTAACCCAAAATGTCCAGGGTGTGCATCACTTATTCATCCTTTGTGGATTATCATGCAGTAGGTGAGATGATCAGCAAACTGCCATACCTCAGTACCACAGCACATAGGCCAAATCAGCACGTATATTTCTTATATTAACACCCAACTCTACAAAGTTTCTTCTAATCTTTTCCCATCCATAAGAAGATTTTTTTCCATCCACATGTGGAATAATTTTATATGCACAGAGGCATGTGTATATGTGCACCACCAGTGGAAGCAAAAATCCTAGCTGTGGGTGACTGGCAAATCAGCTTGGACTCATTTCAATCTCTCTTGAGTAGCTGCACCGGCACACAGCTTACAGGGAATAATGCTACTGCATCTTATGCTCCCTTCCTCCTCCTGCCCCCCTGTTCAGCCCCCGTTACTTCTCTGTGCTTTGCTCTCTATTAATGGTGAGGCTCCTATATTTATATGTTCATTAATCATCTATATCACACGTACTAGCATTCACATTAATTGGGTCTTATGCCATTATTGTAATTCAGTTTAAGTTTCACTTACACACATTTCCCAGGAAACCTCTCAAAATGTGATGTTGCATGTTCTACTGTCTCTTGCTTCACATCCACCAGCATGTAACATATTTGCATACTAACAGGCTTTATCTTGTGACATAAGGTCACTTTTTCTTTTAGTTGCTCATGTCAACCTAACACTTTAGGCCTCAATATGTTGGTCTAAACTAAAGGTCTTAGAGGCCAGAGGACGGATTGCTGGTTCCTCTACTTCTGTTTACAGCCTTAATTAATACCTATGCCTAGCTGCTTATGTACTTCAACACATCTATCTCAGTACAGTGAATTACATTTCCTATTTTCCTTCCTCGTGGGAGGAAGGTGCCTAACTTTGGGCAACACCTGTGAAAATCTCATTGTGGTAATATCTGCCTATCCAGTATCAATCATATGTGTTAGTCACTGGGAAGAGATGTAAAAGCTTCTGTGGAAAAAGCACTTTGTCCTTTTCTTTTGGACTGTTTATAGTGCACAGTGGGAGCATAAATACAACTGCCTCATACTATAATGATAACCCAAGAAACACTTTTGATCTCTATCTAATGCTAACCTTACACCAGGGAAAAATGTACACTTAACTATCTTGTCTAATCTAGTTATAAATAGCCACAGAGATGACAGCTCTATACAGGCAGTCCCTGGGTTAAGTACAAGATAGGGACTGTAGGTTTGTTCTTAAGTTGAATTTGTATGTAAGTCGGAACTGGTACATATTGTAGGGGAAACTCTAGCCAAACATTTCTCCAGAGCTCAGTTTTATTCTCCCACACCTCACTTCCCTCAGTCCTTTATTCTCAAGCTGAGGTGTCTGCTGAGAAAAGCCGCTCCGAGTCGCCCTGGTCTGCTGGGGGGAGGGACGCTAGCTTCGCGTCTCCCTGGTCTGCTGGGGGGAAGCAGCTAGTGCAGGGTTGCCTCACCCCGTTTGTAAGTAGGGATCCGATGTAAGTCGGATCTATGTAACCCGGGGACTGCCTGTAGTCATCCCTGGTTGGCCTGTTATTCCATTCTGTATTTTACTGTTCTGTTTCACAAACTTTCACAAGGACAGAATCATCAAATGCTGAGATCTACCTACAAGAAGAAATATTTACTTACATTCACCCACAGATTTTTGCACATGATACATATTTGTGCATATAGCCCAGTTTTTCTCATGCAAAAATTAGGTCATATGATTTATTTTTTGGCACACTAAACAATACTGTTCCTCCCTCCCCCCCCCAAAAAAGTTGGGGGTTTAGGCACAAATATGGAAAACGTGGCTTTTATTTGTGTCCACACAACCTTGATGAGAAATCATTTGCACACAAGGTAATTTCTCTGTGGCAGTATGACTGTTGGTGAAATCTGGCTCTGAAGAGTACTCGAATAACCCAGAAGGATTATCCCAGTGTTAGTTGGGGTTGGTTCTGCTTCGGGCAGAGGGCGGGATTCAATGACCTCCTGAGGTCTCTTCCAGCCCTATGATTCTATGATTGGGTGGATAATAACTGTGAAGGGGCAATTAAACACTCACTACCCCACTGTTGCTGATATAACAAGGAAAAGGGAGCATAGCAAGAGGGAAGGCACAGAGCCTGGATCCCCTTGCGTTACTCCTGTATTGAGCCCATTTTAACTCTCTATAGTCTCTTAGGCTAGGTCTATACTAAAGGGGAAAAGTGACTTAAGATACACAACTCCAGCTATGTTAATTACATAGCTGGGGTTGAAGTATCTTAAATGGTGTTTTGGCACCATGTACAAAGCAGGAAGTTGATGGGAGCAAATGCTCCCATCCATTTCCCTTACTTCTCATGAGGAGCAGGAGTATCATCGCCGATGGGAGTGCCCTCTCATTTTGAATTCATGTGACTTCACTAGATTCGAATCCTGGAAGATCAACTGTGCCTGCTTCAGTCTTCTCTGTAGTGTAGACAGGCCTTCAGGGAATGAGAGACCAGGGCAGGCCTCCAGCAGAATCAGAAAGGTGCAATGAATGCTGAACTTTGAAACACTAATCTCATCTTCATGTGTTGAGGACCCTTCATTTTCAGAGACCAAATTTCTTAACCACAGGTAATTTGTAAATAACACTTTGATAAGTATTTGTGAACCATGACTGTTTGCCTGCAAAATCTTACATTTTGCAAGTAGAACTATGGGCTTACAGTTCCAAAAACAGAGCAGTTTACCACTTTGGGTGCGTCTAAACTACACCCCTCTGCCAACAGAGGGATGTAAATTAGGCACATAGCTATTGCAAATGAAGCGGGGATTTAAATAACCCATGCGTCATTTGAATAGAAATGGACGCTGCTTTTTGCTGACGCAGCACTTTGCCCACAAAAAGCGGCAGTCTAGATGGGGATCGGTCGACAAGGAAAGCCTTTTCCGACTGATCCCTTATGCCTCGTGCAACGAGATTTACAGGATCAGTTGGAAAAGGCTTTCGTTGTCGACCGATCCCCGTTTAGACTTCCGCTTTTTGCCGGCAAAGTGCCGCGTTGGCCATTTCTATTCAAATGAAGCGTGGGATATTTAAATCCCCACTTCATTTGCAATAGCTATGTGCCTAATCTACATCCCTCGGTCAGCAGAGGGGTGTAGTTTAGACACACCCTGAGAGTGTGAGGGTGCATGCTCAGGAAAATGTGAATGTTCCACGTTTATTCCTAAAAAGGTTTTCTGAAAAATATGGCTGCTGATATTTCAAAACTGTTCAAACATTTAATAAAAACTTGTAAAAGCGGAGGCCAGAAGAGAGAGACAAATGATTGTGAGGGCTTATGATGGCTCATTTTCCCAGAAGTTTTGAAGAAAAGACTGTAATTTCCACTGTTACAGTAAGCCATTTGTTCTAAACACAACAGGAAAAGGAATATCTATCATCTGGGTATTTTTACACTGTCTCCCATAATACATTTCTGATAAATGAACCATTGCATTGCCAGGCTATAATGGGGGAACAACTTTACCACTGAAAGCACTATTGTCCTTGTGCTAGCTTTAATCTCAAACTTCAGATTCACAAAGAGCCTTTTACTGTTTGAAGAAAAAAAAAGTTTTCTAGCAGGGTTCAATGCATTTTACTTAGAATAGCACAAATACATTCAGTAATTTTCCCCCCAAAGAATCATTCATGAAAGCAATTATCAAAGTGAAGAGACCTTGACCTTCTGTTCCCATAGCATTTCTGTCTGATTCAGTCAATTGTCTAAGCAAAGTTGAATTTTGTTTATGACTGTCTACTACGACTGTATTCAGTATCCAAAGATCATGCTGTCATAATTGTAAATTTTTGGAGCCAGCATTGTGTTACACTACATTTAATGTGTGGTCAGGTCAGTGATTATAAGATATTAAAAGCAGTACTTGAAATCTTTCATGAGCAATCACGGGGAAAAAAATAATATTAAACTTCATCATTTTTCTATCAAGTGAGATGATTTAGCCAACAGGACTTAAAGTGTAGGTGGTCAAAATTCACATAAAATATAGTTTGTGTGTGATACAATGTAATTTGTGACTACCCTGTTCTAACATAAGAAAGTTTGACCAATAGAGATTGTAGTCCTGGCTCTGCAGGTAAGTGTGTTTATTTAACAAACACTGAAGTCTAAATGAGACCTGTAGCAAAATATATTGTTATTTTATTTATTAAAGGTAATTTTTTACCTTAGGTGCCATTTTGAGAAATACAAAATGTTCTATTTATTTAACAGATTTCTCATGGGCCATACCAACTATCCTTGGATAATTCTGAATTGCATTTTTAATAAATATTCATAAACCATGTTCATAAATGCCCACTCACTAATATTCATTACAAAGAAAATAGATCTATTACGTATGAGTTCCAAGGAATATACAATTATGTACATTTATTTTGAATAGGTTAATTAACTCAGAAATATTGTACAAATATTAATACAATACAGGTTTGATCATTATTAACAGGTGATAAATACCCACAAACAAGAAATATTTGGGGACTGTCATGACAATATCATTAGCTTCTCAGACAGGCATGTCTATGTTATGAAATTCAGCAGAAAATACACACCTGGTTATTAATATGAGGGTACAGGTATTTGTTTAGAGCAGGAATATAACTAAATTCAGTAAAAAAAAACCCACAATATTCTGGACTGATTCTTTTCCAAAATTCCCACTGAGTGCAATAATTCTTTATTCAGGACTTCAGTATAAATATTATTATAAAATAATAAAATGAGTTAATAATAAAACACCAGGAGTCAGCATAATTAAAGTGTGCATAAATATAAAGGAAAGGGGAAGATGCTGAGAAGAATTGATGTATGTGAACATGGTTTAAATGCATACTTTAGTTTTAACAATACAAATATGGTCCCTATGCGATCATATTGTTCTTTTTTCTTATCTTCCATTCACACTTATATATTATTTTAATTAGTTGCTCTCTTCCTCCCTTCTTACTTGGTGCCAGAGACTAGGCTCCAGCCTGAGTGAAAATGTCTGCACTGCTATTTTTAGCATCATGACATGAGCCTGAAGCACTACTATGTGGGAGGGGGGAAGAGGGAAGAGGAGCTTGTTTTTATTTTTTTACAGCATAGGTGTACCCTTTGTGTTCCTGAAGAGTGTTTCTTCATGGTATCGTCTTCATCCACCCTCCAATTTTCAGTGAACTTGGTTCCCTTGTCTTCACCTTCTACATCTTATCCTTGGGCAATATCGTCTTCAGTCAGAAATTAAACTAACATCTCTATACTGACAACTCATAGATGAGCTTCTACAACAGACCTGTCTACCTAAGAACAAACTAAAGTCTCGTCCTGTCTCTGACATCTCCTTATGGACATCTATCCATCAGCTCAAGCTAAATATGGGGCTCCTAATCATCCCTATTACCTACCCTTTGCAATCACTTTGGAAAGCTTCACCATCCTACCCTATTCAAATCAGTTCAGAATGCCGCTACTATGAAAATGTTTCCAGCCTGTATCGTTGACGAATCCATCTTTCTTTCAGAATCTCTCCACAGGCTGCCCCTTCTCTATCACATGAAATAAAAATGACTTAAATTCATTTTAAAGGCCCTTCACAGTTAATTTCCACTGTGCTTATAATTTCTTATTCACTGTTAAGCTGTCAATGCCCACCTCTGATAAGACCATGATGCCAGCCTCCACTGCCCACTTGTTAAATTTTCAAACAAATACCTTCATGCTTTCTCAACAGAGAGAAATGCTTTTTGGCCACAGTTATGATACGCCAGCAGGGGTATGAGAGTATTAAAGAGCCCATGACAAAATCTGAACCTGAACATAATAAAATGGCTTATGATAAATAAGACTTTTCTAGAGTCTTTTTTGTACAGAAAACTCTGGACTCAAATATTCCATGTTACCTTAGCATACATATACACAATGTAAACATCAGAATTAAAACTGATAGAAACACTGCATTAGCTGTAATTTCTGAAGAGGTGCATGACTAAATTTGCTAAAGTCAGAGTTATGTTGTATAGAAAAAATTATAGACAAAGCAAGATAAAGATTTTAAGATGCATTCATGGCACTGTAAAGTACAAGGTTACATATTTCCATTTTACCAATACTTTTTACAGATGGAAATGTTCCTTTTATATTTAACAGAAATTGGATTAACAAAATAGACCTGGATTACAGTACATTGCATCACATGGAAGATCCAGTGTGAAAAAAAAATATTAATCCATTTTTATTCACACACACAGATTTAGTGGAAATCATATCACGAAACTAGGTAGTTGAAAAAGATATTCATATTTTAAAAAAACCTTATCTTGCTCCTTATGATTTGTGAAAATTTGTCAGAAAATAATGAGAAGAAATGCAAAATGTATAATGAATAAACTGGAGTTACTCTATGGAGTCTTAATTTATGCAAGTGTGAGGATTTATGCGTAGAACCATCACGTATATCTGATTGGAGGTGTATCAATGTCCAGTTCGAAAGCCACATTTTTATTGGTTCATCTGGCAAACTGGGGTGAAAACATGATGAAAATAAAAATTTGGATGAAAGTTGCTCTTGTTAGGCTTTAGACCAGGTAATTGAAAGAAAAAAAATGTTTGAGAACACTGTAACTCTCTGTGAATAATACCTCAGACTAATCTATGTGTTCCATGAAAGACAGCAATAAGCCTTGATAGAAACTACACATATGGGTTTGCAGAGAAAAATAAATAAATGCATTTCATTATAGCTTGTGTTTGTTGAGGGCCAGAAATGGTACATTTGACAAAAACTTCTGTTATAAAGACTGTGGAAGTACATTGTGATTTGTTTGCCACATATGTTTTGCCTGAAGAGGTAATTTTGGATAAAAAGTCCTCAGTTTGTTGCTGCAGAATTTCCAATTTTCCTTCAGGAAGAAAAACCTAGCAAAACACACTAGTTCACATATTCATTACCCATCAGTAAATGGATTACTAGAATACTTTGTGCAAATGCTAAGAAAAGGCAATAGAAGAAAATGAGGATAAAATCCTGTAGCAATATATTGCAAACTTGTATTTTATTATATAGTTCAACATCACAGACCACTTCACAGGAAGAAAAACAAAGAAGGCCCTCAGTAAGGTAAATAATTAAATTGCATTGATTTAGGCAAGATTTAACATATGAACTAGATTAAAAAGATTAGTTAAAAAAATCCACAGCATGAACCTCTCAGTTTTTATAACTAGGTGAAAGGGGACCAAATGGGCAAAACTCATTCAGTGAGCATGATATACAGTACTTATTCCCTTCTGCTTGATAAGCACTGCAACACTACTAATATGCTCACCACAACCTTCATATATGGAGGCTTTGATCCATTGACTGGAAGAAAAAGGCTATTGCCCCTTTAAAGGCTCATTTACAGGAAGTGGATGAGAAGAGGGGAAGTTTAGAGGGTTGGACAGGAAGGGCAGGAAACAGCTAAGGCCACTCATAGAATCATAGAACCATAGAGCTGGAAAAGACCTCAGAAGGTCATCAAGTCCAGCCCCCTGCTCCAGGCAGGACCAATCAACCCGGCCAGGGCTTTGTCAAGTCGAGACTTAAACACCTCTAGGGATGGAGACTCCACTACTTCTCTAGGTAACCGATTCCAGTACCCTTCACCACCCTTCTAGTGAAATAGTTTTTCCTAATATCCAATCTGGACCTCTCCCACCACAACTTGAGACCATTGCTCCTTGTTCTGCCATCTGCCACTACTGAGAACAGCCTTTCTCCATCCTCTTTGGAACTTCCCTTCAGGAAGTTGAAGACTGCTATCAACGTTGCAGTCAGGAGTATGTCACCGCACTACCCTACCGCTGACTGGAAGAGTGTGTGGGGAGGAGGTATTTATACCTCTTGAAGTTCTGGAGATACCCTCGCTACCAAGATCAGGTTGACAGAACCCACCTACACCTGAAGTTGCCAAAAAGCCTGTTACACATCTTGACTTGCTTTGGGCTTTATACTAGCTGACCTTTTCCTTTCAGAGGCAGGCAGAAAAATTTCCCCCATCATCAGAGTAGCTGAGGTGGGGTGGTTTTTATTGCCTTCCCTATATGTGGTCAGGATCTAGTAGGATACAGTAAGGGGTTAATTTATAATGTCACAACTTAATATGAAAAATTTGCGGAGGTGTTGAGTGCTGACACTTGGAATGGAAGGGATACAGTTATCAGGTAGAATGGACTGGAAAAGGATTTGAATGAAAGCATCCCTTGAGGGAGCTTAGTAAGGGGGGCAATATATATATTGCCATCTGACCTGGATGGACAAAGAGGCCATTCTATGTCAAAATGATCATATCCACAAATAGACTGAGAACTTTTTGTAAATGAGAAAAAGTTCACTCTGAAACTGGTAAGATGTGATGTGGTTTTATTCAAATCGCCTGTCCCCTGAATTAGTTCTTGGATGAATGGGATTTCAGATGCTATAGTAAAAGAATAGAACCTCTTAGTCTTCTTCACAACTATGTCATAGGAATGTAAAACTATGCCCAAATTGCCTATGCTACCAGCACTCCTAGCTAGGTTTGTCGGGGGCAGGTGAGCAAAGCCCACAGGTAAGTGCTGAATGTGCGGGACTGGGAGATGGGTTGGAAATGGGGGGGACTACGGCCTATAATGGCAAGGAGAAAGGAGGGTCAGGCCACAACAGGGAGGCAAGATCAAATCAGTATCTTAGATGCCTATATACAAATGCGAGAAGTATGGGTAATAAGCAGGAAGAACTGGAATTGCTAACCAATAAATACAACTATGATATCATTGGTATTACAGAAACCTGGTGGGATGGGACGCATGATTGGAATATTGGTATGGAAGGGTACGGCTTGCTCAGGAAGGACAGACAGGGAAAAAAGGGAGGAGGGGTTGCCTTGTATATTAAAAATGTACACACTTGGACTGAAGTGGAGATGAACGTAGGAGATAGCTGTGTAGAGAGTCTCTGGGTTAAGCTAAAAGGGGTAAAAAACGAGGGTGATATCATGCTAGGAGTCTACTACAGGCCACCTAGCCAGGTGGAAGAGGTGGATGAGGCCTTTTTTAAACAATTAACAAAACTATCCAAAGCCCAAGATTTGGTGGTGATGGGGGACTTCAACTATCCAGACATATGTTGGGAAACTAACACAGCGAGGCACAGGCTATCCAATAAGTTTCTGGACTGCATTGGAGACAACTTTCTGTTTCAGAAGGTTGAAAAAGCTACCAGAGGAGAAGCTGTTCTGGATTTGGTTTTAACAAATAGGGAGGAACTAGTTGAGAACTTGAAAGTGGAAGACAGTATAGGGGACAGTGATCACGAAATAATAGAGTTCATGATCTTAAGGAAAGGTAGAAGGGAGACCACCACAATTGAGGTTATGGATTTCAGGAAGGCAGATTTTGATAAGCTCAGAGAACTTGTAGGTAAGGTCCCATGGGAAGCAAGACTGAAGGGAAAAACAACTGAGGAGAGTTGGAAGTATTTCAAAGGGACGTTGTTAAGGGCCCAAAAGCAAACAATTCCGCTGTGTAGGAAAGATAGAAAATATGGCAAAAGACCAGCTTGGCTTAACAAGGAGATCTTGCATGATCTCAAAATAAAAAAGGAGTCATATAAAAAATGGAAACTAGGACAACTAACAAAGGATGAATATAGGCAAGCAACACGGGAATGCAGGGGCAAGATTAGAAAGGCAAAGGCACAAAATGAGATCAAACTAGCTACAGGCATAAAGGGAAACAAGAAGACCTTTTATAAATACATTAAAAGCAAGAGGAAGACCAAGGACAGGGTAGGCCCACTGCTTAGCGAGGAGGGAGAAGCAGTAACAGGGAACTTGGAAATGGCGGAGATGCTCAATGACTTCTTTGTTTCGGTCTTCACCGAGAAGTCTGGAGGTGTGCCTAACGTAGTGAATACAAGCAGAGAGAGGGTAAGTTTAGAAGATAGGATACACAAAGAACAAGTTAAAAATCACTTAGGAAAGTTAGATGTCAGCAAGTCACCAGGTCCTGATGAAATGCATCCCAGGATACTCAAGGAGCTGATAGAGGAGGTATCTGAGCCTTTAGCTATGATCTTTGAAAAATCATGGCAGACAGGGGAGATTCCAGAAGACTGGAAAAGGGCAAATATTGTGCCCATCTATAAAAAGGGGAATAAGAACAACCCAGGAAATTATAGACCGGTCAGTTTAACGTCTGTCCCAGGGAAGATAATGGAGCAGGTAATTAAGGAAATCGTATGCAAACACTTGGAAAGTAATAAAGTGATAGGGAATAGCCAGCATGGGTTTGTGAAGAACAAGTCATGCCAAACTAATCTGATAGCTTTCTTTGAAAAGATAACGAGCCTTGTGGATAAGGGAGAAGCGGTGGATGTCATATACCTAGACTTTAGTAAGGCATTTGATACGGTCTCGCATGATATTCTTATTGATAAACTAGGCAAATATAACTTAGATAGGGCCACGATAAGGTGGGTGCATAATTGGCTGGATAACCGTAGTCAGAGAGTTGTTGTTAACGGTTCTAAATCCTGCTGGAAAGGGATAACAAGTGGAGTTCCTCAAGGGTCTGTTTTGGGACCCGTACTATTCAATATCTTCATCAATGATGTAGATATTGGGATAGAGAGTACTCTTATTAAGTTTGCAGATGATACCAAACTGGGTGGGGTTGCAACTTCTTTGGAGGATAGGGACATAATTCAAAATGACCTTAGCAAGTTAGAGAAATGGTCAGAGGTAAACAGGATGAGGTTTAATAAGGAGAAATGCAGAGTGCTCCACTTAGGAAGGAACAATCAGTTCCATACATACAAGATGGGAAGCGACTGTCTAGGAAGGAGCATGGCGGAAAGGGATCTAGGGGTCATAGTGGACCACAAGTTGAATATGAGTCAACAGTGTGATGCTGTTGCAAAAAAAGCAAATATGATTCTAGGTTGTATCAACAGGTGTGTTGTAAGCAAAACTCGTGAAGTCATTCTGCCGCTCTATTCTGCACTAGTTAGGCCTCAGCTGGAGTACTGTGTCCAGTTCTGGGCGCCACATTTCAAGAAAGATGTGGAGAAATTGGAAAGGGTACAGAGAAGAGCGACAAGAATGATTAAAGGTTTAGAGAACATGACCTATGAAGCCAGGCTTCATGAACTGGGCTTGTTTAGTTTGGAAAAAAGAAGATTAAGGGGGGACATGATAGCGGTTTTCAAATATCTAAAAGGGTGTCACAAGGAGGAAGGCGAAAATTTGTTCCTCTTGGTTTCTGAGGACAGGACAAGGAGTAATGGGCTTAAAGTGCAGCAGGGGAGGTTTAGATTGGACATTAGGAAAAAATTCCTAACTGTCAGGGTGGTCAAATATTGGAATAAATTGCCAAGGGAGGTGGTGGAATCTCCCTCTCTGGAGATATTTAAGAACAGGTTAGATAGACATCTGTCAGGGATGGTGTAGACGGAGCTTGATCCTGCCTTGAGGGCGGGGGGCTGGACTCGATGACCTCTCGAGGTCCCTTTCAGTCCTATTATTCTATGATTCTATGATTCTACCTTCAGGACACCACTGAGTTCCTGAGGAAACTACAAAACATCAGTAACCTACCTGAAAATACCAACCTGGTCACCATGGACGTAAAAGCTTTGTACACCAACATTACACATGAAGACAGATTACAGTCTATCAGGAACACCATACCTGATGACAGCACTGCACACCTGATTACAGAGCTCTGCGACTTTGTTCTTACCCACAACTACTTCCAATTCCGAGACAACTTGTATCTTCAAGTCAATGGCACAGTCCTAGGCACCCGCATGGCACCACAATATGCCAATGTCTTTATGGATGACCTTGAACAACGTTTCCTCAGCTCTCACCATCTAACACCCTTCCTCTACTTACTCTACATCAATGACATCTTCATCATATGGACACAAGGGGAAAGAGACTCTTGAAGAATTTCACCTTCAGCCTCAGCCTGGATCGGTCCACATGAGAAATCCACTTTCTTGACACTACAGTACAATTAAATGATGGACAAATTTCCACCATTCTAGACCAGAAACCTACTGACTACTATACTTACCCTCATGACTCTAGCTTCCATCCCAGACACATTTCTCAATATATTGTATACAGCCAAGCCATAAGATACAACTGGATTTGCTCCAATCCCACAGACAGAGACAAACACCTACAGGATCTATATAGGGAATTCTTAAAAATGAAATACCTACCTGGAGAAGTGAAAACACAGATTGACAGAGCCAAAAAAGTACCCAGACATGAACTACTTCAAGACAGGCCCAAAAGAGAAAACAACAGAATTCCACTTGTCATCACCTACACACCTCAACTTAAATCCCTCCAACACATTATTTACAACCTACAACCTATTCTGGAAAATGACCTTCACTCTGAGGCCTTTGGGGAAACGCCAATTTTTGCTTACAGACAACCTCTTAACCTCATACAAATGCTTTCCAGTAACCACACACACACCTCCATTATAATCATCCAGGAACCCACCCCTACAGTCAGCCCTGGTGCCAATTCTGCCCATACCTCCACACCAGCTATTTCTTCACTAGACCCAACCACATCAGCCACCAAATCAGAGGGTCATTTAAATGCACATCCACTAATGTAATCGATGCCATCAAATGCCAGCAATGCCCCACTTCAATGTATATTGGCAAAACTGGATAGTTTCTGTGGGAAAGAATTAATAGACACAAATCAGATATCCAAAAAGGCAATATGCAAAAACCAGTTGGAGAACACTTTAATCTTCCTGGACACTCATTAATGGACCTCCATGTCATCGTTTTGTTTCAGACCAATTCCACAAGCCAAATACACAGAGAAGGGTTGGAAATTAACAAGTTTAATTCTTATGCAAATAGTATGAACCGGGATATCGTATGGCTTGCACATTATCTTCCACACCTTAATGACTTAACCAACCAACAAAACAATAAAGGTGCTAATGGCTTTCGATGTCTGTGTAGAATCTGGTGTTGGTCATCTTCCTTTCCAAGTGCAAACTAATGGTTCTTATCAGCCTTTTATAGCTATTTAGTCTTTAAGGTGCTACTAGACTATTTATTGTTGGGTTTTTTTTAATGTTTTTCCTGTTACTAAGTTGGCTTCCCCTCTGAAGCTTATCTACTCACTACGGGTGTGTCTACACTACCACCCTAGTTCGAACTAGGGTGGTAATGTAGGCAACCAGAGTTGCAAATGAAGCCTGGGATTTGAATTTCCCGGGCTTCATTTGCATAAAGCCGAGCGCCGCCATTTTTAAATGTCCGCTAGTGCAGACTCCGTGCGGACGCGGCACGGACTAGGTAGTTCGGACTAGGCTTCCTAGTCCGAACTACCATTACTCCTCGTGGGCTCTCGAGTTCAGCCCAAGGGGCTATGTAATGGTCATGTAATGGTCATGTAGACATTGAGGCCTGAGCTCTGTGATCTTCCCAACTACCAGAGTCCTAAAACCTTGGCTCTATCTAAACCTGGATATCAATTAAACAGCCACACAATCCCAAAGCCCATAAACCAAGTCAGCTGACATGGGGTTTTTAATCATAGTAAATACATAAAAGAAAGTCTTGAGCTCTTACTCCCAGTGTATTTTGACAAGACATTTATTTAAATGAGGCACATGCCATTTAACATATAGCATTATACGTGTGTAAGCATATGTGTATATGTATAGTGTTTAGCATAGTGGGAGTCGTGGAGTAGGACTAATATAGGCCAGATCCTCAGTTGATATAAATTGGGACTGTTCTTATGAAATAATGGAGTTAAACCTATTTATACCTTTTTAGGATCCAAGATCAGATTTTAAAGATATTTTAATTATTTTAAAAGTATTTAGATGTCTTTGATTTCAACTGACATTAGGTACCTAAATATCAAAATAAATCTGACCCAGGCCAATTTATTTATTTTGCAATTGAGAAAACCCCATTAACAGTCATACAGATTTGCATTTTTTTAAATATGCATTTTCAAAACAAATTAACTTTTGAACTGTATCAAAACACAAGACATTTATAAGCCATGAATATAAGTGTTTAGAATTAAAGTACCATCTTAACTATAACTCAACAGTTATGCTTATCAGCAAATTCTTTGCCAAACAGTAACAAATTCAGATGTTCATCACATTTTATTTAATAGCTTTAATTAAACCAGGACATATGGTAAAGAGAATACTTTTAGATGCTCAGAAGAGTGCTATAGTGTATGATATTGATTACAGTGCAGAACATTAATTATAGATATGAAAACTACTTTTTACTCTGTATTTTTTTAAAATATTTTCCCTGATTCTTTCCTAGCTAGAATACTCTTTGCGGGAGACCAAATCCTTCTCTATAAAATACCCAACTACCCACAGAGCATGCTAACAAAGCTCAGTTTTTAGGGCAAAAATTATATTTTTCTATCAAATAAGAGTTATTCCTTGGTCACAAAGCCATAGTGGTTCCCCGATTCAGATACCTGCATGCTCCATGGAGAAGACTGACGACTTTGTTCTACTTAGCTGGTTTTTCTTTGTGAAACAAGGCAGAGAAGTAAGACCAGATGCTATTTTAGAAACTGTGTGGTACAGTTTTGTATGTTCTTCTTTTGGCATCTTGCACGATCAGGGCTCTCTTCTGATCTTCTGAAATATTCATTCTTAATCTACTGTGTTGCTTAGACTTTTTATTTATCATATATCTAGGCCATAATCTCCTGGCTTCTGTAAGTTCAATAGAAGCTCCAGAGCCATTTTAGAAACAATATTGTAGATGAAACTTAGGGAGTTTTGCCATTAATTTCAGTGGATCCAGAATTTTCACTCCTGGGATGAGTCTTTCCCCAATTCCTGGCTATTCCTGGCTTCCTTAAGATGCAATAAGGAGCCAGAGTGTTGTGGGGGGGGGGGGGGGGAGTGAGGAGGGGGGAGGAGGGGGGAGGGGCTCGGAAACCTCAGCATTTGGCCAGGGGAGGATTCTCCTGGCACATGCATTATGGAAGACAGGCGTGAAGTATAGTTTAAAAGGCTGGTGTTAGAAGAAAGTGAAAAGTAAAGCTACAGTACATAGGACTATGGAGTGTCTAGTCAGTGCTCTAGTTCAGTAGGCAGTTCAGGGAGTCATCTGTGACTTAGGTCATATCTACACTCAGAAACTATTTCAAAATAACTAAACTTGACTTAATAACCCCCAATTTTACAAAGTTGAAATAGCATGTCCCCACTACAGGGAAGCTTCAAAATTAGTCTGAGGCAGGCTCCATTAATGTGAATGCATTACCCTGACTTAGAGTTCCAGGAAGCACTGGGGAGTAATTAGTTCGAATTATTCTGGGGACTAGTTATTTCAAAATATTGGCATCAGAGCGTCCACACTGATGTTATTTTGAAATAACTGTTTCAAAATCAGCATTATTCCCCAAGAAAAGTAGGAGTACAGATTTCAAAATAAGCAGCTCTTTATTTTGAAATTATGGGCTTGGTAATGTGGACGTTCTACTTATAATTCGAACTAAGGGGGTTATTTTGGAATAAAACCCTAATGTACACTAGGGATATTAAGGACTAGTCGACTGGTTGACTATCTGAAAAGCAAATGCTTATCACATAGTTGACAAGATAGTTGACTAGTCACTTCCCTCCACCCCCACTGCCTCTATCAGGGTATGTCTACACTACCCCGCTAGTTCGAGGAGTAATGGTAGTTCGAACTAGGAAGCCTAGTTCGAACTACTTAGTTCGTGCCCCGTGTAGCCGCGCGGCACAGGGTTCGAACCAGCGGGGTTTTAAAAATGGCCTCAGGCTATGTCTAGACTGCATTGTTAAACCAGAAAGAGATACGCAATTTGTGAAATGCAAATTGCATATCTTTTTCAATTTACTTTTGAAAGAGGCTCTTTCAAAATTTGGTGCATCTACACTGTGCCGAATTGTGAAAGAAAGTGCTCTTTCAAGCCATCCCTTAATCCTCATAATACGAGATTTACAGGGATGGTGGAAGAGTGTGATCTTTCTTTAGAATTTTTTTCAAAAAAGCAGATGCATTCTTTGGACATGGCATTGCTTTTTCAGGATATTTCCATTATCCCAAAAAAGAAATACAGTCTATATGTAGCCATAGAGGCAGCAAGATGGGGGAAGAAAGGGGTACTTCAAAGCAGCAGCACTGCAGGGAGCCCGGAGTTTCGGGCTCTGCAGTACTGCCGATTTGAAACATTGTGGTGGTGTTTCAAAGGGGCAGCACTGCACAGCTGATTCAGAGCTCCATGTGGCACTGCCACTTTGAAATGCTGCAATGGTGTTTCAAACGGGTGGCACCGCCCTATCGACTATTTGTTTAGTGAATTACATTATACTTAATATCCTTAGTGTACACCAGGACTTACATAGTTAGGACTGTGTGGTATAGATTAAAAAAGTATATATACATTTAACAGTGAAGATATTAGTCAGAACATCTTACTAATGTCAGTATGGATTCTCCACACTGGCAATTGGATATTTTTCTAAAAGATATGTATGTTCTAGGAAATGTTTGGGGAAATTCTATGACCTGTTTTATACTGTATGGAAGGCCAGTCTAGCTGATCATAATGATCCTTGTAGGCCATGACATTTATTTATTGAAGGCATGACATGGAATCTCACACTGACTTCTTAAATTATTAATATTTAGGATCCTTCATATTTCTGTTACTTTTTAAAAAACAGATACTTTTTATTTTGAGAAATTTCCATTGCAACTATGATCATGAATGATGCATTGGTCTGATTTATATGTTTAATCTGCATTGTGAGGGGGTAATGAGTAAGATCTTCATTTGGTATAAATCATTGTCACTCCAAGTCAGTGGAAAAATGCTGACTTACACAACCTAAGGAGCACCTTAATTTAACACCTTTGCTTTCATCTTTTGGAAACTTTCAAGAGTGTAGTAAAATATTAGCTACCTAGAAAATACAAGAGAGACATGGTGAGTGAAGAAATATTTTTTATTGGACCAACTTCTCTTGATGGAAGGGTCTAAGCTTTCAAGTTTCACATAGTTCTTTGGGTATGTCTACACTATAGCACTAATTCGAACTAACTTAATTCGAATTAGTTAATTCAAATTAAGATAATTCAAATTAGTGCATCTAGACCTAAAAACTAATTTGAATTAGCGTTTTGCTAATTCGAACTAGTATGTCCACATTGAGTGGATCCTGAACCCAAGTTAAGGCTGGCTGGAACTAGGACTCAGGGTGTGTCTAGACTACAGAGTTTTGTTGACAAAAGTGGACTTTTGTCGACAAAACTATACCAGCGTCTACACTACCGCTGAGTTCTGTCGACATAACGTCGACAGAACTCAGCAGTTTTGTCGACGCTGGTAAACCTCATTTTACGAGGCATAACGCCTTCTATCGACAGTTTCTGTCGACAGAAGGTGTTATTGAATGTAAACTGTCCTTTGCGTCTACACTACCATGTCGACAAAACAGCTTGCTTTGTCGACAGAACTGAATGTAGTGTAGACGCTCTTTGTCGACAGAAGTTTTGTCGACAAAACTTCTGTCGACAGAAGCCTGTAGTCTAGACGTACCCTTAGAGTGTGGAGCTGCTGCCTCAGGCTAGCTGAGAGCTGTCCCCCACCCCAGACAGACAGTTCTCAGGGTTCCCCACTAGCTTGTCTACCTCAATGAGGGATAGCAAAGCAATCCTGTCTTGGAGTGCCCTGAGTGCCCACACTCGGCACATCACACCACTCAGCCATCAGCCGAGCTGCACTTGCCGCAGACTGCTATGCGTGGGGGGGGGGAGGGTCAATCAGGGGGCTGTCAGGATCCAGGAGGCTCTGCAGGAGAGCTTCCACCCCGAGGAGCCTGCAGAGCCACCCCAGTCCTCCCCATTGGGGGCTTGTGCCCCATTCCTCCCTCACCTCCTTCCACTTATCCCTCCTTAGCCCCCCCTTCCTGTTGTAAAAAATAAAGGACACGTGGTCAAAAATAGAAACTCTCTTTATTTAACAAAACTGGCGGTGGGAGGAAATGAACCTCTGGGGAGATTGGGAAAAGTAGGTGGGAGAGGGGAAGAGAGAGGGTGAGAGAGGGGAGGGGGAAACCTGGGAGGAGGGAGCTGGAATTGGAAGCTAGGGGAAGAAGGAGGAGGGGAAGTATAAAACTATGGTACACCATATCATCAATATTGTGTACAGATGTGGTCTCCTCACCTCAAAAAAGATGTTTTGGCCTTGGAAAGGGTTCAGAAAAGGGCAACTAAAATGATTAGGGGTTTGGAACAGGTCCCATATGAAGAGAGGCTAAAAAGACTGGGACTTTTCAGCTTAGAAAAGAGGAGACTGAGGGGGGATATGATAGAGGTCTATAAAATCATGAGTGGTGTGGAGAGGGTGAATAAAGACAAGTTCTTCATTAGTTCCCATAATATAAGGACTAGAGGACACCAAATGAAATGAATGGGTAGCAGGCTTCAAACTAATAAAAGAAAGTTCTTCACAAAGCAAATAGTCAACCTGTGGAACTTCTTGCCACAGGAGGCTGTGAAGGCTAGAACTATAACAGAGTTTAAAGAGAAGCTAGATAAAGTCATGGAGGTTGGGTACATGGAGTGGTATTAGCCAGGGGGTAGAAATGGTGTCCCTGGTCTCTGTTTGTGGAAGGCTGGAGTTGGGTGGCACGAGACAAATGGCTTGGTCATTGTCGTCGGTCCACCCACTCTGGGGTAGCTGGTGTTGGCCGCTGTCGGCAGACAGGCTACTGGGCTAGATGGACCTTTGGTCTGACCCAGTACGGCTATTCTTATGTTCTTATGTTCTAAGCTCAGGGCTCAGGGTTGGGGGTCTCACTGGAACAACTTGATTTTCATGCAAACCTGCTCCTGGGTTCGTATGTGGTCTTTGGTGGCCAGGCTGGCAGCTATCCCGCCCTAAACAGCCACTTTCCTGTGCCTAGTGTGGAGATTGTGGACGTTGGAGGCCTCCCCCCAAACCTCGATGAGGTCCAGGATCTCCGCACTAGACCAGGTGGGCGCCTACCTCTTGCGTCCCCGGGCAGGCTCCTGGGAGTCGCCAGCCTGGTCCCAGTAGCCAGTCTGCTGACAGGGGCCAACAATAGGGACCCTGGAGGGGATGGACTGAAGACAATGACCAAGCCATTTGTCTTGTGCCATGCATCTCCAGCCTTCCACAAACAGAGGCCAGGGACACCATTTCTATCCCCTGGCTAATAGCACTCCATGGACCCAACCTCCATGACTTTATCTCACTTCTCTGTAAACTCTGTTATAGTTCTAGCCTTCCCAGCCTCCTGCAGCAAGAAGAACTTTCTGTTATTAGTTTGAAGCCTGCTACCCATTCATTTCATTTGGTGTCCTCCAGTCCTTCTATCATGGGAACTAATGAAGAACTTTTCTTTATGCATCCTCTCCACACCACTCATGCTTTTATAGACCTCTATCATATCCCCCCTCAGTTTCCTCTTTTCTAAGCTGAAAAGTCCCAGTCTCTTTAGCCTCTCTTCTTATGGGACCTGTTCCAAACCCCTGATCATTTTAGTTGCCCTTCCCTCTTCCCCTCTCTCTCTTCCCCTCTCCCACCTCCTTTTCCCAGTCTCCCCAAGTTTTGTTAAATAAAGAGAGTTTCTATTTTTGACCACACGTGTCCTTTATTTTGTACATCAGGAAAGAGGGATAGGGAGGGGTAAGTGGAAGGAGGTGAGGGAGGAATGGGGTACGAGACCCCAATGGGGAGGACTGGGGTGGCTCTGCGGGGTCCTCGGAGTGGAAGCTCTCCTGCAGCCCCCCAATTTACCCCCCCCAATGGCAACCTGCGGCAAGTGCAGCCGGGCTGATGGCCGAGTGCTGTGATGTGCCGAGTGTGGGCACTCAGGGCACTCCAAGCCAGGACTGCTTTGCAAGCAGGAAACCCCTGAGAACTATCTGTCTGGGGTGGGGGTCGGGTCCCTTTAAGCACAGTTCTTGGCTAGCCTGAGCCAGCAGCTCCACGCTCTAAGTCCTAATCCGATGCCCTGCCGGCACTACTTCCAGCCATCCTTAACCTCGGTTCAGGGTCCACTCAATGTGGACATGCTAGTTCGAATTAGCTAGACTACAGGGTTTTGTCGACAGAAGTTTTGTCGACAGACACTGTCGACAAAACTTCTGTCGACAAAGAGCATCTAGACTACATTCAGTTCTGTCGACAAAGCAAGCTGCTTTGTTGACAAAACCCTGTAGTCTAGACACAATCCTACATGCAATAACACCTTCTGTCGACAGAACTCTGTTGACAAAAGGCGTTATGCCTCGTAAAATGTGGTTTACCAGCGTCGACAAAACTGCTGAGTTCTGTCGACGTTATGTCGACAGAACTCAGCGGTAGTGTAGACGCAGGTATAGTTTTGTCAACAAAAGTCCACTTTTGTCGACAAAACTCTGTAGTCTAGACACACCCCTAGTGTTTAGTTCTAGATGCACAAGTTCGAATTAGCATAATTCAAATTAACTAATTCAAATTAAGTTAGTTCGACTTAATGCTGTAGTGTAGACATACCCTAGGAGATCACTGAAAATAAAGTGGAACAAGAAAATTTAGAAGGCAGGTAAGATAACTGAAAGTATCAATGAAGGAGTTAAGTATCGCAGATATAACAAATGGAATGGAAGATTCACCACTAGAAAATTGGGAAATAAAATTAGTAATGAGAGTTTAATTTTGGAGTGTGTTACAACCATGCAAAACTTTCAGGCCAAATTAAGCACTGTGTAAGCAGGTACCTAGACTTTAAGAGCTATGTGGGCCAACTATATGCCAATGATGGATTTGTACCATTGATTTCATAATACACTATACAGTACTGTAGTTATTAAGTTGGGAAAAATGCATACAAGTTAAAGCTTTTTCTAATGTCAGAAAGTAAGTTAATAGATTTATAATGACGTAAATACTACATCCAGCCAACACACAAAAGAGACCTTGAATAGAAGAGGAAGAAGTCTTCCAAAAATGTATTTCTTCTTAGACTTCTTAACTTAATTTAATTGAATAATCCTTTCAAATGTTTTAATGACTGTGCTAGACTTTTAAAATCAGTACCATTTAATGCATATAGCTAAGATTTTTTAAGGTACTGGATTACAATGTAAAATAAATTGTGGCGATAAATATGCCAAAATGATCTTTCTTGAATCTTTGGCCAATGCCTATATGTATATATTTTTTTCATTATGAGCATTTTACAGGAATGAAACAGTAATTTGTCTTTCTGAAAGCAAAGGTCAGATGGACCATTACAACAGGAGAAGATAAAAGTCACTTCCTGCTTTTTCATGTGATATGCATCCAGTAGAACAGGGGTTTTCAAACTCTGGGTCATGGCTTGTAAGGGCAAGCCACTTGCTAGCCTTGGGATACTTTGTTCACTTGCACCTCTGCACATATGGGCAACCACAGCTTTCATTGGCTGCTGATTGCCGTACTCGCCCAATGGAAGCTGCAGGAAGTCATGTCCATACTCGCACCACTTCCTTCAGTTCCCATTTGCTGGGATTGGTGATCCATGGCCAACGGGAGTTGCAATCATCCATACCTGAAGAGGCACAAGTGAACAAAGCGTCTCATGGCCAGCTAGCGGCTTGTCCTTACAAGCTGTGACTCAGAGTTTAAAAACCCCTGTAACAGAGGAGGTGATTTGTATTTTAGCAGCAGGAGAAGATTCTTCCACAGCAATGAGAACATTTATTCTTATTGCAATTTTATTGCCATAGATTCCATGAAATCTGGGTTTTCACAGTTCTCTGACCATGAAATCATTTACTGCCTCTGAAATGTATTTAACCTTTTCAATGTACTTAAATATAGACTATAGGCTAGGTTTTAGAACTGGACATATATATACCATTCCCACTACCAGTATTGTCAATGGGATTAGTATTTTTTATGTTTTCTATAAGATCTTTATGGCTAGAGATGAAGGAATATAATGTCTGAAACTTTTTGTGCTGTAAAATTCAGATTTTAGTCCACTAAGACATTTTATGAATTTATATGACATTTGCTACATTATTTTTGTCCCTACTTCAAATAAAACCCCACACCCTGAAAAGATCAATATGTTTTTATATTTCAATTTGAAACAGCTTTTTAAATGTTTTTTGTCTATATATTTTAATAAAAGCTGAGAAAAAACTCTCAAAATCAAATCAAAACATTTTCATTTTTTTATTAATTTGAGTTCATTTTGTGTTAACTTGAAGCATTTTTTTAAGATATAGTTCAGTCATCAACCTGACAAATTGGTTATTGTAACAGCTCTATTCATGGTATCTGTGTATGCGCTATATATCTGCACATATTTTCCAAAACATTGACAGTTCTGGAAAATCTTTGCCATAGTCATTGGAGTAGTGAGAGAGTATTTTCTCTATTTTTAGATTCCACACTAAGAAAGGACCTCTGTAAAACATCCTTGAATAGGTGTGCTTGACAAACAGCCTCTGTGGCATGTGATAGTCAGCACTATTTGTCTGGTAGTAAGAAACGTAAGTGTACAGAGCAAGAGAAGAATGGCAATGAGAAAGAGACAAAAAGTTCGCACGGGGAAGGATTTGTTAGCATGTTACTTTGTTCATTTTTAAATATTCATAAGTATTTCAAGAAGTCCCTCACACCTCAGCACTGCATTAGTTCGTATGACTGTGAAAGTAAAAATGCTTCCTACCTTATTATGAAGAGAAGGTTTAGTTTTTTGTTCTCTTGCCTCATCAGCTCTTGCTGCAAAGACTTCTTGTTTCACATAATGGGTGCTAATAATGATGAGGTAACAATGGCAGTGAAATTAATATTATTCAAAATCCTAAAAATAATAAAATGTTTCAATGAGATGGCTCTGTAGCCTTCCTCTAAGGGAAAATTAATATGAGTAGATTGTTAAATAAATATGGTCACTCCTATTTGTCCACAGGGTTTCAATGCCTCCCAGTGCCTCCTTTATGTCCCAACAAATTACTCCATATGAGTGGATGATCATTGGGAAATTCTGCCAAGTCAGTGTCATGGAGTTTCCTGGTTCTTCTGTGGGAAAGAACAACTTGGCCCATAATTTCTTTTCTGAATGTCTAATTATTTCCACAAATATGTGATACAACATGTCACACAATAATGTCATGATTGCCCACGTAAGAGCACATTTAGCCTTAGCTTTTAAGAAGATGTAAATCAATTGATCTGAAAATAACAGAGTCCACATCTCTGTGTAGATAGCTCAGATATAGATAATGTCCACAGATTTAATACCCACCCCCCACATTCTAATTTTGAAGAACATATTATTTCCTGATTCAGAGGGGAAAACATATTTCCCCTCGGGTTATTTGGATGATCTTGAACTGTAATACTGTTCTGTTTAGCAGAAGAAATTAATTATGCAGTATGGTTTAGTTACATACAAACTATTTTTCCTCTAGGGCTCATTCTATCTTAAAACAATGAGTTCAGCTCTAACAATATTTCCATGTGAATAGCCAGTACATTAACTACTAACCAACTCTAAGCCTTAAACTGTGGTAAATATGTGCTATGAATTACTCTTGTGCAAACAGCTGTAATTATCTATAACTTGCACTAGGATTTTTTCCTTTCTATCTAAGATTTTACTCAACAGTAAGTAGAAGATAGCACACATTTAAATTGTAATGCATGGAATACATTCACAAGATGCATTGTTATGCACAGTGCAGTATAATCAAATTCACACATTGTAGTTCTTATAAAATGTCCTATTAAATTTTGAAAGGTTTTCCAACTCACAGCTAACTCTAAAATCTAATATAAATCATAGAGGTAAAATTATTGGATTTCTCTCAACGCTTAATCCTAGCAACACATAGAGAATAATAACTTCAACAACATATGTATCAGATGGAATTACACCTGCATAGTTTTAGGGGATTGGAACATTAGGAAATGCTATTCTGAATGAATGAAAACTATATTAAGAAAGGAATATAATCATAGATGGTTTCAAGTGTTCATTAGAGACAATAGACATTTGCCATAATTTCAGGTATATATTGTTTATGTATTTATTCTTTCATTTTAACATTTTCATTTTAGTCCTTTCTAAAAGACAAAGCTAAACAACACGTAAACATCCTGGCTAATATGAAGTATCCTGTTATTGAAAAATATTTCTAAAAGAGGAAACAAATCATATATTTGAAAAATCAAAATACATCATGAACAATAATTTTAAACTTCAAGTCATTCTCTTTTCAACACAGGTATACCTTGAGACATTTCAGTCCTTTTTTAAGTCATCTTGTTCACACAAAAGGAAGTTAATTTGTAATCTGAACTCTCACCTACCAGAAGCTAAAACATAGAACAATTTCCAGTGGATTCAGTGGACAGTTACCCACATAATTACACTGCAATCTTTAGTAACTTTGATTCATTTTATGTCATCCTCTGTTATCTTTTTTAAAATTAAAATTTGAGGAAAAACATGAAAAAGATAAATCAAGAACACCAATATAGCTTCTTCACAAACTGTAGATATTTAACATGATCTCTTGATTCATTCTTCTGCTTTGCGACATTTTGCCAATAAAGCCATCTTAACCAGCCAAGTAAGTCTTCTCCACACTTACGGGAAACGTTGGTATTAAAAGGCTCATATGCAATCCCCCATCTAGGATCCCCCTCCACCTTCTCTCACCAATGTGTCTCGGTACTAATCCTGCTGCTGGAACAGACCCTGGCCAGTGGCCACAAATGTATATCAATTTGAAGGCTTCTCTCACTACTTCTGAGCACTGACTCAGGGCACAGCCATCCCCAGGACTAGAAGATTGTAAAGTGTAGCTGAAAGTTACCCTTCCCTTGCACTCTCCAGTCTTGTGCAATCCATTTTGACACCATAAAGGATTCAGCCACTATCTTTTCTTGTTAAATATAACCAAACAATTTAGCTTTGTTTCAAAGAGTCAAAGGAAATGGTAGATGTCAAAAATGACATATAAGATCATTAAAATGTGATTCTCTTGCTGATTAAGCTATGCTGTTTAATGCATTATTATTGTTTACGCTCTGAGTCATTAGAAATAAATACACTGAATTTTAAAAGGAATTGATCAATTCTGGAACCTGTGATGCAATTTTGCCTTCATAATTCACTGTACCAAATTCTTCTTTCTAGTAACTCTTTTGATGCCAAAGAACCTACTTCAGGAATACAATTGATTCACTGATTTGGGGTCATGGTATTGATGTTCTTCTGCCTGACTGCATCTTAGATCTGGGTTTTGTGGGTCAAGTGCTATGTGGATTTACATTGCAATCAGTTAATCACTATGGGTATATCTACACTTGCTCCCAAGTTCGAGCTAGGGATTTAAATATCCCGCGCTTCATTAGCATGATTTCACGGGCGTGTTACACTGCTCACCAGCTGACTCGAAAGAGGAAGTGCACTCCTGGACACATTAGTTCGAACCAAACCCCTTAGTTCGAACTAGCATGTCCAGGAGAGCACTTTCACTTTCGAATCAGCTGGCAAGCGGAGTAACGAGCTGGGGAGATCATGCTAATGAAGCGTGGGATATTTAAATCACCACCTCATTAGCAATTTTGGTCACCTACATTTGCATCCCTAGCTCAAACTAGCGAGCAAGTGTTGATGTACCCACATGTGATAATACATTTGACAGCATCTCAAGAAAATGAATGTACTGTGTCCTCTTTCAGTTTATATATCGTACTACAGGACCACATGTCTCTGTTGTAAAGGATTGGATATAATATCTTGTGAGTGCTAAAAAGGACAATAAAGTGAAGAGAAAAGTAGAGGTATTTTAATTCAAAACCTAAGACGGTTGAGCAATTAAAATTTTCCAAATCAAGATTTGGATTTGGATGTAATTCTGCCTACAGATAATTATTTACTGCCAAATCAACTTAAAAAAAACTGAATGGCTTAATAGACTGATAATTTAGCTAAGATGGACAATGATCATACTGCAATTTTGTCTGTGTTTAATGAATTGTTGGATTTCTGTCCAATTCCTAGTGAAAAGTTGTATAAATCCCAAAAAACATAATCACAATCAGTGCCCTTGTCAGTATTCTCAGCAAAACATCAAATATCAAATGAACATGATTGCTTTGAAAAAAAACCACATAGTCACTCCATATAGGTGGTGTCAATCAGTTGGATGAAGTGTAACATCCAGGATTAGTTCTAACCCTTCTAAACCTGGTCTGAATATGCTGCCTAGAAGATTTCAATCTCCAAAGGCAAAACTAAATTTAAAAATACTCACAAAATGAAAGGTTGGGTGTTTTTAAGTAGCTGTTCATAGTGTAATAAAAACTTCCTTGGAAATGAATAAACTGATGATAATTCCAGTATATGTGTAATTGTAATCCCTAAGGGGATGTCTACAGTACAAAGTTAATTCGAAATAACAGCTGTTAACTTTAACTTTAATAGCGTCTACACATACAAATCACTATTTCAAAATAAATTCGAAATAAATTTGAAATAGTGAAGCCCTTATTTAGAATTTGGTAAACCTCATTCTTCGTGGAATAACACCAAATACAAAATAGCTAATTTGAAATAAGTGGTGTGTAGACACTTATTTCGAATTAGGGGGCCTCCAGCCCGTCTCAGTTTCCCCTGGTGGCCACTCTGGGCACAACCAGGAAAACTCTTCTCCTCTCTCCCAGTACCGGGGCCCTTAAAGGGGTAGAGTCTGGCCACTGGGCATGTGAAGGATCCAGGCCTGCCAGCAGCCACAGACCCTCAGCCAGTGACCACACAATGTCAGCCAGTGGCAGCCAGCTGTCCCCCGCCCAGTCCCCCAGTACCCAGGAGCCAGCCAGGGGCAGTAGAAAGCGCGTGCCCTCATGGACTAGTGTGGAGATCATGGACCTCATTGAGGTTTGGGGGGAGGCCCCCAACTTCCATGATCTCCGCACTAGGTGGAGGAAGGTGGCCATCTACAGCCACATAGTGGCCACCATGGCCAGAAAGGCCACATGCACACTCAGGAGCAGATGCGCCTGAGACTCAAGAAGCTGCAGCAGGCATATGCCAGAGCCACCAGCGGCGGCGCCGCAGCAGGGGCTGCCACCTGCCCCTACTTCTCCACCCTTGAGTGACTACTGGGGGGCGGGGTGGTCCGCGCCAGCCTAGGAGGCAGTGGTCTGGGAGCTGAGGGCCCTGACCTAGGCTCACCAGCTCTCCCGGCACCGGAGTCGGCAGGGTCATCCAGAAAGGCCATACTAGGTAAGTGCTAGCACTGTCCCCTACCCAGGGGAGAGGAGGGGAGGGAGACCAGGGACCGTGCGTGTGGGCCATGCCTCCCACGTATTACGCAGCTACCTGTGCACGTGCGAGCACGTGCCATGCCAACCTTGGGCAAGTGACTCCAGCTGCGTGACACCCAGGCCCGTGGCCCAATAGGCACATGCATGTGTGAAGAGACCTGACATGCTCCTGACCCCGGGGCAGGATCCAGCAGGATGCTCTTTCTTCACACGCCCCTCCTACACAGATGCTTCTCCCCCCCCCCACCCAGGCCACGATCTTGGGGCAGCTCCCAGTCCTGGGGAGAGCCAGACATCCTGACCATGGCCTCTGTGCAAGCACATCGACTCTGACAGTGCAGGGCACGGTCACCCTCAAGTCGCAGGGGCGGTTGGGCATCATCCACTGTGTTCCCAGGGAAAACTGACCACTTCTTTTCTTTCTCTACAGCTTCACCGGCTGCTCGTGCAGGGCGCATCACCCCACCCAGGACATGCTCCTGCACCCGCGGCCTCATCAGGACCTCCGCCACATTACACGGGTACTGGGACCAGCACCTGGGAGCCCTGCGAGCCCTGAACCGCACCATCCAGGCCTGGATGCAGGAGGACCTGCAGCTCTGCTGGGAGCAGCTTGCTTAGGACTGTGCCATGTACTCAAATCTGCAGCCCCTGCTGCAGAACATGCTGCCCCATGCTGGTCCTGTGCTTGCTGACCCTCCAGCTACTATTCCTCCTCCCACTCCTGCCTCCCTCCCACCTCTTCCTCCTCAAACTCCACACCCTCCTCCTCAATCTCCACACTCCCCACCTCAACCTCTGCACCCTCCTCCCTATCCCCACAGAGACGCCGAGGTCCCCGCACCTGCCGTGCTGGGAGATATGTGGCCCAACAAGACCCCCACCCCTGAGACCTGAGCTTCCCCTCCCTCTTCTCCCTCTCCCTTCTTCCCCTTGCTTCCCCCTTCCAGCTCCCTCCTCCCAGGATTCCCCCTCCCCTCTCCCACCCTTTCTCCTCTCTCCTGCTTCCTTTCCCCAATCTCCCCAGAGTTTCATTCCCCCTCTTGAGTTGTGTTAAATAAAGACAGTTTTTATTTTTGAAAATACGTGTATTTTATTTGACATCAGGAAGGGGGGCTAGGGAAGGGTAAGTGGAAGGACGAGAGAGAAGAATGAGGCACAAGCCCCCAGTGGGGCAGACCGGGGAGACTGTTAGCACTCCTCAGGGTGGAAACTCTTCCGCAGGGCCCACTGGATCCTGACAGCCCCTCGATGGTGCTCCCAGATGGCAGCCTGCAGACAGTGCAGGCAGGCTGCTGGCAACATGTTCACAAGATGCAGCAGAGTCCCCGGGGGCAGGTCTGGTTCCATGTTGCAGAGTGCCATGGTGTCCCAAGAGAGGGCAAGTAGAGCACACCAACATAAATGCTTTGCTGTCCTTCAGCGAGGTGGACCAGCAAGCAGAGAAACCTGAGAACTGTCTGTCCAGGATGGGGGGTTGGGTCCCTTTAAGAACAGACCTTGGATAGCCTGGGGCAGCGGACCCACACACTAAGTCCGACCCTGATGCCCTGCTGGCACTGGTTGCTTGCCAGCCTTACCTTCGATTCAGGGTCCACTCAATGTGGATGTGCTATTTTGAATGAGAAAAAGTTTTTTCTAGTTTTTGTGTCTAGATGCGTTATTTCGAATTAGCTTATTTCGAATTAACTAATCTGAAATAAGTTAATTCGAAATAGTGCTGTAGTGTAGACATACTCTAACAGTCATTAAATTCCTTTCTCATTATGAGGAATTTATGCTCCACAATAGATCAGTCACAGACTACAACAATTACATATGTTGCATTATGTCATGTGTCTGGAACAGAGTTCTGACACCCTGGTTTGATAGAGTCTAAGGGTATGTCTACACTACCCCGCTAGTTCGAACTAGCGGGGTAATGTAGGCATACCGCACTTGCAAATGAAGCCCGGGATTTTAATTTCCTGGGCTTCATTTGCATAAGCGGGGAGCCGCCATTTTTAAAACCCCGCTGGTTCGAACCCCTTGCAGCGCGGCTACACGGGGCTCGAACTAGGTAGTTCGGACTAGGATTCCTATTCCGAACTACCTAGTTCGAGCCCCGTGTAGCCGCGCTGCAAGGGGTTCGAACCAGCGGGGTTTTAAAAATGGCGGCTCCCCGCTTATGCAAATGAAGCCCGGGAAATTCAAATCCCGGGCTTCATTTGCAAGTGCGGTATGCCTACATTACCCTCCTAGTTCGAACTAGGAGGGTAGTGTAGACATACCCATAGAGACATAGCCTTTGAGGCCAGAAAGGACCATTATGACAATCCTCTCTGACCTACTGCATAACAGAGGACAAAGAATCTCAGCCAGTAATCGCTGCATGAAGCCCATAACTTCTGTCTGAGTTATGAATATCACTCAGAAAGATAGCGAGTCTTGATTTAAAGACTCAAGTGATGAAGAATACTCATATACCTACATATGTTGTTCAAGTTGTTAATTACCCCTATTGTTAAAAATTTCATCTTTATTTCTAGTCTAAATTTATCTCATTTCAGCATCCAACCACTGATTTATAGGTTATAAAATACAAAGAGGCAATTGAGATGATCTAATCTGACTTCCTAGATAATATAGTCCATAAAAATCTTGTTATGCAGACGTCTGCCAGATTATATCATTGTCTATCAGAAACTTCTTCCCACATAGGTATTTATTGACTATGATTCAGTTATCTTTTTGTCTTCTCTTAATTACATAAATAGAGTTTCTTATGTTTCTCAATACAAGATGTGTATTTCAGCCCTTATACAATTTTTGTGGCTTTTTCTTCAGCCTTTTTTTTTTCAGCATTCTTTCTGAAATGCAGAAATCAAAGTTAATACTGTATTCTCGCTAATGCCAACTGTCTACAAAGGAATCCTGCAGAAAGGGGTCTAAAAATCATAGTGGACCACAAGCTAAATATGAGTTAATAGTGTGACACTGTTGCAGAAAAAAGCAAACATGATTCTGGGATGCATTAACAAAACTGTTTTGAGCAAGACACGAGAAGTCATTCTTCTACTCTACTCTGAGCTGATTAGGCCTCAGTTGGAGTACTGTGTCCAGTTCTGGGCACCACATTTCAAGAAAGATGTGGAGAAATTGGAGAAGGTCCAGAAAAGAGCAACACAAATGATTAAATGACCCATGAGGGAAGACTGAAAGAATTGTGCATGTTTAGTTTAGAAAAGAGGAGACTCAGAGGGGACATGATAACATACTATGATACATAGTGGTGTTACCACCTCCCTATTCCTAACTGATATTCTTTTGCTAATACATCAATTAACTGTATTTTGTCCTCCTGCTCATGGAAGTTTATATTCAGTTGGTCTTCCATCATGACCACACCCTTTTAGAATAAAATCCCTTAGTTTAAAAACGTGACCTACATTATCTTTTCCTAGATTTTGTTCTTACATTTGTATAAGTGTCATGTCCCTATAATTATTTTTCACTCCATCAGGTTTTATATAATCTGTAATCTTTACCAGCAATGATTTTTGCATTAACTTCCAGGTTAGTTATAAAGTTATTGAATAGCAGAGGAGCAAGCATAGATCTCTTGTGGAACACCAGTTGAAACACTATGAAAATTTCCAATTGAATTTTACTAGCTCCAGAGATATTTAAAAGTCCTTCATATTGTTCTCACCCTTGATAAATAGACACATGATCTGGATTACTCAGTATTAATAATTATCCCCATAAAGAAAAGCAACCCTAAGAACAAGAAATGATATGGCAAGGAATAGGTATTATTGATATGTCTGAATGTGCACATATCCTGTACTAGCTGTGGAGTCTAAAAATTTCAGAGTGCTTCACAAATATAAATTAAGCCTCATAAAACTTCCATGTGGCACATAATTACTACTACACTAATTTAAGTAAAGAATTAAAGTTACCCAAAGTTCAATTATGTCCTAAGATTTTTTTAGAAGTATATTTGCAAAGTGCACAAAAAAATCTTATGTCCGAGAGGAGGTGTATAAAATGTTTGATGCAAGATATTTATTGAACTAAGTAAGTGACTACTACCCAGGTCACACAATGATTCCGAATAGCCAGAAGTCTTTCTGGTAATCAGTCATCTGTAATCATTAGATAAGAGTGCAAAGAGATACTTGTCAGAGATACCAAGGTGTATCCTATGATTGCAGAAAGAAGCTGAGTGAAATAAAAGCAGTAATAAACATATGTTGTAATGTAAGGGCTCTATTATGATTCCTATGGAGGTCCCTAGCTTGCGATCATGTAAGAAGATATCATATGCATTCCCTTGTTAGTTGGGCAGTAATACTGGCTGCTGTAGAAAAAGGGTGAAAGGGGAATTTCAGTAATACCCAATGAGTGCAAGAACTACAGTTCTGAATCTGGGTGAATGGAGTAAGTTTCCTTAAGACAGGAGTAGACTTTTGAAGTGATAAACAGGAACAGCTCTGTTATGGAAAGGTTGTTTTGGTAGGTTGATGAGAAAATGTAGTCAGGCTGACTCACGAGCTGCAGGGTTAGGTTTGTGACATGAGGACACATTGGGAAGTGTTAAAGGTAGGTCAAATATCTGACTGGTCTTTTTAGTCAAGTTGGAGGTGCTCCTTAAAGTAAAACATTTACTCAACCAGGCTATTATTGATGTTAAGGGTTTTTTAAAGCCTCCACCCTCAGGTGACAGGGACTCTGGAAGAAGCTATGAAATCAAGGATATGTTGTCAATATGTGCAGTCTTGTACTAAGTTTTATTCAATTAATTCCATTCCAGTAGCTGCCTTTCCTCTCAACATGTAAGAGTTTCTGTTTTACATCAGCTTGTTAGGTCAATATGATTTGTTTTTGTTGCTGTTGTTATTTAAATGTGTCTTCAAGCTTGAATTTCATTGGAAACCTATTGGACTTATTAAGGAGAAAACTATAGAATGGGGCCATCAGCTGCACAGTAAAAAGAAGTGGTTTCTCCATATTAGGTTGCCATCAGACAAACAACAATTTACAGCTCTTATCTGGGAACAGGAGGGGAAAATTTCTTTTTAAAGATTCATGGAGTGCTTAGAGAATGCCTAAGGCAAAGAAAACAAACAACCCCCCCAAACAATTACTAAAGCTTTAAAGCACTCTGCAGAAAGGCACAATTCATACATAAGCAAGAAGAAAACCTTTCATTTTAGTCCCTGCATTGTCATCAGTACCTTTAAACTCATAGGGCTGTTCATTCTCACTTTTCCCAGCATGGAACTGGAAGCTGCAAGAACATTCAGGCAAACAACATTCCAGTACAAAAAGTGCCACATTTTACTCCTAGAACTCCTTATAGAACAGGAATCCTGAGACAAACGGAGCGTTTTAAAGTAGAATAAAAGTTTTCAGTGGAATAATCTTCAACTGTGGTCATGTTTAAAACATTTTTTTTTCTCTTTAACGGGAAAGGAAAATGGCTAAGGCTTCTGGTTTTAATGGATTTTCCAGCAACATGTCTACTAGGGGTTAGAATATTGGACAGAGACCAAATGGTCATACTGGGTGTCTAAATTAGGCTCCTAAAATACACATTTAGGGTACGCCTAAATTGTATAGCTTAAGTCAAAATAACTTAAATCAGCTGTTGGCACTGTCTATGCATCAGGAAGTTGAAGACAGAACACTCTTCCCTTGACTTCTCTTACTTTTTGTGAATTGAGGGTTACAGGAGTCAGAGTAAGAAGTCCTCCAGCTTGACATTATTTCAAAATAATGGCTTGCAGTGCAGATGCACTCCTGGTTATTTCGGAATAATATCAGTTAGTTCAAAATAACACTTCTGTGTAGATGTACCCTTAGACACTTAAATGTATCTAAGGGAAGGAGAAAGGCTGTTCACAATAGTGACAAATGGCAGAACAAGGAGTAATGGTCTCAAGTTACAGTGGGAGAGGTCTAGGTTGGATATTAGGAAAACTATTTCACTAGGAGAGTGGTGAAGCACTGGAATGGGTGGAATCTCCATCCCTAGAGGTTTGGCTTGACAAAACCCTGGCTGGTTTGATTTAGCTGGGGTTGGTCCTGCCTTGGACAGGGGGCTGGACTTGATAACCTCCTGAGGTCTCTTCCAGCTCTATGATTCTATGATAAATAAGTTTATTTTTTCAGAGGTGCTGAGCAATATAGATCCCTGCTTGGAGATGAGGCTTTTGAGAAAGAGTTAGCTAGGAGAGGAGTTGCAAGAAATTCATATATTACAACTCCACTGCAGTGCAGCATGACTGTTACCAGGAGGATGTCTTGAAATGTGCCATTGCTTTGGTGAAACAGGAGTGGAAACAGAGGAGCTGCTGTAGCAGGTGCTCCCTGGAAGGATGAGACAATTGAATTGAAGGAGAAACAATTTATTTTGACATGGACATGTGAAGGGGGGGGGGATTATTGTTTGGAATTATAGGTGGGTAGACTGGTGTTACACAGTGATGAAATTTCCATCTGTAGGACATATCTGAATTTCCTCATGCATTACCTAAGTAAGCAATTAGTCATCTTGTGATCCTGTGTTCCCGGCCAAAACTCCTCTAACAGGAGGTTATATTATCATCCTATGACCACCTGCCACGTAGTGCTAACACCAGTTTCACAAAAGCTATGTGGGAGGGATCACAGGCTTCAAACATTAATCAAACTGTGGCTATCTTCTGGCAGTTCATCTGAAGCTCTAGCTTGCCAAGGGACACACCTATAAAGCTCTTTATTAGGGGAGATAGATGTCCAGCCCCACAGTTTTACTTGGATACTTACTTAAATCAGAAAGAGGCATAGGAAGCTGTCTGAGCAATGAGGTGAATTCCTGGTTGGCTGTTACCACAGAGCCTGCCTCCTTGACTGACTTTTGAGCCATCTGTCCTAGTCTCTTCCTGGTTCCCATGCTCCTTCTACCAGACTTCTATCTGGTCCTGCTTCCTTCCTTCTTTCTTGTCTTGCTCTAGTTTCCTGATTCTACACCCTGCTTCTGATGCCAACACTGGCTTGATGACAGAGGTTTGGCACCTGACTCTGTTTCCATCTCCAGGCTTTGGTTGGGCACATGACTCTGACCAAAGCTCCAGTTCTAGGCTCCCGACTCTAATCATGAGGCCTGAATATCCATGTCTCAGGATAACTGTTTGAGGTAGCCAAACATGTGGCCATTGATGGTTTAGTCAAACAACATTTGCTATAGTGATTTCGCTGCTAGGATATAAGGCATTCAGAATCAACTGAACATTTTCAAATAATGGCATCAGACTTGGCACAGACTATAGGAGGACACTCAATCAATCTCAAGACAAGGAAACACATCCACTTTGCTCAAGGCCTGGAAAAAGAATCCTTTGGATAAATTTCTAATTTTTGCTCTCTAGTCATTTTATTCTGATCAACCACCATGTGCACATCATGTGCTAACTTGCACTCTTCCTTTCCACTTAAAAAAAGCAACCTTGTCTTCCAGCTGTAAATGATGTTCCCAAAGCTATACTACTTTACTCCTTCAGAAAAATACACAGTAGGCAGGAGTATATGGAATATATGGCTGGCTAAAAGGCAGGGTGACAGAGTAATTACTTCAGCTACTGCTGAAGCTTTTAGTTCACAGACTCATAGTTTTACACACTGGAAGAAAAGATCTGCTAAAATATTATCTTTCTGTTTTATTGATATGCTTAAATCAGAAAGAGGCATTTATTTGTTTATGCTATCAATAAAACAGAGAGTTGATATTTTAGCAGATCTTTTCTTCCAGTGTGTAAAACTATGAGTCTGTGAACTAAAAGCTTCAGCAGTAGCACACTAACTTGTAAGTAAGCACACTAACTTGACCAGAGCGATGTGTCCCGTGGGACATAAAGTAGCACTCTAGTCCTGAAACACAGATTGTCATCATCATCATATGTAGCCTCATATCTGGAACGTATGAAAGTTGTCATAATTAAAGCTCGTTCATATATAATAAATTTCACATTCTTCACTAATACCTGACTGATAGTTTAGAAATATATAAAATATTTTTTAAAAAAAATACTGTATCACAGATTATTTATTTTTGGTTTGAATCTATTTGCTTTTTGCACTGATGATTTTCTGAGCTTCAGAAGCTTTTGATTTTTTCAATATCAGTATATGTGGCTTTGATATCAGAATCCATTTGTTATATTTTTGTATTTTATATTGTGTATTCTTTATTTCTAAAATGTGAATGTGCTTTTGAAATTGTCTTGGTATGACTTTTGTGGTTTCTTTTTACATGCAAGCTTTTAATTACCAAATTAACTTGCCTTGTGTAATACATAAGTTGCCCTGAGCATGCATATTGAATAATGATAGACAATGTGAAATTCTTCATACCTGTCACTTTGAATTGCTGCTAAAATTGTTGACCTCCTGCAATATAGTTAGAAATAATATTATTAATACTTATGCTATTATCTGTTGCTAGTAGTTTGACTATAAGCCAACTCAATACCATGTCATACAAGAATAATATATTTCACAGAGAGAATGGGTATTCTAAAGTTACATTTCAAGTCTTGATTAAAGCACCTCAAATATGAAGTCAACAATGCCAGACCATGCTGTGGCTTCATTGTTTAGATACAGTGACTTTGAGTTACTATAATCAGCTGCAAAGTAGTAAATATTATATGGAGTATTCTTCAGAAAAACAAGTTGGACCTGGTATAACTACATCCAAGACTAATAACTTTAATGCAGGTGACAACTGAGGAAAAGAGTCCTCTTTCTGTGATTTAGCACAGTTGTTTCCATAAGACTTAGATACTACCACATAAGCAGTATTGTAAAGTATTATATACAGAAAGCATTATATCTGATGAATGAGTCAACAGCTACTCCACAAGGTTTCCCTCAAGGCTTGGGTTTAAGATCTTGTTATATTTAAACACCTGTATAAAATGATCTTCGTCTGCAGTTACAGCATGTTCATTTGCATTTTAATGGGGATGATATCATTTTAGATGTCAGTGAGCCCTGTTTAGAGAAGTTCAAGGACACTCATCAGGAGGCTTTGACATACCACAGGTTTAGCTAAGCATAAAAGGAGGTATATATAATATAAAAACGGTACCATTTTCATGATTACTTGTAAATTTGGGGAAATTGATAGAAAATGCATACTTTAAAATACATACCAAAACATGCAATGATTCTTTTGATAGTCTGTATGCATACAGATCTCCAGGTGTTTCTGACATAACTATTTTATCCTTTTACATATATACAGATTTATTTTGTGCCAGAGCAAGACAATTTTTTTTCTTACAAGAGCCATAAATTATTTGCTTTAAAGAATCCTACAAACTCAAGCTAGTTAAGACAGTTTTCTCATTCAGTTATTCAAATTAATCCTGAAGAACACCATATCTAATGTGCACTAGGGTAATTAGCCTCTTTACGTCAGTACACACATGTTGATAATTACCTGTATCCGACAAAGTGATATCTGAATATGTAATAAGCTGTAGAGGTCACTCTTATTATTTTGTTATTTGGTGGAAATCGGTATTGAAGTTTAGGTTGGAACAGCATTGTAAAGGGCTAATAATAAACAGGAGTAAGGCAGCTAGTTTCACTACCTACCACATCAAAATACAGCTGAAAAAATCCTTATTTTTGTAGCATTACAAACTCAACAAAAAAGTCAAATCTACTTGTTTTCTTGAAGCAAGCCATAAAAGCAAAATATTTGCTAGGAGAAAGCAAATATGTTTTATTTCAAAAGGACTGTTGTTTTCATGTTGCCTTTGTTATCTGAATCTTTTATTCTCTTCAAAATATACCTGCAAGTCTTCCACAGGTTAGGTACCATAGTTGTTACTCTCAGGGCCCAGATGTCAACAGAAATTGGGGGCCATGGTGCTGGGCAAGGTTCTCTCTAAGGTGTATGGCAGCACGACCCCCAGCTGCTTACTCAGCCCCACCCAGCCAGACAGCTCTCTGCTAGGAGACCTGAGCCACTAGCTGGCTGGGGCTAGTTAATCAGCTGCGGAGCCATGCGGCGGTGTAGTTTAGAGGGAACATTGGACTGCTAGGTATTGTCTAGTCTCGAATCAAAAGACAGCCCATAACCCAGCAAGCATTTCATTAATTACACAACACAAAGGGTGGGAGGGAAACAAAGGCACAAAGGGATAAAGTTAATTTTCTAAAAATCACACCTGAGGGACCCTGTTTTTCTCAGTACTACTCTAGCCCTTTATCTGCAGCCTTAATATAAGTTAGTAGGTAAAACATTGTAGAGGCACCTAAAGCCTATTATTTAGGATTTGAGTCTACAAACCTAATTCACTCTAATGGCCTGCCTATATGGTGTGACAAAACACTATAGATTGGTATGATTACAAGGAGACTAATATACAGTAACTGCTCTTGAAGGAACCTGCTGATTTGCTCTAAAAGGCTTCTAAATTGCATGAACTAAAATTCAGTCTAAAAGAGGTGTCATTTAGCCCTGTGTTACACTTGGGAGTTATTTCGAAATAACTCCCCTTATGTTGAAATAACAAGCAGAGCATCCACACTACGAAGCCTGTTATTTTGAAATAAGGGCTGGTTATTTTGAAATAATTACTTCTGCTTTCCATGGTTATGTCTACACCACAACACTATTTCAGGGTACTGAAGTATCCCGAAATAGCTATCCTGTGTCTTCACTGCAAGCCCGTTATTTCAAAATATAATGGGCTCACTATTCAGACATCCCTGTAAACCTCATTCCACAAGGAGTAAAGGATGTTTCGGAATAGAGGGTTATTTCGAAATTTGGCGCTTTGTAGACAGCGCCAAAATTCGAAATAAGCTATTTTGAAATAAGATTGAAATGAGATACGCAATTTGCATAGCTCAAATTTTGTATCTTATTTTGAGCTATGGTGCAGTGTAGATAGACCCATGAGGAATAATGCTTATTTTGAAATAGTAATAGAGAGGTAGCCATGTTAGTCTGATCTTGCTAAAACAAAAGGAAAAACTATGTAGCACTTTAAAGACTAACAAGATGGTTTAACAGGTGATGAGTTTTCATGGGCCAGACCCACTTCATCAGATAATATTCTTGAAGAGAATTGGCATGACCATATATACCAATGGAATACAATGAAAAAAGTGAACACATTATTAAACTGACAAATCATATTTAGTACAGAAGATGGGGTGAGGAGGAGGGAGGGATGGAATAGCTATTTGAGTCAATGAATGGCTAATCAGGGGTGATAAGAGGGAAGCTATGTAATCTGGTCCTAACCATGTCAGTTATATGATCAAGAACACATATTCCTGTTCATCCAGAAATATAATTTATGCCATCATGTGCCAACAGTGTCCTTCTGCTATGTATATTGGACAGACTTCTCAGACACTTCGCCAAAGAATTAATGCCCACAAATCAGACATGAGACATCTTCACAAGGAAAAACAAGTTGCTTTTCATTTCAGCCTACCTGAACATAGTCTTAACGACCTCACTACATGCATCATACATCAAAGAGACTTTAACACCAGATTACAGAGGGAAACTTCAGAACTTTCTTTCATTCTTAAGTTTGACACTTTATGAATGGGCCTTAATAAAGATGCTAATTACCTTAACCATTACAAAGGTATTATTTTGAAATACGTTATTTTGAAATAATTTCCTAGTGTAGACATGCCCTTACAGTGCACCAGCAGGATCAACATCGGGACAATTAGGGTGCATCTAGATAGCACCTTCTGTCAGAATAAGCTATGCAATTTGCATTACTCAAATTGTATAGGTTATTCTGAGTCTAAGTCAAAAGAGCTTATTTTGAAATTTGGCACTGTCTATACAGTGCCAAATTTCAAAATAAGGCACTATTCCGACAAAACCCTTAAAACTCATGGAACAAGGTGTACAGGGATGCCCAAATAGCATACCTGCTATTTTGGGAAATGGTGGGTTCTTTTAAAGACATGGCATTGCTATTTCAGGATACTTCTGGTATCTAGACGTACCCTTAGAGCGCTTTAGAAATCACACACCTGTAAGTGCCGTTTGGTGATGCTGTGTAGAGAAGTACTAAGTAGCACTCACGGGCATAATGTCATTGCAATGTATGGGATTTATTTCCTTTTTTTATTTCAGTGGGACTGGTCATATGAGTAAGGGCTGCTCAATGTGAGGAAAATTTGTGGCCTTAATTTGAAGCCTCCGTCACTAAGCCAGACTGATCTGTTATGCCAGCATAATCCTGAAGAAACAACATTTACAGTTTGCAGTAAAGTTGGGGCAAGGGAGGAGAAAAAGATAATTATATTTTGCAGAAGATTTCAGTATTTCAAAATTTGGTTTCATTTTGATCTGGAATGAGAAACTATGTGTATGAGCTGGAAGGAAATCAAGCAGGCTTCTGACAAAAATCTGGCAAGTAAACCTGGAGTTCTGCCTGGTTTCCATTGCAATTTTGTCAAAAATCAAACCATTTCCACAAAACATTTAGATTATGATGGATCAGCAAATTCTAATGAAAAGAATATTTTATTGGAATTTTTATGATCAGCTCTAATTTACATGGCAATGGTTGACATCAAATATCACCCAATGCACATTCTGTCTTCCTCTCATACATTAAATGTAATTACTATATACAATTTGCATCACTAGGAGAGCAACTCCCCTATGTTGTTTGTTGACAATCTGTCTGCATATGTATTTACAAGGATACCCGTCTGTGTTTTTCTGTAATTGCCAAGTGCCTTTGTGGTTGGTTTGGATGATATCTAAAATATAAAACACAGGTGAGGGTTATTAAGTGCTGAATAGTCTGTTCAATGCATCAATTAATAAGGAAGAAAAACAGTAGAGGGGAACATAGCAAACTAAAATAACAAAAGCAAGGAGCCTATAAAAATAAAACACAAAGATAGGAGGCATATCCACACGGACACCATAACTTTCCTGTACAGATATATAGCTGGTAGAGATTTGTGAAACTTTTCCCAGTGGGGCAATAAGGGAGTACAAATGAGACAAAGTTTTTATAGCTGATCAAGTGACAAATCTAGGAACCCCTAGCTTTTTCTATCCTCAGCATTTCCCTAACTCAGTTGGCCAGTGTGTTGGAAGGGAATGTTATGTGCCCTCAGCCCTACTCAATAGCTCAGATTAACTTGTGAAGAATAGAGTTCATGCTGAGATGTGCTTTCTTTCAATGTATGTTGCTAGAAAATAGGAGCAGGTAGTAGGTATTTTAATACTCATATCTCTACATCTATTCATTTTTTCTTGTTTTTGTTAATATGGAAATAACTGAACATGAAGTCTACTTTTTGTGCATATTGGCACATTCTGTGACTTTGTGTACATAATTGGTTGAATAGGGACAGCCAGTAGTATTCAAAATGTCACAGGCCGTCTAATCAGAATTAAGTACCTTAAGGCTGAATTCTGAGTTGTTAATTGCTGGGCAAAAAAGCCCTTGAGAATTTCTGCAACTAAAATATATAACTGAATAACAGAAGACAATTTATAAGGTTTCACAGATAATAATGCATTAAGGGCAACAAAGTCATTTAAAACTAAGTTTCTGAGTTAAACAGCTGATTGTAATAAAGTTATTCCTATTATGACACATAAAATGATTGAATATAAATAATACTATATGTTCAACATTTATTATGAATGTTTGACATATGCACATTGAAAGACTAATTGCACATTCAACTCCCCTGTGGCAACATCTGAAAGTGTTATAAATTAATAACTCCCAAATTGTCATACAAATGAAAAGCAATCATACACGTTAGTCTCTTGACTTATAGCTGGACTTTGTAGGCTCTAGTCATTGTCAGTTATGATAATCCTCAGTAAGTCTTCCTGTTTAATTACTAACCCTCTTGTATGCATATGATTTAATAATTCATGCAAACTACCATGCTGTTTGTTGTGATAAAAATTTTATCTGTGCACACTGGGAACAGATGCGGAGTAGCATTAGTGCTCAGTTTATTCTTCCCCAATAGTTCATGACATTTACATCAGTCTCCTGTGATCATTAATATGCCAATCCAACAATTATTTTCAACCTTGCTTTTGGATGATTGGCACACTGTCTATAAAAATCCTTTTCAATAAATAGCAGACAACAATATCTGAGTGCATCACACATTCAATACCATCCAGCAAAAATGTTCAATTTACTGGTCATCTGCTTGCAAGATATTCTTTATTCATTCTTTATTAGTCTACAGTCTTAGGATCCAACCACAGAACTGTTATAAGTTGAGTACTGATGCTAAATAAATAGTCTTTATCATAAGAATACAGGAGGAATACATTATATGCTAAGTAAAAAATTAAGATAAATTCATTCATTCATTCATTCAAATCTGGCTTCTGTTTGCAAATGGAAAGGTTGCTTTTTTAAATATTTAAACAGAGCTCAGCATGGTTTATGTCCAGTTTAAATAAATAAATAAACCCACACAGTTTGCACGTTTATGGGTGGATATACAATTCATTTTTACATGATAGAACTTTTATGTCTTATCTTAATGACACCATCCCACACACTCTTATTCAAATTGTTCACTTTAAAACCAGAGATACTCAAATTGAAATTAGAGGGTCTAGTCCCATGAATAAAAATAAGCATGTGTATAAGGGTTTGCAGGAGTGACATCTGCATTAGCAGTACTGCCAAAGAGTATACATAGAAAAGTATTTACATGCCCCAGGTTAAAGCACTTACTGGCACTATGTGAGAGGCAATATGTTAAATAATAGACTTCCATCTAGCAACAAGAGGAAAGAAGAAGAAATGAAAACTACTAAAATAACCTTCAATAACATAGTAGAGGGCTGAGATTTGTCTTTCCTATCGTGTGGGTTTTTTTACTTTGTGAATTTCATGACTTCCCAGAGGAGAGAGGGAACAAATTCAGACGCATTTGTGAAAATGCATAAGATGAGTTGTAACTTGCTAATATTTCAAACATACTAACACATTTTAGACAAAAAATATATACTACTATGGAAATTACAAAACTCTCTGAGGTTCGATAGCGTATTACTCTTTACACTGTTTTTGCCATGTACTTTAAATAAAGCAGTTACTGTCACCTCACAATGATGGCACAAAATAATCTGTTGTTCACTGGCTTAGATATACATACCAAGTTGATGGTCTGCAAATGACCACCAATAGGATGGCGGGTCTCTGCAGTGTTAAGACAGAGTTAAGGAAGGCCTTGTCTTATTTCTGTAAATGGCCTCTGACCTCAACAGAGCCAACATTTTCATAGCTCACAGCTCATTGCCTCCTCATGATGGTCTTCCTGCATGTTGAAAAAGAGATCCCTCATTTTAAGATCAAAGGGCGGGAAGGAGGCCTATCCCCTTTCATTTTGGAATCCCTGGTTGACCAAATTCTCAGAGAAAAAGAGCAGATCAGATTAATTGGTTTTAAAGGACACGGATAAAAGAGATGTAAGGGTTATTTTCTCTCTGTCTAAGACACAAAGCTCAGGGAAGCAGGCTAGACAAGCAGCCCCAATGTGTTTGTTTGCAGTTGCTTGTGGATAAAGGAGTAGGGCAGAGGAAGAAAAGAAAATAGTTTAGGTCAGGGAAGATAGAAGAAAGGGTAATCCTTAGCTACTGAGGGGATCAAATGTCAGCTGAGTCCTGAATGAAGGGAGAAAAAGTGTATTTCCATCATTCCTGTTTCCATCTGATAATAGAGAAGGGTTCAGTATTGAATAAATGAACAGGTTAAATAAAAAAGCCCATCATTCTATTATTAACACCTATAAAATAATAAAATATTAAAAATAAAGGGGGAGAGTTTTCACATATTTATGAAATAGTTATATACAAAAAAAAAGACAAAAGTCAGAAAATGTTAAAATTTTGTAAAGGGCAAAACTAAAAAAAAAAGACTCCCAATTATTCAAGAATTTAGGCTTGTGTAGATATGTGGCCTAGAGAGAAAGAAGGCCAGTGGTAAAGTGATTGTTCAGGCAGGCCTAGTAAAGTGTATAAAAGAAATCACATAGCCCGTTTTATTGCTTCCAGTTCTCTGGCTCCCAATTAGCACTTAGGTCCAGTAAGATGAGGAGTTATTTAAAAACTCTGCTCACTATACAAAATATTCTTCTGAGCCCCAAAATGCTAGCCACCTTACTAGGTCAATATTAATTTATATCTTACCTAACATGCCATGTGGCCAGCCAATCCTTTAATATCTAAAGCTAAAGGTTTATTGTAAAAGAAAATAACATGAAGAGAGTTGTTAAATTATCGAAGAAGGCAGATACATACCGAAGACTTAAAAGTGTATGTATCAGGTTCTTAGCAGTATTAGTGAGTTTGCTGCTTGAAGGTCCCTCTGGAACACATCTAAAGCATGGATGGATCATTCAGTCCTTTGCTCAAAGCTTCAGTTTGTACAGAAGTTCCTCCAGAGCTGGGAAGCATGATTGAAGACAAAATGAAGATGATGCACCTGCCTTTTATGTCCTTGGCCATGTGTTTTGTATTTCTTTCCAGAATGCAAACTTACAGCATGTGGACATGGAAATGCCTTAGAGTTTTCTGTCCACAAATATGTCCCTATATGTCTTGCTGACATAAGTTGGAGCCCCTATCTTCTCTCAGTTGTTTTATTGTATAGAGATGATTGCCTTTGATATATGATCAAGCAGGCTGGATAATGCTGATGCCAATCTGTTCAGGGGTATCACACAGAAGCACAGCACAGGTTTGAAGTACAGATATATCACACATATTTGTAATTCCTGATTCAAAGAAGAAAAAAACAGACTCTGGGGTGGGAGAGGAATATGTTCAGTCCTTGACTGATTTTTCTGTGGTTCAGCAGTCCCTGACAAAAAATGGTTCCCCACCACTACTCTAGAATATCTGTGGAATACAGTAAGAAGCAGATAAAACATCTGGAAAATATCCTTATGAGAAAGTCAGAAGATACATCAATAAAAATATTTTTCAGGAAAATAAAGAGCATGATAATGCTTGATGTAGTCACTTACAATATTAGAATGAGTGTCCCACCATGCACCTTCTATCAGTGGGGACTAAAAGTGTTCATCATTTCAGAGGAGAGGAAGGACTGCCTTGCTATCTTGTGTTAAAAGCAAGGTCAGTTCTTGTCTCTGTCACAGACATTCCTCACACAGGACAATCTCTGGCTGTGTCTAGACTGGCAAGTTTTTCCACAAAAGCGAGTGCTTTTGCAGAAAAACTTGCCAGCTGTCTACACTGGCCACTTGATTTTGCGCAAAAGCACTGACATTCTACTGTCTGAAATCAGTGCTTATTGCGAAAATGCTTTGACGTTCCCATTTGGGCAAAAGCCCCTTTCCGGAAATGCTTTTGCGCAAAAGAGCCAGTGTAGACAACTGAAAACTGTTTTGTACAAAAAAGCCCCAATGGCGAAAATGGCGATCAGGGCTTTCTTGTGCAAAACCGTGTCTAGATTGGCACGGACGCTTTTCCTCAAAAAGTGCTTTTGCAGAAAAGCGTCCGTGCCAATCTAGATGCCCTTTTCCACAAATGCTTTTAACGGAAAAACTTTTCCGTTAAAAGCATTTGCGGAAAATCATGCCAGTCTAGACGTAGCCTCTCTGTCTTTGTTCCTGATGTGTAAAGTAAGGAAAAATAATAATACTGACTTTCTTCCACCCTTTTTCTGTATTGTCTTTATAGCTTTTCATTGCAAAGGCTGTTGATTTTTATGTGTATGTGTATAGGATCTAGTAAACTGAGGCAATGATTTTGGTTGGGCTCTTTAGGTCAATGGACCATCAAAATAATCTTCAGGTGGGATTTGAGACATTTTGCTGACACTGAGCATCTGGAGGCATGGTGCTCCACAGTTCCCAGTGGCTGTGCTTTGCTATTTCTGGCCAATTGAGATCTCTGGGAAGCAGCAGCCAGCATGTCCCTGTGGCCTACATCACTTCTTGCAGCTCCCATTAATTGGAAATGGTGAATCCTGGCCTCTGGAATCTGTGGGGAGGCACTGGGGAGGCGGAAGAGGAGAGAGAGAAGTCTACGGATGCTCTACCTCAGCAAAATGTCTCCTGGCCCACCAGTGGATTATCCTGATGGGTTGCTTGCAGCCCACAGACTGCAGGTTGGCCACCACTGTTCTAGGTACTTCTACAACACAAATACATAATAATAGTAGCAAATAAGCATCCAGCACCTTATGTGATTGGGCCTTGATCTTTTTAATGAGGTATAAAACAGACAAACAAATAATGTCCTTTTGGGAAAACTAAAAGCAATTGACCAAATAGATATATTCTAGAGATGGGTGCTAGAGATTTGGCATTTCTCTCAGAGGTAATAATGAGAATACAGCCAGTCTCTGAGGGTATGTCTACACTACAGCGCTAGTTCGAACTAACTTAGTTCGAATTAGTTAATTCGAACTAAGCTAGTTCGAACTAACGCATCTAGAACTAAAAACTAGTTCGAACTAGCGTTTTGCTAGTTCGAACTAGCAAGTCCACATTGAGTGGACTCTGAACAGGGCTTAAGGATGGCCGGAAGCAGTGCCGGCAGGGCATAAAAGGAGGACTTAGAGCATGGAGATGCTGTCTCAGGCTAGCCGAGGGCTGCGCTTAAAGGGTCCCGACCCCCACCCCGGACACACAGTTCTAAGGGGTGCCCCGCTTGCAAAGAAGTTCTGGCTTGGAGTGCCCTGAGTGCCCACACTGGGCACATCACACCACTCGGCCATCAGCCCGGCTGCACTTGCCACAGGCTGCCATCTGGGGAGAGGGAGTAATTGGGGGGCTGCAGGAGAGCTTCCACCCCCAGAAGCCCGCAGAGCCAGCCCAGTCCTCCCCATCGGGGGCTCGTACCCCATTCCTCCCTCACCTCCTTCCACTTACCCTTCCTTAGCCCCCCTTCTTATTGATGTACAAAATAAAGATAACGTTTCTTCCAACATTGACTCTGTCTTTATTGAAAAAAAACTGGGGGAGACTGGGAAAAGGAGGTGGGAGAGGGGAAGAGAAAGGCTGGGAGAGGGGAGGGCAACTAACATGATCAGGGGTTGGGAACAGGTCCCAGATGAAGAAAGGCTACAGAGACTGGGACTGTTCAGCTTAGAAAAGAGGAGACGGAGGGGGGACAGGATAGAGGTCTCTAAAAGCAGGGGTTGGGTGGAGAGGGTGCATTCAGAAAAGTTCTTCCTGAGTTCCCATCAAGAAGGACTAGAGGACACCAAAGGAAAGGAATGGGTATCAGGCTTGAAACTAGTAAGAGAAAGTTGTTGTTGTTGTTGACAAAGCAAATAGTTAACCTGTGGAACTCCTTGCTGCAGGAGGCTGTGAAGGCTAGAACTAGAACAGAGTTGAAAGGGAAGTGAGATCAAGTCATGGAGGTTGGGTCCATGGAGTCCTATTAGCCAGAGGGTAGGAGTGGTGTCCCTGCCCAAAGTTTGTGGAAGGCTGGAGAGGGATGGCACGAGACAAATGGCTTGGTCATTGTCTTCGGTCCATCCCCTCCAGGGTCCCTAGGGTTGGCCGCTGTTGGCAGACAGGCTACTGGGCTAGATGGACCTTTGGTCTGACCCAGTACGGCCATTGTAAGCTCAGGGCTCAGGGTCGGGGGTCTCAGTGGACCCCCTTGATTTTCATGCACACCTGGTCCTGGGTGGCCAGGCTGGCAGCTCTCCTGCCCTAGACGGCCACTTTCCTGTGCCTAGTGCGGAGATCGTGGACGAGGTCCACGATGTCCGCACTAGCCCAGGAAGGTGCCCGCCTCTTGCGGTCCAGGGCAAGCTCCCAGGAGCCGCCAGCCTGGTCCCGGCAAGAGGGGGTGGTCTGGGGGGCATCGGGTGGGTGGCTCTGTGCCGTGCCAGGTGCAGGGTCTGCTAGCTGGGTGCTGGCAGGCTTGCACCTGGCACGGGCACCGTAGCCAGCCCGTGCCCCTTTAAGGGGTCCGGGGCCGGGAGGGGGGCATAGAGTTTCCCTGGTGTTGGCCAGAGTGGCCACCAGGGAAACCTGGGGAGGGCTAGCCTCCCACTAGTTCGAACTAAAGGGCTACACAGGCCTTAGTTCGAACTAGCTAGTTCGAACTAGGCGTTAGTCCTCGTAAAATGAGGTTTACCTAGTTCGAACTAAGCTCTCCGCTAGTTCGATTCAAATTCGAACTAGCGGAGCGCTAGTGTAGCACCTATTAAAGTTAGTTCGAACTAACGTCCGTTAGTTCGAACTAACTTTGTAGTGTAGACATACCCTGAGTTACAAACGGTTCGCATTTACAACCAAACCTCTCATTAAGTGGTCGTAAAGGCAGTCCCTGAGTTACGAATGCAACCTGTGCTTACAAACAGCATGGTCACAGTGTAAGTCAATGCGGTCTGACTTATGAACATTTCGAGTTATGACCAAGTGTTTGGTCTGTAACCCATTCATAACTTGGGGACTGGCTGTATTGTCTTATATTTTATCCTTACTTTTTTTAAACCAGGAGAGGTATGGATGAGAGAAATAGACTGAGAACTCACAGAAGTGCTGGTGTGGAATATTGACTTTTCATGCTAATCTGTGGACCTATTTCCATGCTCACTGAAGGCAATGAAAAGAAATCCCCTGTCTTCAATGGGCTTGGGATAAGACCCTTAAATGATCGTTTTACTAATGAACTGCCTCACCCTTGGTTCTTTAATAGTTTAATGGTGTAATGTGTACAGATAATTAGAAACCAAATGGAAGGAAAGGACCCCTAGGTTACATTTTGATTTGTCCATGTGATGCCAAAAGTTTTATTTCAATATCTTGATTGTAACTCTGATTACTTGTGGAAGCAACATGGGGAGCAAGCTTGCTTTTAAAGAAGAAATAAATCTTAATTTCATGAGCCTAAAGCACACTTCAGTCTATTATCTTCTGTGGAGTCTAAGAAAGTAAAAAGAAATTATTCAAGCGACAGCATACAGCAATAAGCACAAATAGGTCAAAGATAAACTGGATCATAAAGCCATGATGCTTCTCAACATTGAGAGGAATACTGTTGGCAAAAGATGAAGAATTATGTGTTGGCATTAATTAGAAGCCTGATGGGTAGTCTCAGCACTCCAGCTAATGTTGCAATGGTGATCCAAAGCTCACTGAGGTCAGTAGAATTCTTCTCATGGTATGAGAGGTTGAATTCTAGGCTGAATTCATACAGGTAGAGGAGGTTGAATTACACCCTTACCATTCTTCCAGGTCAGGATTTATGCTTTTTGGCAGCACAGTACAAAGAAGTTTTTAGTATTACTGACTCTGCTGGCTACAGTGGGTTGCTTCACTCACCAACATGTTCATTGTTGTATTGTCAGGGCACTAAAATAATTAAGTTAAAATTAATATTAATTAAGTATTTTAATAAGAAAAATATGATTGTTATCTAGAATTATACTCTCATAACCTAGGCTCAGGAATCCCATACCATTTTAAATCCTCTTTCCCCACCCCACCCCACTTTATGGAAATAAAATCCAATATACATTTTAATCACAATTATTCTCTTCTCCTGGCATCTGACTCAGAATGTAATAGACAAAAAGCTCTGGCTAGGATGTTTTTGTTTTACTTGTCAGGACTGTACTAGAAAACTGAAAATGTTGTAGTTAAACAATATTTTGTAACTTATGTTGTACAAAATTTATTTACAGGGAGAGAATAAAGCATAGTGGGAAATGTATTTTACTGTATTTTTTTAAACTACATTCCCTTCTAGTTACAGTCAGCTACATGACAAGTACAGAAAAATTAACTTGCTCTTCAGACATAACCTTGACAGAATTGACATTTATCCTTGTAATTTAAAGATATGTGTTTGAAGAATACTTTTCTTTTCTTTTAAGTTTAGGAATATATTAGAAAACTCTCTATATACAATGATATATGCTAACATTTATTACATAATATTAGAAAAGTGTAAAGATTTGGATTTCATGGTATTCATGTTTCTGTTAAATTAAGTTTAATTCTTAACTAAATATATCTGCTATTTGGTATTCTATCTCATTTCTGTACTCTATCTTCTTTACTTTTTTTCTCACTTAATAATTGTTATTAATTATTGATTGGTGTCACCAAATATTGAGGTTAGATATCTACAAAAACAAAATTCCCATTGTTGTTGATGCTAGCTGTGTGCGCCATACTATGTGTGAAACTAAGGTAGAAAAATTTCCGGAGTGATGGGGACCTGAGCATGGGCAATGCATGAAAGTCCAACTGAGGCAGGCCCTAACACCACTCCTTCCACATGAGGCCCCACCCCTGAAGCCAACCCCTGTCCATTCCCAGCCTGATCATTCCCCCCACATGAAGAGCCAGAACTGCTGTGCTGTAGCCTTGGCCTGGCCATCCCTGGAAGCTGGGCTGCTGCACCATAGTCCCAGTCGTTGCCGGTGGTAGCCTCAGCTTTAGGTGGTCAGTCATATAGGCAGTTATGGGAAGGCAGTGGCTTCTCTTGCCTACTTTATTGACTGCCGATAGGACTGAGGCAAATTGGCTTGCAGCCAATTTTGAGCAGCCAGACACTAGGGCAACAAGAAGAGCACAATAAGGTGCACTGCATCTTCAAGAGACTTGGAAAAATTAATTTCAAGAATGACCCAACACTGATGTGACATGTGTGTGCGTTGTTCATTAACAAGCTATCCCTTTCATTGCGTGTAAACTACACCACTGCTAACCAGAGTGTGCTGAATGAATGAAGAGCATTTTTATCCTCAGTCCTTTTTATGATGCTAAGAAACACTGATGAGAGACAGCAATGAATAGTAAAGGTAACCCAGGGCTAAGGCCTGATCACATAGGTTGGAGTGACAAGGCCATGTTGCTTATAATTCCATTGTGGTAGCAATCAAAGCTATGGTAATAAGTCTTTTTCTCCATCAACCACTCCCTGGAGTTGAGTACAAGGGATACAGAGCTAACCATTTTCCTCACATTCTAGGACTTCTGGAAGAGGAAGAAGTGGAACTTGGTGAGTAAGGCATCATGTTCATCATGGATTGCAGTGGAACTGCCACTGCCTTTCTTGATCCTCACGAGGTCTGTTTGTTCTCTCTTAAGTTGCATCAACACATCCTGAGTGTTACACCCCTGTTCTATGACAGTCCAAGCTCCATGAATTGAACTAGGTCTTGTCAGTCTCGAAGGAATACATGAACTTACTGAACATGTCTTCCTAAGTCTTGTTTTTCCACCTTCTCATCTGGGAGAGTCTCTGTGCTGCACTCATAGATAAGTGGATGCACTCATAGATAAGTTTTCAGCTGCAAGAATACAAAGCCTGAGGGGGAGCATGTACAATACATACATTGTTGTATCTGCAAGATTAACTCTTGTTTTGAAAGAAACACATCAAGTAGTACATACATTGCCAGAGGTGCAAAGTTAAATCTCATCTTAAAAGAAGTGCTTAACAGCAAAGGACGACACAAGGCAGACCACTGGGCATTGCAGCCAGCACTTTGCAGATGGGCATGGTAAGCCCACAAAGAATAGACGAGAGGTCGTTTGCTGTGACCTTTCAGACTTTTGGGATTCGTGGTTTCACTTGTAGCCTCCTCTTTCCCACAGCCACCTGGATGTACTTGAGGACAGGCACCAGCATCATGCCCCACACAAAGTGTTAATCAGTTTGGGTATGTCTACACTACCCCCCCATTTCAAAATAGGGGGCTAGTGTAGACATATCCTTTGCTTCTATGAAAAAGCAGGGTGGAGAGGAACAGGACCGGAATGGGAAACTCAGCCCCACTTGCCTTTGTTAACATTCTGGCTGCAGTCTGGGATGAACCCTCGAAGCGCCAACAGAGCACATCAGGAAAAACTTCTTCTTTTTCCCCTGGAGATCAGCAAACAGGGTGGATTCCTTAGTGAATGGCTCGCAGCTTCAGGGCTAGCACTTATGGTTACCTAGGTGAAATATAGGAAATGTCATATGTGATATCCATCTCCACAGGGTAACAGAGGTGGAAAGGAAGCAGATTCTGCAAGCATGTGGGCACAGACCTGATCCTTATACTGTTATGCTATGTGCTGCAATGATGCCAGATCACTTAATACTGGAGTGGCATGGAAAAGTGTTCAACCAAAGTGGAAAGAACAAGGTAGTCCTTCCTGGATTGCAGATTACCTCCGTGATAGCTTCCTAGCTCAGTCCATCTTCAAGCAAATAAACAGTCCTTTTCTAGAAGCATGCTCTAACTAGCGGGACTGGACACCACTAAGTACTATCACAATTGTATGACTCTGATTACAGGTTAAAAATAATAGCATTTAAACCATAGACTGTGATTACACATATGCATTCACCAAAGGTGCCCTACCCATCATCACGGTCTGATAACAGTAGGTTCTTAAAGGGAGCTGCTCCAGAGTTAGGAAAAGGTCCTAGCTGCGTGGAAGAATGGATCCTCTGCTTGCCTGCTGCACATTCACCTCTGCCACCTCCTCCTCCTCTTCCTCATCAACAGTGTCCTTCTTGTTGCTGCCCAAGGCCACCTAGGAGGTATCCATGTAGAGTTTTGGGTAATGGTGGGGTCCTCACCTAGAATGGCATGCAATTGCTCAAAGAAGTGATATGTCTGTGGCTCAGAACCAGAGCAACTGTGAGCATCCCTTGTCTTCCAGCATGTTTGTCTAACCTCTTTTATTTTCACGCAGCACTGCTTTGGGTCACTGGTGTAGCCCTTCTTTTTCATGCCCTGTGCAATTTTGACAGAGATGTCAGCATTTCCTCTGTTGGTTTGCAGCTTTGCTTGGGTGGACACTTGTCAGAAAAAGAAAGAGACTAGGATGGCTCCCAGCTCCTCCACTTCTCATTACCCGGCCAATGTTCATAAAAGGCAGATCATAGCATCATAGCAAAGGAATCTGTAGTGTTCAGCTATACAAGCAGTGAGCTGTGATATCACAGACCTCTGAGGAAGTTTTTAATAGCTATACCACTGGAAATCCCATGCTTGATCATATTCTGCTTCATTTAAGAGTTGGAAATTTATATAGTGGAGATATAGTTGTATGTTTGTGATTAAGTGTAGTCATCTTATTGTATGTGTAGCTATCTTATGCACTATCTTTAGGTACTACGATATCTAAGGGTATGTCTACACTACAGCATTATTTCAAAATATCTTATTTCAAAATAGTTTTTTCTAAATAGCTTATTTCGAAATAACGTGTCTACACACAAAATGCATTTTGAAATAGCATTTTGCTATTTTGAAATAGCGCATCCACACTGAGTGGACTCTGAATCGCATTTAAGGCTGGCTGGAACCAGTTCTGGCAGGGCACCAGGTCAGGGCTGTAAGCAGTGTGGGGCTGCTGCCTGAGGCTATCTGAGGTTTGTGCTTAAAGGGACCCGCATCCCACCCTGTACAGACCGTTCTCAGGTTTTCCTGCTTCCTTGTCTACCTCGATGAGGGACAGCAAAGCATTTTGTCTCTTCATGCTCTGCTGCCCTCACTCAGGACACCACAGCACTCTGCAACATGGAGCCAGGGCTGCACCTGGGCACTCTGGTGCTTCTCTTGGATGTGTTGCTGCAAGCCTGGCTACACTTCCTGCAGATTGCCATCCAGGAGGTCCATCTGGGGGCTGTCAGTATCCAGGAGTCCCCGTGGGAGAGCTTCCACCCTGAGGAGCACTAACAGTCTCCCTGGTCTGCCCCACTGGGGGCTTGTGCCTCATTCCTCCTCACGTCCTTCCACTTACCCCTTCCTAGCCCCCCTTCCTGATGTCAAATAAAATACACATATTTTCAAAAATATAAACTCTCTTTATTTAACAAAACTGGGGGGGGGGGATGAAACTCTGGGGAAACTGGAGAAAGGAGGCAGGATAGGGGAGGAGAGAGAGTTGGAGTGGGAGGGGGAAAACTGGGAGGAGGGAGCTGGAAGGGGGAAGCAAGGGGAAGAAGGGGAAGGGGGAGTTCAGGGCTCAGGGGTGGGGGTCTTGCTGGGCCACATGTCTCCCAGCATGGCAGGTGCAGGGGCCTCCATGGTGTGGTGCAGGTCTCACAGTGCCGCCAGGTTCTGGTCTCAGTACCTCTGCAGTGTTGCGGTGGACCTGCTGAGCCCTCGGATAAGGGAGGATGTCCCAGGTGGGGTGGGGTGCCCTGCACATGCAGCTGGTGTGGCGGTGGAGAAAAAAGTGGTCAGTTCTCTCTAGGGACACAGTGGGTGAAGCCCAGCCTCCCTCTGCGATGTGAGGATGACTGTGCCCTGCACCATCAGAGCTGCTGTGCTTGCATAGAGGCCATGGTCAGAATGTTCAGCTATCCCTGTGAGTGGGAGCTGTCCCAAGACTGCACCAATGCCCCTGTGCTGTGTATAGTGCAGCTGATGGGGGGGGGGGGAGAGATGTCTCCTGCCTCTGTGTAGAGGGGGCTTGTGAAGGGAGGGCAATGTGCTGTATCCCACCCCAGGGTCAGGAGTGTGTCAAGTCTCTTCACACACGCGTGTGCCTAATGGGCCACGGCCCCTATGTGGCACATAGCTGGAGCCACCTGCCCAGGGGTGGCACAGTGTGTGCTTGCACATGCACAGGTTGCTGCGTGATCCATGGTAAGCAAGGCCCACATGCGAGGTCCCTGCTCTCCCACCCCCTCCACCCTCCCAGGAAGGGGACAGTGATGGCACTTACATGGCATGGCCTCCCCGGACGACCCTGGTGACCCCACTGCTAGGACAGCTCGGGGGTCCAGCTGGCATGGCACCCTTCGTGGCAGCTCCTCCTCTGCTCCCTGGTCAGTGCCCTCCAGTCCCAGATCTCTGCCCCCCTAGGTGCACAGACCATCCCGCCCCCCCCCCCCCATGATGTGGTCCAGGGCATAGAAGTAGGGGCAGGTGTCTGCCCCTTCTGAGGAGCTGCCCTTAGTGTCCCTGGTGTATGCCTGCTGCAGCTCCTTAATCTTCATGCACACCTGTTCTTGTGTGCGCATGTGGCCTTTGGTGGCCCTGGTGCCAGCTATGCGTCCATAGACGGCAGCGTTCCTCCATCTAGTGCAGAGATCATGGACATTGGAGGCCTCCCCCAAAACCTCAATGTGGTCCATGATCTCCGCACTAGTCCAGGAGGGCACTCGCCATCTCCGGTCCCTGGCTGGGGGAGTGCACGGGGGACAGCTGGCTGGTGCTGGTTGCCCGGCTCATTCTCTTGCCAGTGGGTGAGGGGCAGCAACTGCTGACAGGTCTGGCTCTGGCATACAGTGTGGCAAGAGTCTACCCCTTTAAGGGCCTGGGGGAAAGGAGAAGAGTTTTCCCGGTTTGGCCCAGAGTGGCCACCAGGGGAAACTGGGAAGGGCTGGAGGCTCCCTATTTCGAAATAAGCATCTACACAACGCTTATTTAGAATTAGCTATTTTGAATTTGGCATTATTCCTCGTAGACTGAGGTTTACCACATTCAAAATAAGCGTCCCGCAATTTTGGTTTTATTTCAAAATAGCAGTTTGCCTGTGTAGATGCTAGGAAAGTTAATTCAAAATAATGGCTGTTATTTTGAATTAACTTTGATGTGTAGACATACCCTAAAATACATAATACATTTGCTGGACCAATAAAGTTTATTGTTGTGCACCGTGCTTCACTTTCAGTGTACAGTTAATAGTGTTTGCCAAGTAGTACCCCCCCTCTATTATATTATCCTTTTTTCCAAGTCTAACCATAGCAATTATTGTCTCAATCAAATGAAATGTAAGCTTACGGAGAAAAGGAGCAAACAAAGATACAGAGTAAGTATAAATTAACATGCTTAATCTATTACTCTATTTTCCATGTCAAGAAATTCAACATACTTATATGCTTCCATGGGATTTATCTTTAGAGGATTGCTTTTGACCTTGGAGTCTGTTGTCTTGAACTGAAATTACACCCCACTCATCACTGTCAGTGTCAAAAGATATATCAGTATTCACAGCAGCAATATTGGAAGCAACTTCCAGAGGAAAAATATCTGTTTACTTTTAATACTGTCAATCGTTCTGCATTCTCAATATTTAGTCTTACTCATCAGTGGGTAATACGATTCCCAAATGCACAGAAGACATTTAAAATTTAACCTTGAAACCTCTGTGTTAGGCAAAAGTAGGCCGAATTTGAGGGGGTTGTTTTATCTGGTTCATGGGTATCTTTTTTTCTACCTCCCATTTGTTTTTCAAACCAATAGGCAAATAAAACTTTTTGTTTATTTTGTTGTGCTTTTTATTGCTCGTAAATTTGGATAGGTTTTCTGTAATAAGAGAGTATGGTAAGAGTCAGAGCCTGCACTTCTACTTCTTCCTCTGAATTGTAGTGGTGATTTTAATTCCTTTCTTGATTGCGAGACATGAGACTGGTGGTTAATAGGTTAAGCATGAGGAGGTGTATAGTGTTAATTAACTCCCCCAGCCAGCACTTCAGCATTGCCTGGCCCACACCACCCTGGGCTCTAGTGGCTCTGTGTCAGCTGCCCCTTTTGTTCCTGTCAGTGGCCCTGGTGCACTATTCTGCTGCTGGCATGCTATGGAGTTGCCACATGGGTGCTAAGTTGGACCATGGGCAGCAGCTGGATTTTGAGCACATGCATGTTACATGCACAAGCTGCCACTGATACCACAAATTAAAAGCAGCAGGGAGCTCCCACTACCATGGCAGTGGCTTTGGCCAGGAGCTCTGGCCTCTTTTAAGTCATCCAGGCCTCCAGGAAATTATTCCCTTTAAATACCGCCCCCCCACCCCAACCATTAGGAGCCATGAGGCCACTACAAGCTTCCCTTCTTCTGGAACTGCAATCCTCTGATAGCGAATTAAAAACAAAAGCCACAAACTAACACACCTATTCCTGATGACTGCACTGGTATTTCTGGTCTGGGCCAAAATATTTTTGGTTTTCAGGAATTTGGTGTTTCTAGAAAAAAAATCAAAATATTCCGTGGAAAGAAAATAGTTTTGACAAAAAAAAGGGGGGTATTCCATTGAAAAGCAAGCTGGTTGGGAAATTCCCACCCACCCCAGTGTACATTTTCAGCAAGGCAGAGGTTCAGCTTTCATAGTTTGTGTTTTCCTCTGCTTCTCTATCACATGGGCCTCTTGGTATTAAAATATGTGCAGGTGCTTTTGTAAGTCTGTGCTATAAGATGTGGAATAATAAACTGTCATTCCTATGTGAGAGCCAACTAAAGCTGCTCTGACAGCATTGATTCTATTGTCTATTAAAATTAAAGCAAGTCAGAGGTATTGGGAGGTAAGCCACACATTTGTTTTGCCTTTAAACTTTGACAGTCTGTGGGTTGCTTTGTGAACTTTATCAGACCAAAGATGCAACTTTCAACTTGCTTTAAAAAGCTCACTGCCATTGGCAGAGACAGAAGCTTTGGGAAATGTCAGACAGTGAATTCTGATGCTAGATCACTTACTGGGGGAAGAGGTTTACATTCATGTTGTCCTGTCAGAGGTGGATATATTAAGTTAGGGAGAGTATTGTATGAATTGTATGGATTTTGAGGCCCAATCAACAATATCTTTATTGTAATTTGGAGGCAGCAGAATTTGTTTTATTACCTTATCACTTCCAGGGAGCTGGATTCAGTTCCATATTACACATAATGAACTCAGAGTGGGTTTTCTTATCCAAACTGTAGTTGGGATTTTTATGAACATATAAAATTACAAATAGAGTCATGTTCTATCCATTAATCAATTATTTTCCAAGTTCTCGGTTTCCCATATATATTAGCCATTATGAGCTATATTTGTCCCTCATGTCATTCCATTGACTTCAGTAGCATAACACTTGAATGTTGCTTATTGTCTTCCAGGCACTTTTCCTCCTCCATGTTAGGCTAATCTTGATATCATCTCCTCTTATGACCTAGCCTGTTGTTCCTGTTTTGTACTATAGGTGGGACTGAAAAATGGGAACATTATTTGTGAAAGCGTAATAATAACAAAATATATCTCCCTTTTTTTTAATATATTTAATTTGAAAAAATCTGAATAACCCTAATTGGATTTTAAAATGTAAGCATTGGCCTAATATTATTTCAACTGAAGTGTCAGTGGGTAAATAGCTCATTTAGCTCAATGGACTCAGAGTTAAGCTTGATGTTGAGTACTTTTAAAAATCCCACCCTACTCATTTATGATGTTTTGTAAATCATTCATATCAATAACTAACAGAAACTAACATAAATGTCACATGGCTGTTTCTGAGAGCTCCCTGTCACATTTTTGCATGCCCAAGAGGTTCAACATGAGGGTACCCAGGCCCTGAAAAGGAAATCTCCTTGCAGAATAACATACCATGAATGCTTGTCTTCCTGCCTTTCATCTCCCAGCGTTGGGGCTTTTCAGGGCCTTTCAGAAAGTCTCACCTAGAGTCAAACCTCAGGGCTCTTGTATAAAGAAAGCTGAAAAATAAACGTTGGAAGTTCTCAATTTCAAAGAGAAAGGCTATACACTTTCTTAGTTATACAGACATGTGATGTACACAAAACCACATTGTGAATAGTAGATAATGTAATTAGTATTTGAAATACTATGAATAACTTTTAAACAAAAACTATTTGTCATAAATCTTCTGGTGTTTCTGACATTTTTCCCACGTTTGAGTCTGTTACAAATATTCAAATATAAGATTCAGCATAACAATGTCTATCCTTTAGCACACCCATTAAAACAGGTTCCCTGATGTTCTTCTCAGGGTGATTTCTCAGTATTTATAGTATGACCATAAGATGCATAGATGTCACTGGACCCGTCAGACCTCATAAATGACAGTGTTTCAAACAGTCCAGAACCTTGCCAGCAAAAAATAGTTTGGAGATGTCCACAGCTAGATGCATTCCAGCAGATGGGTTTACAGATTACTGGTCTTCTTGGTTTCAGGGAAACAAAAGTCTATAGCTTGTATCCTAAGTGGTACAGCCCTCACAGCAGACACATCTCTTGGTACTTCATCTATCAGTTGCTGAGTCCACTGGGCCTTCGTTAACTCCCATGTCTATAATCTCCCTCCCTCGCCCACTTGGTTTTGCTCTCAGAAGATAACTAGCATGTGACCTGCTAGGTTGGTTGCCAACAGTGAACTTCCTGCACAGTCTCAGAAATAGCCATTGAGCATATCAAGTAACTGCCACACCCTATCTCAATATTTCTGGGTCCTTCTATCCGAGTTGGCATTCCCTGCTCTCTACACGTATATACAATGGGACACTAAATATCCAACACATCGACACATACACGTGGAGACACAAAGTATCCAACCAGTCTTTGTGTCTTCTTCCCTTGGCTTTTCTTGCCTTTATGTTAAGAAACCCAGTCCATGCGGTTATATAAATCATAGGGGTTACATGAGGTTTATACAAATCTGTGCAGGAGTGGAGAAAGGAGGGCCCAGGAAGTATTCCAGGGGTTAAAGAAAGTCTTCCGTGCCCAGCTAGACCACCAACCTTCCCCCGCGCCTTTGCCTTCAACCAATGCTAGGTCTGGAGGCAGGAGAAAAGAAAGAAGGATCCTGGCTCAGTTTGGGGTTGACTAGCAAGGAGGCAGGAGCTTGGCTCGGCAGTCTGAGGCCCCGAGCTACTGCTCGCCCAGCAGCCACAGAAGCAAGTAAGCCCCACTCTACCCCTCTGAGGAAAAGGAGGAGAATCTATTGGATAACCCCAACTAAGGGTAATCTGGATTCCTGAGGCCAAAATGTAAGGACTAAAACAGAGAGTGACTCAGAGTTCCCTTGCCAGAAACACAAGGGGGACAAGGGGACAGCCCTTTTTCTGCCCAGTTACTCAGCGACCTAGCCACTAGGCTACTCAGCCTTCAGGGATCTGGCCAGAAAACCCAAAATTTCCATATGAAATTTGGCCCTGGAACCAAGCCTGTAGTTGTACACAACTTTCCCAGTACTGTGACATTTAATATTTAATATATGAATACCATAATTAAATCATCATTTGTGCAGGTATAAGCCCATACTGCATAGCTGAACAGTAAAATATCAGTTCAACAACTTAAGTTTGTTCTAGCTTTCTAAGGTCACATTTAGTTCAAAACACTAAAGTCTTTTCTGAAAGGTAAACAAGGTTGTTTGAGTGGAAGGCTCTCTTTGTTTAGTATTTTCCCCCATGTTTGTGATGATTCTAGTACATGTGCATACAACTGCTGCAGAGATCTGATTCAGCAGGGAACAACTCTCTGATTCTCTGATCTCTTTACATGCACCATATGAATATTCTGTGAGAGTGAGAGTAGCTAAGCAGAATATATGATCTGAATTTGTGTTAGCTGGCTCAGAAAGGAAAAAAAAAGTTTTGATCAGTTAAGAGATAACACATATTAATGTGCTTGTGTGTATAATGATCTTTGCCACTTTTTACCCCATTTTCTCAGTTCATAATCAAATGCCTTTTTTTGTGCTTTATATTTCTTCCCTGGTTGTCATATGACAATGTCATCATCTCTGTTTATCACATCACTATAGTATTTTATGCCACATTTGTTTTTCTCTGTCTCCTTTATCATAATGTCTCACTATGCTTTTAATACGTTATATCATTTTAAAGTCTTTTTTTGTACATGCTGCTCTCTTACAATTTTTCCAGACTGAAAATTTTAGACTCCTTCCTGCTCTTATTTTACTTAAGTATGCTTCTCTCCTTCAGTATTATGTAACTGTATGTGCAACATATCTGCCTTTATTCTTGTTTTAAAGGCTGTCTCTTTTTAAATGCTTGTAATGCCTGCTCCTCTGACAAAATAACAAAAAGATTCCTTGGTTAGTTCAAACTCATCATGTATGTTGTCAGATTGGCATATCTAGTTCTGTAGATTATAAGCATTCACATAACAGAAATGCATAGATCATAATGTTCATAGCTACCAGATTTATCTTTTATGATTTTTTTTAATTGAAGAAGAGGTATAGACTAATGAATAGAGTGGTGGATTGGGACTCAGGGAACCTAGCTCCTGCCCTTCTGTGTGACTTTGGGCAAGTCATTTCACCTCTCTCTGCCTCTGTTTCCCCTACAGTTCATTGTCTGTCTTGTCTGTTTAGATTGCAAGCACCTTTGAACAGGGACTCTTTCATTGAGTTTCTACAATGCCTAGCAGAAAAGGGCCCTAATCTCATGTGTCTTCTAGCTAACACAAATAATAATACAGGTTGAAGTTCTCTAGTCCTGCACTCTCTGGTCTGGAAACTTCTGTTGTCTGGCATGATTTTACTTAGCTGGGGGTATGTCTACACTACCACCCTAGTTCAAACTACGGTGGTTAATGTAGTGATTTGAAGTTGCAAATGAAGCCCGGGATTTAAATATCCCGGGATTCATTTGCAACTCCTGTTGACTATATTACCACCCTAGTTCGAACTACGGTGGTAGTGTAGACATACCCTGAATGAGTAAGTAGTGAGACTGCATATCATCAGCCTCTCTTTTAGGCCTGAAATCAGAGGTGGGAAATGTGATATGAACACTTGTTCACTATGGGTATGTCTACACTACAGCGCTAATTCGAACTAACTTAGTTCGAATTAGTTAATTCGAACTAGCTTAGTTCGAATTAGTTAATTCGAACTAAGCTAATTCGAGCTAACGCGTCTAGAACTAAAAACTAGTTCGAATTAGCGTTTTGCTAATTCGAACTAGCATGTCCACATTAAGTGGACCCTGAACAGGGCTTAAGGATGGCCGGAAGCAGTGCCGGCAGGGCATCAGAGGAGGACTTAGAGCATGGAGATGCTGTCTCAGGCTAGCCGCGGGCTGTGCTTAAAGGGTCCCGACCCCCACCCCAGACAGACAGTTCTCAGGGGTGCCCCGCTTGAAAACCAGTCCTGGCTTGGAGTGCCCGGAGTGCCCACACTGAGCACATCACACCACTCGGCCATCAGCCCGGCTGCACTTGCCGCAGGCTGCCATCTGGGGAGAGGGGGTAATTGGGGGGCTGCAGGAGAGCTTCCACCCCCAGAAGCCCGCAGAGCCAGCCCAGTCCTCCCTCACCTCCTTCCACTTACCCTTCCCTAGCCCCTTTTCTTGATGTACAAAATAAAGGACAATTGTGTTCAAAAATGGAATCTGTCTTTATTGAACAAAACTGGGGGAGACTGGGAAAAGGAGGTGGGAGAGGGGAAGAGAGAGGGGAGGGCAACTAAAATGATCAGGGGTTGGGAACAGGTCCCATATGAAGAGAGGCTAAAGAGACTGGGACTTCTCAGCTTAGAAAAGAGGAGACGGAGGGGGGACAGGATAGAGGTCTCTAAAAGCAGGAGTTGGGTGGAGAGGATGCATACAGAAAAGGTCTTCATTAGTTCCCATAAAGAAGGACTAGAGGACACCAAAGGAAAGGAATGGGTAGCAGGCTTCAAACTAGTAACAGAAAGTTGTTCTTCACAAAGCAAAGAGTCAACCTGTGGAACTCCTTGCTGCAGGAGGCTGTGAAGGCTACAACTAGAACAGAGTTTAAAGGGAAGTGAGATCAAGTGATGGAGGTTGGGTCCATGGAGTGGTATTAGCTAGGGGGTAGGAGTGGTGTCCCTGCCCAAAGTTTGTGGAAGGCTGGAGAGGGATGGCATGAGACAAATGGCTTGGTCACTGTCTCCGGTCCATCCCCTCCAGGATACCTAGTGTTGGCCGCTGTCGGCAGACAGGCTACTGGGCTAGATGGACCTTTGGTCTGACCCAGGATGGCCATTGTAAGCTCAGGGCTCAGGGTCGGGGGTCTCAGTGGACCCCCTTGATTTTCATGCACACCTGCTCCTGGGTGGCCAGGCTGGCAGCTCTCCTGCCCAAGCTGGCCACTTTCCTGTGCCTAGTGCGGAGATCGCGGACGAGGTCCACGATGTCCGCACTAGCCCAGGCGGGTGCCCGCCTCTTGCGCTCCCGGGCAAGCTCCCGGGAGCCGCCAGCCTGGTCCCGGGAAGAGGGGGAGGGCTGGGGGGCATCGGGTGGCTGGCTCGATCCGTGCCAGGTGCAGGGTCTGCTGGCTGGGTGCTGGTAGGCTTGCACCTGGCACGGGCACCGTAGCCAGCCCGTGCCCCTTTAAGAGGTCCGGGGCCGGGAGGGGGGCAGACGAGTTTCCCTGGTGTTGGCCAGAGTGGCCACCAGCGAAACCTGGGAAGCCTTAGCCTCCCACTAGTTCGAATTAAGGGGCCACACACCCCTTAATTCGAACTAGCTAGTTCGAACTAGGCTTAATCCTCGTAAAATGAGGTTTACCTAGTTCGAACTAAGCGTTCCGCTAGTTCGAATTAAATTCGAACTAGCGGAGCGCTAGTGTAGCACCTATTAAAGTTAGTTCGAACTAACGTCCGTTAGTTCGAACTAACTTTGTAGTGTAGACATACCCTATGAGATGGACTGAGGTAGTTATAACCAGCTAAATTAACATTTTTTATCATTATGAACCTGGGTTAGATCTTAAGATGTAAACAGATAGACATATTTCTATAACTTGTATCCAATTGTATCATGTCAATTACCAGTTCAATTTTATTATATTACATTTCATTATACATAATGTACTTCCTTAAGAATGAAAGAAAGTGAAAGAAAGTGGGATTACAACTGTAAACAACAGTGATGGAATAATTTGTCTTTAGCACTTAGTCCCATGCTGTCTTGCTCTTCATAAACCACCCGTGCTTGCTCAGAACTTACACAGAAAACAAAAAGCACAGGCTATGAAGACGATTGAATTGCTAGTCACCATTGTTCCTCAAATGATTATACTCTTATCAGTGATGATATCCAGACATTTCAATGTGAGGGTATGAAGGCAAAGATATGAAGGCACTAACTTTACATGTAAAAAATAAGAAAGGGTATGTCTACACTACCCCGCTAGGTCGAACTAGCGGGGGTAATGTAGTCATCCGCAGTTTCAAATGAAGCCTGGGATTTGAATTTCCCGGGCTTCATTTGCACGAGGCGTACAGCTAGTTCGGATTACAAGCCTAATCCGAACAAGCTACTCTGTGCCGCGTGTAGCCGCGCGGCACGGGGTTCGAACTAGCCAGCATTTAAAAATGGCGCCGGCCGGCTTCGTGCAAATGAAGCCCGGGAAATTCAAATCCCGGGCTTCATTTGCAACTGCGGATGACTACATTACCCCCGCTAGTTCGAACTAGCGGGGTAGTGTAGACATACCCAAAGGAAGAGAAAGGAGTGGAATCACTTAAAAGCTGCACAGCACTCAAAGTAAAATGTCTACATTCATTGATTAATTTAACTCCTTCAAAACAAGGGATGAAATCCCAAGGTCCTTACTCAAGTTTCTCTTAGTTAATCAGACAAATGCCTAACGAAATTAATGAATCTGAGCTGAATATGATAGAATGGTGACTTCAGAGTTCTGGCCCTGTAGGAGGGACAGATACTTGCTGACAACTGCACAGGTGCCTAATGTCACCCCAAAATATGAGGATATTTGAGGCCCCCTGTAAAGTAGGGAGAGGCAACTATCTTTGAATCCCAACTTTATTATCCCCTAATCAAGAATAACCAATATTTGTCTTTAGCCAAACATAGTTAAAGGCCTAGTAAAATAGGTTTATCTTTTTCTAGGCTGTGGGAAGATGTGGCCATCTAGCTGATTCTTCTGTATTTTCAGTTCCCATCTCTTATGAAGAACACAAAAGTCATTCCTTATATACATTTATTCATTCGTGGGATGTGCTGATTTGACATTGCTATCTTTAAATACACACAGACTGTCTGGGTAAAATCTTCACTCTGATTGCACAATGTCGATTTGATTATACAATGCCTTTTTAACAGACATGGGTTGTTATAGAGATGTGGTAGATGTACAGACATTTTGATTATATAATGTTTGCTGCTTGCAATATAGGTCATGCGGGCTTTGGGCTACATACAGAACAATTGCACAACAATTGTAATGTATTCAGACTCCAGATCAGGTCAGTTGTGAGAGGTTAGGTTACACTGTGGTTGGGGTTGCAAGGTAACATCCCAGATTGTCTCCCTGATCTAGAATTGGAAGCTGCTCAGAATCCCGTGGATATTTGCCATCCCTGGTGCTCATTAGGCCCCATAGGCTTCTAGCTATCTAAGGATATGTCTACACTTGCACGCTAGTTTGAACTAGGGATGCAAATGCAGGCATTCGAAATAGTCAATGAAGTGGGGATTTAAATAGCCCGTGCTTCATTAGCATGATCTTGCTGGCACGTTACTCCAAATGCCAGCTGTTTTGAAAGTGAAAGTGCGCACCAAGATGCGTTAGTTCAAACCAAACCCCTTGGTTCGAACTAATGTTATTCCTCATTTTTTGGATTGAACCAAGGGGTTTGGTTCAAACTAAAGCATCCTAGCATGCACTTTCACTTTCGAAACAGCTGGCACTTGGAGTAACGCGCCGGTGAGATCATGCTAATGAAGCGTGGGCTATTTAAATCCCCTCTTCGTTGACTATTTTGAATGTCTGCATTTGCATCCCTAGTTCGAACTAAGGTGCAAGTGTAGACATACCTAAGAGCATAAGTAGGGACAGGTTGAAAGTAAGGCCTCAGTTCTGCCCCCTCTTCAGTACCCAACATTGATGTCTTGGTGCAGTGTTCAGTATGTCCCATTTTCTGAGGACAATGGAGCCACTGACTCAGCAAGAATTCCTTCTGAAGTCACTAGTCACAGCACTGCCTCTCTGAAGCACTGCCTCTAGAAACTGCCACAACACAGGACAAAGTCCAGGTATATCCCTGTCATGTGTATCAATACACCAAATTGCTTCAGATCTTCAAGGTTATGGGGATGGTCCACTGTGATTAAGGGTATGTCTACACTACCACCCTAGTTCAAACTAGGGTAGTTAATGTAGGCAATCGAAGTTGCAAATGAAGCTCGGGATTTAAATATCCCGGGCTTCTTTTGCATCTTGCCCAGCACCACCATTTTTAAAGCCCCGGTAGTTCGGACTCCGTGCCCGTGGCTACACGCGGCATGGAGTAGGTAGTTCGAATTAGGATTTCTAATTCGAACTGCTGTTACTCCTCATTCCTAATTCGAACTACCTACTCTGTGCCGCGTGTAGCCACGGGCACAGAGTCCGAACTATCGGGACTTTAAAAATGGTGGCGCCCGGAAAGATGCAAATGAAGCCCGGGATATTTAAATCCCGGGCTTCATTTGCAACTTCAATTGCCTACATTAACCACCCTAGTTTGAACTAGGATGGTAGTGTAGACATACCCTAAGTGACCATGTTAATGAAAAACAAAAAGGTATCCAGTGGAATTAGCGCTTTAGGGCATAAGCTTTCATGAGATATAACTCTTTTCCTCATATTCTTAAAAGAAAAGAAAAGAAAAGAAAAGAAAAGAAAAGAAAAGAAAAGAGGAAGGGATTAGGAGATGGGAGTGTGACATCAGTGCTAATTACATCAGAGTAGGACAAGCTCATCACTCAATAAAAATACACCATTTTACAACCAGCTGAAGATCAGCTCTGTAATGTTTAGGTTCCAGGTCTTATTGCTAGATTTTATTCTCAACCTTTTCTCAAAGGCAATGCCTAGATCTAAAGCATTCAAATTGTCTAGAGGAAATGTAGCTAGGAAGGTATTTCATAAAACATAAAGCGTATCTCCACAGTCTTTCATACTCATTTTTTGCCACCTGTATATTTACATTAATTGATATACTTTCATAGGTGAATGGCAGTGAGAACAGCTTGGGTTTGCAATCACAGATATGTATATTTTGCTAAGGACCATGAATTGCCAGCAACATTTGGAGTAATGAGGCACAGCTAGTTAGAATGTTTGTCTGTTTAAATCAAGCTGAACACACAATGATTTTAAGAAAATGTTTTAAAACCAAAAGCAACCGATTACCTGCTATTACCCCTCAGTATGGCATCAGAATGACTAATATGAATCCTATTATTATATGTTGGTGTATATCCTGTCCATAAGAAATATAAGGCTACCAGTCCAGTCATCTAGGGTACATCTACACTGAATGGCTATTTCAGGACACTGAAGGTATCCCGAAGTAGTAATCCCCATATCTACACAAGCCCCATTATTTCAAAATATTTTTCGAAATAACGGGTGCACTATTTCACCGTCCCAGTAAACCTTGTTGCATGAGGGTTAAGGGATGGCTCGAAATACACGTTATTTTGAAAATTGGCACTGTGGAGACACACCAAATTTCAAAAATTTCAAAATAAATTCGAAATAAGATACACAAGTTGCATAGTGCAAATTGCGTATCTTATTTTGAGTTTAGGGTGGTGGGTAGACGCACCTCTAGTCATAATGCAGTGTAATACCATGAGAGAAATCTAAGTTCTGACTTCTACTACAATCCTTCACTAGCTGAGGTGAAGTGACTGGAAACATTTATACTTGCCAGTGGCGGGAGTGTCTCATACTGTGTCCTAGTTATCCAAGGGGGGAATGTGGGAGTGCAAGCACTCTTCAGTCAATGGCATAGTCCCAAACAAAGACAATGAGGAGACTGAGAACATAGATTCCAAAAACTAATGTATGAACTAGAAATAGGATGACACAAGATAGTATAATTCACATACCTCAGAAATCAGTTATATTATGAAGGGTCTGTACATATGTCAGCTGTATTTCTTTCCCAGGGCTATCTGAGACCCTTAGCCCCCTTCTCACTAATCTGACAAATCTCAGAATTCTCCTCCACCCCTAATCATTTGTCTTTCATCAGCAATATACATTGTACACACATATACCTAAAACATAAAAAGGGGTGTACAACACTGGGAGTCAAGGGTTGTTTGCACCTAAAAAGACAAATCTTTCCTCCACCCCTAATTCCTAGATGCTCTTGAATTATTACTGTCTACGTAATTGTATTGCTGAAAACCAAAACAATGCCCCTGGAAAAGCAGTTCTTCTGGTGCCTTTGAGCTTTGACGGTGTTTTTGGCATGGTTCAAGTTATTCATCATCGTGCTTTATCTTTTCTCTTGGTACAGAAACAGAAATGAGATTGAGCTTAATGTTTGGTCATTTACCAATTTGGCATTTTGGGGACAAGTCTGTCTTTTGGGTTTGATCCCATTTCTTCGGTGACATAATAGCCATATAGTAGCAGTACTGAAGTTTAGGGTTTGTTATTTTTGGCAGTTTTCAGCTTAATCCAAAATGTCATTAGTGAGCATTGTGTATTAATACTGTGGGGTATTTACTTTGTAAAGCTTAAAGACAACTTTTTTGTGACTAGCCAGAGCACAAAGCAACAAAGATTTTATCTAGTTAAGAGAGATGTTTTTTTTTTCTGTGCTATAAACTCAACATGGCTGTTTATCTCCTGAAAATGACATCCATTCATCTACTTCACATGCTTAAATTTAAGCACATGCATAAGGATTTTTTCTGGATTAAAAATTGGTTGTGCAGTGTTTGTGTGAGTGTGTGTTTGCATAAATATTTTTTTCTACAGCTAATGACATCTGATTTGAGGAAAAAGTAACAGAGAATATACATTTTGATTTAGGGAAGCATCCTTATTCAGGGTAGCATCTATGCATGTTCTTAATCTAAAATATATGCTTAAAGCCAAAGGACTTCTGATAAATCAGATTTGCTAAATCCTTGCATAAAGTATAAAAATAAAGTCTGAAGCCCATCCCTTAGCCAGGCTACAGAACTCAGTCTATTTTGTGTGACTATTTTAAAGCTAAGCATATGGTTTGTAGTATTATCCCATAATGACATGCATCCATGCACCCTAGAATTTGATCATACCACAGTCAGACCTTTTATAGTTTAGCCACTGCCAAGTTTAAAGCAAATGCCATATAGAGAGGAATAATCTTCGACCTTTGTGAGGCAAGGTCAGACAGGTGCATACTTGCAGATTGTTAACCAGAATGGGAGATTAGAACAGAAAGTTAGGGAAGAGAGTGAATACAGAGGGATCTTGGTTTAAGTGCTCCCGCACATTGTTGTTATAACTGGAAATATTTTGATGATAGGAGATAAGGAGTCATTTTGCTGAAATTATCTGAACTGGTGACCTACTAGGAGTCACTATAGATTATGTGCTTTGTTTGAAGTTAGCTGTATAAAACCAAGGTGAAAGAATATGCTTTGGAGCTGTCTGAGGGATCTTTTTTTAATGCAAGAAGCTCACGTCTAAACTGCCCATCAGCTAGTTGGAAAGAGGGCCCTTGCAAGCCTGGCTGGTAATCACTTGAAACCATCTCAGACTATGGGTTATTCTATCTGCAATGTGTCCTAAAACTTTTGCCTATGAGCGTGCTTAAAGCTGAATAAATACAAGTTTTAGTTATGAGCGTACTTGCTTCTCTTAATGATTTATCAGGTAGATGAGCTGTGGCCCATATTAATTTATTCCTGACACCGACTGGAGAGAAATAGTTAAGGTACTACTGCTTGGCTTCTGACCAATCCCAGCTAGCAGATTTGGAGAGCCAGTTACCAGGACTGATGGAGAGGAAAGGGAGTATTGATGCAAATGGATTGTTTGTTTTCAATAGGGAAAGCAGACAACAGAGCATAGTCGCAACCTGTAATTTTCAATTTTCTTGTACTTCATTGATTTATAGGTACATTCCACAAGTTATTCACGGCTCAGGCTATTAAGCCTGGTTGAGTGAAAAAAAAAGTGCCAGAAAGAAAGGAAACATGAAAAGTTAGAGATTGTGTTGGAAACCAGCTTGATTGATATTGTATGGAAGCATAGTAATTTGGAGGGTCTTTTTTTGGAAGCTTGGAAACTTTATTGGCCCCAGAGTGTTTCTACAGCTCTGTCAGCAATGGGAACCTGGGTTAGTGTGAGAATATAAATGGTAGCAATGATTTTAGATGAGTTGCTAAATGATTCAGGCAGGACACCAGGAATGTAAGACACAAAGGATTTTGCTAGACTTCAGAGTTTTTCCGGGATACCTCTGGTATCCCGGAAAAGCTCTGCTGCATCCAAGGAATGTGTCTGCTTTTCCGAAAAAAATTCAGAAAAGCAGAAGCGTTTTTTCGGCATCCCTGTAAACCTCATTTTACAAGGTAAAAGGGATGTTCTGAAAAAGCGTTTTTTTCCAACATTTGGCCCAGTGTAGACGGGCCAAATTTTGGAAAAGCATCTTCCAAAAAAAGAATTGGAAAAAGATACACACAAATTCCAGTTTGCAATTTGCGTATCTTTTCCTGAAAAAAAGACAGTGTAGACATAGCCAAAGTTGTGCTCTCAAAGCCATGTTGGGAGAGCAAAAAGGAGTAGTGTCTGTGATCAGAGGGAGTCGTAGCTTAGTGTGTGGGGGGGGGGGAGGGTGAGAGGGTGATCTTTACCTGTAAAGATCTTCTCATTATGAGTATGAGAGGGATGGCTCCCATGAGCTTTCTTTTCTCTCAGGCACTTCCAAACAGTCCTTGCTTGAAGCTCTGGAAAAGTTGAAGATGCCCATGCCCATCACCCCACAGAACAGAAGATTGGTCCCCAAAGCCAAAAAGGTAACAAAAAAGGGGAAAAAGGGTCAGAGGTCTTGCTCTTCTCCCCAACCAACCTAGAGCTGCAGAGAAATTGGTTGGCTCATTAACCCAGAGCACAGCCTTGGGATGGCTGGTAAGGATAGCTGGCACCTCCAGTCTCAGATGTAGTAGCAATACCCTCTCACCTTGTGGAACCATGATATGGGCTAGAAGTACAGGTTCCCAGATACTTTGGTCCATAGAGACACACTTCTAGATTTGTTACTGTTTTCTGTACTTTTTCATGGCTTAAGTTTCGCTCCTAAATTATTGTTTTCTCCCCTCCGCTTTACCCCTTTGCTCCTTTCCCTTGGCTGTTTTTCTTCTTTTGTGTGTTTTTGTTTTGAGAGTTAAGGGTTAAATTCACAGTAGGCTTTACTGAAAGTATCTTACTGTCCCTGAAAATGTGGTTGCCAATGAATAAAAATGCTGCTCCTGATCCTGCTTGGAAGCAGTTTTTAGAAAAGCAGTAAATTAATAAAAGAGGGATCGAGCCCAGAGCTATTTATTTCATAGCCATAAAGATTTCTGGCTCTGCATGAAGCAACCTCATTTAAGGCAATAGCCCTCCCACATAAGACCTTATAGGAAGGTGAGGACTAATGAGGAGAAAGAAAAGAGAAGACCTACAGGTTTTACACAAATCAGGACAGGGCCCTGATCCCTTGTGAGAGGAAATTTGGAGATTTGCACCTAATGCAGGGGACACTGGCCCACAGAAATGGCATTCAGGGCCACATACAACTGAGAAGAAAGAAAAAAAGAAAGAAAACCCTCACAGACCTGGCTAAGAAGTAAATAAAAAGGCTCAGAGATGAGCGTTACCTGTTGTAGGGGGGAACCCTCAGACTTTTTGTGGGCAAAATGAAATCAAGTTAGGGGCTCAGTTTGGCCTGTAGGCCGCAGGTTATCCACCCCTGTCCTAGGGAATGAACCAAAGGAGCTTGTCAACCCTGGAACTGAGAACAAAGGGAAGAAAACAAGTGCCTCATTAGATTCCCCCAGTCTGGGCAATGATGAGTGGAGGAGGGTCATGGTTCATGTGAAAATTGAAGGAGGAATGCTCAGATAGACTTGATTGTTAGATATATGTGTCAGTTATTCCTTGATGAGTACCCATAATGAAAACCTGTTGGAATCTCTGACTGGAGTTAACCTTATAGGGGTATGTCTACACTACCCTCCTAATTCGAACTAGGAGGGTAATGTAGGCATACCGCACTTGCAAATGAAGCCTGGGATTTGAATTCAAATTCCGGGCTTCATTTGCAAGTGCGGTATGCCTACATTACCCCGCTAGTTCAAACTAGCGGGGTAGTGTAGACATACCCTAGGAGTTTAATGAGGCATACCATATTGTTTGCTTTTACAGAAACTTTCTGTATTATATAGGGAAAAGGAAAAAAGGAAATTTAGTTCATTGGATTTGGGAGGAGAAGGGATCCAGGGAATTGATGTCTTGAGAGAAATAAGGGTACGTCTACACCACAGAGTTATTTTGGAATAACCAATGTTATTCCAAAATAAAATAGTTCATATCTACACTATAAGCCTTTACTTTGAAAAAATGTCAAGCTGGAGGACTTCTTTCTTCAACTCGTTGTAACTCTCATTTCATGAAGAGTAAGGGAAGACAAAGGAAGGATTGGTGAATCAATTAAACTCCAATAATGTTACTCTCTGGACAATCCTTAAAAATGATGGCAGGATTTGGAGGCTGGGAGTGGATTTTCCTCTTCTTAACTGCTTACTCCAGTGATTGCCTACATTGCGGCTAAGTACCAGGAGGTGATGGCTTCTGTGGATGTTTTCCGTTTTGGATTTGGCTGATGATTTCTTTGCTATCCCTTTATACCAGTACAGCTAACACAAATTGGTTTTTACCTTCCAATAGAAGCAGTTGTGTTTTGCTAGACTTCCCATGGGCTGGAACAATGTCCCATTATGTATTATGCCATGTAGACAAGATGTGGGATGAGATATCTGAAAGGGACAGTGTAATTTCGTATAAAGAATTTGGAAGTATTGGACTGGCTGTTACAAAAGATTCAGGAACCTGGATTTAAAATAAACCCAGAGAAGGCCCAGTTGTTCTTCTAATAAATAAGTAACTTTGGGACTGGTGGGGTGCTCCCCTGAACAACAGCGAGTGGAGCTGATTCTTAATTTTTCAGCTCTTGCAGACATCAGAGCTTTTAGATTTGTTTTGGGAATGGTTAATTTCTCCTGAGATTTTATTGAGGGAACATCAGAGAAAGCAGTCTCACAGCCTGAATTGTTAAAGGAGGGAGCAAGCAAGTAATTGCTTCAGCTGGCAATTACTGAAAAGGAGATGGAAGCTGTGCTGAGTCAGAGCCATGTGTGTCAGAGCCATGGAGCAGGACTTCATCCTGTGGCTTATGCAGCCACAAAACCCATTATGAAAAAGGACATTCTGTCACTTCTTTGGGCTTTGTAGCCTTGGAATATTGATGGGCTTGTCCCCTGTATTACTGAAAATTGCCTGCTCTCCCATGAAATATGTTCTTACTAGAAATGTAAAATCCTGATTAATCAGTTGACCAGTTAAATGTTAGGTTAACCTAACGTTTAACCATTTAACTGACTAAGTAGGATCCCGGTCCCATGCTCCCAGCCCTGGGATTGAGGCTGCTGTTGGCAGGCTCCCAGTCCTGGCACTTAAGCGAAAGCTGCCACCTCTGGGAAGCTCCTGGTGCTCCAGCTAGGACTGCCACCACCTCCTGACCCACGCTTGGGTACTCTTCCATCTGCAGCAGCCCACAGACAGGGGGTTGCTCCTGGGCACCAGTTAACCAAGTACTCAGTAAGCATCACCCAGTTAACTGGCTATCTGGGTCACACTCTTAGGCTACATCTACACTGCAACACTATTTTGGGATACTGCAGTGTCGCAAAATAGCTATCCTGAGTCTACACAGCAAGCATGTTATTTCAGGCTCTCTATTCCGATGTCCCTGTAAACCTCATTCTACGAGGAGTAAGGGACGTTCCGGAATAGAGCTTTTTTTTTTTTCAAAATTTGGTGCTGTGTAGACAGCACCAACTGACAAAATAAGCTATTTTGAAAGAGCATCGAAATCGGATACACAATTTGCATAGCTCACGTTGCATAGTTCATTTCGAGTAAGTGCTGTGTAGATGTACCCTTAGTGATTACTGACATGATTAATAATGGTCACATGTCCAGCCTTGCATCCCTAAGTAAATCAGGACTGATGAATTTGCTGAGCCTCAAGCAGGTGCTCAAAGAATAATTAAAAGTTCAAGAGCCAGACAAAAAGGGATGGGGGAGGAGGGACACAGGCTTGACTGTGTCTGAGTAAAAGTTAGTAAGTTTAGTGAATGTCAATTTTGAGGACCCAGGAAGCAGGGGACAACGTTGCCATTTTTCCCTTATATTTTGCCACCACTGGGACACAATGGATTTCCAGACCTTCCTCCTTTCTCCAGACTGTTCAAGAGCAGATTTCATGTGAGTAGAGGAAGATAACACAAGAATCTGGGAGTGCAGATGGGTAACAAATTCAGGTTCTTTTCTGCCTTGTGAAAGCCAGTGTATTCACTCATGGACCGATATCCCAATACATCCCAAACATAATTTTGGGATGTATTGAAAGTGGGTTTATATAGAGAACTTATAGTATTATGGTATTTGTTACCATATTATGATGGTATTTAGACTGACATTTGTCATATTAATCTACAAACACTAAAGTTAAACACTTCAAAAATCTGCTTCCTAACTTGGTAATAGACGGCAAAACCAACTGATAAACCCTACAAGGAAGTGTCAAAGTCAAGAATGTAGACTCCTACCATCCCCACAGAAAAGAAAAGAAAAGAAAAGAAAAGAAAAGAAAAGAAAAGAAAAACCCATGATGTGTATGAATCTCCAGAAAGGAAGTCTCATAGTACATGTCCATACAGTTCTCATCCACAATAAGATCAAGAATGATTTACCAAACCTCCTCTCCCTAGCTTTCATGATATCCAGATACATGAGAGGAAAGCCTGACAAGAAAAAAAAAGTTTGTGTTAGATAGATGGGCAAGAGATATGGGGGAAACTAGAACTAAGAAATTTTAGCAATAGACCTGAGAAAAAATTTAGTGATAGAAAATAATGATTTTACAAGAATACAATAAATAAGGACCAATAGAGATAGGGAAATGACAGAATCATGAGAGAGATAAAAACATGGAAATTCTAAGTAATGCTGCAAGTGAAGAGAGAGCTGCTGTGATAAGATTCATAAAGAATTTGGTCACGGATATTAGATAACAAAATAAATTCATTATATAGTGAATGATGTTAAGGAATTCCTATGAGAGGCCCTCCCAGCAAACGGGAATGCACAAATATCTTCTGGTAACAGGGAACATTGTGTAAATGAAAAATTCAAACTCCTACAAGCTATAAGTTGGAAAAAGACGTTATTTATATTTAAACCAAACCTTCAGCTTTGTAACCTACAATTAAGAGGAAGGAATGAACAAAGATGACACTGCAATGTATGGGTGATGAACAAATCTCAGAGGAAGACATTTTTGCTTCCCTGTCCAACCCACTCTACGGGGCATGTTCTGATACCCTTACTCAAAAGAAGTAGCACTGTGATTAATAAATAATCCCATTGAAGTGTCTAAAGAAGTTTTAAGAAGAGCTCCTTTCAAAGCTACAAATATATAGGACATGATCTGGAGTCATATTTATGTTTTAAATATGTATATTGTAGACATGCGTGTCAGGCATCTGGTTTCTAGGTTGATTTTGTGTGATAAATTATGATAAAAAATCTGATATGAAATATAAAATAAAATAATACAAAACCTTCCACTTTCCTTCCAATGTCAGTATATTCATTAAATATTTCCAGTGACATCATGAGGGACAGCACTAGCTCTGTGGGAAGCGTTATGAGCAGTTGCACAATGATAAAGTTCTTCATGTCTGTGCCAAATACTTATAAACGGCCCAGCAGCCTGTTCAATGAAATAATCCAGAATGCTAGCATGTTGCATTTACTTCAAGAGTCTCTTGTGGAGAAATAAAAACACGATACCCTTCATGATGCCACCAGAAGGACAGGCATAAAAAGGATTTTTGTTTTCAGATTTACCATTTGCAAGGTTTGTTGGATGCAGTTTACTTGTCATCTTAGATTTAGCATAATGCAGATGCACAGCAGGGACTGTTGTCCTGCACACAGAAGCTGAAGCTGCCTATAGTCTTAGGATGCCTAATTCCCATGAAAACCAATGAGAAATAGGCATGCAAATGTCCTAGATTGCTTTGGAAATGTCAGCCAGAGTCATTAATGTTTCCATACCTGATAAGGGCAGCACCCTTAAAGCCTGTCTGCCCTAATGGACTGATTGTGAAACCTTTCCTAAACATTGTGGAGCTGTCATTCACATGAACAGATCCACTGAAGGCAATGGGACTGTTCCTATGGGTAACAGCTCCCCATTGTTTACAGTACGAAATGCATAGCAGGGACATTTGTCTTACAAAATACATGATTGCTTTGCTTGTCCTCTCAACAATGTAACAAATTTCCCCTGGTTGAGTCAATTTTATAACAGTGGTTGTAGCTCCTGTTCAAACTGGGGAGAGATCATTGTACTCAGCACTTGTTCAGGCAGGTCAAAAATAGACTAGCTCTCAGATATTGCAATCACAGCCAATATGTGTATAATGCTTTGTATTAAAAACAGCCTCTCAGGCATTTAATAAGCATTGCAAGGTCAAGGCAATCCAAAAAATGGCTTCTTACTTTTTTTTTTCTTGGTGTAAATGCAGACAGTTACCAGCCATCTTTAGAGTCTCTCCTATCACAGAGCAATTACTGCTTCCTTCTCCCTTTCCTCTCTAAGTACAGAAGAATGTACAAACATGATGAGTTCTGTATCAATTTACATTTGCAAAAAAAGTGCATGCAGATAATTGCATTAAATCGGCTGACTTTTTAATGTTACTTGTGATTTATATTTTGAGTTATGTGTCAAAAGTGCATGAATGCTAGGTAGGTCAGGTATTTTGACTATTAGGTCAGCAATTGCTGATGCCATCTTGCATTACATCTTTCCCTGAAGATTTCTTCTGTGCTATTACCTCTGAGTCACAGCTGATTTGTCTTTCATTTTACGTGTCAGAGTATTCCCTAAAGAATAATGTCTTGTACACCTTCAAGATTCAGTGCCCTTTAATGGAGGAAAAAAACAAATCAATGTACATGGCCCACAATGGTCATCTTTTTTCTTCAACCTTAAGATCTCTAGCTAAATAAAAACTGGTTACTATAGATCTTCCTATGACCTTGAGATCTGAATGAGTATTGGTCTAAATTATTTGGCAGTGTATATAAATAAATAATTGGGAACTTAGAAGGTTCTGCAAACTACTGAGTGGACTCAGTTGAACAGCTCAGTGACCTCTGTCTTCATTGCTTCATGCCCAAGGTGCAAATGTGAAGGAAAGTGGGTTTTGCATATGCTCTAATTTATTTTGATTCAGCCTTCGCCTGTAGTGTAGGCCTGGCCTTAGTATAAATCTGTGGTCTATCTTCCAGAGTTGGATATAGCTGGTCTAATGAAGACCCACTAAATTAAATTCAGAGGGCACTCTGTCAGTGTCTGGTACTCCTGCACCTGCGAGGAATAAGGAAAGTTGATGGGAGCTTCTGCTGTCTTTGTCCTCCTGCTGTGGGAATGGTGGGGAAACTTGAATCAAGATACATCAACTCCAGCTATCCAATTAACATAGATGGAATTTTCATATCTTGATTCTACCTTCTCTGTACTCAAAGAGTAGATCTGTAAAGTGAACCTGCGGTAGCATTTAACATTGTAGCAATTTATTTCAAAATGGGGGACTACAAAAATGGGGCAGTTAGTTAAACAGAAATTAAAAGGCACAATGCCTAGAGTGAAATCCCTACTAGTTGAATGGAAACTTTTTAAAAACACTCTAATAGAGGATCAAATTTAATATATACCCCAAATAGTAAAAGAACCAAAAAAGTGCCACCGTGGCTAAACAACAAAGTAAAATAAGCAGTTAGAGATAAAATGGCATTGTTTAAAAATTGGAAGTCAAATCCTAGTTTGGAAAATAGAAAGGAGTATATACACTGGCCATTGAAGTGTAAAAATATAATTAGGAAGGCCAGAAAACAATTTGAAGAACAGCTAGCCAAAAACTCAAAAAGTAATAGCATTTTTTAAAATACATCAACAGTAGGAAACCTGCTAAACAACCAGTGGGCTCACTGTATGATTGCAATGCTTAAAGAGCACTTGAGCATCTTAAGGTCATTGTGGAAAACCTAAATGAATTCTTCACATCATACTTCATGGCTGATGATATGAGGCAGATTTCCAAATCTGAGCCATTCTTTTTAGGTGACAGATCTGAGGAACTGTCCCAGATTCAGGTGTGATTAGAGAAGGTTTTGGAATAACCTGATAAACTAAAAAGTAACCCACGAATTCTAAAGGAACTCAAATGGGAAATTGCAGAACTACTGACTGTGGTTGTAACCAAGGCTTTAAATCAGCTTCTGTACCAAATGACTGGGAGGTAGCTAATGTGACACCAATTTTAAAAACTCCAGAGTTATTCCTTGCAATTACAAGCCAGTAAGTCTAACTACTGGGCAAAGTGGCTGAAACTATATACAGAATAGAATTGTTAGACACATAGATGAACATAATTTGTTGGGAATAGTCAAAATGGATTTTGTAAAGGTAAATTATGCCTCAGCAATCTACTAGAATTTTTAAAGGGTCAACAAACAGTTGGACACGAGGGATCCTGTGGATATGGTGAACTTAGATTTCCAGAAATCCTTTGACAAGATCCCTCACAAAAGGCTCTTAAGAAAACTAAGTTATCATGAGATAAGAGGGAAGATCCTTTCATGGGTTGGTAACTGGCTGAAAGATAGGGAGAAATGGGTAGGAATAAATGGTCAGTTTTCAGAACGTATCATGATATCTCATGATGTCCCCCAGAAGTCTGTACTGGGAGCAAGCAATCCTATTCAACATATGGATAAATAATCTGAAAAAAGAATAATCAGTGAGATGTCAAAAATGCAGATTATACAAAATTTCTCAAGATAGTTAAGTCCACTATAAGCAGACCGTAAAGAGCTTCAGAATGATTTCATAAAACTGGGTGAGTGGGCAGCATAATGGCAGATTAATTTCAATGTTAATAAATGCAAAGTAATGCATATTGGAAAACATAATCCCAACTATACATATAAAATCATGGAGTCAAAACAGAAAGAGATCTTGGATGTATAGTGACAGTCAAAAAAGCAAACAGAATGCTGGGAATCATTAAGAAAGGGACACACAATAAGAGAGAAAATATTATATTGCCTCTATATAAATCAGTGATATGCCTACATCTTGGATACTATGTGCAAATGTGATTGTCTCATCTCAAAAAAGATATATTGGAATTGGAAAAGGTTTAGAAAAGGGCAAAACAGGATTAGGTATATGGAACCACTGCCATCTGAGAAGAGATTAATAAGATTTGGACTTTTCAGGTTGGAAAAGAGATGAATATGGGGGGATATGACAGAGATCTATAACATCATGACTTGTGTGGAGAAAGTAAATAAGAAAACATTATTTACTCCTTTCCATAACACAAGGACTAGGAATCACCAAATGAAATTAGTAGGCATCAGGTTTAAAACAAAGAAAAGGAAGTACTTCTTCACACAATGCACAGTTAACCTGTTAAAATCCTTACCAGAGGATGGTGTGAAGGCCAGGACTTATAACAAGGTTCAAAAAAGGACTAGATAATTTAATGGAAAATAGGTCCATTAGTGGCTATTAACCAGGATTGGCAGGGATGGTATTGCTAGCCTCTGTTGTCAGGGCTGGGAATGGGAACAGTAGATAGTTCACTTCATGATTACCTGTTCTGTTCATTCCCTCTGGGGGACTTAGAATTGGCCTCTGTCAGAAGGTAGGATAACAGAATTGGCTGTTATGTTCTTAAACCCAATGTATCAGAGCACAGCAAAGTGCAAGTTATTGTAAATGGAGACCAGTAACATAGGGCTTGATTCTTTGAAGATTAACAATTCATAGTGTAGAGCGAAAAAACTCACAGGTTTTCTCACAGCGGTTTTCTATGCTGTAACAAGACCCAGTTTTGCCAGGTGCTGAGTACCTTTGGCAGTTAATGAGCAACACTTAGGCCCAGATCTTCAAAGTTATTTAACCAACTAAATCCCTTTGGGTATGTCTACACTGCATTCCTCTTTTGAGTGAAACTGCCAATGAAGTGTGGATTTGAATTTCCCATGCTTCATTTGCATAATCACATCCGGCCGCTTTTTTGAAAAACCCTATTTTGAGATAAAAATGCTGTGTAGACGCAGTTATTTTGAAAAAAAAAAAAACCTTCTTTCACAATAACTGTTAAACATCGGAGTAAGGGTTATTTTGAAAGAAGGGGTTTCTTTCAAAGTAATTGCATCTACACAGCGTTTTTTATCTCGAAATAGGGTATTTTGAAAAAGTGGCTGGATGCAATTATGCAAATGAACCATGGGAAATTCAAATCCGCGCTTCATTTGCAATTTCGCTTGGCTGCATTTGCATTTCTCTCTCGAAAGAGGAATGTAGTGTAGACACAGGGATAGCCCACAACATTTTGGCACCTGAGGTGGGGAGCTCAAATGATGCCCCCATGACCTCTCGCTTGGGTCAAAACTTTGAAAGGTCTCAATTCTGCCTTCTTCCTACTCTACTCTACCACCATCTCTGTGCATCTAGGGCAGAGAGAATATGTATGCACCAGCAGCAGACACAAATTTTCTACACTCTGGGGCCTAGTGACGCCCCCTTTTCACCACCACCACCAACAGTCTGGCACCTGAGGCAGAACCCTCAGTTTGCCTCATGGTAAGGCCAGCCCTGTGTAGACATACCCTTTGAAATAACTTGGAGGACCTGGGCCTACTGCTTAAAAAGTTGAGAGTATTCAGAATTACACTAAAGGTGCACACCCTCTTTTGGGTTTGGGCCTAAGAATCAGTTTGGGAAACAGCAGTGGAAACTTTCCTTTTACTGAATCACCAAAGCATGACAATCTGTTCCTCAAATCATATCAAACCAATCTGATAGCTCTCTTTGATAGGATATCAAGACTTGCGCATGAGGGAGAAGTGGTGGACATGATATATAACTAGACTTTAGTAAATCATTTGCATAACATTCTTATAAATAAACTAGGAAAATACAACCTAGATAGGACTACTATAAGGTGTGTGCATATCTGGCTGGATAACTATTCTCAGGGTGCATCTACACTGCACCATTATTTCAAGATAACTAGAGTTATTTCAAAGTAAAAATGTAAGTGTCTAAACAGCAATTCTGTTAATTCAAAATAAATTCAAAATAATGGATGGCTTATTCCAACTTCTGTAAACCTCATTCCACAAAGAATAACTCCTATTCCAAAATAGCTATTTCGAAATAAGGCATGTGTAGACATTCCATTGCTGCTATTTCAGAATAGCCCCTCACCAAGGCCATTCTAAGTTATCTCTCCCCTGTGCCTCCTGGGGTTCTAAATCAAGATAGCATGTGTACATTAGGCCTGCAGTGTAGATGTGCTATTTTGAAATAGCTTTGCAGTGTAGACATACCCTCAAAGATTAATTATTAATGTTTCACAATCATGCTGGAAGGGCATAACAAGTGGGACTCCACAGAGGTCTGTTCTGGGACCAGTTCTGTTCAATATCTTCATCAACAATTTAGATTTTGGCATAGAGACTATGGTAATTAAGTTTGCAGATGATACCAAGCTAGGAGGGATTGCAATTGCCTGGCAGAATAGGCTCAAAATTCAAAATGATATGGACCAACTATAGAAATGGTCTGAGGTAAATAGGATGACGTTAGATAAGGACAAATGCAAAGTAATCCACTTAGGAAGGAACAATCAGTTTCAAACATACAGAATGGGAAGTGACTGTCTAGGAAGAAATATTGCTGAAAGGAAATCAGGGGTCATAGTGGACCACAAGCTAAATATGAGTCAACTGTGTGACACTACTGCAAAAAAAGCATACATGATATTGGGATGCATTGTTCCCTGATCTAAGATTACTTGTTAATTTCCAATTACCACTTTTAGGGATGACAGGTTCTTTGTCCCAGGATCAGGCCCAGTATTCAATTATTCTATGATTGGCAGTCCTGATGTGCACAGTTGAAACTCTTATATATTTACAAATATACTTTATTAATACAGTTAGCACAGCCACAAACACCCCAATTTCATAAGATAGGGTGTGTCTAGACTACATGCCTCCATCGACGGAGGCATGTAGATTAGACAGATCGGCAGAGGGAAATGAAGCCGTGATTTAAATAATCGCGGCTTCATTTAAATTTAAATGGCTGCCCCGCTCTGCCGATCAGCTGTTTGGGCAGTCTGGACACGCCACTGTTGACAAGGAAGCGTTTGTCGATCGGCGCAGGTATGCCTTGTGAAACCAGGTTTACCTGCGCCGATCGACAAAGGCTTCCTTGTCGACAGCGGCATGTCCAGACTGCCCCGATCTGCCGACAAACAGCTGATTGGCAGAGCGGGGCAGCCATTTAAATTTAAATTAAGCCGCGATTATTTAAATCACGGCTTCATTTCCCTCTGCCGATCTGTCTAATCTACATGCCTCCGTCGATGGAGGCATGTAGTCTAGACACACCCCTAGATAGGGAATGTACATCCATATTTCCATACCATATACTTACATCATTCCTTCTAGAACAATCTTAGGTGTTAGCTCATCATCTTTCTCATTACCTGCACCTTCCCCATCATCACCAGAGGCCATCATTCTGACCTTTCCAAGGACTACATCACCTTCTCCCTATCACCCCTAGTCTAGGTTCCCACTTTTATAATATGTTATGCTAAAGTAACATATTTGATGCATATTCAGTAGGGGATGTTTCTAGTGTTGAAGTGTCCTTTTCCTGTAGGTCAATGTATTATTGCTTTCAACTTATTATAATATATGTCAATTTGTTACCATGGGCCTTTGTGATAGTCTATCATGTGCTGTGTCCTGATTACTCAGCTCAGCCTGAACTAGTTATTTTGGGATTTTTATATAATGATTCATCTGCTGAGTCTGAAGATATTTTCCCCTACCACCATCCTATTTGGGTGAAAGGTCCCAGACATAAGTTCCCATTTTCAGTTGAGGGAAGCTATAAATAAGCTATGATCTGTGTCTGGGTGAGACCCATGTCTCAACCACAGAAAACTACTAACCTTAGCTTTTGCTGATCTTGCAAACAGCCTGTTACAGCTTTTAGCAGCTTTCGTGCGTTACAGCTCTTAACTATTACCTGTATACTAAATCTACTCATTGATATATTAATTGATTAAGCTAAATCAACACAATCATATTATTAGCACAACAGGCAAGCAACTTGATAGGCTATAGAATTAACAGGAGTGTTGTAAGCAAAACACAAGAAGTCATTCTTCTGCTCTACACTATGCTGATTTGGCCTCAACTGGAGTATTGTGTCCAGTTCTGACCAACACATTTCAAGAAAGATTGAAGAAATTGGAGAAGCTCCAGAGAAGAGCAATAAAAACATGTTAAAAAACAAAAACATAGAAAACATGAACTATAAGGTAAGACTGAAAGAATTGGTTGGGCTTGATTAGTTTAGAAAAGAGAAAACTGAGAGGGGAAATGATAGTGTTTTTCAAGTATCTAAAAGGATGTTACAAGGAGGAAGGAGACAAATTATTCTCTTTGGCCTCTGATGATAGGACAAGAAGCAATGGGCTTAAACTGCAGCATGGGAAGTTTAGGTTGGACATTAGGAAAAACTTCCTAACTGTTATGGTAGTTAAACACCGGAATAAATTGCCTAGTGATGTTGTGGACTCTCCACTGGAGATATATTAAAATCAGGTTAGATAGATGTCTATCAGGAATAATCTAGATGGTGCTTGATCCTGCTAAGAAGGCAGGGACTGGACTTGTTGATCTCCTGAGGTCCCTTCCAGTTCTAGTATTCTATGATTCCCAGGGGAAAAGACTGTGAAGATCTTACCCAGGGTTATATGATAGTAGCTATCTATCCATAGGAGACTTGTATTATAAGGCAGAGGGAGAAAAATTGTCCTCCTTGGCCTCTGATGATAGGACTTGAAGCAACAGGCTTAAACTGCAGCAAGGGACATTAAGGCTAGACATTAGGGAGGTTGTGGAATATCCATCACTGGAGATATTTAAGAGCAGGTCGGAGAGACATCTGTCAGGGATGATCTAGATGGTGCTTGGTGCTGCTGTGAGGGCAGAGGACTGGACTTTATGATCTCTCTAGGTCCCTTCCAGTTCTAGTATTCTAGGATTCATCTTCACTGTAAGGTACAAGCAAATTTTATTTGATGGCCCATGTACTCTTTAGTTTTTCTAATAAAGACAGATAATTTTCATCAGTTATGTTGTTGGGTTTGTGTATGGATAATTATCCACTAGAAGCCAGACTTGAGACTATTGACTCATTTTACATAGATCACTTTCAAACTATTATGCAATGACAACTATCTCCCCTACAAATCCAAGCAAATTTATTAGCAATTATTTTTTCAGCACTATAGAGGGGAAAACACGTATGGCATTTTAAAGATAAAAGCAATACACTAAGGACTGTATTTGGTTTGCATTTCAATGATTGTCTTTTGTCTTATAGAATCAATTTTTTTCACTGTAATTGTGTGGAAAAATTTACCTCTAATAATTAAGCGGCTAATTTGTTGTTCAATTTATAATGATGCAAACAAAATCTGAAGAGTTTTTGGGACAGTTAGAGATAATATATTTTAATATACAGAATAGCTATCACTGAATATAACAGAATAATATTTAATGTGTCTTGTCACAATGGATGGCAGATTTTACTAAAATTTTGACTAATGAGTCCATTGTTTTCCATCTGAATTTTTTATCCAATAATATAATTGCTACTGATAAAAAAGTAGGAAAACACTTTCAACAAAGATGTCGAAATTATTTCCATTCTGACAATGAGCAATAGACTTCCCTCCCAGAAGTAAGGGGGAAATTCTCTACAGTACTTTAAATGTGAGCTACTTTTAGAGAAAGTGAGCTTGATATTTTCAGTTAATGAACTGAAAACAGTTTAGAATGAGTTCAGTTGACAAAGATATATTTTACCAATTAACAAATATATAGTAGGTAAATGATTTGTCAACTCACTTCAGAATGGGCCCAGAGGCAAAAGGCACAAATTTTCTTTAATAGAGCACATTATCTGCAGAGTATTTGGATGCTCTGTAATGTGTCTGGCCCCTTAACAATAATCACCCCCTACAAATCTAGAAGCATGCACAATAGTATTCTCTTACCCTAACTTGGAACTGAATTTGCATAAATGTAAATTGAATAAATGTATGTTAACTCTAAATGAATATACTTATCATAGACAAAATCTATGTTCAGATGTGTTTATGTATTATGGGGATCACCTTCCCTCCTTGGGTAGAGGGTACCATATTCTGATCTGGGATTAAAAAAGCATGAAAAGTAGGAGTGCCCCCTTATGACATAATCCCAAGGGCTTTACAGAGTTTAGGCAGAAAATCTACGTGTCATAATTCTTGGCCTGCTCTACTTCTATGTCTTATCTTGTGTGGCTACTATGATAATGCTCAGCCAAAGAGGTCTCCTCCAATGATTGGATATCTTTCTTGTGGTGTTTTTCAGCCTGTAGGAGTCATGGGAGGAATGAAGAAACTCCAAATGGCCATCTTTGACTTCTCTTTCATACCTGCAGTATTGGGCAGCTGTGCACAATTAATTCAATGTCCATGAGGCCCCTGCTATCTGAATAGTCCCACACAATTTAATAGAAAGATAGGATCTTCTTGCTCTTGGAAGGTATCAAGCATCCAGTCCCCAATCAGCAAAACATGTATTCACCTGCTTCACTTTCAGCAGGTGAGTGAGATGACATGGGGTTGATCCAGCGACAATTGAAAGGCTCTTCTTAACTTAAATAAGCTTTGGATCAGGCCCACAGTGAGACATGGAGAGAACAAGCAGGATATTATCGGCATGTTTAAAAGATGAGATTTTAATTTTTTTTTATGTAACATGCTGGCTGGATCTAAGTAGTCAAATAGAATTGTCTTTCTAAATGCAAGTAAAAACAGTAGATCTATGTATCTTTAAATGTATTATTGTTTGTTTGTTTGTTTGTTTGTTTTATTGAAATGCCATATAAACCAGCTAGTAGACCCAGAAAAAGGTAGAAATCCTTCAAACACATTGTATTTGGGAAGGCAAGCTTTATTTTTATTAGCAGGTATTAAATAACCTCCTGAGCCTCAATATGTTTATAAAAATATTCAGGCAATGGATCTATGACCAAAATTTTGTGATGGTTTTAAAAAACCCCACAGATATTAACAGATCATAAAAAGATGGTTTAACTTAAGATCCTTTCAATAATGTGAATTGAATGTTTCTTTATGCAGTTATTTTCATAGAAAGTAGCTAAAAGTGTGCCTTTTTTGGAAAGTTCCATCACACTTTAGACATTGTAAACTAGCATATGTAAAACTATTGAATGACTATAAGACTTGGTCCACAGCCCACCAAAATAACTAGAAAGATTCATGAACTTCGTTGAGTTTTGGATCAGGCTTCTATTCTCTATTTCTCTCAGGTGGTTCCATAGTAATGATTATCATTCTCTATTACACTCTGTAGGACTTAAGAATTTAGATACAGACTTCATTCTTTTCAGTTACATCTATTAATATCAATACAGGTGGAATGTCTCTAGTCTGGAACCCTCGGGACCTGACGGGTTCTGAATGAGAGAATTTTCTGGCCCACGAGAGGTCAATATTATCTAGCAGCATTACTAACACTTCCACTGCTTATAGGGCAGCAAGAGGATGTTTTGGGGTAAATTAGAGCTAAATAACAGCACCGAACACTGAGAGCAAGAATTGATGGCTATAAACAAACTGGCCCCACCCATGAAAAGTGGAAATTTGGCTAACTAAAATCATTCCAAATTATGGATATTTCTTGATGAGAGTGTTCTGGATTAGAGAGGTTCAACCTGTAGTGATCCCATTGACGTCATATAGCCAGAACAGAATAAAGAGGACCAATCCCAGAGTATCTACCTACTAAAGAAAAAAATGCATATTCTCCCCATTAATTATCTCTCAAAAATATCAGCACAATTTTTCAGCAGTCAGCTTTTTAATGTTCATGTTACACTCTCACTTGCTCACAGTACCATGAATATTTTGAGATAATGAGATTTTTAAAAGCAATAAAATAATTTCCAGGGCAGCAGAGTTAGGGAAATATTGAATGTTTTTGAAAGTGCCTCTATTATTTAGGCCCCAGTCGTGAAGTGAAAAAGTATGCAAGGTTAATATGTATGTGTGTAAATCTGTGCAGGATTGGAACCTAAAAAAGTAATTGTCCCAATTTAATAGGAAAACAAACTTGGAAAACATATGAGGATGGGAAATTTAAAATGTACACATTTTCTCTAACATAGTTATGTCCACAACATAATATATGCTATTTTAAAATTTATAAATGTGTAAAAACTAAACAGATGTATTTTTTATCCTTTAGATCAAAACTGTGTATCTATACTTGAGAGATCTAGATTTTTTTCCTTGAGAGAAAGAAATTGAGAGAGAGCCTGTGCATACATCCACAGTCAAATTCCAAAATTTGCCATCTTTGACATCATGATCAATGACCAATTTTCCTAAATCTTGGGGATATTTTTATTACAGTATGGATTTAGAAATCTAGCAACCAGAAAAGCATATTTATTTCCAGTAGAAAAACACACTTGTCTTACTATGTTTAATGTAGAGAAATTAGTACAAACATTGGTTACAAAACTTATTGTTGGTCACTTTCTCTAGTTAGAGGCAGATCAGGTGTGGATAGGTAGAAATATCCATCCAATGTGGAACTATTGGGCTCTATAGGTACGTCTAGACTACGTTTTTCTTTCAAAAGAAGATATGCAAATTCAGTGGTAATTTGCATATCTTCTTCCGATACATTTTTTGAAAGCCTTTTTTTTAAAAAAGCAAGCAGTCTAAATGTGGTTCTTTCAAAAAAACACACACCCTTTTTTTGGAATAACCTTCTTCCTCAAAAATTGAGGTTTACAGGTTCTTTCGAAAAAAAAGTTTAAAAAAAAAGAACATCTAGACTGCTTGCTTTTTTGAAAAAAACTCTTTCGAAAAAACAATCTGAGGAAGATATGCAAATTACTGCCAAATTTGCATATCTCCTTTTGAAAGAAAAACGTAGTCTAGACATACCCATAATAAGAGTTTCCTTAGGTTCTAAGCTCTTCAGACAATGGGGTCAGAATGAACATAACTGATGTGCTGGAAGTGGCTATTCTGTTGTGACCTTCCTTGGTACTAGTATCAAAGGAATCAAAGGTCTGATCCAAACACCATTGAAAGACATGGAAAGATTTGAATGGCTTTTAGATATACCTTAAGTGGGAAGCAGATCAAGTACCTATGCTGCACTTGTTCTGTACTAGCAGTCCCCTGCATATCTGAAGAACTCCATTGAATTCAGTTCAGTGTATAGCATACTGTAAGACTCTTCATCAGTGTACTTTTCTGTCCACATAGGCAAGCTAATATGACATATAATAAACTTTCCGAGTCTCAACAGGGCACAAACACACACCCATGAAAATCAGTTTAAATGATCAGATCCCTTATTTGTATGCAGGGAGAAGTGATTGTCCAGGAAATTTTACATTTTGGTGGGTTTATTCCTTACACATTGTTAGTCTACCTTTGTCTACAGGACATTTCCAAAATAATCCTTACTCCCAGAAGTACAGAATAAATGAGTTATTCATTGTCACAGAATATAGCTGTAATTATTCATTTGCTCATAACCTTTCAAAGAAATTTGTAACAGTCCCACTGAGTGTAAGTAGGTGCAGATAGAACCAAAATTCAGTACAAATTATATTAACTGTTTCCTAGGTTTTTGTAAAGGAAAAAATGGAAAACTATTTATTTAAAATACATAAAAATAGGCCTTGATCCATATGGTTAGGCACCCATTAAATTTAAATGGCTCCATGTAGAGACAGGGATCTGTACATTTTGATGCTCTTACAGCATTTGGGGTTTTACTTTCCTGTGTTTTGTACTTTTAATGTTATCAGAGATTGAAATATTTGTATTGGCTAAAGTACAAAAGCTGATTTTTAGTCATAAAAATTAACAGATTTTTTTTTAAAAGGAATCAAGTGGAAGTCAAATTAGGACACCTGTTTGGCACTTCACAAATAAAATACTTTGGAAAATCATATCAAATCATGGAAACTCAGTAGGTTTTCAGTTCATAAACTATAAAGTAATCCCAATCATAAGGCATTGGAATTAGGTTTCTCAAATACTCATCAATTTTCTAAAATAATAATTATCATTAATGCCTGAAACAAATTTTCAGGACACCAGAAAACATACACATCATTATCTTAATCATCTAGATTGTGCTCTATTCTACTTACTGCTTATGCTTTGAAATGACATTCCTTTAACAAAATGTTAAAACTACAAGACATTCATTTTTCATACTAGTTTGCTTTTGAACTGCTTCAGTGGTTAAACTAGTAACCGCAGGTCCTCTAAAACCTTGTAATTGTACCTACTAATGAGGGCAGGGCTGATCAGCCTCAGGATGCCTTATTTAATGAACCATCAAGGACCAGATATGATAACTCTTATGAAAATGTTGAGTAGTGCCTCACTTTTGCAAATAGCCCTGTTATTTTCATCAAATAATGCACCACTCAATGTGAAGATTGCATCAATCTGATCCCAAATTCAGCCTTTCTTTTTGTCCCAGTTTTCTCATGCCTCCTTATAAAACAGTGTTTGTTTCTTCCTAGGAGCACAGCTACTGTAATTATTGTTTGTGGAAACAACAACATGGAACACTAAGAACAATGTGCCAAAGCAACCACCTGCCACATCAAGACTAAGAGCATGTTTATACAGAGACACTGTGCATGACTCGCCAATAAAATCCTTCTAAAACGAAAAAGGCGGGGTTATTTTTAATGTAAACTACCTACGGATTTATTTACCATATATCTGTTTTTAGGAAAAGGTAAATGATTTTTTTCTGAAGTAAATAACAGACGCACTACCTGAGTGCAGTAAAGAGCTAAAAGCCATTTCATAACTCCCAGCTATTTTTCAACCTTCGCTGAGCAGTTCCTTCCATAGTCCATCAGAAATGAACCCCTAGGGACAGATGCGGTGGGAGTGAGCTTGAAGCAAAATCCTTTCCCTAATCAGCATTCCTCAAAGATAATTTATGTCAGCCTGATTTCCAAAGATTGGTTCTGAGATTGCACATATTTGTCTGGTTGTTTCTCCAGGTTTCTGTCAGAAAATTGCATGGCTCCTCAGTTCTTTTGAAAGAAAGAAGCTTGTGCTGCTTCACTATCAAATTAATTGAAGCCTCCTCCACCAATGTACTTTCATGTCTTCTGGTTTCCTAAAGGCAGGCTTCTCTGTCACATAATCACTCTGCTGCTATTCAGCAATTGACCTGATTCAGGTACTGGGAAAGAACAAGTGCTCCTGTGCAATCAAACTGGGTCCAAAGTATGCCGAAGACACCTTGATAAACTCATTTAATACCAGACAGTAATGCTAAGGCATCATCTAGTAAGGCAGAATGCACTAGGGGAAAGACATCCTTTGCAAGTGATTTGTTTTAAATCTGTTCATCAAGAAGGAAGCATGAGAATAAGGTAATGTCCATGCATACACTCTATGTATATTAAACATGCATGCCCTCAGGTATGACTGTGGGGATGTTAGCTGAGTTTGGAATCAGCATAAAATACAGACTTATTTGGGAAACTCAGAATGTCAGGTTTGTCAAAACTGACAATAGCAAAATCCACATGGGAATAGTTCAATGGCCCTTCCATTTGAACTGAAGTATAAACAATTCTAAACTTGTCAGTGAAAAGCAATAAACTCCAAAGAAATGTGTGTGTGTGTGTGTGTGTGTATGTAGAGACAGACAGACAGACACACACACACACACACAGCTTTTTCTCTCTCCATATACATATATATAAAATCAAATGAAAAATTTCAGGCAATTTTAAATTATGTCTTTGTGACAAGCAAGACATAGTTTTATAGCACCATTAAATTATCGTACAGATGATTTATACCTGAAAGCTTTAGCACCAAGGTCATAAATGTGCTCCCCATGGCAGGAAGCAGAGAAGTTGATAAGCAGATCATTCAGGCAGTTTAAATATTCTCAGCCAATATAACTCTTAAAATAATCATGTTCCTTTCCCCCTTATCCTCCAGACATCAAATTATGTTATACATCAGACTAATACATATGGTACAATAAGAGGTAATCACTTGCCTGTAATTGTTGTTCTCAGAGGATATAAATCTCTAAGGATTACCGCCCCAGGGTCTGTGGGTCTGAGCCTCGGCCTGCCAAGAACTGTGCTGGCGCTAGAATTCTAAGATACTGGACTCAGTAGGAATAGCCTCAGTAATTATACTGGCCACCATGGTTCAATAACCAGTTCCTTTGTAGCAGGAAGTAAAAAATGTTTTCTATAATAATAGCTTACTTCGATGGAATTAAAAAAGCAGCAGGAAATCACAGAGCCCTGTGTTTAGTGGGGACCAGAGTGGTAATGTATTGGTAATGCTTTAAGATGTATATCTTCAGAAATTAACTATTACATTGAAATAATACTATATCTGCAACTCTCCTCTAGAAGGGCCCATTCCTCTGAAGCCCAACTTTTAAAACTAAATCTTTCCAAAGATCTTTTTAAAAGGAAAATATAAAAAAAGAGTGCAACAGTCAGTAAGAAGTAACAAACAAGGTGTGTGAGTTTTGAGTTAAGAATAATAACTACTTTTTAAAAAAAAACTTGGAGGGATAGAATACTTCTTAAATCTGACCCTAAGGAATGGAAAAACATCAGTAGCACTGCCCTAGAAATAGCTCCCGTTGTACTAACAGGCCAGATCTGAATCTGAACAATGCTTGTATCACTACTGTGGAATTCTCCTGGTTGGATACGTGTCAGTGGCTGTCTGATGTAACAACCTTGCCTCTCCCAGAATAGACATTTACATGACTTGCAAGTGAAAGGCCCACCAAGGTACAGTTGCAAACAAAGAGCCAATTAGACACGGTTCTCTAGGAGACAACAGAACATACTGATTTAGTGTCAAATCAAATAACAGATTGGGTGGATTTTCCTAAAGGCTTTAATCGTCTTTAGTTTAAAGAATCTGACTCTTTCCACACAGAGTTGTGGAAAAGGGCTTAGCTAGGAGGGGCAAAGACCTTGAGGAATATGTCCTGAGATTGATTAATTAATTACAAGAGTTGGTTTGGATTTTTTTTTAAACGAGAAAGTGCCAATTTATCAAAAGCCAAATTTTTTTGCAGGAATGCAGTAGAAAAGCATCACCAGGACATGGGAGACAGAACTTGAACCTGAGTGGCCAATAGATCTACTGCATGCCCCAGCCACCAAGATATTGGCCTGAATTTCTTGCTTTCTGTCTTCTCCTACCCCTTCTGAAAAACCTTAAAATCACCTAACTTTGATCTACACTAGGGAATTATTTCAAAATAACTCTCCCCCCCCCTTATTTTGAAATAATAAGTGGTGTGTTCACATTACCAAGCTCATTATTTCCAAATAACAGACTGGTTATTTCAAAATCTGTACACCTATTTTCTTGGGGAATAATGCTTATTTCAAAATTTATTTCAGAATAGTGTCGACGCTCCACTGCTGCTATTTTGAAATAACTACTCCCTGGAATAATTCAAAGCAATTACTCCTCAGTGCTTCCTGGATCTCTAAGTTGAGGTAGCACGTCCACGATAATGGAGCCTGCCTCAGACTAATTTTGAAGCTCCCTTGCTGTGGGGATATGTTATTTCAATTTTGTTATTTCGGGAATTGTTATTTCAAATTTAGTTATTTTGAAATAATTTCCTAGTGTAGACATGCCCCAAAGCAACTCCAGTGAGGAATAAACTCAGATCTTCTTCCTACCTTAATCTGTGATCTGAGTTTGGAATGTCACATTCAAAATATGCCCTTGAATTTTGTCCACTTCCCCATTGTTAGAATTCCCAGATTCACAAATTGTTCTATGCCAAATATACAATTTGTGTCATAAGTAATATTTATTTAGAATACAAGCTCTGTAGGTCAAGCAGTGTCTGTACCTTTTTAGGACAACCGCTGACCTTTAGCTGTCAATAAACTATCTTCCTTGTGAAAACTTTACTGAACCGCCCAATTTGCTAGCCCCTGTTTCATTGCATTACTTCTTTCTTCTTCCATCTCTTTCTTCCCTCTTCATTTGACTGTATTCTCACTATTGAACAATTCAACGCACTACAAATGACACATTTATAATTAGGACCCATTTCATTTGTTTTTGACTATATTAGAAAGAGATGGTAGCTTAGTAGCTAAGGTTCCCACTGTCAATTAAGAAAGTTTTGGGTTTGTATTTCCCTTGATTTCACACTAGAAGACTGTTTTAATAGGTATCAGATACTTTGAGTTAGGGAAATCAAAGATGGCTTGATATGATGCTGACTCTATCACCCCTTTCTCTACAATTGGTTGTGAAACTAACATGCCATAAACCCACCAGTCTGATGAGCTTTTGGCTTGGGGGAACTTTGACTTCCTTCTGAGTATGGTGCACTGACCCATGCAGTGGCACTTAGCTCACTTACAGTAAGAATGAGTTTGCTCTACAGCCTTAGCTGTGAGGTAGCTGGCTTTCTAGCTCATACTGTAGAGGGTCATGCATTAACCTGCAGAGGGCCCAGGTTCAGTTCTGCTTGTCAGCAATGTTCAGACTTTGCCACTTTCTGAGTGGGGACACTACACATATGCCAAATGTTTCTTGTTTTAATATATGGAGATAATATTACCTTCAACATTTGGATTTGAAAATGATAGCTTTTTTCTAAAAGAAAAGAGAAATAATAAGCCCAGTAACTACAGGCAGTCCCCGACATACGCGGATCCGACTTACGTTGGATCCACACTTACGAACGGGGCTTTCTTGCCCCAGAGCTCGCAGGCAGCGATCCGGGGTGAGAAAAGCTGCTCCCGGTGCCCCTGGTCTGCTGGAGACCGTCTCCAGCAGACCAGGGGCACCGGGAGCGAAGCCACAGCAGCAGCGGGTTCCCGCGCTTCTGAGGCTTTGCCAGAGCAAAGCCTCAGAGGCGCGGGACCCCGCCGTGGCTGTGGCTTCGCTCCTGGTGTCCCTGGTCTGCTGGAGACCGTCCCCAGCAGACCAGAGACACCAGGAGCAAAGCCACAGTAGCTTCAACACCGCTGCGGCTTCGCTCTCGGTGTCTCTGGTCTGCTGGGGACCGTCTCCAGCAGACCAGGGACACTGGGAGTGAAGCCGCAGCTGCGGTGGGGTCCCGCGCCTCTGAGGCTTTGCCAGAGCAAAGCCTCAGAGGCGCGGCACCCCGCTGCCGCTGCGGCTTTGCTCCCCGTGTCCCTGGTCTGCTGCGGGGGGGGGGGGTGCAGCTAGTGTGCCCCCCCCAGCAGACCAGGCTTTTGTTGTGGACCCTGGGGCAGAGCAGCTGGGGCGCTGCCGGTTGGTCCTGCAGCGCCGCTCTGGGCACTACTGGACCAACCCAGCAGCACCCCAGCTGCTCTGCCCCAGGCGTCCTGATTCAGCCGCTGCTGGTCAGTTTCAGCAGCGGCTGAATCAGGACGCCTGGGGCAGAGCAGCTGGGGTGCTCCAGTAGCACCGAGGAGCGGTGCTACTGGAGCAACCCAGCAGCACCCCAGCTGCTCTGCCCCAGGCGTCCCCAAGTCAGCCGCTGCTGAAACTGACCAGCGCTGACTACAGGAAGCCCGAGGCAGAGTTGCTCTGCCCCAGGCTTCCTGGAATCAGCCGCTGATCAGTTTCAGCAGCAGCTGACTTGGGGACGCTTGGGGTTCTTAAGTTGAATCTGTATGTAAGTCGGAACTGGCGGTCAGTTTCAGCAGCGGCTGAATCTGGACGCCAGTTCCGACTTACATACAGATTCAACTTAAGAACAAACCTACAGTCCCTATCTTGTACGTAACCCAGGGACTGCCTGTACCTGGAATGGAGAAAAATAAGCAGATTCATAATCTCAGCCAGAATGATTTCCTATCCCATTGTCCCCTGAACTGAAAAGAGTCACATTTGTGATGTACAATTATGATAGATAAACACATGTTGGTAGGATTCTAACATAAAAGCAGGGAATCATTTAGGCGTCAGTCCTTGTTTTTTCATTAACCATTTTCATTTTGACAAGTTACTATGTGCCTTTGTTTCAAACTCACCTTTTATCTGACAGTTGTTGTTTTTTAAATAAAAGATAGAGTGAAAGAAAAGTGTCTTCTAATTTTCAGTCTCCGAAGATGCTAATCCTACTCAGAAATATTCAGATCAGAAGAGCTGTGAAATATTCAATAATTTGATGAGAAGAAATGACAGCTAAACCTTCTTGACCTTTTATACAGGCTATTTACACAGTCTAGTAACACCTGCTTTGTAATTAATGTGCTAATCAAGGCAGCAGGGTTCACCAGTTACTGTATTTCACTACAGCATTCCAGATTTGTTGCCACAATTCTATCTCAATTAGTCACCAACAGCTTCTAATGTAGCCTCTCATTACAGAAAGAAAATTGCTTTCAGTCTAAATGCATCAAAGCAAAACAACCCTTTAATGTATAGAGAAGTTATTATGAATTATATTTAAACTGATTTTCTTTCCAATACAAATTTATGTGTGCTTAAAAATAGATACACAATGATGATATTTAAGTTTGCCCCCAAAAGACATGTTTGGGAGTAGTTCATAACAAACTGTCATAGCCGTAGTTTTGAAAAAGATGTTCCATAAATATACTGTTTGGTTAGGTTCTATATACACACACATATTCTGTCACACAGACCATTTTGTCACATACTTCATGTCCACTTACAATATTAATACCTTTTGGAATTACTAAAATGTCACCTGGAAAGCAGAGAAAATTTTGAAAACTGTCATGTGGATAGGGTTCCCATGGAAACCAATTTCCTCAGTATCCATGTGTTCAAAACAGCTTCTGATATTTTTGTCTGGCTTGTGGTGAGAAAGCTGTAACAATAATTTTGACAAAACTTACACAATGTTAACATGATCAAATCTCTGTATACAGCATTATCTGACACATAGAGCTACATGCAAGCTGTGTGACTTAGGAGCTAGAATATTAGACCAGAGAGTTGAGCTTTGTTTCTGCTTCTCCTGCTTGCTGAACTCAGAGAAGTAATGCAAACCTTAGTGCCTCCATTTCCCCATCTATAAAATGGGATAATGTTCATTTGTAAAGCACTTTGAGATTCATTGGTGAAAAAATTATATAAGAGCTAAGTGTTATAATGATAATCTGATCGTTATCCAACTGTATTTATAAAGCACTGACTAAAGTGCTATGTAGGTAGTGTAAAGTGGTGCCTGAGCTAACTAAAAAGCTGTATCACAATATCTGCAAAATGCTAAGTATTACCTATAATAAATAGAGGCAGGGTTACTTTAACAGAGCATTTGTAACAGGGTCTAATCTTTTTTTCCAATTAAAGTTGGCAAGTGAGTGCTATTCTTTAATTTTATTATTTGCGCTACAATAGCACCTAGTGATACCAAGGAAAATCTAGGGCCAATTGTGCTAGCTGTGCTTAGTGAGATACAATCTGCGTTCTTCAGTGCTTACAGTCTAAATAGACAGAACAGACAAAATTAAGGGAAAAAATGTACTGAGATGCCAAGATTAAGTCGTTTTGTGAATCCAGCCCTTAGTTTGCACAGTGCCTAAAGAACTCCTAGACACCCACCTGTTCAGAGGAATTCTCAGCCCTATATTAAGTAACTGGGCTCCTTGTATAAGTCTTGAGGAGATTTAGGCGCCTAAGAAAGGGATACTTGTAAGACAACAAGATGAGTGGGAGCAGCCTAAGCTTTCAAAGAGTGAAATGCAGAGGATAATGGAGGGACTTAAGGCCCATTTTCACAAAGGTTCTTAGTCACCTAACTCCCATTAATCTGTATCTGGCTGACAGGCTGGAGGAAAGCACCTGTAGCTGAGCTGCTTGAGATACTCAGCCATGAACTCTCTCCTAGAGTTACACTCTTGAGTCAGGTCAATGGTTTTTCGTGAAAAATAAGAGACAGACGCACCTGCCCCCTTACTGCCATTAGTGCAGTAGGGATGAGGGCTCTGGCTGGGTGTGTGGGCTGTGTGGTGCGGACAGGGATCCGGGGTTTCGGGTGCAGCAAGGAATTCCAGGCTGGGGCTGAGGGGCTCATAGTTCAGGAGGAGGGTCAGGGCTGGAGCCAGAGATTGAAGTGGGGGAGCAGGTGTGAGAAGAGGGCTCCAGGTGGTGCTGACTCATGAAGTCCCAGTACTCCAAGGATGGAGGAAATTTGTCCGGCTCTCTTGAAATGGCAGCAGTTCCCAGCCCATGGGAGCTGCAGAACTGATACAAGGCGGCACCTGCAGGCAGAGGCAGTGCATGGTGTCTCCCTGGCCACCCTTCTTGCCTACCTGCCTGGCCTTAAGCAACTGTCTCTTTAGCAGCCCAGTCTTTTCCACTGACCAGAAATGCCAGGGTTCCTTTTTGGCAGGGATTTCCAATCAAAAACCAGACACTTTGCAATTCTGAGAGAGGTGCTGAAGTATTTTTGTGACTTTAAGTGACTTCCCCAAGGTCACCTATGTTAAATGCTGATGTAAAGAACTGCCAGAAAAAGCCACTTTCAGTGAACAGATACAATTTTGATTAGTTCAAGAAAACCGAGGGACTATGTTATGTATTCATGAGCACTATCTCCTGCCAGTTTTTCTATTAAGTAGTAGGCCGGGATGGGAAACAATTTCTTTCATGAAATGTAACTCTTAAGGTTTTGGAAATTGTTTTAATTCTGCATTGAACAAAACTGAGCCGTGAAAATTTGTCATAAAATGATACCTATTATTTTATAAAACATATGAAAGGAGACCTATTTCACTACAGAATAATTAATAGCTCACTGATTATATTACTCATTTGGTACAAGGCTGCTACAGAACAGCTAAATGCCCTAACCACTGGTATATTGTCTGCCTCGCTCTCTCATTTTGTCCAGAAATTCCTTCCTGGACCTGAAAAATTATTGTAGCAGGAAGTTTCAGTGTCAATAGTTCAGTATTTTCTGGGGAAGGAAAAAAAAACAAAGTAGAAAAATTTCCTTCCTTTTAAATATTTACATATATGAAATGAAGGAATACTTCTGTATTAGCAAGATAGTCTATGGCTGAAGTATCTGTAAGAGTGTAATTTTCCATTATATTTTATGGGGGGTAGTTTGGATTCTGCTTTGGAGAACATTTACTCTTTTTTCCTGTTTCTATCTGTGCTGTCTGATTGCACTGCCAGTTTATACTAAGGATGTTAACTAGCAAATTAACATTCCATCAACTACTTGACTAATAGGAATTTCCATCGACTACTTGACTAGTCAATAGGCACTTCCGCATTCCTTCCACTAGGGTCCTTGTACAGTTCAAAGGAGGAATGCAGAACTCTGCGTGCAGCCCCGGGGCCAGCAGGAAGTTCTGCTGGATCTGGGATGTGGGTGCCAACTTGAAATTCACAAGAGTTGGAGTAGAAGGAGGAATAACTATTGCACAAAAATCCCCTCTGTTCTTTCAATTTTTTTGTGCAAACCACACTTGAGTTGTTGGTGCTCCACGAGTTTTTGCGCAAAACCAGCCTTTTATGTGCAAAAACTCTGTAGTGTAGACATAGCCTCAGTTTATCAGAACCAAGCATTTTCAAAATAAAAAACTTTAGATTCTAGTAAACTCAATGGAAAAGAACGAACTGTGTTCCAGTTGCATCAGCGGATGTTTTCGTGTTTTTGGGCTGTTTACAAAGATTTTGATTTTTGTTTGTTTTATTTTTTGATATGAATCCTTGAAACTAAAGATATCACAATTTCTTATTCCCCATTTGTAAAGCAAAATGCTTGTATTCTATAAATACTTTATAGATCATTGTCCTAACAGATAAAGCACAAGATAGGTTACTAACTGCCACAACCCACCAGACCACAACAGGAAACGTATTTTGTGCATTTTGTCTGAAGAGCTCACTGACAGTTAGTGTTGATTTGAGGAAGATCCAGGAGACGGGAAAAGATAACCTTGTGTCCATTTTTTTAAATATGTAAACACGATGCCCAGAGTAACTATAGGGCTGAACATTTTGTATGGATTCTGGGCAAGATAACAGAGTGGCAGGTACAGAACACAATTTAGAAAGAATAAAAGGAGGGTAATATAATTAATGTCAATTTTTTATGAAAAAAGCTGTAATCTCATTTAAAAACTTTGGTTTAAAAAGATAATAGTGGTGACATAATATATTTAGACTTCTATCTGGTGTTTGACTTGGCACCACATGACACTTTGATTAAAAAAAATCCTAGCCCAGTATAAAATCGTAATGTCACATATTACATGAGTTTAAAGCTGGGTAACTGATACTTCAAAACGTAATTATTTATGGGGGATAGCCATTGAATGAGTGTATTTCTAGAGGGTTCCCAGAGGGATCAGTTCTTGGCCCTATCCTATTTAACACTTTTTCTGTGACCTCGAAGGAAACATAAAATCATCACTTACAGTCTGGAGAGGGTTCTAGGAACAATCATGAGAATGTTAAGGATTAGAGAACATTAGTGATAGACACATGGAGTTCAATCAATTTAAATAGAAGATTAAGTGGTGACTGATTATAGTCAATAAGTACCTATATGGGAAACAAATATTTGATAATGGGTTCTTCTGGAAAAGAAAAATAATAACATGAAATAAAAATAATAACATGGAAATAAAAATAATAACATGATCCAAGGTCTGAAATTTGAAGGTAGGCAAACTAAGACTAGAAATACCATACACATTTTTAATAATGAGCATAATTAACCATTGGGGAAAAAAAACCTAAGGATTTTCATGAACTCTATATGTCACTGGACATTTTAAACACAAGATTGGATGTTTTTTCTAAAATAAACCAGGGTGGTTTTTTTTAAGAAGTTGACTCACCTATGTTGTACAGGAGCTAAGACTAGATGACAACTATTGTTCTTTCTGGTCTTAGAATATAGGAATTTATAATGGAACAACTAAAAAATAGGAAGGAGGAGTCATACTCTAGCACTTAATTCTGCTTCTGAATTTTATAGCACAAAAATAAAACTAGAAAGTTATTGCGTTTTGAGAAATAGTAGTTATTTTCTTTAAAATGATCTCAAGAGCAGATTGAAATTTTTAAATGAAAAAAGTTTTAATTAAAACTGAAAATTGTTTTTTTAATTGGATTTTTCATCATTAACTATTAAAATCACCAACATGTTCCAGTTTATGTGAAAATTACCAAAATGTTCCAGTTTATTTTAAACACTTGTTTATTAAAAGTTCAGTTCAGAAATGGCACAAAACAAAATATGTGAATTAGAAAATGGGTCCACTTCAGGCTCCGACAAAAACATGTTTTAAGGATTAGGTGGTTCACCATAATAGAACTTTCTGATGCTATCTTCATTCTTTCTGGTGCACAGACAAAGCCCTAATAAACCATTCATGTAAGTGAGGGGTATTTTTTATTCTTAAAATTGCTATGTTATCTTTTTCTCCATTCCAAACCCTGAAAATGCTAAAGAGACAATATCAATAAAGACAAATATATGCAGTACCAAACCTTACCATTGGGACTGCTTTAAAAGGTAATGTCCTTGGCCCCAGTTCAGAATAGCAATTAATTATGTGCATACATTTAAGCATGTGGGTCGTCCAATTGACTTCAGTGGGATAGCGCAGTGATTAAATTATGCATGTTTAACTGCTTTGCTGGATCTGGGGTTTAGTGAGGATTGTATCCTGTATATGTGACTGATTTGCAGTTACATAGGAAATGTAGCCTGGACCATTCATTATCAAGAACAGCTTTCTCTGCTATTCACCTTTTAAGCTGGCTTTGAATGCACTAAAACTGCAAGTATTTTTTTTCTGAACCAATGTTAGTTTCTGTCTATAACACACTGTAATGGACTGTATATTGGAATAGTAGGCAGTCAATATTATATTTTGCAAATAATTGCAAAAGTGAATAGAAATGAAAATAAGACCAATATTAATGGTTAGAGAGAGCTGTTTTCCTTGGATATTTTTCCTGCATCTCTCCCCTCCCCACATAATGTGAGTGACTTTGCTTCTCACCTAGCCATAAATTGAAATGAAACAATTAAACATGTTTAATTAGTATTCCCAAGGCCTTTTCAAAAATGCTGCAGGCACTTTAACCCTCACTGTACTGGCATATTCCAAAGTGGCATCTAAAAGAAAGCTTAGGATGATATGTGAAATATTTGAGTATAATTTTTAAAAAATTAATACATACATGAAGGTGAGGAAGAAGAAAAGAAAATATATCAAAATATATTTCTATTTTTTTACCAGATAAATCAGTCATTATAGTGCGACTCCTGTGCAGATGAAAGGCAACTTAAACATAGAAACAACTCATGTTCAGCTGCAACCAACTTCAGATTGCACCTTCCTGGTCCAGCACCCTCAGGACCTGATTGGTACTGAATGAGGGGATTTGCTGGACCAGGGGAGATCTCTCCCCTCCTGGCCAGTGCTAAACCACTGTCTCTCTCCTCCCCTGGCTTGGGCTCCAGCCCCCATCCTCCCACTGCTATCTGGTCACTACTTGGGCCAGAGCTCTCTAGCTGCTGATGGCCCTGCTGCGGCCAGGGATAGATCTGTCTGGCAGGGGCTGGATGTTGCTGGACCAGAGAGTCCAGATTAAGGGAATTACAACCTGTAGGTGAAGGACCTACATAGAATAATAATTACAGACTTTTAGCATAGTTTAAATTTTCCTAATATTAAAAGTCTTAGAGGGTTATCTGTGTTTTAATGACACCTTAGAAACAATGACACCTTAGAGACTAACAAAAATATATAACATCATGAGCTTTTTGGGTAAAACCCACTTCATCAGTATGATTAATGTCTACACTACAGTGTTAATTTGAGTTACCTTAATTTGAAATAGTTAATTCAAATGAACACATCTGCACACAAAACCTATTTCGATCAGGATCCAGGAGGCCCTGTGGGAAGGCATCCATCCCGAGGAGCCCTCAGAGCCACCCCAGTCCTTCCCACCGGGGGCTCATGCCACATTCCTCCCTCACATCCTTCCACTTACCCTCCCTGGCCCCCCTTCCTGATGTCAAACAAAAGACATCAAAAATAGAAACTGGGTTTATTGAACAAAACTGGGGGGTGGATGAACCTCTGGGAAGACTGGGAAAAGGAGATAGGAGAGTGGAAGAGAGAGGGTGGGAGAGGGGAGAGGAAAACCTGGGAGGAGGGAGCTGGAAGGGGGAAACCAGGGGAAGAAGGGGTAGGGGAAACTCAGGGCCCAGGCTTGGGGGGTCTCGCCGGACCAACTTGATTTTCATGCAAACCTGCTCCTGGGTTTGCATGTGGCCTTTGGTGGCCAGGCTAGCAGCTATCCTGCCATAGATGGCCACCTTCCTCTGTCTTGTGCGGAGATCATGGACGTTGGGGGCATCCCCGCCAAACTTGAATAAGATCCATGATCTCCACCCTGGACCAGGAAGGTGCCCTCCTTCTCCAGCCCCTGTCAGGCTCCTGGGAGCTGGCAGACTGCTCCTGGGGAGCAGTGGAGGGCTGGCTGCCAATGGCTTGCTGGCTCATGTTTTGGGGCCACTGGGTCAGGGGCCCTGGTGGCCACTGCTGACTCTGGGCTGGCAGGCTTGGAGCTGGCACAGGCACTGTGGCCAGGGTCTACCCTTTTAATGGCTCCGGGGCTGGAGGAGAGGAGAGTAAGTTTTCCTGGTTGTGCCCAGAGTGGCCACCAGGGCTCCCTGGGAAGGGCTGGTGGCCCCCTATTTCGAATTACGTGTTTACACAGCACTTAATTGGAAATAGCTATTTTGAATTTGGCATTACTCCTCATAGAATAAGGTTTAACAAATTCGAATTAAGTGCTCCGCTATTTTGAATTAATTTAGAAGTAGCGGTTTGCATGTATAGACGCTATTAAAGTTAATTTGAAATAATGACTGTTATTTCGAATTAACTTTGCAGCGTAGACATACAAGCTCACTCAGAGCTTTGTCTCTGTTCTGTGTAGTGCAGGTGTGCCAGCACAGAAGGCTTCCCACATTTGCTGCTCCTCTAGGTCAGTAGCTTCAGGGGGTAGCCGAGTTAGTCTGTTACAGAAAAATACAGCAAGCAAATGCTCTGGTAGTACTTTATAGACTTACAAAACATGTAGATGGTATCATGAGATTTCGTGGGCGCAACCCACTAATTTCACTGCCAATAACTCCCTCAAGAAGATACTGCAATATATTTCAGTATGCAATTTATAATGCCTTTCTCTTCTGAGCTTAATTTTGACCAATGCACAAGGGAAATATAAGTATGTAGTTACAATTTAACGTTCATTGCATGCTATGACTCTGACTCTGACTCTGCATCACACAAATTCCCTGTGTGAAAAGAAGTCTTCAATTTATGGTTTGCCCCACCTGTTTCTTCATGTCAGAGCAGTGATGTGTAAAGCATTATTCATTAATGTTTGCAAAATGCTTTATGGAACCTAGATGGAAGGCATTGCAGAAATTCTTACTTGAACAGCAGACGCTACAGAAGTTCAAAGTATTAATATATTTGTCATTTTAAAATTGTACCGTGTCTTTCCCAGGTTTATGTTATTCAATTCTCATTACAAATTCATTTTTACTGTGTAAATAAAAAATAATCTAACAAACATTATTTATGTTCCACTGTGTTACATAAATCTCACTATAATGGCATAAACCAGCATTGGTATCAAGCAGAAATAATGTGAATACCTTTCCATGTCTGTTGTCCTTTCAATAGGAAGATATATACCTACAATACTTGCATGTCTCGTGTCAGCTAGGTCTAGTGCTTTGCTGAGTAAAGATGTAATTGTGAGCAGCTCCTGTGTCTGAATCTTCATTTACAATCTGATCCTCAACATCTAGATACCCATTCAAGCCTGTAATTTCAAATTTCCACGCATTTTTGTGTGTGTTCTATATCTCACTGAAGTCTCATTTAACCATTCCATAGCCTTAAGTTAATCATGTATAACACATCTTGGATTAAAAAAGTCAAATATAATGGAAAAGGAAAAACCACAAAAGAGAGAGGTGGCCACATTGACTCTTATGTCTATGAGTTCTACTGATTCATCATCTAAACTTGATTTAAAGTGACATGGCTGATACTGCTTTAGCTGCTTCTGGGTCTCGGCTGGTGATATTAGTGTACATCAAAAGAACACCTCCTGCTGGACCGCAAACTGTCACCACTGCTGGCTAACATTAAAAGAAAATGTCATGTTACCAATAACGCCATTGATACCTGCATTTCAATTGTCATAGACTGATTAAAAAGCAGAAGGGGAGGGTGAACTGATTGAAAACCACTTGGGTTTTTATAAAGAAAACACATATATCACAGAAGTTAGCATAGCAGCTGTCACTGGCCTGAGATGGAAGGTGACCTTTTGCAGAAGAAAGGTGCCCCTGGGGTTGTCTGGCTGTCACCATATCAAGTCTGTCAACTTAAATATTCCATAATTCAAGTGGATGTGGATGCATGGCATAAAGTAAAAATTCAACTGGGAGTACACAAGTGTACATCACCACTCTCTCCAGACCTGCCTAAAGACCTGATGAAATATAATGAATAATGGAGGATTAGGAAGATGGTAGGCCATAGTCAGAAGTGAAGACTAATTCAGTCTTAAATATGTCTCAGTAGATTTTAATTTAAATTTCCCTCTGGTTCCTCAATACGCATATTGCACCTAATTAAATTCCCTATAGACTCTCAATCACTCAACAGCATGTAACATAAACTCCTGAATTCTCATCATCTCTGGCTCTGAGGCCAGGACTACAAGAGACCCAGAGGGTTGGCTTAAGGTATACAACTCCAGCTATATAAATAACATAGCTGGAGCTGCCATACCTTAAGCCAAGCTTGGCACCATCTTCAAAGTGGGAGATCGATGGGAACAAATGTTCCTGTTGGATTTCTTTACTCCTCAACTGGAGGCTCTCTTAGTGTTCAATTTAGCAGGTCTTAACTAGACCCACTAAATGGAATGCCAGAAGATCTATCTCTGGCACGTAAGTGGCTTGAGTAGAATGGTGTCTATACTGATGTAACTCACCTTGCAATGGACAAGAGGAGATGAGTGACGCAGGAAACTAGCTGGATGATATAAAACCGTAATCCAAAGTAAGATATAATCTAAAACCTTCTGGTGATTTCCTCTTACATTGGTCATAGGATGTGCACATGGGACTGTAGCGTGGGACTGTAATGGCATGTCTAAACAGAAGGGCTAAACTCAAAATAAGCTATAAAACTTGAGCTATGCTAATTGTGTAGCTTAAGTTGAAATAGTTTATTTTTACTTTTGGCCCTGTGTACACACCAGTTATTATGAAATAGAGCACCTTTCCCCCAACTTCCCTCACTCCTTGTACAATGAGGGTTACAGGAGTAAGTGTAAGAAGCTTGTTATTCCGAATTTATTTCAAAATAACGGAATTGCTGTGTAGACATGCACTACTAATACAATGTGTGAATTAAGAGTAACTCCAGTGAAATTATTGGATGTATAAAGAGGTAAAATTAGATACAGGAGAGAAGAATCACATCATAACAGAATCATTTACTTGATTTTTACTCACTTTGACTCATTCAAGCTTTTCAAGTCGATGAGTTCCATTTATCAGCAGAAATAAGCCAAAGATTCACGTAAAATTATTTTATTTTGTATGTATTTATAGAGCAGGATATTTTGTCTAATAAAGTAAAGTTGCAGAATAGAAGACATCTGATTTGAACTAAGGGTTTACTTGAAAACACAGCTATTGAATATAATCATCAGTACATAAAAAGTTATGAACTGGGGGCTGGGTGGGGAAGAGTAATGGTCATGATATTTTAGTTGCATTAGACCATTTTAAAAAAGGATTTCCTGGCCCTAAGCATAGTCAGTGGTCCTTACAGAGAATAAGAAAAGACTATGAGCCAAAAGTGGAGTTACATAAGGGATGAATGTGGTCCATACTAAGTGGAAGTGAGAAATAATATCTTTGACAGAGAAGGAAAATGATTCGCCGGCTTGTGGTTATGTGACAGAGTTTAAAATGAAGATCTTAATGGGTTGTTCACTTTCAGTCCTTTGAGTACGATGTCCATCTTTTTGCATGAAGGGGAGTCTTGCAGGTACAGCCAGTGACAAGTCTTTGAAAATGTAACATTGTATATTGCAAGGTTAAGGCAAAGGGAGAGGGAGAACAGATACACTACAAAGAAAAGTCGGAAAAAGAGGCTTTTCTGACATTTTGGCCTGTCTATATGGGGCCAAATGTCAGAAAACTCCCTCTTTCGGAACATCCCTTCTTCGTTGTAGAACAAGGTTTACAGGGATGCCAAAAAACACATCTGCTTTTCTGAATTTTTTTTTCGGAAAAGCAGATGTGTTCCTTGGATGCGGCAGAGCTTTTCCGGGATACCTCTGGGATTTGTTGTTAAAATCATGCTTCCAGAAAAAAACATTATAAGGCCTGACCCAAAGTCCACTGACATCATGATGAGTCTTTCTATTGAATACAATGGGCTCTAGCTCTGGTGCCTTGGTGCTGATAGATCCCCATAATTTTAACAATGAGAATCTCCAAGCTTTCATAGATCCGATTAATAATTTAATAGAGTAATATACACATATTTCTTACTCTGTTTCAGGCACTGTGAACCATTAATAATTCTGAAAGCTATTGTTTTACTGAAAATAACACTGGAATTTTTAAAAAAAAATGACAGTCAGTATATTAGTACATTAAAAGATGCTGAAGAACAAAAGTGTCTTTATAGTGTTTTGGAGTAATCTATTATCTTCATTATCAGAGAAGAAACAACTTGGAATTAAATGTCACCATCGACTTCAGAAAATGTCTTCTAAAAAGTTGTTTGATTTAAGGTTTCAATTATCTTCACAAAGAAAAAAATTGTGTGGTGACCTCGAAGAGAAAATTTTAAATATTTCATGAAATAAGGAAGCATTTAAACAGCTATAATTTAAAATGCAAAATGATTAACCTAAAGATCACATTAATAGACATATATTTTCCTTTCGTAATTTAAACAATAACAGTTAAACAAGAACAGTTTTTATATCTACATAGAAAAAAATTAGAGCTTTGATTATACCAATCAGGGAAACCATGTTAACATATTTCTAACAAACCATACTTTAACAGGGTTCACACAAAATTCATGCTAAAACTGCTTCCCTAGAAAATATTGTAAGGCATAAGTATTCTATAAACTAAGCAGAGGTTCCAGAATCTAACTAGATGGTAAACTTAGGCAAGTTTTGTAAATTATTTTATAGCATAATTACAACCTATAGCTCTATACTCTATGGCTGTGTCTACATTGGCACCCTTTTCCGGAAAAGGGATGCTAATGAGATACTTCGGAATTGCAAATGCCTTGGGGGATTTAAATATCCCCCGCCACATTTGCATGAACATGGCTGCCGCTTTTTTCCGGCTTGGTGTTTTGCCGGAGAAAAGCGCCAGTCTAGACGGGATCTTGCGGAAAATAAACCCTTTTCTGGAAGATCCCTTATTCCTACTTTCAAGATCTTCCGGAAAAGGGTTTATTTTCTGCAAGATCCCGTCTAGACTGGCGCTTTTCTCCGGCAAAACCCCAAGCCGGAAAAAAGCGGCAGCCATGTTCATGCAAATGCGGCGGGGGATATTTAAATCCCCCAAGGCATTTGCAATTCTGAAGTGTCTCATTAGCATCCCTTTTCCGGAAAAGGGTGCCAATGTAGACACAGCCTATAGCTCTATTTGGCAAATCCGTTTATAGGCACACATATCAAGAAAAATCTGCTAGTGTGATTTTAGCAAGAATCATACTTAATCACATATTGCTAAACATTCAGACATGGTTTCCTATCCTGATTTCATTGAAGTAATCAGGAGTTTTGCCATTGGACATTTCTACCGAAAGAAAAACAGAAGACATTTGATATGGCTTTAATCAGGTCATAACTTCATTTTTGAGGGGAGGGATAGCTCAGTGGTTTGAGCATTAGCCTCATAAACCCAGGGCTGTGTGCTCAATCTTTGAGGGGGCCATTTAGGGATGTGAGGCAAATCTGTCAGGGATGGTACTTGATCCTGCCATGAGGGCAGGGGACTGGACTTGATGACCTTTTAAGATCCCTTCCAGTTCTATGAGATAGGTATATCTCCATGTATTTATTAGCTGTCTAGGACTACTCACCAGATAGACAAGTATAGTTTAGTCAACTCTGTGTTCATTCAGATGACTCCCTGGGGCTTCTACCGGCCTGCCTTCATTTTAAAGTTAGGTACTATGGCTTGAGCTTTAACATCCATCCCTGTCCCCCTACATCGGAGGGCTAAGGTGAGCAATAAGAATGGTGAGCTCCTTGCCACCATTCATAGGAACTTCATGTCCCAGCCCCTTTAGCCAGCACCTCGTTTTTAAGTAATTTACCAGGCTATTTATCTAGTCATTTCATGCCCTCGCTGTGAAATATCTACACTGGACATCCACCAGAAGGAGACACCAGCAATTAGGCTGTCCCCACAGCCCTAGTCGGGTTCTCTGACATCACCAATGGCCACAAAGGTCAGAGAAAAGATGTCAGCCCCCAAGTCCAATAGGTAAATCTCCATCCCCTGAAAGAAGTTTGGAGAGCAATTAGACATTGGTGGTTAGGTCTTGGGGGGCTGCTGCTACATTTACCTGTGGCTCTGCGGGTACGGGGGCTTGCAGCTCCCATTGCCTACCGGTCACCATTCCCAGCCAATAGGATCTGCAGGAAGTGGTGCAGAATGGAACATCATTTCCTGCAGATTCCATTGGCCAAGAACAGTAATCCATGGCCAACAGGAGCTACAATTACCTGTACCTGTGGTGGTGCAGGTGAATACAGTGGCAGCAGCCCTCTAGGGGTTAATCCTGGCATACCAATCTGGTCCATAGGTTAGTATTTGCTTACCCCTGCTTTATACTATACCAATATTGTCGAGGACAGCAGCAGCTAGGGTGCCAATAGACATGTACAGCCATGCAAAACCTGCTCCTCTGTGATGAGGGATATCAGTGGCCAGCATTATGGATATTGAAACTAGAAGAAAGGATTAATACTTTCTTCATAGCTCAGACATGTGCCTGGAGCGAAAGATCTCCATCTCTTCCAGCATTACACTCTGAGGCTCCATAGAACCAGAAATATGTGTGCTCAGGTTTGTGGTTCGCTCGCAGGTTTGTGGCTCTGGGAGGAAGAGGAGGCCCTCTATGACACCCGCTCCTGTCGCCGCAATGCGGACATTTTCGACCGCATGGCCCAGGCGCTTGCCCACCAGGGACATCCAGCCCGGACCCTTGAGCAAGTCTGGGATAAGGTGAAAGAGCTGTGCCTGGGCTATGTCTGGGCCAGCGAGGGCCAGGGGGCAGGAGCCGATACCTGCCCCCACTACCAGCGGCTCCACTGCATCCTGGGCCAGGCATCAACCCAGGGACCGTCCGTTCCTGTGGACACCTGAATGTGCTCCCCCATAATGAGGACCAGAGAGGCGGGGAAAGAAGAAGACACTGCCAGCGGGTCAGAGGACGAGACCAGCACAGTGACCCTCCATGCAGAGGCCCCCTCTGGCAGCCTCGATGTTTCCCATGCGTTCTCAGAGAACGGGGAAGGATCCACTGGTGAGTGTTGCACTTTGCACTCACAAGGGCGGGGGGGGGGGGGGGAGCCAGGCATCCGGACGGGGGAGGGGGAGAGTGTGTCACTCAAGGCTGCGTGAGCTGCACGCTGTGTAGCATTAGGCAGGAAGTAGCACGTGCAACCACATGCAGCCTGGTGACCGAGCGGCATGTGGCCGCGGCAGGCAGCTCCAGGGCACGCCTGGGACTGTGCTGCTCACACACATTCGGCGGGAACAGGGGGGAAGGGTGGTTGCCGGCTGGAACCAGCCAGGGCCCCAGGAGCTCAGGCCAGAGCCCGCACCTCCGCAAGGGTGCAGCACACAGAATGGCACACTCTCCCATGCCTGGCTGTGAGGCACAGCCAGCTGCTCCTGGTAAAACCGCAGCATCACAGCCCTGTGAGCGTGGCCCCCACTGAGCCCCTCGCCTGCTCCCAGTGCCTTGACTGGCCCCCCGAGGGAAGTCCCCACTGAGGCCACACATGTCCCTGGGCTACCGTGTGTGAGGGCTAGTGGGAGGGGGAGGGAGGAAGCACTCGGGCCAGCCCTAGGGCCACCTGAGTTTTGCTGTAAGGATGGTACACTCCCCAGTCACTCTGATGGTTCCATCCAGGAGACATCCCATGTGATGGGGATCTGAGAGCCCAGACCACGTCTGCCATATGTGCTCCCAGGCACCGTGTGGGGATTCATCTTGCTCCCTGTCAAACACCATTGATTAGCCCAAAGCCTCACAGCCTCCACCGGCAGGGAGTTCCACAGGTTAACACAACACACCCTCCAAGGGGCCAGGACACAGACCGGTGGTTACAATACATGGAGGAGGACCCTACTACAGGGGGGGTCCTGTATGCAAACATACAACACGGGGGGAGGGGTGTAACCGTGTGGGTCCGAGCCACAGTACTGTGGTGTCACCTAGGCTCAGGGGTGGAGGGTATGGGGTGTGGAGACAGTGGCCGGGCTGCCTGACTGACCCATCCTTTGTTCTGTTCCCTGCAACGGGACCAAGCAGAAGCGGGGAACCCTCCAGCCCTGCGGCAGCAGCAGCACGCCCAGCCACCCAACCTCCAAGGCAGTGGGTCCAGCAGCGGGACCAGCTCCTTCGGCGCCACGTGCAGGCCATCGAACGTGTGGAGGCAGCCATCACATGGTGGGTGGATGCGGACCTGCAGTGGCGCCAGGACGCCTGGGGCTCCTTCCAGGCCCAGTGTGTGCGCATGGCAGATGCCATATCCACCCTCACTGCGCACATTGGCCATGCCATTCATTATAGTATGGCCTTGCCCCATGCACCCGCCATCCCTCTCATAGTAATGCCTCCTGCTCCTGCAATGGCCCCTCCTGCTCCTGCCCCTCCTGCCCCTACCCCTCCTGCAATGGCCCCTCCTGCAATGGCCCCTCCTGCCCCCGCAATGGCCCTTCCTGCCCCTGCCCCTCCTGCCCACCTCTCCGTGCTGCCTGTCCCAATATGGCCTCACCCCCATGTGCAGGTCTGCCCCTGCATAAGCAGTCACAGGGACCACCCCTCCCAGCATTAGCCTCTTTTCCCTCCCAGTTAAGAGCCTCCCCTCCATCCTACATCTCCCCCCTCCCCATTGTAAATAAAAATTTCCAAGTTTGTGTTAAAAAAAACCTGTGTTGTTGTTTATTGGGAGGCAAGGGGAGGGGAGGAGGGAAGGGTAGGGAATGGGAGGGAGTTGTAAAGAGAGACAGAGGTGACCCTACTATGGGGCCTGGAAGAACATCTCCGTCAAGGCCTCCCGGATGTGCACCCCATTGTGGTGCGCCTGGAGGATGGCAGCTGTATGGGACTGTTCATAGTCCATGCCGGGAGGAAGGCCTCCCCGCTCAGCTACACCTCTACCTCCGGGACATTCTGCTCACCCATCTCCATACGGGTGAGCAAACAACGGAACCGAGCTTTCAGATGCCCAAAGGCACACTCGTCTTGGTTGCGGGCCTGGTTGGGGTGGTCATTGAACCAGGCCCAGTTGTGATCCGGTTGCCCTGTGTAGGGCCACATTAGCCAAGGCAGCAGGGGGTAGGCCACGTCCTCCACAACACATGTGGGCATGGGCACATCCCCGACAGTAAATTCCCGCTAGGAGAAGTAAGTGCCCGCCTCCAGCCTGCAAAACAGGCCGGAGTTGCGTAGGATGCGGGCGTCATGTGCCCTGCCAGACCAGCCCGCATAAACGTCCAGGAAGTGGCCACAGTGGTCCATGAGGGCCTGGAGTAAAATTGAGAAGTACCCCTTTCTGTTAATAAAATGGGCCGCTTGATGCTCCAGGGCATGGAAGGGGATGTGGGTTGAATCTAGGGCTCCACCACAGTTGGGGAACCCGAGGGCAGCGAAGCCGGCCATTGTAGCCTCCACATCATGCAGGCGGATGACTCTCAGGAGCAGGACGTCATTGGTAGCATGGACAACCTGCAGAAGGGTGCTGAGAAATACAGGGGAACACATCACATAAGGCAGGGTGAGTATGCGCTCCCTAGGGCCCCCCCGTGATGCCCTCTGTCCTCACACACACACACACCAGGGCCCCCTCGCACCACGGGCCCTCCCCCACCAGCAGGTCTGTGCAAGGGAGGGATGGCCCAAACCCCTGGGTGACCCAGCCTGGAGTCTTGCCTGCCCCTGGGCATGGAGTGCAGCGCCCTCCCCCCACCCCACTCCTCACTCCTCCTGAGACTTACCTCCATCACGAAGGCACTGACGGTCGATCTGCCCACCCTGAATTGGTGTGCCACTGATCAGTAGCTGTCCAGGGTGGCCAGCTTCCAGACTGCAATGGCGACCCTCTTGTTGATGGGGATGGGTGCCCGCAGCCGGGTGGTGGTTCTCTGGAGCGCTGGGGCGAGCCAGACACACAGCTCCAGGAACGTCCGCTTTCACATGTGAAAATTCCACAGCCATTGCTGGTCATCCCATTGCCCCAGGATCAGCCGGTCCCACCAGTCGGTACTGGTGTCCAGTCACCACAAGGGCCGCTCCACGGTGGGGTGGGGATGCCACAGGGATGCCATGGCCTCCCTGGTGAGGGAGTCCAGAGTGATCTGCACCTCGAAGTCCTGGACAAGCCTGGACCAGCTGCAGGCACTCCAAAATGGCTGAAAGGGGCCAGAGCAGGCACATGGCCACCCCTGGCTCCATGGCACAAAAAACAAGCTAGATCAAAAAAATCAGCCAAAGGCACTAAAAGGCACAAGGCAGTGGTGTCCAAAAAGGCAGAGGGCAACCACAAAAACTGCTACGGCTGTCAGTCCCTGCAAGAGATACTATAGCACGCAGCAGGAGAGAAACGGCTGTCCAGGGAGAGCCCTTTAAGCACGTGTCTCAAAGGAGCTCCAGCCCCCGCACTCACCCCTGGAAAGGGCTGGTGCCCTTTTTCCCTCTTCAAAATGGTTCTGGGCTTCTGCTTTCACGCAAAAGCGTCCCACCAATGTAGATGCACTTTTGCGCAAAAGCGCATCGTTCTTACGATGACTTCCGGACCAATACTTTTCCTTTAAAAGTATTTGCGCAAAATCATGCCAGTCTAGACGCAACCCTATTGACTATATTTTTTTGACATCATATGACTTCTGGTCCCTAAAAAGGGGATCCATAATCCCATCGTATACCCCTCCAACAAATATACTTCATTTACATTGTTAAGGTACTTCCATAGGAAGTACACCTCAGGCCTAACTGGTGATGGTGCCTAGGCCCACTGCATCACCCCCAGCTCAAGCCCCTGCCCAGCATGTGTTATGCACCCCATGACCTGCTCCAGCTGAGGCAAACCATCGGCTTTGCCTGTTGTTTGTGGAGAAAGGGTGTCCAGAACTAGGCCTTGCACCTTTTAAAGCGTTTTTTCCCATATATACCCAGGGAATGGGACAGCACCAAAAGCTGATCACCAATCACCTTTCTGCATCAGTTTCTTCCCTGCCTCCCCACACCCCATAAAGCACTGCAAAAGTACCACCATTTCTGCCCTCCTCCCCGCTGCAGGTGCGGCCATTGGCTATGGTTGCAAGGCACTATAGACAAAGTTCTCCAGGAATTGTGGAGATGCAAAACTTCCTGTATACTGTGCATGTAGTCTTTGGCTATTTTCCAGGGGATGGACTTCCTGTTGGGTAGAAACAAAGAAGCCCAGGACAGTGCAGTCACTGACTGCAGCTGCACAGATTAGTAACTCATTTGTTACCTAATTTTGTACATAGTTCTGTTTATAATGATTTATCTTGACACCAGGATGCTTGCCAGTAATACACTATACAGAGCAGCATTGGCCAGTGTTTGCTTGACCGGTATAGGGAGGACTTTCTTGCTACAACAAAATGGAAAAACGAAACATTTGTCAAGAGGAATGCAAGCAATGTAATTGTCTGGTATTTTTCTACAATAACTATATTACTGTTTCATAACATTTAATGTAGTTTTTTCTCCTGCACTACTCAACTAATCTTTCTGTTTAATCATGTATCCAAATTATAATTCCGTGTTTTCGACGTCAGTCAGTTGCTATGTAAGTTACTGTGAAGTTAAAAATACAGTATTATGCAGTTTCCCAGACTGAGTAGGCTAAGTTTGCAGATGACATACAAATTGGGGGATGATAAATAATAAAGGGGGAAGATTCAGAGTGATCTTGATTGCTTTGTAAATTGCAAGCAAACAATATGCATTTAATATAGCTAAATATTTGAGTTGGCCTCCGTCGGTCAGTTGACCATGGATGACGTATCCTAGTTCTCGTCTTGGTTCGTGTCGAATTGTCTGGGACAGCGTCAGGGACAGCGTCGTTGGTGGCTGAAAAGGCCAATCCGGGACAGGCATTCTTTGCCGCAGAAGTCGCAGCTATAGGTGGTTCCCTGGCTGTTGTTGTTGCGTAACTTCCTGCGGGCTCGCTTTTCTTCTGATGCACGCATCATGTTCGTTTCGCCTGACTTGAGCTGTGTGGTCAGGGTGCCCCTCCACTTTGGGCGGTCTGCTGCGAGGTCTTCCCAGGACTGCGTGTTTATGTCGATGGCTTTCATGTCCCTCTTCACGACATCTTTAAATCGCAGGTTCGGGCGCCCTGTGGTTCTCTTCCCAGATGCCAGTTCCCCGTAGAGGATGTCCTTTGGGATCCTCCCATCCTCCATGCGGCGTACATGGCCAAGCCAACGCAGGCGACGTTGTCGGAGCATGGTGTACATGCTGGGGAGTCCGGCTCGAGTCAGAACTTCGAAGTTGGAGCTAAATATTATACATACATATATGTATATGGTAAATTGGAGAGGGTTCAGATATGAGACACGAGAATGACTAAAGGATTAGAAAACATGCCATAGTGAGAATGTCCAGGAGCATGAATCATTTAATTTAACAAAGAGAAGGTGAAGGAGTGATTTGATAACAATCTATAAGTATCCACATGGGGAATAAATATTTAACAATGGATTCTTCAGTCTAGCAGAGGAAGGTATAACATGATCCAATGGTTGGGAATTGAAGCTAAACAAATTCAGAATGAAAAAAATAGGTGCAATTTGTTATTATTACAGTGGTTAATCATTGAAATAATGTATCAAGGGTCATGATACATTTTCTGGCAATGATAATTTTTAAATTTTAGAAGTGTTTTTCCAAAAGAAATGCTCTAGGATTATGCTATGGAAGTTTTATGATTTGTGTTACATGGGAGATCAGACTAGATAATCATAGTCATTATTTCTTGTGTTAGAATATATGAATGAGTTAGGGTATGTCTACACTTGAACCCTAGTTCAAACTAGGAATGCAAATGCAGGTATTCAAAATAGTGAAGCAGGGATTTAAATATCCCGTGCTTCATTAGCATGATCTCGCCAGCACGTTACTGTGAATGCCAGATGTTTTTAAAGTGAAAGTGAGCGCTGGGACACATTAGTTCAAACTAAACCCCTTGGTTCGAACTAACGTTATTACTCATTTTTTGAGTTTAGTTGTTTTTCCAGTTATAACTCAACTACCCCTCAAGAGTGTGAAAAAACACAACCCTGAATGACATAATTTTTTCCATAAGTGGTAGTGTGTACAGTACTATGACAGCAGGAGAACCACTCATTGGGGGCGGGAAGGTTAATTATGTTGATGGGAGAGCTCTCTCCTATCAATATAGTGCATCTGCAGAAGAGAGCTTATAGCGGCTAGGGTAGACATAGCATTAGTGAAGCCTTCTCCAGGAAAGAAAGGTATTTTCTTACCTCATGTTAGCTTAATTAACATGAGATAAGAGCATAGAGAAAACAAGGCAGTGTGTAATGTACATACATATTAACAATTTCCTTTAAACACTGGATTGAAACCTAGGGAATGTTTGGAAAGTCTCAAAATGCCTGATTTAGGACTGTATGGGTGTGTCTAAACTACACGGCTCTGTTGATGGAGCCATGTAGATTAGGCTGATGGGCAGAGGGAAATGAAGCCACAATTTAAATAATCGCGGCTTCGTTTAAATTTAAATGGCTGCTGCGCTCTGCTGACCAGCTGATGATCAGCTGTTTGTCAGCAGATCGGGGCAGTCTGGACGCACTGCTGTCAACAAGGAAGCCTTTGTCGTCCGGCACAGGTATGCCTCACACGGAGCCATGTAGTTTAGACACACCTTATGAGTGCATGTGTGCATGAAGGAGCTGACCTACTGAATCTTTGAATTTAAGGAAAAGAGGCAGGAAGAGAGCCTGGATAACCAGCAGCCTGATAGGTTCAGTCACGTAGGTAAGCTATTAGGGCTCAATGTGTGGCTAGGCTTAGACACCAGAAACTCAGATACTACTTGGTATAGTACTTATGAAATACCTTATTATATTCTAGCCTACAGTTAAGATTGGAAGATACAGGACAAATTCAGTATGTACACCACTAGCTTGGCAAAAGTATATTTAGTTTATATTGCATTAGGCTTTTCTATGCCCATTTTCCACAATTCTTCTTTATTTGTTTTTTCCCTCTGTTCTATATTGCGTTCCTTTCACTTCCATTTTTTTCCAGTGGATTATTTTTCTGTTCTGCCTCCTCCTTTTCCAGTCTCATCTCAAAGGGCTCAAAATCTGGCTAAGTGAGTTCAAAATCCTTATTAAATACACTCTTATCTTCCTCGAAAGAAGTGATAGTAGCTTGCTGACTTTGATTATATGGTCAGATATTTCCCTATATACATATTACATGAATGATCTTATTTTTTAAACACTAACCTGTCATTACATGGTATTTTTTTCAGCACACTCATAAGTTTTTTTCCCTATTAGTATTTTAAACATAGATATGGGGCAGTTGAGTATTGTGGATTTGAAGCAGTTGAGGATCTGTTCTGGAATTCTCCAGCATACTTCAGTCCCTAATCAAAACACCATGTAAAGTTGTAAGATTATAAGGTTTTGACTTACAGGCTTTGCTGTCCTGAAATATGTGCAAGTTTTATGAATCACTTGAATAAATGCTAACATTCAGTGATAAATAAGAAAACACTGAGCTGCCAGGCACTGTCATTCTACTGGGAAATGGCCGCAGATATGAATGTGACTCAGAATCTCAACTAAGTGTTAGAGCTATTTCTCTCTGGAACATGGTAATGTTGTTAACAAGGACATGTTTATATGGGCATTGCTGTTGTACCACACTAATACATTCAAAACATTCTCTGAATTTAAAAAAAAATATACAAAATAAAATATTCTCTTTTCTCTTCAGTTGCTCAGCATGATTTGGATGAACTTCTGAGAGCATTATCAATGTTGTGGAAACCAAAGGGAGAACATTAAATCCCCATTTTTCCATCATTGTGAAAGTTAAAGCAGCATTGTAGTACAAAGTTAAAAATGATTTTGTTACAGCTGGGTTGTAACATGCCGCTACCAAAAACGTTGTGGTTGTTCCAGAAGAGAGGAAAAGAGACCTAAAGCTTTATGGAATAGAAAAGGAAGTCAATTTCAAAACATGCAAAGATGGATGTTTTCCCAAAGCCACTACCTGTGAGCAAATATTGGAGCTGCAGGGGATTTTGATAATGAAAACATATAGGAATTGGTATCCTATGTTCCACTGTAACAATAATAAAAACAATATTAAAAACCCACACGATGTATGACATAGTGTAATGGGATTGAAATCCAACTTTAATGAGTGCCTCCTTGTCAAGATTATCTGGGCCTGCAGTTTCCTCAATTTCCTCTGCTCACCTTATCCCCTGTCAGCCATGCACTGTCAGGTGGGTCTTTGGTGGCTTAGCCCTCTGGCCCAGGCACACTCTTTCCATGTGCAAAACATACAAAACAAACCCTTTCCAGGGTGTACTGTCAACCGTGTCTGTCTCTAAGCCCTTGCTATTGTCCTGCAGCCCTTTTTGGGGTCAGTCCTTGAACAATCCAACAGAACTGTTGGCTTTAAATATCCCACGCTTCATTAGTATGATCTCGCCAGCACGTTACTCTGAATGCCAACTGTTTCGAAAGTGAAAGTGTGTGCCAGGAAGCGTTAGTTCAAACCAAACCCCTTGATTCGAACTAACGTTACTCCTCAAAAAATGGAAACGTGAGCTACTGAAACTCCACTCCAGTCCCCTCCTCTAACCCTAAAAGCCCTCTCCTGCCCTGCTTCTTCCTACCCCGCCTCTTCCCCAAATGCACCCCAGCCCTACTCCTCACAAATCAGCTGTTCATGGTGCTCCAGTAGTGCTGGAATGGTGGGGAAAGAGTTGGTCAGAGGGACCACCAGCAGGTGAATAGTGTATGGGGCGGGGGGAGGCAGAGGATGAGCATGGAGTCAGTGCCTGTGCAATGTAGGTATAAAGGGTTCCTATGACTGAACTTTGCATGCTCTTGTTATATTAAGTTTATTAAGAGTGGGCCAGATACTTGGGACTGCCTTTTTTGTACTTGGAACTTGGGGAGGGGATGGGAGGTGGCTGTACTAAAAAAGTGCCTGAGCCACTTGGTGTTTTCTGATCCTTGGGTTGCCAACCATTAATCTAGGAACAAAGGGAAATTCAGAGTGGACTTTCAGTTACTCTAAAGTGCATTGGCCTTCAGGAAGCTTTTCCAGCAGTCAAAAATTGACAATACAGAAGACTGCTCTTGGCCAGCTATCTACAATAGAAAGTTTTGCCTAAGTAAGAGATCAAGATTAAAGTAAATGGCCTAAATCTTTTTTTCCCTAATAGCATACTGTTTCTAACTAACAATTTAACATCTTACACTTAACCACTTTTTTGAAAGCTGAGTGTAAATAAGCCCTGTAATTCAGTACCATTTATTCACCTTCTGTATATACACAGAATCTGACACTTTTGAAAGTCATTTGCTTAAACTGCCTCTAATGTTTTGTAAAAGCTCCTTTACTAAATGTGGACACAATGTTCAGTCAATGACAGAAATTGCTCAATCTAAACACATTTGTGATAAACTTTACTCGATGAGATTTTCTAATGCATTTTAAAAGGTTGAAAATGAAACATCTTTGAGTATTATCTTGTTTTGAGAATGTCTGACATCATTTCTGTCTCACAGACTCTTCTATTAATATTGCTCTTAATTGTATTCTATGCTGAAGAGTCACATATTAAGATTTATTTCTTTTAATGTGACCTCTTCTTTTGTATTTTGATTTCAACAATTTCCACCCCACCATCAACCTTAGCTTTGACTAGACCACACTCTTAAATAATGGTTATATTAACAACACCTTGTACCAGAAATCTACTGACTCTTATTGGGTATGTCTACACTAACCTCCTAGTTCGAACTAGGAGGGTAATGTAGGCATACCGCACTTGCAAATGAAGCCCGGGATTTGAATTTCCCGGGCTTCATTTGCATAAGCGGGGAGCCGACATTTTTAAAACCCCGCTGGTTCGAACCCCGTGCAGCACGGCTACACGGGGCATGAACTAGGTAGTTCGAACTAGGCTTCCTAGTTCGAACTACCTAGTTCGTGCCCCGTGTAGACGCGCTGCACGGGGTTCGAACCAGCGGGGTTTTAAAAATGGCAGCTCCCCGCTTACGCAAATGAAGCCCGGGAAATTCAAATCCCGGGCTTCATTTGCAAGTGCGGTATGCCTACATTACCCCGCTAGTTTGAACTAGCGGGGTAGTGTAGACATACCCATTCTTACCTACATGTCTCTACACATTCTTACCTACATGCCTCTACACATACACGTTCCTTCCAGGACACATCACACGATCAATTGTTTATAGCCAAGCCCTAAGATACAGCCATATTTGCTCCAGTCCCACAGACTGAGACAAACACCTAGAAGATCTTTATTAGGCATTCTTAAATAAGATATTTTGAAATAACACGTCAACACACAAAATGCATTTCGAAATAGTGTTTTGCTATTTCAAAATAGCGTGTCCACACTGATTGGATGCTGAATCACATTTAAGGCTGGCCAGAACCAGTTCAGGCAGGGCATCAGGTCAGGAGTTACTCTATGTGGCTGCTTCCTGAGGCTATCTGAGGCCTGTGGGACCCTCCCCCCTGGAAAGACAGTTCTCAGGTTTCCCTCCTTGCTTGCCTACCTTGATGAGGGACTGCAAAGCACTTTTATCTCTGTATCCTCTGCTTGCCCTCACTCGGGACACCACAGCACTCTGCAACATGGAGCCAGAGCTGCCCCTGGGCACTCTGGTGCTTCTCTTTGATGCGTTGCTGTGAGCCTGGCTGCACTTTCTGCAGGCTGCCATCTGGGAGGTCCATTGGGGGGCTGTCAGTATCCAGGAGGCCCTGCGGGAGAGCTTTCATCCTGAGGAGCACTAACAGTCTCCCTGGTCTGCCCCACTGGGGGCTTGTGCCTCATTCCTCTCTCACGTCCTTCCACTTACCCCTCTCTAACCCCCCTTCCCAATGTAAAATGAAGACGTGTTGAAGAAAACAAACTCTCTTTATTGAACAAAACTGAGGTGAGGGGGAAGGAAGGAGGGAGAAAGGAGGCGAGAGGGTGGAAGAGGGAGGGGTAAACCTGAGAGGAAGGAGCTGGAGGGGGAGGAAAAGAGGGGGAAGGGGAGGAGAAGCACAGGGTTGGGGGGTCTCGCTGGCCCACCTGTCTCCCAGCACTGCAGATACGGGGGCCTCTACATCACTGAGGGGGCAGAGGCAGGGTGGGGAACAAGAAGCAGGAGTGGGAGGAGGAGCGGTAGCTGGGGAGGCAGCAGGGGCTGGAGCAGCAGGAGGCACCAATCTGTGCACCAGGGTCTACAGGTGGTCACAGATGGCACAGCCCTGGACAAGCAGCTCCCACCAGTTCTCCCGCCAGAGCTGCAGGTCTTCATGCACCCAGTAGTCCAGGGTGCAGTGCTGGCCTCACAGTATTCCTAGGTGCTGCTGCTGGTACTCTGCCTGGTTACGGGTCAGCCTGCTGGCCCGGGTGTGGAAAGATGTCCTGGGTGGGGTGGGGTGCCCTGCACTCACAGCTGCTGTGGCTGTGGAGAAACAAAAAAGTGGTCAATTATCCCTGGGGACACAGTGGTTGAAGCCCAGCCCCGCCCCTCTTCCCCCCCCCGCCCCAGCAAGGCGAGGATGGCATGTCTCCGCACCAATGTACTTGCACACAGACCATGTTCAGCATGTCTTGCTATCTCCGGGAGTGGGAACTGGCCTGGGACTGCACCCATGCCCCTATGTTGTATATAGTGCATGTGTGTGTGTGGGGAAATGTGCCCTGCCCCTGTGTAGAAGGGGCTTCTGGAAGGAGGGCATTGTGCAGTGTCCCACTCTGGGGTCAGCAGCATGTCATGTGCCTTCATACATACATGCATGTGGATAATAGGCCAAGGTCCCTGTGTGGCAGCCAGCTGGGGCCACGTGCCCAGGGGTGGCACGGCACATGCACAGATTACAGTGTGGTCTATAGTCAGCAAGGGCCATGTGAACAGTGCCCGGTCTCCCTCTCCCCCCACCCTCAACCCCACCCCCACTCCTACCCTCACCCCCCACATAAGGGGACAGTGATGGCACTCACATGCCATTGCCTCCCTGGCCTCAGATGACACCGGCGACAGGCCCACTCGGATGGTTTGGGAGTCCCTCCAGGCTCCTATGGCTTCTGGCCCTCTTTCTCCTCCTCCTCCGTTTCCTGGTCAGGGTCCTCTGCCCCTGGGTCGATGACTGGGGGGCCACAGACCATCCTGCTCCCCTAGAATATGGTCCAGGGCATCAAAATAGGGGCAGGAGCCTGGGTCTTCCCCAGTTGGGAGCTGCCCCCTGTGGTCCTGGCATAGGCCTGCTGCAGCTCCTTTATTTCAATGTGAACCTTCTCCTGGGTTCATATGTGGCCTTTGGTGACCAGGCTGGCAGCTATCCACTTGTAGGCAGTTGGATTCCTTCATTTAGTGTGGAGATCACGGACGTTGGAGGCATCCCCCCAAACCTCAATTAGATCCTGATCTCTGCACTGGCCCAGGCAAGTGCCTGCCTTTTTTGGCCCCTGGAAGGCTCCTGAGAGCTGTCAGACTGGTCCTGGGGAGCGGTGGAGGGCTGGCTGGCACTGGCTGCCTGGCTCATGCTGGGGCTACTGTGTCAGGTGCAGTGACTGTTGGCTCTGGGCTGGCAGGCTTGGAGCTGGCACGGGCACTGTGTCCAGAGTCTACCCCTTTAAGAGCTCCTGGGGGTGGAGGGGAAGAGAGGAGTTTTCATGGTTGGGGCCAGAGTGGCCAGCAGGGTATCCTGGGAAGGGCTAGAGGCCCCCTATTTCGAAATAAGCATCTACACAGCTCTTATTTCGCAATAGCAATTTCAAATTTGGCATTATTCCTCGTGGAATGAGGTTTACCAATTTTGAAATAAGCCTCCTGCTATTTCGATTTAATTTTGAAATAGCCATTTGGCTGAATAGACGCTGGTAAGTTATTTCGAAATAACGGCTGTTTTTTTGCAATAACTTTTCTGTGTAGACATACCCGGTGAAAAAACAAATGGTCAGATGAGGTAAGAATGTTTTGCAAATCATCATCATAGAGGTGGTAGGGCTCTCTGTCTGACAAAAAATAATTCAATTTCACAAAAAAATAATAAAATGAAGATTTCAGAATTTGTTTTTGTTCTATCAGAAAAAACACTGACACTTTCTAAAAAATAGCACAGCTCTCAAATCAGGATTTAAACCTGAGTCTTGTACTAGATAATATCTCCAACCACTAAGTTATTGTGAGATACCTTGCCCTTGATATTTGGCCAGAAATTACCTAGAGGATCTGAGATACCTTTCCAATGAAATTTTCATCAAAATGAATATATTTCTTTGAAAAGATTCAATTTGAATGAATCGGCAATGACAAAATGTTTAGAAAACCTATGAGAAAAGGTAAAAAACCTGAACATGTTTAGTCCTGAGGAAAGAAGATCGAAGAGGAACCTAATAAGCCTTCAAATATGCTAAGGACTGTTACAAAGATGATGCTGATCAATTGTTCTCCATGTCCACTGAAGGGAAGACAAGAATCTCCATCAAGGGACATTTAGGGTATGTCTAGACTACAGCGTTTCGTCGATAAAAGTGGACTTTTGTCAACAAAACTATACCTGCATCTACACTGCCACTGAGTTCTGTCAACATAACGTCGACAGAACTGAGCAGTTTTGTCGACGGCTGTCTACGAGGAATAACGCCTTTTGTTGACAGAGTTCTGTCAACAGAAGGAGTTATTCCATCTACACTGTCCTTTGCATCCACACTGTCATGTTGACAAAGCGTCTTGCTTTGCCAGCAGAACTGGACAGAAGTCAACAAAACTTCTGTCGACAAAAGCCTGTAGTCTAGATGTACCCTTAGGTTGCATGTTAGGAAAAACTTTCCAACCTGGAATAGGCTTCCAAAAGAGATTGTACAGTCACCATCATTGGAGGTTTAAAGGAACATGTTGAGCAAACACCTGACAATGATGGCATAGGGTTATTTGAGGGGGGAGGAGGAGGAGAAAGAGCTGGCTCAATATAAGTATCTAGACTTGATTACATCATGAAGTCTCTTCCAGACCTACATTTTTCTGAAAAAGTCCTGATCAGTTGTAGATAATAGTTTAACTGCATGGGGAGATAATATCATGCGAAGGAGACAAAGTATGAGGAAACGGGTCAAATCCCTGAGGAACAGCCATGGAAAGTGGAAGAGGTGTGTAGAAGAAGATGCTGAAGAAGTAACCAGAGGGACAGTAGGAGAATTTTAGGAGGGCAACATAGTACAAACATGTTGAGAAGCAGATTAGGTAGAAATTAGCGTCAAAATCAAGGAAAATTCTACTTTCTGAGACTCTGGTATTTTTTCATAAAAAAGCCATTAGGGAGCTCATTTAGAGTTGTTTCAGTGCAGTGACGATACTAAAAGTTAGATATCATAGGAACGAAGATGGAATTGGAGGAGAGGAATTTTGCAACAGGTGCCCCAAATCACTGAATACTAAACATAGAAATTCTGTCCCCAAGTTTTTCACTCACCTCGTTAAAATGGAAGGTTAGATATTTGGTATAACCTGTCCACAGCCCATTTTTTTCTTTTGGTTTTAGTTTGGTGGAACCATCTGTGAACAAATATCTCATATGCACTTTTACTGTATCCTAACCAGACACATAATGGGACAGTGTGGGGGTAATTATCCAACATATATAACACCAATATTTAAATGAAGTTTTATGAACTATACTAAAAGTCATTAATAGTTGACCCAGATTTCTCCTCTCTTTTCCAAGTCTTTACCCCAAAATTACCACAGATCCCCTCCCCTCATATTTAGCCAGCATCTCCATCCTAGACTGCCTTTTAAAATTTACCACCACTTACCTCCTTCCAGATTTAACTCCTAATGTGTCCCAGATTTTATTTTCTAGATTTGACACCCTTCCCTATTTTCATTTTAGAATTTAATCTTCCCCGCATTCACTGCAGCCAGCTGCTGTCTTGCAGGGACTCTCTTTGCAAGTCTGGCTATTGTCCACCAAAATTGTGCTATTCCCTCTGCCTCTCTCTTTCCCTGAGGAAAAGTATGACGGGATGAGGAGATGGTATGTATACTTCAGTGCTAACTAGTAGGCCACCAATAGAACATTAATTGTAGAATGTTCATTGTTCACACTCCTGTCACTGTTGAAGCTGAGATGATATGCAGCAGGGATTCCAGAAACAGTAGCTCCCTCACTAGAATTTGAGACACACACGCACACAAAACACCATGTCACTGTATGGAAAATCAGTACTTGTTCAAACTTCTGCATCTTCACCAATTATAATTCCATGCAAAAACAGAGGAAAATGATTTACAAGTCTTTCATATTATTATAATTATTAGTGATCCTAAAAATAGAGTCATCTTTTTTTTTTTCAGGGCAGAACTGTAAAATAGTTGGCACATAAAAGGAAAGTTGCCTGGAGTTGAAGCTCTGCTTAAACTAAGTCAATTTCACACCTGCTCCCTTTGTCAGTCCATATGTTTGTCATCAATGAAAAATCCTCTCCACACGAGTATTTGCAGTGGGAATGATTATGACACATTTCATTATCTTCAGTAAATTGGATGGTTCAGACCTTGAACTGTTGAATAACCCACACAGGCCTTGTCTGCATTTCAGACTTCACTCAGTTATAGCATAATTGAGTTGAACGCATCACACAAAGCATGCACTTCCAACTCCATTGTGAAGTGAAGCTTTTCAGCTATCGTACAAAGAGCAGATAAAGATTTTTTCCCCACAAATCCAAAGGTCATAGACATTTACAGATAATTTTAAATCACTGAAATTGAGCAATTTCAATAAATAATCAATGGCAGCCCTCTTTAAGGCTCTCTGAAGTTAGTCCGCAATTTTTAAAGCTACACATGGATTACAAATCCAATATTTGTTCCAATATGTGTTCATACACGGGGTCAACTTCTACTGTACCACAAGGTAGTTACTATCTCTTTTTATTCTTCCAATTCAAGACTTTGAATTATAACCTAAAACGCTTTTAGCACATTATGGAAACTGGACCAATTAAAAAACATATAGGAAGGTGTGTGAAACCATTCAGTTGGTCCTTCCAGAATTATGCCCCAAGATTCTATATGCAATGTACTCATTTTCATACAGAAAATTGTTATGCTATTTGAGAGGCTGATGTTCCATTCTGGGGATGGAAAATGGGTGAATAATTGTATGTGAAGGGAAGTTGGCAGAATCACCAAAGAGCTCTGCCTGTCATGATATTTGAAACCACAGTTCTCCTTAAACAAGAGGAATTTATTAAAGAAAACAGCTACTAATATAGACTTAATAGACTTGCACACTTCTTGATTAATTGCTTTGTCTTCTTTGTTGACTGGAGACAGCACCCTACCTGGAACTCCATAGCCTACACAGATAAATCTAGTGAATGAATAATATAGTACAAATAAACATATACAGTCAGCATGAAATAGTTCATGCTCCACATTCCATGTGGCAGAGGAACACTGAATGTAAACAATGCATTAGAATTGCATTGACCTAGGGGTCTCTGGCAATTTTTTGCAAGTACAAATGATGCACAAGGAGCATGTATGTTTCATTAGAAATCACCACTTCTTCACTTTGAAAACAGTCTTATCTTCCCAAGGACTTGTGAACTAGTTTTCCTGTTCTAGGCTAAAGAAATATTATTGATGTAAGGCTCAGCAGTAAAGGATATCATCAATCACAAAAAAAGAAGTTAATTATTTTTAGTAGTAAACTTTATAGTAGAGCTCAAAAGTCCTAGTCAACTGACTGTGATACAAACACAGAAGAGATCCAATCTGTGTGTTGAAATGTTGTGGAAATGTGGCATACAGGATTTCAATTAATGAAATATTAACAAAAGAAACTGAAAATCAGCTTGGCTCAGCAGTGATTTTAAGTTTAATGAAGAACCTTTCAGCATCTGAAGGGCAGCCTGTTTATGATAAGCTTCAAAGTATCATGAAAAATGTGAATTAGTTTTCAGGAAAAAAGTTATTTTCTTAGTCTTCAGTAACTAATACAAAGAATGATGCTTCCTGCATAAACATGTCATCTTGCAGAAAACCAGGATGTTGGATTTGTACGGTAATGGCAACAGCAACATTGTCATCATACTTATAGTGGAAACCTGGCAAACATAGTGCTGGGAAAAAACCACAGGAAACAAACAAAAGCCAAGGTGGCTTGTTTGATACCTCTGCTTAAGCAGAAAAATGGTGTGTGTTTTTTTAAAATTTTTGAGTTTCATTAAAATGTGTTCCAAAAAGAGCAAGAGAAGGCAAGCCTTTTACATTTTTTGTAATGCACAACACATATTTGTGTTTTTTATATTTTTCTGGTAAAATCAGACTCTTCACAATAAGCAGTCTGTGGTTGGAATTCTATAGTAGGGCCTGAACTATCTAAACGACCTCGTCAGCTAGTATTCTGTGTATCCTGTACCTCTTTCTGGCTATTGACAAATAATCTGAACACAGATGCTTCTGATCTCATATTGTGCAGCAGATTATTTCAGGACTCAATTCTTTGAGTGCAGTGTCAGATCACACTCCGACTATTGGCAATATTGACATTTCTATTGTGCATCTCACCAGATGCCTTGCTTACCTTTCCATGACATAAGGGTGAAAATATTTATTCTCTTCTCCAACCCTCTCCAACTTTTCTACTAAAGCACATTGATTTTCTTATGGCTGTAAACTCATACTTCCAGTGAATAGCCAAAATACACAGCTATCAGGCACTACAAAAGAGAAAAGGCTCCTGGGTCAACTATGACTATGTGAAAGGACAGGAAGGCACCTCATGCTAGGTTAATTGAGACATATAGATGCTATGAGTAATTTCATCTCTATGCAGCAAACAAGCAAAAGTCCTACTCATCACTTCCCTAAATTACCCTTCAGTCTTATTTTTAAATACATAAATTAGACTAAAGTGGGGCATGAGCCTTGTACGGGGCCTTTGTACAGGGATTAATTTAATATTATATGCATGAAATTTTGTATGACTAAAGTTTTCACATACTTAATTGTCAGGTGAGAATTTTTTTTAACAATCTGATTTTATTTCTCAACTTGTGTAATTTCTGATATCCTGTGACAATTGATCTCTCCAACAGGAAACGGGTACCTTTTCTAGAAGTCTGGTGCTTTGATCATTTCCAGGTCTATTTTCCAGCCATATTTATATATATTTAACCTTTCCAAGGTTAGAAGGGTGGCTTGCCTCTTTACAGCTAGGAGCCTTGAGCCTACCAGCTTTGATTACTAAGGAGGCACACCTGAGCAGGAATCATGTGGTTCCCCCATAAGGGAAGCAGGAAGCTGCCGAGAGAAAATTCCCAAAACAATAGGGGGAGCTGATAGACTCAAGTAGTTGCTAACATAGGGGTGAGACAACAGATAGGAAATTCACAGAAGAACTAATGGACTTGAAAGCTTTATGTGGGACATTTGTTAATATAATAAAGCAGAACCCAAACAGGGATGGCAACGAACAAAAGTATGTCTGAATTCCTTGGAGGGGGAAAGAGAGGGAAGGGGATGCTAGCAGGACCTCCCTGATGTTACCAGGGAGTGCCTGGCTGGTGGTGTCTCATTGACAATTAGTTAATTTGATCTGAGGAAGTGGGTCTGGCCCACAAAAGCTCATCACCTTATAAACCATCTTGTTAATCTTTAAAGTGCTGTATAGTTCTGTCTTTTGTTTCAGCAAGACCAGACAAACATGGCTACATCTCTATTAATATTATCATGTAACTCTGATCATTATTCATTCCTTTGCTAATCATTGTAATAACATCGATCACAATTTACTTAGCAACAATGTGCATGTCTTAATGGCTTCTATAGGATTTTGAGTGTAAATTCTGCATTAATGATTGTGGCTTTGATTTCAAATGTTAGCCTTCCTTGAAAATTACATTCTATGGATGACAGACAAAAGAGCTAAGTTATCAGAGGAGAAAATATATTTTATTGCTTCCTTGGGAAGATGATGTTTCTAGAACAATGTCTCGGAAATGGGAAAGTTGGCTTTTTGTATGATGACAGTGACCTTTTCCAAGGAAAAAACAAGTAAAGAAAAATAAACTTGGAAAGGAAAGTCTTTCTTTTTGCTTGGGACTTATATAAACAGGATCCTCGTGTTCAATAAAAAAAAGTACTCTGATCTTTTATATAGGGTGAAATTTAGTTCTGTGTATGTTGCACAGGCATTATATGGCTTTTGCACAGGACTGAATTTCTGGTGAATTTCATCCACAGTGAAATTGTTTGTTTAAAATCTACCCCTTGAATACTCTTTCTGTTTGGAATCGTACATTGCGATATCACAGTGCATTGGGAGCAATTTAGAGCAGTTTCTACCCAGCTAGTCTTAAATCAGATTCTGTTGTAGATGATAACTTTATTTGAAAGTGAAGTGAAAGTCATCCAGTCTGAGAGAGAAATGGAGTCTTTAAACATATTCTTATGATTAAAAAATGATTCCTCCCCCCCCGCCCTAAAATAAGTCTTATCAGTGTAAAGATTGGTGGAAATATTTAAAATAATTTTTTTTGCTGTTTATGCTTATTTGAAAGCATTTATTTAAATTTGACAAAAATCAACTAAAGGCAGTTTTCAGGTTAGTTGGTGCTACAATGACTGTAAAAGTGTGTGTCAGCATATGTTTTTTTCTAAATTATGGCAATATTTCTAGCTGTCTTACAATTTGTAAAGCCAAATATATTCATAGCCTTTTAAGCCTATGTAGCCCTTCTTCCAGGTGGCACCAGCAGCAGCCAGGGACGGGTTCAATAGCTAGGGTTTCCTTTTCATCCATCTCACGAGGAACCAGCTCGAGCCCTCACCCAATAGCCGGGAAAATTCACACACTCCTGAGCACCTCTGAGAGGCAATGCTTCCCCCCTCACAAGCACAGAGTCTGAGTGTAGAAAAGAAACTTTTAATGAAAGAGGGAGAGAAGTAACATGGCCCAGCTTGGGAAATACCACAACCAGAGTTCATACCCCCCATGAGTAACCATGCCAGCTCAAATAGATTGAGCAATGTCCTTTGCCTCTCAGGCTCACCAGTCCAACAATGTAAGGGTCCTATTCACATACCCAAATTTTCTCTGTACCACACTTCAAATGCCCCACTTATAGCTCTGTTCAGTCAGTGTAGACCCAGACATATCACCCTATGACTTCACTCATTGAGCCTGACGCAATGCAACCTTTGTGCTGCTCCTGTGATCCGCTTGCTCCTTCCAGCTGCCCTGCTGGCCACCTGCTGCTGCTTCTGCAAGCCGCCCACCAGTGGCTCCCACCAGCCGCCCTGTGGGGTGACTGATCCTGCCAGCCACCCCACTGGCCACCTGATGCTGCTCCTAGGCTGTCTACCAGTACTCCTGCCAGTCACCCTGCTGGTTTACTGCTGCTGCTCCTACCGGCTGCCCGCCGGTCATTCCCGCCAGTTACCCTGCTGGCCACCTGCTGTTGCTCTTACCAGCTGCCTGCCGGTCGCTCCCACCAGCTGCCCTGCTGGCTGCCTGCCGCTTCTCCTACCAACCCCTCCACCAGTCACAATGGGTCTGGCTCTAGGCCAAACTAATGATTTCAGCTCTTAATGATTTCAGCCCTTAGTCACCACCAAGGTGGGCCAAAAGATTCTAGCTTCCACTGGAATAACAAAGAGACTCCTTATGGAGTCTGTTTTAGGTCTATCCTTAGAACTGGGGAGAAAGGAGCCACATTGAACCAGTCTTACAGCTCACACCTGGAGGACATGTAGCTGGCTGGCTCAAGTCCCTTCCCCCCAAGACAGTCCACTTGAATCTGAAAGGGAGAGGCTTGTCCATCTGAGACTCTTTACAGTGACAGTGTCTCTCCCGCAAGCACTGGTGGCCATATTTTACAATTCCTACATTTATGGTTAACATGGTTTGTGACCCTACTACTGCAAAATTAATTATAATACACAACATTCCATTCCAACAATTGGCCTATAGCACTGGTTGAACTGGATTTACATAACCTCACCCTGGATTCCTTCCCCATTCTAGCATGAGCTGTATTTACATATCAACAGTTAATGTCTGACAGGGCTAAACAATTGAGGGAGTATAATAATCCCCATCAGCTGGCTACATTGAAAGCAGTGGTTCAGACCCTGCTTACACCTATATTGCAATAATTTGCCTGGACCTTACCATTGCATAAATTGAGAATACTCACATTAAAATCAACGTGCTCAGTGCAAACATCTGCAAGATCAGGCTTTAAATGGACACAACGAACCCTGGGACCAATGACCAAGGAAAGATTATTGTAGGGGTGGCTTGTAGAAATCAGATTTTCAGTAGTACTTTTCACTTACGTAGGTTAGTAACATAACTGTAACAGAATTAAGAGTGAGACTTTTTTAAAGAAAATTCCAAGGGCCACGTACTCTCCTGTTCTAAACCAGTATACTTCCATTTACTTGAATGGAATTATGCTACAGCTGAGGATCTGAATCGGATATTTATAAACATGTAAATGCCTTGGAGAGGTGAGAAGTTTCAATTTTAATTACATGTTGTAAGTCTGTTTGTATGATAGTCACGAAATGCTTACCATGATATTCACTGCCTATGTATTTCACAACAGATGAGAGTCTGGCTCAATGATACTAGAAACAGAACTCTTTCTCCTTGGCTACGACAGAATTATTCCTATTCCTGTGACTACAAATAATTTTCAAAGTATCTTACTTCTTAGAAGCATCCATAGCTTGTATGTGTGTGGATTAGTTTCCTTGACAAACAGACAATCAGAGGCACTGATCACCCTTTATAATTGCCCCTCTCTTGCAAAGATGTGATGTTCAATCCTACCTGTTTTAAAATTTGAAAGAGATCAATACTGTTTTTATTTTGCTTTTTGATAACCTGCTGAAAATGCAGTTCAGATTTGCTATAACATATTTATTTCAGTGACCATTTGTCATTTTCCAATATTTTAGATGATATGAAAACATCAAAAAACCGTAAGCAAGGCAAATATAGCAATGTGTGTCCTTCAGCGTGTCACCTGCCATACAGAAGACATCCCAAGAGGACTTGCTGAATGTGTTAATCAGTTTGCAAGGCATTTGGGAGGGTGCCTACTGCATTACAGAAGAAGCAATGAAGGATATATATTACAATTTGCTGGACAACAGTCTATTGCAATCATACAGCATATTTATTATAAACCAAACTGACACAAGTTTCTTTCTTCTTTCTTCTCCACTTTCCAATTACTAAGTAAAATATATAAGCACATTTTTTTTCCAAAGGAATCTTCTTAATTGCTTATATTGCACACACAAATCCATTAGGCAATTGCTGTGTATTGTGCCTGTTTGAGTGGTATAATTTTCTCACAAGTTGATACAGGTGCAGATGTATAAGGCATTATTTAAGTCTATTTAAAATAAAATTACCCCACAAATTGTCTCTTTTCTCTAGAACACTCAGTCATTTCTTAGGGATAAATTCTGCCAAATTTTGTGAATTTCACTTCCTTGTAAAGGCATGAGGCTTATTCACAGCTGAAGGCCTAGTTTGGAGGTTTTAGGGGGATTTATCTGAGCTGATCATCAAAATCAATCCAAATTATTTTCTGTCATACTGCCACTATGTTTAGCTTATGATATGGCTCAGTATATATCACCATAGCCAATATTTGGCATACTATCTATATCTATATCTATATATCTATATCTATACTATCTGTTAAAGTGGTTCAGATGATCAGGCAGTTTCTCAAAGAGACAATATTAAATACATAACTGTTAATTATTGCCCTGTGAAGGAAACATAGGAAGAATAGGAGGTCAATATGGCTCCCTTAGGAGATTTCTAATGACCTGAATTATTTTTTAAAGGAAGGAATCTTTTAAAAATAGAAACATGGACACATTGCTAAAGATGATTACAAAAAGTAGCATAAAAATGTAGAAACAATATTTGAAAAACTAAGGTACAAAATGAGTTACACTTAACTAGGGACATAAAGACAAGAAGAGCTTTTTTAAAAAATGCATTAGGAACAAAAATAAGATGAAGAATGGTGCCATCCTTTACTCAGTGGGGAAGGAAAGTTAATAACTGATTACATCAAGAAGACTAAGTTTTTTAATGCATATTTTGCTTCATTCTTCAGCAAAAAGGTTAAGGTTACTAGATACTCAGCATAATTAATACTAACAACATAGGGGAAAAAAAGAAACCAAAATAGGGAAATAATAGGTTAAAGAAAATACAGATGAGTTAAGTGTAGTCAAGTCAGCAGGGCCTGATTGAATTCATCATAAGGAGTTGACTAATATAATCTCAGAAACATTAGCAATTGGCTATGTTTAGATTTTCTGCAAACGCTTTTAACGGAAAAGAGCGTCTATATTGGCACAGACGCTTTTCCACAAAAGCACTTTTTGCGGAAAAGCATCCGTGCCAATATAGACGCGGTTTTGCGCAAGAAAGCCCTGATCGCCATTTTCGCAATCAGGGCTTTTTTGCACAAAACAATACCGTGTTGTCTACACTGGCCCTCTTGTGCAAAAGCATTTGTGCAAGAGGGCTTTTGCCCGAACTGGAGCAGTATAGCATTTCCGCAAGAAGCACTGATTTCAGACAGTAGAAAGTCAGTGTTCTTGTGGAAATTCAAGCAACCAGTGTAGACAGCTGGCTAGTTTTTGTGCAAAAGTGGCTACTTTTGCGGAAAAACTTGCCAGTCTAGACGCAACCATTATGTTTGAGAGGACAGAGGTCTAGAAAAAAAAGCAAATATAGTACTTATTTTTAAAAAGGGAAATGAAGAGGATTCAGCAAACTATGAACCAGTCAGGCTTAGAAGGAAGAAATATCTAGATTTTAATAAGGGTTTTGCACAGCCCCACATGCCATTCTCATAAGGAAACAAGGGAAGTACTCCATAAAGTATTATAAAGTAGATACAAATTTTTTGGAAAAAACTATACTTAGAGAAATTATCATTGGTCAAGCTGTGAGTGTGCATTTAGTGGGTCCTACACTGGGCAGACCTGAATCCAATACTGTTCAATATTTTCCTATACTTATAAAATTTGCAGATGACAACAAGCTGGGAGGGGAGGACTTTGACAAATGAGAGAACTTATCTGAAATCAACAAGAACAAATCAGTAAAGACAAGTGCAAACTACAACATTGAGGAAGGAACAAATAAAATTCACAGCTGCAAAATGGTGAATAAATAGTTGTTTGGTAGAACTGCTGAAAGGTATAGGGGGTTATAGCAGATTAAAAATTGTATACGAGACAACAGTGTGATGTAAAGGGCTAATAGCATTCTGGGCTGTATTAACAGGAGTGTCACATGTAAAACCTGGGAGATAATTGATCATCTCTACTTAGCAATGGTCAGGACTCAGCTAGAGTACTAAGTCAACAGCTGGATACATTGTGTAAGAAATAGATAAATTGGAGAGACTGCAGAGGAAAGCAATGAAAATGATAAAAGGGTTAGAAAACTCAGCCTATGAGGAAAAAATATATATATATAAAAAAGGACATGTTTAGTCTTGAGAAAACTGACTGAGAACATAAGAAACTTCAAATATCTGTTATAAAGAGTACAGAGATCAATTGTTCTCTTTGTCCACTGACGGCAAGACAAATGGTATTTAGATTTGATCCAAAGATGAGAACAAGTTTTTTTTCCAAAATATGTTGATATCTCTAAGTTGTTTTCATTTAGAAATATTTGAAATAGACCTATACTAAAAGCTCTGTTATCCAGCATGCTAGAGAAATGGGTGGTGCTCGTTAATGGAATATTCTGTTCAACGGAGAGTTATACTTCACCAATGGAATACCAATTTTCAAAGACTTAGAATACAATAAAATGAATGAAGTGTAAAATAGTATACAGGTACTGGCAGTCCCCGGGTCCGACTTAAATCGGATCCTTACTTACAAACGGGGTGAGGCAACCCAGCATAAGCTTCTTCCCCCCAGCAGACCAGGGAGACACGAAGCTAGCGCCTCCCCCCCCCCCCCCCGCCCCAGCAGGCCAGGGAGACGTGGAGCGGCTTTTCTCAGCAGACACCTCAGCTTGAGAATAAAGGACTGAGGGAAGTGAGGTGTGGGAGAATAAAACTGAGCTCTGGAGAAATGTTTGGCTAGAGTTTCCCCTACAATATGTACCAGTTCCGACTTACATACAAATTCAACTTAAGAACAAACCTACAGTCCCTATCTTGTACGTAACGTGGGGACTGCCTGTACTCACCAAGCCGGTAATAGTACTGCACTGCAGAGAGGTTAGTTTCTTTAGATGTATACAGTTAAAGTTTTTTATACAGTAGGGTATCTTATGACACTGTATATCACTATAGGCAGTGCATGGTGTATACCCAATCACTAAATATATGCAATGCTAAAACTATACTGAACATATTTTAATCTTCTTTTGATTCAGAAGGAAATTTAGGACTCGGTAATGCTTCAGAGTCATCATTATCAGCATCAATTATCATTGTAGATGAAGATGTTGTAGGAGATTGGGCTGAATCTGTAATGCACTTATGATATAGTCTGAAAGCTTCTTTTTTGAATAAATCCCAGATACCACTTTGATTCCTTGTCTTCTGCCTCTTGCATAAAAGTAGAATTCAGGATGTGTAATTGCATAATGTGCTGGACAATATACTAGCCCTAGTTATTACACTGAAGATTTGTATTGGGAGATATCAGAAATTCTGGTTAATTGAGCTATCTGCTTAATTAAGTGGTGGATAACAGTGATTTTATTATATTTTGGTTTTACTAATGATTGTGCCTGACCTGACTGTAACTGATAAAATATTTCAGTGACATTAATTACACCATTTAAAGTGCAAGCACACAGAAAAACACTGGTCTTAAAATCAAGCACAAGAACTTTGATTTAGAGGAAGATCAACAAAATCCAATGAATAACTGGTGAAGAACTGGCTTGATATAGAGTGAATCAGTATAATTTGTGAAAGAGAAGACTGTCTGGCTGAGGGATATAGAGATCAGTATTGTAACTCATTCTGTTCATGATATCCCAGATGAGGGAACATAAATTCTAGAAAATAGAGGGTGTACTGAGGAGCAAGAGCTATGAAGCAGCAGTCAGTCAATATAAAAGGAGAAGGCAATAAAATTCACAGTGACTGGGAACATGGCAGATATATAACTTAGGAAATTAAACAGAAATAAATAAAAATTTAAATAAATCTAGGGGAAGAAAAGGAATGTAATGTAGCCTCAATGCAAAAGTATAAGAAATTGATGAGCAAAAAAAAAAAAAAAAGCGGGGGTGGGAGGGTGGGACTGGGGTTCATGATGGATAAAACTATAAACCTCTGTCACAAAACCTGACAGGGAAAAAACAAAACAAAAACATGACATTATTTTAATAGCAGGAAAGTGTTGAACATAAGTCTCAGAAATACAGCATCTTCTTTTTAATTCATAAGTATAATAAATCATGTCACTGCTTTGGCACTTTAGAGTTGCATCTTGCTGTTACACAGGAACCCTATTCAAATGAGAAACCAAATGTAACACTGAGATCAAAGATCAATTTCTGCACATTTTTGGGGTCATTGATCTCCATATCTCAACTGAGTTTTTCATTTAGTTTTTTTAGGACTAAATTGGAGGAAATATTTTACATTTATACAATCATAAATCTCATCCTCCACAATATATTTCTGTAAATTTGTTTTAAAACAATTAGTTTTTTAAAATATAATAATAGTATTACTTTTTGGATTTGGGTCATATAAGCTAAATTAATAAGAGCCTATTGCTTTTCTATATGGTTACAAGTGGTTTTGGTTCAAAAATAAATTAGCCTGTATAACCACAGATTAAGAAAAGCTGCAACACGTTTAGGAGGAACTCCCTTCCCCACCACCATATTTTGGAAAGGCTTGAGGAAGACCCTGAATGCTAGTTTTCCAGTGAAAATACAGATGCTTTCTATGATAGTTTTCATTTAGGATATATTGATGAGAGGTGTAATTTTTAGCATGGGAAGAAACACACATGCTAACCATGTTTGACATAGTGAATACATATAGCATGGCTATGGTGGCTCAGGACAGCCATGCAACAACAATGCTACTCGATCCCCTGGGTACATTCTTGGTGTTTCACCTGAGCCACTGCCCATGCCACTACAATTTCTGTCATATTTTCTAACTGCTGTGTAGAAATATCCTTAGTTGAAAACCAAATTTGCCATTAAGAAAAGGTCTGATACATTTTTCAACTAGTTTTAAAATTTCATCTGGCTCAGTATCAAGTGTTTGGTGAAACAACTTTCTTGGTTATAAAGAGAATATCTTGGTTATTTATTTGAACTTTTCAGATTCTCCTGCCAACACTCAAGGGTGGGTTGTGATATTTCAATTATATGAACATTAAGTAACTAAGCAAAAAGTATTCCAAGACTTCATAGCCAATCTTCTTTTAAGACTTAGTTGCCGTTCTAGCTTTCACATCTAATACTAATCTAAGGACATTTTCAGGATTTTTTAAGTTATGTCACAGATAGTAAAGTATCCTGTTATATGGTTTTGTAATTATCATCACAAAATTGGCAGCCACAAAGTGGACCTTAGACTTTCAGGTTTTGTCTACACTACAAGTTTTTGCTGCAGAGAGTATGCTAATGATGGACTCATTAGCATGAGTTGTGATGTCATTAGCATATTTTCTGACAATGCTTTTTGCGCAAGGGGTTTTTGTCTAGACGCTTTTTTCCGGCTTTTCCCCAAGCTGGAAAAAAAGCGGCGGACATGTTTATTTAAATCCCACAGGGGATATTTAAATCCCCCGTGGATTTCCCTATTCCAAAGTTGGAAATTAGCATGGCTATTTTGTAATAGGGGCCAGTCTAGACGTAGCCGTAGTGTAGACATAGCCTTAGTTAGATGATCTCTCTCTCAAACTTGCTGGTGGTCCTCCAACATAGTAGGCACTGTCAGTTTTTCACTGATCCACAATATCCATTCTCTTGTCATCTAACTTGCCATTTAACTTATTTTATGACAGGGAATATGGACAGAATACCACTGGCTCAACATATTCCAAGATTAACAAAGAACATCAGCACCTGAAATACCCATGTTGCTGTTTCCTTCTATCATCTCAGACTAATCGGTGAGACATACACTCTTGTTACATTGGTTAAGGTACAATTTCATTCCATGCAAACAGGTATTAATTAAAAAAAAAGCCTCACAGGATTTCCAACTGTTTGAAAGAAGACAGAAAATATTTTTTCATAGGCTTGTGTAGTTCATAAAGGTTGTCAGAATGTTTGTCACAGTATTAAAAAAAATAAGAAATAGAGTAATTCTATGATTTTGTACTAGACATATAGTGTGGAGTTAGTGCAGATTGGACCTCCTTGGTCTGGCACCCTCAGACTGACCTGTCCCAAGTGAAGGAATTTGCTGAACCAGGGGAGGACTCCTGCCACTAGCTTCCTAACTCTCCACCTCTCCTCACTACTGGCCCCTCTTTCTCTGACCTGGTTGAGCTACTGACCCTGGCCAGACTAGCCAGACATCGTCATCCCTAACACCAACCATGGCCAGATCCACTGGCCCTGGCTCTGGTCCTGGTTGGACTGCTAGACACCATCCCCGGCTCTGTTGCCACTGGTTATTGCTCCAGCCCCAGCTGAGATGCTGAATACCAGCCTCAGTCCCGCTGCTACCAGATGAACTGCTGGGCGCTGGCCCTGCTGCCATCAGCCCTGGCAGGGCTCCCAGACAATGGCCCCTCTGCCACTGGGCTCCTGGTCTGACAGAGCTCCTGGCCACCAGCTGTCCTGCCACTGGACTCGTGGCCCCAGGGCTCTCTGGTCCAAAAACATCTGTGGTCCTGCAGGCTAAGAATGTTCCTGGACCAAAAAGTCCTGGTTTAGGGAGGGAGGTACAACCTGTAGATCCTATAATTACTTGTTTTGTTTTAGCCATTTTTATGTACAGATTATTGCATTGGAGTTGACTAGTTCCAGAAAAAGGAACAAAATTCAGCAGAAGAAAAACATTGTTCAGAGAGAGGACGGAGGTAACCACAAATTGTAGTTCTCATCTCCTCTAGTTCTAACCATAAACATAAAAAGGTAGTGATTTTGTGTGCCTAGTTCCTCTCTTTCTTTTCTGAGTGTTGACTCAATATGAGCATTCTTTCCAAAGCGGTGACAAAGTACTCTAGGCACAGCCTGGGAGATTTCCAACTCAGAAGGTCAAATTGTCACATTGCTTTGGCTTGATATAAATTACAACAACTATTGATGGTTTGCCTCAGTCTGCTTTGCTTCTCTGGGTTTGCAGGGATCTGGAAGTCTGAAGGTCAAACTATAATACTACTTTGGTAGGATACTATTTCCCATAGCTGTTGATTTCCAAGACCCTTACTTTGAGTACAAAAGTATTCTATCATATTTTGAAGATATGATGTTATTGGATTCTGATATGAACAGGCAAAATATTTTTGCAACCATTGTTATATGTTTGAACCAAATTTCGTGCAAAGTGGACCAAGTGAGATAGCTATAGAAAGCTTATGATTCACCGATTCTATTTATACTGCTAGTATGCATGTATGATTTTTCTATTTGAAATTATGAGTATTGGCTATGCACCTGTATTTCAAATGTTTGCTACTGAGGGTATGTCTACACTACCCCGCTAGTTCGAACTAGCGGGGTAATGTATGCATACCGCACTTGCTAATGAAGCCCGGGATTTGAATTTCCCGGGCTTCATTAGCATAAGCGGGGAGCCGCCATTTTTAAATCCCCGCTGCTTCGAACCCCGTGTAGCGCGGCTACACGGGGCTCGAACTAGGTAGTTCGGACTAGGGTCCTATTCCGAACTACCGGTACTCCTCGTGAAACGAGGTGTACCGGTAGTTCGGAATAGGCACCCTAGTCCGAACTACCTAGTTTGAGCCCCGTGTAGCCGCGCTACACGGGGTTCGAAGCAGCGGGGATTTAAAAATGGCGGCTCCCCGCTTATGCTAATGAAGCCCGGGAAATTCAAATCCCGGGCTTCATTAGCAAGTGCGGTATGCATACATTACCCTCCTAGTTCGAACTAGGAGGGTAGTGTAGACATACCCTGAGAGATTATCAGCAGGTTTTGCCCACCTATTGTGGAAGGGTTGTTAGTCAAGTGAATCAGAATACTTGGCTGAGCGTGGACCTGAAGTGGTGCCAATCCATATCTGAGGAACTTTGCTATGAATGTTCAGACCAGCATGTAAGCCATGGCTGCTTGCTTAGCAAGGCCTGAGTCATGAATGCACAGGTGACTTGGTTATGTGACAAACTCCATTTTGGAAGATACTTTCACACAGTGAGAACTATGAATTCCCCTCCATGTGGGCAAGGTTATAAAAACAGCCCTGGAGTTTCCTCCATTTGTTTTCATTCCAGCTCATCACTTCAGGAGCATCTTTGCTATGGATTGAGCCTGGACAGATTGATGACCCATCCTAACAAAGGATGTACTCTAGAGGCTTTAAGATACCAGTTTATTCCATCTCTGTTACAATTTATTCCATCTCTGCACCATGAACATTGCATTGGTGTATGCATTTTGATTCTTTTAACAACTTTACTTTCAACCTTTTCTTGCTTTTTTTTTATCAGTAAACCTTTAGATTTTAGTTTCTAAAAGATTGGCACAGCGTATTCTTTTAGGTAAGAGCTGAGGTACAAAAATTAACCTGGGAATGTGGCTGGTCCTTAGGGATGGGGAGAACCTATTCGTATTTGATGAGATTGATTTTTATAACATTTCATCTGTGTAAGGATCAGTGCTGGCTGTGGCACAGAAGGAGCTGGAGCATCTAAAGAGGTTGCTTGTGTGACTTCTTATTGGCCATGTGGCAAACAGAAGTGCTTTTTGTGACTGATCTGGTGTGCCTTATAGTGGAGGACCCCAGTCTTGGGTTATATGTCGCCTGGGCTTTAAGACATTTACCTTGATTTGACCCTCTCAGCGGAGCTCCCAGAAACCTATTATATTACAGAAGGCTTTCATGAAAGAAAGAGCTTCAGATTTCAAACGTTCTAGATTATATTGTAAAGCTTATCTTCTGTGTATATAATAGTGCCTTGTAAAATGCTATCTCTAGTGTCTTGGGGTATCAGTGATCTCAGAAGAAAGATTGCTTTAAAAATGGTTAGGTTGGAATATTTCACTTCCTATTTAAAGTCTTGTTTTGGCAATGGATTTCGTCTGTTCTCATTAGAGTCTGAAAATTGGGAAAGAAAACTGGGAAGCAAACACATTTTAGCCTTTAAGTTACATGTTAAAGGTCATAGTCAATTAGTTTCATAATATCTATCAAGCAGCAGAAAATAAATGCTTGCCAAGTTTCTTAGACATTGTGTACTTGATGTTCAAATCACTGCATGGCCTGTTTCCAGATACTGACCTTTTCTAGAAAGACAACAGGTTGCAGTGGCTCTGAGAGATAGCAAAGACTCATAGAAGAGAAAAAAAAGAAGTTGTGTGATATAGCAAAATATTTGATAATCCTCATAGAATTGTTGGTAGTCTGTCATGTCCAACGATGATGTCTGGAGCTTGCACAGGCTCATCGGTTGTGGACTTGCATGTGGCTGAGGAGTCCAAGCCTTGAACAGCATGGGCGTTCACAGTGGGGGCAAAGGAATTGTCCTGGCTCTGTTGGTGTGGCTGCTACTGTTGCTTTTCTCCTTTCACGAGCATCAGTCAGGAGTATGTGTTGCTGCTCTTCGAAGTTGTCATACGCATGTCGTGGAATATGTCTATTTTCATATAAAGTTTATGGGTGGATAGGTGAAATGCAGTTATCATAATGATCTCCGAGTATGGTACATACCCCTTAATTTTAAAAAAAGCAAAATATGTTGTATAGTTAAACTATCCACTTAGTTTAAGTCAGATCCTACTCCTGAAAGTTATACTTGGGTGACAGACGTATACACTATTGGAATTATAACTGGCTTGGGTGTGTTGCAGACTGAAGCTTCTTAAAGAACCATTTTAGATTATCTTCTGCAGAAATTTCATAATAGATTAACATGGTACCAACACTACTGGTACCACAGAGGTTGAAATAATCTCATTAAAATAAATATGTTTATGGTTGTAAAATAATTCTGATACATTTGTCTCTTGATGTTAAGATACCATTTTTGAAAAATACAAAACAAACTTTTTTGCTAGTCTGAACTGGTCTTTATCAGGTTTTGACTGTCCCAGAGAGGCATCCCATTATGGCATGCTTACACCTATGAAGTAGAAAAATCTATGAGTCAGGTCCTGTAAAATCCAAAAGAGAATTTAATTAAAATGTTTAAGTTTTATGCAGTTTCCTTCAGTGTATACCCAAGTGTTCAATTCCTAATTCTCATTGGTAATTTGCTTCTTTCTTACGAAAAAGAATTTGAATAATTTAAGATAAAGATTATGTTTGAAGAATATTGGGATGATTTATATTAATTGCCCTGATATTGGTTATTAACCCATATCCCCATAATTGCATTCCAATGCTGTTTACTAATTATGGCTTAGCTGCTTCTACTCTTACTTTAATTATTTGTTTTGCTTCTCATAAGCTTTTGCTAACAGGGTGTCTAAATTGATCTAACAAAAATGGTGGGGAGGCAGAAATAAAAGTTTAAGATATACCTGTTTAAACTTCCTCTTGAAATTTGCTTCTGAATTTGATCTAATGTGTAGATGTGGCTAATTAAGTTGTCAGATAATATGCATGCACTTCCAGGTAACAACATGCAGGTCATATATTGCCTTCATTAATTTTCTTAATCCAGCACTTGGGTCTGAGATACCATGGCATCACTTCATTTTTATGGTGGCATCTGAGTTCATATCTGTTACACAGGTGTAAAACAGGAATAACCCTGTGCAGAGGACCCATATCATTGCACGAGGAGTAACAGTTAATTCGAGGGAAGGGTTTTGGATCGGACTACCACGTCTACACGCGGTGAGTTAATTCAGGCTACCTGCTTTTTAAAATGGCGACCGGCTGCGAATATGCTAATCAAGCACGGGATATTTAAACCCTGTGCTTCATTAGCAACTTCTGAATGCTTCATTTGCCTTCCTAGTTCGAACTAGCGGGCAAGTGTAGACATCCCCTGAGATCTTTTCTGTACACATATAAATAATCCAGAAATTTGAATATTTCCTGCTGAGACCTGTGATGTATGCAGAGCTGTTAGTCTGTCTCTAAAATCTCCTCCCTATGAGTTTTCTTAACATGCACATTGGAGCCAGTATGAAATCATTAATATAGGCCAACTTTTATGTACGCTCATGTGGGGGAGGAACAGAATACTGTAACAAGGAACTCAGGAGGGGATTACAAAACCATAGATTTGTATTCCGAAAGGCTGTGATGAGCAGTTTTCAAATCCAAAATCAGTATTAGGCTTTGCAGAAGAACCTTGCTCTTATTCCATAGATAACATTTGAATGTTGCTGTTACTATATATGAAAGTTATTTATTGTCCAGAGCACAGAAATATCAAATGATCAGGTTAGAACACTGAATGCAAAAATGCGGTCCATTGTGATGGCAGTAATGTCTATTACCTTTCATACAAATCTAAGACAGGAAATGAGAGAACAGGAACAATGGCTTTAAGAGCAAAAACAGCTGCCCATATGTCGAGAATTTTGTTTTTCTCAGTTTACTGAGACAATAGAATGTAAGTCTCATTACAGTGGGGTTTTGTTACATGCAAAGAGTGGAACAACACAATTTTGAATATTTCCTTCTCTGATAGCAAAATAAAATTTGCTCTATAACAAAAGTATATATCCATAGGATGGCACTTTAATTAACTACAATCTGAGAATGAAACTGATGTGCTTTTCTGAAAGGAATGTAGAGAATTTAATCTAAACAGACAATGCTGCTTCTAGTACTATTGTTATCAAGTAGCAATGCCTAATACATATAGTTATCAAAATAAAATTTGTCTTCATGTTAATATATAAAGAAAGAATATAAACAGTAAAATGTTAGTAATTGTTTTTTCAAGTGTTCTGCTGTACAAAATAAAACTCACACTCTGCCAAACTTTTCCTGCCCTGGTTAGCAGTGCATCATGTGGTTGCACATTCACCTTATTTGTTTAAACAGAAGTAGTAAAACATGCTCAGATGCTATAAATCAGTGTTGTTGTGGAAGTCAATAAAGCTATGATGATTTACACCAGCTGAGGATCTGACTTTTAATACTTCCAATCTCCAATGACAAAGATAAGAATAGAAAATGAGATGCATTCATGCACATTCATTATCAAAATAATTGCTGCCATTATTATCAAAGTCAAAGAGCAGATATCTGCATTTCTTACTCACCTAACAGTCTGCTGGCTTCAGTACAAGTTTTGGGTGCATGCAGAATACAGGATTGAGATTGGGATGTATACTCTGTCTCAATGAAACAAGCTAAATTATGCTGACACAATAGAAAGCATTGAAATGATAGGCAGAAAAAAACTGAGATTGTGGGGGTTTGAAAATACAAAAATATGATGACACTAATTATTTTATTTTATTTTATTTTATTGATAGAATCAAAAAGTGCCTCAGGATCTTTACAGAGCTATTCTTCTTAGCATAAGTGCAATATGTCACTGATAACATGTGATGGTGATTCATTGCTGAAGTTGGTCCACCGACTTAGCTTTCCCAGCTTGGGCCAGATACTGATGGGGAGTGTGATGTGAACAATGAAGCAGTGGCCGATCCCAGAGAATACAATCTGAAAAAGGAACCATAGGCCCACACTCTCTTTTGACTCAGGCAAACTCCAGTTGAAATCAGTCAGAATTCTGCCTGGGTAAAGACTAAATGAATGCTGATTTGAGGCCTTCATTTCAGATGTGATATACCCTAGGGAAAGACAAAATTCTCAGCTCACAACAGGCTCTTGACAGCATCTTCTTCTTAGCGTCTGTGCAATGTGTCTCAGGTGGCACGTGACCAGCATCCACCACCGAATTTGGTCCCACATAAAACACAAACACTGGAATGAAAACCATGTGAGCAAACTGATCTGCATCTATTATTCTATTTCTTGTATGAAAATTTGCATAATACAGAATTGGAAATCCCAGAGTTCAGCTGTGCTAGAAGATGGGTTCAGGTTTGTTTCACAGTATAACACAAACCACAAATTAGTAAGAGAAGTATATTGAAAAATGCCTGAAATGCAGAAACCACTTCCCTGGGGCTTCTGTCCCACAATAGGCAAAATTAGAGAGAAGACAAGGCCCTAAGCATACTCTCCATGCTCATACACAGAACACCAAACACTGGAACTCATTTGGCATGCATCAGGGAGTATGCTGCTCCCCTGAACTGTCACATGCACATTCACTGAGACAATGAAGCTGCACATTGCAAGCTGTGCCTAAATGATATTACAGAGCCCTCTGTTACTTTTCCTGGAGACATGCAAGAGTGATGGTAATGTATGTCTGGGATTTATTTTTAAGCTTTCTCCTTTAAAAAACATTTTGTCAGAAGGAAAAATAATGGGCTAGATGGACCTTTATTCTGACCCAGTAGGGCCATTCTTATGTGTAATGTCCCCCCAGAATATGTCCAGAATATATCTCATAATATAAGACCATTCCAAAATAATAGGTAAATAAATCACCTTAATAGTAGATAAATACATTACTTATTATCAATACATCACTCTTAGTAAGCATGTAGAGCTATTCAGTGCAACCCTGGATTGGTGACCATGTCTCTTATAATGAAACCACTGATTTCTGTGGATGAAATGAGAGTTTTGCCTGTGTAATAAATGTGTAGAAACTGAGTGAGAACTCTGAGTACGATTAATGGATTGTATTGCCTTCTTCGCAGGTCAGTTGCCTTTAATGGCTCTGTAAGATGCCTAGCACACTTTTGGACTCTGTAAATTAGGAGTAGAGAACCTCTCATGAGCTGACTGGACACAGCTCATAGGGGTTTGTTTGCCTGAGCATTCACAAGCCCAGCCGTTTGCAGCTCTCAGCAGCTCAGGTTTGAGAAAGGCAAACTGTAGCCACTGGGAGCTGTGAACAGCCATGCCTGTGGGACTTTCAGGTAAACAAACTATCTGTCAGTCAGCTAGTGGCTAACACTATGAGCTACATGTAGCCCACTGGCCGGAGGCTCCCTGCCTCTGCTGAAAATAGTAATAATCCACTACAGTGAAACCACTGATGCACACGTTGGCTACGTCTACACTGGCCACAATTTCCAGAAAAGCCAGGCAAATCAGGTAAGTCAGGATAGGGAAATCCACGGGGGATTTAAATATCCCCCGTGGATTTAAATAAACATGTCCGCCGCTTTTTTTCCGGCTTGGGGAAAAGCCGGAAAAAAGCATCTAGACTGGCGCGATCCTCCGGAATAAAGCCCTTTTCCAGTGGATCTCTTATTCCTACTTCAAAGTAGCCAGTGAGTGTAAAGGATGGACAATCAAATCCATAGTTTTTGGTTGTTTGATAGTGCCCTATTTTGTATGTGGCATAAGAGGTTCAAAAGCCAAATTACTGTGTGTATACTAGAAAACCTGACCACAGTAGTGGGATTATACAGAAGGAACTGGCAGCCCTAATTCTGTCTTCTCCAGAAGGCTTCGTTGCCTTATATGCAGGATATGAATAATTCCCATTAGTTACAAAGGTAATTACTCATATCCTGTAGTGAACGAAAAGGATCCAAGGAACAAATTCTCTATAAGGGTATGTCTACACTGCAGCGTTATTTCATAATATCTTATTTTGAAATAGTTCATTAGAAATAAGTTATTTTGAAATAACGCGTCTATACACAAAATGCATTTCCAAATAGCATTTTGCTATTTTGAAATAGTGCGTCCACACTGAGTGGACACTGAATCACATTTAAGGCCGGCTGGAACCAGGTCCGGCAGGGCATCAGGTCAGGAGTGTCTTTGTGTGGCTGCTGCTTAAGGCTATCTAAAGCTTGTGCTTAAAGGGACACCACCCTCCCCGTCCTCCCCTCCCCCCAGGCAGCCGGTTCTCAGGTTTCCGTGTTTGCTTGCCTACCTCGATGAGGGACAGCAAAGCATTTTGTCTCTGTGTGCTCTGCTTGCCCTCACTCAGGACACCACAGAACTCTGCAACATGGAGCCAGAGCTGCCCCCTGGCACTCTGGTGCTTCTCTTGGATGCATTGCTGTAAGCCTGGATGCACTTTCTGCAGGCTGCCATCTGTGAGGTCCATCGGGGGACTGTCAGTATCCAGGAGGCCCTGTGGGAGAGCTTCTACCCTGAGGAGCACTAACAGTCTCCCTGGTCTGCCCCACTGGGGGCTTGTGCCTCATTCCTCCTTCATTCCACTTACCCCCTCCCAACCTCCCTTCCTGATGTAAACATGAAGGCTGTGTCTACACTGGCACCCTTTTCCGTAAAAGGGATGCTAATGACACACTTCGGAATTGCAAATTCCACGGGGGATTTAAATATCCCCCACGGCATTTGCATGAACATGGCTGCCGCTTTTTTCTGGCTCGGGGTTTTGCCGGAGAAAAGCGCCAGTCTAGACGGGATCTTGCAGAAAATAAACCCTTTTCCGGAAGATCCCTTATTCCTACTTGAAAAGGGCTTATTTTCTGCAAGATTCTGTCTTGACTGGCGCTTTTCTCCGGCAAAACCCCGAGCCGGAAAAAAGCGGCAGCCATGTTCATGCAAATGCCGCGGGGGATATTTAAATCCCCTGCGGAATTTGCAATTCCGAAGTGTCTCATTAGCATCCCTTTTATGGAAAAGGGTGCCAGTGTTGACACAGCCGACCTGTCTTTATTTAACAAAACTGTGTGTGGGGGGGGGGGATGAAACTCTGGTGAGACTGGGGAAAGGAGGCGGGAAAAGGGAGGGTGGGAGAGGGGAGGGGGAAACTTGGGAGGAGGGAGCTGGAAGGGGGAAGCAAGGGGAAGAAGGGGGAGGGGAAGCTCAGGGATCAGGGCTGGGGATCTCGCTGGGCCAAACGTCTCCTAGCACCATAGATGCGGGGGCCTTGCCATCCCTGGAAGGATGGGGAGGGGATGGAGGTTGAAGAGGGTGTGGAGGGAGAAGTGGGAGGGGAAGAAGGAGTGGGAGAAGGAGCAGTAGCTGGGGAGGGAGCAGGCAGTGGAACGGCAGGAGGCAGCACGCTCTGCACCAGGGTCTGCAGGTGTTGGCAGATGGCATGGCCCTGGGCAAGCTGCTCCCTCCGGAGCTCCAGGTCTTCTTGCACCCAGTTTTGGAGGATGTGGTGCAGGGCTCGCAGTGCCCGCAGGTGCTGCTGTTGGTACCCCACCACTGCACGGGTGGGCCTGCGGAGCCCTTGGGTGAGGGAGCATGTCCTGGGCAGGGTGGTGCACTCTGCATGCGCAGCTAATGCGGCTGTGGAAAAACAAGAGAAGTGGTCAGTTATCCCTGGGGACACAGTGGGTGAAGTCCAGCCCCCCTCTGTGAGGTGAGGATGACCATTCCCTGCACCATCATGGCTGATGTGCTTGCACACAGGCCATATTCGGAATGTCCTGCTATCCCCAGGAGTGAGAGATGCCCCAAGACCACACCCATGCCCCTGTGCTGTGGATAGTGTGGGTGAGGTAGAGGGGAGATGTCCCCTGCCTCTCTGTAGAATGGCCTTGTGAAGGGAGGGCATCCTGCTGTGTCCCACCCCGGGGTCAGGAGCATGTCAGGTATCTTCACACACGCATGTGGCTAACAGGCCAAGGCCCCTGTGCGGCATCCAGCTGGGGCCATGTGCCCAGGGGTGGCACAGCACATGCTCACACATGCCCAGGTTGCTGCATGATCCGTGGTAAGCAAGGCCCATGCGCGAGGTCCCTGGTCTCCCTCCTTGCCCTCCAATAAGGGGACAGTGATGGCACTTATATGTGGCTGCTTCCCCAGATGACACTGGTGATGGGGCTGCTGGGATGGCTCGGGGGTCCTGGCTGCATGGCCTGCTCCCTCTGGGCTCCTGCAGCTCCTGGTGCTCCTTCTCCATGTCCTGGTCAGGACCCTCTGCTCCAGGATCAATGACTGCAGGGGTGACACGGACCGTCCCGCCACCCCAGGATGTGGTCCAGGGCATCAAAATAGGGGCAAGTGTCTGCCCCTGTTTGGGAGCTGCCCCATGTGGCCCTGGCATAGGCCTGCCGCAGCGCCTTAATTTTCATGTGCACCTGCTCCTGGGTGTGTATGTGGCCTTTGGTGGCCAAGCTGTCAGCCATCCGTCTGTAGATGGCCACGTTCCTCCATCTAGTGCGGAAATCATTGATGTTGCAGGCATCCCCCCAAAGCTCAATCAGGTCCATGATCTCTGTACTGGACCAAGAATGCACACACCTTCTCTGGCCCCTGGCAGGCTCCTGGGAGCTAGGAGACTGGACACGGAGAGCAGTGGAGGGCTGGCTAGCACTGGCTGCCTGGCTCATGGTGGGGCCATTGGGTTGGGACAGCGACTGCTGGCTCTGTGCTGGCAGGCCTGGAGCTGGCACAGGCACTATGGCCAGATTCTATTCCTTTAAGGGCTCTGGGGCTGGGAGAGAGGAGAAGGAATTTTCCTGGTTGTGCCTAGAGGGATCCTGGGAAGGGCTGGAGGTCCCCTATTTTGAAATAAGCATCTACACAGCATTTATTTCGAATTAGCTATTTCGAATTTGGCATTATTCCTCATAGAATGAGTTTTACCAAATTCAAAATAAGCGCTCCGCTATTTCGAATTAATTTCGAAATAGCGGTTTGGCTGTGTAAATGCTAGGAAAGTTATTTCAAAATAATAGCTGTTATTATGTCCTCTATGGCCCCATTCAGGATGGGTGAATTGTCAGATATAGTGCTACTTAACTTTATCATCTCTCATTTCCAGGACTTATCTTGCCCTGCCATTTTCTTCTCAATACATGATAAATAAACTGGCATGGGGGATGTTTAGCAGATGGATGAGCAATGATACACACAGTGATACTCTGTGCCATCCAGGGGGAAACATATTGTCTTGAATTTATTAATCACCTAAGATTCCAACAGCAGCTGCCTCACAGAAAATGTTATCCTCTATCCCATTAAAAGTAATTAGGTAAGAACGAACCAGTCTGAATAAGATAAGAAATAAGCTAATCCTTTACCAGAGCTCAAAATATGCCAAGTTCAAACCAAATTTGATTAAAAACATTTCTGACTTGTATTTCATTCTTTCAATTGGAAGTTCTAAAATATTGTGAGAAATCCCATTGCCATGCTGAGCCCAGCAAACTTTTTGAAACTTACATTTCATCTGACAATTCATTTTCTTTGCAAAGAGCTGTAACACTCATAGAAAGGCCTCCTTTACTCTAGAGACGTTTTTCCAATACAGCTATGCTAGTATAGCTATGCCGACAAATCTCCCAGTGGAGACCGAGCTATCACCAGCAAAAAGTCATTACTTGTTCCCAATTAAAAAAGCTCTATTGGAAAAAAAGGATATATTTTTTTTACTGTATAACTGCATCTGCACTAGGGACTTTCCTGGCAGCGCTATGTTGGTTGGAGGTTTGATTTTCTTCACACTGCTAAGCAACAAAGCTATACTGGCAAAACTTTTAACTTTAGATCATGCCTAAGTCTCTGAACCGTGTAAATATTTGCCTTCCTTATCTGGATTGAATAAAAATGTAGACTGTGTGGAATTTTTGTAAACAAAGTAGAGAAAAATTGTCTTATAAAACAATATTAATAGAAGATTAGTCTGGGGGGCTTTGTGTTTGTTTGTTTGTTTTAATTCCTAAACATTAGATCTTGAAACATCATCAGCAAAATGTTTTGTTTTGCTTTGTTTTTCATTTTGTTGAACCCAAAAACAGCTGTTTCATTGAAGTCAATATGTTTCACAGAGATCTATACATTTCAGCAGTGTCTTTGCTGGGAAGGTTTCTGAGATCTGACTTTTTTTAATACAAAAATGGATGTTTCAATACAGCTCTATTTTCAAATGCCATTCAAAAGCTTTTGTTGTCCCAATATGTGCATGTGTATGGTAGGGGAGAGCATGTAAGTGGGACCCTCACAAGTTGTCATGAAACAGAATTATCATTTTCTGGTTAACTTTCTAAAAGTTCTGGCTAGAGTGACACTACCCTGCACAGGGGGATTAAAGGAAGTAGAGTCCTTCATATTCCCTTTCTTGTCCCTTTTAAGATTGTAATACTGCCCATGATAGTGAAAGCAGGGATCAAGTGTATAATCTATCAGTTAAGCTAGAGGGCAAAGAGAAGAGTGGGGACAAGTCCTGTCTTTGCCCTCTGTTATCCACTAATCAAAGTAGTTGGCCTGATACAAAGAGTGAAAGAAGTGGATTTATTCAAAGGGGCAAAGAATTTGCTATTCTTAAATAGTAAGGGTAAGCAGGAGAAAAATTTGACTCTCAGAATTTATTTCTTGGTCTGCTCCTGAGGTGGACTATCTACTACCTTTTGCTTGAGGTAGATTGTAAAATTAGTGTAGCTCTAGAGAAACAAGGAATTTGTAGATACAAATTCATCACCAACTTGAAGTCAGTTATATTTTATCACTGACCCTCCAGCTATGTATTACATGGACTCTGGGTTCATGTGGACTTTTTAAGTGGTTGTCTGAAAAGGATTATCCAAAGGTGGGCCTTAAGCCATGCTCAGTGCTATTGCTGTGACATATGGAAGTGTTCTGGAGATTCTTAAAAGCTAAGCTAAGCTGTGATATATTTACTTACGGTAATTTGGACAGTACCTGCTGAACAACTACTACCTTCTCCTAATTAACTATATATGTTCAACCCCTGGCCACACTCTTGTTTGTGGATGGTACAGGCATTCCTTTTCTTTACATATATCTACAAAGAGCTGCCGAGGAAATTATTTCCCCAGGACACACTATAGGTGATGTAGAATCCAACCATTCACTTTTTATCTTAATAGATTTTCATAGTGTTTAGATGCTAACATCTCAGTATTTAACCCTACATTTGGGTTTATGTTTGAGATTCACCATCTGTTCTTTGTAGGATGTATCCTTCCTGGTATGTTTGTTTGGTATCTAGGGATATGTCTACACTACCCCGCTAGTTCGAACTAGGCTTCTAATCCGAACTAGCTACTCTGTGCCGTGTGTAGCCGCGCGGCACGGGGTTCGAACTAGCCGGCATTTAAAAATGGCGCAGGCCAGCTTCATGCAAATGAAGCCCGGGAAATTCAAATCCTGGGCTTCATTTGCAACTGCGGATGACTACATTATCCCCGCTAGTTCGAACTAGCGGGGTAGTGTAGACATACCCTCGGTGAGTGAGAATGGGAGAGCTGATGACAAATATATATATTATATATATTATATAATATTTCTGACCTTTTGTCACATTACTGGAGTTTAAAGTGAGCAGACGGATCCCTGTTGCACCCATGTTTGAGTGATGTTTGCTCCAAGTTCTGTACAAAGCGGGCCATGTGAGGTTTCAAATGAAAGCTTATGCCCTATAGATTCTATGTATGCTACTCAGATACTTGAATGATTTTTGAATGTGAAGTTATGAATATGGGCTCTATTCTTGTGTTTTAAATATTCTCCATCTGGGAGGGAGAATTGGGCCTGGACTGCCTAGTGTGAGGAATGATTGTTCGGTAAATGGCTGTGCTAATTAGCAATACTTCATGGACAATGGCTCTCAGAGTGGTCAACACATACCTGAGGAATGCATCTGGAAACCTGCAAACCAGCCAGTGTATCATGGCTACTTTCACATGAAAGACCTTTCACTAGATCATGTGATCAGCTCCAATTTTGGAAGCACAAAGAATATACAAATGCAGTGAAGTTGCCTCCATCTTGTCTTCAATCCTGCTCCTGATTCCAGATGCATCTTTGCTGGGGATAGAGAACAGGGAAGGATTTGCTGACCCATTCTGGTTCAGGATGTACACTGGAGACTTTTAAGCTAGCAGTTTGTAACATCTCTGCTAAGAGCCTGGATCAAGCACTTAGTGATTGATGTATGTAATATATTCTCCTTAACAATATAATTCTCAACCCTTTTCTTTCTTTTGTTAATAAACCTTTTAGAGTTTAGATTCTAAAGGATTTGCACAGCATGCTCTTTTGGGTAAGATCTTGAAGCATACATTGACCTGGGACTGTGGCTGGTCTTTTGGAACCAGGAGAACCTGTTTGGAGTTGATGAGATTGGGTTTTACAACCGGTCACCTGTGTGTAAGACATAGGTCTGGTTCTGGCAGAGGTAAAGCTACAATGTTTTAGGGGTTTTGCTTGTGAGGCTTCCTGCTGGCCATATTGGGAGCTGAAGTGCTCTGTGTGACTGGTTTGTTGCCTATAGGGGAAAAGACTCCAATTGTAGGTTGTAAGTAGCCCTGGTTTTGAGCAATTTGAGCAAGGATTCCCTAAGTAGTGCCCAGATCTGACCTGGTATATTACAACCTTTACAAAATGTTAACCGAGGATTTTCCCAAATCAAATCATCCTAAGAACTGGACATGCTAAAAAATGTGTTACCTTCTAGGTGACTCTCCCATTAAACTGCTCGTCATTACTATTTTACCACTTTTTGCTGAAACCCACTCCCTCTTTTGACTATCTCAATTGTCACAAAATTGTCTAATTTATTATATCATCACAATCTAGCCAATTTCTATTAGTTACCAGTCTGCCTTTATGTAAGGGGCACACAAAAGAATTTGAAATAATTGTCTCTACATTGAGAGGTCTGTTTCACCTAAATGAACTCCATTCTGAAAATACATTAGTACAAAAAGACTTAAAGGTGAAGGCAGCCAGTTAACTAATATTTGTAAAATCTATAATTTGATTTGTAGATCAAACTTTGCCTGATTAAACTATGTTTCCTCTCAAATGGCTACAAAGAGATTGAATGATGAAGGGAGGATGAGCAAAAGGGAAATCATACATGTTAAAAACAAAACCTTACATTGTCGCTAATAAGATATGTATCTATCATTACTCTGATGACTGTGCTTTATATTTATCCTTTTCCCACCCCTTTCCCTTTTTGGAATGTACACACCTGAGGGCAGAGGTTGGGTCATATCTAAACTTTTGTAAATCAGCAGGATGCAAATCAATGGAATTACATCTGTATAATTCCAATGGATTCTGTGAATCTGTATTATGAAGAGCAGCTGTGTCACGAGTGCCAGGAGGCTCCACCGTTGCTGACAAGTCCTGTAGCATGTATGTTGCAGGGAGATTCAACAGAAAATGCACGTGTTAGGTACAATGCATGTGCTGATTCCTCTGAAGAGAAGGAAAAAAATTAGGATGAATGGTAAGTTATCAAGAGAAAACAGGTGCCCAAAACAATGAGGAGTTCTGTGGTACCCTAAAGACTAACAGATTTATTTGGGCATAAGCTTTCATGAGCGAAGACTCACTTCGTCAGATACATCTCATTTTTGCAGATACAGTCCAACACGATCACACCTCTGATAATTGTCACCTCATACGTGGCAAAGATCCAAGGGGAATTTAAAATGAAGAGTCAGCCAGAAAGAGAAAGCATGGGGCAGGAGTGAGCATGGTCACATAAATTGTGAAGGAGCTCTGTGTGGAAGAGAAACCAGCAAGTATGCAACAGTGTGCATGAGAAGCAGACACCTTAAATGCTTCCTTGGGCACCTGTGGTTCCCCCACAGCTCACAAGGAAAGGATAAGATACAAAAGGAGGGATAGTGCAGGTTCAGATGTTTATTGTTTTGTGTTATCTTTGCTCTCCCATGCTTTGCATGATTAAATATAAATAAGCATAAACGTGTTAGTCTTCACTGAGTATCTCCCCGCATGTTAAATCCTTCCCAAATGCTGCATGTCCCTGAAAGAGTTGAATAGTAACCTCCACCTTTGGGGAGAAGTTCTGAGAGAGCAATGTTCTTAAATAATTGGGCAGCCTGTGGGTCAGTGCAAGGTTCTGTGGCCTACGGCAGGTGCACTGAGAAGTCACGTTTCCAAGAGGAGAATAGACTGGGAGTCAGTGCCTAGTCAAAGTGCTGGAGAGGCCAGGGGAAGAAACAGTGTTATAAGCTAATGAGGTTCTAGCTTTACAGCCCCATAAGGAACACGAGGTACACAGACTTGGATTCCCTTCAAAGCAGTCCTAGTGAGTGGGCAGAAAGGAAAACTCATTACGTTCTGTGACAGGTTCCATTGGCATTCGTAAAATTTTGTTAATTTATACCATCTGAATCTGGCCTTTTGAGGCTTTTCCATTGTACTTGAAAAGCCTTGTACATTTTGGAGCATCGCTGCAGTAATAATTATCACAATCACCACATCTTAAATGTGTCCAACAATTTCACTGAGGATAATTCAGCAGAACTAACAACAGACAGGTCACATAGCACAACATGCAGTAGTGACATACTAAATCAAAATGTTTGGGAGACAGTCGATGGATGCCTGCCTTTTTATAGCAATATGTTCAGAGTTTACAAGATGGTTTTTTGTTGCAAGATTTATATCATATGACAAAAATACCCACTACATTTTCCAAGGAGTTCTGTAAGCATAGTTAAGCGTGGAAGCATTAAAGATAAAGAAAAATACAACTAGCTGGCCTCAAGAGTAATAACAGCAATATCTCTGAAGAAATAAATTACACAGAATGAGATGGTAGACTATAGGAAATGAATTGGAGAAAATACATATCAGTAAGTCAACAAAAGTTGAAATGGCATTATGCTATCTGTCTACCTGAAAGGAAATTCAGAAGCTGATGCTCCATGTTTTACTCACTGTTTGTTGTCTCTTGGTCTCACAAAGGTTCATTTTATTTTATTTTTTTAACAGCAAAGTGATGCGTCTTATAGAAGGAGCGAATCCTCAGTAAAAAGATGGATAATCTTTGAATAAAGCCAGTAGGAGTTGCATTTTTTTTTCTGGCTGTGCCACAAACTTATTCTGTGACTTTGGACAACGTACTTAGCCTTTCTGTATCTGAGATTTTTCATCACAATACTTTTCTATTTTACAACAGATCATAAATAAATAATTTTATTGACTTACAGGAAAAGTTAATACTGATGCCTGTAGTTCAGGGAACAAAACATTTTCCACTAAAACATGTTGTTTTCTGTTGCTTATAACTTGAACCACTTAGGCTGAGAATTTCTATGGTAAGATGTCTGCCTCAGATGCTAGGTCTACACTATGGGGGGAGGAGGGGTTGGTTGGAAAAAACTACACAAAATGCACTCTGCAATTTGCATGGCTTTTTCTGATTGCTTTTCCAAAAGAGGCTTTTTTGCCATTTGGCCCAGTCTAGACAGGGCCAAATGGTGGAAAAGCCTCCTCTTTCGGCAGACCCCTTATCCTTCATAGAATGAGGCATACAGGGCTCCCTGAAAGAGCACGTTCACTCTTCCACAAAAAAAAAAAAAAAAAAAGCGGAAGAGCAAACATGTTCCTTGGACACGGTGGAGGTTTTCCAGGATACCTCAGGTATCCCGGAAAACCCTCACAGTGTAGACATACCACATAGACAAAGTCTATGTCAATTTATAAACGTTGAAATGTGGCACAATACTGTTTGGCAAATCCATAAAAGGGGTGAACTGTTTTGGAAGTATTTGTGCAGAAAATATATGCTGAGTCTGTTGTTTAATTTTAATGTAGACTCTGAGTTTTCTTGTGAAGAAAAATCACCCGTGACAGATACAGTGTCAGGGCATCTCCCTTCTGGTAACCAGAGCATTTACCATCTTCGATCAGATCCTTATCCTAAATTCTAAATTAATTCAAAAGATTCTACTTGTTACTGAGACTCTGGGGTAACAGATTTGGTGACAGTGGCAGGACCTGACAGGATTTTTCCTAATCAGGTCCAGAGGCACCACCTAGACTTATATAGGCTGTGCCTGACAGTGCATGAAACAACAGAATAACACCATTTGTGGTCCAGTGACTCAGGGAGGGATTGGATTTTCCCTTTCCCTGATATTTTTACTCCACCCCACTGTGTAAAATCCAGTTTGTGTGTGTGTCCAAGAGAGCTTGGGGATGCCCAGCCCCAGCATACACCACCGGTAACAGAGCAGTGTTTCCCCCATCAGGTCTGTTAGGGCCTACTGGTCCGGGAAGCAGAGCTTCCTTCTCCCTAGCACAGGCCGGTGCAGCTAAAGGTGAGGCCTTGGCCTATCCTGTGGGTTGCGGGCCTGAGAGAGTGTCACTCGCTTGAAACCCGTTCATGTTTTATTATCGCTGCTACTCTACCCTGTGTTGTTGGTTTATTTTTGTTATTGTTTGTGGGATCTATTGTAATTAGGCCCTGCTGCTGCTGCAGGCCCAAGCCAGATCTCCATCGGAAAAACTTGAGGCGGCTTCGGTTCAGGCCTAACCTCTGCTAACCCCCCTTTTGGCTAAGGACTTGGGTAAGCAACTCTGTAACTTTTGTTTCCACAATGACATCAAAAGACAAGCAGTTTAATCTCCAAGGTTGGACACCCCTGATAAATAAAATCTCTTTGGGGTCAGCAATCAATTCTTTTGGGAAGGGATCTAATCCTTGGATGCCTGAATCTTTGAGAGGGGAGGGTTCCCTAAATAAGTTCTGTGTTTTGTGGGAGAAGTTTAGTAAAGCCAAGCCCTCTCCTAACAAAAAGCATAAGAAAAGAGCGCTTTTATATGGGCTGTCCATGGTGGGCAAGGAGCTTGCTGCTCGAGTGGGAGCCCTAAGATCTGAGTTGGATCAAGTCCAGAAAGAAAAATCTGAATTAGAAACTCAACTCAAACAAAGAGTGGCGGAGAACCAGTCAAATACTGCTTTGATTGCTGGATTAACGACTCAGATCTCCCAGATAGAAAATCAATTGGGAGATCTGCATTCTAGAGCCAGCATAGCAGAGCATGAAGCTGCTGGAAAATCTGAGCAGCTCAGTGAAGCACAAGCAGCAGTCAGGCGGCTGCTTAAGCAGGCCAATACAGTAAAGGCAGGAGGAGATCACACTGCCTGTCATAATATCATCAGAGGCCTGAATAAACAATTAAGTGTAGCTAAAGGGATGATGGCTGCTGTTCAGCCTGGGTTTTGTGAAAAGGTCTTTGACAATAAGGTTGAGCCTTCTGCCCCAGTTTATGATCTAGGAGGGGTGGAAAAGGAGACTATGATGAAGTGTGGTCTGAAATGTGACTGGAAATTTGATAATGATTTAAATAATTTAAAACCAAGTAATATTGATCACAATGCTTCGTGAATCATGGCCCTATCACAACAACAGTTACCTCATTTCCAGGCAATAACAATCAGCCTGTGGTTAAACAGGAGAGCAAATCTCTCACACCAGAGCAGGCAAGGGCTGTGAGGAAACAATTTGGACCCTGCAAATAAAGATAATGCAGTTAACTGGCTAGCCAAACTCTCTGTCACTCCTCATTTAAGATTGGAGGATGCTATTGTTTTATTTAAAGAGTGCATGCCACCAGAGAATTTCGCGGCATTGCCATACCACCTTATCAATGACCCTACTATTGGTATAGCAGAACTGTATAAGCAGGTCTATAAAATATATTTCCCCCATGAAAATTTACTGGGAAAGGTCTATACCGAGAAGCAAGGTGAAGGTGAAAAACCAGATAATTATTTTATGCGGAAAAAACTTCTGTTCTGGATGGCTGGTTTTGGCGTACGGGGGAGGGAGGATACTTACCTACGAGTCCCCTGAGTTAAAGGAGCTGTACTACCAAGGGCTGCTCCCTATAATTAAATTAGCTTTGAGGCTTTTTAATTATCTAAATGTGCCTTTATCCATGCTTGAATGTAAAATAAGGGAGGTCAGTGAGCTACAGCAACTAGCTCACCCTAGTCTCAGACCTAATAAGAGAACTGTTGCTATCAATAATAATTTTAAAGGCAGCAGCAGCAGCAGTCATCCAGAACCAAATGACAAGACCAGATTTCCACCAAGAATGTTCTCAGGAAAGCAGGAGGACATTTTTGCTACACGGAGAATTTTATCCCTAAGACTGTCCAAATACTTACCTTGGGATAAGATTAAGAATATGCATATTGAAGAAATCTTTAAAAAGTTGGTGCATTTTGAAACATCTGGTGATCCAGACACCTGGGCAGCAGCAAAAGTTGCTGCATCCACAACACACAGTATACAGGCAGTCCCCGGGTTACGTACAAGATAGGGACTGTAGGTTTGTTCTTAAGTTGAGTCTGTATGTAAGTCGGAACTGGCGTCCAGATTCAGCTGCTGCTGAAACTGACCGCCAGTTCCGACTTACATACAGAATCAACTTAAGAACCCCAAGTGTCCCCAAGTCAGCTGCTGCTGAAACTAATCAGCAGCTGATTCCAGGAAGCCCGGGGCAGAGCAACTAGAACTGTGCCCACGATACTCAATCTTCGCACCCGACACATGTGCCAGTTTCTCGCCAAAGAAAAGATAAAAGTCCCACACTCTGTAAGAGGGCATGCGCCTTTTGTCGGTGGTCTGTGAAGACAGTACCTGTCAGGCCTTGGGACTTGTGCATCGTCTATCACCTGTGCTGAAGGGTCAGGATCCAGAGATGTCTCTCTGCAGCAGTCACTTCAGCCTGTCACTTCCACCCAGGATTACCCTGCTGTGGTGAAGACCCAGTAAGGACTGTAACCTATACCACCATTTACCATCATCATTACGCTTTAGGTCCTGTTGCAAATACCTGGGGTCAAGCCAACCAGCGAGGGAACACTTGCTCTTCTCTCCAAGGGCTAACCGCAGCCTAAGGGTCGAGGTCACAAGCACCGCTTTTACCATCAGCATGAATTTGTACTGGGAATCTTTCTATCTTCTTTCTCTTACATTTTTGGGGTGGAGGTTGGGATTGTTGGTGGTTGTTTTGGATTTGTTTCATGCAAGTAAAATGCAGGACAATGTAGCACTTTAAAGACATTGTCCTGCATTTTGCTTCAGCTACCCCAGACTAACACGGCTACATTTCTATCACTATTTTTCATGCAAGTGTCATCCTAAATGTCTACAATACATGTTGTTTAACTTTAACCTGGACTCTGAGTTTTCTTGTGAGGAAAAATCACTGGTCACAGATATGGTGTCAGGGGATCTCCCTTATGGTAACCAGAGCACTTAACATCTTTGATCAGATCCTTATCCTAAATTCTAAATTATTTCAAAAGATTCTACTTGTTACCGAGACTCTGGGGTAACAAGTCATATAACCTATTGTTAGCCTAGGGCTCATTTGTACAATTTGAAGTGAGGGACAGAAGACTTATGTAGACAGCAATAAAGTAATATCATCCATTGAGAAATCTTTGAACCTGCCATCCAATAGAAACTGGTCTATTCCAAATACAAAAGAAAATGATGCTCCTCAGAATTAATTTTATGAGTCCAGAAGTCAGTTCTGGCAGAGATGATTTAGCAGTATCCAGAAAGCTTGCAATCCTGAACTGAAGGATTGAAGTATCAGAGGGGTAGCCATGTTAGCCTGAATCTGCAAAAGTGGCAAGGAGTCCTGTGGTACCCTATCGACTAACCAAAGTGTTGGAACATAAGCTTTCATGGGCAAAGACCCACTTCGTCAGATACATCTGACGAAGTGGGTCTTTGCCCACGAAAGCTTATGCTCCTACACTTCAGTTAGTCTATAAAGTGCCATAGGACTCCTCGCCACTTTTGAAGGAGTGAAATCAGTCTTATAGCTGGATAGTGTCTCCTGTTTCATATGAGGCTCCTAAAAGCTCCTGAGGATCTCACCCAATCCCTTGTTAGTCATGAGATATTTGATAAAATTTTAATGGCATCATTTACTTAGAAGTCAGCCAACACTAGCAAGCATCCATGCTGAAACAATAACCAGTGGTCCAAGCTTTAACCTTGAGATTAGACTATGATCATACTTTATTTTATGGCCTTTCTGAGAAATGCTGCAAAGCCTCCAACTTGAGCAAAATGCTGTTAGAATTTTGCTCACACTAAGTGCCTCAGCATGTCATTGGTATCCTGAGGGAGATACATTGGCTCCCTGTCAAATATCAAATTGATTTTAAAATTGCTTTGATGGCTTATAAAGCGGTGCAGTTTGGGAAGTGTGTATTTACCTGAGTCACTATCCCTGCATGAGCCTAGTCTCAGTTTGAGAGCATCTGAAGAAAGTAAATTGGCCATTCTAGAATTTATAATAGGTTTAAAACCTAAGGCAAACACATTTAAGTGTTGTATAGCACAACTATGGAATTTAATCTTTGACCAAACTCTATCATGCTGAGTCAACTAATTCAATTAAACCTAAACAGTTATATATAATTTCAGATATTTGTAACAGATGAGAGTGCTATGGTTATTGGGCTACAGACCATTAGAAGGCTTTAAATTACCCATTTCTTGCCTTGTTCCAGAAGAACCAGAGTTTCATAAGCTACAAAACTGATTTACAATTTCTTAGCTTGTTTTCTACTCACTTCATTATATTCAGTGAAAAAAGTCAATTCATACAGCTCACCATTAAATAAAATCATAGTCCTGAATATAGCAAATAAAAAGTAATATTTTGAGAGAATAAACAAATGACAAATGTATTTATGTATGGTAGCATCGAAAGGCCTCAGCCAGGATGGGCCCTATTGTGCTACATGCATAAAAGAAATGTTAGTCCCTGAATTAAAGAGATTCCAGCATACAAGACAAGAATTGTAATTGAGCAGCAACAGTTCACAGGTGAATCTGAAGAATCAAAGGTATTTTGGGAGATCATATTCCAAAGAAGCTTCTCTCCAGGGCTGAAGCTGAGGCCAACTGGCATTCCCTCTGCAACATTCCCTCTATCTGGCATCCAGTTTACTTATGTGATTAAGTTTCAAACTCACAGCCTGAAGGACATCTGCACCCCGAGCAGTTCCACAAACTGGCACATGCATGGCTACTGGCACATGAGTCACTGTGGCCCTTCCACCCCCATGTCCAGCCTCTTCCTGCCCCGGCTCTACCATCTCTTCCATTGCACCTCTTCCCCAAGGGATGTGGCCTCAGGGATTACTGGGGGGAGAGCAAACTAGGGGCGACAGCTAGTTTTGGGTCTCCCACAGTCACTGCAGGGACAGTAGCTGCAGGGAAGTGGAGACAAACAGCAGCCACTGCTCCCTCAACCAGCATTTTCCTGGCCAGCCGGTTGCTGTGCTTTACCATGGCATCAAGAACCAGATTCCTAGGTCCTCCTCCCCCGCCCCCGCCATGCAGGCTGGCTTGGGAGATGACAGCGGAGAGGAGCAGGCTGCTGCGTAGTTTCACTTTCCCATCACTCCTACCACCAGGGTGAATGTGGAAGGGTTTCCGATCCTTGCTGTTGGCCCCAGCCCACCCGGAGCCCCCTGGGATAACCTGAGTATGTGGGACCATGTCATTCAGAGGACAGTTGAGGTAGCCACTGTGGGTCCCTCTTAAGTGTGAGGCCTGGGGTGGCTGCCCTGAACCATCCTGTCAGCAGGACAACTCTGCACATGCCTCCCCTGAGCCACAGGGACATGCCAGCAGTAGCTTGGAGCAAACAGTCGGAAGCTGTTCTAACCCATTTTTGCTACCAGTGGTGGTGGTGGGGATTTCTGGGGCAGCAGGTGGGGCTAGGGAATGCACGGTAGGGGGACATGGAGCATGCAGACCAGAAGTCAGGGGCTGGTAGAATGCATGGAGACTCTACCCCATCTCCTGGAGCTCTGCCTGTGGGGGGAGGCTGCCCACTAGGGCTGTGTCCAGACTCAGGATTTTTTTCGAAAAAAGTAGCCTTTTTTCGAAAAAACTTCACCTGCGTCTAGACTGCAGCTGCGTTCTTTCGAAATTAAATCGAAAGAATGCAGCTTTTCTTTCGACGGTGGTAAACCTAATTGCACGAGGAAGAACGCCTTTTTCGACGGAGATCCGTCGAAAATAAGTGAGTGTGGACGCGGGGAGGCTATTTTTTCGAAAATAATGGCCTCCAGGAAGAAGCCCTGGTGGACAATCTGGGGCATGCCTTGCATGTCTCTGGTTCCTGTCTGCAGCCATTTCTTAAAGGGACAGGCACCCTCACAGCCACTTGTGGCAGCAAAGCAGCCAGAGCACATGGCTGGTGAAGTGCAGCATGTCCCAGCCCCAAGGCCCTCCTGGCCCTTCTAGAGAGCCTTCTGGGGACCCAAACAGGGGCTCCAAACGCCGGGCACCGTCATGGTCTGGGCCAGAGCTCAAGACCCTTCTCGAGCTCTGGGGAGTGGAGGAGGCCTTACAAGCCCTAAAAAGCCGGCGGCGAAATGCGGACATTTATGGCCGCATGGCAGAGTCCCTAACCCAGAAAGGACACTACCCACGCACCCAGGACCAGGTGCGCTCCAAAGTTAAGGAGCTGCGCCAACGGTATGTGAAGGCCAGGGAGGAGTGCTCCAGTTCTGGGGCAACCCTCCACTCCTGCCCTTACTATACTGAGCTGGACCAGATCGTGGGTGGTGGTGAAGCACGCACACCACGGCATCTCGTGCAGTCAGGCTTGGCGGACCCTGTGGTGGACGCGCCAGAGCAGGACCCAGAGCAGTCAGGAGACAGGGACATGGTGCCAGAGGAGGACAGTGAGGAGACGGTGACCCTCACCCTGGAGCCAGTCACACAGACCCCAGAGGCCTCCCAGGTGTCATCTGACGCTGGAGATGAAGCAGCAGGTGAGTGCAGTGAGGTTGTGTAACACCCGGGGGAGGGGGAGGTAGGTGGGTGCACAGTGGGTGATGCACAAGGGAAACCTGTAATGCTCAGGCTGATGCCCAGGTCACACACGGTGTTACCTTCAGAATGTCTGATTCCCCTGTCTCAAGGAGAGGGCATGTCCTTTTGGACAGCTGTTGAACACATGACTGATTGTGATAGAAATGTAGCCGTGTTACTCTGATCTGAGGAAGTGGGTCTGGCCCACGAAAGCTCATCCCCTAATAAACCATCCTGTTAGTATTTTAAGTGCTACATAGTCCAGTTTTTTAGGACTGGTTGTGTCTTCCTCTTTTCCTCCACAGCCGGACATGCCGTGCAAGAGGGCCGCAGCACCCCAGCCCCACCTCCATCTCGGGGACATGGGAGCCGCAGACACAGGCGTGTGTATGCGGACATCCTGAGGCAGCATGTGGAGGCCGTGCAGGAGCTCAACACCATCCTGTGAGAGAGGGCGGAGGCAGAGGATCGCTGGCATGACCGGCTGATGGAGGAGCTGGTCCAGCAGCGCACATCCCTGAGTGCCACTCTCAGGGAGGTCTGAGGCTTGCCTGCTCCTGTGCCTAGTCCTGCTCCTCCAGCACCCCATGACCCCGCCCCACCAAACCCCCCTTCCACAGCAGCATCCCTTTCCCCCTTGGACCTCCCTCTCCCCCCCCCCCCAGTTCCCCAGCCCCTCTCTCCCCCTGGCCCTCCTCTCCCCCAGGCCTCCCCGTCCCAAGAGCACCTACCCACTGTTATCCAGCCAACCGACAGGTGCACCACCCGATCCCGTGGCCATGGTGGACCGCGAACACTAGGCCCAAGCAGGAGACTGAGATCAGGCAAGCACCATGCAACCTGATCCCCTTCCCCCCTCCAGGTTTCAAGTCCCCTTCCCCCCTCCAGGTTTCAAGTCCCCTTCCCCACTCCAGGTTTCAAGCACCCCCATCACCCCAGTTAAATGACAAGGAATGTGTTAAACAAAATGTTTATTGTACATAGTTTGGCATGAAAGTATATTTTCTACATCAAAAATGGACAAAAGCTTTTTTAAGTTTGCAACAGTTATACTATTTTCCAGTGAGTGATATTTAAAAAAATAAAACAGAACTTATTATTTTGAGACAAAGCCTGGTGTTTATTATTTCTCCAAACAGGGTCAGGAGATGGGTTGTGGAGGGAAGCTTCTTTTGGGCCAGGGCCCAGTCCCCAGGCAGAAGCCCCTCAGTAGAGTCAGTGGCCTCCACTTGAGAATTGCTCCCGTAGGGCCTCCCGTATGCAAACAGCAGACCGGTGAACCTGGAGGATGGCAGCTGTCCGGGGCTGGGCAAAGTGCCTCTCCTGACCATCAGCACCTGTACCCCACTCTGGTAGGAAGGCCTCCCCTTTCCTCTCCACCAGGTTATGGAGAACACAACACGCGGCCACCACCTCAGGGATGTTGCTCTCCCCCATGTCTAGGCATGTGAGCAAGCACCGGAATCTGCCTTTTAAATGTCCGAACGCACATTCCACCTGGCTGCGAGCCCGGTTAAGGTGAGCATTAAACTGCTCCTTGCTCGCATCCAGGTGGCCGGTGTAGGGCTTCATCAGCCACAGCATCAGGGGGTAGGCGGCATCAGCCACTATGCAAACCGGCATGTGCACATCCCCAACCGCAAAGTCGTGATGCGGGAAAAATGTTCCTGCCTGAAGCCTTTGGTAGAGGTACGAGTTCCTGAAGATGCGGGCATCATGTGCCCGCCCTGACCACCTGACACAAATGTCAGAAAACTAGCCACGATGGTCGACCAGGGCCTGGAGGACCATAGAAAGGTAGCCCTTTCTGTTAATGAATTGGGCTGCTCAATGGGGCGGTGCACGGATTGGAATGTGTGTCCCATCGAGCGCGCCTCCACAATTCGGGAAGCCAAGGGCAGCAAAGCCGCCCATGACACTGTCCAGATCTGGTAGACAGACGAGACTGTTGAGCAGCTCCGAATTGATGGCCCTCACCACCTGCAGAACGAGACAGACAACAAAATGTTAGAAGGGGTGCCTTATCTCTTAGGAGGAGAACCCACCACCCATCTTCCCTCTCAAACACCCCGGGAATCCCCTCCTCAGAACTCCCCCCCCAACAATTCAGGGTGAGTGGAGGAGCTCCCTCCCACTCACACTCCACTTTGCCCTTCCTGACAGTCTCTCTTCCCCCCACCCCAAACTGTGACTGTCCCCAGACAATGACTTACCTCCATCAGGATGTATCCAACAGTAGATCTGCCCACTCCAAATTGGTGTCCCACGGAGCGGTAGCTGTCGGGGGTTGCCAGCTTTCAGAGGGCAATGGCGACCCTCTTTTCTACGGGGATAGCGGGCCGCAGGTGGGTGTCTTGCCATTGCAGAGCAGGGGCGAGCCAGGTACACAGCTCCTGGAAAGTGGTCTTTTGCATCCAGAAGTTACGTAGCCACTCTTGGTCATCCCAGAGCTGCATAACGAGCTGGTCCCACCAGTCAGAGCTGGTGTCAAGCCTCCAAACACGCCTGTCCACAAAGAAGTTTGGAGGCAAGGGCAGTGGGGCTGCATGACAGATGATCCCTTCGTACCTCTGGTCTGGGTCCAGATGGGGAAGTAGCCTCATGACTGTGTCATGCAGATGCAGCAACACTTGCAGTATGATGGCGTGGGGCCATCACCTGCCCAGGGACAGCTCTGGCTCCATGCCAAAAAAATGGGTCTAAAACAGAAAAACCTCCACACAAAAAACCTGCTGGGGTGTCCCAGGAAGCTGAGCACTCCAAACCAGCACTGCAATGCCTTGCTTACCTCCTAGAGGGACAGCAAAGGCAGCTGCAAAAGCAGAGCAACGGGTGTTCAGGGGAGTCCCTTTAACCATGCGTCTCTGCAAAGGGCAGGCAGCAGCACCCGGAAGGAAATGCTGCCCCCATGCCCTGGCAGAAGCGGTTCCGGGTGGCTTTTAATTTCGAAAGAGCATCCAGCAGTCAGGACGCTCTTTTTCGAAAAAGCAGATCGATTTTCCGATCCGCGTATTGTAGTCTAGACGCGCTCTTTCGAAAGAGGCTTGCAGTCTAGGCATAACCTAGGAGGATTTGAGTACTGGCACTGGCCCAGAGGTAAATTGAGTTTGAGACCCCTGCTGTATAGGATCAGAGCCAATTTTGAAATTATATCAAGAAAAGTAACTGAGTTAGTCTTGCAAGCATTGTTCTGTATTATTTCATGCTGCTGGTGCCTTCTATAGGTTTCTGTTCCCTTTGCTTTGGAGAATTAAATGAAAACAATTAAGGGGATTAGCTAATTTTTCTTGAAGCAACATTAACTACCCCTATTTGCATGACAAATACTCCTGTAGAATCAAGAATAATAGTCCATGGATCCAGAGATGGTGGCATCCATTGTTGGAGGAATCTAGACAATATATCTGTCCACATGTTTGCTGATAGGAGATATGCCAAAAACTATGGTCTTAACTGTGATTATCTCTAGTTTCTGCTTATTTTTATGGATCTGATCCTTGGCTGATTCCAAGATGAGAAGGGAATTGTCCCAGTTGGTTTTCAGTTATTATAGTCTCTCTCTTCTTTATTAGTACATTAAGTCTGAGCAGTTTTTGTGATAAACTCTAATAAAGACATTCTGTAATTTCTGAAGTTTATACAGTACCAACTGTAAAGTACAAAAACTAGTAGTGTGGAGGATTGTTTAAAAAAATCAATCAAAACACTTGCAACTATACTAAAATATACAAAAGCAAAATGTATGAAATAAAACTGCAGCATCAATAACAATGAAATGTTCCCACAGAAGCTGTGTTGTGCCTTTAATAACCAGAGCACCAGGTAGAAAAAAATTATATGTATTGGGTGGGGGGAAATCTTAAATAATTTACAGCAGGATAAACTTGTAGCTAGGGTACTTGACTGGCATTCAGAATACCTATTTGCTAGTCCTGGGTCTGGCATTGAACTGCTATGTAATTTTGGTAAGTCACTTTGCTTCACTGTTTATCCTCCTACTTTCTGTCAGTGCAGATTGATTGTAAATTCTTTGAGAAAGGAGTGGTCTCTCAGTGTGTTTTCATATGGTGCTTGCCATAATGCAGGCTCAGTCCCACCTGAGGCCTTTATAAGAAACACCTAACAATCCGGAGGCTCTTATTCTTACTTTGAAGTAAGAATCCGGAGGATCGGGGCCAGTCTAGACGCTCTTTTCCGGCTTTTTTAAAAGCCGGAAAAAAGCGGCGGACATTTTTATTTAAATGCCGCGGGGGATATTTAAATCCCCCGCGGATTTCCCTACGACGACTAGTGAAATTTACATGCCCCTTCCGGAAAAGGGGCCAGTGTAGACGTAGCCAATAGGTATACAGCTCTTCCAAGAAAAGGATTTTTAGCAAGGTTTCACTTGTATTATGTAATTTTAATAACAGGTATCAATATTCAAGCTGACATTTTCAATATGACCATCAATGTCCTTCATTAAAGTTATTTGAAGTACTTTGAACTTTATGAACAGACAAGGCAGAAGGAATGCCAGTGACATTAGATTTTATGTTTTACTAACAAGCCTCTGTGGGCCAAGTTTAAAAAAAAGAAAAGTGTTCCTTTCCCACTGAGAGCATAAAGATCAATTATAATTATGTGAGAAAAATGATAAAAGTTAAAGATAGAAATGAGTATTTTGTCAACTTTCCTAAAGTTCAATTATCTTGAAAAGTTCAAGTTTTATGAAATATTTCCAGTGGGGTGCCTAATCTTGCATTGAATGTAATGGAAGTTTTGTCATTGACTATGTAAGGGGACTATTGGTCCCTTTACTAAAACTCAGTGAGGGTTTTTGTTTTTGTTTCTTGTTTTTGATGGTGTGGTGTTGGCTAGCTCCCAGTATGGAAAGGAAAAGAAAGGCTGATGAGAAATCAGGATCCTGAAACTGACAGTCCCCAGGAACAACGGGAAGAGGCCCATGCTCCAGATCAGCCTAACTGACAGGGAAGACAGGCTAATGAGGGTATCAGGAACTGGCGGTGGGGAGGAGATACCATCCTCTATGGGAGTTGGATTGGCCTGTGTCAGACGGGGTGAGGGCTGAGCTAAAGAGAGAGAGAAAGGGCCCCAGATGAGCTGGGGGAGGAGGAGGAGTAGGGGGTGGTGGATTGCCATGCTAGCCAGAGAGAACCAGAGGAATAGCTCAGAGATACGGGCCTGTGCTAGGATCAGGGCTGCAGCAACCAAAGCCAGAGGTGCCTGAGAAGCAACCCAGGGAGCTATAGGCAGAACAGCACAGCAGTGGAGCTTGAGCTGATGGTCTGGAGCTTGAGCAGTCTGGAGTCAGGTGTGATAGGCATCAGGGAGAGCAGGGGGACTCTGAGCAAAAGCCCAGCAGAGGAAGATGACAGCAGCCAAGAGGGCTTTCTGGACAGACTTGGAAGAGGATTGTAATCCCAACAGAGGGGCTGACACTGGGAAGAAGGGCCATGCCACCTAGAGCCTGAGTGTGTGGTCCCTACCAGAACAAGGGTTTGACTCACAGCATCCCTGCATCAGAACAAGGGAAGAAGGCCTGGAACCTCTGAGGAACAGAATGTGAACTGTCCTTACATTCCAGAGATGCTGTTTGTGATGTCCCCTGCCACAAAGCAGGCTGACGTGTTCTTCTTCCAAAATAGTTATCTCAAAATAGTGTGGATGCTCCAGTGCCACTATTTCAAAGTAACTACACCTTAGAGTAATTCACACTAACAACTCCCCAGTGCTTCCTGTGGCTCTAAGTCAAGGTAGTACATCCACATTAACAGAGTCTGCCTCAGACTAATTTTGAGGCTTCCTTGTAGAGGAGACATGCAATTTCGATTTTGTCAAAATCGGGAGTCATTATATCAAATTTAGTTATTTCAAAATAGTTTCCTAGTGTAGACATGGCCTTCGTAACTAAATGTAGACACCGAGCTTTGACTATGCTAACCCTAATTTTTACTTAACACTTCCATCCAAACTTTCTCTCAAATCTTTTAAATCAATTTTGCTTAGATAATTTTAACATGTTTCACTTCACCTTTCCTACTCAAAGTTGATTAAAGTCTAATCAGATTTCCATGGTGATTTTTTTCAACAATGCTGTAAACTAATGCAACCACCACCAAGGCAGACTTGAACCTGAGACCTCGGGAGCTGAGTATAGGGCTTTTTCCTCTGAGCTAAAAGCTAGCTGGTTCCCAGCCTGTGCTTTAGAGGTCTCTTGATCTTAACTGTTGCAGTGGTCTAGGTGCCACTTGCCATACTCAGTAACCACACTAGGGCTGTGTCTAGACTGGCAAGGTTTTCCACAAAATCATCTGCTTTTGCGGAAAAACTTGCCAGCTGTCTACACTGGCCGCTTGAATTGCCGCAAAATCACTGACGATCTCATGTAAGATCGTCAGTGCTTTTGCGGAAAAACTATGCTACTCTCGTTCGGGCAAAAGTCTTTTTCTGAAAGACTTTTGCGCAAAAGGGCCAGTGTAGACATCAGAGATTTCTTTTCCACAAAAAAGCCCCGATCGCGAAAATGGTGATCAGGGCTTTTTTGCGGAAAAGCGCGTCTAGATTGGCCATGGACGCGTTTCCACAAAAAGTGCTTTTGCAGAAAAGCGTCCTGCCAATCTAGACGCTCTTTTCCGAAAATGCTTTTAACAGAAAACTTTTCCATTAAAAGCATTTCCGGAAAATCATGCCAGTGTAGACGTAGACTAAGTGTGTGGGTTACATACTTCTCCTAGGTGAGGAAGCACGTTCCGAGCAATGAAAAGAGTTTTAACCCCTTCAGAGTCTGCCTTCAAAAGGTTAAATGTATTTATAATTGAACGTTACTTTGGCTTTATAGGTGACATACTCAACATTGGTATTCTTTCTCTGGAGGCCCCTGAGTACAGTGTGAGAAATGCTAGGAAACAAAAAATGAAAATAAAGTGTTTACTTAGACTTTTCTCTCTTTTCTGTCATTGTTAAAGAATTTGTAACACTTCTATTCCTATAGCACAGAAGGTTGACACCTGTGATGAACCGCCCACCCCCATTCTTTTGGAAAAGGACTCATGAATGTACATAACTCAAAGGTGGTTTGAGCAAATTATTTCATGTAATCCATCGATCTTCATGTCATGATCTGCTGGTTCTATTTATCTTACTCTTTTGTATGTATCATTTGTGTGTGGAAAATTAGACACATAGGCTGTGTCTACACTGGCACCTTTTTCCGGAAATGCTTAAAACGGAACAGTTTTCCGTTATAAGTATTTCCGGAAAAAGAGCGTCTACATTGGCAGGATGCTTTTCCGGAAAAGCCCTTTTACTTAAACTGGGCCCTAAACTTCACTCTCCTTGGATCTGAAGTGGTTCAGTGTCTGTACTGCTTCTCGGTGAGGGCAGGGACCTCAGCTCGGGGCCTTGGCTGGGGGAGACCAGTGGAGCTGGCCCAGCAGGACCAGGTGGTGAAGAGCCCTAGAGATCAGAAAGGTGAGTGGCAGTGGCTATGTCATCACCCCAGGAGGCACCCCCGAGGGGTCGTCTGTGACCGCACCCCGTCACAACACCTACCCTGATTTTTCCCTCGTGTCCTGGAATTCAGCAGAAGCTGTCTTTGCTGCAGCTATACAAGAGAGTTGGGACATCTGAGGTGCACTAGAGACACTTCTGGATTTCCACTCCTACGTTAGTGCTGTCTGAACCAGCTTTACATGTAACTTCCCATATGCAACTCATTGGTTCCTTGCAAGTATTCATAGATTCATGTATTGCAAGGCCAGAAAGGCCATTGTGATCTTCTAGTCTGGTCTCTTGCACAACACAGGACAGAGAACTTCCCCAGAATAATTCCTTGAATATATCTTTTAGAAAAAAAATTAACTCCTGATTTATCAGTTGTCATTAATGGAGAATCTGTCACAACTTTTGGTAGCTGTTTTTAATGATTAATTACCTTCACTGTTAAAACTTTACACCTTATTACCAGTCTGAATTTGTCCAGTGTCACCTTCCAGTCATCGGACAGTATGAGACTTTTCTATGCTAGATTGAAGAGCCACTATTAAATATTTATTCCTTGCATAAGTACTTACATCAAATCAGCCCTTCATCTCTTCTTTATTAAGCTAAACAGACTGAGCTCCTTGAGTCTATCATTATAAGGCATGTTTTCTCATCCTGTAATCATTGTTGTGGCTCTTTTCCGAACCTTCTCTAATTTATCAATATACATCTTGAACCATAGTTATGGCCAATGGACAAAGTAGTCACACCTGTGTGTAATACAGAGGTGAAATAATCACTTTACTCCTCCAGATTCCCTAGTGTATGCATTGCAGGATCACATTAGCCTTTTTGGCCACAGCATCACAGTAGGAGCTCATGTTCACTGATTTTCCAATATGACATTAGTGATGTTTGGCAAAAAGCAACACATTCCCACAGCAACATCTGTGTTGCTAATGGAGAGTTTTTCTGTCTTCATGTCTTTCTGCCCCAGTCAGATCACTGGGGCAGAAAGACAGGGCACTTGCAACTCTTTGCCTTGTAAGTAAACAAGTTCTGCAGGGTAGTGAGAAGAAAATTGCTACCTGGTCGGAACTCTGAGTGTCTTCTTCTGGATGAGAAGATTATTTGGAAAATCAGCAAGATCATGTTTGTGGGATTTCATGCCCCCTCTTTTTTGATACCTTGAATATTTTTGAAAGAAAAAATTAATCGTTTTCAAATGGTTATAACGGATTCTCCTCTCCCTTACACTGTCTTCATACTAGTGTAACTAAATTGACTTCAGAATTACTACTAACTTACGCCAGTAAAACTCAGGGGAGAATCAGACCCCAATCAGCCTCTTAAGGGTGTCAACAAAGAACTAATCAAGCTCAGCAACATTTTAGTTCTGTTGTTGCTAGTGAATTATAAAATTAGCAATATGATACAGATAGGTTATGTTCATGTAAATGGTTCATTAAGTAATTATACAAAGTATTTACAGCTCTCAGCCATTATAGAACGTCAGCAACCATTACAAATGTTTTCATTTTAAAGCAAGAGTTGAGAAGCTTATTATAATTGGCCCAAAATGTTTACTTAATGTTTATAGTGAAGTATCATTTATTTTTTAGTCATAAAAATCAGCAGCTGCTACTAGTAGATGCATTTTGCTTTAGTAGATACATTTAATTACAAATGGCTTGCTAATTTTATATTGTGCATGTCTATTTGGAAGTACTGTGTAGTAGTTTACAATGTATAGTGCATTGAAATTAGAAGTTGATCCAAAATATGCCATATGAATCTGAATAACTAAATGTAAAAGAATTTATGTTAATAAAATTAATTTATCCCTTACCTAGCTTCTATATTATAGCATCTTCCATGCAAGAATCTCCTACTCTGAAATCCTGACCACATTGAAGCCACTATTAAAATCTCCAGTGACGTCAGTGGAGGCAAGATTTCACCCATCGTACTTAATATATGTTAAATGTATAATAGAGGATTTTTGTAGGAAAAATGTCGATTTGCAGGAGCAAAACATTTGGTGGAAAGGTGTTTAACAAAATATTTTTAGATAGATTCATTAGTACAGGATGGAGTTTCTGGTCAAAACCACTGAGAGAGAAAGAGCATGTAGGCCAGCCAAGCATAAGCGAAAAACTGGGATGTGGCAGACCCAGGTACAAATCCCATTTTTGAATTAGGAACAGATTGGATTGCCTTCTGATTCAGGTGGAGCAGAGACTTGAGTATGGGTCACTCACTTCTACTAAGAAGTGTTTTAAATATCAGACTAGTATCTTCTCCTCTTCTCTCTCTCTCTCTCTCTGTCTCTGTGTCTTCTGAGACAAGTTTGTGCTTAGTATGTGTGCACTAGTTATTTTTTTATGATTATGCCTCTTTGTTTGTTTGCTTTTTTATTTCTTTGTTTTATGAGTGTTTCCCCCTTTCCCTTTGTAAGAGGAGGGGACATTTTTCATGGGATTCATTTCAGATGGGTTTTGTGGTTTGTCCCTTAAACTGGAGTTTGGTGTGCTCCTGCTGCATTCCTTATACTAAAGAGGATGTGTTGCTAAGTGTAGCTAAAGTTATGTCTGTGTTAGTGTAAAATCTGCCTCTCAAATGAGCAAATCTATTGTGATTTGCTTAGTGATTTACCAAAAAAAAATTGATATTTTGGGACAGGAGGGACTCTTGGTCAAAGGGTAATTAGTTCCAGTTTCCCCCTTGATTACTCTTGTTACTAAGTTTGTTTGTTTCTGATATCCCATCCCATCACAATGAGACAATGTCTGATCTCTCCCATTATGGGAAGGTAGTTTCTGCTGTTCAGCTGATCCTGTAGGCTGAAAGAACCCCAACGTGAGGCATGTTAGATCATTCCATCACCAGGTTGATATGGTTTTAAATAATGCTGAACATCTCTTGAAGCTGCTTTTGAAGTATCACATAGACGGGGAGAAGTATGTAGTGTTTGCTACGAGTGAAAATATGCCATGTTTCTTGTATGGTGATCCTGGTCATTTGAGAGCTTTCTTCCCATTCACTGCTAGCTATGAGGTCCATGGTAAACATGTGGAACCCCAGGACAATAGGGTGGAGGCGGGGACATCAAGAGACCAGTGCAAGACAAAATTTGAATCTACACAGCCAGATTCCATTTCCTCCCTTCCTGCACATGGGCTCCCTTTGTCTAGAGGACTCTGGGTATGTCTACACTACCCCCCTAGTTCGAACTAGGGGGGTAATGTAGACATACCCTCTGTTCCCTTACAGGAGCTTTCTGTTGTGACCGTGCCTGGATAGAAATGAGTCTTGGGGGTAGAGCAAGCAGTTCTAGAGATATGGGTGAAGAAGAGGCTGATTTACTGGATGCACGAGCCCCTGAGCTGAAGCAGTGTCTGAGGATGGAGCTGTGTTCCTTGAGAAGGATGACAGTGTTTGGTTAGGTAATAACTTCATGTCTGAAGCTCCCTGTGGGGTGTGGTACCCACCTGGCATTGTGTGTGTTTAGGCTCTTGATCCTCCATGCTGCCATTATGCCCCTAGTTCCTCCCCTCGGGCTTCATTGCCTGCCTCTCTTCGGGAAATAAATATGCCACTGAACACCGAGTCTCTCTCGTTTGTGTATGATGAGACTGTTACAGTTGTGGCTCAATGCTCTTCTGAGTTGTATTTTGAGGGAAACGAAGAAGATAATAATGATCTCTTTGACTCCTCACTTTTTCCTGATATCCCAGCCAGTCAGCTATTTTGGAAGGTTGGATACAGTGTGAAGGAGAGTAGTGACTTTTTGGACAGAAATAAAGGGAAGCAGGGAATTGAAGTCCAGGCCTATTTTCCTGACTTACAGCACTTTGTTCACCCAGCTGCCCTTGTCTTACAAGATACTTCAGTTAATCCTATAAAATATTTCTGTCTCAAAAATGTGTTAAGCAAGATGAGGATGCATGCGGGGATTGTTTAAGATACATAGGCCTCCCAAGGGTCCTTTTTAAAAAGTACTTCCATTTTCCATTGCCTTTCTCTGCTACTTGACTCTCTCCTTCTAGTCTTTATGGTGCTTACCAACTTTTGCTCTCTAAATATTAATGGATACCAGGATGATCATAAAAGGGTATAAATCTCTTTGAATTTGTCAGACAAAAACAGGCTGATGTTTTCCTTTTTTTAAGAGATGCACTGAGACCCTGGTAATCAGTAAAATTGTCTGAAGGGATGGTTTCTTGAGCCTTGGGTTGAATGTCATTGCTGGGGTTGAATGTCATTGCTGGGGTTGAATGTCATTGCTGGGGTAGCTGTTTTCTTTTTCCAGAGTGCCGGGGTACAGATCTTTTCTGACAAGGACATTGTATAGGTCTGGCTTTTCTAGATGGAGAGGTATTCTTACTAATGTTTTAATTTTTTACTATGCATGCCCCCACACTATTTCCTTTTTGCTGACACTTTACTGTGCCAGGCTTGGCTGTGATACCAATATTATTATTGTTCAATGAGGATATTTCAGTTGTACTGTAGATTGTTTTAGATAGAAGCCATGGGGAGCCCCACCCTCTGTCAGTCAAGGAAGTGTTTTATGTCCTGCAAACCTTTTGGTTATGGGAGGTTTGGAGGTTCACCCATTGTTAGGCAATGCTTGCAGCCTACTCCAGGGCAGATATACCAACCATGCCTCAGGCGTAAATTGGATTCCTTTTATACTGTGAAGGCCACTATGTTTATTTGTTTGGTCCTTCATGTCTCTATTTGCTTGTCTGATCATCTTTAAGCCACTCTCAGTGTCTCTCTTTTACTTCCTGCCTTTCCCAAATTATTGTAAGACTTGAATTTCAGCCACCTGGTTGATATTTTTGGGAGCATTGGCAGCAATAGTATGAGCCCTTTAAAGAATGGTGGTATTCTGGAAAGGTCGAGATGTGGCAATATACCTTAGCTGCCATGTATGTCTTGCATCAGTGCCCTCCCATAGATTCATAGATTTTAAGATCAGATGGGACCATTATGATTATCTAGTCTGACCTGCGCATCATAGGCCACAGAACTTCACCCATTCCTGAAATACACCTTTAACCTTTGGCTGAGTTACTGAATTCCTCAAATCATAGTTTGTTTGAAGACTTCAAATTACAGAGAATTCTCCATTTATATTAGTTTAAACCTATAAGTGACTGGTGCCCCAGGCTGCAGAAGAAGGCGGGAGTGAGGGGGTGTGGAAACAGGGCCTCAATTAATCTGACCTGAGGAAAATTCCTTCCCAACCTCAGATATGGTGATCAGTTTGACCCTGAGCATGTGGGCAAGACTCACCAGCCAGACACCTGGGAAAGAATTCTCTGTTGTAACACAAAGCCCTCCCCATGTAGTGTCCCATCTCCAGCAGTTGGGGATGTACTCTACGGGCAGACAACAATGAGGCAAATGCCATCATCAGCAGTCTCATCATGCCATCCCCGCCACTAAGATAAAGCTCAGTCTTGAAGTTAGTTAGGTTTTTTGCCTTCACGGATCCTCTTGAAAGGCACTTTCAGAATTTCACTTAGAACTTCGCTACTCTAATTTCCAGCCTAAATGTGTTGATGATCATTATACAGACATTTGTTCTTGTGTCCACTCTGGCACTTTATTTAAACAACTCCTCTTCCCCTCATATCCCCCCCCCCAGTACTTATCTGTGTGATGTATTTGTAGAGAACCACCATAACTCCTCTCAGTCTTCTTTGGTTAGGCTAAACACGACAAGTTATTTAAGTCCCTCTCATAAAGTAGTTTTCCATTCTGCAGATCATTCTAGTAACTGTTCTCTGCACCCGTTCCAGTCTGAATTCATCTTTCTTAAACATGAAAGATAAGAATTGCAAACAATATTCCAGATAACGTCTCACCAGTAACTTCCCTAATGGTACTAATATTTATCTCTCTTTACAGGAAATACTTTGCCTAAAGAATCCTAGGACTGCATAGGCTTTTTTTTTTTCTCATAGCCACTTAAAAATGATGATTCACAATCATCCTATGATCAACCAAAGACCCAAGTCTTTCTCCTCCTCTGTCATTTCTGTGGTTGCTAGTAGCAAATATCTGCAATGGACAGTGATGGGACAATAGATAAGAAGGGCTCTGGTTTACTATAGAGCATTCCTTCCCAGCTGTCTGGCTGGTGGATCTTGACAAAAGACCACTATATTTGGAATTGGAAGGGATTTTTTTTCTCCTGGATCACATTAACAGAGACTATTCTTGCTTTTGTTGTTGTTGTTATTCTTGCATTCCACTGCAGAATGGAGCAAGGGTTTACTCACTGTGTAACTTGAAGTCTTCAGATAATGATTTCAAGATTTCAATTAACATTTTGACAATAGACTTATTTGCTAAAATATTTGAAAAAAACAGTACATATTCTTTCAGTGTAAATTCATTCGAATATCATATTTAAATATGCCTCCTGGTAGGCAATGTACAAATATCTAGTAGTGAGAGACAGCTCCTGACCCAAACAGCTGACAATTCATATAGACAAGACAGATAAAGGAGGAGGGGAGAAATGTGCAAAGAGAAAAAAAGTGATTCACTCAAGGTCATACCCTTGGAGTACAGTGTCTGATCTAGGGGAAGCGATTGCAAGTGTTTTAGAGGATGGTCATAATTCAAAATGACTTGGACAAATTGAAGAAATAGTCTGAGATAAATAGGATGAGATTTAATAAGGACAAATGCAAAGGACCCCACTTAGGGAGGAACAATCAGTTTCACACATATAGAATGGGAAGTGACTGTACAGAAAGGAGTACTGCAGAAAGGGATCTAGTTCATAGTGGGTCACAAGGTAAATATGAGTCAACAGTGTGACACTGGCAAACATGACCCTGGGATGCATTAACAGGAGTGTATGAGCAAGACACAAGAAGTAATTTTTATGCTCTACTCTGCACTGATTAGGCCTCAGATGGAGTATTGTGTCTCGGTCCATGCACCACATTTCACAAAAGATGTGGAGAAATTGAAGAAGGACCAGAGAAGATCAACAAAAATAATTAAAGGTCTAGAAAACATCCTATCAGAGAAGACAAAGAATTAGGCTTGTTTAGTTTGGAAATGAGAAGTCTGAGAGGCCACATAATAGCAACTTTCAAGTACCTACAAGGTTGTTACAAGGAGCAGGAAGAAAAATATTTTTCGTTTACTTCTGATGATAAGACAAGAAGCAATAGGTTTACATTGTAGCATGAGACATTTTGCTTGAACATTAGGAAAAACCTTCTTGAAGGACTGGTTAAGCACAGGAATAAATTTCCTAGGATGATGTGGAATCTTTATCACTGGAGATATTTAAGAGCAGGTTATAGAGATATCTATCAGTGGTGGTCTAAATGGTGCTTGGTACTGCCATGAATGTAGGGGCCTAGACTTAATGACTTCTCAATATCCCTTCCAGGAGGTATAATGATCTTGTGCAAAGGGGGTTTTTTGCGCTAAAAGGAAACATCCACACTGGGGTTTTTTGCAGAAAAATCTCTTGTGCAAAAATGGATCGGAAGAGAATATGCAAATGAAGCATGAAAAAATGCTAATCCACACTTAATTTGCATTGCCTCTTCCAGCAAATCTACTAGGTTAGACTATGTTGTCAAGAAGTCCAAGGTCTCCTCCTCTAAACTACGATGTAGCTCTTGTGTAATATAAGATAATAATTTTGCATTATCTAGTCCTGCTTCTAACATGTCACTGTCCTGCAGTGTGCTGTTTGCCTTATATGAATGCTGACTTCTATATGGTCCTCTACACCTTGTAGGAATTCTCAGCAGTATGGCAATTAAATACATTGTCTAGAACTTCATATGGCATAAATCAACATAAATGCAAAGGAGCTGCATTGGTTTACATCAGCTGAAGATATGGCTCATACATATAACTAATAAATTAATAGTTCTTAAAATAAAGTTTCTCAGATTAATATTTAACATTAGGTTGAAAATGCATGTTAGGTGGGAGAAAAAGATTTTACTATGTGTATGTTTTTGTTATTCAGTTGAAAAAAAATCTTTCCCACAATTAAAAGAACATCCTGAAGTATTAAAATGTATTTGATGTTTCTTTGGTGAACAGAATAAATTAAACTTTGAGAATATATAGAAGACCTTAAGAAATATATTTATTAAAGAAAGCATGTATATCATTTTAGCATCTATTGTTTCAGTCTTGCTGAAACTCATAGCAAAAAAAATTGAATTCCGACATTTTTGCCCTTTAGTCACCATTGATTTATTATTTCTTTTTCTGGTATTCATCTACACCAATAAGATTTAAAAACACCTGAACAACAAGATTTACTTTTCTTCTGGAAATGTATTTCCCAAGCTGGTTCCTGTTAGATATAAAAAACAATTAAACCTTTTGACATGAGGCAACATTCTACAAATGCCAAAGCTTAATAAAAACTTTGAATATTCCATTCTACCATAAACCCCTGTGCTCATGTCCATTTTCTGCAATACTGTTACCAATTCATATTTGACCAGCCCTTAGAAAATGTGTTGACATTGGGCCTCGCTCAGTAGAACACATCTTTCCTCTCATTGTTTGGAGAAAACTGGCTGCACAAACACTTATTCTATAACATGTGGAATTCATTCGGGAGATTTGTGGCTTCTTTTTAAGGGTTCTTATAAAAACAAACCTTAAAACACCAACTCAAAACTAGATGATGAATAGTATACTGCACAATGGAGACAGAAACTGTTCCTGGAGAAAAGTTAGATCATTGATAAACTGGGAAGATTTTCAGTGTCCTAGGCTAAGCTGGATATTTGCTCATTGTGGGACAGACTCCCCTCTTCTCTCTCCTATATCGCCTGGGTTTCAGCAGTGCAGCATCCACAGAAAGTTAGCAGCACCTATGAACTAGAAGAAAGGAAGGAAATTTGTTTTCTTATTTAGACAGCAAGATAAGAGCCCTTGAGATTTTACCCACAGAACAGGAAGAAGAAAAAAGATAGTTATAGAGGACTGGAGAGTCCTGAATTCTGGGATATCAACCGTGCAGGACAGAAAAAGGTGAAGAGAGGACTAATGATTCAGCTGAGCCTTGTGTTACTGAACTCTACCAGTCATGTGAAAAAGAAAACAGATTGCTAACCTGACAATCTCCCTCTGAGTAGTGCAGGTCCTTTCATAAAAACCTACTCAAAATATTAAAGTTGATTTTGTCCATTTTATTTTATTTTTCTTATTTTTTTTTATTTTCAAAGGCTGTGTCAAAAACATTATTGGTGTGGCTACCTAGTATATTGTTTTGAATAAGAAAAAGTGTTTAAATATCCAAAAAGGCACAAAAGAACAGAGAGTGCTGCAGAGATTCTTGACAACACTGTAGCCGGCGGGACAGACCCAGTAAGGGTGCTCTAACTTAGATTTCCAAGGCTGTTTTAGTTATCCCAGGGGCTTTGCTCATCCTTGGCATAGCCCAGAAGCAGGATGTCTTGTAGCTTACAGCTCTCCTCCCATAAGGTTATGATCTCTGTGCAGTATCTGTTAGAGTGGTCCTGTTGCTTTGCTTGTAGTAGCATGATCATTGAATAGCACACACAAGTAACTGATGGCTCAAGTTTTTCTACTATAAAAGAAATTTAACAGTTACTAAATGCTATATTTATCATGTCCCCCTAAATTACCTCAGAAACAAACAAAAACCTCATTCAGCCCAACAGAGTATGGAAAGATAAAAGATACTATAGGATGTGTCTACACAGCAAAGTTATTTAGGAATAACGGCCATTATTCCGAAATAACTATGTGAGTGTCTACACAGCAATTCTGTTATTTTGAAATAATTTTGAAATAACAGATGGCTTATTCCAACTTCTGTAAACCTCATTCTACAAAGAATAATGCCTATTCCAAATTAGCTATTTCAAAATAAGGCATGTGTAGACGCTCCACTTCTGCTATTTCAAAATAACCCCTTGCCAGGGCCATTCCAAGTTATTCCTCCTGGGGTTCTAAATTGAGATAGAACATCTATATTAGGGAAGCCTGCCTTAGACTAATTTTGAGGCTTCCCTGCAGGGTAGACATGATATTTCAATTTCAAAATAACTATTCCGGAATTGCTTATTCCGAAATAACTGTGCAGTGTAGACGTAGCCATACTGTCCACCATAGGCAGGCACAATGACAGAGGGGAGAGAGGGGAAGGGGGTAACTGCCCCAGGGCCAGTTATTCAAAGGGACCATAGGCCCTTTAAATAGTTACTGAAGCATGGTACACTGCACTTGAGAGCCCCAGGCGACATGCTCCAGCCAACACTGAGGGATGGGGGAGGGGGAGACAAGCACGGTTTAGGTGGCGTTGATAGCTGGCCACCTCAACCGTGCCCTTTCTATCTGATGTTGTGCTCCTTCTGGGAGTTCAGAGCTGCCCCTCCCATCTTTCCCAGGGACCTGGTGAAGCTGTCAGCACCCCTGACAATAGACCATGTCATGTATTTCCAGTTTACCATGTTCAATAGATGCATAGGTGATGGGTGCTGTAGAATTGCCGAAGATAGAGTGGTATTAGATTAAACAATTATCTGTAAATAAAGCATTCAGTGATAGTACTCTTACTGCCACTTTAAAATTAAAAAAAATACAAAAAAGTTTTTTGTCTTTTGTCTCTATTATCTCACGTCAAGAATTTCCTATTAAAATTCCCCTCTGCCCCCAAATTCAAGTTCACATAAATGTGTATTTCTATGTTTGGCAGGATGGCTTTTCTGTACACTCATACAAATCTTTTAGGGTTGTGTGAGTATAAAGGGAGAATACGGACAAATATTTAAAGTACGAGACATATTGCTCAGAATATGCTATATGTGTATCAATATTAACAAAGTATAGTTACTATTTTTCCTGTATAGCTGGACATCATCTGCTCATTAATTCAGATTAACAAATGAGAATTCATGGCATTCAGTTTCAGGGTGACATATCTAGGACATTTTTGAAAGCCACAGTATTACCAATAGTGCAGGCATGTTTAAGTGTTCTTGTTAAGAATGTTGAAATTCCGCCATTTGTGACAGGGATAGCAGAGGACCACAACTACATGGTCTGACAAATAATGAGTAAGAACACTTTCCCCTTAGATATATGCACTCATTCACTTGAACATATGTTGTTGCTGGGAACTAAAATGGCAGTATTTGGCACTAAAAATTAGGACTAAAAATCTCAGTCCCATTCAAGTCAATAGCAAACTCCCAGGGTATGTCTACACTACAGCACTAATTCAAACTCACTTAGTTCGAATTAGTTAATTTGAACTAAGCTAATTCGAATTAGCGCATCTAGACTTAAAAACTAGTTCGAATTAGCGTTTTGCTAATTCGAACTAGCATTTCCACACTGAGTGGACCCTGAACCGAGGTTAAGGATGGCTGGAAGCAGTGCCGGCAGGGCATCAGATTAGGACTTAGAGTGTGGAGCTGCTGTCTCAGGCTAGCCAAGGGCTGTGCTTAAAGGGAACCAACCCCCACCCCAGACAGACAGTTCTCAGGGGTTCCCCACTTACAAAGCAGTCCTGGCTTGGAGTGCCCTGAGTGCCCACACTAGGCACATCACAGCACTTGGCTATCAGCCCAGCTGCTCTTGCCGCAGGCTGCCATCCGGAGGGGGGGGGGGGGTCAATCGAGAGGCTTCAGGAGAGCTTCCACCCTGAGGAGCCTGCAGAGCCAGCCCAGTCCTCCCCATTGGGGGCTCGTACCCCATTCCTCCCTCACCTCCTTCCACTTACCCCTCCCTAGCTCCACTTACCCCCCCTTCCTGATGTACAAAATAAAGGACAATTGTGTTCAAAAATAGAAACTCTCTTTATTGAACAAAACTCGGGGAGACTGGGAAAAGGAGGTGGGAGAGGGGAAGAGACAGGGTGGGAGAGGGGAGGGCAACTTAAATTATCAGGGGTTTGGTACAGGTCCCATATGAAGAGAGGCTAAAGAGACTGGGACTTTTCAGCTTAGAAAAGAGGAGACTGAGGGGGGATATGATAGAGGTCTATAAAAGCATGAGTGGTGTGGAGAGGGTGCATAAAGAAAAGTTCTTCATTAGTTCCCATAATATAAGGACTAAAGGACACCAAATGAAATGAATGGGTAGCAGGCTTCAAACTAACAACAGAAAGTTCTTCTTCACAAAGCAAATAGTCAACCTGTGGAACTCCTTGCTGCAGGAGGCTAGAACTATAACAGAGTTTAAGGAGAAGTTAGATAAATTCATGGAGGTTGGGTCCATGGAGTGCTATTAGCCAGGGGGTAGAAATGGTGTCCCTGGCCTCTGTTTGTGGAAGGCTGGAGATGGATGGCACAAGAAAAATGGCTTGGTCATTGTTTCGGTCCATCCTCTCCAGGGTCCCTAGTGGCAGCAGACAGGCTACTGGTCTAGATGGACCTTTGGTCTGACCCAATACGGCCATTCTAAGCTCAGGGCTCAGGGTCGGGGGTCTCACTGGACCACCCTGATTTTCATGCACACCTGCTCCTGGGTGGCCAGGCTGGCAGCTATCCTGCCCTAGACGGCCACTTTCCTGTGCCTAGTGCGGAGGTCAGTGTTCTTGCGCAAATACTCGTGGCCAGTGTAGACAGGCGGCAAGATTTTGTGCAAAAACGGCCACTTTTGTGCAAAATCATGCCAGTCTAGGTGCAGCCCTAGTCTACAAATGCACCATTACCACATTTCATATATTTTTCACTTCTAAACTAAAATAATTGTCTGTTTTCTTAGTTAGTTTAGCAAAGATAATGGAACTCTCAAAGATACTTGTGTGGTAAAGATACCTCAGGGAATTTTTGATGCAGGTTGGCTTTTTTTATTACTTGCCTATACTATGACTAACACAAAATAAGTACTATATACAAAATTAATTAAAAAATAAAAAAATATAGCTATGTGTGCTTGTATATGATCTGTTTTGCAGGTTTTGGTGTTAACCTGTGCACAAAAAATGGTGGGGAAGGTTGACTAATTTGACATATTGTGCCAGATGATGTAAATCAGAGGTAATTTAGTGGAGCTACACTGATTTACACTAGCTGAGGATCTGGCTTGTTGACCTGAAGTCCTAATTTCTCCTTGTTTCCACATTCTGTTTAGAAGGTGAGGTTAACTTGTCATATTTCTACCTAATTAACTTTTAGTAACAATTTTGTATTCTATCATATGTAAAGTTACAACCTGATACGGGTTTCCCAGACTTCATAATTGTAAATAAAAGGCACAGTTGTAAATAAATATTTACAGAAGGCATTTTTTCTAATGTGTACAGAATACTTATGCCTCGGATATCACAATGATAGATTTAGAGCAGATGGATGGATGGATGGATGGATGAAAGGGTGGGCAAATAAATTGGGAAGGATTCTTTTTGTTTACACCATTCTTGAAAGATATATTGTTTAACATACAAGCAGTGAAAATTTCACTAAACAGCTAATAGGGAGTGAATAACTTCCCACTCTCTGCAGCCAAGTCTGGCAGAAAAGTGTAACAAAAAGAATAACATTTATCACATATGCTAGGATTATGCAGGAGCAGTGTTATAAACAGTGAAAAGGTTTCTCTGTCAGCAAGCAGCTTCGTAGCCTGATAGATTTTCCACAGGTAGCTGGCATTTTTATGCAGACCTTTCCTACTGTTGTTAATATGTTTTATGCAGTATAACAAGGGTGTGCATCTGCATCGACATATGCTGGCTTACTGACAACAAATTAAATTGGCACACAGAAGCTTTCCTAGATTAAATCTAATAATTGGCAGGATGAGTCAGTGGTCAAAGAGAGTAAATGTTTTTGTAGTTCCTGGGCTGAATAACTGCTGGTTTGTCAGCCTCTGAAATTACTGGCAATCCCATAGTCCATATCTAACAGCTGAGAGGATGTGGTGCCAATTGGTGGCAAGCTTTCAAGACACTTAGAAAACCAATCAATGTAATTGTCACTTCTAGTGCTGAAAAGGTGTTGATATGCTTAGGTGTGATGGGAAATGTGTAACTAGAAAAGTGGCTTCAGAATTTGGGAAAAAGTATGCTACACTTATTGCTAACTTTAGTTAATTGCAAAGTGTAGTGTGTACTATACTTGATGAGCATCTAGTAAGAGGCTTGTTGCCCACTTCCTTTGAACCTCTAAACAAATGATACATCCCAATGAATGGAAAATGTTATAATAGCAGTCCTGACACTGGCCCCAGTTACCTGTGTTACATAGATTAGTGGAACTGGACAGTGTACAGGTGACTAAAGCAGGTGGAAGATTCACAGATCAAATGAGGATATGAACAGAACATTTCAAAAATTGCAACAATGAGATGACTCAGGGCTTTGATTAAATTTAAAACTTACTTTCACTGGAACAAAATACAGGACTATGTAGCACTTTAAAGACTAACAAGATGGTTTATTAGATGATGAGCTTTCGTGGGCCAGACCCACTTCCTCAGATCAAATAGTGGAAGAAAATAGTCACAACCATATATACCAAAGAATACAATTAAAAAAAAGTGAACACATATGAAAAGGACAAATCACATTTCAGAACAGAACGGGGATGCAGGGGGGGGAGGAAGGTAAGTGTCTGTGAGCTAATGATATTAGAGGTGGGGAAAGGTAAATGTCTGTGAGCTAATGGTATTAGAGGTGATAATTAGGGAAGCTATCTTTGTAACGGGTACAGTAGTTGGTGTCTTTGTTGAGCCGACACAAATCTCATGCTAAGATTCGACACTCTACATGTCGGGCTCAACAAAGACACCAACTACCTTACCCATTACAGAGATAGCTTCCCCAATTATCACCTTAACCACTCATTGTAGTTGACTTCAAATATTGAAACGATGTCTTTTTCCACTAAATTAGCGTTTCTTAAAAAAAGTTTATTTTTTAAGCTTGGAGTTATTTAATTTTTTAAGCAGGTGACTATCCATTATTAAAACAGGTCTATAATTTTCTTCCATACGCACATTAAAAGTAGGAGTTAATGAGGGAGATATCAGCACCACAAATGGAAAGGCATGTTCCAACCATTTGAGCTATAGATTGTTGTCTTGGTATTCCATTGATGCTGGATTGCTACCAGGAACTCAGCTGCCACAAGAGGACAAAAAGTAATCTTTTATCCTATTTGGTAAGGAGGGCATATTCTTTCCCTTCTGACGTATATTTTTTCTGTTGTGCAATAATACAGTAAGTGGGAATGAATTAATGCAGATATAGGGAACCTTTTTTGAGAAGCTAAAAAACCAAACCAAAACCAAACCAACAACAAAAAACCCCTCACTGACGTGGATCCTGACTGAGAGGGAGAAAGACGCTCCAGTATTCCTGTCACACACCAGAGCCTAGTGGGGCCCAAGCTAATCAATTTTGCATGCTCTAGTCCCATGGTGGGATGGCAGGGAGGCTGGAAATCCAGTGTGTGTACCCCAATGCTGGGGGGGGGGAAGCTCTGAGTCTTGGGGGCCAGATCTAGGCAAGATGGGGGCCACATTTGGCCTATGGGTCTGAGGTTCCCCACCCCTGAATTAATGCATTATTAAAACATCTTAGTCACAACTGGCAATTCTGAAGCATCTGCTTCGGCATACTCATTTAGTAAACAAGATTGGAGATATGGTACATATAAAATCACCAGCGGCCTCCCTATATCCTACAGACTAACTTAAAAGAGATGTAATTTATTGAAACACACTACTGGAATTATTTTAATGTAACCCTGAGTAAATATATTCCTTTCTGAATTTCCCTAAGATTAGAGTTAGTTTATACTTCATGTAAATAAGGCTAATGAGGTTCACTAGTTTAATAACATCTTTTTCTAATCTCAGAAGTAATTACCTTCAACCACTTAGTGCAGATTGGACAATTGCTGTGTATGTGCTGAAAACAAAATAAGTTTATGCTAATGAAAATGCAAATGATGTTTCTTTATTTGTATTCAGCTGTAGCAGGTACATGCAACGTGCAGTATTTATATTGTACAACACAGATAAAATAATTAGATATTAAATTATTTACAGAAAAAAATATCTGCTTTTTTGGATACCACTGCCTTCTGCCTTTTAGTGCCTTTGCCTGTTTTTTTTTTCATCTACCTTGGTGCCTGCTCTAGCCCCTTCCGACCATTTTGGAGTGCCTGCAGCTGGTGCTCCAGGCTGGTGCCCTCCTCTTCCAGGACCTGGAGGTGCTGATCTCTCTGGACTCCCTCACCAGCGAGGAGAGGCCACTGTGGAGACTGGCCAACAGTACGGACTGGTGGGACCGGCTGGTCCTGGGGCAATGGGACGACCAGCAATGGCTCCCGAACTTTTGCATGCGAAAGCGGACGTTCCTGGAGCTATGTGCCTGGCTTGCCCCTGCACTCCAGAGAACCACCACCCGGCTGCGGGCACCCATCCCAATCAACAAGAGGGTCACCATTGCAGTCTGGAAGCTGGCCACCCCGGACAGCTACTGATCAGTGGCACACCAGTTCGGGGTGGGCAGATTGACCGTCGGTGTCATCATGATGGAAGTAAGTCACAGGGGGAGTGGGGTGGGGGGAAGGTGCTGCACCCCATGCCCAGGGGCAGCCAAGACTCCAGGCTGAGTCACGCAGGGGATTGGGCCATCCCTCCCTTCCACAGGCCTGCTGGTGGGGGCGGAGCCGTGGGGCGAGGGGGGCTCTGGTGTGTGTGTGTGCGTGAGCACAGAGGGCATCACGGGGAGGGGAGCCCAAGGGAGAGCACACACACCCTTCCTTATGTGATGTGTTCCCTTGTGTTTCTCTGCACCCTCCTGCAGGTCATCCACGCCATCAATGATGTCCTGCTCCCAAGAGTCGTCCGCCTGCATGACGTGGACGCTACGGTGGCCGGCTTCGCTGCCCTCGGGTTCCCCAACTGTGGGGGAGCCCTGGATGCAACCCACATCCCCGTCCAGGCCCCGGAGCTTTGAGAGGCCCATTTTATGAACAGAAAGGGGTACTTCTCTATCGTACTCCAAGCCGGCCTGTTTTGCAGGCTGGAGGTGGGCACTTAGTTCCCTCGGAGGGAATTTACTGTCGGGGATGTGCCCATACCCATCTGTGTTGTGGGGGCCTACCCCCTGCTGCCCTGGCTAATGTGGCCCCACAAGGGGCGGCTGGACCACAACCGGGCCCAGTTCAACGACCGCCTCAACTGGGCCCACAACCAAGTCGAGTGCGCCTTCGGGCGTCTGAAAGCCCGGTTCCGTTGTTTCCTCACCCATCTGCAGATGGGTTAGCAGAATGTCCTGGAGGTAGTGGTCACGTGCTGCGTGCTCCACAATATTGTGGAGCGGAGTGGGGAGGCCTTCCTCCCAGCATGGATGGCAGGCGAGGGCCAGGCCTATGAATAGCCCCGCACAGCTGCCATCCGCCAGGAGCACCAGGATGAGGTGCACATCTGAGAGTCCCTGACGGACATGTTCTCCCAGGCCCCATAGTAGGGTCGCCTCGGTCTCCCTTTACAACTCCCTCCCATCCTCTCTCCTTCCCCCTCCCCTCCCCTTACTTCCCTATAAACAACAAACACAGGGTTTTATTTAACACAAACTTGTAACTTTTTATTTACAATGGGGGGAGGGGAGACCTAGGATGGGAAAGGGAGGAGACTTTGAACTGAGAGGGAGAGGAGCTACTCCTGGGAGGGGTGGCCCCTGCGACTGCTTCTGCGGGGGCGGACCTGCACATGGGGGGCAGACTGTGTCGGGGCACGCAGGATGGGGAGGTAGCCAGGAGGGGCAGGGGCAGGAGGGGCAGGACCAGGAGCAGGAGGGGCAGGGGCAGAAGGAGCCATTGCAGGAGGGGGCAGGGGTAGTGCTAGGGGAGGGATGGTGGGGGCATTGGGCAAGGCCATGCCATAGTGAATGGCATGGCCAATGTGCATGGTGAGCGTCGATATGGCATCAGCCATGCGCACGCACTGGGCCTGGAAGGAGCCCCAGGCCTCCTGGCACCACTGCAGGTCCACCTCCACACACCCGTGATGGCTGCCTCTACGTGTTCGACGGCCTGCACGTGGTGCCGAAGGAGCTGGTCCCGGTGGCGGAGGTGCCACCTTGGTGGTTGGGTGGCTGGGGGTGCTGCTGCTGCCGCTGCCGCAGGGCTGGAGGGTCCCTGGCTTGTGCTTGGTCCCACTGCAGGGAACAGAAGAAAGGATGGGTCAGTCAGGCAGCCCGGCCACTGTCCCCGCATCCCCATGCCCTCCACCCCTGAGCCCAGGTGACATCACAGTACTGTGGCTTGGGCCCACTCTATTACCACCCTCCTCCCCGTGTTGTATGTTTGCATAAAGGACCGCCCCTGGAGTAGAGTCCTCCTCCATGTATTGTAACCACCGAGCTGTGTCCTGGCCCCTTGGAGGGTGTGTTGTGTTAACCTGTGGAAGTCCCTGCCGGTGGAGGCTGTGAGGCTTTGGGCTAATCAATGGTGTTTGTCAGGGAGTGAGATGAATCCCCACACAGTGCCTGAGAGCACATCTGGCAGACGTGGTCTGGGCTCTCAGATCCCCATCACATGGGATGTCTCCTGAACGGAACCAGGAGAGTGACTGGGGAGTGTTCCATCCTTGCAGCAAAACTCAGGTGGCCCCTCAGAGTGCTTCTCCCCTCCCCCTCCCACTAGCCCTCACACACGGTAGCCCAGGAACATGTGTGGCCGCAGCGGGGACTTCCCTCGGGGGGCCAGCTAAGGCACCGGGAGCAGGCGAGGGGCTCAGTGGGGGCCACGCTCACAGGCTGTGATGCTTCAGTTTTACCAGGAGCAGCTGGCTGTGCCTCATAGCCAGGCATGGGAGAGTGTGCCATTCTGTGTGCTGCACACTTGCGGAGGTGCGGGCTCTGGCCTGAGTCCCTGGTGCCCTGGCTGGTTCCAGCCGGCAACCACCCTTCCCCCCTGGTCCCGCCGGTTGTGTGTGAGTAGCATGGTCCCAGGTGTGCCCTGGAGCTGCCTGCCATGGCCACATGCTGCTCGGTCACCAGGCTGCACGTGGTTCACGTGCTCCATACTGCCTAATGCTACACAGCGTGCAGCTCATGCGGCCTGAGTGACGTGCTCTCCCCCTCCCCCCTCCGGGTGCCTGGCTCCCCCCCCTCCCTTGGGAGTGCAAAGTGCAAGACTCACTGGTGGATCCTTCCCCGGCCTCCGAGGACGCACGGGAGACATCAGGGCTGCCTGAGGGCACCTGCATGGTGACGGTGCTGGCCTCGTCCTCTGACCCACTGGTGGTGTCTCCTTCCCCCGCATCGCTGGTCCTGGTGACCGGGGGGCGCACACTGGTGTCCACATGGATGGCCGGTTCCTGCGGTGCTGGCAGGCCCAGGATGCGGTGGAGCCGTTGGTAGTGGAGGCAGGTGTCAGCTCCTGCCCCCGGCCCTTGCTGGCCTGGACATAGCCCAGGCGCAGTTCTTTTATTTTAGCCCAGACTTGCTCCAGGGTCCAGGCTGAATGTCCCTGCTGGGCGAGCGCCTGTGCCATGCAGTGAAAAATGTCCGCGTTGCGGTGCCGGGAGTGGGTGCTGTGCAGGGCCTCCTCCTCCTGCCAAAGGTCCAGGAAGGCCTCCAGCTACCCCGGGGAGGGTGGGGTCCTTTTTCTGTCCCTTGGGGCCTCCTGTGCTGATTGATTCCCCCCTGGAGCTGCCATCGTGCTCTGGGTGGCGGTGGGGATGGCAGGGGCCACGTGGAAGAGCTCTCTGCAGAGCATGGCAAAGCTGCTTCTGCCTTGTGGCCTCTGCAGGCTGCGCCTGACTTTAAGAGGTCACGTGTTACCAGGAAGTCTGGGAGCTGCCTGCAGCTACGGAGCCTCCATACGGCCACTAGGGCTTTTTTCTGTTTTGCCTACTTTTGCACTAAACGTCTTAGCTGCCTGTCCACACTGGCCCTCTTGCACAAAAACATTTGCGCAAGAGAGCTTATTCCTGAGCGGGAGCGTCAGAGTATTTGCGCAAGAAGCACCGATTTCGGACAGTAGAACGTCAGTGCTCTTGAGCAAATTCTCGCAGCCAGTGTAGACAGGCGGCAAGTTTTTGTGGAAAAGCATCCACTTTTGCGCAAAATCTTGCCAGTCTAGATGCACCCTAGGACTATGTCTACACAACAAGGTTTTTGTGCAAAAACAGCTGTTTTTGCGCAACAACCGGCAGAGAGTCCCCACCTCAAGCGTGTTTTTGCACAAGAAAATTGACAGAACAGAGGACTTTTGCCAGTAGAGTTATTCCTCTCCCCATGAGGAATAACTCCTTTTTGCACTACAGCTCTTGCACAAAAATGCAGGTTTGGACGCTCCAGAGGGGTTTTTGCGCAAGAAACCCTATCGGAAACAGCACAGGTGCTCTGAGCCATGCAGTGTGGATGCTCTCTTGCGCAAAAGCACATCACTTTTGCAATGCGCTTTGAGGTCTGGACATGCTTTTGCACAAGAAGTTTTTATGCAAGAACTCTTCCACAAAAGGCTTCTTGTGCAAAAACCCTGTAGTGTCGACAAAGCCTCAGGGTACGTCTACACAGTCGCTCATAGCTCGAAATAAGCTATGCAATTTGAGCTACACAAAGTGCGTAGCTTATTTTGAGATAGTCTATTTCGAAATTTGGCACTGTCTACATAGCAACAAATTTTGAAATAGGGTGCTCTTATGGCATCTTCCTTATTTCTCATGAAATGAGGTTTGTGAGAAGCCAGAATAAGACACGGGTTATTCTGGATCTATTTTGAAATAATGGGCATGCTGTTAAGATACTCACAATGCTATTTCAGGATAATAGACATTATCCTAAAATAGTGCTGCTGTACCCTAGATGTACCCTAAAAGAGCAAAATCCGAGAGAATATAATGGAAAATTAGACTGTCTACATTATTTAAATAATTGTAAAATATTTAATAGAGAATGATGGCCCTGTTAAGGAATTTGTTAGCATGGCTCAAACATTCAATAGAATGGATATAATTATCCATTCTATTCCATAATAAATGTCTGTTGAAACCTACGTATTCTATAGGACTTTTTCATAGGAGAGGATTTAGTTCCTTCTGTTATGCACCAAAGAAAAACAAATACAAACATATGATAATGAAAGTAAAATAAAATACTTTTATTCCAGTTCTTCCCTTTTGGGCAGCAATAAATGGTTTGGCATGTGCTAAGCTGGAAGTTCTCTGATTGCTTTGGTACAGATTTGAAGAGCAGTGAGACTGGAAGGGTAAAGAAGATATCAGGGAAAAGGGAGTGCTTATGAGTTATGGACTGAAGCTGACATTCTGTTCTCTGAGACTGAGTGCATTTTCACCATTGCCTAAGTTCATAAGCGATGTATATCAGTAAAAGATTTAATATATTAGAATAGTATTTGCTTCTATTGTTTTACTAATAACCAGAACTTCACTTGGTGTTATGTGGCAAGAGCGCTTCAAAATGGATGTAAGTGCACTTCAGTGCATTATGTTGTTATTAGCCATGACTACAGGTGAATTTTCCCAGTTTATGGGGAGTGCAGAAAAGCAAATTACTTTAGAAGTATAAGGAGAAGATTTTTCAATGTAGAGTTGATATTTCAAAGGTTTAGACCTATGCGTAAAGTGTCGAATTTAAGCATGAATGACAGTTCAGGGGATTCTCTTTCAAGTCTGTCATTAAAAGGTCTTTGAAGCAGGATTCAGGTAATCAAACCGTTGAGACAATGTCCTTTCTGGTTGAAATGGCAAGAAACTGTGGTTGTTGATAAGAATCATCTTGAGGTTAGGTGGTTGTCTATAGGAGATTATGGGTCTGTCTCCCAGAGCCTCTTGGAGTTTAGTATCCTGTTCCAGTATAGGCTGTAGTTTATTGATAATGTGTTGAACAGGTTTAAGTTTATCAATAAACTACAGCCTATACTGGAACAGGACACCAACAACCACAGGACATACCACACTAATACCAACCCTGGTACCTTCCCTTGCAACAAACCCCGTTGCCAGCTTTGTCCACATATTCACTCTGCTGATACCATTATTGGACCTAACCAAGTGAGTTATAAGATCAAGAACACATATTCCTGCACATCCAGAAATATAATTTATGCTATCATTGCCGAAAGTGTCCGTCTGCTATGTACATTGGACAAACGTCTCAGACAATTCGCCAAAGGACCAATGCCCACAAAACAGATATTAGACAGGATCACAAAGAAAACACAGTTTCTTGCCATTTCAATCAGAAAGGACATTGTCTCAATGACTTGATTACCTGCATTCTGCTTCAAAGGCCTTTTAAGACTACACTTGAAAGAGAATCTCCTGAACTGTCATTCATGCTTAAATTCGACACTATACATCTAAGTTTGAATAAAGACTCTAATTATCTTACCCATTACAAAGATAGTTTCCCCAATTATCACCTCCAATATCATTAGCTCACAGACATTTACCTCCCCCCATCCCCCTTCTGTTCTGAAATTTGATTTGTCCTTTTCATATGTGTTCATTTTTTTAATTGTATCCTTTGGTATATATGGTAGTGACAATTTTCTTCCACTATTTGATCTGAGGAAGTGGGTCTGGCCCACGAAAGCTCATCACCTAATAAACCATCTTGTTAGTCTTTAAAGTGCTACATAGTCCTGTTTTTTGTTTCAGCTACACCAGACTAACATGGCTACATTTCTATCACACAATCTTTGTTCAGTAATTGGTAAGTTAAAGTATGCAATCTTGAGACATAGGGTGAATATGTAATGCACATATTTTGTTCTATGACCAGAATCAGCTCCCACCCACCCATTCAGGTGTACCAAGTTTCTTCCATGGTCCTTTGAGCTTTAATTTTTGTGGAAGAAAACACAGCAATGGAAACAGGAAACTTAGAGAAAAAGAAATAATGATGGAAAAATGAGTTGCCCGAATCATTTTAAAAGCTGAAAAGGGTTTGCTTCTGGATCATTTCACAGTTTTCTGATTATTTATAATATCTTCCTCCCCTTAAAAAAATTAATTGAACAAAGCAAAGTAAAACTCAAATCTTCTAAGTCCCAGACTTCTCCTTTTTTCTACTATAATTCCTAATGCAATGAAAGGAATTTTCTTTTGCCATCCTTTCCTAGCACAGTAATATATTCCTTATTAATTTTAAATGAAAGATAAAAGCCTGATGGTCTCTCACTCAGAGCTTACAAAAATGCATTAATAACATGCACTCCAAAAAGAGAAAATAAGATTAGAGGTAATGCTTCAGCCACAGGGCCTTCCTTGGGCTTTGGCAAAATATTGAACAACTTTAGATTTAATCTTCCCTCTAATCTTTCAATTTCCTTTTTCCCCTTTTTTCTTTTGTTCTTTTTATTTCATTCTTAAAAATTTCAAATTCAAATATTTTTGGGACTTTGTCTCTAGGGCCAGTGTGGAGTTATGCCTCTAGCATTTCATTCAAAAACAATTTAAGTTTATAGGATGTGTTCCTACCAATAAATCACATCTATCTGATTTCTGCACAGCCTTTACTCATTTGATCTCCATCAGTAAAGAATTTAAGCACATGCTTAACTTTACCCAGATGAGTTGATTCATAGATTTATAGAAAGAAGGAAGCATTATGATCATTTTGTATATCTTAATCTAATGTCATTGATTTAAAGTTAAGCAAAATAAAGACAACGGATTTCAAGAAGGCAGATTCAGGGAGCTGGTAGGTAAGGTTCCATGAAAAGCAAGACTAAGAGGAAAAACAACTAAAGACAGTTGGCAGGTTTTCAAAGTGACATTACTAAGGGTGCAAGAGTATACCATTCCACTGCATAGAAAAGATAGGAAGTGTAGCAAAAGACCATGCTGGATTAACTAGAAGATCTGCAATGATCTAAAAATCCTTAAAAGAAGTTCAATAAAAAGTGGAAACTAGATCAAAGTACAAAGAATGGATACAAATAAATAACACAAGTATTTAGGGACAAAATTAAAAAGGCAAAGGTACAAAACAAGCTCAAACTAGCTACGGACATAAAGGATAAAAAGAAGACATTCTACAAATATATTAGACACAAGAGGAAGATCAAGGAGAGGGTAAGCCCCATGCTCAATGAAGTAGGAAAAACAGTATAAGAAAATGGGTAAATGGCAGTGGTGTTAAATGATTTCGCTTTGGTTTTCATCAAGAAGATGGTGGTGATTGGACTCCTAACATAGTGAATGCAATTGAAAATCGGGTAGGTTCAGAAGTTAAAATGGGAAAAGAACAAGTTAAAATTACTGAGAAAAGTTGATGTCTTCAAGTCATCAGGGCCTGATGAAATGCATCCTTGAATACTCAAGGAGCTGATTGAGACATTAGTCATCCTCTTTGAAAAGTCATGGAAGAGGGAAAGATTCCAGAAGACTGGAAAAGGTCAAACATAGTGCCCATACATATAAAATAAAATAAAGACAATCCAGAATACTACAGACCAGTCAGCTCTAATTCTGTGCAAGGAAAGATACTGGAGCAAATAATTAAGGAATCCATCTGCAACCAACTGGAAAATAATAATGTGATAAGTAACAGTCAGCATGGATTTGTCAAGAACAAATCATGTCAAATATTGTTTGGTGTTCCTCAGTTCTTAAAAAGTTTAAGAAACACTGATTTAGATAATAGTGATAGAGATGTAGCCGTGTTAGTCTGGTGTAGCTGAAACAAAATACAGGACTATGTAGCACTTTAAAGACTAACAAGATGGTTTATTAGATGATGAGCTTTCGTGGGCCAGACTAACACGGCTACATCTCTAAATCTGAGGAAGTGGGTCTGGCCCACGAAAGCTCATCATCTAATAAATCATCTTGTTAGTCTTCAAAGTGCTACATAGTCCTGTATTTTGATTTAGATAATGACATATAGAGTAGTCTAGGAGGGGGTGGGTGAGATTATGTGGCCTGCATTGTGCAGGGGGTCAGACTAGATGATCATGATGGTCCCTTTTGACCTTGGAGTCTATGAGTACACGTATAAAGTTTGCAGATGATACCAAGCTGGGAGGAGTTGCAATTGCTTTGGAGGATAGGGTCATACATCAAAATAATCTGGACAAACTGGAAAAATGGTCTGAGATAAACAGGATGAAGTTTAATAAGGACAAATGCAAAGTACTCCATTTAGGAAGGAACAATCAGTTTCACACATACAGAATGGGAAGTGATTGTATAGGAAGGAGTAATTCTGAAAGGGATTTAGGGATCATAGTGGACCACAACCTAAATATGAGTCAACAGTGTGCAAAAAAGGCAAACATGATTCTGGGATGCATTAACAGGAGTGCTGTGATTAAGACAAGAGATTAAGTCATTCTTCTGTGTTACTCTGCGCTGATTCGGCCTCAATTGGAGCATTGTGTCCAGTTCCAGACACCACATTTCAAGAAAGATGTGGAGATACTGGAGAAGGTCCAGAGAAGAACAACAAAAATGATTAAAGATCTTGATAACATGACCTATGATGGAAGACTGAAAGAACTGAGCTAGTATAGCTTCAAAAAAAGAAGAAGGAGATGATAGCAGCTTTCAAGTATCTAAAAGATTGTTACAAGGAGGAGGGAGAAAAAATATATTCCTTAGCCACTGATGATAGGATAAGCAACAATGGTCTTAAATTGCAGCATGGGAGGTTTAGGTTGGAAATTAGGAAAAAAATTCCTAACTGTCAGGGTAGCTAAGCACTGGAATAAATTGCCTAGGGAGGTTGTGGAATCTTCATCACTGGATTTATTTAAAAGCAGATTAGACTGACATCTGTCAGGGATTATCTAGATTGTGCTGGGCCTCGATATGAGGGCAGGGGACTTGATCTGATGATCTCTTGAGGTCCCTTCCAGTTTAAATAGTCTATGATTCATAACCTAACCACATACTTGGAACTTGGAATATATATTATGAGTAATAGTAGCAACTCCTATACAATTTCTTTTAAAGTTTTGATTATTACTAAAGCTGACTGGAAAAATTTAAAAGAAAATGAAATTTCATCTAAAAAGGAAACAACAGTTTATGAATATTTTTGTGATTTTTCCTGTTGCTTTTTAACCAGCTGTAATTATTCTAACTCCATAATTAGAATATTCTAATACTCCATAATACTCATAAATATCTGTAACCTTCACCTTTAGGTCTCAAAAGTAATTGGTGTTGCTGAGTCCAAAGTTGACTCTTCTGAGAAAACAGGATTAAGAAACAATATTTAGCTATTTTGGAGTTGGACAATCATTGTGAAATTGAGGCCTAAGGTAGGTGCCATAAGGTAGGTGCCCTTAGGAGCATAAATCAAACTGTTCAAAATTTAAAAGGAAGAAAATTATAGTTACAACAGATAGAAAAATATCTAAACTACAGTTTGTATTAATAAAGGGACACATGTCAGGTGGAATAAATGAGAATATAACATTAATATTAATGAATGTTACTAATTTACACCATTTGAGGATTTGGCCCAGACTGTCACATTTAAAGTACTATTTTTCAATGTCTTTCAAATCAAGGAGGAAATGCTATTTATCTTGTCATAAATTAGGAATCTCCTCTTTCCAAGATATATATCAAGTTTCTATTCTTTATGGGATTAACATACTTAGACACCTGTTACATGTTCAGAATAGAACATACTCTTACATCTTAAAGCAGTGTAATTTGGGAAGAAACAGGACATTTTACATTAGAAGGCTAGAAGATAACAATACTCTGGAAGGCTTTTTTACTTTATTTTAAGAAATAATATCAGATAGCTAGTATTTGAAAAACAAACAAACAAACAAACAAACTCTGACTCCAAATATGGAATTGTTCTCTAAAATCATGTTCATTTCAATTTAACTAATTACTGTTATTTCTTTGGAGATGACTTCCCTTAAAGCTTTTGACTCTCATCTGTACTGTGGTTGTCCCATACTCATATCAGAAAAAGCTGTACATTGATGTAACATCCCTCTGTTTCTTTTAATTACTTCATTAATGTTGTTTCTAGTTATCTGAGCATTGAAAAATACATGCAAAAGACAGTCTTGCCTAAAAATATGCAAGCTATGTTGTGCACTAATTGGATCCATTTGGTTTTTTTCCTTAATATAATTTAGCATGCAAAGCAAGAACAGCATCTTTAGAATTTTTCCTTTCTTCTTCTCTTTGGTAGTAACACACCCCAAACCCTTTGTATACATAGCCTGAATTATTCTAAGGGGTTTTTCAAGATGTTATATCAAAGTGATTTTATTTATGGTACAGCCCATGGATTAAACAAATAACATGGATCATGAGTGTTAAAAAGAGGAGAAATGAATATTTTGTCTTTGAAAGATACATTTTTGAGTTAGAAATCATGACTGTGATAAATTCTCAAAAATTAAAGTACTGTTAGAGGTCAAGACTAGATGGGATCATTGTGATAATCAAGTCTGAGCTCAGGTGCAACACAGGACAGAGAAATTCCTTAAAATAGTTAGTAAAGAATATATTTTAGGAGAAAAATCCAGTCTTTATTTAAAAATTGCTAATGGTTAAGAATCCACCACGGCACGTACTAAATTGCTCCACTAATTAATTATTCACACACTTAAACTTTTCCATGTGAATTTGTTTAGCTTCATCTTCCAGACACTAGATTGTGCTATACCTTTCTTTACTTGATTAAGGAGTGCATTAACACATAACCTACATAGTTGCCCACATAGGTACTGATAGACTATAATCAAATTGCTCCTAATTTTGTCCTTAATTTTGTCTTTGGTAAACTAAATAGATTGAGTTCTTTTGAGTCTGTATCTATAAAGCATGTTTTGTAATCCCTTAGTCATTTTCATAGCTATTGTCTGCACCTGCTGCTATTATCAATATCCTACTTGAAGTGTGCACATGAGAAATGGATGCAATATTCCAACAGTGCAACATCAGTGCTAACTACAGAGGTAAAATAATCTCTGTTCCTACCTGAGATTCCCCTGTTTATGCATCCAGGTTTCAAGTCTTGAAATTGCAAGTATGCAAACAGAAATGTATGCCAAATTTCTCTATGATTGCACTGTGTTTACTGCAATTGTATTTGCATTATACAATTATGCACTTTCTGTATAAAATGTCTATATGTATGCTTGCAGCGATATTCTTGAAAATGTAGCTCATTCAGAACAGTTCTATCCATTCAATTTTAGCTTCAGTATTAAAACTTTTATGCATGGTGAGATATTGCTTTTTGTATGTGAAAACACAGAGGTTAGAGGCCCTATATATTTGTCAATTATGAAAGTTCCCTTTTAACTAGACACATTTACATTGAAAATACAATTTGCCTTTTAACATGCTTCCAAAATTGTGTTTGCTTTTGCAGAAATGATAGCACATAAATGCTTCAGATTAGCACTAAATTTAAGGGGGGAGGACAGCTTTGCAAGTACAATTGAGTTCTTTTTTCAAGAAGTAAAAAGCAAAATTGCTTTGAGATTAGCAGAAATTAAGCCTACAGTGTGGGAGGGAGCCAAATGGCTGACTTTGGAAATAGCATAAGACTGAAAAAATGTGATTTGTATTTATATAACATTTATTTGTTCTCTTACTATTTTTAATGGCAAATAGCACAATGCGGCCCATAGGTGCTGGATCCAGTGGTGTGTGTGTGTTGGGGGTGGCTGTTGCACCCTCTGCCATTATGTGATTTCTGTTACAGGTTGAACCTCTATAATCTGGGACTCTCTGGGTATGTCTACACTATCCTCCTAGTTCGAACTAGGAGGGTAATGTAGGCATACCGCACTTGCAAATGAAGCCTGGGATTTGAATTTCCCGGGCTTCATTTGCAAGTGCGGTATGCCTACATTACCCCGCTAGTTCGAACTAGCGGGGTAGTGTAGACATACCCTCTGGTCTGGCAACTTGCATGGTCCTATAAGACTATGGATATTGCTGGACCAGAGATCCCCAACTGGCCAGGTTCAGAAGCACATACTGGGCCGAGCTGGTGGTGGGAACACAGCCCTGATCAGGGCTGACAGCCAGAAGCATAGCCTCAGCTGGGGCTGAGACCAGCAGTACCAGTGGCCAGGAGCACAGCCCTGGCAGGGGCTGGCAAGGTGAAGAGTAGCCACAGATGGGGCTGGTGCAGTATGGAGGGTACTGCCCCGGTCAGGGCTGGAGACTGGTATGGAGTTCTGGTTGGGGTTGGGGGTGGGAGGGGGTGCAGCCCCATCCAGGGCTGGAATCAATGGAGCCAGCACCTGAGTGTGTGGCCTGACCTGGTACTATGGGAGGTGCAGTACCGGCCAGGGCTAGAGGCAATGGGGCTGCTCCTGTCTGGGGCTGGTGCAGTGTGAGGAAAGGGGGCCCTGGATGCAGTGGGGCAGGTGGTACTAAGAACAGCCTCACCTGGGAACAGAACCCTATACCTGGGTAGGGAGCCTTGATCTCCCCTTGTCCAGCAAATTCTGTGTTTTGGGACTGATGGTGCCGGACAAGGGAGGTTTGACCTGTATATACTGGTTTTATGGTTTAGTTCAATGGCTTTCAGCACCTCCAGTATATAAACCATATAGACCAACAGACGTATTGGAACATAAGCTTTCGTGGGCAAAGACCCACTTTGTCAGATGCATTTCTGGAAGTTTCCACTACATGCATCTGACGAAGTGGGTCTTTGCCCATGAAAGCTGATGCTCCAATACATATGTTGGCCTATAAGGTGCTACAGGACTCCTTGTCACTTTTAAAGGGAGATAGACACCTAAGAATTGGATTCACAAAAAACACCCTAATAGGTGTTTCTCTGACTAAATTGGCCAATGTTGAATGGTGAAGAGGTGCCTTAAGTCCCATTCCTCTCACAGAGTCCATGGAGGCTAGGTCCATCAATAGCTATTAGCTAAGTTGGGCAGGAATGATGTCTATTGCCTCTGTTTGTCAGAAGCTGGGAGTGGGTATCCAGGGTAGATCACTTGATTACCTGTTCTGTTCATTTCCTCTGGAGCATCTGGCATTGGCCACTGTTGAAGACAGGATACTGAGCTAGATGGACTTTTGGTATGACCCAGACTGTTATGTTTAATAGGATTGGTCCAAGTAAGGATCCACCATTGGACACTGTTATTACCTCTGTGACTGCTACTTTTACTCGACTGTTAAGCCACAGTGGCACTTTTTTGGTTCTCTTACTATTTTTTTAAAATTTGTGGCATACATTTAAGTTGAGACTCTCTTATGGTGTCTTTGAAAAGATTCCATGTAGCTTGCAGGAATTTCACTTTTGGCATTGTACCTTAACCAATCTCATTTTTGTGTAGCTCTCCTTTCTGAAATTAAATGCCACAGTGTTGGACTACTGTGCGGTTTTTTCCACCCTAGGATGTGTCTACACTGCACCCTTAGCTCAAAATAAGATACGCAATTTGCTCTGTGCAAATTGCGTATCTTATTACTATTCTATTTCAAAATCTACACAGCGCCAAATTTTGAAATAACACACTATTTCAAGACATCCCTTATCCCTTGTGGAACAAGTTTTACAGGGATGCAGATGCTGGAATAGCAGGTCTGCTATATTGCGCAATAGCGGACACGTTCAAAAGACATGGGGTAGCTATTTTGGGATACTTCTGGTATCCTGAAATAGCTTTGCAGTGTAGATGTACCCTTAAAGATCTTATATTTTTTTATATTGTTGTCACTATTTCCAAGCGGTCCAGCTATAGTCACCTCTTGGACCAGATCCGGTGCTTCACTTAAAATTTAATCTAGAATCTCTCCTCTTGTGGGTTCCAGAACTAGTTGCTCTATGAAACAGGCATTTAAGGTATTGAGAAACTAATTTTCTGAATCCTATTCTAAGGTGATATGAGAATCAATATGGAGATGGTTGAAATCCTGCATTCTTATTGAGAATTTTTTTATTCTATAGCCTCTCTAATCTTCCTTAGCATTTCACAGTCACTATCACCATCCTGGTCGTGTGGTATATAATATATCCCTATTGCTATCTTCCTATTATTAGAGCATGGAATTACCATCCATAAAGATTCTATAGAAACTTTGCTTTCTTATACATATAGTGCCACTCTCCCACCAGTATGACCTATTCTGTCCTTACAATATATTTTGTACCCTGGTATTATTGTGTCCCATAGAATAGCCTCATCTCACCAAGTTTCTGTGATGCCTACTATACCAATATCCTCCTTTAATACAAGGAACTCTAATTTATCTCATTATTTAGACTTTTAGCATTTATATATAAGCATTTTAAAAATGTCACTATTTAGTTGTCTACCATTACATAATATAATTGAGTGTAACTCTTCATATTTAACTGTCTCCCATCAGATCTTACCCATGTTTTGTCATCTTCCCTCCACTCCTCTTTACTAGGACATAGAGAATCTGTATGGAATTTTACTAAAAACACTTAGGCTACATCTAGACTACAGGCTTCTTGTACAAGATACTTTTATTGGAAGAGATCTTTCACAAAAACGTCTTACGCATCACACTGGAAAAGCACACTGAAAAAGCTGTGTGCTTTTGCAAAAGAGGTCGTCCAGACTGCATGGACGTTCTCTCGAAAGTAAGCTCTGATTGCTATGCACAGAATGGCCACCAGAGCACACGTGCTTTTTTTCTTTCCTCTTTTTGAGCAAAAAAACCCCTCTTCCCCATCCACATGCACCTTTTTGTGAAAGAGCTCTTTTGCAAAAATGCGCTCTTCCTCGTAGAATGAGGAATATCTATGCTGAAAAAAACCCTCTGTTCTTTTGACTTTTTTGCGTAAAAACATGCTTGAGGTGTGGACACTCAGCAAGGTTTTTTTTGGAAAAACACAGCCATTTTTCCAAAAAAACTCTGTAGTGCAGACATAGCCTTAGGTTCTGAATGAGTTTAGGCATCTATATAGTTTGACAGATGTTGAGTGTATGGACTTTGAATCCTAGTGGAACCTAATCCTAGGATTAAATGCCCAAAGCATCACTTAGGCACCCAAGTCCTTTTATGAATCTAGCAATGAGTGTCTTGACAAGGAGAATCAAAACGGAGAAGGTACTTCAGTTATTTTCTTATGTATTTTGGAGATATTTCACTCTGTCATACTCCTAGAAAAAATGTGGACGAGGGCAAAGGTGAACATCCAGAGAATCATTATGTGATGTTTCTGATAAGATGGAATTGGAGAAGGAAAGAAATAACTACTAACTAAGCTCTGAAATAATAATGTAGAAACACTTTTGCTTAACAAGTATATTTTCAAAGGTATCAGGAGTTCATCATAAAGACACTGGAAATGCTCAAGAGAAAGTGAAAACTACAAGTTTAGCTCCTACATCATTCCAACTTTAGTGCTAAGATCTGATTCTCTTCTCGCTTGCATTAGTGCAAATCAAGAGTAACACCGCTAGGTCAGTGGAATTAAATGCATGTAAAGGGAATATTTGAAAAGAATCAGTTCCAATAAACTCAGTGTCATTATTGTAGTGCTTGAAATAGCAGTTTCTACATTTATACAATCCATGAGGCCTAGGATGAATCTCTAAATTAAATTCCTTATTAAGAGTAAGTGAAGGAAAAGCAAAAGATATGTAATCATCAGTCAATGAGATAAGTATTATTTTTAAAAATATTTTGGACAAGGAAATATTGTCATTTCCTATAATTAGTTTTGGGCATAGATTGTTTCAGGCTTAAGGATTTTTAGATTCATAGATTTGAAAGGTAAGGGGATTATTATGATCACTTTGATGGATCTTATTGGCCCATGTTTTTTGAGGAGGCCATGCCTATCTCATTAACACCTGAATCCAAAAATGGTTATCTAGAAAAGTGGACTCACATTCCCCAGGAAGGTCTTTATGACGGTCATTGTGGGTCTACAGATCAACTGGAGTCTGCCTGCATGAGTTCACTTGTCGTATTTGGGTTGTAATTCAGGTACACCAGTGTGAGTGAAAAAACAGACTTTAAATCTAAAATGACTGTGTGTGGTGATCAACTTCACATCTCTGTATTTTACAAAATCTGTGATTATTTTGGGGCAAATTATTAAAGAGGAAGAAGAAGAGCATAAAGATCCATGTTTGCTTTGTTTTCAGGAAAAGAGAGCATTGGCCAGTGACCACTACCTAAGCTTCCTAAGAAGTGCTGTACATGATAATCACTCTGCTGACTATATTCGTTCAAAGAAATGATAGCAGCGGGAAAAATTACAGCTGAAAGTTAGAGTTATAGGCTGCAACCCAAAGTTATTTCGAAGTCAAACAAGCCTCTGCTAAATCAAAAAACCAACTACAAGTATAGAGAAGACTACTGAATAGACAACAGCAGAATTTGATAAGGAAAAATGCTATAGATGGGTAAAAAATGTTTTTTCCCTTAAACAAAAGTGGTCAGAGACAATGTTTATTTCTTTTGAAATTTTCAGTTTTTTTCAATCATCTTCAAAAATAGCTAAAAGCAATACTTAACATCTTCTGGCCAGTTCTATATATGATCAATTCAACTTTAATCAGCAGAATACAATGAGTTAATGGCTGTTAAGGGAAATATCAATAAAAGTGCCATGAAGGATGGATATCCGGGCACATAAATATTTCTTTTTCAATCACTTCAAGTAGTACAACATTGGGTTTAATAATATAATATTAATGTGCCCATATTTTTGATCCCACAGACAATCTCTGTGGCAAAGGAGAAGTCACAATTAAACAAAACAATGTTAAAAAGAATCCTAATATGCAGCTACTGCAATGCAAGCTCGTTCTTGTGAAAGTGCAATTTACAAATGTAAAATTTTATTTTTTACATATCTGCACTCAATCCTCCCTCCCAAAAAACAATGTAAAAATTTAGAGCCCACAAGTCAAAGCATGAAAAGGCGTATGAATGTTTAGCAGATCTGGCACATAAATGTTTTGCAACGCCAGCTATATGAGTGCCTTGTGAAAGCCTGTTCTCATTTTCAATGTAAATGTAAATTGTAAATGACAAGTAGGAAGCATTATCTCCTGTAAATGTAACCAAACTTATTTGCGTTAGAAAGTAGCTGAGTGAGTGGACTGGTGAAATGAAAAGTGCTATTTTTGTTAGTTATCTTTTTTTACAATGTAAATATTTGAAATGAAAAATATGATACAAAGTGAGCACTGTACACTTTGTATTCTATGCTCCAATTGAAAATAAACATATTTGAAAATGTCGAAAAACATCCAAAATATTTACAAAAATTTAAATCAGTATTCTGTCAGTGTTTGAGAGTAAAATTAAAATTGGTATTTAATGTGACTATTTTGTAAATCAAGGTAATTTATTTTGCACTAATCACAAGCTTTATCTGTAAATAACTGACAAATTTAATAATTACAATAAATCATCTAATCTCATAAACTTGTAGAATAACAAGATCCTCATCCTCATCCTCAAAAAAAGAAAAGAAAAGAAAAAAATTAAATAAATAGAGAAGCAATTTGTAAAACTGATCAGATGCCATGAGGGGGAGAGGCCTCTGCAGGCCACATCTGGCCTGCCAAGTGAGTAGATCTGGCCTGTGACTGCCCTGCTGCTTCCCCGCCACCACACCAATTGAGACCTGGTGGTGGAGGAGCTTGTGAAGTCTCCTCTCCCCTACAGGGTGCGCAGCACCAGAGGGAACCGCATACTACTGATGGGGCATGGCATGGCAGGGGAGCTACAGACTATGTCCACTCCCCCACCCCCATACCTTTCCCAGCGGCTGGGAGGCATGGCATAGGGAGGGTAGGCAAAGTGACTCCTGAATTAAGGGGAAAGCCTCCCTTTGGCCCCCTCCTGATGCTTCTGTGCTCTTTCTTGCTTGCTTTCTTGCTTGGTGGTGGGGAAGCAAGTGCCCTGATTGGCCTGGGGACAGAGGAAGCATGGGAAGTCTTCTAACACTGACAGGGGTGTGTGGTGAGTCTTCTCACAGTGCCATTTGGTTCTCTCTAGGTGCCAGATGCCCCTGACAGGGCAAGGGGCAAAGATTTCATGTGCTTCCCCACCCCCAGGTCAATCAGAGTCTGTGGGTGGGGGAGTATTTAAAGTCTCCTGGCCCTGCACCTTCCACCCGAGGCCCACCCTCGTGCCCAAAGCCCTGACCCTTCTGCTCTAGGCCTCACCCTTTCTGGGATGGCCCATGACCACTTCTGAGATTCACAAAGTGGCCCCCCTTCAAAAATTATTGCCCAGCCAGGTGCTATGGATTCTGATACCAGAGTTAGTACAGCCTATCAAAAGCTAAGAAGCATAGAGTTAAAAATTACTGGAAGGAAAGATCTACCAGTTTTAGGGAATCTTTTGCTGGGAAAGCAATAGAAAGAAGTCAGAAAACAATAGATTATTAGGTCCCATGGATGTGATTTTATAAGACACCAGAAGGAAAAACAGCAACAAAACCTTCTCATATATATATACTTAAAAATATATAGGACTATTGATTGATGCATGGCTGGTAGAAGTAAATATTACCATGGATAAACACTATTTAGAGTAAAAATCGTGTCCTTTCTTGCTAACAGTTTAACACATTTCGAGCAATCAGATATTCTCTATAAATCAATCATAAAACTGAGCGCTACTGTCAGCAAGGCACTCTACCATGAAGGTAGAAAGATTTTGCCCAAAACCAATGAAGTCCTTCGACAGTCTAAGGCCACTAAAGCAGAAAATCTTAGCTTTACTCTCTATTAACTTGCTTTCCGGCAAGCCAAGGCACTTCCACGTAATAGTTAACAAATCCTACTTCTCTCTCTTTTTCTCTGTACTTTATATTATGTATGTGCATTTGTGCGTGTGTGCATGTAATTGTGTGTTTACATTCCCGTTGTGAGAACTAGAGACAGTGTCCCACTAAATAACAGTATAAGGTACACACATTCTTCATAATACATTTTGACAAAAATCAGATGAAAATACTTTTATACAAAGACTAAAATCAAATATCCATTTAGGCTCTTCTACTACTGCACAATTTCCCCCTAATTAATTGTGTACACTCTACTCTTGTAATAATCAACTGGGCAACAAGCAACCCTCTTACTCCTCCTAGTGTATCATTAAAGTGTGTTTGTTTCCATGGGTGCTGACTTTTATTTATGACTCCAGGTGCTCCTCTTCTGTCTTCCGTACACTCCCAGTGCAAGCAGCAGATGGGGACTCGGGAGGGAGTGGCTGATTGGGAGTGAGGCCGCAAGGCAGAACAAGGGGAGGGCCACAGACCAGGAGCCAGAGGCCACAAAAGGTTAATTTGTCTCTGTGGGTGCTGAGGAACTCCTATTTCTGATGTGTGCTTGAACCCCAGAGTGCCTACAGAGTTGGTGCTTACATCTGTTTCTGAGTTCCTAGGTGAAATTGTCGCTCAATGAAAAGAATAGCTGATAGCACTGATGAGGGTAAGACAGTGTAGGTAAGTTCTTACTGTATACAAAAAGGAAAATAATGGGGTGTGAGTGAAAAGAACACTCATAACTGTGTTATTCACAAAAAGTGACGACGTATATACCTTAAGATGAATAAGTGAATAAGGCAAATTTGATTCCAGCCAAACTTCCAGTATTCCATGTTCTACTGGTGTCCTATCAAGAATAGTCCCTCACACTGTAGTTCCACTAATTATGATACAGTAATCACCTCCAATCTCCATCACCCATGTTGGTTCCTTTATCCACAGTTCTCCCATTGTGTCTTGGGCAAAAGATACTGCTGCTCCAGAACCACACTAGTTCCTGTGTGGGAGGAAGAGAGGCATAAAAGGAGAAGACCAAGTTTATGATTCTTCTTCCATTTTCTTCACTACAGATCATTAGGAATAAGGCATTTCCCTTTGTATAGTTTGTGTATGCATGTGATAAGAATTACTATGCATTTACTGCAATAATATTGTCCACAGTCATAACTCTTTATGCTTTATTCTTTATTTTATTCTAAGAATGTGTTTTTCCAGAATTATGATTATTAACAGTAATAAACATCATAACAACCCCCTTAAACCACCAGATCTACTGTAGTAAGCACAGTCAAATTTCCCAAGGGGACAAATGCTAGAATTTAATTGCCTAAACATTCTAATAGCATTTAGTGAACATTACAGATTACAAAAGTGAATCTCCCATTGTAAATCACTTTCTGTCACAGACAGTGCTTTGTTTTATAATTAAATCAGATATATAAAGGTTATTGCAACTTGGAAACTTAACACGTGCAATGTTATGGGAGCATACCTACCCATTCCAATCTAGCTGTAGATTGGCCATACACCATGATACAATACAGGTTAAAATTTTCTGCCAAATAGCACTCACAGCAGGTATCCTATGGTGCTAGGTGTTACTTCATCAAATACATTTCATTTATTTTATACAACATATGATATAATAGAAATCAAGATATTTTACTGATTCCTCTAAATGATTTAATGAAATGTTCCACAATTGATTGTTGAAGCAAATTTGAACAAAAAATTATAAAGCCGTATATTTGAAGCTTTCTGCCCTAAGCACTCTGTCAAAGCCATAGAATTTAATAATTCATAAGTTTCCTGTCCCAAAATCCTAGCTGAACTTGTATTTAATCTATTTCTTAATAAATATTCAGCTCCTCAGGTAATGTAAATATGAATAGGTCCATTGACTTCCATTGACTCAAATTTTTGGGAACTACATCAATTTATACCAGCTAATGAGCTGGTGCTTCATGTTTAAATATAGTCAGGACCTTGTACATAAAACATACATTAGATGTGGCAACTTGCTTGTAGTTCTCTAATATTCTTCTTTCTGCTACTTGCTAGATTCATTTATGGGGCACAACACTTTCCATAAGCTCTGTCTGATGCCAAATTCTCAGAATATTTCATTTTTCATCTGGTCAGGAAAAACTCTTGAGAAATACAGCCCAAGAATGTGTGTGTGACTCAGCCAGATGACTGGACCAACAAATCCAAAGTCCATATCATTGACTCATAGAAGACATATGACTTTTTTCAATCATAGATCACAAAACTCTTTGAAAAGGTTAAAAAAAAACACAAAAAAACCCGCTTTATTGTTACCACTTTAAAATGGAAAAACTGGGCTACAGAGAGCTAAAGCTAATATTTTCACATTTGGATGCCTAAAATAAGGCCTCTTTCTATATATTTCAAAACCTAAAATTGTAGTCTGATTTTTAAAGTTGCTGATCAACTGCACTTTTTGTAGAAAACAATAGATCTAATCATAAAATAAACAGCACTCATGTTCGAGAGTGTTTGCATGACCTATTTTTGGGGATTTAAAATAGGATTAAACATGTAGATAAATGTTAAAAACTTTAGTTTTTAGTATAAAAGTCAAATTGTGCATGCTTCCAACCTCTAAGGGTATGTCTACACTGCAACGTTATTTCAAAATAACTAGCAGTATTTCAAAATAACTCAGTCCGCGTGTACACAGCAGGCAGTTATTTAGAAATAGTATAAAAATATGTCAAACTGGAGGACTTCTTACTCCGATTCCTGTAACCCTCATTGTATAAGGGAAGTCAGAGGAAGAGTGCTCTATTTCAAAATAAGTGCTGTGTGGACGCTCCCTATTTTGAAATAGGCTATTTTGAAATAATATACGCAATTGACATAGCTCAATTTGTGTAGTTTATTTTCAGTTAAGCACTGAAGTATAGACATACCCCCAGTGGATAAAATGTACTTGGACTTTGAGGGTGCCTCTACATTGCAGGGCTATGTCAATTGCAAATCTTATTTTGAAATAGCTTATTTCGAAATAGGGAGCATCTACACAGCACTCTTCCTCTGACTTCCCTTATACAATACTGGAATAGGAGTAAGAAGTCCTCCAGCTTGACATATTTTGATACTATTTCAAAATAACTGCCTGCTTTGTAGACACAGACTAAGTTTTTCGGAATAGTGCTAGTTATTTCAAAATAGTGTTGCAGTGTAGACGTACCCTAAATGTGTTGCTTCAATAACTTCCTCTCTGTTGACCATGACACTCAATAATTGGTAAAAGTTGCATTTCTTACAGCTTCCAGTAAAACATCTTTGTCTAGCCACCATCAAAGATGCTTATTTAAAATGACCACTGGGATAATATAGAATGGCATTATATATATTCTAGCAATTGCACCTTAGCCTCTCTGAAAGGGGTGTTGATGATCTCCACAGATCCTGGACTCTATGGGCTGGTCTATACTAGGCCAGGCAGGTCGGCTTAAGGTACACAACCCCAGCTATACAAACTGTCAGCTTACCTCAAGCTGAGCAGTGGTGGTGTTCACACAGTGGAAGGCCAATGGAACCACAATCTCCTGTTGGCATCTCTTACTCCTCACAGAAGAAAGAGTACTGAATGCCAGGAGGGGCTACCCTGAGTGTTCGATTTACAGGTCTACATTAGATCCACTAAATGAAATGCTAGAAGGTAAACTTCCAGAGGGTCAGTCTTCTCACTAGTATAGATATATCCTATCAGATTGAACTACCCATTATACCATTGAATATTGTAACTCTGTAGAAGCTTATTATAAACACAAAATATGTGAGAGGGAATTGCAGACCATTATTGCTGTTAGATTTTATTAAGCCAGAGAGAAGTGTCTAGTGTGTGAGCGCTAAAGTGAAATTTCTCATATCCCACATCTAGGATAGGAGTCAAAACTAACACTTATGTTTGTATTTCTTTCCCAGAAATGATTCTACTGTCAAGGGAATAATTTGAAAAAAAATCATATTTGAATAATAAAAGTTTGAATAAGAGGGGAAAAACGCAGACCAAAGAGATGGTTTATGTTAAAGTCGTGTATTTCCAACTCAAGTGTTTTGCCAATACCAGACATAAACTTATTAATCCTTGGAATTAAAGACACCATCTGGCTGCAACTGAAAAGTTAATCACAATGTGAAGCTAATCCTGGATATCAGGTTTTTTCCACAAATAAGCTCTATGATATAAAAATAGGCCTTACTGTAGCACCTTTATGCTTTATGTGCTCAGATTTGAACCCATATAAACCGCCCTCCATTAAAAAATGCAAGAAAGAAAGAAAGGGAAAAGAAAGAAAAGAAACACAATAATCAGCATTTAACCTAACACAGGAGCATGAAAGGATCTATATAATCACCTACTTAGTGGAAGCAGCTTGTAAAGTAATTCTCAGTAAGCACTGGCTCCAGAGGTTTCTTATAAAGCCATGAACATTCACTACTTAAAAAGCTGACAAAACTATTTTTCATTGTCAGCAAATAAAAAAATTGCAAACATAGCCATAATTATTAATGTTGATAATTTTACAAACAAACTGATGATAAAAAAAACTATCTATGCTTTTCACAGGCACATACTATTGAGGCATATTCTTCTGAATACTGCTACAGAGATTTCAGCCCCTTATCTCTTTTTTATAACCATACAGCATTGAAATTCAAAACCTCCATTGTCCATATTCTCTCCATTCCAGGGGGATCCTGGAATGCTTTCACCATGCAAAGCTGCCCCAGCACAACACAAGAAAGAGACCAGTATTTTCAGTAGTCTTGCTGTGGTATATGGGGCAATAACTGGAGAATTCTATACCCATGCAAATGCAGAAGGTGAACACATTAAAAGCAAACAATTTAATGGGTCCATTTGCTGGTCAAGGTACACACCATCTTCTATGCTGCAGATATGTTATGGCTTTGAGTTTCTTACATGACCAACATTAGGCTTAGCAAACCTGTACTAGCAGTAATTAACTTCATGATATAAGCAACCCCTTTAAAATATCACCATTATGACTTCATTTGATTTTAACATCACTTCTGATATATACGGTGTGGGTTTTTTTTGGTGATCTTCTATGTTTGTTATTGAGGCTTCATGCACTGATTTTTTTCTAGCAATGCTAGTTTTTTTAACTTTGATGGGTACTTGTCTGCTCACTAGCTCCTGAAACTTCTGCAAATTGAAATCTCATCTTTCTCTAGTTTCAGTTTCACAGGCTATGCCATGCAGCAGTTTAGGGACCTGAAAATAGACCCCCTAAAAGGGTTGTTTTCTTTCATTGCTCTTGTTTTCTAAATTATGGGGTTAAGGGTACACTGGAGATTTGCTGTGTCAGGTTCAGGTGTTATGGGTTTGGAACATGTATTGTAAATTGGGATAATTAGCTTTTTGATGAGGAAGCATGGAGGATAAAAAGAGGCATCTGGGTGCAGAGGAAAGAAGTTTCTGAAAGTTATAATGTCAGTTAGAGCTGGAGTATTGCCTGGAATATGTCTCTGCTCAATGATTAGTTTATGAACTAGCAGGGAGGCTGGAGAGATTGCAAACTCATTTCTAGATAGGGCAACTAATACCTGGCATTACAAAATAGATACATTTTTGAGAGTGTAGAAGGTGAGTGAAGGGCACTGGCAAAGTACTTAGGGTGGAGAGAACTAGTGCATTTGTGTATTGTAGCCGCTTCTCAGATGCGATGGAAATAGAATGTTTCTAGTATGACTACCTTTGTTAGTTGTAGAGCTATGCAAAGGCCAATGGATTTATTTTTGGGGGAGGTTGCAACACTACTCTTTTTTAAAAAAAAAAAACTATGAAGAACACATCTTCTGTCTTTTTTTTTTTTTCTTTTTTCATGCTAGTCTCATATCTCCATGAATTTCAGCTCGCAATGAGCCCCAAAGTCAATGAAGCTATAGACTGTCTCTAGGCTTATTTAGTGAGTTAACAATGAATGGTGTTAAAGTAAAACCAGTCCCAATATCAGCTTCATTTTAAAACTTGACTGTTTGTGAACTTTTGATGAACCTGCTTTAAGTGTTAAATTTCTAATCATGAATTCAGATAAATTCTGTATGGTTTCAAGTCTTGATCCAACTATTTTTTGCATAGAAAACAGCTGTTGGCTACTAAAGATGTGGTAGCCAGTTCAGAAATCAGGGTGTATATGATCTCCTTGTCGAAATGTATGAACTACAATGCAAGAAGCAAGCTCACATGCCTCTCCCACAAATCTGGCAAAAAAATTCCCTTTGCCTTGAGCTCAGAGTTCTACCAGCAGCCTTGAAGGTAGCCAGATGGATTCTGTTAGTTAATAGCATATGCCTTTCCTTCCCCTTAGCTAGAATGATTTTAGATGTAATTAATATATCAGAACACTGAGTTCCAGCGATTAGAGATTTATTGCCAGTTAAGTTACCAAAACATTTTTCCTGTTTGAGGGGACTTGACACACCGATCCATGGTATCTAAGTTTACTTTTTATTGCAGGGGTGCAATTCCTTTAACTTGGGTAGTAATATCTGTCTTCTACTGTTTTTTTTTTTCTCTCATATAATTTCTTCCAGTATTCATAGAGTCTTACAGCCAGAAAGAACCATTATGATTTTCTGGTCTGATTGTCTGCATGTAATGAAATAGTATTTATCTAGAGGCTCTTTTTCGGGCTCTCTCTGAAGTTCTAACCTTTGCCTGTAGAGCAGGGAATACTTACAGAACAGGCAAGGCTGCTGAGAATTTCTGAGTTCTAGTCCTACTATTTCTATATCTTTGTTGCACAAGTGAAATAATTTGGTTTCTATCCTTTAATTTCTACCTCTGTAAAATTCTAAGGATACATTTTGGGGAGAGATGATAAATGTTAATTAAAGTATACAGAACTTTTAAAATGCAATTTACAGTAAGGACTAAGCATTAAGTCAAACATCTTCTATACTTTTTGGCTGTCTCTACACTGGCTACTTATTCTGGAAAATCAGCCGCTTTTCCAGAATAACTTGCCAGCTGTCTACAGTGGCCCCTTGAATTTCTGGAAAAGCACTGACGATCTACTGTAAAATCATCAGTGCTTTTCCGGAAAAACTATGCTGCTCCTGTTTGGGCAAAAGTCCTTTTCCAGAAAACTGTTCTGGAAAAGGGCCAGTGTAGCCAGCACAGTAGTGTTTTCTGCAAAAAAGCCCCGATCCCGAAAATGACGATCGGGGCTTTTTTGCGGAAAAGCTCATCTAGATTGGCCACGGACGCTTTTCTGGAAAAAGTGCTTTCTGGAAAAGCATTCTGCCAATTTAAACGTGCTTTTTCCAGAAATACTTATAACGGAAAACTGTTCCATTTTAAGCATTTCCGGAAAAGGGTGCCAGTGTAGACGTAGCCTATTTGTACTTATTTAAAGGAAGAAGTTTGAGTTGAGGAATAAGTGAAATTTCATTCACTAGGCTAAAGTACAAATAGTCCACACTCCAACTTCAGGATTTACAAATACAAGGCTATAAAGAGCACACATCTAGAAGTCTGGTGCTAATAACACATAATCATTCCTTAATTTTGGATAAAGAGGAGAATTCAAAGTGAATTCAGTTACAGCAAAATCTATGAATACTCAAGGGCTACGTCTAGACTGGCATGATTTTCTGAAAATGCTTTTAATGGAAAAGTTTTCCGTTAAAAGCATTTTCGGAACAGAGCATCTAGATTGGTACGGACGCTTTTTCGCAAAAAAGCCCTGATCGCCATTTTCGCAATCGGGGCTTTTTTGAGGAAAACAAATCTGAGCTGTCTACACTGGCCCTTTTGCGCAAAACTTTTGCGCAAAAGGATTTTTGCCCGAACGGGAGCAGCATAGTATTTCCGCAAGAACACTAACAGTCTTACATGAGATCGGCAGTGCTTTTGCGGAAATTCAAGGGGTCAGTGTAGACAGCTGGCAAGTTTTTCTGGAAAAGCGGCCGATTTTCCGGAAAAACTGGCCAGTCTAGACACAGCCAAGTAGAGTGACAGCTCCTAATTCATTCTATGCATGGAAAAGGTGAAAGCTGCAGCTCCATGTAGAATGAGCCTGCATTTTTAGTGAAGTTGTTCTGAGAAAAAAGTTACTTTCAACACATGGTTCAGTGAATTACAAAGTAGTTTACTTAGTGCACCACATCATATGTGCTTCATTATCTTTTTTGCACCAGGTCAAAGGTTTTATTTTCCATGTTGTATCTATAGATTCCATTATTTGACCTGTCTACTGTTCTCTCTCTCTCTCTCTCTCTCTCTCTCTCTCTCTCTCTCTATATATATATATATATATATATATGTTTATATCTAACTACACAAATACCCGTCATCACCACAGTATCTGACTGGGAAATAGTTATGCTTTTATTACATAAGGTGGCTAGATTATTTTTGTTTGCTATTTAATGTCAGTAGGGTTTTTTTTTTGTACAGTGAACTCTGTCATTAGACTTTTGTTTTTCTTAATTAACCAATTGTTCTGAACAGATTATCCTAATAGAATTCAAGAATCTGATAATGTGTCTGAATGATAATTGTATCCTCCATTTAGAACAATAGCTCATTTTATATTTGTCTATATAGATACGAACAGCATCTTATATTTGTCTGTATAGACATGAACAGCCTTGCAAAGGGAAAAATGAAGTTCCGTGTTATTTATTCATTAGACTTTAAGCAGTTGATCAGCCAGGCAGATCCAGCTTTGAGTGTGTTCAACAGTGTGTGCTGTAGTCGTAAAATACCTACCTGAAGTCTCACATAGCTTGAGTTTATTTTCTTATTGGTCACACTTAGTGGGTACTTACTGTTTGGAAAAAAAAAAAAAAAGATTTTCTTCCTTAACAGCATAAGTGGAAATGATGTGACCAACATCCTGCACACCTGGTAAAATTGTTCAGCCCAGTAGATCAATAAAGTAAGTATAACTAAAAAAGCTGAAACTGTTCTGGGTAATCTCTAGAAAAAGAGGCTAAAACTGTAATACTAATGAGTGAATCTCAGGGGTGGTCAATTCATGCCCTCCACACTGCAAAGAGAAAATCAGAGACCTGGCATAAGTTGGTTGGGCTAATCGGTATCAAGAAATAGTATTCCCTGTTCTTGTACCTGGCCTAATGCAACATTTCAATAATGTTTGTAAGGACCCATTTAACCTACAAATTATGGGTGATAATGTCAGATGATTCTCATTTTGCATTAGCTGTTTGACCCATTAATGTCTCCGTAATGACTTGTATTCTGATATACCATTTATGAATAACAAAAAACACTACCAAAAACTCTAAACAAATTAATCTCTGTATTTGTGAGTTACATGTCTAATTAATGTGTGAATAGCCATGATAGCCATGAGTGTCCCTGCACACATTTGCATACCCTGAAAATTTTGTCACTCTCCTGATAAAGTTTGTCCTGTTATTGGGGAGCAGCTATTCCAATATTGAAAAACAAACAGTTGAAATCAACAGCTTGCGAAAAATCAGTAGTCTGAAAATTATTCACCTCATCTATTTGGTGGATACTCACAAATAGCAGATAGGTGCAAATGGAGAATATTCAATGTGAGGGTGAGAGGGGTTTTAAATTAAAGTTATAGTGAAAGATCGATCAGTTTAACCTTGAAACCCTGATTGTTGTATGACTTCAAACTGAAGATCTAACTCCTTTGGCTATTGGGGCATCTGTAGGGAGCGCTAATCTCTATGGGCATTTCTATACTTATTGGAAGATTGACATGCTGGAGGTTGATCTTATGGCATTTGATTTAGCAGGTCTAGTATAGACCTGTACATCTAACACTGAGGGCAGCTCCCACCGGCAACCAATACTCCTCCTTTACCAAGGAGGTAAGGGAAGCCGAGGGAGTGTTTGTTCCCATTGGTCTCCTACAGTATGGATGCTGCCCAAGCTCAGCTTAAAGTAAGCCAACTCCAGCTGCACATTTTACATAGCTGGAGTTGCATATCTTAAGATGACCTTCCTGGTCTAGTGTAGACCAGACCTGTGTTGTTTATTTGGAGTCCTTTCCTCATGCTGCCACAGCCTATACATGAGTCATGCTACCTGTTCCATCCATTGCAAATGACAGTTTTCCAAGGTCTTCTAGAAGCTGCAGAAGGGAATTAAAGTGGAGTGGAAAACCACTAATTTCCCTTTGAATTTCCTCTTGTAGTTTTCCTGGTTACTGGAAAAGAATGCCACAAAATGGGTACTGCTCCACTCGCTTCTTTTTGTCTCATTTCATCCCACCTCTCCCCCACAAACTGTTAGATTCCACCTAGCCACATATAGGAATGGAAAATTAGAATTTATCACCAGATCTACTTTGAGACTTTACCCATACTGCTTCTGTGATACCTTCTGCAACACAGAACCCAAAACAATTCTAATAAAACAGTTAATTAAGTTAAGACTACACAGTTATTCAAGACTAAAAATAGCATCCTCCAGCGTAAGATGTTTGTGGTGCTCTTTATTTCTAACATACAGCCTTGCTCCTATACTGTGCCCTTTACTTGCAGTTGTTTGTATTTCAAAAAAGCCACTTATATGCCCTCATGACCTAGTTCCTGTGGGGAAAAAGCATCATAAACAAAACCAAGCACTTGCATTACTTTGACCTGATTCATAGTGATCACATGAAGAAAAATGTTCAATGTGACCTACAGAAACAGAGAGGAGACCTACTCAGCTCAGATGAACCCAGCATTTTTAGTTTAATGGCTGTACTCCCTTGAGGCATGCAGAAAGTATGCCTAGAGCTACAAAAATTGACTGAAATGTTCCAATAATGAATTAAAAACAAAATATGTGTTTTAGTGATATAGCCAGTAGACTAGGAAACATAGGTTGTATTTCCAGCCCAGTTACTGACCTGCTGTATGACTTTGAGCAAGTCATTTAATCTTTCTGTGAATGTTTCCCCTCCCTTCCTTTCCATATCTCGTGTATTCAGGACTACTCCCTTACTATATATTTTCATAGTGCATTACACAATGGCCAACTGATCTTTAGGGGGTTTCTAAGCACTACAGTAACACAACAAAGCAATATTCAGATCAGGAGCATTCACTAAGCATGGTAAAGAGAGATGTTTGTGAAGTGAATTTTAGCTGCTAAATTAAACATAGAATTTGAGTTTGTTGCAATTTTCTGGTTGTTCTCCAAAAATATTATTTAAACACTAGCCGTGAAAATAGACTTAAAATGAAAAACAATAAAAGCATGATTGGATAGCTCCTCTCCAATAAGAATTTTTAAACTTTGTTAAATAAAGACAATCCTCTTTTTATGTTCAGAGCCTGAAGGATTTGCACATGAGTGGCTCTAAGGGGGGAAAAAAAACCCATCTTCCTTTTCAGTCCATGAAATGTCAGTGGAACTATAGCATTGTCACATGTACCCTTCTGAGGTAGTGGAGAATGCCTGGCCAATTCTGTAGTCACACATCAACAATCCATGCCATTTTTCCTTAAATAAAAACATCTTTGCTATTGTTCAAGAGAAGTACATAGGAACTGGGGATGGCATGAGTTCCTTACCTCCTTCTCCAGTCCACACAACAGTGGGAAAGCAGAATTGGCTTTAAAGTGTTTTTCATTACAAGATCAGAGTATCTGAGAGTTAAAAGAGAATTTGGACCACAGCGTGATGGGACTCAAAGAAGGCCCTTTTCACCATGAATCCTCCATGGTAGCACTCTGTAAGGACTAGTTACATAGGGCTTTCTACAGTCCTCTTTGCTGTAGTGAGTCTCCAAGTTAACCACCATGCAGAAGGCCCTGGGAGTAGGTTGCAGATGCAATAACTACAGGTTGGATCTCCCTGGATCAGCACGTTTGGAGCCTGACCAGTCCAGAATGTCAGAGATTGTCAGGCCAGTGGAACTGCCCTGCACCACTTAAAGCCCCAGCTGCTGAGCCTCTGGCCACCCTCCCCTAGCCCTGGCCACTGGTCCCTTGGACCAGCTCCACTTCCAGCCCTGGCCAAGCTCCTGGCCCCAGCTGGGCTGCCAGCCTTGCTGCCACCCACCTCTCTGGGGCTATTGCTTTAAGAGTGAGGGTGATTTCCTGCTTATGGTAGAGGATGGGGGAAGGTGGCTTTATGAAAAAGCATACAGACAAACTGATTATGGAAAGGCACAATCTGGAAAATGGTCCATCTCTGTTATAGGGGGCAGCCTACTCTGACTGTCTCGGAGTTTGTATTTTCATATGTGATTGTTGTGAATGATAAGAAATAATCTTAAATTGCAACTCTATCAAGAGTATTTATGTTTTTAATCTAACTTCTCTTTGGGTATGATGTGAATGTAACATTCCACAGTGTAAGAGATCTTACAATCAGGAATTATTTCCTAGTATGCAGCCTACACTTTCCCTTTATTAGTGTCATCCCTATATTCCTTATGTTATATCCTTTTCATCTATTTAAATAATTCCTGTTTCTTCTTGGTCTTTCCATTCTTATATTTGTAGACTTCTAATTGTATCCTTCTTTAGGCCAGATCTATACTAGACCTGGAAAGTCTGCTTAAGGTATGCAACTCCAGCTAAATAATGTAGCTGCAGTTAACATATATTAAGACTATCTTGGTGCGGTCATCACAGTGAGAGGTGGATGGGAGCAAACACTACTGTTGGCTTCCCTTATTCCTTGCGGATCAAGGCATCCAGGGGCGGCATCCACATTCAATTTAGCGAATCTTTACTGGATCTGCTAAATCAAAGGCCAAGAGATCAATCTTTGGTGTGACAAGTGGAGACAAGGCCTTAGTCTTTGCTTGACTAAACTAAACATGGTTTGCTCCTATAATGTTTGATCATGTCAATATAGGAACACAGGAATTGTTACATTTCATCAGAACAGTGATTTGCTGATTTTTTTAAATAATATTTAAGCATTCATCCACATGGTTGACATTTGGCCTGATTATCAGAAATCATGTTCAAAGCCTCTCCAGTGCCAGCTTACAATGATCCATTCTTGTCATGGGATTAAACTGCAGGACCCTCACTATTAGAAGCATGGTCTTCTATCACTGGAGCTAAACGAGTAGCTTAATTCCTTAGCTGATAACAGTAGTATTTTCCTATGCTTTTAGATGGATCAGATACTGTAAGGAGATATATGTAACACAAGAACCAACAGGACATGTTTAAATGATGTTCTAATTATTATATGAATACACAAACTGAATTATATATGGAGCACAACTTCAAGGAGGATCTAAGGCAATATCCACACAATCACGGATTGTTTCCTAGTTCCTTGTCTGAACAACTGAACAGCAATTGTTTTCTCACAATCCATGTTGGGTCGGAAAGGCTGACATTCTTCTTCATAATGATTGCTATTTCATTCCATGTTTGGGTCAATTAATGTCAATGGGACCAGGTGTAGAGTATGATATCTCTTAGAATTTCAGAATCTGGATCTAAATATGTGCTTCCTGTACAAAAGTCCCCTTAGGTTTTTCTCCTGGATGGTGGAAGACTCTGGTCATGCTTAGTTATCTACATTGGATGACTCATGCACAGAGCCCAATTTCTTACATCTTGCAAGGAGACATTGCCCTTTGTGGGCCTACTTAAGTGCCTGCTGATGTGGAATTGTAAGTAAAGTTAAATGACCTAGCCTACCCCAAAATAACTTTTCCTGGGGCCCCTCAAATGGGAAAAGGTCCAAAAGTACAGCATCTGTGCAATGTTTTTCAAGGAGCCCTTCTCCCTCTCCCTCTCCCTCTCCCCCACTGGGCTCCTGAATCAGGTTCCTGCTGTCACACTTGCCCTGAGAATTTGCAGTGGAGATCTTCCGAATGGAAGTTTCCCATAGAGCTGTTCCTGCTAAGGTGATCTCTACCCTAGAGCTGATTTCAGTTTCTTCTTTTTCAAAGGTATCTTTCCTCCCATACATGATTGGCAGGACCAGGGGGTAGAGTTAGCCGTCCAGACATAGAGATTCTGATGCTTTCCTTACCTGTATGGGGTCCATATATCCATTCAGAATCTCCCTCCACAGAACAAACTTTACATGCTCATTTCATTTGCTGTCTCATTCCCTATTCTTTTTCCACGGAGTAATGATTAATATGCACAATAATATGTCAACTAGAAACCATTTTGTCACGTCTGTTTGAATGCCATTAAATACAAGCATTAGATACATCAAAATACATCACTGCCATGCTTCATTGACATGCAATTTGTAAACTTGCTCTGGGGGCAACTCTTCTATAGAGGAACCTTATAGTTTTTCTCCCCCCAAAAAACAAAACAGCCCCATAACCTTTCTCCCCATTATACATGTGCTAGTTCATCAGCTGCTAACCACATTCTTGACATTATTGTTCCAAGAACACATAGCATCCATAATTTTTCTTCCATGGACACCCCTTTTGGAATGTTCTCCTAATTCCTTCCTTTCTCTTGTGTTTTGTTTTTAACTTGCAGGCATTTAAAGTGTCTCTGTGCTTACATCTTTCTGCTTAGCGTACATCCCTTGTTTTTCTTTAATAAACAAGTAATTGAACAAGCTCTGTGATGTTTGCTATGCTTTATGCATTTTCATTTCTTATATAAACTTTGCCTAGCTTTCTGTAATGCAGTGGAGCTTACCTGAGAGTGTAAATAAAAAAGATAATTGTTCTGTTTTTCTTATACTGATGCCAGCTTTCAGATGTTGAAACATATCAATTGATTACATGTTGCAGATGCTGTAAAATAAACAGCTAATGGAGAAATGGTGAATAAATACAATGCAGACCCTGGCTCTCTTAGCTACCATTTGAATATATTCAATGGCTTTTAGAACACTAAATTTCTGTTGATCCTCCATACAGATAAGTGAAAGGGAACAATTCTGAGACAATTTTATGCTCACTATAGACTGCGTATAAAATACTCAGGGTAATGAATTTTGAAGTTTGACTCGATTCCTTCTGAATGATGTCAGATCATTTTCTGAAGAAATGGATTAAAATTAAAGTGTTTTACTATCTTATTATCTAATGTTATACATAAATTTTTATATCCACCAGCTTAGCATTTTAAAGATCTTTAATACTATTACAATAAAACTGAGTACTATAGCTAATTTTATATTCCATAATAAAAAAAAATCTGTGCTGGGAAATCTGTCGTCCTTTAAGCTCTTAATAAAAAGGGAAAATGCCCAATGAATTGTATTTGACACTATGCATAATAAAATGCAACATGGTTAATACTACTATATTTAAATTGAGTATTGATTCAAACTGGAACCTACTACTTTTTGCCTTTTAAAAAAAATTTTAATGCATTAACTGGTGAATTAAATGGGAATTTAACACACTTCCCAACAATTCAATAACAATTCAAATTTAATAGTGAATAAATGTTGACCGTAACAGGCCATTATTTTTATACTGATAGAAATGGTATTTGATTTAGTTTTATCACCCTAAAAATAAATAAAAGAATTTGCAAGTTTATGATAATCCTTTAAAAATATGTCTGCTGTCTACATTTTTACACAATAGTATTTATATTACAAAACATACTACAAATACATGAGCTTTAACTTGTTAATTCATATAAACAACAAAACAAGTCTGCCTTAACTTTGTAAATAGTTTTAAAGCTTATCCTAGCTAGGTCAATATTTCCAGAAATCATAGGCTTTTTTGGTTTTTCCCCCAGTACCTATGTGACCCATTTTAAGCACCCATCATTGGAACTAGATTATCAAAGGAGCACAACCTGTTTTCAGGTACCTGAATAACAGCTGACTTATAAAAGTACTGAGGCCTCAGCCCCTTTCAGAGTGATGCATGTGGACAGATTTTCAAAAAGTTCTTAGCGCCCACAATTCTTTTGAATTGCTCTTCTTGAAAAACTAGCCACTTATTTTCATGCTTACATAGGTCTCATTTTGAAATCCAGACTTGATTTTTGCTGATGACTACTTTTGAAGATATGGCCTCTAGTTGCTGCTAACCCACTGCACTCTTAATTGGGTTATAGGTGCTATCCAGAGGATTACATTCAGGCCCCCACTCAGCAAGGTAATCATAATTCTCATCCATATCTGACAGACTTGATCCTAAAGAGCTGAGGGATCCAGCCAATGAGCCAGTCCCCTCAAATGCATATGTCTGAAGGGAATCATATGGCAGAGCAGTAGGGTCTGTATTAGCTTCTTTAAGCTTTTCTAAAATGAATTCCCTGAACACGGCACTGTCAGGACCAACTTGCAGAGATTGTCGGTAAAGGCTTTGGATTTGTGTTGTGATGTTTCTTCTAGGCTTGTGCTCTCTCATGACAGTACGAGTCCTGAGCGCTGAAATATCAAAAGCCTCTGTGTCCTCCTCTCCTCCTCCTTCATCATCATACCTGACGATGTTCTCTCTGAACTCTTCAGCCTTGTCAGGGAATAGAGACTTTTTCCTCTTCTCCCTTAAAGCCAGAATTGCCAAGAAAACCACTGACAAGAAAAAAGAAAAGAACCAGAGATTTTTTTACGTGTTTAGAATTTTTAAGGGTGGCAAAACATTCTAGTGTTGAAGCATGTGGATTTATAGAGCAGTAACTGTATGGAGGTATGGCTGTAAGATGTAGTATTTTTGGTGAGGAAACAGCTACAGAGAGACTTATAGAAATGGAGCAATTTGTTTAGAGTAGTGAGGAAAACAAACAGTTTCTGCGCGGAGAGTGAAAGGGCTGCATAGCCCAATGCTGTGAGCAGACCTTTCACATCAGTGCCAAAGGGGAAGCTTCTTGCTTGAATCTTCATCCCTGTTCAGGCCTATGAGGTTGACTCAGACTCTATATTCCCTATAATTATAGGGAATATACCTCAGACCAGTAGAATCTGTCTAAATCAGAGTTGAAAGTAAGCAGGTGCACCCAGGTGCGTAGCTCTGTCAAGAGCTGGCTGATCTGCAACAAAAGCCAGCAGGGAGCTATTGAAAGAGCTGGCAGGGACCCAGGTCACAATAGGAAAGTACCTGTAAGAAATGTTAAGTTACTTTCACCACTGGTCTAAATGGAGGAAACTCTTTCCTGTTCTTCCCTTCTCACCATTCTGCTTCCTAAATTTGTATCAGCTGAGGGGGGAAGAAGGGTGGTGTAAGAGTGGCTATATTTGAGGAAATAGCTATGTGAAAATATCACTTTATCATGCAATGGATGAACTGTGTATTCAGATATCAGAGGGGTAGCTGTGTTAGTCTGGATCTGCAAAAGCGACAAGGAGTCCTGTAGCACCTTAGGGTATGCCTACACTGCCACCCTAGTTCAAACTAGGGTGGCTAATGTAGGCATTTGAACTTGCAAATGAAGCCTGGGATTTAAATATCCCGGGCTTCATTTGCATGTTCCCGGGCAGGCGCCATTTTTAAATGCCTGTAGTTCGAACTACCTGCCCATGCCCACACGTGGCACGGACTAGGTAGTTCGAATTAAAGCTCCTAATTCGAACTACTGTTAAACCTCCTTGCAGGAGGAATAACGGTAGTTCAAATTAGGAGCTTTAATTCAAACAACCTAGTCTGTGCCACATGTAGCCGCAGGCAGGTAGTTCGAACCACGGGCATTTAAAAATGGTGCCCGCCCAGGAACATGCAAATGAAGCCCGGGATATTTAAATGCCTACATTAGCCACCCTAGTTCGAACTAGGGTGGCAGTGTAGACATACCCTTATAGATTAACAGACGTGGGTCTTTGCCCATGAAAGCTTATACTCCAAAACATCTGTTAATCTATAAGGTGCTACAGGACTCCTTGTCACTTGTGTAGTCAGAGTCATATCTGCCTTCTTTATGACCAAAGAAAAATAAAAAGAAACATAAAAAATTATCTTAGCTCTACAGAACCACATAATTATGGTGGAGTGAATTGGATTCTATTCCTTCTCATGCATCATCAGTGGAACTGTCAGCTAAATTCCAATTGTGAGGCTAACTTCTGCATTAAGTTTTATGCATGCTAAGACAAGGTTTTAGTCTTCCAAATTTTTATGATGGCTGAAGATAGATGTGCATAAAGGAACATAGCAAGACTTTGGCCAGATTTTCAGGACTGGCAGTTACAAAGACATATTTTTTACTTCTAAACCAAACAGATTTAATTTGTAATCAGTGAAACACAATAAATACAACAGCTTAATAAGCTCAGCCAATTCAGGGAAGTTCTGTTCAAATGATCAAATACAATATATAGCAGAAGAGGACAGTGAGACAGATATAAACATTCTAAAGCCATCTCACTTATTTTTTCTTACCGAATATTAGTAGTATGCAGGCCAAAACCGCAACTAATGCTTCTATGCTGAGACCCATGGTGAACATAAAAGCTCCAAATCGACAAGACTGGATACTAGCTTCAGTATCACAATCACAGACGCTGACAGTTAGGGTGTTTGTGCTGGTAAGAGAAGGGGTTCCATTGTCCACAATTAGGACTGGTAGGTAGAAAGCAAACTGCTCTTGTCGACTGAAGCTGTTTTTTGCTGTAAGAATTCCAGCCGTGTTATCTAGAAGATGAAGTATGTTAATCAGATATTTGTCATGGTAACAAAAAAAAAGATCCCAAAGCTAGCTAATAACTTATCATTATTTGCCATCAGTGACACTCTGAAAGAATGTATGTCATTGGAGAGGAAACTGAAGTGAGGGGGAGGATTTTACTGATTTAAATGAATTATAAATCAACATAACCAGGTCACATGCAAGATGTCCCAACTGGGATGAGACATTTCAGCTTTGATAAATTTTAAAAAAAAAGTTTGTTACACAGAACTATACAAATTAGCTCCATATTCAGCATAGGGAAATATGGTCACCTTAACAATATGTTGAACTAAGCTGTAGCTAAACATTCTATTAAAACTAAACACATCTAAATCAGGCCCATAATGTATTATTTATCTGTATATCTTAGCAAGGGGTGGGCCAGAGCTGTCTCATGGGGACACTTGGGGTACGTCTAAACTACATGCCTCCGTCAACGGAGGCATGTAGATTAGACAGATCGGCAGAGGGAAATGAAGCCGCGATTAAAATAATCGTGGCTTCATTTAAATTTAAATGGCTGCCCCACTCTGCCGATCAGCTGTTTGTCGGCAGATCGGGGCAGTCTGAACGCGCCGTGTCTACAAAGAAGCCTTTCTTGATCGGCACAGGTAAACCTGGTTTCACGAGGCATACCTGTGCCGATCAAGAAAGGCTTCTTTGTCGACACGGCGCATCCAGACTGGCCTGATCTGCCGACAAACAGCTGATTGGCAGAGCGGGGCAGCCATTTAAATTTAAATGAAGCCGCGATTATTTTAATCGTGGCTTCATTTCCCTCTGCCGATCTGTCTAATCTACATGCCTCCATCGACGGAGGCATGTAGTTTAGACACACCCTTAGGTTTAACTGGTCCAGTGTATCCAGCTTCATTTGTGGGATAGTGCGATAAACTTACCTTTAGCTCTTTCCTCCATATTTGAGCAATTTTCAGCCCTCAGTGGCACACAGAGACCCTATCCACACTATAGCAAAAGGTTGAAATAGGATATGAAACTCCAGCTATGTTAATTACATAGCTGGAGTCAACATATCTTAAATCACCTTTCTGCACCATCCGCGCAGTGGGAGGCCGACAGGAGCACTCACCCCCGTCAGCTTCCGTTACTCCTCACAGAAGGAGGAGTATCAGATGCTGACAGGAGCTGCCCTCAGTGTTCAGTGTATGGGTCCATGACCAATCCGCTAAATCAAACACCAGATGATTGAACTCTGGAATGTCGATCTTCTGCGTTATGTAGATGTGCCCAGATGAAGCTGTGCCTATTCTCCAGGGGGGAGCTGTCCCTGGACCTTTAGCAGGGTGCATAAAAGCTGACAGGATTCTTTGTCATCCATAATTTGACCCTTGCCCAGGAAGGGCCCATAACATTCCACCTGCAGGCCATGGGTAAAAGGGCAGATGAAAACCCAGAGTTTAAGTATGTATTAAAACATTGACTTTCCTTTTAGAGACATTAAGAAGACTACTTTCCTCTTTACTATAGAGTGAACATTCCAAAAGTTAGTCCAATGGATTTATTCATCTTGCTAGACCATTGAAATCATTAGCAATGTCAATATATGCAATGTGTATTTTAGTTGAGTTTGAAACACCTCTTTTTCTAAGACTCAGAAGACTGACTTGAACTGGCCACCTTTCCTGTAATATCACCAGCTGTTAAACTTATGTTTTCCCTTCAAATTAGTTTTGATTGGTAACCCCTTAGATTATTCATTTGAAGCATCTGGATCAATACCAGAATAGTGCAACATTGGAGACGTCTTTCATATGAGGTCATTAGTAATCAATGCATACAGATTTAACTATAACAGGATGCAGTTATATAATTGTGAATTGTGCTTCTGTTTATAATTCTACCTTTGATTAAGTCTGAGTGACCTCCAGTTAATGGTATTTCTCTATTCTATTTTCAAAACACTCTTCTTTCCTTACCACCATGTGACAAATTAAGATTAATGTCCCTCAACATTTGCTATATTTAACTATAAAGTAATACAAATCTATTTTTTCTTGATATTGTGCTAAGTATTCTGCTCTTTTCTGTAATACTATCTTGTGTTGATTATGGATGTTTAAATTCTAAAATAATTCTTCTGCATGAGGTTATTGCATTATTATTAAAGTTTGCTCATGATAACACTTTTTTGCTCTATTTCAAACTTTATGCCGAACATTTCTGTTTGGGTGGATGATTATATAAAAATGGTGATGCGAGCACTATTAAAGCATGAATCTTTCATGAAGGAATTTTTAAAAAGCTACATGAATGACACTACCTTGATTATCTCTGACAGTAAAATTTGAGTTGTTTGTGGCCTCCTGAGCCAGAGAGAAGTAAAAATGATGGCCTTCTATTGAATCATCTTTATCCACTGCACTGATGGTCTGGATTAGCTGGAAACAAACATTGACAAACATGACTTTTTAAGAATAAACATGGTTTACTTTCTTTTAACACAATACTTGTCAGATATTATAATGAATTGTTGATACTACAAATTCTGCAGCAAATAAATATATAATTGCAATCATGTTGGGGTTATTGGTTTTCTAGTGTATTTTTAGTGTCATGTCACTATGATATTTGATTTTGTGTTGATTTGTGGAAGATAGGTAAAGGTGGCTTGGGATGGCGTGAATGGCTTCCAGAATCAAAATGCAAAGGATAAATGAAGTTTTTCATATTCAAACAAAAATCATATATCAAGTACTTGCCCTTCCCTCTTTATCCCAAGATGAAAAGTATATCTTTCTCCTTAGGAACCAAGCCTGCAGTGCAAAAGCTATTTCCTTCTAGCCCACAAACACAGCATCATCATTCACCTGATGTATTATAGTGGCTGTGAGAGATGGTGACACATTCATGTGTTGAATTGTTGATTCTAGAAATTATGATAGATTGATTGTGGAAGTTCTGGTTTTGGTTTTCAAGGAAACAAAACAGGCCTTATTTACAAATGTGTCAAAGCTGATTGTCATTTGTAAGAGAATAAAGTCAAAATTAGTGTCTTAGCAGTGAATATAATACCTTCCATCTTTGTAAATAAAGCTTCAAGTTGAAGCTAATATAATAGAGTGGAATCATGAGCTATATCGGGCATAACCCACTTCTTCAGAACTGAAGAAGTGGATTGTGCCTGATAAAGCTCATGATATCATCTACATGTTTTGTTAATCTCTAAGGTGCTACTAGACTATTTGTTGTTTTATAAGTTTTTCCTGTTACAGGCTAACTTGGCTACCCCTCTGAAACTTTCGATAATTAACAATATTTCTGCATACAATGAGCAAATATTTCTCACTATAATTAGTTTCTGTTCAGTGAATTATGCATCACTGAGGGCAACATTCAATGAAGATCTTCCTGGATCTCTACAAAAGTCTGTTTGTTTTTTCATTCTCACAGACAATTTTTAAAGTATATGGGTCCAAACCAAAAATACAGACCTGAATCTTTGATTATTTGGAAAATGTCATGTCCATTGTGAATAATATATTTATATTTTACTTGGTTTCTAATGCATAGGAGTCCTCCCATCTAAAAAGGGCGTCCTCTGCATAACTGTTAGCAATAATGGGATGTTTCCTCTTTTTTTCCAAAACTAGAGAGCATCCTAGGTGATTCAAATAAGTAAAGAGGGACAGTGATAACTAGCCCCAAGCATAGAAGGGAAAATATCTCCCTCAATATGCCTGTAAGAATAGAGGCAAGAATATCTTTTAAAAAGTAATGTAATTCTCACAGATATTAATAGATATTAACAGAACTAGTGAATAAAGTCCATTGTTTATGTACATCACTAATAGAGGAAACAGTGGTCCAGCTTCCTCATGCTATTTTGTCATATACCTAACAGCCTAATGAGGCTATTTCAGCCTGTTTGAGAGTAAAAATTCCCATGCCTATAGACAGGGGCAGATGACCATTTTGCGGGGCCCCGGGCAGCATAATTCCCCCCCTTTGCCACGGGGCATGTGCAGTGACACCATGCGCATGCGCCGTGCTGCTACGGCGCATGCGCAGGGCTTTCTGAAGCACAGGGTCCGGGGTGGCCGCCCCGTTCACCCTGCCCTATATCCGCCCCTGCCTATAGATGTTTGGCCACGTGTATTCCACAAATATTTGTCTAAATTCTAAAATAAATTACAATTTGGTTAGGTTCATGTTGGCTTCATGGTCATTTTCCATTGATTTTTGAACTGTAGTGAAGTGAGTTTCAGGAAAAATTGACTGATTTTGAGCCTTAATGTTTTGGCTTTTGATTGCAAACCTGGTCACATGACAGTCAGTCAGTTCCATGATTAAATAACTATGTAGCTAAGCAAGATACTGATCTAGTGGTGAGCTCCATAGAGTCAATACAGTCTGGTCACGTGGCACTCACTGAAGATTGATAACAACACACAAGTTATTAATTATATTTTTGATTGTGATACTCTCAATTTGCAATTGCATTAGTAACTTAGCCATCTAATCAGGAAACAAAACATTACAAACCCATCATGCTTGGAATTCTCAAAATTTCTGCAGTTTCACGTCAATAGACTTGGTTTGTTATTTCACTATTAATTCAGATAGAGATAGCTAGATAAATAACATACAAATTAATGTGTGTATCTGTATATGTTTTCCACACAGTGTCAGTTATCACTAATCAAAACTTCTTTGACAAGTTCATTTTCAGTTTGGAATAATAACAGTTTGTTTCCTTCAGAGGGGTAGCCGTGTTAGTCTGTAACTGGAAAGACTTCAGCAACAACAAATAGCCTAGATGAAAAAGTAGGTTGTGCTCACAAAAGTTCACGATATCATCTACATGTTTTGTTAGTCTTTAAGGTGCTGCTAGACTATTCATTGTTGTTTAAGTTTTTCCAGTTTGTTTCCTTGTTTAGGACTGTGCTATTTTTAAAAAGAGAGAAAAAAGAAGTCTGTCTCTTTATGATTATGCTAAGCATATACATGCATCTTGTGAGTTTCACATTTGAATAGAAGGGATACTCTAAGGCTATATCTACACTACATGCTTTGCTGGAAGAGGCAATGCAAATGAAGCACAGATTAGCATTTTCTCACTCTTCATTTCCATAATCTCTTCTGATAAATTTTTGCGCAAAAACAAGCAGTGTAGACGTTTCCTTTTTGAGCAAAAACCCCTTTTCGTACTATATCTGTATGCCTCTCCCAGGGTTTTTGTGCAAAAAGGAAACATCCATACTGCTTGTTTTTGCACAAAAACATATTGGAAGAAATTATGCAAATGAAGCATGAGAAAATGCTAATCTGCGCTTCATTTGCATTGTCTCTTCCAGCAAAGCATGTAGTGTAGACATAGCTTTAATGTATAGGCAGGGAAATATCTTACTTTTTATTTTCTATTGGGTCATTTCTACTAGGAATCAACACTACTCTGATAAGACTATAAATGATTATGAGTGCAAAAGACAGCTCTGATTTTTCTAAGGGTGAACTAAAAATGATCCCAAAAGACAAACAAAGATCTGTTTTTTCTAGTTTCTCTAGACTTGTTTGCATCGAACTTGGGACAGGCTGGTACCTCACCAGTGAAGGCAGCATCACAGCTTTATAATAACTGCTTGTGAATCAAGGTCTACGAAGCCAAATTCACTGATTCCTAACATAAAAGTTCAGCTCCTCTTGCCAAATTTGTTGGAGGTAGATTGAGCTGTCAGTTTGTGTGACCCATGAGCCTACCAGAACTTTGCTAAATGTTTCCAACCTGTTATCCATTGTCATCCATCATATTGTTTGACATTCATTGCTTGAAATTCATTTACAATTAACTGGTTAAAATTTATTGACATGATTTCCACTTTTAGACAACTTTTCTATGAACACATCCTACAAGGTCAGCCTCAACTACCTGATCAGGAAATCTTATGCTTAAGTGGTCATAATTACAATATTGCAGCTTGGTCCATAATATGCACCAGAAGCTGGATTCCCATGCATCAGCAGATCTAATTAGAGCAGGAGGAAGTGCCTACACTTGATTCCATTTTCCTTTATTCTCTATGGAGATATACCCATTACTCTTCCTTCCTGTTTTCTTAGCATTGTTATTCATGTGCTACTTGTACATGATCAATAGACACACCAAGATAAAATAATAAATGTTGTCCTACCCATCATTTTCTTGTTCCTGATCTCATTTTTTTTAATACATGGCTTGTTAGGAATGGTCTGTTTTTAAAAACTGCTGATTTTCAACCTGAATCATGTACATACAGTTTTATTTATAACTTGGTATTCTTTTTGAGGGGGACTTGCATGCATGTGAGTGCAGCACTGTATTTTATAGGGAGCTAATATCACAAATTTTCTTCTTTTTCGTTATAACTACTGGCTATTTTATTATATGATAATTAGTTGTGTAAATGCTTGCTTTTTTTCCTGATCTCTAACCAAAAGTGCAGATTAAATAATCTGTGCTTTTGGATCTAATACATTTAAATTACCAGGGAAACCACAAAATCAAAGTCAGTTCATATGTGATCCTCAAATTATAGGAATTCATGCCAAACAAATACACATTAGAGAGAACAGCACTAATTCAAAATGTAAGAGAACTCAGAGCAGTTTATCTTTGCTTGAAATCTGCTTCTTCCCCGATATAAAGAAAATCTAGGATTCACAATGAATTTAACTGAAATTTCATTTAACTAGAAACCTTCTGGATGCTCAACTCATTTACTCTATCCTAGAAAGTCATTTGATGTGGTCCTCAGTTTTGAGTTAGAATCAATTCATTAAAGACCAACGAGAAGGCCAAATTCTTTTTTGGCATGACATCTTTGGTCTTACACCATGGATATATTTGGTCCATTTTTGTTTAGTGGACATTTTAGAGATTTTGGTACAGTAGTTACAAAATCTATTGAATTCTATATTAAAAACAACAAAGAAAAAAGTCCCAACGTGGGCAACATGTTCTTAAAATGGATGAGCTTATTATTTATATATATAATTGTAAGGTCAAAGAGATCCAATGTGACTCCAAAGAGAATCCAACAGACTCATGGTTTACTATTAGGTCTGATGATAGCAATAGCTATAATAGGATAGTATTCTATTTTATATAACACTTTTCATGCTCAAGTTATTTTGAAAGAAATGGATTTAATGCTGGTAGTGCAGTGAAAGTGGTTTCTCGATGTGCAAAGGAAGCTGCCTTCTTGGCTCCTATGCAGCTGATGTGTGGATTATAGGAAGGTGCAGAACTACTATAACATAAAATGGATAATGAAAAATCCATTCAAAATGTCCGATAAACCTGATGGATGGAGTTAGACCCCCAGAGCAAAAAAAATCTATCTTCTTTTACATTCATTTTTATTGTCAAGCTATCTTTTCAAATGATACTCCCAAAGACCCAAATGCAATTTTTTTATTTGAACCACTTCCAGGGGCTACAACAAAGATATCTATAACCCTCAAAAGGAAATATAACTTAATAAGGAAAAATTGAGAGCAAATGTAATTTGCTAAAAATAGACTGAGAACTTTGTAATAATGTTGGTTTTTTTGGCAAAAAGAAAATAAAATGTAATTTAGAGTTAGCTCTATTCTTAGGTATAAGCTACAGTGTCACCCCACTGCCTTTGAGTTTGGATAAGCAAAAAGGGCATTTTTATGTTATGATTAATTTTTATAACAGTTACTTCATTTTTTAAAATATGACCAATTTATGCTGTTGACACTGAATCATGCAAAATAATGTATTTGTATGTATTTGCTTTTTATTTTCACTTACAAACTGGACTGATATCAACAATATAATCCTCCAAGTACCACAGCTTAAGGAACTGTTCACCCCTCAATAACTTCTCCACATCCTGAAAGGCCTGAGAATATAGGTAATCTTTCTAGTGCCCCATGAAAGTAAACTCCAGCAATGTTTGGCTAAGGAAGAAAGCAATTTCCATGGGTAGGAATACCTCACTGAAAATATCTCACAACATCTTTTTCAGACAACAATAGGACAGAAGTTACACCAAGCTCCCCAACTTATCATGATGGCCCCAAAAGTGTTAATCTACAACTGACAATGTGTGGACAACCCCAGGGCACCATAGAGTTAATTGCAGAACATGGCCAAAAGGCATTTTTTATGACCGACTGATGAAAGCCCACCGAAATCAAAGGAAAGATTTCATTTATCTCAATGGTCTATGGATCAAGCCCTTAGAGTATGAAAGCATTCCACTGAATTCAGTGCACTGTAGATTGGAACCTAGATAGGTAAGAGCATCATAGTTCAAAGCTTGCAACTTGAATCGCCTTGCAGTTATACTCACCATATATAAATTCTAAAATGTAAATTGATCTGTTCAGTGGTCATCAAAATATTATTTTTAACTCTAGACTCTTGACGAAAATGGAAATATATAATAGTGTTTTAGGAGTATACATACACACACACACACACACACACACACACACACACACATATAGGTAGTCTAGAAAAACAGAGAAACAATCTGCTAAAAGTAAAGAAAGATCAAATGTTTCACATTAGCCATAACAATCTCATTTTTAAAGTTAAGTAAAACATCAAACTCATTGACTGTGATAATTATGCATTTTGGTAACAATTTCTTATTATTCCTTCCGAGAGTGTTCGTCATGTTGAACAAGTCACATAATAGATCTTTGTTCTATAGTGTTCCCATCTGTAAAACATTGTAAATGTTATTTTCCTACTTCAAATAGGTGTGGTGAGATATGTATATTGTCTTCAGCAGTCCTTCCCCCCTCCCCAGAAGATTCCAGAGCACTACACAATTATATGGAAATTCAGAAATTTCTTCTCCTACTCTCAGAAAGAAGCCATCTTTGAGTCAGAACACTTTAGCGCACAACTACATTATGTGCCAGCAGTAAATTTGAGGGGAAAATGCATTATGAACTACTGAAAAAATGCTCATATAAATATTTGTTTGTACAATATATTTTCTACTAGAATGATATCATTGCATTTTTAGTTAATCTAAAATACGCTAATAGGAACTGAAAGACTACAATTTATTTCTGTGCATTTTGGATTGAGGTATATAATTAAAGATTTAAATCTAACTATATTCCAGTAAATAATGAATAATCCTCTCAAAATAATATTCATAATTGCAATACATTCCCAGTAGGACTTTGTCTCTGTAACATTAAACTGTATAAGAACCAATGTTATTAGAGTTCTTTTTTTTTTACCAGTTTCCTTCTCTACCTATATAAGATTATGTTCATTATTATCCAGGGATATTGCTATTATTATATATGAGTATTAGACACACTAATGCACGCCCCCACACTCAAACACACACCATCTTGTGAACCATAAATTCAATCTTCCCAACTATTAATTTTAAACTACATCCGCCAATAAAAAAAAACAAGAAATCCACATAAAATACAACTTGAATTTGTAATACAACTTGCATTTAATTTGGATTAAAGCAAACAGAAATACCTTAAGTTAAAGTTTACTGTAAAGGGACACAATATGGTTACACAACAACTTTCCAGCCTCTTACCTGTCCAGATCTTGCATTTTCACACACATAAATCTCATAGTGTTTGGGGAATTCTGGAGCATGGTCATTAACATCAAGAACTTGAACATACACAGATACTTCTGAAATTTGTTCTTGGTTTCCTACATAAAAGGAGGAAAAAACTTTAAGAATCAACAGTGGCTCGGGAAGTGAAGAGAAAGCTGCCAATTGTTCCTACCACTAGGGTCACTGGGCTGGAACTCAGAGTAGAGAGCAGGCTTGGATTTTCCCCAACCATCCCCAATCCAATGCAGAGGCATCCTCTCAGAAGGAAAGACAGGCCCCTATTAGGACAGGAAATTAAACTGTTCCTACTAAGCCTGAAGGGACAATAGAGCCTATGATAATTCTCCCACCAAACCCTTTCCTAGTCTATGATGACTGTGGATCAGTAGGCTGTGACCCTTGCTATGCTTCTGATGCAAGCATAATCCTCCTGGAGGCACATGACCAATTAAACAAAATCTGAGCTTCATCACACCACACACCAACAGCCTTTAGCTTGAGGAAGCCTGGTGTGTGCCGGTGATGTATCAGCTCCCTGACTCCATTGGCCACAGGTGGTACAAGCACTCCACTCCAAGCCAAGCAGGCTTTGCTGTCCCTCTGAAGGCTATGAATAGGCTTGCTGCAACTCCCATGTCCTCTGAGCACCTCACTGGAGTGTCCAGCTGCTGGTCCAATAGAAACTGACTACACGGATTACATTACTGGCTCAACCCTATACTAAGAGAACGTACATATCACCAGCACCCTAATAAACATACCTACTTATATGCAAAGTGCTTGAGCATATAAATAGTCCCATGAAAGTGAACAGGAATACTAACATGCTTAAAGTCAGGTGCTCTACTGCATCAGGGGCTTAAGCATAATATTTCCAGTGACTAGAACCATTATACAGGTTGTACCTCCCTTAACTGGGACTCTCTAGTCCAGCAACATCCATGGTTCAGCACGACCATGAATATTCCTGGACCACAGAGCCCAGGAACAGGGAGGTTTGATGGTGGGATTTTAGTCCCTGGCCTCAGAGCCTGACTGGCCCATTTATAGGCTTCATGAGTACACTTTGGCCTGATGGCACCTAACATAAGTATGAGCTTGGGAGATTTATATGAACATATCTAGCCCAGCACCCTGTCTGCCAACAGTGGCCAATACCAGATGTCCCAGAGGGAGAGAACACAACAGGTAATTGTCACATGATCCCTCTCTTGACACCCACCTCCAGAGAAACAGAGGCTAGAGACACCATTCCTGCCCATCCTGGCTAATAGCTGTTTGTTTTAAACCTGATGCCTATTAATTTCATTTGGTGACCCCTAGTTCTTAGATTGTGGGAATAAGAAAATAACACACCAGTCATGATTTTATAGACCTCTATCATAGCCTCCCATGTCTTCTCTTTTCTAAGCTGAAAAGTCCAAGTCTTTTTAATCTCTCTTCATATGGGACCCGTTCCAAACCCCTACTTATTTTGTTGCCCTTTTCTGAACCTTTTCCAATGCCAATATATATTTTTTGAAATGAGTAGACCACATCTGTATACAATATTGAAGATGTGGGCATACAATGGTTTTATATAGAGTCAATAAGATATTTTCAGTCTTATTCTTTATCCCTTTTTTAATGATTCCTAACATTCTATTTGTCTTTTTGACTTCTGCTGTATATTGAGTGGGTGTTTTCAGAGAACTATCCACAATGACTCCAAGATCTCTCTTCAGTTGTTGTAGCCAAATTAGTCCCCATCATATTGTATATAAAGTTGCTCCTCCTGTCAATTTATATTGCTCCTTCTGTCAATGAACTGCCATTCACACCTGTCTTTTTTCCCAAGTTACCCTTCCATTGAGTTTTTGGTAGATTCCCAAAAGAGTGCTCTGAATTTTTGGTCAACGCCCTTTTCAGGAGCTGGGAAGGTCTTTCCCCGCATTGTAGTTTGGCAGCTAGACATGAGGGGGGTTTCACCTTCCTCAGAGAACAAAAGAGATTTTTTTGAGAGGAAATATTATACTGTTGAATTATTTGTCACAACTGTGTAATAGCTATCCTGGGCATGTTAACTGAAGTAGAGGGGAAAACATAGTTCTTTTTACAGTCACAGGGGCTATGTCTAGACTGCAGGCTTCTTTCGAAAGAGGCTCTTTCGAAAGCATCTTTCGAAAGAGCCTCTTTCGAAAGATCGCGTCTAGACTACAGGCGGATCTTTCGAAAGAGCAATCCGCTTTTTCAAAAGAGAGCACCCAACGAGTCTGGATGCTCTCTTTCGAGGAAGCCCTATTTACATTGAAGAACGCCTTCTTTCGAAAGAGGAACTTTCGAAAGAAGGCGTTCTTACTCGTAGAATTAGGTGTACCGCCATCGAAAGAAAAGCCGCGTTCTTTCAAAATTATTTCGAAAGAACGCGGCTTGAGTCTGGACGCAGGGGAAGTTTTTTCGGGAAAAGGCTACTTTTCCCGAAAAAACCCCTGAGTCTGGACACAGACAGGTACTGGTTGGGTGACATCTTGCTAGACCCTTGCTTTGCATTGCACAGAGAGGGAAAGGCTTAAATACCTATGCAGAAAGATGCACCACTTGTATCATCAGTTATCCCTTGGGGAAAAAAAAGGAGAATATCTGGATCTGAGCATAGCTATATTGCTAAGCTCCTATGGTATGCTACGCAGAACAGTAACTAAGGAGAATTCAGTCTGAATGAAGAGAGGAAGAAGAGAGACGGATAGGTTCCAAGACAGTTGGAGGTCAATGGTAACAGAGTGGCTGGTATCCAGAAAGGCTTTTTAAGAAGAAATCAAGGTTGCAACAGTAATTATTGGAGACCAAACTGGTCCAATCACTCAGAAAGCAAAACAAATTTTGCTAAAGGGATAACGTGATTGTCCCTACTGATAAATTCCTATCTAATAGGTGCAGGGAAGGAAAGAAGTTTGGGACTTTTCAATGCCAATCATAGTGAACTAGGAATCAAAAGCCCAGGTTTTATTATGATGCTAAGAAGAATGTGCACTTGGAAAGACAGAGAGGACTCTCAGAAAAACAATCAGTTATTTATACTCAACATAACCAAGTAAAGATACCTCAGGCATTGCATGTAAACAAAAAAGATTTTAAATTAATTTATAGCTGTTACTAAAATCTGTAAGAAAGAAAGAGAAACAGAGTTGTTTCATTTTTGGAAGATTCTACCATGGAGTGTAATAGTTCAGTCAAGTCAGAGGCAGAGGGCTTCCTTCATCAGAGATGTGCCTCACCATGGCTGAAAGAGGATGAGGACTGTGCACTACTGCCTAGAGTCATTCCAGAGCCAATGGTATGAGAGAGGAGCAATATGGTGTAAACTTCCCAGAGACTGCTATGTTGCTGTGAATGAGTACTGTCATGCTATGTGTTGGCAGTGGCATTGTTATCAGACTGGGAGAAATGAGTGTGTGTGTGTGTGTGTGTGTGTGTGTGTACAAACAAGAATCGTACTGGACTAAAAGCATTAATTTAAATTAGAAACAAAGTAGATGTTACACATGGAATCCAGACTAGTCCAAAGTCAGTGGCAAAATTCCCACAATTTTTTTTTTAGGGCCAGATTTTCGGTTTGAGCATTGGGCTGGAGGAGTGGAAAATGTTTTCAAGATAGACACTTGATTTAAATGGCAAAAATTGTGTCTGGAATTACAGGAAGATCCTTAACTTAGTCTGAATAGCTTGGCTTTTAGGCATCCCAAATTCCCTCAAGTTCCCATTGACTTCAAAAGGGAGCAGCCTTTTTGAAAATCAGGCCATGAATTTAGCAGACCTACCCCTTATTGCACTATTGATTCATGCTCCTTATTGGACCTACATCAATGGAAGATTGCTGTGAAACTTTCCCTGTGCCCCTCTGCCTCCTATGCTGAGAAATGGTGGGGGATGGAAGTATGCCAGGATAGTTATGGGATCTGAAGGTGGATTTATGCCACCTGATTGGTGCAAAGGGGCTATAGCCATATATGGTCCATATGGGATTAAATCTGGGTTACACTATTGTCAATGGTAGTTTTATCAATTATGTCCAAATTTCACCCATAGCTTGTTTTTCAAGAGAAGATTACAGTGTACATAGGATATGTGTTATGATTATATTTCTTGTGTTAAATGTCACTTATTATTAATGAAAAATATCCAAACCAATGTGATACACTTTTAATATCTTTGGATGTCAACTTTTTAACCTTATTGTCATTGAAGATAATATAACACCCTAAACTCTATACAACACTAAAGATAATAGATAATAGATAATACAACATTAAAGATAATATAACACCCTAAACTCTGTAGGGTGTCTATACAATATCCTAAACTCTAAATAAGATACGCAATTTGCTGTATGCAAATTGTGTATCTTATTTTGATTGAATTTTGAAATAGCATATTTTGAAATTTGGCTTGTCTACACAGCACCAAATTTCAAAATAATGTGCTATTTTGAAATATCCCTTAACTCTTGTGGAAGGAACGTTACAGGAATGCTGAAACACTGCATACGCTATCTTGAGACCTATCTCGAAATAGGGGGTGTGTTCAAAGATGCGGGGTAGCTATTTCAGGATACTTCTGGTATTCCAAAATAGCCCCGCTGTGTAGATGTACCCCTAGAGAATAGATATAGTGAAATTAGAAAGGCTCCCTCCTCTTACAATACATATGTTAATATTTCTTGACACTAAAAGCCTTGACATTTTTTGGTTTCCAGAGACATTTATTCAGTTGCAATGTATAGTTTAATCCTTTTTTATTGTTTAGCTAAACAGAAAAGTCAGAAGCCTAGAATGAAGTCATCCAGAAGTGTTTTCATAGAGCTATTCAAGATATGACAAATATGCCAGAGATGCTTTCTATTGTACCATATCACCCGCCAACTGTCTAACAGAGTGAAAAAGATGATACATGTGTGTTTAAAAATTCTCAGATAAACCAAACAGTCAAACAAGACTATCAATTCTCAAATAGAAAATGAAGATTGCAGTAAATATCGCTCCCAACTTCTCTATATTAAGCTTGCCATTGCATCTACTATTTTGATATATTCACAGGAAATGCTTCCTTATGGGGAATATATTGGATTAACGTATTTCTAAAGGTTGTCTCTTTCACCGGAGACAAGAAGTTGGTTCAATAAAATATTTTTTCTCACCCACCTTTTCTAACTCATGTTTCTAAATAGTCATCACAAAGAACCAATTTATATGACACAATGTCTAAACCACTTGCTAGTTTTTAAAAATCATGGCAATAACTAGTTGATCCACTGATATCCTCCTATTTTGTTGACCTATTCTCTTCCTATAGATGGTAATATTAATGAAGAAGATACAAATTCTGTCACATCTAGTTCCAAATTAGCAAGCAAGCATTTTCCACAATATTGTCCCAAAGACAGGACAGCTGGATAACTGAAAGCATAAACAGAGGCAATTTGCATTTGACTTTCAGACAAAACTGACAGCTGAAATCTATATAAAGGATGCTTCCCAGATTTAATTGTCACTGTAGAGAAGTCTAGCTGATTTAGGCTCGACATTAACAATTAATTTGAAATACAGGTTTTTGACTGGTGTTAAATTAGACCCTGGCTAATTTTACACTAGTCAAAAATCTGGTGTGAAATTAACCAGGGTCTAATTTAACATAAGATCTTGCACCGGGGGAGCAATTCATATGCTTCAGTGTAACTTGAAAGTGTTAGAATCTCCATCTCATTAGAATTTTTTTTCTTTTTTCTTTTTTTATAAGGTCATCTTTTATGAACGAGCACAAGACCTTGGAGCTCAAAAACATCCTGCTTCCATTGAACTCGTCATTTTAATAATGCTCCTTAATGTAACAAGAAACAGCAATATAATGAAAAAGTAGCATGTATTCTCTGTTTAAAAAGAAGGGATATTCTGATAATAATTACAGTAAGTGCATGCAGGGTATAACACATAGTGTTCCTTTAATCCTTACTCACTCATTTCTGTGGCTGTAACAGTTATGTTGTGCCAAGCAGCTGTCTCTCGGTCCAGAGGGTTAGTTATAATGATTGTTCCATTGTGTGCATTGATGCTGAACAATCTTTTTAAAAACGTGCTGTGGACAATAGAATACCTGCACCAAAAAAGGTAAAGAGATTGTCTGATACTGAAATGTTCCATCTGAAACAAGGACATATAAAGCTATTGTCAGGCAAGAAAACATAGCTGTGCATATATGCATATAAATGCATGCTTCATCAACCCAGAAATTATGAAAAACGTACACTTATAAACATTTAAAATTCACTGCTCTCAAGATCAAAGCTCTTCTTTTCATAGAACTAAATATGTCTCAGATCTATATTAATGTGAACTGAATCTAAAATGCATTATTCATTCTTTTTTCTAAGTCAGGCTCTCAGCAGGTGAATGACTTGGTTGAAAAGAAACAGTGAAAATGCCACTTGTGAAATGAATAACACTGGCAACTAAGTAGAGGTATAATGGTAAATCTATTTTATTGTTGCTGACATGTTATGATGTCGAAGGAATGAGCATTAGAAAAAAAAGAAAGGCAACTGACTATCTGTAATGAGGTGTCTGCTAACCCCAGGTACAAAATCCAAAAGTGAAAAATGATTGCAATGAGCCCAACTTGGAGCTCTGCCGCAATAGCCATCATTTGAAAAGCTCTGCATGCCATGTCCATATGCCCACATACACAATGCAGGTGGAATGATAATTAAATTCTTATCATTGGCCACATATGAGTGATTATGAAAGAGGCAGTGAGTGAACTCAAATATATAGATTAGAATGTCAGACATTTTTAATTGTTTTTTTAAAAGATAAAACTAAATGTGTGGCTTAAATCATAAGGCATAGTAGAAGTCTATTTCTTGGAAGTGAAATCTGCACATACTCAGAAAGTCTGCATTCATCCAGTACAGAATACATGTATTCAACAATTCCCTCTTCTTCTCCAGTTTTTATTTTGCTTGATAAAGCTGTTATATTACAGATTGACACTTAGGACTCTTCTCTTAATAGCCCTTATTAAATGCCAGTGGTTGAATGATTTTCTACCTTTTAATTTACAATGCAGCCTATGTGAAAATCAGCAAGATACTAAACTGAAGAACTCCCATAATAATTTGTTGTCTGTTCACTTCAGTTTAGGAAGAGACTTGTCAACATCTCCTTCATAAAATCTTATTTCGGGGATTTATAATTCATCTTTTAACATATTTCAGTTGTGTGAGTACCCCCTTGCTTACCATCCTAATTTCTGTTCTTGTTCTTTCTCTTTTTTTATGAAATAAGGTATTTGTTTGCTTTAAATAAGTTTTAGCAATTGTAACATATATTGCTTTTGTCAAACAAGTAATCAGGCTTGGTTTAATTTTATTTTGGCATTATTAACAAAATGGTGACACCTGAGTTATTGTTAGATAATTGGCAGCATATGCATTTACTTTCCCCAAAAAATACCTATATGCCTTCAAACATTACAGTTGATGCAAAATGTGAAATGAAATGTTCCATTTTAAAGGAAGTCAGGGGTGCGACAAACTTGCTTAAACATTGCTGGATTGGATCAATAAGCACACATTTAAATCACAACAACCCCCATGAAAATATACTAACATGTTTTGGAGCAGACACTATAATTTTCCAAGCAAAAAAAGTGTTTTGAAAAATTCTGTACATATATTTGTATTTTTCTTAACTTTATTTTACCCCAGACTAAGTAATAAAATAATATAATAGGAAAATAGTATTAAATAGGACAAAAATGGTAATTTATAGTATATTAATATATAGATGGTAATTATCAGCAATTAATAATCTGATAATTTTATTATTATTAAATAATAATTAAAGGTATTATTTTGTACCAAATTAGTTTGTCTAGTACCCTATGTTGTCTAAATTAAATGGCATTCAATTATTTCAAATGACTACAAGCTACTTTAATCATATGCTATAAATTAATTGTGTGTCATGCCTTAAGATGCAGTGAAACTATCTTGTGAAATACAGTTTGTAGAATCATTCTTTACAAAATTTCACTAAGGGGTGAACACTAGTCATGGAAGGCCTGAAAGATATGGGAATTGATACAATTATGTTATACAGGCCTGGCTAGATAGCAGTTATGGGAGTGGACACTTTTTCCTATCCAAGTCTAAAATATAGTTCTGTGTTGCAATGTTTTCCTCTGCCCCTCTGTGAAGAAGATTTTGTGGAGCAAGCGGTAGAGAGCGTGGCCAGTGGATTAGCATCTGTGCAAAACACAAAGGTCCCACCTACATATTGCAGATCTGAGGTTTTAGCTGTGGACATGGCATATCCCCTATACATCCACTGTTTGATCTAGTTTTCCTTCCACTAGCTACTATGAAGAATTCATTTGCAAAACCCATTTATTCAGGCTTTAGGCAAAGGTCAGGATTAAGCCCAGAGAGAGAGAAATGACATTTTACTATTCCAGACTCTTTGTTTTAAGGACATGAATGTTCATCGAGGCTGTCAAAATTGAAGTGAAATTTTGTTCACTCATGAAACAAAGACCTGTGTAATGGGAAAGAGTTCCTTAGACCTGTTTCTCAATTAAATCATCATGGGGTGCCTTTGAAAATCTCATCCCTAGTTTTTAAATCATTTCTTCTTGGCAGACCTATTTTCATTTTACAGTCTGTACCTGATGGGACTGTTGGCATGGTCTGGATCTCTGGCAGATACAGCACCTACAACGGATCCATTTATAGCTCCTTCTGCGATTTCCATCACATAGTTCTGTGAAGTGAAAACTGGAGGCTCATCAGTATCTTGCACACTGATCTTGATAACGGCTGTGTCTTCAAATGGCCCTTCTTTCAAAAAACGGTCATCCATGTACCTGTTAATAGCTTTTGCTCTAACATTGTATCTCCTTTTGCTCTCATAATCCACTCTCTGTAGACAAACAAAGTGGGAAGTGGAATAGTCCTTTTTTAGCATTTGAAAATTAATAATAAATTGAAGCTTAATTTAAGATTAAATATAAGAAATAGTGGTATACTTCTATTGTCTTACTTTAGTTTACTTTTGCTATTAAGGATTGATTGCCTTCTCATGGCTTGCTCTGATGCTATGATAGAATAATATTGTAATGGATACCTCCTTGCTTTGTTTTGTCACTTATGTCTAATATAGATTGTGATCAATATCTTTATTTCACATGTAGAGTTAATACTATACAATGCAGAATATGAATTTTCATATAGACTTAAGGGGAATTAATTGCTCTTTAGAGGTTCAGACTGAGTTCATTAAATTTTAGTCTTCAGAAAAAAAAAAGAATCTGCCTCCCCTCATATGACAACTATCTCACTGACCACACTGTCATACCATTTCTTTAGTAGGGTTTAATAATACAAACTGAAGCAGGAAATATTAGTGAAACACCTTCCTCTATTTATAACTGTTCCACATGGACAAAATACAGCAACATAGACTGAGATTATCTGAGTAAATACCGTGTGTTCTCCTCTACCACCACAGATTATTTTTTAGCTTTTTATTACATCAGAACATAAGTAATCAAATGAATGAACCACCTTTGACTTTTCCCTTCCCTGCAAGGTTTAAAATGATACCTTGCCACCAGTTCAGTTCTAATACCTAACTCTTTATCTCTCTAGGTAATGCTAAAATAAGCCCCAGAGACAGCTGAAGTTTCTCAAGTATGTTTCCCTAAAGTAATCATAATATTTTTCACTTATGCATGGAAGTTACTTCCATCTCAGGATCTTCACATTCTTAACTAACCATGTGCTATGGATCAGAACACTCCTTTCCTATCATTCTTGTCATTTTACAGGTGAGAAAACAAATCAGAGATAGGCTGCAACATTTTCCCACAATTAGGGTATGTCTACACTAGCCCCCTAGTTCGAATTAGGGAACATTCCATGAGGTTTAACTGGTAATTTGAAGTAAGGGGTTTATTTCAGAATCGCCCTTCTCTGCTGCGTGTAGACGCGGGCAGTTCTTTCAGGATAGTCAATTTCCAAAATGGCTACCGCTCGGGAACATGCTAATGAAGTGCGGGATATTTAAATATCCCGCACTTCATTTGCAATTTCGGTCACCCTGCTTAGCATCCCTAGATCGAACTAGGGGGCTAGTGTAGACATACCCTTACATAAGGAGATTGTTTCAAAGTTGGGAATAAAACTGAGATATCCTGACCCCTATTGCTTACTCCACAAATCAAAGTTAGTGAAGTTGCTTTTCCCCACACAATGCCAGATCCTGTTTTCAGAAGCAAGATAGAAAACAAACAAACAAAGATGGAAACAACAACATCCAGTGTTGTTATTTTTGTTTTATTAAGCATTAATGGTACGTCTCCTTTTACTGTTTTTTTTTAAATGTCTCACCTCTTTTAATGTAACAATTCCTTCTTGGGTCTCATTGTTAGTAATGATGTCAAAAATAAGTGACTCATCTCCTTCGATGACATAATTCATTGCTGCATTCTCCCCTGTGTCGTCGTCCTCTGCCATGATTTTGCCTATGGTAGAGCCCTCTGGTGCTGACTCAGAGACATTCATATAGTAGAACTCTTAAAGAAACAGCCAAGTAACATCACATTAAATGCTGTTATCTTTGTCAAGGATCTATAACTATCTAAAGCAGTGGTGTCCAACCTGTGGCGTAGGGACTAGTAGTGGGCTTTGAAACACTCACCTCAGGCCATGGGGGGAGGGATGGCTACTTAAGAAAAAATTGTTTGTCTAAAAATAAATTGAAAATATGTTCCCCGAGCTGCATAATATGAGTTTCAAAGAGTATTTGAATCACCCTCACTACTGTGAGGAGGCATTAGAGGGCAGCACTTCCATAACTGCAACATAACTGCTCCCATGCTGCATGAGAAACAGCTCTAAGGTGGGCTAGCAGCTCTCAGAGAAGCTACTGCTATGCACAAGCTACAACTGTTCAGCAGTGACCCTGTTGGCAGCAGGCTACTTCTCAGGGGTAGGGAAAAGTTAGCAGGAATAAGGCCCTGGAACTGCACCTGCTCAGTATTCCAGAGACCCTAATAGGCCAGCTAAGTTGCCTGATGGACTGCCCTGCCCTAATTGGCTGAGGAAGCCAGTGGGCCATCTCTTAAGCTCAGCAGCAACAGTAGCTCACTTTTCACTCAATGCCCATGACCTCTCTGGTTCCCTGTGGTTGTATCTCACCAAGTCCTGCTCTGATATTCTACAGCTCCTGCCCAGATACTGCCCTGCACCCAGCCTTGTTCCCATCTGTCTCAGAAGCAAAGTCTACTCCGGTTTTCCATGTCTTCTTGTAATATGGTTACAACCATTGGCTTTGATTCTGGACTGGGATTCCAACTGTGCCTGGATCCTTCACTCTGGCATTCAGATTCTGATTGCTTTTCAGAACTTCAGCCCTTCTTCTTGGTTTTGGCCATTTCTTGAGCCTTGGCTCTGGCATTTGGACTCCAGCCTCTGGACCCAACTTCTGCTTCACTCACTGTGCCTGACTGCCCATGTCCCAGTCTCCTGACAGTTTGAGCAACCCAAAAGTAAAACAGCTGGCAAAGGATCTGGACCATTTTTTAGTTTGGATCCTTTCCCTGCCAGAGGCAGGGGTTACCTTACAGACCCTGCTGGGCTAGGCCATTGCCCTGCAGGCACAGAATGCTGCTCTGAAGAGGAAGGCAGCACCACCCTGACTCCACCTTCCACTTGGTGTGAGCCAAAGATTCTCCTGTCTGAAACATTTAACAGTGACCAGGGCACAGTTTAGGGTTCGTCAGTCAATGCTGGCTTCCATATCTGCAGTTCTTGCGGTCATTTCCCACTAATTAAATCAGGTTGCAGCTGATTTTCAGCTTGCTGACTGGTGAAGCTCTAGCATGGCTTTCTCACTCCTGGACCATCTTGAAATCTTAATTCAAGCCCTGGTAGATCTTCAGTGACCCTAATCATGAGTGTACAGCTGAGGCTCCTTTTGGAGCATCGTAGCAGGAACATTGGCTTGTTGCTAAGTGTGCTGTGTGTAGATTGTCAGGGTAATGGATACTGAATGGATCAAGGCTGCACAATATTGTCATTTCAACTTTGGCCTAAATGATGACCTCAAGAAGAGCTGGACAAAGTGGACTCTTCACCCATTCTGGGTGCCTTGATTTACCTCAGCTTAATGACTGACAACTGCTAAATGAAAGGATGTCAAGAAAAAAGATCAGCTTTCTGATTCCTTCCAGCTCTACCATTTCTGGCTCACCAACCTTGGCTCCTTCCCCACAGCCCAAACTCATACCACCTGACCAAATCCAACCCCATCTCTCTGACACAGAGGGAAAAAGCAGTGTTAGGCATTGGGGCATGGCCTATACAGTGGAAGAACAGGACACTTTGTGTTGGGCTGCCCAGCCAAGGTCCCTGGTCACAGATAAGAGAGGTCTGGGATGGGATGGTGCTACCTAGAGTGGGTATTTGGAGATTGATACTGAAAGGCAGAGTCAGTATCTGACACTCTGTTGACTGATCTTCTGGGGTTTAACTAGGCGGGTCTAGTAAGGACCCACTAAAGCAACAGCTGATGGCATCCCCATCAACCACAGAACTCCAAGAGGAATAAGAGAAGCTGACATAGGAGTTCCTTCCATTGACCTCTTGCAGTGGGGATGCCATAGAATTTTGACTTAAGGTACTGTGACGGGACAGACGGCCCAGCCGTGCTGCCCCGCACTAAGGCAGAAGCTGGGCAGTGGGCAGAGTGGACAGAGGGGGTGCCGGGTGGCAGCAGACCGGTGGCGGAGAACCTCGGGGCTATGCCGACCGCGTCCGGGGCTGCCAAGACCGCGGGCTGGTGGCCCAGCCATACGCGGCCTGATGACGTCATAAAGGACATCATCCGGGGATCCCAGAGGGGCGAGGCGGCGTGCGCGGGGGTAGCCGGTGACGCCAAGACACGGTCCTTTCAAAAGGGCCAGGAGCAGGAGTGGACGAGGTGGGGGGGAGCAGCGGAGAGCGAGAGCGTCCTTCCAATCCCCTGAGGAGACAAGCAGCGGTAAGCTTGTCCCTGTGCTGGGGAACCTGAAACACCGACCAGGAAGAAGTGGTCCTGGGTAGGGCCGTGGCCCCCGTGAGTGGAGGGTTTAGGGGTTCCAGCATCCTCCACTGAGTAGGGATGAGTGTCCCTGCCTTAGGGCCCTGGGCCGGGGCTCGGAGAGAGGGAGGGCCCAAGCCCCCTTCCCAGACCATAGAAAGCAAGCGAGTCAGAACACGAAAATATATATAAAAATTGGAAAGACCATTCGGGGAGAACCGTAGACACGGGATGGCACCCCACCCGAACTCGGGGTGGGTCTGGGTAAATGGGTGACAGGTACATTGACTCCAGCTACACAATTCCAGGTGCGAGAATCATATATCTTAAAGCAACTTTCTTCCCCAATATAGACCTGGCCTGATTCATTAAGGAAGCCAACAAGCTGGTTCTGGAGCAGCACTAGCTCACAGGCTGCTCAATTGCCATGTCCTCTCTGCTTCCCTGTGCTTGTCTCTTACCAAGTCTTGATCCTGTGCTGCTCCTCCACAGCTCTAGTGCAGATCCTGCCTGCACTGATCCTTGCTTCCCTCTTGTCCCTGGTTTTCTGCTAGTAAGCCATTTCTCACCTTTGGCTCTGCTTCCTGGCTCAGACATTTGGACTCTGACCATTAGCCTGACTTCTACTACAACCTCTAGGCCTGGCCATTTACAGCTCAGGCTCAGGGAAAAGGGAAGGGAGGAGAGAGAAGACTGAGGTTTTATGCTGCCTTTTTCCATGCTAGGCTGTGGGATCCTTAGGGAGGGCAGCAGAGCAGCTCACAATGATTCCTGTGGCCTTTTTAAACTATTAGGTGAAAACCTCACCAAATTAAAATCAATGGCAAAGCTCATATTAACTTCAGTGGGTATAGGAATTCATCTGTTAAGTTTAATTCTAGTCATTAAAAGTCCTCCCCCCCAATTATGTGAACCTGCATTATTATTATTATTTATTTATTTGTTTTTTTATTACTGTTTTTATTTATTTACTTTAGGATTCTGAATAAAAAGTATCTATGTCCAAAATTCTTTCCTACCGCTTCATTCTGGAATTAACATTATTTTCCAAGTTTTTATAATTAATCTTGATGTTAAGAGTAATGACCAAAGAGTGCAGAAAATCAGAAGTGTAACAACTTCTCTCTAAGTACTGACATCCTGGGAATACTTCCACTAAAATATGATCTCTGTATTAAACCGGCATTGTGTGATTATATTTTTAGAATGCCGCTGCATGCTATATACAGTGGAGATGCATAGCTTTCCTACTAGTTTAGTTTGTATTATCGTTTAATTAGTCAGTCTTGAAGGAGGAGATTTTTATCCATAGAGAAATCTAATTTTACGGTTGTCAATATATCAACAGTAATAAAGAAAAATTATGTTCTAAGCCCCAAGAGAGAAAAAAAAATCTAGTTTCTTTTTATTTAACTTCCCTACAGTTGGTACTTTTAAATCTTAAAATGATAACAAAACAACACTAGCTTGAGTTCTCTAGCTATTTAGTACAGGCTATTTGTTGTGGCAAATATTATTCAATTATCAGTCTTTGATTTGAATGTAGGACATAAAAGGCAAAATATATATCTGATCTAAATGGGTATTCCAGAGAACTCATACAAGTTGCACTAGGACTAATTTTGTCCCCACAGTTTCATGAGCAATAATCACAATTTTTGGCATTTACTCACTTTGTTGAAATGTTGGCTTGTTGTCATTAATGTCAGAGAGGTTGATGGTTACAGTTGTTGTGCCTGAAAATCCACCCATTTGCCCAACCATATCTTTGGCTTGGATAATGACAAAATGTTGCTCCTTAGTTTCTCTGTCCATTTGGGAAGAAATTCTAATGACACCTGAAAGATACAGATAACTAAGCACATTATTTACAATGTCTGACCATATACTGTATTAAGAGTATAAAACAAAGCATCGGTTTCAGTTCTACTAAGAGGTCTCTCAGTTCCTAACATCTGGGGCTCGTCTACATTGGCCCCTTTTCCGGAAGGGGCATGGTAATTTTTGAGATCGTAATAGGGAAATCCGCGGGGGATTTAAATATCCCCCGTGGCATTTAAATAAAAATGTCTGCCGCTTTTTTCCGGCTTTTAGAAAAGCCGGAAAAGAGCGTCTACACTGGCCAGATCCTCCGGAAAAAAGCCCTTTCAAAGTAGGAATAAGAGATCCTCCGGAAAAGGGCTTTTTTCCAGAGGATCTGGCCAGTGTAGACGCTCTTTTCCGGCTTTTCTAAAAGCCGGAAAAAAGCGGCGGACATTTTTATTTAAATGCCGCGGGGGATATTTAAATCCCCCGCGGATTTCCCTATTACGATCTCAAAAATTACCATGCCCCTTCCGGAAAAGGGTCCAGTGTAGACGTAGCCCTGTAGTCTGAGTTTTTTCTTCAGTTCCTACACCCTTGTTTTGTGCCACCTTCCCATTCCTCCTTATTGCTTCTTTATTTTTCCCTGCACCTGCCATCCCTTCCCTCATGCCAAGGGCTCTATGTGACTCCTTCGCACCATGCCAGAGTCTCCTATGTCAGGGCTTGTTATGGCAGAACAAGGAGCAATGGTCTCAAGTTGTGGTGGGAGAGGTCCAGATTGGATATTAGGAAAAACTATTTTACTAGGAGGGTAGTGAAGCATTGGAATGGGTTACCTAGGGAAGTAGTGGAGTCTCCATCCCTAGAGGTGTTTAAGTCTCGGCTTGACAAAACCCTGGCCGGGTTGATTTAAATGGGATTGGTCCTGCCTAGAGCGGAGGGCTGGACTTGACGACCTTCTGAGGTCTCTTCCAGTTCTATGATTCTATGATAAGGGGATGGTTGGATGAAATAACATGATCTTGGTAACTAATTGACCATTCATTATAGGGAACTTTCTGGGTGTCTGGCTGGTGAGTCTTACCCACATGCTCAGGGTTTAGCTGATTGCCATATTTGGGGTCAGGAAGGAATTTTCCTCCAGGGTAGATTGGCAGAGGCCCTGGAGGTTTTTCGCCTTCCTCTGTAGCATTGGGCACAGATCACAGCTGAAGGACTCTCTGCATGTTGGGGCCTTCAAAGTATTTGAAGGCTTCAATATCTGAGACATAGGTGAGAGGATTATTCTAAGAGGGGTGGGTGAGATTCTGTGGCCTGCGCTGTGCAGGGGGTCAGACTAGATGATCATAATGGTCCCTTCTGACCTTAAAGTCTATGAGTCTATGAGGGCTCTATATGCAACCCTATTCCTCCATGTTAAGGATTTATGTGCCCCCCTCTTTTGAATATCACTCATTCTCCACCCATGCCATTTTAAATTATATTGGGAGGTTGGACAGAAATGGAATGGGGTTATGCTCAAAGGTGTTAACTGGCGCCATCAATCTGTGGTTTAATCATTATATAATAGCAGAGATGCTTGACGCTGGGTCTCTGCTAAAGAGAGGAAAGGTGGGAGGAACACATGTACTCCCATGCTCCCCCAAAACAATGAGTTCCCAATTATTGGTTCCTAGAATATTCCCTGAAGTTTTGAAATTAATCAGATGCTGTGCTGAAAAATTGTTATATTACATACATATAGATAAACAGACAAATCAGACAAATATGTGTCCATAGCCAATAACATACACACTAATTAGTTCAGAGCATATGTAGCATTGTGTTCAGAGTTAGGAGTTCTTGTTTTATATGTTCCTGAGTATCCCGCAATCTCTTTTTCCCCTTTAGTAAGTCATTTATCTTTCTGTGCTTCAGCTTACTCATCCCAGAAATAATAATAATAATAATCTACCTACTTCAAAAAGGTATTAAGACATAAACAATGTTGGTTAAATTTTATTTGAAGTGGTAAGCATAAAACAATGTAGACTTATTATAAGTCCTGATATTTAAGGTTTTCATCGTTAGCGTTATTGAACCAATTTTATATGTGTCTTAAATATAGGGATGTATCTGAAATGTCTCGCAGGCTGAGAATTTCTTAGATTTATGTGAAATGCATTCCATTTTATTTAATGAAGTGACTATGGGTACCATCCAAAAACAACTGAGATAAATGTGACTCATTACATTGAATTAAATGGTCTCTAAATCAGCCCTTAAGGCCTTGATCTTGCACTAATCAAATCAATAGGGGTTTTTCCATTGACTTGTGCAGGAGCAGGATCAAGCCCTAAATTAAGAGACATTAGGATACTACACTTGTGGGAGCTATCACAGACTAGAGTGGTTGGTAGATTGATCTGAGGAAATTATATTTGTGCTGCCCTGAGCTAATATGATTACGATCTATTGTATTTTTTATCGGACATTCAGATATTTTAGGAGAGTTCATGAATGAAGTTTGGGTTATAGGAAAATCTAGCAATACCTGTCTTTGGCTCCACAGAGAAGTAAGGCTGTCCTTGTAAAATACTGTATAGCAGACGGGCACTATTTCCATAAGAAGGATCATCTCCATCTGTAGCTGTTACCTGTATCACTGAAGTACCTTAAAAGAAGTGAAATCAGATGTAGATCTATAGACATAGTTATAGTTGTATTTGTTTAAAATGAAATGACTGTTTGATATCTAAATAAAACCATTCTCTCTTGGCATATCTACAGCTTTTTACAGTATCAGATCCTTCTCCTCTCCAATACATCTGTTAGTCTATAAGGTGCCACAGGACTCCTTGTAGCTTTCTCCTCTCATCTTTTTCTGCATCTTTCTTTTACCTGCTTAATTGAATAAAAATATATATAGCTTTGAACCAGTATCTCTTCTTCTCTCATCTTTTTCTACATCTTTCTTTTATCCATTTCACTGAATATAAATCAATTCATACTCTATGGAAACAACCCTAGATACTTCAGTCCTAGCAAACTACCACCCAGTGGCCATCTAAATGCTAATATTCTAATCCTTGTATAATCTGGATTCAGGCCAGGAGAAGGAATAGAATCTGCCTTAATGGCACTGAGGGATGATCTCCTACTATCCCTGGATAGAAGACAGGCATCCATTCTCATCTTCTTGGACATTTCTGCAGCATTCAACACTGTTGATCACAAGATTCTGCTTTATTATGAGAGAGCTGGCAGGGGTTCAAGGTAACGGATTTATATGATTTGAGTTGTTCCTGGAGGAATGCACCTAATGAGTAATGATGGTTACTGCACCTCTACCACTGGTCCTTTTACTTGTGCAGTGACACAATGATCAGTCTTTTCTCTGGTTATTACACGTAGAGTGTGTAATAACCACTCAGTGTGTATAAATCACTGAGTGACCTGTTGAGATCAAAATGTAAATGCCAGCAATATGCTGCTGATACACAGTTGTACCTAACCTTCAACATATATGACAATATTACAACCATCACCAAAAAGGCCCCGTGCTTGGATGAGATCAGCTTTTTGATGAAGAAAATTGGCTGAAGCTATGGCTGATCAAGACAGTAGTGATGCTGGCAGGCAGAGGACAGAACTTTGAAGAGTTTGCAACCACAGCGCATGCACAATTGGTCAGTTCAGTCTGTAGTCAGTTCAGTCTATGGAGGAGTATCCTTACATTCGTTTTTGAGGCTGAGCTCTCACATATTAGCATCTACACAGAAGACTTTCTACTCCATCAGGAAGTAAGGACCATTAAATACCTCATAATATTTTTGTTTCAAGTGTAAGGCTCTTGTCTTTGACTTTTGCATATATGTACATAAACATGTAGTCCCATCCACTCCTATGATTCTGAAAGTGGCCCACTCTCATATCATACATTAGAAAAATTGAGGACAATATACAATATTTGCCAACACAGAGATAAAAATCCCACTGTAAAGTCATAATTAATCTTTTGTTTTAATATAAATTGAAAAGGAGAATAGAACCTGTACAGAGGCTGAAAAAGAGAAGACATATTAAGCCTTCTATTGTGGCCTATTTTTGGAATATACACTATCCCATTCTCTCTCTCTGCACAAGCTGAGGACATAAAATGGTTAGAAGTAAAGTATAGTGTATTACCTCAAGAGGACATCAATCTAGTTCCCTGCAATCATGACAGGACTAAATACTCTCAAGACCATTACTGACAGGTGTTTTCCTAACCTGCTCTGATATATCTCCAATGATGGAGATTCCACAACCTTCCTAATCATTTTATTCCAGTGCTTAACCATCCTGACAATTAGGAAGTTTTCCTAATGTCCACCCTAAACCTCCCTTGTTACAATTTTTAAGCTCATTGCTTCCTGTCTTATCTTCAGAGGTTAAGAACATTTTTCTCCTTCCTCATTGTAATAACCATTTATGTACTTGAAAACTCTTCTCATGCCTCCTCTCAGTTTTCTCTTCTCCAGACTAAACAAACTCTCTTTAAAAAAATCTTCTCCCATAGATCATGTTTCTTAGACCGTTAATCATTTTTGTTGATCTACTCTGGACTTTCTCCAATTTATCCACATCTTTCTGAAATGTGGTACCCAGAACTGCACACAATCTCCAGGTGAGGCCTAATCAGCAAGGGATAGATAATTTGGGGTGTGTCTACACAGCAGGGCTTAACTCAAAATAAGCTATGCAAATTCAGCTATGTCAATTGCATTATTTTGAAAGAGGGAGTATCTACACAGCACTTATTTCAAAATAGAGCACTTTTCCTCCAACTTCCCTTACTCCTCGTCCAATGAGAGTTACAGGAGTTAGAGTAAGAAGTCCTCCACCTTGACATTATTTCAACATTATTTTGAAATAGCTGCCTGCTGTGGAGATATGAACTAAATTATTTTGAAATTACACTAGTTATTTCCAAGTAATATTTCTGTGTAAACATAGCCTCTTCTGTTCATCCCTCTGGGGCACCTGATACTGACCATTGTCATTAGGATACTGGATTATATGGACCTTTGATCTGACCCAGTATGACTGTTCTTATGTTCTTATGTTAACAGTTTTTCAACCAGTTATGCACCCAAATTATAGCAGCTCCAGATAGTTTGAATTTCACTATGTATGTAGATATGCTGCTTAATAAACTACTGGAAGATGGTCAGGTACTTTGGTGATGAGTGTGGTATAATAACCCATATAAATTAGGAGAGAATAATACCCTATGCCCTATTTCTAACCATTTCATGTACCCAACTAGTGCACAGAGAGAATGATATAGTTTACATTCCCAAAATAGGCAATAATAGAAGTCTTAATATGTCTTCTCTTTTTCAGCCTCTTTTTCAGGTTCTATTCTCCTTTTCAGTTTATATTAAAACAAAAGATTAATTGTTACTTTCCAGGGGATTGTTATGTCTGTGCTGGCAAATATTGTATATTGTCCTCAGTTTTTCTAATTTATTATATGAGAATGGGCCACTTTCAGAATTATTTTCCTTTGGAAGTTTTAAATTGTTTTATTAAAATGCTCTATATAACAAAAGAAAAGAAAACAAAGCAAAACAAAAGACGAATAGTGTGTGAACCTTTAATTTAAAACCTACACAGAGGCTGACAGAAATAAACTGTTAACAAGCAAAGCAGCCAGGAAAGAGAATAAGACTCTGATAACATTTTATATCCTTGAGGCCTTTAATGAGCCTTTTCTACTGCAAAAGAGATAGCAAAATCAATCTGCAGAACACTATTTCATCTGTAGTTGGGAATCAGTCATGTCCTAGATCCAAAATTGACAACATCCCCATGGGTCATCCATGAGGTTATCCTTACAAAAAATATTCCTCTGCATTATCATTTTATAAAATAATGATTATGTTTATCTTGTTTCTTAACTGACTTCTGCATAAAAATACCCCTCTTGAGGAAAAAACAAGACCTACAGCCATTTTCTATGGCTTTCTGACATATGATCACAGCATCACATCTTATCATAAGACAGTCTCTCCTGTTGCATGTTTTTCTCTGATAATTAAGTCAGCAACACCTGGAGGGTTTGGGGTCACTAGTAAAAAATGCAGAATCTTCTCAAAATATTTTGCTCCAAGAGGAGGCCTGTCTCTGGATACTGACATACTCTTTTAGAAGCATCTCAGACTAAAGGTTGTGTGTAACTTAGCTAGTCTGGAGTGAAGTGCTGTTCTTGTCCTATTGACTTTATGAGGAGCTCTGTGTTCAAAATGTGCCTATAATATCAATTTTGGTAGTGAAACTAATGGGGGAAATGGAGAGGAGCGAGAACCCCCACTGGTGGCCTTTAGATGTATATGTGACATTTTTTCTAGAATATTCTGCAAGGGCCAATCTACCTATTGGCAAATGAGGCAGATGCTTAGGACAGCACATTTTAGGGCCTCTTAGGGGCAGAAATGGGATCAGTGGCTGTGATGATGGGGGGGTATGAAGCTGGTGGGGCTGCCCAGTGCAGGTTTTGGCTGGGGCTCTAAGGAGACAAAATGGTCTCTCTGCTGGGCTGGTGGAAAGGTGCTCCGACCCCCTTTCCAGTGCTTCAATGGGCAATAAGCATCCACCAAATAGGCTCCACCTGCTGAGGAAGCACTCTCACTCCTTCCTCAGTCAGTTCCTCCCCCCCCCCCCCCCCGCAGCAAATAAGATTATGGCACCAGGTAAGTCATACAAGGAACAGCTCTGAGCTGTTCAGCACCTAGATCTGAGGTTGGGATTCTGGTTATATGTGCAGTCACCCATTATACTCTGTGTTGGTGTAGAACTTTACCTGTTGCTGTGTACTCACTCTTGGTGCCCCAGCTGCTGTGGCCACCACCCTGGGCTCATGCTAGAGCTGCTGGGTGGACAGGCAAGGGAAGGAACCGGGTGTGTGGATTGTGGGAGGACAGGCAGAGGGCCCCATTCTGGATAACTGAGGGTATGTCTACACTACCCTCCTAATTCGAACTAGGAGGGTAATGTAGGCATACCGCACTTGCAAATGAAGCCCGGGATTTGAATTTCCTGGGCTTCATTTGCATAAGCGGGGAGCCGCCATTTTTAAAACCCCGCTGGTTCGAACCCCGTGCAGCGCGGCTACACGGGGCACGAACTAGGTAGTTCGAATTAGGCTTCCTAGTTCGAACTACCATTACTCCTCATGAGTAATGGTAGTTCGAACTAGGAAGCCTAGTTCGAACTACCTAGTTCGTGCCCCGTGTAGCCACGCTGCACGGGGTTCGAACCAGCAGGGTTTTAAAAATGGCGGCTCCCCGCTTATGCAAATGAAGCCCGGGAAATTCAAATCCCGGGCTTCATTTGCAAGTGCGGTATGCCTACATTACCCCGCTAGTTCGATCTAGAGGGGTAGTGTAGACATACCCTCAGTGCCTCCCAGGGCCTGACTGCAGAAACTAGATGTAGTGTGTGTCCTCGGCCCCAGGGAAGGGAGGAGACAATGAAGCATCGCAAAGAAAAGATGGGGAGTGCTATAATGGTGCTATATACACTTTTCTGTTGCTATTGAGAAATTTCAAAGATAAATTGACAGATTAATATTCAACAAGCACAAACATTTGAGGTTTTCAACTTCAGAAGCAACACTGTTCTTAAATAAGACTATAACTAGTTAGGGGTATATATACACTCAAGTACATAAATGTTAATTCAAAACAAGCTGTGATCTAGAAATAGAAGGTCACCAGAGATCAGTCTCACTTAAGCACTCCAGGCATATGAAAATCACTGTTAAGCATGAAAATGATGCAGCCCTTTTGAAGTAACCAAGTATTAATATTGACAAAAGCTACCACTGTGGATAATCCAGTGGATACAGTGTATGATTGATGCCATCTCTGAGACAGGAACCAAAATACAAACAGTAAAGCTCAGAAGTGTGCTGTTTTATGGGATTATATTTAATAAATCAGGGATATAAATACACAGAAAAAGAGATTGCTTATGTGACTGCAATATGATGATTACAGCCTATCGGGTCTTCTTCAGTTTCAGCCATGTTTTATTGTCTACACATTTTATTTAAAAATGAATACATGCAGGTTTGATGAGTATGTCCAGTCCAGTCCAGTCCCTCTCGTTCTGTGTTGGTTCTGCTGCAGTATAAGAGTAGATAAGGGAGGGTTAATGGACCTGGAGCTCGAAAAGATCAGGTGGGCTTTTCCAGGCCCAAATGCAGGGAATAAAAGGAGATGTAAGCAAGTAGTGGTAATCTAGTAAAGGTAGCCCACACTGAAGGTCAGGGTAAATGCAGCCTTCCAGCTTGAACCTCAGAATGAGGAGAACTTCTATTTTAAGACTTGGAATATATTTTTGAAAGGGGTCTTTATTTTGGGGGGCTTCTCACATCTTCCAAGGATGGACATTCTCACCAGGGATTCAAGGTGGACTTGGTGCTGGGCAGCTCAACAGCACATTTTCTCCATGGTACCTTCTTTTCCAGTTTTGAGTTCCTTAGCTCAGATGGAAGGTATTTTCAACTGAATATTAAATTGTGTTACCAAAAGCAAGAAGTTACCGCAGTAGAATGGTACTTCATAAAGATGTTAACACAGACAGTTATGCCTGAATAAAAAAAATTGCAAATGTTAATATGCTCTTAGCATTCCTGAAAGAATAGAATAAATAATTTTTGCAGCTTTCTGCTTGGCATTATGAAATAAATCAGCAAATACAAGTATTATACTTTATACTAATGGGCTCACACATTTTTAAGACACTCTCTGAAGTTCCAGGAGTGAAAAAGACATAACTGATAGGCTAATCAGTATTGTTCAGAATGATGATTCCAGTTATGGAACTATCATTTATGCAGGAATGGAAGTATGGAAGGGACCATGAACTTGACTTTAGTATGCTGAAGATGCACGTTACTGAAATGTACCATCACTTTCACAGACCTGTGTCTTTGAATACAGCACAGTTAGAGTATATAGTACTGATACAACAGTGTGGACTCAAATATGTGTTTTATGTGCTTAAACGTAAATCTAGAAAATAAATCTATTTCCACTTTCTTTATGATACTACTCTAGAATCTACTTGGCTATGTCTACACTGGCATGATTTTCCAGAAATGCTTTTAACGGAAAAGTTTTCCGTTAAAAGCATTTTCGGAAAAGCGCCTCTAGATTGGCAGGACACTTTTCTGCAAAAGCACTTTTTGCGGAAAAGCGTCCGTGGCCAATCTAGACGTGCTTTTCCACAAAAAATCCCCGATCGCCATTTTTGCGGAAAACAAATCTCTGCTGTCTACACTGGCCCTTTTGTGAGAGAGTTTTTCGGAAAAAGACTTTTGCCTGAACGGGAGCAGCATAGTATTTCTGCAAAAGCACTGACAATCTTACATGAGATCGTCAGTGCTTTTATGGAAATTCAAGTGGCCAGTGTAGACAGCAGGTAAGTTTTTCCACAAAAGCAGATGATTTTGCAGAAAAACTTGCCAGTCTAGAAACACCCCTGGTGTACACTGCTTTCTGGTACTTGGATTGTTCTCCTTGTTATTGGTGTAACTATCAGTGTCATTTAGCTATTCTAACATATTAGGTAGCTACCGGAGAGTCATATGGGAGTATTTGTTTTCCTAACTCGACCTCCAAATCGACAAAAAATGTTATGTACGGAAATATCATTGCATCTGACTCTCATCCATCCTATAAGATGTACTGCATTTGTACGAGTTTAATAACACTATTTGAAGCACTTCATGTAAAATCATACCAAATGCCTGAGGAAAAACCACAGTCTTGTACTCTCAGAAGAGTCCATTTACTGATACATGTTTCATTTAGGATGACACTTGCATATAAAAGCCTAATCCAATTTAAATGCCTGAGATATGGGAGGTCTTAAAAATCATACTAACTTTTCTACTAATTTGCATTGATGTTAATATAAATATTGGCACTTGAACCTAACTTTGTGTTTAATTTTACAATGTATGTGTGACTGAGGGAATGGGGGGGGTCAGTGTTGGGAGCAGGGACATTCCGTATGCACACCAAGTAATGCATTATTGTCTTTGGTGATGCAGTGCTTGCTGTCCCCTTATTTTCCTTGGTCTGAGCTTCTCTGCCGACAGAGCACTCTTTTTCCAAAGCAGAAGATGCTCAGCACAGAGCCATGTGGTGCTGATTGCTCACTGTGTGATGCCCAGATCTGAAGGGATCCTAAGCTAGAAGATATTAGCAAACTGACATGCTTAACTCAGCCAAGGGGAATTCTGTGTCTGCTGGGAGAAAAGAAAGAACTGGTGTGCTGAACTGGCATGCAAATGAGGTCACAGAACTTTGTTGTTTCCAGGTTGTCTAGAGGACGTTTTATTGGGACTGTTGTTTCGGGATGATGAAAAACTGAGTCAAATCTAGTCCAGGTCTACTTGCTTCATCCTGATTCAGGATAAAGCCCACACATACAATTTAGCTGCTGGTAGCCAGTATTTAACACCAGTCTATGTTCTAACGACAGCATGAGTGAGGGCATTGGGGCATGTCCAGCCAGTGTGTGTATGTGAGTTGTCTGTAGTGGTATAACTCCTGAATTGACCATGTTGTCACTATTGCAGGGGTTCCCACACCATGGGAAACTGCTTTATATGGGTAACCCAAGAACTGCAAGATTTGACTCAGGGTATGTCTACACTACAGCGCTAATTCGAACTAATGCATCTAGAACTAAAAACTAGTTCAAATTAGCGTTTTGCTAATTTGAACTAGCATGTCCACATTAAGAGGACCCTGAACCGGGCTTAAGGATGGCCGGAAGCAGTGCCGGCAGGGCATCAGAGGAGGACTTAGAGCGTGGAGATGCTGTCTCAGGCTAGCCGACCCCCACCCCAGACAGACAGTTCTCAGGGGTGCCCTGCTTGCAAACCAGTCCTGTCTTGGAGTGCCAGGAGTACCCACACTGGGCACATCACAGCACTCGGCCATCAGACCGGGTGCACTTGCCGCAGGCTGCCATCTGCGGAGAGGGGACAATCGGGGGGCTGCAGGAGAGCTTCAACCCCCAGAAGCCCACAGAGCCAGCCCAGTCCTCCCCATCGGGGGCTCGTACCCCATTCCTCCCTCACCTCCTTCCACTTACCCTTCCCTAGCCCCTTTTCTTGATGTACAAAATAAAGGACAATTGTGTTCAAAAATGGAATCTCTCTTTCTTGAACAAAACTGGGGGAGACTGGGAAAAGGAGGTGGGAGAGGGGAAGAGAGAGGCTGGGAGAGGGGAGGGCAACTACAATGATCAGGGGTTGGGAACAGGTCCCATATGAAGACAGGCTAAAGAGACTGGGACTTTTCAGCTTCGAAAAGAGGAGACGGAGGGGGGACAGGATAGAGATCTCTAAAAGCAGGAGTTGGGTGGAGAGGGTGCATACAGAAAAGTTCTTCATTAGTTCCCATAAAGAAGGACTAGAGGACACCAAAGGAAAGGAATGGGTAGCAGGCTTCAAACTAGTAACAGAAAGTTGTTCTTCACAAAGCAAAGAGTCAACCTGTGGAACTCCTTGCTGCAGGAGGCTGTGAAGGCTAGAACTAGAACAGAGTTTAAAGGGACGTGAGATCAAGTCATGGAGGTTGGGTCCATGGAGTGCTATTAGCCAGGGGGTAGGAGTGGTGTCCCTGCCCAAGGTTTGTGGAAGGCTGGAGAGGGATGGCACGAGACAAATGGCTTGCTCACTGTCTTCGGTCCATCCCCTCCAGGGTCCCTAGGGTTGGCCGCTGTTGGCAGACAGGCTACTGGGTTAGATGGACCTTTGGTCTGACCCAGGATGGCCATTGTATGCTCAGGGATCAGGGTTGGGGGTCTGAGTGGACCCCCTTGATTTTCATGCTCCTGGGTGGTCAGGCTGGCAGCTCTCCTGCCCTAGACGGCCACTTTCCTGTGCCTAATGCGGAGATCGTGGACGAGGTCCATGATGTCTGCACTAGCCCAGGCGGGTGCCCGCCTCTTGCGGTCCCGGGCAAGCTCCCGGGAGCCGCCAGCCTGGTCCCGGGAAGAGGGGGTGGGCTGAGGAGCATCGGGTGGGTGGCTCGAGCCGTGCCAGGTGCAGGGTCTGCTGGCTGGGTGCTGGCAGGCTTGCACCTGGCATGGGCACTGTAGCCAGCCTGTGCCCCTTTAAGGGCTCCGGGGCCAGGAGGGGGGCAATTGAGTTTCCCTGGTGTTGGCCAAAGTGGCCACCAGGTAAACCTGGGGAGGGCTAGCCTCCCACTAGTTCGAAATAAGGGGCTACACACCCCTTAATTCGAACTAGCTAGTTCGAACTAGGCTTAATCCTCATAAAATTAGGTTTACCTAGTTCGAACTAAGCGCTCCGTTAGTTCGAATTAAGTTCGAACTAGCGGAGCGCTAGTGTAGTGCCTATGAAAGTTAGTTCGAACTAATGTCCGTTAGTTCGAACTAACTCTGTAGTGTAGACATACCCTTAGATTTATATTCATGACTCTGGATGATCAGAAGACCATGAATCTGTCACTTCTGTAAATCAAGGCTCCCTCCAAGAGAGAAGCATGCAGAGAATCTTCTCAGAGATTTGTCAGTCAAGTAAGGTTGGGGGAGTTTACTTCTGTTTTGGGGAGAATATGGGCAGTAGATCTGTAAAATTTCTTTGGCACCGTCAACATACAAGTACCTCCTACATGATCTTGGGAGAATATCTTAAAAGTTAAAAAAAAACAAAAAAAAAACTTTTAACCAGATGTGTTATTTAATTGATTTTAAGCTAGAATCCTGTGATATACTAGAGGGGAAATATATAAAAGACTAGCCAATTAGCCTATCATAAGACGGGATTTTCAGGTCTTCTCTCGTGAGATCTCTCACTCTGTCTCTGTCTCTGTCTCTCTCTCTCCTCCTACTTCCTCCCCCTCCCCTCTCAGTTCTCCTCCTCCTCCTCCTGCCTCTTTCTCCCCTCCGTCTCTCCCTGCCCCCCTTCCACTTCCCTCCCACCGTGGGACTTGGCTGAGTGCTACGTGCTCAGCCGGGCTGCCACGAGGGTGGGGGGCGGAGGGGTGACGTACACAGCCAGGGGGTGGGGCCGTGTACGTCATCGTCCTCCCTTCCTCTCCTACCCTGGGGGAGCCCAAACTGCCCCTTGCACTGCTGGATCCCTTGGCAGCCCGGCTGAGTGCCACAGTGGGAGGGGAAGGGGGGCGGTGACGTACAGCACTGCTTCCCTCTCCCCTTTTTTCGGGTCTCCCCATTATCCCCTCCAGCCCCACAGCCCCCGATCCCCCCCAGCTCTGCTTCCCACCCCCCTTCCAGCCAGCTCCACCGCTCTTCCCCTCCCTGTGTGGCACCCTGCCCCCTTCCCCTCCCTGGTGCACTTCACCACTCAGCTGGGCCCAGCTGAGTGGCTCTCCCACCAGACCCTGCTGAGAGGCGGCCACTTGCCGCCCCGGGCCCAGTGGGAGTGGTGCTCCCACTGAGTCCAGCTGAGCAGCGCTCAGCTGGGCCCCGGCTCGGGAGCAAGCGGCAGCAAGCGGCCGTTTGGGTGGGGAGCACAGACCCTAAACGGCCACTTGCTGCCACTTGCTCCCCCGTCGGGGCCCAGCTGAGCGGTGCAGAGCTCTGCCGAACCTCCATGGAGAGAGGGGAAGGGGGTCGGGGCGCTGACGTACATGGCCAGGGGACACAATCAGCATTACAGACTCACAGACAATGGCTACTATATATATGATGACTCAGGGGATTGGTTATAGGGATTTGAGCGTTTTATTTTACACATTCAATTTCTATCCCAGGTCAGTAATGATTTTAACATCCCCTAAAAGCAGATTGTTGGACTATTTGAAATAAGGTGATATTTTCAAAAAACTTCCTAGGGAACTGGTATTCTCTTTCCTCCTCTCCCCTCCCTCCCCCCACACACATACCCGAATGTCCCCCACAATCTATAACTGGTCCTAACTAGTACCTTTCTTGGCAGACTCAGCCAAAAGATCAAGGCTCAAGTTTATTCCTGTGGAGATGTAACCATGCTATATTCCTCAGTGTTGGTGTTTATTAGCAGGGCAGAGCAGGAAAGCTTTCACAACTGCATCCTTTTTGTAGCTCTTTGAAGGATGACACATGGATATTGAGCCAGAGACTTGGATGATATAAAGTGGAATTGTGTCATTGATCTGAAGACCTGGCCTACAATCTTTTGAGCTGTCAGGCTAGCACTTTTCCTGGACACAAATTTAATTGTCACGTAATTGATGGAAACAAATATATAAGTAACATACAAAATGGTAATATATACATGTAAACTCGGGAAACAGAGGAAAATAAAATATTTCTTATTAATTTGATATTTGTATCAAGTGTGTAGCCATTTCTAAACATCAATTACAGTGTAAGGGCCAATTCTAGGTTTATATTTGCATCCATACAAACCTAAATGGAGGGGTCTGAAGGCCAAAAGGCTGTGGATGTGGATGTGGCCAAGAACAGCCCCCGAAAGTAGTCATCAATGTCAGGACATGAGTGCAGCCTAGTGGTAAGAGATATTCTGATTAAGTGCTTCTCTGAATAGCATTCATTAGTTGGGTCTTTTGGATCCCTGGATGTAGAATGAAAATGCTCCTTTTATGGGAAGCTCAAATGTTTGTCAACTGGCTTCTCAGACTCATAGAGTCTCATAGACTCATAGACTTTAAGGTCAGAAGGGACCATTATGATCATCTAGTCTGACCCCCTGCACAGTGCAGGCCACAGAATCTCACCCACCCCTCTTAGAATAATCCTCTCACCTATAATCAGAGTAGATTATCATGTTATACTTTGAAATATATCCAAGGGTATCATGTTATACTTTGAAATATATCTACTCTATCCAAAACCCACTGACCACAATTTAATAATGGTCCATTATAGAGGTGACATAATTTACACAGCAGATGAGAGCTGGGGTTCAGGTGGGTGTTACACTGATAAATGTACACTGTGGGTGATAAATGGTTATTTACTGATAGATAAGATGGCTGTCAAAATAACATAACAGGGATTTCATATAAATCAAAACAAATGGAGATAGTTTCCATCTACTCACACTGACATTAAATCATTAAAGAATGTATGTATAGTAAAACCATTATAACCAATAACCATTTGAACACACACACACACACACACACACACACACACACACACACACTCTCTCTCTCTCTCTCTCTAATTTACTACTAAGTGTATTTAACTAAATATGACTGTAAATAAAGAAAAAACTATCTCTTGGTATGTACAGGTTGCTATCATATAGGTTATTATTATTATTATTGTTGTTATAATTATTATTGTTAGTTTGGAGTTCCCCTTTCCCTATATATTTTACTATGTGCTGTCTAATACACGGTCTTTGAGCCCTAAGTGCCTCTCATGCCTTCCTGAAAAGTGGTGCTTCCTTGCAGGGTTGCCCATTAAACCAGACCCACAGGATCTGAAGGATGTATGGTTCTCTTGTTCCTCCTGACTCTGGGATATTTAAGAGATGCCCAGATCCAATGCTCAGAAGCCTAGAGGAACGGATGCTCAGGAACATACCATTAAACACACAGGGTGGGTCTAAACTTGCCAGCTGTCTACACTGGCCGCTTGAATTTGAGCTGTACAAAATCAGTGCTTCTTGCGCAAATACTTTCACACTCTCGCTCGGGAAAAAGCCCTCTTGCGCAAGAATACTTGTGCAAGAGGGCCGTGTAGACAGGGAAGAACTGTTTTGCACGAAAAAGCCCCGATGGCTAAAATGGTGATCGGGGCTTTCTTGCACAAAATCACGTCTAGACTGGCCATGGATGCTTTTGCGCAAAAGCATTTTTTGTGCAAAAGCATCCATGCCAATCTAGACGCGCTTTTGCGGAAATACTTTTAATGGAAAAACTTTTCCGTTAAAAGTATTTCTGCAAAATCATGCCAGTCTAGATGCAGCCACACTGATTTGAGCAGCAAGCTTTCAATTCAGGGGACCTTCTCCTGTACTTCTGCCTGTCTTGCTCAACCTCAGCCTGTCCACTCAGTCACGGTTTCTCTCCTTGCCAGTTTCTCTCCATCCCTCTGTCTGCCCTTCCTCTCATCCTGTCTCTCTCAGTTAACTCGCAGACTTTGTTTCTGTCTCTCTCTCAGACTGCTGCTTTTTATAAGAAAAAGGTACTATTGTTTTTTCGGAAGAGGCTTTTCTGAAATTTGGCCCATCTATTCTGGGCCAAATTTCAGAAAAACCTCCTCTTTTGAAAGAGCCTTTCTTCCTTGTGAAACGAGGAAGACAGGACTTCCAAAGGAGTGCGTCTGCTCTTTTGCAAAAAATGTTGGAAGAGCAGATGTGTTCCCTGGATACAGTAGAGTTTTTCCAGGATATCTCCAGTATCCCGGAAAAAGTCCTGTAGTCTAGTCATAGCCTCATCTCCCTACCTTTGTCCCTCCATCATCCCCCTCTTCTCCTCCCACTTTCTCAGGGGGAGATGATGGGAACAATGACAATGTACTCACTTGAAATCATATTTCCCAATTTAGGGTCGAAGCCCTTTATTCTATTTACATGGAGGAAGCACTGCATGCTGGCCTCCAAACTAAATTTCTCCTGCTTGGAAGCTGAGATCCAGACTAGCACAGGAAATTGTAGTTTATATCTCCCTGTAAGGCTGAGACAAATTCAGTGAAGCTGTCCTAACAGTAAATGAGTAATGCTCAAGACACATAGCTTTTATTCCCTTTTATTATCACTAATGTTATTTAAGTAATGACCTTATTAATTCACAGTTTTACCTGGCACAATATTTTACTTTATTTTCAATATTATTTGCAATTGAAATAGCTGAAGTAGAGGAAGGTGGTAATTAGCAGGGCTTGTTGAGTAAATTTTAAAGGATCCAATTTTTCATGACTTTCAGGATTATTTGGATACGACAAACCTGCTCATTTGTGCTAGTTGCTGTCTTCCCCCCCCCCCCTTTTTTTTTGTCAGAAGGGTGTCTTTACTTATTACTTTTGGTACCAATCATACAGCCATATTCCAAATCCTGCCTGGCCCAACATAGAGATGCAGGGACAAAGAGAATATAAATTACCTTCAAGATCCCTCCCCTCTCCAAGGGGCAGGAAAAATGTCAGTTCAGTCCTTAAGGAACTCAGGGATGGTTCCCTTATTGCACCTCAAGGGCATAATTCACCCTGAATGGAAGGGAACTGACAAGCGAGAATTAGAGAACAAATATCGCTGGTCTAAAGGATGGTGAGATGTGAACACTTCACTGTACTCTCATTGCACACCCAAGAGATTGGGAAGTAATTGTATCTTTAGATGGTGTAGCTCCACACTACCCCAGTGCATCCCCAGCATAAGTCAAACTATGATACTTAAAATCTGACATTTAATTACAGGGGAAATAGTGACCACGCATGATGTGAATGCCATTATTTTCTGTTCCATTTACATTACATGGCAATGTGTATTACATGGAGTGGAATGAAAGAGTAGGATGTAATCAGTACACAAACTCAGAGTGGCCTGAAAGAGATTATTAAGTAATTTTCATTTATTTTGAGTTCATCTTTATGTACTGAGAAGAGTCAATAGGCCCCTTGCGGTGTAAATGTATACTGTTAGTTTTCCATGAATAAAAGCTTGAAGAGCAGATGGTTTGTGCCTACTAAAGATAATAGATAGGACTTTTTGAGAGATGTACTAGCAAACTTTAAATTTGAATGTTGTATTCTGTTTCCCTCATAGGAATGGCCATACTGGGTCAGACCAAAGATCTATCTAGCCCAGTCTCCTGTCTTCCAAGAGTGGCCAATGCCAGAGGCCCCAGAGGGAGTGAACAGAATAGGGAATCATCAAGTAATCCCTCTGCTGTCACCCATTCCCCGCCTCTGACAGGGGCTAGAGACACCATTCCTACCTATCCTGGCTAATAGCCATTGATGGACCTAACCTTCATGAATTTACTTAGTTCTTTCTTGAACCCTGTTAATGTCCTGGTCTTTGCAACCTCCTCTGGCAAGTAGTTCCACAGGTTGTATGAAGAAAAACTTCCTTTTGTTCATTTTAATTGTTCCTTCAATTCTCCTTTTCAACCTCAAATAGAGACAGTATTCTGTCCTGAAAGGTCAAATTTTTATGTCCTGATATTCAATAGCTACTGTTTTCAAGCCTAGAAGTTGTCTGTGTTTTCTCTGGCATCTGAAGGGATGTATCCATAACTATATATCTGCTCATTACCACAATGATTTTACAGAAACTTATGCACATGAAACTATCCATGTGCTTAAAAGTCAACATGCCTGTGGGTTCAACAGGACTATCCACATAATAAAGCCAAGGCTACATTATAAGTTATTGCAAGTTCACAACTCCCTTTCTCAATGTAAAAGGACTCTGTAAAATAGGATATAAATATTGTAAAATAATATAACTGTTCAGCAAGGTGTGGAAAACGAGTTTGGTTCTTGACTTTCTTTACCTTCAGGAGACATCTCTGGAATGGTGACTTCATAAGGTCCACCCAAGAACTTTGGTTCATGATCATTGACATCCTGAACTTTGATGATAAATTCTGACTCAGGTTCAACAGGCAGCTGGGTATTCCTGTTAATAGCCTGTGCTCTTAGAGTGTAGAAGGGTTTCTCCTCTCGGTCAAGTTTCTGTGTCACATGAATTATACCATTATATTCATCAATAGTAAAAATGCTTCCAGCTCCATCCCCAGTCAAAATATATTTGAAAGTGCCATCGTGTTGGTCAGAATCAGACTTCAGCTATAAGAAAAAAACATCTATTTATTGTCTGGGTAACAAATAAAATAATCATAGTTCTTTTGTTTAGACCTATATGAATCTGATTAAAAGCGAGCATTTATTGGGTTGTATAGTAAGTGGAGGTTATAAGGTATTGCAATATGTCTATCCAACCATGGAGCAGTTGTTGTTGAGTTATGGCCACTACTGAGATATACTATTAGTTTTAGCTTAACTTTAAACATAAATTAATTTCAACTGAACTTAGTTGAATATATCCAGATGTATGAGTGCTTTGATGAATACCTATGTAACAGGATACTGAAGAGGTAAAAAACATTTTTTCCAAACTATTTTACTGCATATGAGAACAATAGGCATCTCTCTCTCTCTCTCTCACACACACACACACACACACACACACACACACACACACACACACACACACACACACACATCTAAAGAGTGTCACTTTACTTATACAGCAATACTAAATGGATACAAAGTCATCTGAGAACAGAAAGATGGAGTAAATCTGTGTTGCTTCTTTTGAAATAAATGATTGCTGTTTCTCATTTTTACAAGGTGATCTCTGTTCCCTTAGCTAAGACTAGGTTTATGATAAGCTTTCGACTAATCATACTGAGCCATGGGGACCATTTTGGTCTATCCGCACTTGTTCATGCAGTCATGATTATTTTCTTAGTATTAACACTAGCTAATAGCATTTTTGTCACCGTTTATGCAGTTTTAACATGCCAAGGATCTGTAATTATGGTATTATTAGAACAACAATTTCCAACATGTCCTTTATTTTATAATGTTCCATTTATTTCCTTTTGACTTTGAATAATAAATAGTGCCCATGCATAGGCTCTGAGCACACTGCCAATTATATACAATTAAAAATTCAGTCTTAGTCTCAGTCATTTCATTACTTCTGCCATGCAGCAGCTCCAAATACAAATTTCAACCCATTAGCTAATGCTTCACTGTTCCCTACTTATCCATAAAAACCAATGAAACAAATGTGTTGTATATCTCACCCTGAAAGTTGACAACTCCCAGCTATTTGGGGCCAGCGAAACGAAGGCTTAGTCTTGCGAAGAATGAATTCTTAGTCATTCTAGTCTCTTTTATGTCAAAGGGGAACATAAATCAGGGCCTCTTCTGATTGCTACTATATTAAACTTCTAACAACCAGGAAACAGAGTGAAGGTACACACCAGCCATGTCTTTTTCACAGCCTAACCACACCCCCTTCTGGATTTGGCAAGAGCTGTTAGGGAAATACCGTAATTTTGTTTTAGCTAGGGCTGCCCTCATATGAAGACATGAGAAATGTGCAACTTTATCTGATGTGTTGTGTCCCACAGAATTCTATTACTTTATTTATCTGCATGCACTCCATCTGCCCTTTGCTGAGTTAGGGACAGGTGTTTTGATGGTAGAGAGATTACTTACAGCAGGATATCATAGCTGACATTGTGTTTGGAGGAAAGGAGCAAATGTTCCAAAAAGGATCACGTTTCTCTTCTTTCTGCATTGAGTTATGGAGACTGTGCAAGGGGAGGAGAGTAATAATGTGTTCTAGCCATGGTTAGCAGTCTGGCTGTGCCTGTGACAGCGTGCCACAAGGCAGACGAATGGCAGATCATGTTCCAGAAAGTCTTTAATAAAATGTCCAAAGGGTGGTAGCAATGGTGAGTAAGGAGGGTTTGTTCAGTTTGGATGAAGTAGTCAAGTATGGGCCAGGCAAAACTAGTTGATTTTCACTAAGCTTGCTCTAAATATGATTTTTGCCTTAATGAGGATGTGTTTCTCCTACTGCATCCACATGTGGTGCCCTCTCCATTGTTTCTTATCACATGAAAGGATGGAATGCTACAATGTCTATCAGGACAGATTGTGGCATCACTCAAAGAGGACAGAGTTAAGCTTGTGGAGGACGAGGATGTGAACCTTAACTATATATTTCCTGGTTTTCAGAGCTTTACGTTTGCTTTGTTAATTTTCCTTGGTTTTCAGAGAAGCAGTAATGAGAGGAATATGACTGAACTGCAGCTGTGGAGTGCACAAGGACACTTTTTAAGAAAAAAAGTTTCTGCCCCTCATCTATCAAATTGACCTTTCTTCTTGCTTCTCTGTGGCACCAGTAGGGTTGAAAGGACCATAGCTAGGAAGGAAGATAGTAACTAAATATGAAGATGTTAATAGATATATGAAAATAGCCTGTTTGTTAGTTCAATGGCTAACATGGAGGGAGGGGGAAGTATAGGGCCAATCTTAAAAAAAATAATTCTTCAATAACACAGATTTTTTAATGTTTCAACTCATACTACAGTTTTGTTTGATCCACAATTAAACATTTGATGTTTTAATCTTTACAAAACAAATAACATCCAGATAAAATTCAAAATGAAAAGCTCTTTTAAATTGAAAACATAATTTTAACTTTGTCAATTTTTTTCAGCCATTCTTATTGAAATTCACTGTGAAATCAGGAAATGTTTTCCCCTACCCAAAATCCATCTACTGTGGAATACCAATTTTCAAGACAATCTTAAATTTAAATGAATGGAGATTGCCTATCTCCTAGAACTGGAAAGGACCGTGAAAGGTCATCAAGTCCAGTCCCCTGCCTTCACAGCAGGAGCAAGTACCACCCCTGACAAATTTTTGCCCCAAATCCCTAAATGGCCCCTGCAAGGATTGAACTCAAGGATTGATATGCATGTGGGTTTTGCTTCAATTTAAAACTAAAATCAGCATCTTGTTGTAGAGGCTATACTGAGGAACCCTTTGACCAAATAATCATAACTTAAACTAACAACTTTAATGCTGACTCTAACGTGGCATAACCAATATTATGGATGGGTAGAGTTACTACTCCAGTGAAGAGTTCATCAGGATTTCCATTTTAATATAGGAGATCTACTAAAAGTTTATCTTTTGGGTTAGAGTAACATTTTTAAATGTCAGCTGTAACTTGCACTCCTTGGTGTTTCTATAGGTTTTCTATAGGATTTTCCATATACTAGAGGGAGAATTTAATTTGAGATTTTCTGCAACCATTTTAAAAAATGCATGTGATTGGGTTATTTTTATTTAATGTTTCCTTTGGAGCCTTTTACAAAAACCTTAGTATTTTGAAGGCTGAAATGAATAGGTGTGAACCTTTGGTTTTGTATATTGGATCACTTATTTTAGGAAACTGAAATTTCTTTTTTAATGTTTATTTTTATTATAAACATAAATTATCACAGTAATCAATGGCAATGACCTAGAACTACATTAGTCATTCAGAAGCTAACTCCATTCCTTAGAACATGGATCTCTAATATGGTCAGGGATCTTAGTTTTCTGTGATTTAAAAACATAAAATTATCTAATAAGTAGCCATAAAACCCCATGTTTTTCTGTGCTTAAAATGAAACGCTGAACTTTAGTTTTCCTAGCAAAAGTATATAATGGTATCAGATGAATACAGTGGAACCCTGTTTATCTGATCTAATTGGGTCTGGAGCCAGATCAGATAATCCAATATAATCTGGAGAGTTTCAGCCAGGAGCGGCTCGAGGAGAGCTGCTGGCAACTGGCTCCCTAGGCGGAATGCAGGATTGTCGCCCCTACCTCCATAGCCCTCAATGGCGTGACGTCATCATTGGGTGCTGCGTTAAACGCAGCACCCTAGACAACTGCCGAGGTTGCCTACATCCGCCCCTGGTTTCAGCCCATGCAGTGGGCTTCTACTGACAGCCTCAATTCTGTTATTATGAGAGATGGATAATGGAGACCCAGAGAAACAGGGTTCCACTGTATACGTTTTTGTTTTTTCACATCTATGCTGTGGAGCTGTTTCGGCTATTCCTCTGGTATCCCAAAATAGCTATTCTGCATCTTAAGAGCAAGCCTGTTATATCGAAATATAATGGGCTCGCTCTTCCGAGTTCCTGTAATCCTCATTGCACGAGGGATAAGGGACATTTCAGAATAGCGCTTTATTTTAAAATAAGATCAAAATAATCTATGCAATTTGCATAGCACAAATTATGTAGTTTATTTCAGATTAAGGGTGCTGTGTAGATGCACCCAAAATGAAAAATACAATGATTCCTATGAAAATGCAAATTCTATGTTTTTCCACATTTTTGTCTATGTTGGAACAAGTGACAGTTAATAACAATGAAAGTCTGTCTTTGGACTCCTGTTGATGCAGTTCCCTGCAGGGCCTTCTTTACTATAAAATCACTGACTGATCTTAGATTGTCACTCCCCTGACTGCCAAAAAGAAGATACTTCTCAGTGGAAAATCACAAGTCAATATGACTGATTTAAACAGCAGTTAAACATCGTTAAGTTAATAATAACCCTCAATTACAATTCCATCTCAATTTACCTATAGCACTGGGAAGAACAAAAAGGCAGGCTTCTAGACATTATAGTAAGGGTCAGGAAAATTATAATGTATCTTTTGCAGGAAACTAAATTCCTATCCAGAAAAGCATATGCTGTGTCTACACTTACTCCTTTAGAAGTGAGACATCATACTTCCACAGTAGTTACTTTGAAAGGGCTGTGAAAAAGTAATTAATGAATTTTGAGCACTTCACCCTTTGGGCCCAATTAAATTTTAGTGCTAGTTAATTAGCAGTTAAACTTATTTCAGTCATTCATCTAGAAAATGCCTTACAGAAAAGGACACCAAACCTGGAGATTACTAATACTTGTGGCTACAAATATAATAATAATAATTAATTAATGACAATAATAATAATAAACAGAGCAGGAGATCTTGTGAAGAAAATCACCTTAATGCACAATTTTAAAGGAGGTTGAAAAAGAATTGCTCATTGTTCTAAAGCTACAATAATTTAATGAACCATGAAGGTTCCTATAGCTTCTCAGTGGTAAAAGGATTTAGTATTAATCTGCTTCATTAAAAATTAATGAGGGGTAAATCACCTACTACTTAATGTAATAGAAAATCATGCTAAATACTGTTTGTCAACTGCACTGTGCTCAGTATGGCTGCTTCCATACAGTGCCAAAAATAGCATAAGCACATTGCCAGATGTTGATAAATGAGTCCTTAGCTCTCATTCAGAATATAAAAGGGAAATTTAAAGTATGATGTCAACACCTAGGCTACATCTACATTGGCATGATCTTGCGCGAATATTCTTTAACACAAGAGTTCTTGCGTTAAAATATTTGCGCAAGAGAGCGTCTACACTGGCATGTGCCTTTGCACAAGAGATGTGCTTTTGCGCAAGAGCATCCTTGCCAGTGTAGACGCTCTCTTGCGCAAGAAAGCTCTGATGGCCATCTTAACCATCGGGCTTTCTTGCGTAAGAAATTCATGTTGCCTGTCTGCACTGGCCTCTTGCGCAAGAACAGTTGTGCTAGAGGGATTATTCCTGAGCGGGAGCATCATAGTTCTTGCGCGAGAAGAAATGATTTCACACATTAGTACGTTAGTGTTCTTGTGCAAGAACTTCCCGCCAGTATAGACAGGCAGCATGTTTTTGCGCAAAAGCGGCTGCTTTGGCGCAAGATCGTGCCAATGTAGACACAGCTCTACTGTGTGTGATTTTCCTTTCGGTTGCATAATAAATTTGGTGTTGAGGAAGGTGAAGGACTTATAATGTAGCACGGGTAAAAGCGTGACATATATAGGCCCCTGACCCTGCAATGAGCTCCCTGATTGCAAAATCAGAGCCACAGTAGGAGCAAATGTGCACACATCTGACACATCTTTCTGCCAATGCACTTTCCTCCTGCCTCAGAGCACAGACTCCCAAATCTCTAGAGGTGATTGATCCTTCTATGGCCAGATTTATATTATGCAAACAGTTGTGGTTCAACTTGTTAAATCAAAATGCTGCACTATAGTTTACTGTACCTCCCACAGAACTTACCTGGCCAACATACAAAGGTTCTGTTAAAGTCTGTTCTTCCAGCACAAAAAACTGGCTCCATAACCAGGCACGTTTCACTCTCTGAGCTGCTGCAAAAGGCCGGTTCATTTTGTGGGTGTTACGGTTCTGCAACCTTGAAAAGCAAGGCCACAGCTGACCAAGTGTTAGCAGAAGAGATAGCCAAGTATAACAATTCATACTGAAATCGCCTTTCAGTCAATATTCATCTGTGGAAGGAAAACAAAAAAGAAAAGGTTTTACAAAGTAGCTCTTCCCCAACCACCTTGCAAATATTGATTCTGTGTTAAGCTAAGAGATCATTTTCACTGTTAAAAATTCTTCCTATTTTCAAAAGAGAAGAACCAGAACAAAGTCAACTTCTGATTAAAAGAGAGAGAGAGAGAGGTATTTTATTAGGGATTCAAAAGTCAAGTGTTCAATTTTCTTCTTATGAAATCCCTTCAGAGGCATTTTCTATGCAAAAAAAAAAATCATCCTTCAATTAATTCATCCTCTAAATTAAGCTGGGTAATTGTATTGTGCAGGCCAGCAATAATTTGATTGGAACAGTTGTACATTTCTGCTTAGGGTTCATTTTGAGCTGCAGTCATAGAACTGCCTGAAGGGTGAATAAGTAGAATTGGTGATCCTAATGACTGGCAGCTGAAATAGAAGAACTCATATAATTTTTTAACCTTCTCATTCACTCCCTCCTATCTCAACAAAATCACCCTGCTGAAAGGTGCTAGTGTGGCAAGAAGAAGCTGCTAAAATGTGCGCCTCTCTCCTTTCCTGATCAATAGAAATTAACTGTCTCATCCAGTTCTACCTCCTCTGTCATTTCATGTTTTCAATTAAACAGACAAAAAGAAAATAGAGCCTGGAAGCCTGGGGGTTCTAAGAGTCAGTATAATTGATCACGCAAAATATTCCTTAGGTAAGCCAAGACTTTGCACAAGATGTATGCTATTATCATTTGCTATGAGTGGTTTCTGCATTGACAGAATTAACAGAAATGTCAGCTTGAAATAAAAGATAATGCTTGACTGAGAATGGCCATCCTCTAGGAGGTGATATTCTGCAATACTTGGCTATGCTAAAGCTTTGGTCAAAATCCAGTTTCTAGGACAGGAGGTTGAGGGGAAGGATCTATGTAGAAGAAAAACTGTTTTATGAGTTGACTCCATGCCAGTCAGCCTCAGGGTAGGTCTATACTACGTTCTATTTTTGAAAGAGGCTATGCAAATTCTGCAGGAAAGTGAATGTAGTCTGGATGCATTTTTTGGGGGGAAAAATCCCTTTTTTTAAAAAAAAAACCACGTAAGCCTCATTTTTTAAGGAAGAGCGGATTTTTTCTAAAAAGAGTTTTTTTTTTAAAACCCTGCATCCAGACTATTTTCACTTTTGAAAGCTCCACTTTCGAAAGTGAGATCTTAAGAAGATATGCAAATTCCCACAGAATTTGCAATCCTCTTTCGAAAATAGAGTATAGTCTAGACATAGCTTAGGATATGCTGAAGACATCTCTGGCTATACATTCATTTAACCATGAACAATTGTCATGTGTCCTTACCTACTCAGGCAACATCTATTTATCTCCCCTTTATATCACTAAACTAATTGACTGGGCAACACAATGGCAGATGAATTTTAATGTTGATCAATGCAAATTAATGCATATTGGAAAACAGAATCCCGACTATATGTACAAAATGATGGGGGCTAAATTAGCTATTTTCAAGAGATCTTGGAGACATTTGTGTATAGTTCTCTGAAAATATCCACCCAATATATAGCACTAGTCAAAAAAGCAAACAATGCTCAGAATCATTTAAAAAGGAGACAGAGAATAAGATAGAGAATATTATATTGTCTCTATATAAATCTATGGTATACTTACATCTTGAATATTACATACAAATGTGATCACCTTATCTCAAAAAAGATATTTTAGAATTAGAAAAAAATCAGAAAAGGGCAACAAAAAGGATTAGAAGTAGGAATGTGTGATGGGTCCACGGGGACCCGCACTGGTTCCAGCAAAGCCTTTGGTGTGTTGCAAGCCTCTGCCGCTTTGTGGGAGGGCGGGGGAGGAAGCTCAGAGGAGGAAAAGCCACACTGCCAGCAAAAGCTGGCTGGCCCGTGTACAGGCGAGGATGGGCCAAGCCGGGGGGGAGATGACATGATGGAACATTGGGACGCCAGCACAGTGGAGCATTGGGCCGGCATGTCCAGAGGTGGGCCCATTCAAAAAGGCCGTAGCCATAGCATCAGGGGCTGCGTTTGAGGATGGCGGAGTCCAGAGAGGGATTGGGAGGCAACACAAACCGGAGCTGAAGCCGAGTGGTGGCCGCCACAAGAGGACCACAGCAACGACCATAAGGAGGAAGCTTCAGGGCCTCTGGTAGGAACCCTGGTTGATAAGCAGTGGGACAAGGACCATGAGGCGGGAAGTAAGCAGCCTGGGACAGGGCGATACTGGTGCCGGTGGGCTGATGAGTTTCGGGTAAGCACCCCATCAGCTGGGTAGGGAGCTACATGTCTCTACACCTTAGGGCTATGGGCTGGAACCCGGTGGAGAGGGAGGGCCCGGGTTCCCTTTACCCCGCCGTCATAGCTGGAGAGCAACTGTAATCCTTACATGGGTGGGGGGTCAACCTACACTCCATATGGGACTATTGAACTTGGGACAGTCAGGTAATGACTAACATACAGGAATTTGGAGGGACATTAAGGCGACAGTTGGCACGGGGCCCTGCCCGGATGTATGGGTAAGAGCTTTGGGCTAAGCTGAACCGACATATGAAAAAAGATGAATGAGATTGGGACTTTTCAGCTTAGAAAAGAGGAGACTAAGAGGGGATATGATGGCAGTCTATAAAATCATGACTGGTGTAGAGAAAGTAAATAAGGAAAAGTTATTCACTTGTTCCCATAACACAAGAATTAGGGGTCAACAAATGAAATTAATATGTAGCAAGTTTAAAACCAACCAAACGAAGTTTTTCTTCACACAATGCAAATTCAACCTGTGGAACTCCTTGCCAGAGGACGCTGTAAAGACGAGAACTTCAACAGGGTTCAAAAAAGAAACAAATGAATTCCTGGAGTATAGGTTCATCAATGGCTGTTAACCAGGATGGATAAGAATGGTGTCCCTAGCCTCTGTTAGAAGCTGAGAATGGGTGACAGGGAAGGAATCACTTGACCATTACCTGTTCTGTCCTTTTCCTCTAGGGTAAGTGGCATTGGCCACTGTCAGAAGACAGGATATTGGGCTAGGTGGACCTTTGATCGGACCTAGTATGGCTGTTCTTATGTTCTGATGTTCTTAACTTTGAGTATTTTAATAATAATGGTAATGAATACCAACACAAACTAAAGACACTTGACCTGGCCTGGGATTGGAGATGCATATTTGCCCTGGAAGAATGGAATTTCACAAAGCTGTATCACTTGGGTTATGTCTAGACTGCAAGCATCTTTCGAAAAAGCTTCTTTCAAAAAAGAGCATCTAGACTGCAATCTCTTCTTTCGAAACAGTGAGCCGCATTTTCAGAAGAGAGCACCCAGGCAGTCTGGATGCTCTCCTTCGAAAAAGCCCTGTTTGCATTCAAGAATGCCTTTTTTCGAAAGAGCACTTTCGAAAAACGGCGTTCTTCCTCGTGGAATGAGGAGTACCGCAGTCGAAAGAAAAGCCACGTTCTTTCGATTTAATTTCTAAAGAATCCAGCTTTAGTCTAGATGCAAGTGAAGTTTTTTAGAAAAAAAGGCTACTTTTTTCGAAAAAACCCTGCAGTCTAGACGCAGCCTTGGAAAGAAACTGTAATGACTCACTTTTAATGTTAATAGTGATAGAAATGTAGCCGTGTTAGTCTGATGTAGCTGAAACAAAAAACAGAACTATGTACCCCTTAACAACTAACAAGATGGTTTATTAGGTGATGAGCTTTTGTGGGCCAGACCCACTTCCTCAGATCAAATAGTGGAAGAAAATTGGTATGACAATATATACCAAAGGATACAATCAAAAAAATGAACACATATGAAAAGGACAAATCAAAATGACAGTTCAGAAGATTCATGCTTAAATTTGATACTTTTACACCTAGGTCTAAACAAAGACATTAATTACCTTACCCATTACAAAGATAGCTTCCCCAATTATCACCTCTAATATCATTAGCTCACAGACATCGACCTCCTCCCTCATCCCCCTTCTGTTCTGAAATTTGATTTGTCCTTTTCCTATGTGTTCATTTTTTTGATTGTATCATTTGATATATATGGTCATACCAATTTTCTTCCACTATTTGATTTGAGGAAGTGGGTCTGGCCCATGAAAGCTCATCACCTCATAAACCATCTTGTTAGTCTTTAAAGTGCTATATAGTCCTGTTTTTTGTTTTAATGTTAAGTGTCAGATACTCATTATCAGGAATTTAAGTTGATGCATACATGCTGAGGGACACAAAGAAAATAAGTGCTAACAGGAATGTAGAAATACATTTCCCCTTTCAAATTCTTACACATTTTTCTGGTTCTCCTATATTAAAGTTATAACCTGATTAAAGGCGATTTTGAAAGAAAGAAGTTGGAGTTAGGTGCTCCATTGCTTTCAGTAAGGCTGGATGCTTCGGCTACCCTTTTTGTACCTTTGAATATACCCTCCTTTATATTCCCTAACACTCACTAAAAATTAATTTCATGGCATGTGAGTAGGCTAAGAAAAGGCATACTTTAACTCATAAAATAAAACTTACAAAGGACTTAAATAGTGCATAGGCCTTGGTCTGTTTCTCTTCACAGAGGATGAATTTCACCTTCTGGGTACGTCTAAACTACAGGCTTTAGTCGACAGAGGCTTTGTCGACAGATACTGTCGACAAAGCTTCTGTTGACAAAGAGCGTCTAGACTACATGCAGTTCTGTCGACAAAGCAAGCCGCTTTGTCGACATGAGAGTGTAGACGCAAAGGACAGTGTAGATGCAATAACGCCTTCTGTCAACAAAAAGTGTTATTCTTTGTAGAATGAGGTTTACCGCCGTCGACAAAACTGCCAAGTTCTATCAACATTATGTTGACAGAACTCGGTGGTAGAGTAGACGCAGGTATAGTTTTGTCGACAAAAGTCCACTTTTGTCGACAAAACCCTGTAGTCTAGACACACCCTCAGTGATATGTAAGTTACCATATCTCTCAATTTGAGCAAAGAAGTCACTGAAATTCAACACATACATTAATAATGCTGTATTTCATACTGAAGGGAAAACATGCTGAACAAAATAAAAACCAAAGGGGCCTTTTGAGATAATTCAGAAAGAAATTTATTTCAGTCATTTCTTAAATCAACTGACAGGTTTTCAGCTTGGGCTTTGGCCTTGGTAAATGCTTCTGGCTACACATTAGCTTCTGTTTCAACCATCCATTCTGATGCTACCCGCCTTACCCATCCAGTGTAATAGAATCTTTCAAGCATGTTATAAACAAGTATCTCATGCTGAAGGAAGCGGAAGCTTGTTAGTAAACTCATCTGACAGACACTGTGGCTGCATCTAGACTGGCATGATTTTGCGGAAATACTTTTAACAGGAAAGTATTTCCTTTAAAAGTATTTCCACAAAAGAGCGTCTAGATTGGCACGGATGCTTTTGCGCAAAAAGTGCTTTTCCGCAACAGCATCCATGCCCAGTAAAGACGCGCTTTTGCGCATGAAAGCTCCGATGGCCATTTTAGCCGTCAAGCTTTTTTGCGCAAAAAATTAAGGTGCCTGTCTACACTATCCCTCTTGCGCAAGTATTTTTGCGCAAGAGGGCTTATCCCTGAGCAGAAGCGTCAAAGTATTTGTGCAAGAACCACTGATTTTGTACATTACAAAGTCAGTGCTCTTGTTCAAATTCAAGCAGCCATTGTAGACAGCTGGCAAGTTTTTGTGCAAAAGTGGCCACTTTTGCGCAAAATCTTGCTAGTCTAGATTCACCCTATCAACTTAATAAGCATACAGAATAAGACTATGTTGCTCTGCTATTGCTCACCCAGTAAAAATGCACTTAACAGCTAGCCATCAATGACAGACAATTTAAAGAACATAAGGAACATTTTGGGCTTGTTCCAATTTCTCCGGTATTCCTTATTTGTTATATTTGTGCCATAGTATCACTTCTACTGTGCTCTAATTACTTTCATTGAAAACCTCCAATTTCAGTGGGTCTATGTCTAGACTATGGAAGTAGAAGTGCTCTTCCAAAAGAGGAGTTTTTTCTGAAATTTGGCCCAGTGTAGACAGGCCAAATTTCAGAAAAGTCTCTTCCAACAAAACTATCAGAAAAAGGTACGCAATTTGCAAAGTGCAATTTGTGTACCTTTTTCCGACAAAAAGCGGCAGTCTAGATATAGCCAGGGATAAAAATGTTCTTGGCTTCAGGTGTTGCATAGGGTTCACTAAATATGTTAAAGTATTCATTCAGTTTCATAAAACCTGAAGTTCTTAATAAAAGAAAATATATATTGTGAGATTTTGAAGGTGATTTGTTGTAGTTTTTAAAATCATAAATAATCCTGTTTTATGAGGAAAAAATAAACAAAAACATTTTTTTGTCAAGTTGGGAAAGGGACAGATGAATAAGCAAAGAGGCAGGCACAAATAATTTCCACATGTAGCAAGAGAGAAAGAGGGACCAGATTCAGTGTCTCAACCTAACAGTGGCTACATACTGCCCCATACTTGGAGTGCAGTGCTACATTGACAAGACTAATAGGAGTATCATCTCATGATATTAGAAAAGATAAAACATTTTAGGGGCCTATGATGATTTCTAACTTGCTATGGGTAAGGAAGAAATTTACTCCATAGGTATGATATTGCACAACAGTATATTCTAGTGTGGGGAGATTGACTCAGAGGCTCCTGAGCATCCTATTCTTTGAAAACAACTTGGGTCAGAACTGACAAATTCAGTACACCAATAATTCACTATGACTAAACACATGTTACAGGATACTTAACATGTGTGAAAAGATTCCCAGACTTTTCTTATTATATATCCCTTTCCTGATCTACCAGCTGCACACATACCCCAACTTTCTCATGACTGATACTTTGTGTTTTTCTTAATACTATGTCTCTAGTCTGTTGTCCATATTTCACAAATATAGTTAGAGTCAACATGAAAGAGAAAGAAAGAAAGAAAGAAAGAAAGAAAGAAAGAAAGAAAGAAAGAAAGAAAGAAAGAAAGAAAGAAAGAAAGAAAGAAAGAAAGAAAGAAAGAACTACCGATTAAGTTTAGAGATCAGTTACACAGGATACTTGCTGGGCAACTATACCCATTGGCTGTGACTAGACTGGCAAGTTTTTCCGCAAAATCATCTGCTTTTGCGAAAAAACTTGCCAGCTGTCTACACTGGCCACTTGAATTTCCGGAAAAGCACTGACGATCTCATGTAAGATTGTCAGTGCTTTTCCGGAAATACTATGCTGCTCCCCTTCGGGCAAAAGTCTTTTTCCGAAAGACTTTTGCGCAAAAGGGCCAGTGTAGACAGCACAGTACTGTCTTCTGCAAAAAAACCCCGATCGTGAAAATGGCTTTTTTGTGGAAAACTGCGTCTAGATTGGCCACGGACACTTTTCCGCAAAAAGTGTTTTTTGCGGAAAAGCATCCTGCCAATCTAGACATGCTTTTCCAAAAATGTTTTTAACAGAAAACTTTTCCGTTAAAAGCATTTTCGGAAAATCATGCCAGTGTAGACATAGCCATTCTGTATGGTGATTGGAGGTGAGGGCTCTGAGGTTGTTTCTACACAGCAAAGTTATTTCGGAATAACAGCCATTATTACAAAATAATTGGTTTTTTTAGAAAAAAGTGGCCTTTTTTGAAAAAACTTCCCCTGCATCTAGACTGCTGTCACATTCTTTAGAAAGTAAATCAAAAGAATGTGGCAGTTTTTTCGACCATGGAAAACCTTATTTTATGAGGAATAATGCCTTTTTTTGAAAGTACTCTTTCGAAAATAGGCACTATGTAATGCAAACTGTGCTTTTTCGAAAGAGAGCAACCAGACTGCCTGAGTGCACTCTTTTGGAAAAGCGGCTTGCTTTTTCAAAGGTTCTGGTTGTAGTCTAGATGCTCTCTTTCGAAATAGGCTTCTTCAAAAAAAAAGCCTTGAAAAAGCCTCTTACAGAAAAGGCGTGTAGTCTAGATATACCCTAAGTGAATATCTACACAGCAATTCTGTTATTTCAAAATAATTTCAAAATAACAGATGGCTTATTCCGACTTCTGTAAACCTCATTTTACAAAGAATAATGCCTATTTCAACATAGATATTTCAAAATAAGGTGTGTATAGACACTCTACTTCTGCTATTTCAAAATAGCCCCTCACCAGGGCCATTCTAAGTTATTCATCCTGGGGCTCTAAATCGAGATAGCACGTCTACATTAGGGAAGCCTGCCTCAGACTAATTTTGAGGCTTCCCTGCAGTGTAGACATGATATTTCAAAATAAGCTATTTCAGAATAACTATTTCAGAATAGCTTATTCCAAAATAACTGTACAGTGTAGATGTAGCTTGACTGTCAGCATCTATGTTTGTGTTCTCTTAGGTATATCTTGAAGAAAATTAACTACCATATTCTTTATAAAAATGCCCACATAATTGTAAGCTTCTGAGTAGTCTACTATGAAAATGCAATACATAAAATAATTAAAATATAAATGCCACCATTGCACAATCTCTCCTATGTGTCCTCAGAGATGTCTCATGTTTGGGAACTCCAATGTAATATACACACAAGCAGCTTGTAAATTGTCAAGATTCATAAATAATACTCAGACATGCATTTCACAATGATGTAGTGTTTATACTAAACGGATGTGGAAAAAAATTAGTCATCAGAGGATAATGTGTCTCAGTGATGGCCCATTCAGGCAGAAGGGAATTGTTACCCACTCTGTTTAGCTGGTGATGCAATGCCAGGCTCATTTGTTTTGCCTTGCACAATACTAAAACTTTCAATGGAAAGCCACTAGACTGGAGGCAACTGCAAACAATCAAAACTACTTAAAGGTTAAAAAAATTTTTTTTTTTTACAAGACAAGGGTTTGTTCTGGCTGTAAACAGAAACAAAAGATTGTTATAGTAAAACACAGAGTAGGGAGATGTCCTCAGGATCCATTCACTAAGGAAATCCCTTGTGGAACAGGATGTTTTCATGAGCATTGAGTTGCTAGTTTTTGTGATAGCAGCCAGATTTGCAATGGACAGGACTTGGGGCGGGGGGGATATTTTATTAGATAGGAAGGGCAACTATTGATGATGTAGATTCAGGTTTACATTTATTTCTGTATATTTATTTTCACATTTATTTATGTATATCCTTTTAAAATAAAGCTATTTTTATGCTAAGTATTCTCGTGTGCTGTGCGTAAAACAGCAGTGGTGGTTAAAGGTAAAACTGGTGAACTGGGGTGCACTGCAGCTTTGGAGAAAGAAGACATGGGATATCTGTGAATTAGAAGTATCAGGATATCACTGGGGAAAGATTCCAAAGGACTCTAGTACTGCAATGCACCTTTTATTAGTCTGCAAAGCTGAAGAAAAGACTTGCATAAACCAGAGGAGAATGTCTGAGTGGTGGAAAGGCTATTTTGCTAGGGAGTCAACAACTAGCCAGACACAGGCAAGTTTCCTGTGAAACCGGATATAAGAAGTTGACTTTCAGTCCTGAGTGCTCTTTTCTTTTACATAAATGGTCAGAAGCAGCATGCTATTATAGTTGTATCATTAGTCTGATCAGATTTCAAATTTCCTATGTTCCTATCATGGTCATGTTACCCCCTTTTTAATCTGAGCTCTTAGGTAAATTCGGGGTTCTGAGGATTCTTTCCAATAGGATGGATAATTGGCGAGGGAGCCCGGTATCTCTTTGATGCACTCCTTTTATTTACAAAGAATGTGAAAAGCACATTTTATCTGAACACAGTAGGAATCAAACTACAGGAGATAGGCTTGGAGCTGTGAGCAAAGAAATTTTTTTCAGACAGCACTGTATCTAGAAACTTAGCTCACTTGACTTTTTCTCAGGGCCATGCTTCCATTGCTTCTCCTGATTGTCTCCTTGACTTTCTGTTCTTCTTTTAAACTATTTCTGAAGTGTTTCTCACTGCCACCCTCAAATGCATGGATGCACACAGCTCCATGAATCAATGCCTTACCCCTAGCTTACACAGGTATGTCTACACTGCATGGTTATTTAGCTACCCCGTGTCTTAACAAGCCGCCCATTTTTTTTTAAAATAGTGGGCACACTATTTTGACATCCCTGTAACCCTTGTTCCATGAGGGTTAAAGGATGTCTCGAAATAGTGTGTTATTTCAAGATTTGGCACTGTTTAGATGTGCTAAATTTCAAAATAAGCCATTTCAAAACAGAATCAAAATAAGATATGCAATTTGCATAGCTCAAATTGAATATCTTATTTTGAGTTTAGGGTGCTGTATGGATGCACCCTATCAGTCCTCAGGGAAACCCTTTGAATCACATGTTTCAGCTTTTTTTCAAGCTCTATCATGTCTCTGTGTTTTGGATGGTGCGCCTGTTGTTTCGCCTAGCTAATTCCAAAAAGGAGCTCATTTGTTTTTCATGCTTAGGCAAAATGAAAGGCAGCTGTAAATCTACCACTTCACTGAAGGTTATGTCTCCACTAGAGTTTTTGCAGAAAAACAGCCATTTTTCTGCAAAAACTCGCAGAGCATCCACATCTCAAGCACGTTTGTGCACAAGTAAATCAAAAGATCAGAGGGGTTTTTGCACAATTGGTAAGGAAGAAGGCCTTTTTGTGCAAGAGCTCTTGTGCAAAAAGGCGTGTGTGGAAGTGGAAGAGTTTTTTTGTGCAAGAAGAGAGAAGAGGAAAAAGCACAGGTGTCCTGGTGGCCATTCTATCCATAGCAAACACTGCTTACTTGTGAGAGAGCATCCAGGCAGTCTTGTGCAAAAGTGCATCAAAAAGTGCTTTTGCAGTGTGGATGCTCTCTTGCACAAGAAGTTTTTGCGGAGGATCTCTCCCGAAAAAAGCTTCTTGCATAAGAAGCCTGGAGTCTAGACGTAGCCTGAGGTTTAACCTAGCTCTGAAGAGGTTTTACAAACCTCACATGGATATCAAAGCGGGGAAAAAGATGCAGCAGTACAGAAAAGATCCCTCAGCATGCTCCTGGGGAAAAGCGCAGTATATAGAGAGCTCCAGTACATAGGCAAGAGGAAGAGACAGGGATCCAGGTTCTCAGCATTCACAAACACACATGGCCCGCGCCTGGCTTTCTGGAGTTCTGAGTAAGTGCGGGGCAAGGAGGGAGCCGGTTGAGGCTCTTGCGGCCAGATCTGGCCCACAGATCATATTTTGCCCAGCTATGGAGTAGATGCCAGAGTCAGCTTTTCCATTTATAGCAGGCAGAAGCAGCAGCAGGGAGCTCTGAACCTCTGTGTGTGGCTCAGAAAAGGGAACCTTGACCACAGATATTTCAGGACCAGAGAGTGCTGGTAGTTGGGAATCTGGCATCAGGAGGGCCAATGGCTGGAAGACTTGGTGGGGCCAGCAGCCCAGCCAGGATGGTGGCAGTTGGGTTAGCAGCAGTGGGGCTTGGAGCCCTGCTGGGACAGTAGTAGTGCGGCCAGTGGACAGTAGCCCTGGCAAGTTGGTGGCAATGGGGCCAGTAGCAGAGCCAGCAGCAGAGGAGATGGAGCCCCGTGGAGGTGGCAGCAGCAGGGCCGGCGGCAGTGAAGTTGGCAGCCCTGCTAGGTCCCGAAGCCCTGTTGGATTGGTGGTAGTGGGAATGGTGGCCAGAAGTGGGTCTGGCAGCCCTGCCAGGGTTGAAAGCTCACTGCTGCCATTCTTTTTCAGCCTCCATCTGAACAGAGGGCTTTATGAAGACTGCTTTCCCCATCCAGACAGTCATGGGACAGACATGTTATCCGTAGCACTTCCACCACATGAGTAGAGGGTCCTCTATGTTGAAAGGACCATCCCCATAGCAACTGACTCTGTGTGGGGGTTCTCCTCTTCCCCGTCATGGACAGTAGAGGTCTATTGAAATAGGGATTCCTCTATCCTAGGAACAGCTCGTATGTATTCTAGCTGTACATAGAATGGATAAAGAAGGAGTTGCACATGGGTGAATCTTTATATGGATGTCCGGCTAAATATGACCCAATATTGCCTTAATCCTTCCTTGTTGGTTAGTAGGATCCATTGGTCTTACAATAGAAGTGCACAGAAACCATTTTAAAATGAACAGAGATCAGAAGAAATTAATAGAGAACAGCTTGAATGATTGTGATGGAGGTTACTGGGATACTAGAGAGGTCCCGAGAGGGCTGCACCTCTCCTTCTGCATTTCTCTTGCTCAATCAGTGCAGGTACTATCCTGTCTGCTTGCAACACCAGAGGAGAGCCTGGGTCCCCAGACTGAAATAAGTAATTTATTTACATCTAATGTAAATGAGGTTTTTTGGGGGAGCTTTTTATATTTATTATTATTTGATATACAAGTGTCTGATCTTTTTTTTTTTTTTTAAAAGAAATAATAGCAATGTAGGCTCATTATCAGCAGTATTGCATACTATCATTAAAATACTATTGCTCCAATTATTTCAAATACTTGTTTTAAGAAGTTTAAGCCTCAAAATTAAAGAGTTGTTCAAGACAGCATCACAATCAGAGCAAAACATTATAGCAGTCACTCAAAGGAGATTATGCACAGAGTTTGTGATATACCTGTAGAAGAGCTCAATCCCAAATCCCTTTGGATTACTTAGCATTTACCAGCAGTTATTAAAATATGTGTAAGAATTTTAATGCATCTGATTAAATTTCTGATTAAAAATAGTGCTTATTTCCAACACTGACTAATAAATAATTATCTCCTGCTCTGCTTTACAGATTACACTGGTATATAACCAAATCCTATTTAAATCAAATTGCAGCTGGATGCTACAAAGTTGAAGAAAAATTGAAATATTTCCCTGCAAATTGAATATTATGACAAATTATATTCACTTTTGCAGTCATTCAGTAACTACAGCAATTTTATTTAGAGCTCTCAAATCAAGAGATCAATTTAACAACCAGATGCTTGGACTCTACAGATTCAATTATGTCAATGCTTGAAGTACGATCTATGAACTAAAGTAAAAAAATATTATATTTAAATTGTAGCTTCTTCTAAGTATTCTGTTAGATATTTTGTAGATAGTTTATGCATAGTGTATTAAAAAAAATAAATCTGACACCTTGTCTCTAACAAAGAAACATTTTGATTATTTAAAAAACAAAACAAAACATAGCAACAACAACAAAAATCATTGTATTCTATACCCAATTTCTATTGTGGAGAAATAACAAATCCAGTAACAAAATAGTTGATTCACTGGATAAATCTGTGCAGGAACACTGTCAACTCTGTAGGATATGACTCAGTGTTGTAACACCATTTGTCAGCATAACTTTGCAAAGGTCCATAGTTCTGTGATTTAACACTCTTGAATTTATTTGTCAGATGATTTTCAAGAAAGCACTTCCTGAGATATTCTGCTACTGTATTTCTTTAGGGTTTGGTTCATTTTTATTTTTATTCAAATGTGTCATCCCATGTTAAAATTAACAACATAAATACTTGAATCTTGCTGCTTTTGAAATCAGTGAGATATACTCAAGGATGCCTAAAGCTTTAGTGTTGTCAGATAGGTCAGTCTCCTCTGCCTAATCTGATGAATCACAATGGGATGATTTTTTTCTAACTTAATTTTGTGTAAATCTTGAATAATTCTGATAGAGTTACGAATGGGAATAGAGTATGAGATCAGTTCTGGGTTCTTACATGCGAGAAATATTACTACATAATCATGCAACATAAAGCATCATGTTCAGGTAAACATAAAGCCCAACCATAAAAGAGGGTGAGATTTTGGAAAATGCCAACAGAAGAGAAATCACTGGCAGAACCTTATGACCACCTTAGATGCCTACATAACTGCAAGGAGTCAGGGGGATAAACAGGAAGAATGGAAACTATTAGTTCATATGCTAAACTATGACTTAATTAAACTTAAAAAACAACAAAAGGTCTGGTAACACTTTATAGACTCTATAAAGTGCTACCAGACCTTTTGTTATTTTTTAAGTTTATCCTGTACAGACTAACTCGGCTACTCCCTGAAGCTTATGACTTAATTGGCATCACAAAGACTTGGGAGAAGTCTCATGACTAGAATATTAGTATGGAAGGTTATAGCTTGTTCAGGAAGGGAGGAAGGAAGGAGGTGGTGCATTATACATCAAGACTATGCAAACTAGTTCTGAGGTCCAGAAGAGATAAAAGGAAGAAATGTTGAGGCTTTGTGTGAAGATAAAAGCAGTAAAAAATAGGGTTGATGTCTTGGAACTACCAAATGAGGAAGAGGGATGGATGAGTCATTTCTAAAACAAACAACAAATAGAAAAAAAATCAGCACTAGGTAATAATGGAAGACTTTAACTATCCATACATATGCTAAAAAAGAAACATGTCAAAACACAAAGTTTTCAGTAAGTTTTTTGGAATGCATTGGGAATAACTTTTTGTTTCAGAAAATAGAGGAAGTAACTGGGAGAACGGCCATTATAGACTTGATTCTCACCAACAGAAAAGATTTGGTAGTGAGTCATAAGACGATGTAGATGGAAATGACCATGACATAATTGACTGTAAGGAAAGCATGGGGTAAAAACAAGAAAATAAAGACAACCGAGTTCAAAAAAGCAGACTAATAAACTCTGAGATAAAGTCTCATGCGAAGAAAATCTAAAGTGAAAAAGAAGGTAAGAGAGATGGTAATTTCAAAGGAGAAAATATTAAAGATGCAACTGCAATTTATTCTGAAAAGGAAAGATAAAAAGAACAATAAGAGGTGAAAACTATTTAAATACCTGAAAGAGTCAGAAAGAGATCTTACAAAAAATGAAAATATGGACAAATTAATAAGGAGGTGAACAAAATAATGGTATAAGCATGTAGAACAGCCAGAAAGGTTAAGGCACACAATGAGTTAACATTCTCATAAGCAAACTAGGGAAATGAAATTTAGATTAACATATTCTAAGGTTTGTGAATGTCTGATTGAAAAAAGTATACCCAAAAAACAATTATTCATGTTTCACTGTCAAATTGAGGGGGAATATCTAATAAAGTACTTCTTCTTGGGTCTGGTATGATTCAATATATTTGCTAATGACTGGGTTAGAGAAATAGACAGTATATGTATAAAATCTAAAGATAACATTAAGTTGGGAGAGATTGCAAGAATTTTTGAAGATAGGATTAGAATTCAGAAGGATCTTGACAAATTGGAGAATTTGTCTGAAATCAACAGGACAATTGGAGCATTTGTCAAAAGTTCGATAAAGATGAATGCAAAATACATCTCAGGATGGAAAATTCAAATACACCATATGACAGAGGGCATGAGCACTTCACTGGTACTGTGAGAGTCCATCCCACTCTTTGGGTGAGCAAGCCAGGTTCCCATGGTCATTCTGGTCATGCTCCAACTGGGGGCTAGATAGAAAAGGGAGCAGATCAGCTCATTCAGGGGGGACAGCTGGAGAGAAAGACCTGTGGCAGAGGCCCCTGTGGAGGAACCTCTGCTATCTTGGTTGAGAAGCCCCACACACCGACAGAGACCAGAACCCAGGGAAACTGAAGGATCTGCTTTTTAGAGGAAGCTGGTAACCTCAACAGCCCATGAATGGAAGCTTCAAATCATAGAGGGGTAAGTGACTCAGAGGGAGGGAATGGAATGGAATCTCCCACCTGAATAAGTCAGCATTCCCTGCTGACGCTGTAGTGGACCACCCCTCCACTGTTAGGGCCTTAGAGTGTGGTTTGGGGAAAGATGGCTACTGTAATTTTTTCTATTAGTCCAGGCTGCCCTGACAACAAGGGCCACTGTTACTGACTTTAGCCACTAGGTTACACTGCCCTGACTGCAAGGGCCATTGTAATTGACTCTGGCCATTAGATCAAGCTGCTGATTTAAACCATAAGGCTGTGGTGCCCCATATATGAGGACTGGATCACAGGGAGAATAAATTTCCCCTTGCTGCTCTAAGTGAGGGCTGAGTGCATCATCCACATGACAAACAACTACAAAATGGGTAATAACTGCCTATGTGGTAGTACTGCTAAAAAGGATCTGGGATTACAATGCCTCAGAAATGTACTAAGAGTTTACAGTGTGATGCGGTTGAAAAAAAAAAGGCTAGAATCATTCTGCGGTGTATTATGTAGGGTATGGAAGACAATTGTCCCATTCTACTCAGAACTGGTGAGACCTCAGTTGGTGTTGTGTCCAGTTCTAAGATTGCAGGTTAGGAAATGTGACTAACGTGGAAACAATACAGAGGGCAACAATAAAAATAAAGAGAGGTTTAGAAAACTTAACTTGTGAGGAAAGATTTAAGAAGTGGGTGGCTACGTCTAGACTGGCATAATTTTCCAGAAATGCTTTTAACAGAAAAGTTTTCCGTTAAAAGCATTTTCGGAAAAGAGCATCTAGAGTGGCACGGACGCTTTCCGCAAAAGCACTTTTTGCGGAAAAGCGTCCGTGCCAATCTAGACGCTCTTTTCGCGATCAGGGCTTTTTTGCGGAAAACAAATCTGAGTGTCTACACTGGCCCTTTTGCACAAAAGTTTTGCGTAAAAGGACTTTTGCCTGAATGGGAGCAGCATAGTATTTCCGCAAGAAGCACTGATTTCTTACAGTAGGAAGTCAGTGCTTTTGCGGAAATTCAAGAGGCCAGTGTAGACAGCTGGCAAATTTTTCCGGAAAAGCGACTGATTTTCCGGAAAAACTGGCCAGTCTAGACGCAGCCGGTATGTTTAGTCTTGAGGAAAGAAAACTGTGAGGGGAATCTGATAAGTCTTTAAATATAATAAAGGCTCTCATAAAGAAAATGGCGATCAGTTGTTCTCTTTGGCCACTGAAGGTAGAATAAGTAAAGGACTTAATCTACAGCAAGGTGATTCAGATTAAACACTGGGGAAAAATTTCCAACTGTAAGGGAAACTAAGAACTGAAATAGGCTTTCAGGGGAGATTGTAGAATCACCACCAATGGTGATTTATACAGTCATGTTGAGCAAACATTTGTCAGGTATGATCTAGATCTACTTAGTCCTGGCTCAGTTCAGGAAGCTGGACTTGAAAACTTTTTGAGGTTCCTTCCATCTGTACATTTCTATGATTCTGTGAATTAAATACATTTAAAAACCTTACAGACAACCCAACTACTATTAGCAGTTTGCCAACTTAGTCTTCAGTTTTAAGCAATGATCATTTGTATTTTCAGGAAAGCTCTTTGTGTTCTGTTCACAATAGTAAATACTGGTATGCAGGTAAATAAAACAGAGAACTATTATTTTTAACAGTAGTAAGAGTTTATATTATATGCCAGAAAATTGCTCTAGCAAATATGAGTGAGTCTAAAGTAGTTATTCAGATTTGTGAACAAATATCTCATCGTTTTCAGGCATAAGAAGAACAACAAATTCACAGCTTGCAACCAAATGATATAGATAATGGCATAGAGAAAACATTTATAAATCTACAGATGATACCAAGCTGAAGAGGTTGCAAGTGTTTGGAGGATAAGGGTCATAATAAAATATGCCAAAGACAAGCTGAGGAAATGGTTTGAAGTAAATAGGATGAGATTCAAGAAGGTGAAATGAAAAATATTCCTTTTAGGCAGGAACAATCAGTTGTAGAGATGCAAAATGGGAAATGACTACCTAGTAAGGAGTACTGAGGAAAGGAAACTGGGGGTCAGAGTGAACCACAAGATAAATATGGGTAAAGAGTTTAACACTATTGCAAAAGAAGCAAAAATTATATTGGGATGTATTAGTAGGAGTGTTGTAAATAAGACATGAGAAGTAAATCTTCCATTCTACTCTATACTGAATAGTCTAGAGTATTGTGTTCAGTTCTGAGCACCGCATTTCAGGAAAGATGAGTGCAGCTAGCAGCACCAACCCTTGCTGCTGGTGTCTGACTGGCCAGTAATCCCCTGGTTTGTGTCATTCATGGAAGGGGATTTGGGGGAATGTGTGCAATGGAGGCAGAAGGGGGCAAAGCAGGGGTGGGAAGAATCAGGACTGGGAGAGAGCAGGAGATTCTTAAGAGAGGTGGATTTGTGTTAGCGCAAGGAAAAGAAGAGGCAGGGTAGAGGTGAGGCCTGGGGCAGAGGGGTTTTTCCTGGTCCCCACACCTCCTACAGATGGCGCTGACAGGAACAAATAGAATTTGTCTGCTAGGGTATGTCTACACTACCACCCTAGTTCTAATTAGGGTGGTTAATGTAGGCAACCGGAGTTGCAAATGAAGCCCGGGATTTGAATTTCCCAGGCTTCATTTGCATATTGCCGGGCGCCATCATTTTTAAATGTCCGCTAGTTCGGACTCCGTGCCCGCGGCTACACGCGGCACGAACTAGGTAGTTCGGATTAGGCTTCCTATTCCAAACTACCGGTACACCTCGTTCCATGAGGAGTAACGATAGTTCGGAATAGGAAGCCTAATCCGAACTACCTAGTTCGTGCTGCGTGTAGTCGCGGGCACGGAGTCCGAACTAGCAGACATTTAAAAATGGCGGCGCTCGGCAATATACAAATGAAGCCCGGGAAATTCAAATCCCGGGCTTCATTTGCAACTCCGGTTGCCTACATTAACCACCCTAGTTCGAACTAGGGTGGTAGTGTAGACATACCCCTAGTGAGTAAGAAAGATTTTTATTTGTAATCTGCAGAAGAACCAAAATTAGAGATGGAAAAACACCTATTAACATATCCTGTTAGCAAGACGGTATTGTTCATGACACCATACTTTGCAGTCTAGCCCAGTTATATGCATCTCTCTTGATAATGCTTCCATTATTTCCTGTCAGATTGTTCCTTGGTCTAACATATCATGGTGTTAGGATATAGGCCTATTTTTTTTCCTTTGGGAATTTTTCTCTTTCTTGTGTGCACTTTTGTCCATGTCAATGAGTTTGAAGAGTTTATTGTGCATTAAGTGGAAAAATACTTCCCTGTGCTTGTATTAAATCTGCATCTTAAGTGCATTGATGATTTGTGTTTTTTGGTATTTTGGTAAATGGTAAATAAAACATGCCTATTGATTTTCTACAGAGCTCCATATTCATGATTTTATAAGCCTCCATATTATCTCCCCTTAGTCATCACTTTTCCATTGCTCTGCACATGGTACAGTAACTTGTATGTTAGCATGTCATATTTCCCTGCTCTTACTCTGCACATGTATTAAATTGTTATATAAGATGCCAGCCTGGGAGAATCAGATCCAAAATGTCAATAGAGACAGAGGCCTCATGGCACAAATACCTGAAAATTTAAAAACTATTGTTATTACTTATATTGCTATTAGTAAAATAATCAATTTCCTTTTGTGTTATTGCATTTTCTAGAGGCAGATTTAATCCTTCTAAATTTCTACTCTGTAAACTTCATGATACCTTGGATTCTGGCAGAGTATTGAGAATCTACAAGAAAAGAAAAGTATATCAACCCAATGCTTCATCTCTTTCCAGTGCTGTGCTCTCTGCCCTTTGTCTTTGACCTCACATCCACCAAATTCTCTGTCCACTTTCTGTGTTTGCCCAATTCATCTACCTTGTCTCACGGCAATGTTGAGTCACTTTTTTACTTCCTTTCCCCAACCTACATAAAACTTTCCCTCCCCTCATAAAGATATTAAATCACTCTCTTCCAATCTTAATTTAAATCTTGCCTGTTTATTTGAGCCTAAGATCAATCATCTACCTGCTCACTAAAGCACCTGTCAGTTCTATCTCCACTACTATAACTTACGTGCCAGAATACTTTATTGCATCTTGATCCAAGTTTCCTAACTCTCCTCAATCTTTCTGTGTCATTATTCCCTCTTTACCTACATGAGTCTCTCTGTATCTAACTTAAAAGTTCTCTCATTCATTGCTCGCTGTACAGCTTTTTTGATATTTTACTTCATAGAACACTATTGTAAAAAAATAAACTGTGATGTATTATATTGTGGAACCAAAGTCTCTGTGAGTCATTCAGAAGGTAATTTGGTCTACCTCAAGAGCTACTACAACTTTGTAGTCTCATTTTGTCATATCTCAAACTGAAAAGTGTTTGATATCTTCACTGCTTTATATGTTACAGTGGTGTTAAAATGCACAATCAAACTGTAAATTTTAAAACTTTATTATATACGTTTCTCTCTCCCCAGCAGATGCAGCTCAAGCTGAGCAGCCAGAAGAGACAAAAGATAGACACAGAATGAATCCACATTAAAAAATAAATCCTGGCTGATCTGAGAGAGAGCGAGGGGATTAATGGAGCAGGAATTCAAATTAGAGGCAAATGACCAAAAAAAGTGAGGGACTCTTAGAGGCCATCATTCAGAATGCAAAACACAGTAAAGTTAATTCTCCTGCAGTGGTTGGGAAAATAGCCAGGCACTTAGTGAGAGCCTAGATGGTGTTAGAGGGAAACAACAGCAAGAGAGAGTCTCCAGTGGTTTAATCTCTCATTTATTCCACATAGTGCGGTATCCTGTGGCCCATTTCTATTATCCTGTGACATTAGGATAATAGAAATCAGGATGAAATGTTGTCCAAAGTTGCAGTTCTCTTCCCCATTTACAGGATTCATCGGAGACTTTAGCCAAAATCTGCAAGGAGTTTCCAGTTAGTTTTTGGCTCTGGTAGGGTAATTCAAAAATAGTATTATTAAAGTGATCTTCTATTGCTGGACTGAACTTTGCAGAAACTGTGCAAGCTGCACTGCAAGAGTCCTGTGTATTATGTAGATAGCAGAACTATATACTAAATTTTAAGACCTGTCGCAATTGCTTCAACTGACTAAATAAACCTATATAATAGGGCTATGTTGTTAGTGTACAACATTGCAGGATCTGAGCTAAGATTTACCTTCCACACCCAGGTGAGTAAGAAAATGGAACAGGAAATGAGAGTGTCACAGATGCTATGTGATCAGACCTTGTTAAAAAGAGAGACTATTATGTACAGTAGTTCTGAAATCACTCATATAGCTGAGTAACAAGCACAGTTCATGGAATTTAAAGGGAGTCCTGGCTTTCTTCAAAGACCAGGAATGTCATCACCAGGATAGTGGAAATTTGGAAGCTGTGTTATTAAGTTGGGAAAAGAACATGAGTCTCTGGAAAATGGCAGGCTTGTCCAAGGAGATGAGATGTTTAGGTAGCTAACTGATAATTACATCTGAAGTACCAATAACTGTTGTTAAGACTATATCCTGTGATGAGGTATTTTAAAATAAATGCTCAGCATGTGCAATGGATACATAAAGAATCAAAGTAATAAGGCAAAATTTAAAATAATTATGTGAATTTTGTAGATATATTACTGCTAAAGCAGAGTTTGTGTCTGCATTTTTTTCACAATATTTAGGAGACTAGAAGCTATTGTACCATATGATTGAGAGAGCCTAAATCAATACATGGTTTTGATAACTTGCCAGAAAATAATTAAGGAGACTCAGACTTACTATGGCCTGGCTTGTTTTCTCCCAATTTGTAAAGTCCATTTAATTACTATCATTTCAAATAAAATATTTATTTAACACCATAGAGTTCAATTCACAGTGAACAATGATAATATTTATAAAAGGTCTCTGCTTCCCAAAAATCATTATTTATGCATGTGCAGGGCTTTGCGCCAGAAAATATTTCAGAGTCTTCAGAAAGTATCCTACCAGAGGGACAATGTTTATGAGCAGCCCTACAGAAACACACTGATCTTTGTGAGGCAGTAGGTAAATCTTGCAGGAGGAAACTGATATAATTCTCAAAGGGGTTATTATAAGCAATAGTTGGAAGAAAATATTTTTACAAGTAAGAAAAATATTTTGTGTCCAGTAAATGGTTTGATATTACTGATGATTATGAAAAATACTACTTGCATGCCGATACTGATATTTTTTAGATAAAATGAGAACTGTTACATAAAAAGTCCTTAAATTACCTCTTTCTTGTACATTCACTTCCCCACGCAGTTCAAAGCTCAAAGTGGACTTTGCGTGAGGAGCTCTGGAGGACTAGGTGAATAGAAATTACTTCTAAGTGTTAGGGAGGATTGTAAGAGGCAGCTATCCAATCCTGCTGTGTCCACAACTATACCCTGATCTGACTCGAATGCTTGTAATGAACTTCGTATTTTTGTGACGCCTGGATTTGTGTAATTGTAGGACCCCGTGGTCACACTTCTCGAAACTTCACCACTATTCCTGCTTCAGTGACCCTGCTTCTTTTTGCTAACATGCATGTAGAAACCTTTCTTATTATCCTTCACATCCCTTGCGAGTTGCAATTCCAATTGCAGCACTTCCGGAGACATTGCTCCTGTCAGGATTCTGAGCAAAGGCAGGGACGGCAAGTGGCAGGAGATTGGTAGGTAGGCACAACCTCTGGGATTTGAAGTCAATATCAGGGTCAGCCCATGAAGGCAGGACTGGAGATAGGTGAGGGATCAGGCCAGGGGTCTGTACCAGGTATCTGATCACCGTGGGTGTTGTGCAGAAAGCAAATTAGGCACCATGACGCTGCTGTCTATTAAACCCTTTCATGGAATCATAGAGCTGGAAGAGATCTTAGAAGGCCATCAAATCCAGCCCCCTGCCCAAGGCAGGACCAATCCCAATTAAATCAACCCAGCCAGGGCCTTGTCAAGCCGAGACTTAAACACCTCTAGGGATGGAGACTCCACTACTTCCCTAGGTAACCCATTCCAGTGCTTCACCACCCTCCTAGTGAAATAGTTTTTCCTAATATCCAATCTGGACCTCTCCTACCACAACCTGAGACCATTGTTTCTTGTTCTGCCATCCATCACTACTGTGAACAGCCTTTCTCCAGCTTCTTTGGAACCTCCCTTCAGGAAGTTGAAGGCTGCTATCAAATCTCCCCTCACTCTTCTCTTCTGCAGACCAAATAGACCCAACTCCCTCAGCCTCTCCTCTTAGGTCATATGCTCCACCCCCCTAATCATTTTAGTTGCCCTCCGCTGGACCCTTTCCAACACATCCACATCCTTCCTATAATTGGGAACCCAGAACTGGACACAATACTCCAGATGTGGCCTCACCAGAGCCAAGTAAAGAGGAATAATCACATCACTAGATCAACTGGCAATGCTCCTCTTAATGCAAACTAATATGCCATTAGCCTGCTTGGCTACAAGAGCACATTGTTGACTCATGTCCAGCTTCTCATCCATTGTAACCTCCAGGTCCTTTTCTGCAGAACTGCTACTTAGCCAGTCGGTCCCCAACCTGTAACAATGCTTGGGATTCTTCCATTCCAACTGCAGGACTCTACACTTGTCCTTGTTGAACCTCATCAGATTTCTTGTGGCCTAATTCTCCAAAGGTCTAAGTCACTCTGGACTCTATCCCTGCCCTTGAGGGTATCTACTTCTTCCCCTAGTTTAGTGTCATCTACAAACTTGCTGAGCATGCAATCCATCCCCTCATCCAGGTCATTAATCAAGATGTTGAACAAAACCGGTCCCAGAACCAAACCTTGGGGCACTCCACTAGAAACTGACCTCCATCCTGACATTGAGCCATTGATCACTACCTGCTGGGCCCGACCTTCCAGCCAGCTTTCTATCCATCTTACTGTCCATTTATCCAATCCACATTCCCTTAACTTGCTGGCAAGAATATTATGGGAGACCGTATCAAAAGCCTTGCTAAAGTCAAGGTATATCACATCCACTGACTTACCCATATCCACAGAGCCAGTTACCTCATCATAGAAGATAATCAGATTGGTCAAGTACAACTTGCCCTTCATGAATCCATGCTGACTATTCCTGATCACCTTCCTCTCTTCCAAGTGCTTCAAAATGGATTCCTTGAAGATCCCCTCCATTATTTTTCCAGCGACTGAGGTAAGACTGACCGGCCTACAGTTCCCTGGATTGTCCTTCTTCCCTTTCTTAAAGATGGGCACTACACTTGCCTTTTTCCAATCATCTGGGATCTCTCCTGAGCTCCACGACTTTTCAAAGATAATGGCCAAAGGCTCCTCAATGATATTTGCCAACTCCCTCAATACCCTCGGATGTATTAAGTCCGGACCCATGGATTTATGTATGTTTAGCTTTCTAAATAGCTAACCTGTTCCTAACCTGTTCTTTCCTCACCAAGGGCTGTCCACCTTCATCCCATATTGCGTCACTTATCACATTAGTCTGGGAGCTTACCTTGTCCATGAAGACGGAGGCAAGGAAAGCATTGAGTACTTTAGTTTTCCCCACATCATATGTCACTAGGTTACCGCACTCATCCAATAGGGTCCCCACACCTTCTCTGATCATCTTCTTTTTGCTAACATGCATGTAGAAACCTTTCTTATTATCCTTCACATCCCTTGCGAGTTGCAATTCCAATTGCACTTTCACCTTCCTGGTAACTCCCCTGCATTCTCAAGCTATACATTTATACCCTTCCCTAGTCATCTGTCCAGGTTTCCACTTTTTGTAAGCTCCCTTTTTGTGCTTAAGTTCACCAAGGATTTCCCTGGTAAGCCAATCTGGTCTCCTACCATATTTGCTTCTCTTGGTACGCATTGGAATGGTTTCTTTCTGTGCCTTCAATAAGGCTTCTTTAAAATACTGCCAGCTCTCCTGAGCTCCTTTCCTCTTCATGTTAGCATTCCAGTCGATTTTGCCCATCCGGTCTCTGAGGTAGTCAAAGTTTACTTTTCTGAAGTTCAAGGTGTGTATTTTACTACTCTCTTTTCTTCCTTTGGTCTGGATCCTGAAATCTACCATCTCATGATCACTGCTTTCCAGGTTGTCACCCACCTCTACTTCCCCTATTAGTTTCTCCCTGTTTGTGAGCAGCAGATCAAGCTGCACACAGCCCCTGGTTGGATCCTGCAGCACTTGTACCAAGAAGTTATCCCCAACATTCTCCAAAAACTTCCTGGATTGTCTGTGTACTTCCGTATTGGTCTTCCAACAGATGTCAGGGTGATTAATGTCCCCCATGAGAACCAGGGCCTGTGATCTGGAAACTTCTCTCATCTACCTCATCGACCTGATTTGTCGGCCTTAGCAGATACCAACCACAACATCACTGCTGTTGCTTACACCTCTAAACTTGACCCATAGACTCTCAACAGGCTTCTCTCCCTCTATATACTGGAGTTCTGACCAATCATAGTGCTCTCTTACATACAGTGCAACTCCTCCCTTTCTTCCCTGGCTGTTCTTCCTGAACAGTTTATACCCTTCCATGACTGTGCTCCAGTCATGCGAGTCATCCCACCAAGTCTCCATTATCCCAATAAAATAGTAGTTCTTGGTCTGGGCCAGGGCCTCCAATTCTTCCTGTTTGTTACCCAGGCTTCTCGCATTGGTGTACAAACACCTTAGATAACCAGTTGATCGCCCTACCCTCTGCATTTAAATCAGAGAACCTTTGTTTGCTCGTTCCTCTTTGCATTTCTTCCCAGTATCCGACTTCCCTACTCCCCTCAGGGTTTTGGTCACCATCCTGCAATGAACCTAGTTTAAGGCAGGACTTCCTGTTGTCTATAGGTAGGGCATAGATAGGGTAGTGTGAGCTGATTATAGGCTGCTGCTGGGTGGCAGTGTTTTCCTGGCAACTTTATAGGTCTCAGTTTGAGACCTTCTTGACCTTACAGCTCCCAAGCACATTGAAGCAAATGGGGACTTTTCAATCAACTTCAAAGGCATTGGGTCAGGCTCAAAGTGTGACATCTCCCTCTGCTCCTGCCTTGTAGCTATTTCTGTGCCCTTTTAGCTACCCTGCTGCATTGGGACAATCTCTGGCTTCTACACGCAGGCTGAATGTCATCCAAAAACCTTTGCTACATGCATAGGTGTATTTAAATATACAGTTATAAACACACAACACAGCACTGATTTTGAATTGCTTACAATTGTCCACAAAAAGTAAAGCCTTAGATCAGAAAAAAGTTAACTCCGTTTCCTCCATATAATCTTTCTTCTTTAAAGTTGGTTTCCCCCTCATAATTATCCTTCTTTAAGAAATCAGGGATACCCATCACTGAGCACTGTTCATCCTGATTGCACAAAATGGGGCAGGGTATAATATTGCCGTAGTAACTGATTGGACATAGAATTAATCCAATCATTTGGCTCAGCCAGAACTAAGATTCAGCAGATAGTAAGAGTTTTTAATTATTAATGCATTGTCTATAAAAGACACTGCCAATAAATATATATACATATATATTAATAAATAGGTTTCAGTTCCTTAATAGTAAAAGAGATGCTTTGATTTCCCTGTACTAACGCAGAATTACTTTGTGTTTGATATTCAGGCAGTTGGGAAGTCAAAGTGGAGGAACAGGAAAACACAATTCAATAATGCAAATTCTTTTTATATTAAGTTACAAAACCTGATATCTGTTATTATTAGACCTTTATTTTCATAAGTATGGAAAAATTTCTCAGAAGTGCAACAGCTATGCTCAGAAAAAACATGCGGGCAGTGTAGTGGCAGGGGGCAAAGTGCTTCTGGTTTTGCAAGTTAATGAAAAATGGTGGGCCTGTACTCTGTTCTTCCTGCTCCAATTCACAAATATAATTTGTGAAGAGCATTGTTTGTGCAAATAATGAGCAAGCTGTGCAACTGAGCAGAGGAAAAGACTTTGGAAAATATGTGATTCATTACATCAGTATGGCATGAGATGTGCTATTTATTTTGATTAACTGAATCCTCTTACATTGGAATATGTGAGATGTGATGCAATCACTTGTTACGTTCTGTGATGTCAAGATGGAATGTGTCAAAATTGAGTAAAAAAAATACCTACAACTGATGACTGAATTGTAGACTACATGTTGAAAAATACATCATGGAGAGGAAACCTATGCATTATACTTAATGTCCATTCTTCTGGGTGGAAAAGGGGGGAAGTATGTTTGTTTTCTGCCAACATCTTCACAAGGGTCTGTCATGGCTCCTTCCCCACTCTGGCATGATAAATGCAGAAGTGGGGGCCAGCAAGTGTACCCCAAAGCCTTATCTACCAGGCTTTGGTATAAAACTTCCCCCCAAAATCTTAAAAACCTAGATCTTGGGAATAAAACTTCCGCTGCCACCACCCAAATGTTGATAAAGAAATCAGGGGAAAGATCATTTGGGAAATCTCACCCCTAAAATAAAAATCAGGGCACACAATTAACCACTGCCAGGTTAATAAAAAGAAAAGAAAGAACATTTATTATTCCAACAATATTCCTGTTGCAAGCATAATGACTAGATGGGAAGGTAACAAAATATACTCATGGAGAAACTCCATGGGCCTAGAACTTAGTTACAAAGAAAAGCCAAAACATCTTTTAAACAGTGCCAGATCTCAGATCCCATACCCAATCCTTAAAACAATAAAGCCTAAAGAAAATACCTAAACTTTACCCTACTTACAGAAAATGAAGAATGGTGTCTTGGAGAGAGAGAGACATGCTTGTCCCTCTCTGTAACTGCAGAGAATTCATTCTCAGGCTGTGTCCAGACTCAAGGATTTTTTCGAAAATAGTAGCCTTTTTTCCAAAAAACTGCACTTGCGTCTAGACTACAGCTGCGTTCTTTCGAAATTACATCGAAAGAATGCGGCTTTTCTTTCAACGGCGGTAAACCTAATTTCACGAGGAAGAACACCTTTTTTCGAAAGTGCTCTTTCGAAAAAAGGTGTTCTTGAATGCAAACAGGGCGTTTTCGAAAGAGAGCATCCAGACTGCCTGGGTGCTCTCTTTCGAAAAAGCGACTTGCTTTTTCGAAAGTACTGCTTGCAGTCTAGACGCTCTTTTTCGAAAGAGGCTTTTTCGAAAGTATCTTTCGAAAAAGCCTCTTTCGAAAGAGGCTTGCAGTCTAGATGTAGCCTCAGAGAAACAAAAGGGAGAAAGGGAAAAAGCTAAATTCCTTTGTCCCAGTTTGAAAGTCCCACCTACATTCCTACTGGTCACGCCACCTGGCTAGGTGTAGTTAACCCCTTAATCCCCAGGCTCCTGGTTAACCCTCATAATCACGACAGGGTCCAACTTCTGTACTGCAAAAACCCTACCCCACAAAAATATCCCTACATCTCATGTAAATAGCCTCAGACTGATGACCTCATTGTCAGGAGCTTCTTACGTGGTGCAGGGGATTTCTGTATAGCTACCATCTATCTCCCTGGAAGACATGAGTAGTTGGCATAATGTTGAATTCTTGCAACAGAACCACTAAATGAAGGAAAAATAGAGCCAAATTAGAAACCAGAGAGCAAAACAGAATTATTGCCTATATTCATAAAAGCAGTCACTAGAGTAGCTCAGAACAACCCATGTTTTTTTCTGCGTAAAGTAAATACAAAATACATAAAATACCTGATATACATATATACTTTAGTGTGTGTCTGTGTGTCTGCCTGGGTATGTCTACACTACAGCACTAATTCGAACTAACTTAATTCGAATTAGTGCCTCTAAACCTAAAAACTAATTTGAATTAGCATTTTGCTAAATTAGCATTTTGCTAACTCGAAATAGCATGTCCACATTGAGTGGACCCTGAACCAAAGTTAAGGCTGGCCGCAACCAGTGCCGGCAGAGAATCAGGTTAGGACTTAGAGCGTGGAGCTGCTGCCTCAGGCTAGTCGAGGGCTGTTCTTAAAGGGACCTAACCCCCACCTGGACAGACAGTTCTCAGGGTTCCCCGCTTGCTTGTCTACCTCGATGAGGGACAGCAAAGCAGTCCTGACTTGGAGTGCCCTGAGTGCCTGCACTTGGCACATCACAGAACTCAGCAATCAGCCCGGCTGTACTTGCTGCAGCCTGCCATCCGGGGGGGTCAATCGGAGGGCTGTCAGGATCCAGGAGACCCTGAAGGAGAGCTTCCACCCCGAGGAGCCCACAGAGCCACCCCAGTCCTCCCCATCGGGGGCTCGTGCCCCATTCCTCCCTCACTTCCTTCCACTTACCCCTCCCTAGCCCCCCTTCCTGATGTAAAAAATAAAGGACACGTGTGTTCAAAAATAGAAACTCTTTATTTAACAAAACTGGGGAGAGGCGTTAACCTCTGGGGAGACTTGGAAAAGGAGGTGGGAGAGGGGAAGAGAGAGAGTGGGAGAGGGTAGGGGGAAACCTAGGAGAAGGGAGCTGGAAGGGGGAAGCTAGGGGAAGAAGGAGGAGGGGAAGTATAAAACTATGGTATGCCATATCTTCAGTATTGTGTACAGATGTGGTCTCCTCACCTCAAAAAAAGATATTTTGGCCTTGGAAAGGGTTCAGAAAAGGGAAACTACAATGATTAGGGGTTTGGAACAGGTCCCATATGAAGAGAGGCTAAAGAGACTGGGACTTTTCAGATTAGAAAAGAGGAGAATGAGGGGGGATATGATAGAGGTCTATAAAATCATGAGTGGTGTAGGGAGGGTGAATAAAGAAGAGTTCTTCATTAGTTCCCATAATATAAGGACTAGAGGACAAGAAATGAAATTAATGGGCAGCAGGTTTAAAACTAATAAGCAAAAGTTCTTTTTCACACAGCACATTGTCGACCTGTGGAACTCCTTGCCACAGGAGGTTGTGAAGGCTAGAACTATAACAGAGTTTAAAGAGACGTTAGATAAATTCATGGAGGTTGGGTCCATGGAATGCTATTAGCCAGGGGGTAGGAACGGTGTCCCTGGCCTCTGTTTGTGGAAGGCTGGAGATGGATAGCACGACACAGATCGCCTGGTCATTGTCTTCGGTCCATCCCCTCTGGGGTACCTGGTGTTGGCCGCTGTCGGCAGACAGGCTAATAGGCTAGATGGACCTTTAGTCTGACCCAGTACGGCCATTCTTATGTTCTTATGTTCTAAGCTTAGGGTCGGGGGTCTCACTGGACCAACTTGATTTTCATGCAAACCTGCTCCTGGGTTTGCATGTGGCCTTTGGTGGCCAGGCTGGCAGCTCTCCTGCCCTAGACGGCAGCATTCCTGTGCCTATTGCGGAGGTCGTGGATGTTGGAGGCCTCCCCCCAAACCTTGATGAAGTCCATGATCTCTGCACTAGACCAAGGGGGCGCCCACCTCTTACGGGCCCGGGAAGGCTCCTGGGAGCTACCAGCCTGGTCCTGGGAAGAGGCGGAGGGCTGGTTGGCAGTGGGTGGCTGGCTCATGCTGTGCCAGGTGCAGGGTCTGCTGGCTGGGTGCTGGAAGGCTTGCAACTGACACGAGCACTGTAGCCAGACCGTGCCCCTTTAAGGGCTCCGGGGCCGGGAGGGGGGCAGAAAAGTTTCCCTGGTTTGGCCCAGAGTGGCCACCAGGGCAACCTGGGAAGGGCTAACCTCCCACTTGTTCGAATTAAGTGGCTACACAGCCCTTAATTCGAACTACTTAATTCGAACTAGGCATTAGTCCTCGTAGAATGAGGTTTACCTAGTTTGAATTAAGCACTCTGCTAGTTTGAATTAAGTTCGAACTAGCTATTTGCATGTATAGACGCTATGAAAGTTAATTCGAACTAACGGCTGTCAGTTCGAATTAACTTTGTAGTGTAGACATACCCCTGTGAGTCCATTTGTTTAAAAACTCCTCCTAAACACAAAGAACTAGAGCCACCAAATTTGGTATGCAGCTTCCTCTTCTCCTAACTTAAAGCAAGGGTAGGGTTTGGTTGTGCCAGGACAGCTGGAAGTCCTTGAAGAAAAGGATAGTTTTCCATAACATGTAAAGGGAGGGGCTGCTGTTTGGAGGGACATGAGATGAGAGTGGCCAGCTGTACCACCAAAGGAGTGGCCAGCAGGGTTGGGACTCCTCCATCTTGCCTATCAGCACACCAGGTAAGTAGCCCATCTTCCCCAAACAATTCCTCCCAAACCCTGGCTCATGGCCTCAGCACCAGAGGAAGAGAGAAAAAAAAGATCTTGGTAGCTAGGTGCTGGAGGGGGCTGGCACAATTTACAACTGACTTGAGACTATCAAACAATCAGGATATCTGATTTGCAATTATCCAACTTGTTTTCATCCCACTATTAGGCTATGAGTCACTTGAGAGGGTTAATGATGTTGCATGTTCAAATAATCTATACTGATTTAGAAAAGGAGAAAGATGTTGTCTGACTTCTGTCCAGGTTTCCCCTTATGCTGCCTGTGGTTGTGTCTTAAATTATTATGAATCAAGAAATTAGATTGCAGCATCTCTCTCACCCATGAAATCAAACTTATCTACAGGTTCTGATGAGTAAAAAACCAAAATCTTTAATATTTTTCCCAAAGTTATTTGCTGCTCTTTGACACAGTATATTGAAGTATTAACCAATGTTATATCCAAAATGTTTCATTCGCTAATTATTAATTTTACTTTTTCCCTATGGTATATTTTATCAGCACAATATGTATGAATGACTTCTACTACTGCAATCAATACCTGCTCAATACAATGATCAAATGAGCTGAAAAACTTTCTTTTATTAAAAAGAAGAGTAAAAGATCTAATATAAGGTTATGTATTTATTGGAAATTCTATAATCTGACTAATAGATGAATGATGACAGTGCCTACTATGATATCATATACATTATCAATCTTGAAATGACCAACTAGGTCATTTTGTCTATCCCTATACTAGTGAAGGGTTTCTTGCATTATATTAGCTAATGTTTTTCCTGTCCTACTTTAAATGAATCAAGGATTTGGCTCTGCCTATTTTTTTAGTTTCTGAGCCTAATCTCCTTCCTCAAATTCTATTTATTAAAATTCTTTGAGCAGTACCACTTATTTCAGTGTTTATAATAATACTACAGAAGTTCATCATTTCTGAAGATTGTCACTGTTACAGTTCAAATATGGATAGATCTTAATTCATATCTTATGTATATCATGTGCCTCATGTAAAGATGGATTAATCTGTTTATGCAAAAATAGAATGGGACAATCATGTTACCCCAATCCAACATTTTGTCCATCTAGGTAGAATGTGATTTTAAAAAAACAAACATTATTTTGTTGGTTACATTATTTACTAGCTTCGTCTAGTGTCAAGAGGGATAGGGACACAATCAAAGAAGAGTAACACACTTCTAGTCTGCTGAAACCAATGGACATTTTTTATGAAGCATGTTATCAGAAGATTTTTAGCCTGGTTTTAAAATTGAAGCTGTTCAGAGAGCATTTGGATAAACAGCTGATCTCTTGGATATTTTTTCTGAATTGAAACATTAAAATAATCAACCCTATGTTTTTCTCAAGTATCACCAGAATTGAAAAATGTCTTTTTTGGCAAGAATAAAAAATTCTTAAGTCTCTGTCTTTTCATGGTCTTAATTTTGACTGTATGAAGGAGTTTATTATGTAAGTGGCTCCTGCCTTTGTAGCACAATATTTCCAGTGAATCACAGGAGATGGTATTGCTTTGGGAACTTGCTGTTCAGACTTGTGCTAATGGTTAATTCAACCCTCTGCATCAGTAGTCCCAAAGATCAGTAAAAGGCAGTAGAGCCCTCTCTTTGCAGAAATATACATGGAATGATCCAGACAATTTGACAATGTGTCCTCAATATAAAAGCTCCTTACCATAAAAATTACTGCTTTCCAAAATTCTATTAACATATTACCTTGATGAAGGTAACGGAATAGGGCCAGCAGAGAATACAGCCTGAGTTTCTCTAGGTAAACTGAATATTTGCTACGTTGACTTTTCTGTTTGAATAGGGTGACCAGATGTCCCATTTTTAAAAAGGACTGTCCTATAGTTTTCCTGTATGTGTCTGTACTTTGTTTTTAAAAATGGGCCAATTGTCTCATATCTTCTGTCTTCCCTCTCCCATTAGTACTGATGGGTCCTGATGCTGGCCAGATCTTTTCTTGCCAGCTGCCCACCCAGCAGCAGTAAGTGCAGGGAGGAGGATAATCTAGTAGCTGATGATTGGGGTTCAAATACAAAGCAGGTGGTTGGGCAAAGCTGCAGCATGTGGGACTGGCCACTGCCTCTGTTGGTCCATGAGTGCAGTCCCTACGGTATGCTGGCTCTTGCCCCACAGATGCTAGCCCTCCACACCCGCATTTCCAGCCAACTGTGGCTGTTTGCTATGGTAGCTGATGAATGTGGGCTGGACATGGCTGGTTATGAGTTGCCTCTGCTACCCTCCCATCAGCCCTTTTATATGCTTCCCTTCTCAGTGTCATCTCCCTGCTGTGCCCATTCATCCCCCATTCCTGGTACTCCTTCATATCCTCCATGGTGGATTGTGTCCTGCTCCGAGCACTGTGTGGACAACCAGCCTCTGGTCAGATCATTGAGCTCACCAATTGGCTCACTGGAAGGCCCCTTCCTTCCCCCATTGCCTCTGGATGGGCTGGCAGCCAGAGAAATCTCAAGATCCTGTGACCCAGGGCATTGACCAGGAGGAGCCAAGCAGCAGCTCTGCCAAAGCCCCATACAGAGCTGGCATGGGGAAGCTTCTCCACCCCCAAGCTCAGCTTTGCAGTGGCAGGGAGGAAGCAGTTTCCACCTTGTTTGTGTCCCAGCCAGTGTTCCCTCAAAGCTGGGTGGCAGCACAGCTTCACAGGTGATTAATCAACCCCGCCCAGTCAGATGCTCAGGGCTCAGCTCTGTGGGAACACTGGTCACAACCCTTCAGGCTCCACAGCAACCCCCATGGGAAAGGGCATAGCATCCTCTTCCCACACTTCCTCCACCCTAAGACCTGACCCCAGGGAGTTCAGGGCTGCTCAGTGTCCCAAGGTGCCTTCTCCTGCTGAGACGCTTCTCTGTCCCAGTTTGCTGAAGTCCCTGTAGACAGATTCTCTGATGTCTGGTGCACAAAGCATAATTAAGGCTCAACCCAATTTCTTGCCCTCACATTAGCCAGAGGACAGGAGGTGTCTGGTTATGCATCTTTTGGAAGGGGTTAGCTACCTTTTGACACAGTGCAGGCAGGAGGGGCCAAGCTGCTTCCAGTCACAGGGAAGCAGAGAGTGGGAGAGGGAAAACATGACTACTCCAATACATGGGCCATGTCATCCCTTCTCTCAACCCCACCGTCTGTAACTGGAAGCATCTCCCATCCCTTCCCTTCTGCAGTGCTGAAAGGCTGCTGCTGGCCACACACTGGTGTGAACCCTGGCAAAATTTGGGGAGGGCTGTGACCCTGAATGTATCCACATATTGCCTTGAGAAGATGCAGTTCCAAGTACTAAGACAGGGAAGTCCATCTTTGGGCCCAGCTAGGCAAAGAGGGTAGAGAGCTCTGGGCAAGGAAGGTTGGATCAGGTTGGTCACTCACCCCCATCCCTGTGTGCAAGAGGTGTATGGGAGTGTTTATGTGGGTCATTTTCCCCAATGCAAACCTTAAAGATAAGAAGGTTAATAAAATGACACCATCTACACAATATTTCATTTTAACAAGGGTGCAGTCAAGTTGATGTTAATTTGAGCATTTATACTACATTGTTCTGATTGATTGCCATTGAGCTCGCTTGAATATGAGCAATTTTACCAGCTGACCCATATTCTGCATATAGCATTATAGTCACCCTATATTTGAACATTATGATCAACTAAACAGGACCCCATGGCAATCTAAATTGTTTTTATGCAACCTTTATGTAAGGCTACCTTGTTTTGATTCAAAACAAAATGGACTGAAACTGGTAGCTCGGATTTAAGTAAAAGACACTGTTTCCTTGTTTGGAAACCTGCTGTCATTTTGGAGAGACTATCTGATCCAAACTACAGCTGAAAAGAAAAACAAGAATCCATAGATTATAGCAACTTGACAGATATTCACACTTTCATGCTATTTCCATGCCCAGTTTGTATCATGTATATCGAGACATTATTTTAAAGTTTCCTTGAACACTTCATATATCTTACAAGCCCAATACTTGCAAATGCTGCATCTGATGTGAGACCTCATTTTGCATTTTCTCTTATCTCCAGGATGAACTGCTTTATTTGCAGGGGAAAAACATATTGCCTTCAGCTTAATTTCCGGATGTGGGATTAAACCAAGGACACAAATGTAATTGGAAATGTCACTTAAAATCCCTGAGTGCAGTGATATTCTTTAAAATTCCATTATATTCTTGTGTCTGAATAGGGTATTGCTGGTTCAGGGAACTCCTACTATTGCTAGAGAGAACCAGAAAATTTTCATGGAGAGAGAAGTGTTGCTGTTACAAGACCTCTTGCCTCAGTTTACATAGTGGATGTTACAGCTGTGTTAATCACCTTATTGCTTAGTTGTTCTAGTCGTACATTTTGTGTAATTAAAATAATTCACATAAAAATAAATACAATATACTGGAAAGACTTGGGAAAATACTCAAAGCTTTTTCTATAAGTTATGAGACCTTGTCCAAGTATAAAAAGTTTCCTATCTGGGACAAAACTGCCACCACATTATTTCTAAGAATGAGCACTTTCTCACAAAAGTGGTCCCACTGACAATAACAGAATGACTTCGGTTACTAACTGCTGACAAATGTGAAAAAGGTCTCACATGCTGTCCCAATGGATGAGCATCTCAGGGTTCATGGAGCTTCCATTAAAGATATAGTTACTTGCAGCTTAGAATTACCACTCTCTGCTATCATATTTTACATACCTTTCCTACAATATTCCCTATTTTACATAGCTTTAGCTCAGGTTTGTGTTTTGTTTCCTCTTAAGCTTTCACGGGAAATTTTTTTTCATAAAAGGATAACTGACTGATTAAAGATTGAGCTAACAAACTGAAGTACATGGTATTTTATACACACATTTTTTTATCATATGCTATTCAGAGACTTTATTTACAACATTAGTATATTTCCCAAATGTATACATGAAAAGTTGAACCATCATCACAGTCTGTCTCCAAGTGACATTTCCAAATCTTTGTGTGTGTGTGTGTATATATATATATATATATAAAGAAGATGATAACCAGTAGTTATATATCTATATCTATATATATCTCCTGTCTCTTTCTTCATGAAAATAGCCCTGCACATCAGAAATCTAATGATCTGGGCTTTTGATTAAAGCAATTCAATTTATATGTTACATCTGTTGTTAGGGGGAAAACAAAAACACTCACCACATTTTCTTTATGTAGGACTGGTTATCATCTTCTTAATTTGTTTGCAACTCTTTCTGTTTTTCAGAGCTGTGCTATGGAGTATCATGAATGAAATTAACAATGCTATCTTGACTACCATTGGGGGTTACTATTAGAGCCCAAACATGACATTAGGTCTTCCACATGTGTGCCAGAATAAGAAATTTTAATCCTTAATTTAAAATACTATTGAGTATTCAACAGAAAGAAAGTATAAGAATCTAAAAGAAGCAGTAGCAGCAGAAATTCGGTCATTGAAGAAATGTTGGTACTTTAATTGACAATGTTTTCTATCTCCCTCAAGAGATGAGTCATTTTGTATAAAAAGATTGTGGCCATTTCTATTGCTTTAAACACTCTGGGAAAAGAGTTCAATTTTCTACAGGCCTAGAAGACATACTGTAGCTGAAGCAATTTCATAGTGTCAGAAGAAGTAAAATGAAAACTCTTCATCTTTCAACATTCAAAAGGTACTCTTTTTGCACTTTTGTGAATAACCATGTTAAAGTTTCTAGTAATTTTTTTTTAGGGATCGATTCTTTTACTACTGAATTCAGTATTGTTACTGCTTTCAACATGAATAGAACTGGGCCCTTAAATAACTTTACATAAATATACTTTTAGCTGAATTTTCCAAAGGTTTGAGGCATGCAGCTCCCACTAAACCTAACTGGAGTGCTGCCCGTACAAAAAAAAAAAAAAAAAAAAAAAAAAAAAAAAAGGTGAGCGCACACTCAAAAAATTTAATTCTGATTTAATCACATAGATATTTTAAGAAGTGCTCTGAAATAGAATGTGGTTTTACCACAAGCCCTGGATAAGGGGCAGCACAACTCTGGATTGAAACATAACATAATATCTGGTTCCCCCAGGCTTCAGGAGAAAAGGAATATCTACCAGCCCAGCATCTGGTGGAGATTCTTTCCCACCTTGCACATCTGTGATTGCTTGTGCATTGGGCGAAGATGAATCAAGTACCTGTTTTTTCCTAAACAATGAGCAGTGCTGTGGCACCTAAGAGACTAGCAAATATATTAGATCATGAGCTTTTGTAAGTAAAATCCACTTCATCAGATTCGTTGGAGTGGAAAATACAGAGTCCAGGGTATATATAACAATGAAAGCAGTTACCTATCAATTGTAGGACCAGTGTTAATTAAGCTAATTGAGTCAGGCTGGATGTGTCTCATTCATAGCATTTGATGTGGAAATGCAAATATCAAAGGTAAGGAAAATTGCCTTGAAGGGTATTAACCAGTTAATATCTTTATTCAGCCCCAACTTGATAGTGTCAAACTTGTAAATGAATTCCAGTTCAGCAGTCTAGCCTCTGTAATTGGGTGATAAAATTCCTTTGTATAAGAATGGCTACTTTTAAATCCATGATTGAATGCCCTGGGAGGTTAAAATGTTCCTCTATGGGTTTATGTGTGTTAACCATGTCTGAGGTCTGATTTGTGTCCATTTATTCTTTGTCATAGAGACTGCCCAGTTTGGCCAATGGACATTCCAGAAGGGAACTGCTGGCACTTAATAACATCCATTGGTGGGTGTGCATTTGTGTGAGCTCCTGATGTTGTGGATTATGTGGCCAGGTCCTGTGATGGTGGTGTTTGCATAAATATGTGGACAGAGTTGGCAACAGGGTTTGTTGCAGGGGTTGGTTCTTGGGTGTGTGGATCTGTGGTGTGGTATGTAAATCCCGGTAGGTTTTTGCTTCCGGTTGGGGGGGGACTGTCTACAGCGAAGGATTGTCCTGTCTCAAAAGATCTGTGAGAGTGAGGGATCATTTATACATCTCATCCTCAGCTTGGTTTCACTCAGAAAATGCCATGTGACACACCTCTTTGACAAGCTTTTTGTTAACTTTTGTTTCTGATATCTAAACAATTTGGCTACGTCTACACTGGCACCCTTTTCCAGAAATGCTTAAAACGGAACAGTTTTCCGTTATAAGTATTTCCGGAAAAAGCGCATCTACATTGGCAGGATGCTTTTCCAGAAAAGCACTTTTTCCGGAAAAGCGTCCGTGGCCAATGTAGATGTGCTTTTCCGCAAAAAAGCCCCGATCGTCATTTTCGCGATCGGGGCTTTTTTGCGGAAAAGACTACTGTGCTGTCTACACTGGCCCTTTTCTGGGACAGTTTTTCCAGAAAAGGACTTTTGCCCGAACGGGAGCAGCATAGTTTTTCCGGAAAAACAATGACAATTTTACATTAGATCGTCATTGCTTTTCTGGAAAAGCAAGCGGCCAGTGTAGACAGCTGGCAAGTTATTCCGGAAAAGCGGCTGCTTTTCCGAAATAAGTGGCCAGTGTAGACACAGCCTTTCAGTAATTTGAAGACTCAGTTGGAAGGGGCATAGCTGCGGGCTCTCCCAAGCAGCCCTCAGCTACACGCAGAGTATGCCGCACCACACCTAGGCAGCCTTCAGTGTTGTCTGGAGCGCATTGCGCAGGGCTCCATCATCAATTTAAAGAGCCCTTTTGACTCTCCATGCCCTGGGGCAGTTGCCCTCTTCCCCAACCCTCCCTCTTCAGTCCAGCTATGGACTCATCATTCTATTATTTTTTTAAGATGAGAAGGGACCATTTGGATGATATAATCTGCAGAACACAGATCAAAAAAATCCGTACAAGAATTTCCCCTTGCAGCCCATAACTTCTGTTTCAAATATAGCATCTCTTTTATAAAGAGTTTGCGCCTTGGCTTAAATACTGCAATTGATAGAGAATCTACCACACCTTTAGATAAACTGTTCCAACAATTAATTACCTTCACATTTTTCAATCTCCTTTCTGTAATTTGGCTGTGTAGAAAGGTGGGCTGGCACCCTATGCTATACTTGGGAAATTTTGTTGCTTACTGTCCAGAGCATGTAAAGATGGCTGATATGATTATGGGTGCTACACAATGCCTGCAAGGAATAAATAAAATAAATCTATACAAACTATATGACTGAGGATAAAAGGTTAGAGTGCTCTTTTTTTTACTTTTAGTGTTGTTACTCATTTTTAAAACAGTTGTAGAAACAAAATGTTCAGTTGAAATGACCAGGAAGAATCTAACTTCAAGGTAAAAGGATGAAACAATTAGAATATGTTAGTTATGTTAGTTACCCAGAATAGCAGGAGGTGAGTTGTTCTTTAAGGAATTAGGAAACAATGAATCACAGTAGATTTAATGGACGAATTTTAACGTTGCTACAACTGAATTATTCTAATATTAAATGCAAAGGGCCAACACTTTTTTCATACTGAAGTCAAATATTGTGTTGCTATTAAATTTAATGGGAATTGGATTTGGCTCATAGCATGTAATAATTCCATACCATACACAAAACCGATTGTCTGGGACTAGGTATAGTACAATTGGAATAGTCACAAAATGCTGGGACTGATGTGGAACAAGTTCTACTGCACATGTAGAAATGGAGATTTTCTGTGACATATAACTGCCAGATCTGCATGGTCTTTTGGAGGGACAGAATGAATTCTTCTTGTTTCAACGCTACCCCTTGCAAATTTCAAATTTCTGTTTCAAAGCACGTAGACAGTAGATAGGTTTACAAAGCTTCTTTTATTGCACCAATCACATTATTGATAATGGATAAACACTTTCTGATCAAACATAATAACATACATTAAACCTGAACTCAAGGCAGAGACTATACATGGAAAATATCTCAGCTTAAATAGTTCAAATTTATCAAAAATACAAACAGATGAAAAAACAGTGTTAAAATGAAAAGTGATAGACAATCATAACTATAAGCATCAATCCAGCTCCATCTATTAAACACAACATATATTTACTTGTTATTGAATAGAAGTGTATATCAAGATTTATTGATCGTAGTCAATATTTATCACTCAGGTCAATAAATTATAAGTAGCCCCTACAATAGGAAGTTGCTATTTTGAGATAATTCTGAATGCCCTAAGCATTGGTCTGTGCAGATATGAAATCAACTAGACAATTAACCCATCATAAGATGGGTTTTTTAGGTCTCTCCTCCATGTCAGTCTTCTCTCCTGAGCCTCTGGTCTCTTGCTCCGTGTCTCTTTCTCTCTCTCTCCTCCTTCTTCCTCCCCCTCTCTCTCTCGGCTCTCCTCCGCCTTCTGCCTCTCTCTCTGTCTCTCTCTTTCTCTTCTTCCCGTCCTGCCTCTCACTCTCTCTCCACTCTCCTCTGTCTCCGTCGGGGATGCACGCTCGTCCAGGCCCCGCCTCCTGGCTGTGTACGTCACCACCCTACCCCCCTTAACCTCCTGCCATGGTGCTCGGCTGACTTCTGCTCCAGTCAGCCAGCCCGCCGCAGGGGAGCAAGCAGAGCAAGCAGAGCAAGCGGCCGTTTGGGCTCCCCTGTGGTGGCCCAGATGAGTGGCGCAGAAGTCAGCCGAGTGCCACGGTAGGAGGTGAAGGGGGGGCGGGGCGGTGACATACATGGCCAGACTCGCCCCCTGCGGTGTACGTCACCACCCCACCTCCTTTGCCTCCCTCTGTGGTGCTCGGCTGACTTCTGCACTGGTCAGCTGGGCTGCCGTGGGGGCGCAAGCAGATGTTTGGACCCCACGCTTTCCATGCAGGACGGGGGTGCTGCATGGGGATCCTGGTGCCCAAACGGCCACTTGCGCTGCTTGCTCCCCCACAGCGGCTTGGCTGATCGGTGCAGAAGTCAGCCGAGCACCACAGCAGGAGGTGAAATACATTAGGCAACAGTGCCCCCCAGAGGGAACAGCCAGCATTTCAGGCAACAGTGCCTCCCAGAGGGAACAGCCAGCATTTCAGGCAACAGTGCCTCCCAGAGGGAACAGCCAGCATTTCAGGCAACAGTGCCGCCCAGAGGGAACAGCCAGCATTTCAGGCAACAGTGCCCCCCAGAGGGAACAGCCAGTATTTCGGCATTACAGACTCTCAGACACTGGGCTACTATATATATGATACTAGCATTTCATATAATATTTCAAATAGCTAAAATAGTTAAATTATAGTTCTAATAGTAATTCAGATTTACTGATTTTTTCAGCATATTCTATTATGTATGGTTCTCCTCAGTGTATTTTGATACCCCAAGTGATATTAAACAATTTCCACTTCTCCCTTAATTAAAATTGTTTCCCTGCGTGGATTTCATTGTCCACGAGCTGGTCATAAGTCTGAGGAATTAATTAATGTTAGAAGAGGCAATAAAAACATATCTAGAAACATATCTGCATTACATTATGTGCTTTGGTTCAATCACAACAGAGATATGCCAAACTTTTTAAAATACACTACATAATTGGTTAATTCTACAAACTAGTTTCTGAATGTAGTTATACTAGTGTGAATCCTAAATTATTTCACTGAAACTAAATCTGTTTCAGTGCATCTGAGCATTATTTCAAGAGTGGTAACATAAAAGTCCTATCAGCCATATCCGTTGTAAAATGATGTCTACAGTACATTGATACACATTTGGCACTGAAATTATGTATTTTCAACTATTAAATATCTTTTTTAATTTTTTTTAGTTCAGTCTAATTTCAAAAAAGTGGTTTAACATAAAAGTTACCCTCCCCCACCACACACACATACGCCAATATTCTTAGAAATTTTACTTCTGTGGCTAATAGCAAGCTTATATAGGAAAACTTGGAATATATTTATGGTTCACTGCACTAATGTTCGAAAAATCTTGTTTTTCTGGTGAGCACCATTTTACACCTGAGAGCTAATAAAAGCACAGAAATATCTTTCTGTAGTCTGAAAGGCATTTTTATTTTGGTTATAGGATTATAAAGTGAAATATGAGTAAATATGTGCATGTACAGCATAGAAAATAAAAAGTTTATTATTGCTACAATAAGATGTTGACTTGTGGATCAGTGAACACTTTTAGGTGTTTCTGCAAGACACCAGGAGGCTTTTCTCTTAGCTCTATATTGTCATCTATGGAGTAGATGATGTTGTTTTAAACTTGTCAGGGGAGGATGTCATGTGGGAACACAGATTGATAATCAGCAGGAGAATTCTAACCTGCAAGGTATATGACACTAATGTAGTAAATTACTCCATCAGGTGAATCCAAGTAAATAATATTAAGCTTTTACAATTACAAGATTTTGAGTAAATTTTGAGAAACCTCTACAGAAGCAGAGCCCTGAGTTACTGAAGGGTTTTTATGGGGCTTCTGATTTTGCTTTTCTAGGTCTTTAAAATGTATACTAGAGGCACCAAGTTAAACATTTTGTATTTGAGTGGTACAAATAATGAAGAAAAAAATAGCACCAACTTACCTGTGAGATCTCCAGGTCCTCCTAGCCTTAAAGAAATGGGTAGTATAAAATCAGATTAAATATCTGATGAAGAAATGGAAGTTCTTTTTTAACTTCTCAGCCTCCTCAGAAAATTGTTTAAGTTACAGCTTCCTGCCAGTAAAAGACACTTGTGCTTTTTGTTTTGAAAACTCACACTATGTCACTGCTTACTGCTTGTTATTTTCAGTGTCCAGAGTAAAACTCTGAACACAGGCACTTTTGTGCAAAACATCATAAGGCCCTTCCAAAGTTCACTGAGAATCCAGAATTAAAATGCAGAAGGCTCCAGCAAGCTAAATACAAGCTTATTTTTTTATATTTTCTAGTGGAAAAATAAAGTACTTATTGGCATGTAACTGAAGTGGTGAGAAGGTAATTCATCTTACTTTAGAGTATTTTGTAAGTGAAAGAAACATACTCTCTGTTGAGAGGGAAAGGGATGCAAATAGTACATTTAGAGCAGTCACAAAAATTATATAAAAGAGGGGAGGATTTCAGCTGTCTGTTTTTTGCTCTCCAACAATGACTTTATTGAAACTTTTCTTTTTTTCTGAACTGAAATAGTACTGTGAGAAATAGGATCCTTACTATAGCTTTATGTATTGCCTCATATTTTCTGATACTTTATTAAATAAAGTACATTTTATCTTCTTAACTAATGAAGCTAAGCAAAAGAGTTGGCAGCGATGGTGTATTTTAACAACCCAGTCATGGTAGAGTAGTCTACCTAAACAAGTTCTTGTACTGCACTGGAGATACCTTTTTTATTATATGCAAAGGAGAATGTGTTTTAAATTTGATTCTAACAAATAGGAGGAAAGGGTTGAGACTGTAATGGTACAACTACTCTACACAGTTTTTTCAGAATAAGCTATTCTGGAATAGTTATTCCAATATAGCTTATTTTGAAATAGCATGTCTAAACTACAGGAAAGGCTCAAAATTAGTCCGAGGCAGGTTTCGCTAATGTAGTTGTGCTATCTCGATTTAGAGCCCCAGGAGGAATAACTTAGAATGGCCCTGGTGAGGGGATATTTCGAAATAGTAGAAGTGGAGTGTCTACACACGCCTTATTTCAAAATAGCTATTTCAGAATAGGCATCATTCCTTGTGGAATGAGGTTTACAGATTTTGGAATAAGTTGTCCATTACTTTGAAATCATTTTGAAATAATGAAATTGCTGTGTAAATGCTCGCATAGTTATTTCAGCATCACAGTCATTATTCTGAAATAACTTTGCTGTGTAGACACACCCCAAGGGTGGAAGGCAGCTTGGGTGAAAGTGTTCAAAAATGATAGTATTAATGATACTAAGGAATGGTAAAGGGAAAAACAACAGAATACAGACAATAGACTTCATAGAGACAGACTTTTGTAAACTCGAGGTACATCTATACGGCAGGGCTAAAGTAAAATTTAGCTGTGCAACTTGAGCTATGTCAATTGCATAGCTGAAGTTGAAATAACGTAAGTTGACTTTTGGTGCTGTTTACACAGCAGGAAGTAAAAGAAAGAACACTCTTCCTTCAACTTCCCTTACTCCTCATAAAATAAGTGAGAAGTCCTCCAGCTCAACATTATTTCAAAATAAAGTCTGGCAGTGTAGACATGTACTATGTTATTCTGGAATAATGTCGGCTATTCCAAAACAACACTGCTGTGTAGATGTATCTTCAGAGTTGGTGAGATTCTTTGTGAATCAAGTCTAAGGAAAAAAGTTCAAGTGCGTTGGCAGATTTTTTTTAAGACATATTATTATGGAATGAAATGAAAACTGGGTCAAATTATGAAGGATGAACATAAAGAAACCCACACCATAAGCATATAGGGAAAAAATCAGAAAGTCCAAGAAACAAAATGAGATTAATCTAGCTAGGTCAAACTAAGGATGTAAAAGGTAACAAGAAAACATTTTACAAATACATTAGAATCAAAGGTTAGGTCTAGACTACAATCCTTTGTCAGAAAAAGCTATGCAAATTGTGCTCTGCAATTTGCGTAGCTTTTTCCAATTGCTTTTCTGGAAGAGGCTTTTCCACCATTTGGCCCAGTCTAGATGGGGCCAAATGGCAGAAAAGCTTCCTCTTTTGGTGAAGCCCTTGTCCCTCATAGTATGAAGTATGCAGAGCTCCCCGAAAGAGCATGTTTGCTCTTCTGCAAAAAAAGTGGAAGAGCGATCACGTTCCTTGGACATGGCGGAATTTTTCTAGCTACTTCCGGTATCCCGGAAAGCCCCCACAGTGTAGACATACCCAAAGAGATGACTAGGGTTAGGCTAAACCATTTAGTATGAAGTGACAAAGATGATAACAGAAAACAGCAGTGATCAAAGTAATAAATGCCTTTTTTATTTCAGTTTTAGTTAAAAAGCTTAGCAGTGATTAGTTCAATGAACATCAGTGTAAAGTGGGTAGAATATGAAGCTAAATAGGGAAGGAACAAATTACAAATGTTTTAGACTAGATGTCTTCAACTTGGCAGCACCTAATTAAATACTTCCTAGAATGCTTAAGGACCTGGCTGAAGAGATCTCTAAGCCATTACCAATTATCTCTGAGAAATTGTGGCAGACAGGAGAGATCTCAGAGAACTGGAAAAGGGCAAATATATTACCTATCTATAGAAAGGGGAATAAGGACAACCCAAAGAATAATAGACGAGTCAGCTTAATTTTGGTACCCATAAACATAACAGAGCAAATAATCAATCAATCAATTTGTAAGCACCTAGAAGATAATGAAGGTGGTAAGTAACAGTCAACATGGATTTGTCAAGACCAAATCACGTCAAACCAACCTAATATCCTTCTTTGATAAGGGTAAGAAGCCTTGTGGGGAATCAATAGTTGTGATATAACTTGACTTTAGAAAAGCTTTTGAGACTTTTACACTTGATCTTCACATACACAAAATAGGAAAATATAGCCTAGATGAACATACAATAATATGAGTGCATATTGAAAAATTGTACTCAGAGTAGTGATCAATGATTCACAATCAAGGTCATTGTGTCCTGTTCTATTGAACAGGTTCGACGGGGACAGGTGAGCAAAGCCCACAGGTAAGTGCTGAATGTGCGGGACTGGGAGATGGGTTGGAAATGGGGGGGACTACGGCCTATAATGGCAAGGAGAAAGGAGGGTCAGGGCACAACAGGGAGGCAAGATCAAATCAGTATCTTAGATGCCTATATACAAATGCAAGAAGTATGGGTAATAAGCAGGAAGAACTGGAATTGCTAACCAATAAATACAACTATGATATCATTGGTATTACAGAAACCTGGTGGGATGGGACGCATGATTGGAATGTTGGTATGGAAGGGTACGGCTTGCTCAGGAAGGACAGACAGGGAAAAAAGGGAGGAGGGGTTGCCTTGTATATTAAAAATGTATACACTTGGACTGAAGTGGAGATGAACGTAGGAGATAGCTGTGTAGAGAGTCTCTGGGTTAAGCTAAAAGGGGTAAAAAACGAGGGTGATATCATGCTAGGAGTCTACTACAGGCCACCTAGCCAGGTGGAAGAGGTGGATGAGGCCTTTTTTAAACAATTAACAAAACTATCCAAAGCCCAAGATTTGGTGGTGATGGGGGACTTCAACTATCCAGACATATGTTGGGAAACTAACACAGCGAGGCACAGGCTATCCAATAAGTTTCTGGACTGCATTGGAGACAACTTTCTGTTTCAGAAGGTTGAAAAAGCTACCAGAGGAGAAGCTGTTCTGGATTTGGTTTTAACAAAATGGGAGGAACTAGTTGAGAACTTGAAAGTGGAAGACAGTATAGGGGACAGTGATCACGAAATAATAGAGTTCATGATCTTAAGGAAAGGTAGAAGGGAGAACAGCACAACTGAGGTAATGGATTTCAGGAAGGCAGATTTTGATAAGCTCAGAGAACTTGTAGGTAAGGTCCCATGGGAAGCAAGACTGAAGGGAAAAACAACTGAGGAGAGTTGGAAGTATTTCAAAGGGACGTTGTTAAGGGCCCAAAAGCAAACAATTCCGCTTTGTAGGAAAGATAGAAAATATGGCAAAAGACCAGCTTGGCTTAACAAGGAGATCTTGCACGATCTCAAAATAAAAAAGGAGTCATATAAAAAATGGAAACTAGGACAACTAACAAAGGATGAATATAGGCAAGCAACACGGGAATGCAGGGGCAAGATTAGAAAGGCAAAGGCACAAAATGAGATCAAACTAGCTACAGGCATAAAGGGAAACAAGAAGACCTTTTATAAATACATTAAAAGCAAGAGGAAGACCAAGGACAGGGTAGGCCCGCTGCTTAGTGAGGAGGGAGAAGCAGTAACAGGAAACTTGGAAATGGCAGAGATGCTCAATGACTTCTTTGTTTCGGTCTTCACCGAGAAGTCTGGAGGTGTGCCTAACGTAGTGAATACAAGCAGAGAGAGGGTAAGTTTAGAAGATAAGATACACAAAGAACAAGTTAAAAATCACTTAGGAAAGTTAGATGTCAGCAAGTCACCAGGTCCTGATGAAATGCATCCCAGGATACTCAAGGAGCTGATAGAGGAGGTATCTGAGCCTTTAGCTATGATTTTTGAAAAATCATGGCAAACAGGGGAGATTCCAGAAGACTGGAAAAGGGCAAATATTGTGCCCATCTATAAAAAGGGGAATAAGAACAACCCAGGAAACTACAGACCGATCAGTTTAACGTCTGTCCCAGGGAAGATAATGGAGCAGGTAATTAAGGAAATCATATGCAAACACTTGGAAGGTAATAAAGTGATAGGGAATAGCCAGCATGGGTTTGTGAAGAACAAGTCATGCCAAACTAATCTGATAGCTTTCTTTGATAGGATAATGAGCCTTGTGGATAAGGGAGAAGCGGTGGATGTCATATACCTAGACTTTAGTAAGGCATTTGATACAGTCTCGCATGAGAGTCTTATTGATAAACTAGGCAAATATAACTTAGATAGGGCCACGATAAGGTGGGTGCATAATTGGCTGGATAACCGTAGTCAGAGAGTTGTTGTTAACGGTGCTAAATCCTGCTGGAAAGGGATAACAAGTGGAGTTCCACAAGGGTCTGTTTTGGGACCCGTACTCTTCAATATCTTCATCAATGATGTAGATATTGGGATAGAGAGTACGCTTATTAAGTTTGCAGATGATACCAAACTGGGTGGGGTTGCAACTTCTTTGGAGGATAGGGACATAATTCAAAATGACCTTAGCAAGTTAGAGAAATGGTCAGAGGTAAACAGGATGAGGTTTAATAAAGAGAAATGCAAAATGTTCCACTTAGGAAGGAACAATCAGTTCCATACATACAAGATGGGAAGCGACTGTCTAGGAAGGAGCATGGTGGAAAGGGATCTAGGGGTCATAGTGGACCACAAGTTGAATATGAGTCAACAGTGTGATGCTGTTGCAAAAAAAGCAAATATGATTCTAGGTTGTATCAACAGGTGTGTTGTAAGCAAAACTCGTGAAGTCATTTTGCCGCTCTACTCTGCACTAGTTAGGCCTCAGCTGGAGTACTGTGTCCAGTTCTGGGCGCCACATTTCAAGAAAGATGTGGAGAAATTGGAAAGGGTACAGAGAAGAGCGACAAGAATGATTAAAGGTTTAGAGAACATGACCTATGAAGCCAGGCTTCATGAACTGGGCTTGTTTAGTTTGGAAAAAAGAAGATTAAGGGGGGACATGATAGCCGTTTTCAAATATCTAAAAGGGTGTCACAAGGAGGAAGGAGAAAATGTGTTCCTCTTGGTTTCTGAGGACAGGACAAGGAGTAATGGGCTTAAAGTGCAGCAAGGGAGGTTTAGATTGGACATTAGGAAAAAATTCCTAACTGTCAGGGTGGTCAAATAATGGAATAAATTGCCAAGGCAGGTAGTGAAATCTCCCTCTCTGGAGATATTTAAGAACAGGTTAAATAGACATCTGTCAGGGATGGTGTTGACGGAGCTTGGTCCTGCCTTGAGGGCGGGGGGCTGGACTCAATGACCTCTTGAGGTCCCTTCCAGTCATATTATTCTATGATTCCATGAATACCTGCCTCAATTATTTGAATAATTACAGAATATAGTCATCGAGGCAGCGCCCGGTAAGATGCAAATGAAGCTCGGGATATTTAAATCCCGGGCTTCATTTGCAACTTCGGTTGCCTACATTAACCACCCTAGTTCGAACTAGGGTGGTAGTGTAAACATACCCTTATAAAGAAGAGGTTGAGAAATTGTATTTAACCACTGAGGACAGAAGTACAAGTAATGTTTTTAAACCTGCAGCATTGGAAATAAAGGTTAAATATTAGGCAAAACTTCCTTATTATTAAGCATTATAACCAATTGCCTAAAAAGATTATGGAATGTCAGTCATCGTAAGTTTTAAGGAAGGGTTAGACAAACAACTGGAATAGATGTTCTAGATAATACTTAGTCCATTCTCAGTGTAGAGAACTCAACAATATGACCTCTCATGATCCCCTCCTGTGCTATAGTTCCCATGATTGTCTTGTTTCACCCATGTAATTATTAATGGGCCATGTCACGGGGTGTCCCACCCTGACCTGCTCGGCCCTGGGGGTCGTGCTGTACACTCCAAGGCCCGGAGGCCTAGTTCAGCACAAACACAGGCCCAGAGGCCTAGTCCAAGGTCAACACAGGCCCTGAGGCCTAGTCCATCACAAACGCAGGCTCAGAGGCCTAGTTTGCGCTCTGGGTAGATGGGGTAGGGAGGTCCGGCCCTCCCTCTCCACCGGACCCCATCCCAGGGCCCTATGAGTGGTGGGTGGTTACCACCACTGGCTTGGCGGGGAGTTTTCCCTAAATGCACTGCATTTTATGTTTACTGCAAATTATGTTCTAGTGTTACCTCTCTGGTGAATTCATCTAGCAATATTAGTAGTAGTGGTGTGGTGTACAAACCCCATATTGCAGAAAAAGGGGTTAAGGAGCAGCTATGGCCTAGCTGGTGCTGCTGTGCTATAATTGCAGAGTCAGTACAAGATGAAGGTGGGGTTCAAAAAGAGAAGCAGAGCCCCTAAGAGAAGGCAGACGGGGGAAGGAAGCAGACCTCTCCTCTGAGCTCTGAGGAAGTACTGCCCTGGAATTCTTATTGCCTGAGACATGGCGACACAAACCTGATAAAGCTTGCAGAGGTGAGACTAGTGACTGAATGTAAAAGTCAGAACATTTCCTACTGGCTCTTTAATTTGCTGTGGGGAAAAAAAGTGGACATAGTCATGAAGTGATTAGGGAGGCAGATGCTTAGCACCTCAAGGTACAGAATTTAGCTGCCCTCAGCAGGGCCCAGGATCAGAGCCCAGTGTGGATGAGCCTTGGCCTTTCCTACCAGCTCCAAATGATGGGACAATAATAATAGCCTTTACCTCATTGTAGATTTCAGCAGGGAAAGACCTTGAGGGTATGTCTACAAAGCAGTGTACTCAGACTCAAGCCTAACCCCACCTTATGTCTATATACCAAGACTACATCTATACTGAGGCCTCTTGCGCAAGAACTGTTTTGCACAAGAGTTCTTGTGCAAAAGGTCTTCTACAAGAGAACATCCACACTGCCATAGTGATAGAAATGGTCATGTTCTACAAGAGAACATCCACACTGCCATGTGCTTTTGCACAAGAGTGTCCATGGCAGTGTGGACGCTCTCTTGTGCAAGAAAGCTCTGATGGCCATTTTAGCCATAGGGCTTTCTTGCACAGGAAATTCATGTTGCCTGTCTACACTGGCCTCTTGTGGAAGAGCTCTTGCACAAGAGGGCTTATTCCTCATGAGGAAAGGAATAACTCTTCCGGAAGAAGCCCTGTTTCCTGACACTGTATTGTAAGGCCATGACTACACTGCAGGCTTTTTGTGCAAGAACAGTTGTTCTTACGCAAAAGCTTGCAGATCATCTACATTGCACACGTGTTCTTGTTCAAGTAAATTTACTGTAAAGCGTTGGAAAACAGGGCTTCTTGCGCAAGAGTTATTCTTCTCTCTATGAGGAATAAGCCCTCTTGTGCAACAGCTCTTCCATAAGAAGGCTTTGTGGACGGGCAACAGGGGTTTCTTGCAACGGAAACCTCTATGGCTAAAATGGTCATCTCAGCTTTCTTGTGCAAGAGAGTGTCCACACTGCCATGGTCACTCTTGTGCAAAAGCACATCTCTTTCACAAAAGCACATGGCAGTGTGGATGCACTCTTGTACAAGAATTTTTGCACAAGAACTCTTGCCCAAAACAGTTCTTGTGCAAGAAGCCTACAGTGTAGACACAGCCAAAATTTACTTGCACAAGAACGTGCGTACAGTGTAGACGCTCCACAAGTTATTGCGTGCAAGAACAACTATTCTTGCACAAAAAGCCTGCAGTGTAGACGTAGCCCAAGTATTTTAACTCAGGGCTTGGACTTTGGATCCTAGTACCCTGGAAGTGTGGAAGGTCTTAGCCCATGTTAAGCTGGAACCTAAGGTCTGAGCCCCTTTGCTTTCCTTTATGCACACAGACCCAGCTTGACTATGACTCTAGCCATCCTCTGGATATTTCCCAGAGTTCCCAGTGGCAGAGGAGCAGAATTGCAGGCAGCCAGCACAGCTGGCTGGCAGCACCATTACTGCCTAGCTGATCACACTCTCCATGCCTTTTCCTGCTTTGGGTTTCTCCCTGCTGCTGTGCAGAGCTTGCATGGAGCAGGGAACAATGGTGACAGCTGAGTGTCAACTCAGGATATTGAGGGTCATTCCCTCTTGCCCCTATTAGGCTGATCAAGGAGCCCTGTCACTCCTCTTTCCTACATGACAGCTATTCAGTGGCCACTGTGCTCTCTGGTCCTTGCCCCTGAATCTACCCTCCCTCTTGGGGAAGCATGTGCAGTAGCCCTTGGGTTGTCAGGGAGATAAGTTGGAGTCAGCCCCCAAAACTTCCCCCACAGGATTCTATAGTGGCAACTCTGGCTCCTCCTCACTCTCAGAAAGTTTGGGGCTTGACACCCTGTCAGTACACAGAACTCCGGTGGGAAGGGGGTGCCAGACAACAGACCGGGGATCAAACAGCTGCCCCATTGGAAGGGGAAATATCCAAAATGTTAGGGATCATCCCTCCATTGGCTATGCTGAGCCAGAGGCTCTGCTGCTCCTCCTTTTCCTGTGAGGCAGCCTCTTAGTCCATGCCTTGCTCTGTGGTCCTCCTCATCTCTCTGGGGCTGTGTGCAGTCAACCCAGCCAGCATGCCCTTTGAGGGTGGTGAGCAGGAGCTGACCCTATAGCTTTCCTGAAGCCACCCAGAGAACTCTTATCAATGTCTTCTGGGGTGTGGCAGAGACAGGAAGAAAAGATCTCCATGGGACTCTGGAGCACTTCGTTGCTCTACAGCCAGCAGGCAGCTAGGGAGGAGAGCAACAGTGTTTTTCCTCAGAAATCTACATTTTATATCAAACTTCCAAACAGACAAAAATAAATAAAAAAATAAACCACACAAAACCCAACTTCATTCAATATCCCATTGTAAAAATGAAGAATTTGCAAACTTTCATTAAAGTAGTTTGACAGCCCTGCAGCATGATGTCCTCATTCTCCTCAGACCAGGTGCACACGTGCATTTTCCTGCCATGTGACTCAGCCTAGAGGTGGAGAGCCCAGTTCTCTGAGTAGATGGTAGTTCAGTATAACACCTTGTCAGACTACACTCATGCTACTGAGGTAGCCAACAGATGAGCTAATCATGTAGTTTATGTACTCGGGCGCTCCTCACAGGCACTGTCACCATTAGGAGACATGGTGAGCAATAGAGTTTTCCCACAATGCAAGACATTTGTAGAGCTAGAGTGTTGACACTGGGTGAGGTGTAAGGTGCTAGCTTCTCTGAGATAGGGTTACTTTGACTCAGGTCCATGCACTGCAGTGTACATACCAGAGCCCTAGTTTCAAGCACAGGTCAGAAAATCCTTAACCTATGGTTAAAATGCAGTATGGCTGTTCAAGTCCATGGTTTCCTGACATGGGTCAGCTGACTCAAGTGCCACCAATGTTAGGCTTACATTGTGTTGTAGACAATCCTGAATGTGCAAGGGCCTAGATGTCCAGTCCACAAGATGCAAGCCTTGAAGCCTGTGTGGCTACTGAAATGCTTCTCTGTGATTGGCTTATCTTTTGCATACTTTCAAAGGAGCGTACTAGAACATGTGACCTAGCCAGGGAAGAGAGGGATTGAGCCATAAAAAGAAGAGACCTTACAAGACAGGATATAGCTGTAAAGGAGGGATTCATCACGAGTGATATAACTTACTGTACCCTCGCCTGACTACTAAGAAACACCAATGGTGAATGTTCCTCTTTACAGTGGACTTCAGAAAAATCTGTACCCATTCCTTGCCCCTTATGTAGAGGTTTCACCATAGTGAAGGGCCTAGAATAATCAAGCAAGGGGGGGGGGGGGGAATGTGGGAATTCCTGGCATCCCAAAAGAGGAATTAGACAATCTTTTTCTCCCTTCAGGGCAAAAAATGTGATTTGAAGCCTTATTATTTTTCTTCTTTCCTTGTTTGTTTAAAATTGTTCTTCTAAAGTAAAGAATGGTCTGATTATACAGAGAGAGGCTTAAATGTTATTTCAGTGATGGATACGCTTTGTGCTGGGCCTTTGTTCAGAGCTGAATTTTACACACTGAGCATAAGAACCTAGAAACTAGAGCTGAGTATGAAAAAGAGCGAATATAGCGCCAGAAAAAAAACTTTTAGAAAGATGTATAGATCTTAGAGAAGGTGAAAAAATAAATCACAAGTGCAGCATGGTCATTAGAATAGCTTCCAGGGAGGTGGAGGGGAAGGGAGAAGATAATCACTTTGTAAAACAACAGAAAATTTTGGCAAGCGATTAATGGAAACTAATCAAATGGCTTCCAAGTTGCCATATTGGTGGCAAATTGATGTGTTTTATGGGAGTACTCTATAAATGGGCTCTGTCTCCAGATATGCAATTAATTAGCTAATAGACAAGGTGCCAGTAGATGGCACCTTGGAATATGTTAGCATCTGTCCTGGATTTTGAGCAGGGCTAATAGAATGGGAAGGCAGTGTACCCTGGAATTGGCTTCTTGTGTGTATCTCTTTACATGGTGCTTTTATCAATGTGCAGTTTATCATTTTTCAAAATTGTACAGTGTTAATGAACAGCACTAGAGAAGATTATCCCAGGAGTTTCATTCTGAAGGTAGGGCTATAATCTGATGACTTTTCAGCTCATACCTACAGTATATATAAACCTACTTATTTATTTAACCTACAGTTTGTAAAAAATATAAGAAATTGAAAATTAGTTAAAATACTAAAGTAATATTCAGTGCAGGTTCACACCTCAGATATTGCATTCTGTGGCCACAGTGACAAGCTATAAGAACTAATTCAGGCTAGAGGAGCAACCTGTGCTCCTCAAGGATTGGGTGGGAGAGGGTCCTACATACTAGCCACTGGGTTCTAGCAGAAGTAGTGGGAAGACACATTACATGCTCTTTAAGGGCTGTATAGTGGATGCCTTCCGCTGGCTTCCTGAAGATGTTAGGCCTAACCCAAAGTCCAACTAAGTCAACAAGAATAGCCTCCTCTTTTGCAAACTGTTGTTCAGCAATTGTGTTTTGGATTATGGACATTTTGCTTATCTGAGATACACCATCCAGTGCAATCTATGTCAGTCATTATATCAGCACCACACCTCTCATTGTATACCTTTTTTGCCTTTGTGTTAGTAATGGCATCCACACAGTCAAATCCTACCTCCCCAATGAAAGCAACAAGTATTAGCAATTAATCCAAAACTCTTGAGCTGATCAATTACTTCAGCCAAGAGATGTGCATACAATGTGCAATATCAATATGAAATAAAACGACCATCCCATTTCCTCATATCTATAAGATGATTACTTTAAGTAGCCACCACATGCTGTAACATCCCTTGTGACAATTGTACCCCTTCTCTCAGTAGTTTTGGCAATCAGTTTCATTATCTGTGTTTCCAAAATTGTTCTTTAATCATATTTTTCTGTTTTTTTACCATATTTTTTCTGTTTTCATTGTTTTTTTACCCCTTCATCTTTGACTTTGTATTTCCATATTGTGGAATCTTTCTTGAATGGTGACAGGAACTTAATGAATCATGGCAAAAACCAATTACTTTGGAAAAGGTGCAGACTTAGTAAATGTGTGAAAATTATGTGGAAATGTGTGGCCTTCTTACCGAAAAGAAACTGAACACTGTAGTAATGTAATCATACCTTTCTAAAGGTGATTTTTTTCCTTTTTCCTAAATAATACAATCTGTATTCCTAATATGGAGTGAATTGTGTCAAACAAGGACACATTTAAACTGTCACTTTTTCCATTCATTGGAAAAACTTAAACAATGAATAGTCTTGCAGCACCTTAGTCACTAACTAAAAATGTGGATGGTACCATGAGCTTTCGTGATCACAACACACTTCTTAAATGAACCTAAAGAAGGTGGTTGTGCCCGTGAAAGCTCATGATACCATCCACATTTTTTGTTAGTCTCAAAGGTGCTGCAAGACTATTTGGTTTTTTAAAAGTTTTTCCAGTTTTACAGACTAACATGGCTACCCCTCTGAAACTTTTTTCCATTCATTACACAGACTAAAACTCAGAGGAATGTGCTCGGGGCAAGAGAATCTTCTAGAGAATCCCCTCTTAGAGGAAATCCTCCTCCATTGTATTCTGCCAAGGAATAACCCCTCTTTGGAATATGTCATAATGCCCATTTAGAACCCCCATGTATCTTAAAAGAAACATCAGAGATCAGTATATTTATTCTCTGCCACAAAAGTTCTTGCTCGTGGTTGTTCCACTGATTCCTAGTAGTATTGAGCCATGCTGCCAGGAACTTCCTTTGGCTGCAGCTGCACCCAGATCTTTCCTTAAATAGATATCCTCAGTATTGAGTTGCTTATTATTTTGGACCTATTGTAGTTTTATTTTCTTCCCAAGGGAAGTTAGTTGAAACTTCCCACAGTGAGTTAGTTGAAACTGGATTTATTTGATTTTACAAAAATTAGTTTAGTGTGGTAATTAGTTGTAGTGTGATTAATCCCGGTCATATTTGAAAGCTGAGTTTTTGTTTCGTTTTTATCCAGAAGTTGTATTTTTTCAGTTGCTGTGTAATTTTACCTGGTTCAAATGGACAACAAGCAAAGAAAATAAAGGTTGAGTTAAACTTGTTTCCCCCATCAGAAACATGGAGTGTGGGGTTATTTCAATGGAAAAAGTGATCTCTTTCACTCTTTGGCTATGTCTACATTGGCTCCTTCTCTGGAAGAGGCATGTTAATTTCCAGCTTCAGAGTAGGGAAATCCGCGGGGGATTTAAATATCCCCCGCGGGATTTAAATAAACATGGCCGCCGCTTTTTTTCCGGCTTGGGGAAAAGCTGGAAAAAAGTGTCTAGACTGGCGCGATCCTCCGGAATAAAGCCCTTTTCCGGAGGATCTCTTATTTCTACTTCAATAAGGAATAAGAGATCCTCCGGAAAAGGGCTTTATTCCAGAGGATCGCGCCAGTCTAGATGCTTTTTTCCAGCTTTTCCCCAAGCCGGAAAAAAATCGGCGGCCATGTTTATTTAAATCCAGCAGGGGATATTTAAATCCCCTGCGGATTTCCCTATTCTGAAGCTGGAAATTAACATTCCTCTTCCGGAGAAGGGGCCAATGTAGACGTAGCCTTTTCAGAATTAAGCTGTGTCCTACACTTGGAACTGGGAAGTGGACTCCTACCTTGCGTAGACATCTTTTAGTTTTCATTGAACTAACATGATAAAAACAGTAGCATAGCTGGGGTAGCATGGGCAGCAGCAACCAGTGACATAGGCTACATATGAGAAATACACAGCCATGAGGTCCAGGTGTGCTCGTACTCAGCTCATGTTGATTTTACCACTGCATGGACCACATCTGCTACAGTACTATTTTTATCACCCTAGCCCGATGAGAACTATTGTATGTCTGCTTCATCTGAGAATCACACCCCCATCTCTAAGGGTAGATGTACATTTACAGCCAAGGTAATTAGCAGAGGCGGGAATAAGACGTGTCCAACAGAGGTTGTAAGCACTGAAAAAAGAGTTTACAGAGTAAGCATCATTTTAGATGTAATTTTCTAGGTCCCCCCCCCCCACTTAATTTCCTACTGCCTTTTGCTCGTTGTTATTTTGCAAGAAAATGCAGACCTGGCCTGAGTCCTTACCTCCAGAAGAGGGGATGCAGTTGGAAATCCTGAGTGGCAAGAGGCACTATTCTCCAGAGCTGAATTAGGCACCTGACTCTTTCTGAGATGCAGGATGTAGGCGACATCCCTCTCCCCAGAGTTTCCTACTGACTAGGTTAAATATCTCCCTATTTGATGTAATCAAAACCCTGTCTAGACTACAGGGTTTTGTTGACAAAAGTGGACTTTTGTCAACAAAACTATATCTGCCTCTACACTGACACTGAGTTCTGTCAACATAACATTGACAGAACTCAGCAGTTTTGTCGACGGCTATAAACCTCATTCTACGAGGAATAACGCCTTTTGTCGACAGAGTTCTGTTGACAGAAGGTGTTATTGCATCGACACTGTCCTTTGCATCTACACTCTCATGTCAACAAAGTGGCTTGCTTTGTCGACAGAACTGGATGTTGTCTAGACACTCTTTGTCAACAGAAGCTTTGTCGACAGTATCTGTTGACAAAACTTCTGTCAACAAAAGCCTGTAGTCTAGATGTACCCGACTTCTTAGGCTCCTTATTCTTTGTATACTCTGTAGAAGGAACCTGGATCACTGCAGATTCCATTGGGAGCACAGCACCTACATGCTAAGTATGGCGACATTAAGTTTAAGTTGCCTTTGTGGGTCTAACCTCTCATAATCAACTGGATTTAAGCTTTTGAATCCTGGCTTTACCATCATAATAATAATCAATAGTAATATTTTCATGAATGGATTTTTCATCCTGATGAATTTCATTGCAGGGATCATTATTAAAGAATTAGCATTTGCCAAAGTTTATCACTAAATTAACCTGAAATATAGCAGGTGTGGCCCGTGCTTACAATAGATTTAGAAATAAGTGATACTTCATATATCACTGAGTAATAGCTGTTAACAAATGCTGCCATTTGAGCAATGAACAATATAGTCCAGATTCTCAGGTGGTGAATTATTGATCTAGCTCCTTGATTTCAGTACAAAGTATGCTGCTTTAAGCGGAGGATCTTGAAATAAATGTGTGTATAGTACAACTGAGAGGCAGGAACCTTAAAGACTGCAGAAATAGATGACCACTGGACCTGAAAGGGAACATTCTATGACACACCCAAGTGAGATGGGGTTTGTAATAATAAATAATAATCCACATCACCTGCATAATGTTTTGCCTTTACAAAACATTATATAGTCATGAACTATTTATTGTCAGTCCAAAGCAGATAAGACTTTGGCTTTAAAGATAGCATTCTGTTTTCTGGAATGTGAATGACAGGAGATTGTTAAGTGGCTTTTTGCCAGTAAGTGAAGAACAGCAAAGAAACAGAAGAAGAGACAGAGGGGAAAAAAAGAGAACCATATTCAGTCTCTGCATTAGGCAGAACTCAAGCCAAAAATGAATGAGCATAGACTGTGGCAAGGCAGTAGGAACAGTGCGTGGGGTGCCTATATTAAATTAGCAGCAGACGGTGAATCATTCCAAGAATAAACCAGATGGAGAAGTTGCAACTGGGTCATTTTGGCTACTAGCCAGCTGGAGAACCAGCTAGCGTGGCAGCCAGGAGTGAAGGAAACCATGTAGAAGCAAGACAGCAAGGTCCCAATCAGATTAAGAGCTAGCTAGCCCAGCAGCAAGGTCACTTCTGTCTTGGGAGCCAGCCAACTAACCACCAGCCAGATGGAGAACCAGCAAATGCAGCAGCCAGTCTGCTCAATTCCACAGTCAGTGAGTCTACTTTGCAAACAGCAAGGTCAACCGATTTCAAATATTGAAGATGCCAGAAATGAAAAGATGGCTATTATTGTTCTTAAGCCGATCTACTCCAAAATGTCTGAATAGGTATCTAGTTAGATCAATACAGTGTAGTGCTATAGAGACATTAGATTGTGGTGGTTAGAGCAGGAAATTAGATATCAGGAGCTCTATTGCCTATTCTTCCAATGACTCACTGTTCGGCCTTTTTCGGGTTCCTTCTCTGTCTTATGACTCCTGAACTGTAAAAGAAGGGTAATAATATTTACTCAATCTGTAAGGTACTGTGAGAATCTCAGCTAAGATTCTTTATGGGCTCAATCCAAAGCCTGAAATCACTGGAAGTCAGCCTGTGTAACTGAAAAGCATTACAGTAATACGTAACTTTACACTGTAGTTATGTTCCTGAAAAATGCTACTTTAAGTAAAATGATATTGAGCAAATCCAATTTCCCAATAAGAATAAATGTAAATGAAGCTTAGGTTCCAGAAAAAACATTTCAATAGATAAAAGACAGAATATTCATATGCAGTATGAGGTTTTAAACAATTTAAAGTAAATAATCTAATGCTGTACATAGTAATGATTGTGGAGCGTGGTTGAGGTGGTGGAGTCATGGAATCGAATATTTCCCAGGGAATATCTAGCTACTAAATGATGAACTAGCACTTGGCTGAGCACTCAAGGGTTAACATGTTGCCAATGTAGCCGCACACTCCAGAAGACAGTATGGACTCATAGGAAGGTGGAAACACACTGGTCACATAGAAATGGCTGTCACCACCTCCCTGTGGAAACTGAACATGGTGTATTGCTGGCATATTACACCATTGCTGGAGTGCACCACTCTCTCTTCTGGACTGTGCATGCACAGCTGCCCAGGCACCAACTTTCCAAAGTGCCAAGTGATGTGTGTGTGTGTGTGTGTGTGTGTGTATTTGAGAAAGAGAGTCAGACAAAGATGTCCATTGTTCCTTTAAGTATGCTGATCCCATTTCAAGTACACTGACCTTTTAAGTAGATTAGCTACTAGTTCCTCTCTGAACTTAGTGACTTCTAGCTTCTTTTCTGTTATATTCTTCTTGATGGGGCATGCAGTGGGGCACCCAATGTGCGGAGGGGAAGGGGGGACATCAGCATCCCTCTCCTGCACGTCAAGCAGGAGGCTTCTGAGAGCATCTCCAGGACAGAGAGCAGGAACATCATGGCAGTGGGGGGAAGAGAAGCTGAACTACTGCTGGGTAGCTGCCCAGCCGCATCCCTTACAGGCAGAACCCTGCAAATCCATGGCTATTCACTTTATATCCATGGGTATTTGCGGATATGGATATCCACAGATCATTTTAGCAGATGCGGATGCAGATACAAATGTTGTATTCCTGCAGAACTCTACTTATAGGGAACTTAGCTGATAGGGGGCTTCCAAGCTCCCATGAGGACAGGTTGATTTTTCCAAAGACCTTGCACGTAGTGGACAAAGCAGGCAGCCAAATGGCATTGTCAGGGAACATTGCACAACTTTAAATGAGCATGTGCTTTTATAGATAAGCAATGTAACCATGATATGATATTAACCAGGATGACATTAAGGGTATGTCTATACTACAGGGTTTTATCGACAAAAGTGGACTTTTGTCAACAAAACTATACCTATATCTACACTACTACCGAGTTCTGTCGACATAATGTCAACAGAACTCGGCAGTTTTGTTGATCGCAGTAAACCTCATTCTACAAGGAGTAATGCCTTTTGTCAACAGAGTTCTGTCGACAGAAGGCGTTATTGCATCTACACTATCCTTTGTATCTACACTCTCATGTCGACAATACGGCTTGCTTTGTTGACAGAACTGGATATAGTCTAGACACTCTTTGTCGACAGAAGCTTTGTTGACAGTATCTGTCGACAAAGCCTCTGTCGACAAAAGCCTGTAATCTAGACGTACCCTAAGTGAGGAGTTGCTGAATTGTTGTTGAGGTATTTTTTGCTATTCTAATAAAGAGACTCTATATTTCATTAGAAAGAATAGATTAGCATAGGAATTTATATCTGCTTTTCCTAAAAGTCAGAAAGGTCTGATTGTGCTCTCACTTCTGTATCAAGGCAATGCAGTGCAGTTACTGTTGTTTTATGCCAGTGCAATTTAGCAGAATTAGGCTGAAATATATCTTTAAAAATAAAATAACTTCACATTTCCTTCCTAGGGGAAGAGTGTTCTCTCTTTCTATATAGTAGCTTATAAAATATTCACACTTAAAGATACAAACTTTTCCTTACACACACAAACACAAACTTGGAATCCATTTAATTTTGAAAGGAGCCCTCTGCTCATACCCAAAGGTAGAATTCATATTCAGTGTTTCATATTGATGTAGATTTGTAAATTTCTTTAATCCAATTTTTATGCTTTAAATTATTACTATTGCTGATTTGCAGTGGATTATTGATGGAGGAAGTTTTGGTTTACTAAAGCAAAACCTGCAATAATTACATTGTCTATCACAGAGAACCAAATGGAATCACATGTGCTGGTCAAAATGCTGCCTTACAAATATACCTTAAGCCTGACCAGGAGAAAACACTGCTCTCATGTCAGTCTCTTTGCTTGTATAAGAAGCATAGTCTACTGGATAGGGTCTGGATTGAGAGACAGGCAACCTGGATTCTGCCTGCTGAATGGTTTTGGACAAATAAATCTATGTTGTCTTGATTTGGCTAAGCAGTTGCGTAATTTTAAGCATATCTTTGAGGCCACACCTGTTTAAGGGGGAAAACAATTAAGCATGTTTTCAAGTGCTTTGCCTCTGTGCTTCATTATCCAAATCTACAAAATGAAGATAATAGTTCCCTGTTCTGTGAAGCAATTTAGGGTATATGGATGACAAGAGATATACAAGTGCTGAAATGCTGTTATTATAGCTTTATTTGGTCCTCTAGCAAGGTTGCTAAAATTATGTACATATGCATGCACTCCTCTTCCTTTCCCCATCCCAATTTCAAGAGACTATTAGTTTCTAATTTCTTTTCAGCTAAGAGATTCAACAGGAGAAGTTGGAGATATTTACATGGCTAGTGCTATAATCATACATGTGAAATCTTCAGTAAAAAACATGTAATTAATTTAGCAATTTTAATACTCAGATTACAAACTAAATTCTCTGAAATATGGAAGATAAACATTATTACTCATGTCAGTTGATTCAAGTATAAAGTTTTTTTCCCCCCTGATTCATGAAGGTTTTCTGCACATCCCTAAAGGGTCATTAACAGTTTTTAAGTATGTCTGCTTTAACCAAACAATGAATAAAGGCAGATTTTCCTGTTAAACTGACATCTCCAAAGAAAATTTGAGTATTTTGTCCCTTCTGTTCCTGTAGAAGAATCTCTGTAGTAATGCAGCTGGTGAATGAATAAAGAACTTGGCTCATTAAAATGCTACTGTGCCCATGTAAAGAATTTTACTTCAGTAAAATCATTTCTAAAAAATGTCCAGTGCTATTCCACAGGGGTGCACAGAGTCACCTAACAACTACTGGCCCTTAGTGAAGTAGTCTTCATGGTATCTATTGTGGATCAGCTCCCTGTAACTAACAATATCTAGCAGCACAGCACTTCTTTATAGGACTCTGTAGACCAGTGGTCCCCAACCTTTTGGGGCTGTCGGATGCGGGGCTGCTCATGCGCCACGCTTCCGGGGGCCGGGCCACTCACGGGCTGCATGCCTGGGGGCGGAGCCATGCATGCGCCACATACCCAGCGCCAGCAACAGCATGTGCTGCGACCCCGGGCAGGGGCCGCCCATGCACCAGACATCTGGGGTTGGCACCGGCATGTGCCGCGACCCCAGGGTAGGGGCCGCCCATGTGCCAGGGGCCAGTACTGGCATGTTCTGCGACCCCGGGCAGGGGCCGCCCATGCGCCAGGCGTCCGGGATTGTCACCGTCTTGTGCTGCAACTCCATACATGGGCTGCCCAGGCGCCTGGGGCCGGCACTGGCATATGCCACACGCCCAGGCACGGGGCTGGTCCAGATTGTTCCTCGGGTGCACATAAATGGCCTGGCGGGCACCATGACGCCCATGGGCATCGCGTTGGGGACCACTGCTGTAGACCATGCACTGCCTCCATACATGTAGTACCAGGTTACTAATTCCTGTCAGAACTTGTGAGGTAAACTACTGCATTTCGTCTAGTGTCTACCTCCTTTTTCACTATACACTCAGGGAGCGTCTATACAGCAGCATTATTTCAGAACAATGGCCATTATTCCGAAATAATAATGCAAGCATCTACACAGCAATTCTATTATTTCTAAATAAATTTGAAATAACATATGGCTTATTCCAAGTTCTGTAAACCTCATTTTATGAGGAATAATGCCTATTCCATAACAGCTATTTTGGCATAGCAGTAGTGTGGACGCTCCACTGCTTCTATATCAAAATAGTGCCTCCCCAGGGCCATTCAAACTAATTACTCCCCAGTGCCCTCCTGGGGCTTTAAATTGAGGTAGCACGACCACATTACGGAAGCCTGCCTGACTAATTTTGAGGCTTCCCCATAATGTAGACATACTATATTTGAAAAAAGATATTTTGGAATATTTCTTTCGGAAAAGCTTATTTCAAAATAAGTGTGCAGTGTAGACACACCTGCAAAGAATTATCAGGCCTGCTATTCCCAGATTACTACTTAGGAATAGCACATTATCCTGTGTTTCAGTCACATTTTCAGGCATGCAAGTTATGTCTTCCCAGCAATATAACCTTCTGGCCTACTTTATCTTATGTTAGGAACCAAACAGACAGGAATCACCTCTTTATAAACTTTTCTAAGCTGGTGTCAAAATCCTTCTACGTGATCTGAAAACATGTTTGCATTCAAGACACTCAAGCGCCTGGATTTTCTGCTTGATAGCATGTTGTTATAGACTATTTATCAGCACTATAGTCATTGAAATGGCCATATTGGATCAGATGAGTGGTCCATTTAATATAGCCTTTAGTCTCCAATAGCGCCCTTTCATAGATAAGCTGTAAGATAACTTGGAGTTTGGCTGAAGAACAAATTCTTCCAGGATTTGTAGGCCTGTGTCTGAACTAAATGCAAAGATCGAAACTCTTTGAGGGGAGTGGGATAGATTAATAATGGCGTTAATTTCGAATCCTTCCAATAACTGTAAAGATGCCAGTTCAAATTAATAGTGTTTTAAAGTTACAATCCAATGTTTTCTGACACGAAATGAGTTGGTGTTTGGTACTATGTCTTAGGGGATAGATGTTTACTTCACAAAGACTTATGCCACAGTCTGTGTCTTTGTGGCCTCAAGAGCAATTCCAAAAGTAAAGTGAACATGAAGAGTTCAACCACTTGGAAAGTGGATTGATATGGGTATACCACAAAAACGTTACTTTGGTTGAATGTTCACTTCATTTTCTTTCTTTCTTTCTTTCTTTCTTTCTTTCTTTCTTTCTTTCTTTCTTTCTTTCTTTCTTTCTTTCTTTCTTTCTTTCTTTCTTTCTTTCTGACACGCTGTGTTATCCATCAGTAGCCAGGGGAAGTAGGTTTCTCGAACACTGATGATAAGGTAGACTGAGTGGGCAATTATGGCTAAGGCTTTTCAGTAGCCTTAGGAGTGCATGTCAAGAAGGGGGGAGAGGAAGCTTCTGCTCCAGTACAATCTCCTTCCCTTGTGGTTTCTCACTGGTTTGCTGCTTACTTCACTTGAGTCTCCAGCTTCTGCATAATGACTGTCCCCTGTCCTTAGCTGTGCAGTTCTCAAGGGATACCCTTGCTCCAGAACTCTAAGAACTTGATTTCTGACAGAAAAATAACAACCTCCTCAACCCCAAGATTAATGGGAGTCTTTTTAGTTGTTTCAATGGGCTCTTGATCAGATTCCTTGATAGCCAGGTAAATGGAGAATCAATAAAACGCAATCGTGATTTCTGCAAGGAGAACCACGAAAGAGCCTAATGTCAATGGGCTATGCATGGGCCCAGGGACATACTCTGCATTACTCTTGGCTGCTACTGACTGGGACAATTACCTTCAAGATTTGGGTTCCAAATTTCTCTAGTCCTTATTGATGGATCAGGTGCCACATTAGTCCCGAGGACAAAAGTTGTCAGGTCCAATGTATGTAAAGTACTGAGAATGTCCCTTAGCCACAGACGCTCTCTGCAACTAGAAACTACAGTAGAGAGGCTGCTGAGATGTAACATTGTATTAAAACTAACACAATTACAAAAAATGGGCACAGTCATGTTGGTTACATGTTTATGTGTCAAATCCATAATGAGTCCCCATAACTAAGGAATTAGTTGCTTTTGCTCAGCATAGGTTGCCAATGGTTTTGTTGTTGTTGTTGTTGTTTTGTACAACAAACGAACACAAATATCAGTGTGACTAAATGCAATACTGATATGCCAAATTACATTAGAACCAAACTCACATTGACTTTGGGGAGTATTTATTTCTTATTTTGCAACTTTAAAGAAAATCTGTAACTTGAAAAAAGGAAAAGTCCTTCACTTTATCAGCTGTATCTACAGTCAGAACAGAAAATTGTATAAGGAGTTAAGAACCAAGTATATAATATTAAGAAGCAAAGTCAACTGGTGGATTCTAACCTGGTGAAATGCTCTGATATTAAATATAGCTTGATACTGATTTGGAGGGTTGACAGACCTTTGTAATAGACTTTTGTAATTTTATAACCATGTCAATGTTGTATCTTGTAATAAACAATACAGCAGTATGTATTACTGCTAGAGTGAGAAAGAACCTTTGCATAAAATGTTCTGATTCTTAAGGCCAGGAAAAGCATTCTAGATTAATAGTAATTGAGAATTTTTTTTAAATGTACCCATAAATCATTCAAAGACAAGCCCAGGCTTTCCTCATTAAAAGGCAAAGTAGAGATTGGTGGCATTAGTATGGAGAAGGAACCTTCTGTACATAAATCAGTGCAAAACTTCACTGAACCCTCAGATTGAAGAATTAAAAGTTAAGAGCTATGAGAATGAACAGGTATTGCATAGTGCTAAATGGGAGTGATAAGATCCATCATTATTGTGAACATCAGTATCATCATGCAATTATATACACATTTTAACAGTGTAAAAGTAAAACTCCCCCAAAACAAAAAAGATAAATAAATAAATAAATTATACACCGCTGCTATCTAAGAAGGGGTAAAGAGCTAAATGTATTGTTTTGGACTCAGTGGCCGAGACTTATAGGAACTATGCCATTTTACATTAGTGAAGGGCTAATAGCAAAAAAGATAAAATTACCCAGTAGAAGAAATGTTAGCAGTGGAAACTCAGACCAAAAGGACTAGACCTTTTGATATCAATTATTGTTTTCCAGTGTTTTCAATGGTGCTAGGATTGCAACCAGCCTTGCTATCTGGCAATTCTACAGAAGCAAATCTTCCAAACAGGTGGACTTCAACACAAGCTTTGAGAAAGAGCTTACAAAAATATTTTGCTTTGATTCTTCAGTCAGATACTCATCTTTACACACACTGAATTTACCTTTTCTGCGAGTATAATAACATTCACAATAAAAAAGAGAGCTTTATAAGAACAGAAACATGCAGGGTAATAATACATTTTGGTTAAAATAATCAGATGTCAGAAAAATAACTTAAAGTTTCTTTATTAATAAAGATTGGTAAAAAAAAGATATGCATGGCACTCAAAGTTAACGTAGGACTACAGTCCATTGTTTGGAGCACAATATGTCAGCTGTAAATCACCCCATTTACTTCAGTGCAGCTAAGTCATCTTATACCATCTGGCTATGTCTTCACTACATGTTTTGCTGGAAGAAGCAATTCAAATGAAGTGCGAATTAGTATTTTCTCGCACTTTTATTTGCATAATCTCTTCCGGTCCATTTTTGCACAAGCGTTTTTTGCACAAAAGCAAGCAGTGCCCGGGGAGGCATAAGGGTCTTGTGCAAAAAGGGGGCTTTGCGTAAAACGGAAACATCCACACTGCTTGTTTTTACGCAAAAACAGATTGGAAGAGATTATGCAAATGAAGCGCAAGAAAATTCTAATCCATGTTTTATTTGCATTGCCTCTTCCAGCAAAACGTGTAGTGTAGACATAGCCTTTGAGAATCTTACACCATCTGACTTGCAGTTTACACGGATTAAATATCCCTGAAAACCTTTAGCCCCTTTAATTTGGTGTGACAGCATAAGTTTTGTATTTTTCCTATAATTTTTAGTACTATTCATGGTAATACTTTTTTTTAAATTCAATTTTGATTAAAGGACAATACTTTCACTGAAGAAGCCAAATCTGTGAAGGGAAAGATATGGTGGTGGAGGGGAGAAGAGGCTTATATAATGTATTTCACACTAAAAGTGGCTCATTTAGATATAGTTTTGACAGATGGACTAAATTAAGGCTCTAAATAGTGCAATGCATCTTTAAAAGGAAAAGGAACAGCATAAATGGGGACTCAATGAGCAGAATATATGAGATATCTGGAAAAAGATATAAATTGCTTACTAAAATAAAGCACTAGAATCAATACACAATGACTCTTCTAGCTCATGTCCTTCAAACCACAATAACAACAAGGGAGTCTGAGACATCTTAAAGATTAATATATTTATTAGGGCATGAACTTTTGTGGGCTGCTGCTCATTTTGTCAGACATGGGCTGCACTCCTTAAAAGCTTATGCCCTAATAAATTTGTTAGCCTTTAGGGTGCCACGGGACTCTGTTGTTTTTTGCGGAAACAGACTACCATGGCTAACTCTCTGAAATCAAACCACAATTTTCATCAGAAAAAAAATATGATTATACCCAGGTTGTGAGGCTGGGTTTTGTTGTTTTTAGCATTTGGTGAAGCCACTGGGGTGAAAACAATGATGGTTCAGTGTGCTGGTGACAAATTTTAAAAAGCTTTTTAATTGCCAATTCACATATACATCAGAAAAGTGTGTGAGGAACATTAGTGATTTCAATCCCACCATGGCAGGCTTCCTTCCCTGCCTCCCTCCCTCTCTCTGAAGTGCAAGTAGCCATTCATCAGGCTGCTCTGAAATCTTCAATGTGGAGAGTTGGCTTTTGCCCTCTCCTGTATAAAGACTGACTGCTTCTCAATTTCCAGCTTCTGCGAGAGCAGTCTTTTCTGCCATTCACAGGCAATGCAAAGCAGACAACTGAGCAGCAGCGTAATGAAGGCCACAGTAAGGCAGAAAAGGGCCTACCTTCTGTCAGAAATCAAACAATGGCTGTTAGACAATTTGTTGCCTTTTTTCCCATGCCAAGGGGGCTCCTAATCACATGGTAGGAAATTATATAATTATCTGTTTAACCACGGTAAGATGACTACAACTTCGGGTTTCATTTTCTGCCTGTAAGTGTTAATAGTGCTGCACAGTATCACTTAGTGAGTTACATAATCCACTTCATGCTTCAGTGATTTTACTTGACATTTAAGAAGGAAAAATATATATAGTGGTGTATTGTGACTGTTAATCTCACTGTTCTGAATAATGATTTAGCATTATCACCCCCAAGCCAATGTGCCATTCTATTTTATAGGCTGGTGGGAGACTCTTAGTCCTCTAAATGTGATAGCAGCTAGCTTCCCTCTTTTAATAATCAAATAACATTTTAGTGCCTCACAAAACTAACACACGCTATTAATTTTATTGGACAGACACAAACATATACAATACAAAATGGCAATATATTTCATTTAACTGTCCTTTCCTTTCTATCCACTTGCCTAGAATATTTCTGTGGCCCTTATTAATCTCTCCTTGTGATATTTGTCATTTCTTGCACATCAGAGGCCTTCTCTTCACCCAATGCCTTCCTAAAGCCCATTCTTCCTTGAATCCTTCTTCTATTGCTCTTCTCGTCCCAGAAATTGTAATTCTAGAGGGTCAGGGAAGGCTAAGTAAGGCTCAATCTGCTTTACTGGGGACTCCAAAAGAGCCATATAGATCTGAAGATTCATCATCCTACTGGGGGAGAAGAAATTGTGACTGCTTGGAAGGAGGTGAACAGAAGACCAAGAGCAACTCCGATGTCAACTACGGCTCTGATTTTCCTTTTATAAAATGGAAGCACCCTTGTCATTTTTGGTTGTGTTCTGATGCTCAGAAAATTCCAGAATGGTTATCTTTATACCTGTCTAGAAGATGATAATTCCATTTCTTGGCAACTTCTGAGATGTAGAAATTTTGGGATGTTTTTGCAAATTGGAATGATCTCAACACCGTGTGTTTTTTTAATATCAGAAAGCTCGGGTTTTTTTATTCAGGTCTCTCTCTCTCTTTCTCACTCTGGTGAGAAGTGATCAAAAAGGCCTAGATCTCAAAAACCTTCCTGATTAAATCTTCATCATAACTTGTACCTCTCCTCAAAACAGCATATTTCAATGAAATTTCATTTTATCTAAAATATTTCACCCACTCCTTAGGTAACTACTCCTTAGGTAACTACTGTTACCTAGCTACAGTATATATAGAATATACCTTGATAGCAATATTCGAGTTGGTTTACATTTTGGGGACAGACACAGTAAATATTAGTGCTGTGCTGACATCCCTGGGTATGTCACCTACTTGAGGCACCACTTACAGCAATGATTTCTCTCAGGAGAAGTCATAAATTATGGGAGAATTTTGTGGCAGGGGGGCTTATGAATTGGTACTGCTATAACTGAGTATTTGAATGATAACCTTTCTTCTATGCTGGTTCCTTGTACTGTTATATACTAGACAACAAATTAGACATGAGTTCACAATATGACTAGGAGCAAAAAAAGTGCTACTGCAATTTTGGGCTACCTTAGCTCTGCCTGGAGTCCTCCATGGGGACTCTGTCTATCAGCAATTTAATGGACCAGGGCAGCAGCAGAGGGAGTCCAGAGCCCTGACCTGGGTTCTTTTGAATAGTTGAGCTCTAGTGCAGTCGCCCTGTTTGCTCCCCTTATCGAAAGGGCTGAGCACTGTCACTGAAGATTTTGTGGAACTAGATAGATGATCATCTCTCAGGGAATGTCTACACTACAATGTTAATTTTGAACTAACTTAGTTCGAATTAGTTAATTCAAACTAAGCTAATTCGAACTAACGGATCCAGACTAAAAAATAGCGTTTTGCTAATTCGAACTAGCATGTCCACATTAAGTGGACCCTGAACCGGGCTTAAGGATGGCCAGAAGCAGTGCCGGCAGGGCATCAGAGGAGGACTTAGAGCATGGAGATGCTGTCTCAGGCTAGCCGAGGGCTGTGCTTAAAGGGTCCCGACCCCCACCCCTGACAGACAGTTCTCAGGGGTGCCCCACTTGCAAAGCAGTCCCGGCTTGGAGTGCCTGAACTACCAACACTGGGCACATCACACCACTCGGTCATTAGCCCAGCTGCACTTGCCGCAGGCTGCCATCTGGGGAGAGTGGGCAATTGGGGGGCTGCAGAAGAGCTTCCACCCCCAGAAGCCTGCAGAGCCAGTCCAGTCCTCCCCATCGGGGGCTCGTGCCCCATTCCTCCCTCACCTCCTTCAACTAAAATGATCAGGGGTTGGGAACAGGTCCCATATGAAGAGAGGCTAAAGAGACTGAGACTTTTCAGCTTAGAAAAGAGGAAATGGAGGGGGGACAGGATAGAGGTCTCTAAAAGCATGAGTGGGGTGGAGAGGGTGCATACAGAAAAGTTCTTCATTAGTTCCCATAAAGAAGGACTAGAGGACACCAAAGGAAAGGAATGGGTGGCAGGCTTCAAACTAGTAACATAAAGTTGTTCTTCACAAAGCAAAGAGTCAACCTGTGGAACTCCTTGATGCAGGAGGCTGTGAAGGCTAGAACTAGAACAGAGTTTAAAGGGAAGTGAGATCAAGTCATGGAGGCTGGGTCCATGGAGTGGTATTAGCCAGGGGGTAGGAGTGGTGTCCCTGCCCAAAGTTTGTGGAAGGCTGGAGAGGGATGGCACGAGACAAATGGCTTGGTCACTGTCTTTTGTCCATCCCCTTCAGGGTCCCTAAGGTTGGCCGCTGTCGGCAGACAGGCTACTGGGCTAGATAGACCTTTGGTCTGACCCAGGATGGCCATTGTAACCTCAGGGCTCAGGGTCGGGGGTCTCAGTGGACCCCCTTGATTCTCTTGCAAACCTGCTCCTGGGTGGCCAGGCTGGCAGCTCTCCTGCCCTAGCCGGCCACTTTTCTGTGCCTAGTGCGGAGATCGTGGACAAGGTCCACGATGTCTGCACTAGCCCAGGCGGGTGCCCACCTCTTGTGGTCCCGGGCAAGCTCCCGGAAGCCGCCAGCCTGGTCCCGGGAAGAGGGAGAGGGCTGGGGGGCATCGGGTGGGTGGCTCGAGCCATGCCAGGTGCAGGGTCTGCTGGCTGGGTGCTGGCAGGCTTGCACCTGGCATGGGCACCGTAGCCAGCCCATGCCCCTTTAAGCGGTCTGGGGCCGGGAGGGGGGCAGAAGTGTTTCCCTGGTGTTGGCCAGAGTGGCCACCAGGGAAACCTGCGGAGGGCTAGCCTCCCACTAGTTCGAATTAAGGGGCTACACACCCCTTAATTCGAACTAGCTAGTTCGAACTAGGCTTAATCCTCGTAAAATGAGGTTTTCCTAGTTCGAACTAAGCGCTCCATTAGTTCGAATTAAATTTGAACTAATGGAGTGCTAGTGTAGCACCTATGAAAGTTAGTTTGAACTAACGTCCGTTAGTTCGAACTAACTTTGTAGTGTAGACATACCCTCAGGGACTTGGTAGTTAGACTTAATTCTATTCCCTTCCAGTCCTGCATTTCTATGGGTATGCCTAGACTACAGGCTTTTGTCGACAGAACTGTCAACAAAGAGCGTCTAGACTACATCCTGTTCTGTTGACAAAGCAAGCCTCTTTGTCGACATGACAGTGCAGACGAAAAGGACAGTGTAGATGCAATAATGCCTTCTGTCGACAGAACTCTGTTGACAAAAGGCGTTATTCTTCGTAGAATGAGGTTTACAGCCTTCGACAAAACTGCCAAGTTCTGTTGACGTTATGTCGACAAAAGTCCACCTTTGTCGACAGATCCCTGTAGTCTAGACACACCCTATGATTCCTATTTTGAAAGACTGTTTCAATGCTTATAACTAGCTAGGAACATGGGAATGGCCATATAGGGTCACTCTAGTTGCAAATCTACTTTGATATCCTGCATCTGACAGAAGGTACAAAACATCCTATAATGGTCTACTCTGGATCAACCTGTCCATTCTGCGTAACTCATCATCAGTTAGATATTGATTTATACCCAAGGCATGAAGGCTTATAACCCTTCCATAATTTTTAAACTATCCAATGAAACTGTTAATGCTCTTATTGTCTATATAAATGTCTATCCTTTTATACTTATTGCTAAGCTCTTGGCCTCAATTATATTATGGGGCAATGAAATTAAGTATGTTCTTAAATGGTTTGCTGGGTCAGTGTCAGAAAGTTTAGCTTATCTAGCTGTCTGTCCTTCTACTAGGGACATCAATTGCTTTAGGATGTATTTCTTCTCTTGCCCTTATTCTTTTCCCTTTGCTGTGTGTTATCACCACCAAATAATATGATGCCATGTCATCATTAATATGACATCAAGACCTGTGGCGACAGCCACTAAAATTAGTGATGTCTTCCTCTGATTTTAATTTATGTTAATCACTTTATAGGCTGGATCATGTGTGAAAATTTGGCTCATTATATTCTAATTCTTTGTTTTATAACATCAGGAATGGGATTTTTTTTTTAGGTCATGTCAAGGGTTCAGAAAGGACTTCTGAGGATTTCATAGCCTTACACCTTTATCCCTTAGGGTACATCTACACAGAAGCGTTATTTTTGAATAACTAAGGGTATGTCTACACTACCACCCTAGTTCGAACTAGGGTGGTAATGTAGGCAACTGGAGTTGCAAATGAAGCCTGGGATTTGAATTTCCCGGGCTTCATTTGCATCTTGCCGGGCAGCACAATTGTTAAATGTCCGGTACTGCGGATTCCATGCCGCGTGGCTACACGTGAAACGAGGAGTAACGGTAGTGCGGACTAGGAAGCCTAGTCCGCACTACCGTTACTCCTCGTTTCACGTGTAGCCACGCGGCATGGAGTCCGCACTAGCGGACATTTAAAAATTGCGCCGCCTGGCAAGATGCAAATGAAGCCTGGGAAATTCAAATCCCGGGATTCCTTTGCAACTCCGGTTGCCTACATTACCACCCTAGTTCGAACTAGTGTGGTAGTGTAGACATACCCTAATGTTATTCCAAAATAATGTAGTGTGCGTCTACACAACAAGCCTTTATTTTGAAATAATGTGGAGCTGGAGGACTTCTTACTCTGATCTGTGATAACCCTCATTTCATGAAGAGTAAGGGAAGTCAAAGGATGAGTGTTCTTCCTTCACCTCCCTTCTGTATAGACAGCACCAAAAGCCAAATCAATCTATTTCGACTTCAGATACACAACTGTCATAGAAGAAATTGCGTAGCTTAATTCAACATTAGCCCTGCTGTGTCACCATACCCTTAGGGACCAAGTAATCAGAACAATCAATGGTATTCCTTTCTTCAGAGCAAGTTATTTCACTATTGAACGTGAATATTTTTCTATTGTCAGGCAGAAATTACTATTGCAGCCTATCAATGAATGTGCTCTTCATTCCAGCACAAAGTTAGCTATGCCCGATTTATGAGAGGAAAGAGAATACTGAGAAAGTGAAGTATGTTTCACATGAACATATATCTACCGTATTAAATTCTTTTGAGCCAAAAAGGAATACCCAAGTGCTAGGATTATTTGTGCTGCAAGTTTATCCTGTTTAAATAAAAGACCTTGCATAACTGCTGAAAGCGCTTTTGCTTGAAGATAAATAGTCTGGTGCCAGTTATGGAATATATCCTAAAGTGCTCTGCATCAACAAAAATTACTATCATAGGTATCTGAGTGAATTTGTGCATCACATTAGGTTATTTTTATGCCAGCCCTGGAGATATACGATTCCTCCACTACATATTTCCATTTGGATACCATAGGTTATCTTTAATGGGTAAGCTTTTATTTTTTCTGTCCTGCAATTTTTCCACTGTGGAGCTGGCTACTGGATAAAATCTTTTTTCTACTGCACCTCATTTGAGTTTGGCTAATAGTTGCAAGGGAGCATATATTTTTGAATGCTTTGTAAAGCAACATTTAATAACAAAGATCTTATCTCTGTTACAGTTGTCCTTATTTTTCGTACTGCTGGGAAGCAACTTGACAGGCTAGGAGGAGGATCCTTGAAGTGGTAGTCATCTGTGTAGCAATGAAAAAAAAACAAGTGACAGAAGCTGAATGATCTTTGGCTATTATGTGGCACCATGCTGCTAGATCAGTGACCAATGCTAGCAGGGTACAAGCAGCTGCCTTAGTGAGCTAGTCTTTCTGTTGTTAGAGGGTGTCATCTAGTGCTGTGGAATGTAAAAAGGTGAGGGGGACTGGAGATTAATGAGGGGGAGGGGACTTAAATAAAAATCTCCAAAGAATATGAGTCTTGGAAAAGTAGTGTTAGTCAGTTAATATTTGTTTTCTACTTGGTTCCATCTTATCTGATTTTGCTGCTGAAAATATATTGCATTTATATACAATCTTCCATGGCATTTTTAAATGTAATGATGATGTTAATAACATAAGAATCACTTAATCCATCACTGATACTTCACTAGCTCTGGAATGCAACAAAGCAACAACTGAACAGGGCACAACAATACTATAACAACAAGAAAACTTGCTTCAGTTAATTGCTAGTGTTCTGAGAGAATACCAAATGCAGTAAGAAACATAGAGCATTTGTCCCAAAACACCCAGTACTGTACAAAGTTACTTTTGAACCTTATCTTTTTCCACAAACAGAAAAACTTTCCCCTGCATAGATTTCCTTGAACATGCCAAAGATCAGTTAACCAAAAATGTAGTTTAGAGCCAAAGACACATAAATTGTGTTGAAGTTGATTGACTTTATCATGAATGCGGACTCTTATCAATGCTAGCAGGCATCTGGCTGTATTCACTTTGATTTACTCTACTGAGCATTTTTACAGATGTAAACTTGTTTTGCCAAGACAAATGGAGTGGTAAATATAATAAACTAAATGCTCATAGTGGGAGAAAAAGGAATTGTCATGGCTCTAGTTGCAGAAGAAAAAAGCCCATAAGATACAGCCTTCATCTTTCCTAAAAGATAGACTCCAAAGACTGAATTAAAAATAAAAGCCTTTCTGAAGAAAAAGAAACAGCTACAAAGGTGGAGGGGGCGGAGGGGAGGAGAAAGGAAGAGACAGCCCTGCTAAGGTTAAGTTTATTTTTTTCCCCCACAAAAGGCAGCTCAGCAAACAGTGGCAGATGTCACCCTGACAGGGAAAGTGGCAAGCGGCCATCTCAGTTGTTTGTGACTTTTTTTCACTAGTCAAGCTGCTTTTTCCACTCCATTCAGCATGTTTGCGAATGCTTGATTTGCTCAGAAGACAAAAAAGGGCAAGAGCTCTAGAATTCAATAGAAGGTCAGAATGGCAGTCTTTTTGCTGGGTCCAGCTTCCTTTTATACTCTGACATCTGGGGCCCATTACCAGAACAAATTAGAACAATTCAAACCACCAGCAGAGGAAAGTGAGTTTTCTGTTTTTCATACAGCACAGCTACAAACTCAGGAACGGGAACTGGAACTCCTGACAATACAGCGTAGCAATAGATTTGCTACACTTGTTTTACAGACATATACTGCAACAAATGTAATCAGTGATTAAGTAAAAGAGGTCCGGTCTTCAATATGTTCCCCCACAAAAGGAAAAGAAGAAATAATTAAACTGATGAATTTGCACTTAATTTTCAGCCTGTTACAGCATGAAGCTCTAACTGTTTCAAGAAGTCACATTAGTGGAATCTATAACATTGTTACCCTACCCCCTCCATCTGGCACATTAATCTGTGTGTGTGAAATTGCATTTTCTTCTGTATTCCAATAAATAACAAATTATTGTACTCTTTTGAAAGTGTTGTTGTACTTAATATGTCGAGAATATTATGGAATGTTATGCCAGTTGTCGGTAGTAAACATTTTCACATGTTTGTCCCTCTTTCAGTTGTGTTTTTCAGCATTCCACTATGCTTCCTCTTAGAAGTAAGTCCTCAGAGCCAAATTTCTTTTACTATCAGGGAAGCAGAGACATGGACATTTAACACTCTTTCTGGGTACATTGGCTAGAGGCAACAACAGATCTTAAACATGTAATCTGTACTTGTTAGGTGGAGCAGCAAGGCAATTTATTGTGTCAAATTGGTCTGGATCCTCACTGTGGGGGATAAACTTATTCACTAAAGCTTTTTGTAGCTCAATTCTTTTCTCCATGGATGAGATTTACTCCTCAGTCCAGCCAACCTCCTTTGCGAAGTATATTCTGTTGGTGACTATTCACTTGATCAGCAAAATCAGCTTTTAATGCACAAGATAAAATCATAGACATGATACTGGAAAATAATAATTATATTAAATACTAATGCCGATTTGCAAAATCTTAGTATTTTAACCAAAAAAGGTTTTCTAAATATTGTGTGCCTTTGTTAAAATATTACTCTCATTCTGCATTCATATTCTCATTTTCATCCCCTTTAGGGGTCCTACCTGGAGAGAGATTGGTGGCACATTGGTATTGTGTTGGTGTTCTTAAGAGATGTAGTTTTATTTGGCCTATTGAAAATATGAATGTAGCACTGGGAAAACTGGACATTAAAGTCCATTGAAAGGCTTCTTTTAGTTTACAGATTGTTTGACAATATCAATACGTTATAGATATGGGGAGCACGTGAGTAAATTTCTAGCCTGTGAAAAGGACTAGAAAATATCCTGGGCCAGATTCTTTGCATCTTTGGCAATTTATGTGACTTTATTGACAGCCTAATTGCTGCTCTTTCAGTTAGTTTTACAAAGAACTTCACTGTTTGGAGTCCATATTCTAATAAAATCACACACCTTGGTTAGCATTTACTTTCACTTGAAAGGAACCATTTACTTTACCTCTCCATAGGATTATAACTTTTGTAATCCATTGAGTATAAGTAAAGCCTTTGAGGAATTTGTATTTCACACATATTTTTTACCTAAAGTCAATTGTTCAATGGAAACATTCAGGCTACGTCTACACTACATGCTTCTTGCACAAAAAGCCTTTTGTGCAAGAGTTTTTGCACAGAAACTTCTTACACAAGAGCACGTCCACACCTCAAAGCACATTGCAAAAGCGATGTGCTTTTACATAAGAGAGCGTCCATACTGCATGGACACGCTTGCACAAGAAAGCTCTGATGGCCATTCACAGACTGGCCATCAGAGCATCTGTGCTTTTACCCTGGTGCATCCATACTTGCCTTCTTGTACAATAGTTGTAGTGTTAAAAGCAGCTATGCCTCAGAAAAGGAGGTTTACCTATGGCAGGAAAAGCCCTCTGTTCTTCCGTTTAATTGCCCATTTAATTGTGCAAGAGCTCATTTGAGGTGTAGATGCACTGCAGGTTTTTGCACAAAAACCTTGTAGTGCAGACATAGCCTTATTGCATAGTCAGTATTCCACTTCCTTATTGCTTTGTGAGTATCAACAGATTACTGGGAATAATTTAAACACAAGGGCTACGTCTACACTGGCCCCTTTTCCGGAAGGGGTATGGTAATTTTTGAGATCGTAATAGGGAAATCCGCGGGGGATTTAAATATCCCCCGCGGCATTTAAATAAAAATGTCCGCCGCTTTTTTCCGGCTTTTAGAAAAGCCGGAAAAGAGCGTCTACACTGGCCCCGATCCTCCGGAAAAAGCGCCCTTTTCCGGAGGATCTTATTCCTACTTTAAAGGAATAAAAGTAGGAATAAGATCCTCCGGAAAAGGACGCTTTTTCCGGAGGATCGGGGCCAGTGTAGACGCTCTTTTCCGGCTTTTCTAAAAGCCGGAAAAAAGCGGCGGACATTTTTATTTAAATGCCGCGGGGGATATTTAAATCCCCCGCGGATTTCCCTATTACGATCTCAAAAATTACCATGCCCCTTCCGGAAAAGGGGCCAGTGTAGACGAGCCCCAGGAGTGCTAAGGGTAGATTAGAATATATCCAAAGTCTTTTTCTGAGAAATTGTTTTATGAATTTGATAGATTAGAACTTGGTTAGCTAATTATATGTGTGTTAGATATTATAGTATATTTGGGTTTGAATACTATTGATTTCATTTGTAAAAGAACAAGGAGAGGGATGTTTGTGTGTGTGTCCCCATGTCTGTGTGTGTATGTGCTTATTCTTTTGCTAGTAACACTCTTTCGACCACTTGATCCTATTAAGAAATATGTAAATTATATCCATGTCTGATAATATGTATTGAAAAAATAATATGTTGACTAGATTTGTGCCATATTAAGTATTTTCAAATAGGCCCAGGTTCCCTGTTTGAAACAATGCCCTTTAAAGCTTCTCTTATTAATGTTAAATTGGTATAACAAGGATAGAACATGAGACTCTGAAAGGATCTATTTCATAACGCTGCATTCTCCAGAGTTGAATAAACTGACATGTAAAGAAATACTGATACTTTATTCTTGTACACAATGCCTTTCATCTGAAGATCTCAGTACACTTTAGAACTTTTAATTATTTTATTCCCAGAATATCCTTTGATTTAAGTACATATCTGTATTTTATGGATGAGGAATCCTGAAGTAGTTGGGAGCACTATGGTTGCAAAATTATCTAAGCAGATACCCTATTTGGTGAGTGAGGGCTGTACCATAGAACCTGCTCCAATAGCTATTTACAACTTGCAGATGAATCTTCAGCAAATTGAATCCACAGGGTTTCCAGCTCTTGTAGTCTTTGAATGATGCAAAATGATATCAGAATCTGCCTTTCCTTTAGTCTAAGCATTGTTGTCTGTAGTACACCTTTGAATAGAAACAAGCACATATCCTCCATTCTTTGCTGCATTGTTTGAAGAACTACTATTACTACTACTGCTGCTGCTACTACTGCTACTAATATTTCTTCTTCTATTTAGAAAAGAATACCTTTAAAGACAATTTTCACTTTAAAATGAAGTAAATACTTTATCTCTTTGGTTTTTTCTACCTTCCTAACCAGGGCTGGCGTTCTCATGAGACGAACTCAGGTGGCCACCTCAGGTGCCAGACTCTGGGGGGGAGGCGCCACTAGGACCCAGAGTGTAGAAAATTGCGTCTGCTGCTGGTGCACATGTATTCTCTCTGCTCTAACTGCATAGAGATGGTGGAGTGCCATGAGAGGAGTAGAACAGGAAGAAGGCAGAATTAAGACCTTTCAAAGTTTTGGCCTAAGCATGAGGGCATGGGGGCGTCATTTGAGCTCCCCGCCTCAGCTGCCAAAATGTTGTGGGCCTGCTCTGTCCCTAACTGTTTACTTCCATAACCATTCTTGCTTCCAGAAAGCAAAATATGTTACTGGCCTATTTCATAATGAATTGTGGAAAACATAATCCTACCTGTATGTATGAAATAATGGGGACTAAATTAGTTATTACCTTTCAAGAGAGAGATCTTACAATTATTGTGGATGGTTCTCTGAAAAAAAATCCACATAATATGAAGCAGCAGTCAGAAAAGCAAATAGAAAGATATGAATCATTAAGAAATGGATAGAGAATAAGACAGATAATATCTTGCTACCTCTCTATAAATCCATAGTACTCCCACATCTTGAATGCTGTGTGTAGATGTGGTCATCTTATCACAAAAAAAGATACCTTGGCATTGGAAAAAGTTCAGAAAAAGGAAACGAAAATGATTAGGGGAATAGAATGGCTTCTAGATAAGGAGAGATTAATAAGACTTGGACTTTTCAGGTTGGAAAAGAGATGACTAAAGGGGAGTTATTATAAAGGTGTATAGAATCATGACAGGTGTGGAGAAAGTAATTAAGGAAAAGTTATTTACTTGCTCCCATAACATAAGAACTAGAAATTAATAGGTAGCAAGTTTAAAACTGACAAAAGGAAGTTTTTCTTCACACAATGCAAATTAATTCTGTGGAACTCCTTGCCAGAGGATGTTTTGAAGACCAGAACTTTAACAAGGTTAAAAAAAAACTAGATAAATTCATGGAGGCTAGGTCCATCACTGGCTATTAGTCAGGATGGGCAAGGATGGTGTCCCTAGACTCTATTTGTTAGAAGCTGGGAATGCGCAATAAGGGTGGATCACTTAATGATTACTCGTGTAGGGTAAACTGAGGCAGTCCATGGTATTTTGCTAAGAACCCCTATTCAATACTAAAATTTGAGACAGGCCTGTAACTTAACAGCATGGACAGTTAGCCTGAGTAGAGGGATCTTGGGAATCACAGTCACCCTGGCAACCACATTCCAAGGGGCCGCACCACATGATACCAAAACAACCTTGCTAATATGTTTTGCTTTAATCCTAGATAATGGACCCATAAACTCATGGATCACATCAGTGCGAGGCACCAGTAACCCCTTCATAGACGCATCATAATTTAACTAGACAAAAGTTGCCATTTAATTGTCTGTTTGTTGATGTTGGCTTATTTAGCTTGTTAAGGAAACTACTTGTATTAGAGATAAGGAGTTTGTTTGGCGATGGGTGGAGATTCCGTGTAACTTTTATAATTTATTGGCTTACGTGCTCATTTTGTCTTGCTCCTAGAACCTATTGAATTGCTTCACCTTCATCCATCAGCCCCCTATATAATGTATTGTAATGTTTAGTTTAAGCAGTGTTAACCAGCTTAGCCCCTGGTATCACTCCATCAGCAGCTTTGTGTAATAAATCCTCTTTCCTGTTTTCTCCACATCTAGAGTGTCCAGACTCATTCCCAACACCTGTTCTGTTCATTACTTCCTGGGCACCTGGCATTGGCCACTATCAGAAAACAGAATACAAGATGGACCTTTGGTTTAATCTAGTATGGCTATTCTTACATTTTTATGCTTCCAAAGAATCAGGTGCCATAATGTGAAAGATATGATAGCATGGATTCCCTGGTCAATCCAACTCACGTTTGATCATAATGTTTAGTTATGAAAGGGTGTGGTGAAAAGGGACAAGGGAAATTTTAAGGGGCCTTTATGTTCCTGCAATCTGAGGGCCAGACAGAGCCCAATCTGGACACAGGAGTAAATTAGAGTAGACTAAAAGGGAACCTGAGAGTAATGGGATTTTTTGCTCAGATGAATCAGTGCTAGAGAAGCCTTCTTTGATAGCAGATATTAATATAGCATTGATTAATGTCACATCAGCAATGTCCACATTGTGGCCATTAGAGAACGAGTGTTTTTTACAGTCTTTGTACACTTGAATAATTTGAGAACAGTTTATGGGGTGACTGGAGAATTGGAAGAGGGAGTTAGCTCTGAAAAGTGATTTTGCTTGACATAGGGTCTGCAGAATGAAATGGACAGGAAAATATGGCCATGTCTGTGTCTTCAGAATGAATGATGCTACTCTATCGTGGGTAAATATTGCATTCAGTGAAACAGATGTGCAATGGTGCAGCTGGGAGCCACTGAGATATTAACACCAATGTAACAATAGTCAGAATGAACTTTTCCATTAGTCTCCTAGGGTATGTACACACGTCAGTGTTATTTAATGCACATCTATACTACAAGCCTTTATTTGGAAATAATGTCGAGCTGGAGGACTTCTTACTCCGACTCATGGTAACTCTCACTTCACGAGTAGTAAGGGAAGTTGAAGGAATAGTGTTCTTCCTTTGACTTCCTGCTGCGTAGACAGTGCCAAAAGCTGAATGAAGCTATTTCGACTTATGCTACACAACTGACATAGCTGATGTTGGGTAGCTTAATTCAACTTTAGCCCTGCTGTGTAGATGTACCCCTACTTATTTTCAATGACGGATTATAATGGGGTGAATGTCAGAGACAGGTATATTATTACTATCTTTATTCTTTGTTGTATTTTAAGGCACATACCCTCAGTGTATGCATGCCATGATCATTATACATTCTGAGGCACATCAGTTGTTTCAGCGAAGGGCAAAGCTACATGCTGTCTCTCACAGACTTATAGAAGGAAAAAAAATCTTCCTAGTCCCTAGTAAAGGCCATTTTGCAGCTCAGAAAAAAAGCTTGTAGAAAGACATGAAGCTCCATACCTACAGATATTAAAGGGGTTCTATATTGGGAGAAAATATGTGTGTGATTTTTCTCTCTCACCAGTTTAAACTCATCTTGAAGGATGTTCTTTCCCATAGTGTAAGAGGTGTACCCGTCTGTGTATTTGTACCAAACTCTTTTAACAAAGAAAATCAAATCTGTAATTCTTTGTTCTGCATCTGCAAAGTGACAGTCACACACTGTCCTCCTCTCGGGAATCTGGCACAAAAATAGCCTCAGTCTATTGCAGGCATACAGATAAACGTTTTATGAAGACTAACAATAGCAAATGATTTCATAGGCACAAGGTCCCACCCTGAATCTATCCAAAGGCTTGGAGTCATTCACCCTATCTCCCAGGTCTACTTAGTCCTTTCCCTCTTGTCCCTTTTCATCTAAATTCAGAATACGAATCCTCTTGTCTGAATTTTGTATTTGTTTGAAGCTCTCTTCCACTCTGGTAACTGACAGTTCCCACATATTTTTAAGTAACTGCTAGAGTGTCATTGAGTGCCTAGGATTGGACATTTGAGACCCCTTTCAACAATCTCAGTAAGGTGTCAAGGTACCCTAAGTTCCATTGTGCACAGTTCGTCTAATGGGACAAAGATAAGGTAGATTTTTCAAAGCAGATGAATGGACTTCTATAATCTATTATGTGTGACTTGTGAATATGGCTTGATACTGTGTTTGTAAGTGATTTTGGGGCTTGTGACAGGTGCCATATTGAAAACCATGGAAACTTCAGTACTCTATTTATTCACAAAGCAAGGACAAAGTGAGCAGCAGTGATGAATCACGTACTGAACTGCCAACATGCCTTAATCCTGACCTGTAGGGCTAACTTCTAGCACTGCAAGGGTAGTTCATTTTCTGTGGCATTTGATCTTCTGCTGTGACTAAACTGATTGCCATTAAAAATAAAATAAACCTAGCTTGTACTACAGCATGGTATTTGATTGTGATGCATTATTTGGAGCATATCCTATACTTAGAGAAAACCAGTATGAGAGCAAGGTCCTACAGTTAAGGCACTGGACTGGGAAAAAGATGATGCAAAGGGTTTTGACTCAGTTTCAGTTTGCATTTCTGCTACAGATTTCATCTGTGGCATGTCACTTAGTCTCTCTGTCCTTCATTCTCTCCCCCCCCCCCACACACACTCAGTAAAATGAGAATAATAACGCTTTCTATCTCCTACTCTTTGCCTTTCTTTGCTCTTTAGATTACAAACTCTTAAGAGAAGGGACTGTCAGTTATTATGTTTGTATAGAACCTAGTGCAATACATTTAGGTCTAATTTAGGCTTCTAAATGCTACTGAGATTATGATATTAATCTCAATTAAGGTATGGGTCATACTGGGGAATATTCCAAAAACCATGTTGAATTTAACAACCACAATAAAAAATCATGCAAATAAAGATGATTTTTTTTTTTGCATGTGAAATGGTTTGAGCTGAGACTAACACTTTTATCAGAAATACCTCACAGGCAGTAGCTATTTTTCCTTACTAGGAATCTGTGCTTCAATTAAACTGATACTATCCGAAGTTAGGCATCAGTCCTACAAGAGGGCAGTGCTCATGGACAAATGAACCTTGAAGAATCTTCCTGGTTTCAGTGGCATTCTACATTGGTAAAAGAATACTCCCATGCTTCTTAGAGTAATAGAAGTACTATTTTGCACTGTGTTCAATTGTGCACGCATTTATTGGTATCAGTTTTGTACATCATAATTTTAGCTACAAGTGGACCCTGCTGGTCCAGGACACTCTAGTTTGGCAACATCCGTGGTCCAGCAGGACCATGGATGTTGCCGGACTAGAAAGCTCCTGGACCAGAGAGCCTCTGGAGGCAGGTAGCATGGAGCCTGACAGTCAGAGCTGGACAGAGAGCTAGAAGCCCAGTAAAGCTTGGGGTGGCATAGCCCAGTGATGGCCATGGAGCCTGGCAGTGACCCCAGGACAGCCAAGATCACCGGAAGCCCCAGGGGACTGGAGCCACAGCCCATGGCTGGCTGTGGAGCCCGGTAGAGGTCCTGGGGCAGCAGAGCTCAGTGGAGGAAGTGACCCAAGGGCTGGCTGTGGAGCTTGGCAGCAAGCTTTGGGGCAGGGGGCCAGATGGCAGGCTGAGGGGCCAGAATAGGAGTCCAGCTGGGTCTGCTGATGGACCTCAGGAAAGCCAAAATTGACATGCCATGGTCTTCCTGGTCTCACTGCTTCTGGGTCAGGGAGGTCTCCAGGGTGCCAGATCAGAGAGGTTCAACCTTTATCAGGAAGGATACTGGAGAGGAAGTGTGTGCACAGATAACTGGGATGAATAATTCCAGCACGTAAAAAAACCAATAACAAGCAAACCCTTTTCAGTTCAGAGGAATCTCACAAATCTTTTCTTCAACGCTTTTTACCTTTATTCTCAAATCTACCTGTTGAAATAAAGCTCAGAACATCTGAAGTCAGACTATGATGACATTGTCCCTTTAAGTGATCATTTTTCACAGACTTGAGCCTCCTCTAGGAATTCTGGTGTTAGAAGATAGGAGCATCATTTTTATAATAATGATTTACAGATTTTCACAACTTGTTTTCATTGAGTAAATCTATACAAACAAGGAGCAGTAAAAGAGAGAACTGGATTGTAGTTTGTCACATCTAACTTATTTCTTCCCAATATTGGTGCTGAGATAAAGAAGATGAGCAGCATGATAAGGTATCACAAATGTATTCCTAACACAGTTAGATCTAAGAATCATCTTAATAAGTGGATAGGTTTTATCTCCTTTCATTTTCAGAACTATATTAAAAAGCCTGGAACGGTGCAGATGCTTTTTGAATACTTCCACAAACACCCTCCATTATTTCTCTCTGGTAAAGAAATGGAATGGTAAACTGCCACATTTTCACTGTATAAATTGCCTCCTGTTACTTTATCTCCTTTATTGGTTTTCTTTTCTTTTCTTTTCTTTTCTTTTCTTTTCTTTTCTTTTCTTTTCTTTTCTTTTCTTTTCTTTTCTTTTCTTTTCTTTTCTTTTCTTTTCTTTTCTTTTCTTTTCTTTTCTTTTCAGTATTCACTGTGACTTCCAAATTAGATTTTAATTTTAAGATGCAGACATCCCAGCTAACATTGGGGCTGAGGTACTGATGACTATAACTTGTTTTATTTCCTACCATGTACTGCACATTTGATATTGTCCTGACAGTGCCTTTATACTAGTCTTCTTTCATGTGTGGCATTGTTCTAGATTAGTAATGTTAAGAGTGCCACCTGCAATGCCAGCAATATGATGATGCACTGAGAAATAGATTATCCCATCTTCCTAAAATTATAGCAGATCAAACATTATTATTTATTATGAATGATAATGATGATTTTCCACTCACTTTGTAACATATAAAAGTACTCTGGGACACTGTGACCCTGATGTGAAAACCATCATGTGGGACCAGCAAGATCCAGCTGTGATGATTAGCCTGTGGTTTGGTAAGCAACACTCTGAGCCTCTGGATCAGGCCCATAGTGTGTTTGAAGAGTTGGGGGAGAGGGATATGAGGGAGTTGCAAAAGAAAGAGTAAAAAGACGTGGATGTTCATTACTTGACCTGGTTAAACTAGCTGCAGTGAAAGATATATTCAGTGAATACAGTCCTTTCACCTCTCTCAGAATAGAGAGTGACTTTTGCACTAAGTAGCAGCTTTGCTGAGGCTAACTCTAAAAACCAGGGAGCATGGTGGTTCTTTCTTCTTGTCACATCATCTCATTCTTTGGTGCCAAACACAGCTTTGGTTCAGGTGAAATGAGATATTATGCGAGTAAGAAGGAGAAATAAATCAACTCTTCATATTATAGTGTAAAAGGTTTCATTGCCTTTTCTAAAGTAAATATTACTCAAAGAAAATGCTTTTTTTCACACTGAAAAACCAAAGGACTATTTGGGTGCATCTAGACTGGCAATATTTTGCACAAAAGCAACCGCTTTTGCGCAAAAACTTGCCAGCTGTCTACACTGGCCGCTTGAATTTGAGCAAGAGCACTGACTTTGTAATGTACAAAATCAGTGCTTCTTGCGCAAATACTTTCATGCTCCTGCTCGGGAAAAAGCCCTCTTGTGCAAGAATACTTGTGCAAGAGGGCCAGTGTAGACAGGAAAGAACTGTTTTACGCAAAAAAGCCCCAATGGCTAAAATGGCGATCGGGGCTTTCTTGCGCAAAATCGCGTCTAGACTGGCCACGGATGCTTTTGCGCAATCTAGATGCGCTTTTCTAGAAATACTTTTAACGGAAAAACTTTTCCGTTAAAAGTATTTCCGCAAAATCATGACAGTATAAACGCAGCCTTTGAGTCTTATAACAACTGGATGTTAGCTCCTTTGTAGTAAAACAGCAAAGACAGTAAACCCAAACAACCAGCTGGATCCAATCTCCTCTAAACTTTAGGGCAACATTTGCTAAAGTGTAAGATGTGCCACTCTGTGGGGAAGTGAAAGTATATTGAGGAAACAGCTGTTAGTACTGGCTAATGGTTGCTCACTGGTCATTATGCTATAAACGCATGCTGCAGCTTAAATAGTACCGTATAATATTTTACATCATTACTATAGAGAACAAAGGGTCTTTTGTAAATCAGGCCTGGCCTGAAATGATACAGGTTGAGCAAGTTATAGGAACAAGCTAGAGAGCAGCAGCAATTGTAATGCTGTCAAAGGTGAAAACAGCAACACTTCTGACATTACTAACTTATTTAGTATTCAGGATTTACTGAGGACTCTTTTGTCACACCATCCATCACAGATTGGCACCAGAAAGATAGAAGATATGAAAATTAAAAACCTGTTTATTACTGTAAACCAAAAAGCATGAAAAACATCCATCAAAGACTGACAGAGATGGAAGATAAACAAGAGTTGGCAAGAGCCAACTAATTTGTTTTTATTTTTTAAAACTATCTATTAAACTGTTCTAGATTCAGATTCACTTTCTTTTGCTCAATATTATTTCATTTGCCTTGCAAACACTTTGATAAATTAATTGTAGGAGTCTCTGGTTTCACTCTCCATTCTTTTAAATACCTTTTGCATCTTCTGCTGAAGAGTAATTTTGTAACTTCTTTTAACTTCTTTTTATACTTCTCCATGAATTACAACAGATGCCAATGACACATCCTAGAGCAGCAATTAAATAAGGAAGTGTGTGCTCTCTCTCTCTCTCTCTCTCTCTCTCTTTCGGAATACAAGTAATATTACAGGTGGATGGTACTGCTTTAAAGTTTGATCCAAAACTTGTAGATATCACTTGGAAACTTTCCATTGACTTCCATCAAGCCCGAGGTTAGTCCTGTGCATTCTGTTAGTCCTGTCCACCCCATGCTAGATCCCCAGGTAATCCTACAACTTTGTATTTCTTTGGTGATGGAGCTTTGGCAAGGGGAGCAGGGAAGGGGCAGGAAGGGCCTGGGTAGGGGTGGGGCTTAGGGGAAAGGTGGAGAAGGGGCAGGGCATGGGTAGAGTAAAGGTGGGGTGAGGGCAGGGCCTGCAGCAGTGAGGTGGGGGTTGCCCCATGCCCCAGCAGGGATTCCCTGAGGAAAACTATTTGTTTTTACTAAGAACCAGACTGTACCTCAGTCCTGTCCCCAACCAGAATTAAACCTTTTCAGAGTCAGACTATGTAATACTGGCTTCTCCCTGAGCTACCTATCTTGGTAGGTAAAATTGCAAGAATTAACATCTATGACAGACTTGTTCCTGGGCCAAAGTGACCCACAATGAGAAACTTCTAACATGGAAAAGCCAAGTGTGTGACAAATAACTCAGCCACGAGGCACCTCTGCCTAGCAATTATATCAACAACAACAACAACAACAACAACAAAACAACTGGAGAAGCACAAAACAATTGGTGCGACAGGGTGAGGAAGAAAGTTGGAAGAGTGCTATGAGTCTGTCAAGGACACGAACAACAGGAAGGATGAAGGTCATGATGTTCTGGGGTTCTGTCTAGGGATTTTCAAACAGACGGAGTTCATTAGGATGTCAGAAGGCTGTCAAATATAGAGGTAAGAGGAAGAGAGAGGAACACAGCACAGGGTGAAGAATAAAATGTAACATCTTCTGATAACAAAAACATTCAGAATGTCCATGCAAAGGTATGGTACTGCTAAAGCACCTGTCTAAAGCAGGTATCTAAGGGTATGTCTACACTACCCTGCTAGTTCGAACTAGCGGGGGTAATGTAGTCATCCGCAGTTGCAAATGAAGCCCGGGATTTGAATTTCCCGGGGTTCATTTGCATGAAGCCGGCCGGCGCCATTTTTAAATGCCAGCTAGTTCAGACCCCGTGCCACGCGGCTACACGCGGCACGGACTAGCTAGTTCGGATTAGGCTTCTAATCCGAACTAGATGTACGTCTCTTTCCGCCTCGTTCCACGAGGCGTACAGCTAGTTCGGATTAGAAGCCTAATCCGAACTAGCTAGTCCGTGCCGCGTGTAGCCGTGCGGCACGGGGTCCGAACTAGCCGGCATTTAAAAATGGCGCCGGCCGGCTTCATGCAAATGAAGCCCGGGAAATTCAAATCCCGGGCTTCATTTGCAACTGCGGATGACTACATTACCCCCGCTAGTTCGAACTAGCAGGGTAGTGTAGACATACTCTTAGAAATATGATAGAAACTCAAGGTGTCCATCTGTGTACATAGCTAGGGGACAGGAAGGTTTGTACTTAGTGGCCTGCCTCTCTCCCTGGCTATGTCCCCAGGATGCCATAGCCACACTGCTTTCTAGCTCAAGAGTCCTGCCTACACATGCTGGAAAGCAGGCACCCCATCTGATGCGGAAACATAACTTTAGTTTCCAACCTGGTGGAAGAAAGATCCACGCATCCGTGTGTACATCTGCTTACTAAAAGAAGTGGCCAAAAAGTACACAACCCTCTACTGAATTAGGAGGGGAATAGAGAATAATATGATAAAATGTAAGTGTATTAGATAAGTCAGTTCTCATTTTGTAAGTACTAGGCCTGATTCATAATTATACTATTTTAGTTTCAAGAAGTTTAATTCCACTAAAACCCTGTACTAGCATAGTGTCCAGACAACCAGGTGCACAGTATTTTGTTGGCAGAATTCATTTCTCGACAGAAGCATTTTGACTCGGTTGCTGACAGAACATTCTTTACAAAAAACTTTTGACTTTTGACATTCTCTGCCTTCCTGACATTCCAGGTGCACTAGAAAGCATATCTGTGGTGAGGAGCTTTAGTATCCCTACTTCCTAGCTAGGTTTTGCATCCATAGCTACAGCATGAATGTTTAAGAAGGAAAGCTCCCTGACATGGTGACAAAATACATAAGCGGCACAGCTATCAAGCTTGATGTTTCACTTTCTGAAGGGTAGAGTCACAGACTCCAGCCCATTCTTGAGAACTGCCTAACTCTTTTCTGATGTCACATACACCACTGACTCTTTTTGCCCCTTCTTTTCTGCTCCCTGCACAGGTTACTCTTGTACAATAGACCTGTTAAAGATCTGATGTGTTCTAACATACTGGTTCAGATGTTCCCCATTTTTTAACTCTAGAAAGGGAAGGCTCAATGTTTTCTTACAGTCAGTCTCTTAATCCAAAACAGACTGCACAGACAGAGGATTTATATCCCCAAAATAAAGATGAACTATAGATATTCTAAACTGTTATGCAACTTTTTATCTTAGTTGTTCCATTGAGCTTACAGAATTGCCAATACAAATAGCAAAACCAGAAAGATAGACTGGGTTAGGAGACTGTGGCAAAAATGCTTCTTTTCTGTAATAACACAACTAAAGAGACAAAAAAAACTTTTTTTTTTCAAATGGGGTGTAGTTTTCACATCCATTACAGTTTTATTTTGCTCACTTCTCTCTAGAGTCTTCTAGACCCTCAAAAACGTCACAATCAGGGTATGACTACATTGTGGTGCTATTTTGGGATACTTCCAGTATCCTGAAATAGTGTTTTCCACGTCTTGACAGCACTCCTGTTATTTCAAAATGCAATCCAAATAACAGGCTTGCTATTCCAACATCCCGGTAAACCTTGTTCCAGGAAGATTAAGGGACTTGTCAGAATAGTGGTCTAATTTGAAATTTGGCACTGTGATGTCCCCACAGTGCCAAATTTCAAAATAGACTATTTCAAAATAAGCTCAAAATCAGGTATGCAATTTGTGGAGCTCAAATGACATAACTTATTCTGAGCTAGCACTGCAGTGTGGACACACCCCTCAGAGATCAGTTCTTAGAGCTTGTCTTCACCTGTTTTCCTGTTATTAACTTTAGGTTAACTCATGTGTTGTCCCCAACCCAACTCCCCTTCCCACATGTATATCTTTAGTTTTAGGTACTTGAGCTTGATAACCTATTAGGAGGTGTGGGTTAAACAGAATGAGTACTGTTGATGCTGCAACTGGTAATACAATGGGGACTCAGCTACTCTGTATGCTAATTGAATCACTCAGTGAATCTTGAGTGTTTTTTGGCCAGTTTCTTTTTAGCAAGACAAATTAAAAAAGAGTTAACTTGAGTGTGGATAGCATATGCTCACGTACAGTGAAGGCAAGCCAGTAGTTGCAGCTTGGTTTGTACAACAGAAGAGAAGGTGCAAAAATGTGTCTCTGATCCTAGGGCTGGCTTAGCACAAACCTCAAGGCTGTGTTTAATTTTACCATCTGCAGTGGGCTTCCAAGGACTATAACAATAGTCAAACTGTCACTGGAGCACTTCACCAGTGTGCCTCAAACTTGACTTCAATCCATCACCAGAAATGGGGGAGAGGGAGAGAGAAAGAAAGAGAGAGAGAGAGAGGGTATGTCTACACTACAGCGCTAATTTGAACTAACTTAGTTCGAATTAGTTAATTCGAACTAATCTAATTCGAACTAACGGATCCAGACTAAAAAACTAGTTCGAATTAGCGTTTTGCTAATTCGAACTAGCATGTCCACATTAAGTGGACCCTGAACCAGGGTTAAGGATGGCCGGAAGCAGTGCCGGCAGGGCATCAGATGAGGACTTAGAGCGTGGAGCTGCTGTCTCAGGCTAGCCGAGGGCTGTGCTTAAAGGGACCCGACCCCCACCCCGGACAGACAGTTCTCAGGGGTGCCCCGCTTGCAAAGCAGTCCTGGCATGGAGTGCCCTGAGTGCCCAAACTGGGCACATCACAGCACTCAGCCATCAGACCGGCTGCACTTGCCTCAGGCTGCCATCTGGGGAGAGGGGGCAATTGGGGGGCTGCAGGAGAACTTCCACCCCCAAAAGCCCTCAGAGCCAGCCCAGTCCTCCCCATCGGGGGCTTGTACCCCATTCCTCCCTCACCTCCTTCCACTTACCCTTCCCTAGCCCCCCTTCCTGATGTACAAAATAAAGAAAATGTGTGCTCAAAAATAGAAACTCTCTTTATTGAACAAAGCTCGGGGAGACTGGGAAAAGGAGGTGGGAGAGGGGAAGAGAGAGGGTGGGAGAGGGGAGGGCAACTAAAATGATCAGAGGTTTGGAACAGGTCCCATATGAAGAGAGGCTAAAGAGACTGGGACTTTTCAGTTTAGAAAAGAGGAGACTGAGGGGGGATAGCATAGAGGTCTCTAAAAGCATGAGTGGGGTGGAGAGGGTGCATACAGAAAAGTTCTTCATTAGTTCCCATAATATAAGGACTAGAGGACACCAAAGGAAAGGAATGGGTAGCAGGCTTCAAACTAGTAACAGAATGTTGTTCTTCACAAAGCAGAGAGACAACCTGTGGAACTCCTTGCTGCAGGAGGCTGTGAAGGCTAGATCTAGAACAGAGTTTAAAGAGAAGTGAGATAAAGTCATGGAGGTTGGGTCCATGGAGTGGTATTAGCCAGGGGGTAGGAGTGGTGTCCCTGCCCAAAGTTTGTGGAAGGCTGGAGAGGGATGGCATGAGACAAATGGCTTGGTCACTGTCTTTGGTCCATCCCCTCCAGGATCCCTAGGGTTGGCCACTGTCGGCAGACAGGCTACTGGGCTAGATGGACCTTTGGTCTGACCCAGGACGGCCATTGTAAGCTCAGGGCTCTGGGTCGGGGGTCTCAGTGGACCACCTTGATTTTCATGCACACCTGCTCCTGGGTGGCCAGGCTGGCAGCTCTCCTGCCCTAGCCGGTCACTTTCCTGTGCCTAGTGCGGAGGTCGTGGATGAGGTCCACGATGTCCGCACTAGACCAGGCGGGTGCCCGCCTCTTGCGGTCCCGGGCAAGCTCCCAGGAGCCGCCAGCCTGGTCCTGAGAAGAGGCGGAGGGCTGGGGGGCATCGGGTGGCTGGCTCGAGTAGTACCAGGTGCAGGGTCTGCTAGCTGGGTGCTGGCAGGCTTGCACCTGGCACGGGCACTGTAACCAGCACGTGCCCCTTTAAGGGGTCCGGGGCCGGGAGGGGGGCAATAGAGTTTCCCTGGTGTTGGCCAGAGTGGCCACCAGGGAAAGCTGGGAAGGGCTAGCCTCCCACTAGTTCGAATTAAGGGGCTACACACCCCTTAATTCGAACTAGTAAGTTCATACTAGGCTTAGTCCTCGTAGAATGAGGTTTACCTTGTTCAAACTAAGCGCTCCGTTAGTTCAAATTAAGTTTGAACTAGCGGAGCGTTAGTGTAGCGCCTATCAAAGTTAATCCAAACTAACGTCCGTTAGTTCGAATTAACTGTGTAATGTAGACATACCCAGAGAGAGATTGTACCAGTAGTTCTTATTCTAACCCTTTTAAAGCTTGGTCTTCTTCATGGACCTGCCAATGCAGTGTGTGCTTGTTTTGAATGTGGCTTTTTTGATGAGGATCTTTTACCCTAGCAAATGTACTGTCATGACCAACTATATTTTAATAGCTCACAAAAAAAGCCACCAAATGTAGGTAAATTTCAGACTATGCCTGTGTAAGTCAGGTACAAATCAAAGAGCTACAAATAAAAATCTTTCCAGCAAATACAGCCTGCTCAGCCCATTGTTACCAATCAACTGAATTAAATAAAATCCATTTTCCAAATAAACCCAAACTTGAATGTCTTTGAGAGTTTGAGAAACAAGCTACATTAGGTCCCAAACCTGCAAATGTGTGTGCATATGATTAATGAAAATGAGATTGCTCATGATCAAAGAATTAAGTGCACGAGTAAGTGTTTACAGGGGCAGTCTTATATGAAAAAATTAATGTGCTCTGAAATATACCTATGATCATATTTAATTTACTGTATATTGTGCATATTCTCTTGCCCTCACCACTCTCTCTTTTATCACAAGGGTGGTGCACAGAGAACAGAAAACTGCTGTATCTCCCGAAATGGGGATTCCCTTTGCACACAGTAGTGCTCTGTCAGCATGCAACCAGCACCAACATTGCCCTTCATTGCAACCCCAGGATAAAGGAGATATAAGCAAAGTGTACTACTGGTGAGGGTCAGATGTGGACTACTCCCAACTAGCACAGCCTAGGACAGCACCTAGGCAGCTCCAAGTCTACAGAGACAAGTGCTGGCACAGAACCAGGCAGAGAATCTAGGAACTGTAACGGTTTTCCTGTTATCATCCCTCTTTGCTGCCTCCAGTTGAAATGAAAAGTTGGCAGATAGTGGGAGCAGAAAGTCTAAACCTGTGTGTTTCTGAAATTATATCAATACCCCTCAATATCAAGCACCAGTAGAACATGATTTGGGCTTATTGATAATCTTCTTATCGGTTAGAAAGATTTTTTAACAGTGTGAATTGTGTGTCCATGTGGATATAGATGAGGGAAAAAAACCCACTTTGCAATATTACTATGTTAGGTATTGTTTGAAGAGAACACATGAGCTCTATTAGCATGTCTAAAGACATGTCCTCAGATCACAAATCTCATTTTCCAATTTATGAACGGCCCTGACAAAATTGATATACATTGGTGAAAGATTCAGCAAGCAGAGAGCATTTCTTAATATTATACACCAGCAGCAAACAAAGAACTGGAACAAAATTGGTTCATACAAAGCTAATAAGTCCATAACAAAGATACAAGGACATATGAATAAAGGAAAGAGTATAAATAGTTCAAGAGGTTGTCTAGCATCAAATTATTTCTAAACAAGGAAGAGATTGATGGATATGATGAAAAGATAAGAAGTTGAACCATGGGAATGAGATAAACCATACAGAAATATGCATGCTGAGCTGAATGGGCATTTTATACTTCAAAAATTACTTATGTTCACTAACCTGTGATAGAATTTGTGATCAGTTTAGTTTGATCTTATGGTAGGGTGCTCTCTGGTTTTATATGTAGGGTGCTCTCTGGCAGATTTTCGCTAGTGTTGTCCACTGATATCTCTTGCTAAAAAGATGGTGCCTTATTCTGTGGACTATATCATATGTTTAAATGAGAGTTGGTGCCTTAAACAAAACATACGTCCCAGTTATACTGGGAGACTTCTGAGTCTGGTCTTCATCTGATGTTCTAAAAATATTTATTTGCAGGAAGGCTAAAGTGTCCTGGCTGACATTTCATCAGTCAAGATGTTAAGAGTTGTATAATGATTAACTGCCTGTGCTAGTCATATTACTATCCTGATACAAGGTGCTTTGCACTGCCCCATTTCACTGTCACTATGTACTGAGCGTGCGATTTGTTCTAACCATAGCTTGAGGACAAAACTTGTCAGGTTTTATCTGAGCTTGATATATTGGCAAACAAATCTAGCTAATGAAAAAAAAACCCTGTGTGTGACTTCTGCTCTGGCTGCTTGAGGGACTTGAGGTATGTGAACGGAGGAAGTGGACACTTGTGCTCTCTCTATGTCTCCTTGTCCGCTCTCATAGAAGGCCATGGGGGAAAGGAGCATGGCTCAGCCTTTTTTTAATTTCTCTTCCACTGTTCCAAGTACAGCTTTTTCCATCCCAGTTAGAGCTGACCAGAATGTTGAGTATTTTGCAACCTTTAAATGTGTTGCCACTAGAATTCTGGGAACTTTCTTTTGTGCATGCAGTCCCCTTACTGGACCTATTCCCATTTAAGTACCGAGAGTTTCAGGGTTGAATTCAGTGGGACTTGGAGCCAGCTCAGAAGAACAAATATATATTAATCGTCTCCCATTATTTTAGGCAAATTGTTGGACTGCCATTTGTTTGTATTTCATGTGAGAGTTTCATGCTCACTTAAACTTCTGGGCTTCTTGGCCCTTTAACGTAAAGAAGTTGTTGACAAAGGCCAAAGCTATAATCAAGAGGGCCATGTGGCAAACAAAGGCAGGGAACACTGTCGGCCTGTCTCTCTAGTCTGTCAGAATTTCACTCACTATTTCAATACCAGACATATCAGCTCAGCATGGTCACTGTGTAAAAGAATGAGAGAATCTCAGGATGCTTATTTTGAGGAGGGCATCCCAATGTTTAAATGGTTATTTATTTAGCATCCCTAGCATTTGATCTGGATAGCAGAGCTTCCTGAAATATATCAGAATGCCCTTGATTTTGTCGTCAAGAACAGTGGGAGAAAAAATTCCCTTTCACTGCATTCATGAACTTACTAGGCGTTCATTGCTGTGGCCTTGATCTATCAGGATATTTTAGCATGAATTTACCTTTAAGCACATATATATTTCCATGAAAGTCAATGGCTCTATCCATGTGCTTAGCATTAAATTCTTATGAAAGTGCTTTGCTGGATCGAATCCTCTTTCTTTTTATTATACTGGCCTAATGCAAGAAGTTTAGAGATATGTGCATATTTTTAATTAAAATGTTTTCCACTCTCTCCTTCGCAAGCCTAACCCCACAAAATAATGCAGGTCTAGTCTGAGATTTGAGCAAAGTCTTCTGTTAACACTTATTTAAATTCTCTTGAATAACCTGAACAGCCTGTTAAAATTAAAAAAAGTAAAAATATTACTTTTACTGCTTATGTTTTGCATAGCTAAAAAAAATAACAATAGTTTTACTCTTAGATTTACTTCATAGGCTATTTCATTTAAAAACACATGGATTTATAATTCTTGAGAAACTTCCCAGCTATATTGAAAGTGAGGACATTAGAATTCCAACAACATCTTGTCCAAACCAGTCTCTGACTCTTCTTTCTTATTTTGAACCTCTTTGGTTTTATAAAAAATAAGACTGAGATAAAAGCCGGTGTTGTGAATAAAAAAAAACTGCCAACACACATTCTGCTCTCTGCAATAGTCTGGTAACAAAACCTCACTTAGTATGTAACACATTCCATACACCTCTAATGCTTGGATCCAGCAGAGCCATTTTCATATGAATAGGCATCAAACAAACCATAGAAAGCTATTGAAGTATATAAATGGTTCTAGTAAGGAAATCCAAAGAAGAAGGCAATATTAAGTGTATAAGGGTACAGGTTGGGTACAGAAGATAGGTGGTGGTGGTCGGGGACTCCTTCCTAAGAGGGACTGAGTCATCCATCTACTGTCCAGACCTGCAATCTTGAGAAGTGTGCTGCTTACCAGGAGCTCACATTCAGGATGTGACCAAGAGTCTTTCAAAACTAATCAAACCTTTGGATCGCTACCCCTTCCTGTTTCTCCATGTAGGAACTAACAATATGGCTAAGAATGACCTTGAGTGGGTCATAGCAGATTATGTAGCACTGGGAAGAAGGATCAAGGAATTTGAAGCACAAGTGGTGTTCTCGTCCATCATTCTGGTTGATGAAAAAGGTACAGGTAGGGATCATCGAATTAAGAAAGTAAATGTGCGGTTGTACAGGTGGTGTCGGAGAGAGGGCTTTGGTTTCTTTGACCATGAGACTCAGTTCTGGGAACAAGGATAGTTAGGAAGAGATGGGATCCACCTAACCAAGAGAGGAAAGAGCATCCCTGAGGGCAGGCTTGCAAACCTAGTGAAAAGGGCTTTAAACTAGGTTCCTTGGGGGATGGTGACCAAAGCCCTGAGGTAAGTGAGGAAGTCAGATACTGGGAACAAACACAAGGAGGAACGAGCAACAAAGGAGGACACCTGACTCGAATGGAGAAGGTAGAGCAATCAACTGGTTATCTAAGGTATTTGTACACAAATACAAGAAGCCTGGGAAACAAACAGGAAGAACTAGAAGCCCTGTTCCAGTCAAAGAACTATGATTTGATTGAAATAATGGAGACTTGGTGGGATGCTGCTCACAATCAGGGAGGAACTAGTAGGGGAAGTAGAGGTGGGTGACAACCTGGGAAGAAGTGATCATGAGATGGTAGATTTCAGGATCCTGACCAAAGGAAGAAAGGAGAGCAGCAAAATACATATCCTGAAGCAGACTTTGACTAGCTCAGAGAATTGATGGGCTGGATTCCCTTGGATGCTTATATGAAGGGAAAAGCAGTCCAGGAGAGCTGGCAGTTTTTTAAAGAGGCCTTATTTAAGGCACAGGAAGAAACCATCCTGATGTGCAGCAAGAAAAGCAAATATGGTAAGTAACCAGATTGGCTTACCAGGGAAATCCTTGGTGAGCTTAAACAAAAAAAGGAAGCTTACAAGAAGTGGAAAATTGGACAGATGACTAGGGAGAAGTATAAATATATTGCTTGAGAATGCAGGGGAGTTATCAGGAAGTACCCCAAGGATCTGTTCTAGGACCAGTTTTGTTCAACATTTTTATTAATGACTGGATGAGGGGATGGATTGCACCCTCAGCAAGTTTGCAGATGACACTAAGCTAGAGGGAGAGGTAGATAGTCTGGAGGGCAGAGATAGTGCCAGAGTGTCCTAGACAGATTAGAGGACTGAGCCAAAATAAATCTGATGAGGTTCAACAAGGACAAGTGTAGAGACCTGCACTTGGGACGAAACAATCCCAAGCATTGTTACAGGCTGGGAACTGAATGGATAAGTAGCAGTTCTATAGTAAAGAACATGGGGATTACAGTGGATGAGAAGCTGGATATGAGCCAGGAAGGCTAATGGCATATTAGGATGCAGTAGGAGGAGTATTTCCAGCAGATCTAGAGAGGTGATTATTCTCCTTTATTCAGCTCTGGTGAGGCCACATCTGGAGTATTGTGTCCAGTTCTGGGGCCCCCACTACAGAAAGGATGTGGATGCATTAGAGAGGGTCCAGCGGAGGGCGAACAAAATGATTAGGGGGCTGGAGTGCATAACCTATGAGGAGAGACTGAGGGATTTGGGTTTGTTTAGTCTGCAGAAGAGGGGGATTTTTAATTTCCGGAAGGGAGGTTCCAAAGAGGATGGAGACAGGCTGTTCATGGTACAGGCTGTCTCAAGTTACAGTGGGAGAGGTCTAGGTTGGATATTAGGAAAAGCTGTTTCACTAGGAGGGTGGTGAAGTACTGGAATGGGTTAGCTAGGGAGGTGGTGGGCTCTCTATACCTAAAGATTAAGTCTCGGATTGACAAAACACTGGCTGGGTTGTTTTAGTTGGGATTGGTCCTGCCTTGGGCAGGGAGCTGGACTTGATGACCTTCTGAGGTCTCTTCCATCTCTGTGATTCTATAACATCCTCAGGACCTAATCAGTCTGAAACAAGGGGATTTGTCAGACCTGGAGACGTCAATTCCAGCTCCTCTACTGCCAGCCTCTAGAATCTCCCAGGGAGGCTACCAGTCCCCCTGGCAGGTTCTCCTCCTTGCTTCCAACTCTCACTGGGCCCTGTCCTAGAGCTCCGCTGTAAGCTTTGGGTAGGCTCACTGGCACTGGTCTGCAGTCCTGGCTCTGTTGCTGGCCCCAAGAAGGCTCCCTGGCCCTAGGCTTCTGGCTTGATTCCACTCTTGGTCCCAGATGGTCTCTAGCTGCCAGTCCTTCTGCTGCAGCCCCCTAGCTTTTCTCCTGACTGACAGCCACCTCCCAGTTGCTGTCTCAGCTCTGCTCCCAGTCCTGGACAGACCCCCAGCCAATGGCCCTTCTGCCGCCAGTTTCCCAGACAGCCCACGCTTCAGCTGCCAGGGTTCTCTGGTCCATTGACTCTCCAGTCTGGCAACATCCATGTTCCTGACAGACCACAGATGTGACTGGATTAGAGAGTCCTGGATCTGAGAGGTACCACCTGTTTAACGGTGTTTGCTGTGGTATAGTATGACAATGTAAAATTTAGACTTGTAAACTTGACTTGATTATTCATGGAACAGAAATTCTGGAGCTTCTTCTTCACTACAGAAGTGAGCGAGCTGCTTGAAAAACATTCCCTATAATGGCCTCCATCTCCCACAAGGTTAGAAATAGACCCAATTTTTTGCTATTCCAGACACACTGCTAAGATTGTCTGTTTTAATGGTCATCAGGAAAGAATGGAGACAACCGAAGGTTGAATTTGTGTCTTTTCAAAAAGTTTAATGAGTGGTCTTAAATAGGGATGTTAACAGCTAGCTGGATAACCATTTAACCCATACATAATTGCTTAATGGTTACGGGTCCCGGTTAACTGCAACAAGCCGCCTCTCTCCCCTGTGCTCTGCATTTAAAACTTAGACCAGCAGTCCCAGCCTACCGGTCAGAGTTTTCAATGAAGACCATTCAGGGGAGCCCCTACCAGCAGTGCAGGGTTGCAGCACCCCCCATCCACAAGGGGCGTGAGCTCCCAGCAGACATAGGCTGCTCTAGCATCCCACAGAGGCAGCAGGATGGGGTGGCAGATGGCTCCTCTTCATGCTCTTTATTGAAAACTCAGACCAGTGGGCTGGGACTGAGACAGCCTGCCAGTCTGAACTTTAAATGCAAAGCAGGTGGGGAGGGGTTGTTGTTGTTAACCCAGGCCATTAACCGATAAGCAGTCATTTATCAGTTAAACAGTTAGCAGTCTAGCTGGTTACATCCCCAGCAGGAACCCACGCCTGTGATGGAGCCAGGTAGCAGGCTGGGTGGCAAGCCTTATGATGACATGGTTAACTAGTTAAGTACTTATCATTTAACTGTTTTATGGTTTTAACATCACTAACTTAAATGTAATTGGATAAATAAATAAATGAATTAATAAATATGTTATTTGCTAGTTGACGATATACAGATAATTGCAGTGCTAACTGCTGATGCTCTCCCACAACTGAACTGCCAGAGCTTTAGACTTCAGTCTTCTACCATCAATTTTTACAGACTAAAATGAGCCTAGTTTTGAATAAATGTATCTGTAAATACAATTCTTTTTGAAAAATCTTTTTTCTTTTCATTTTTTTCTCTCAAGTGTTCTTGTCGAATTTAAATCCAAATTCCTGGTGTAAATATCAGCCAATCAGACATTCTATCTACATGCCCTATTACTACATTCCAAGTATTATTTTCTTGATTATAAAGCTTGGTTTGATGGGATACAATCACTATTCTGTTCTCAATTACCCTTTGAATGTTGTATTACTCAGACACCCATGTGCATGATGTAAATGACCTAATGGGTTACTGCTCTGCCATAATGATGGCTGAACTCAAATGTCAAAACAAACTAGTAAACAAAGTCTACCTTTTTACTGAATGGAAATAATGATCTAAAATATGGGAGTATTATCTATGGAAGTTGGTTGTTTTGTACTCTTTTGCTTACATGTCATGGGTATACATCTCTTGACATGTTGTACAGTGTAATTTCAAGATTTTTCCTATAGTAAAGTGTAAAGGAAAACTGGCAATGAACAAAATGACATTAAGTATGAAGCATAGCATGTTGTTACTGTATTTTGTTTTACCATAGTGTGAACTTAAAGCAAAGTAAATTAAATGTAACCAGTGTAACAAGTTAAAGAGAGATATTTTCCTCGTTCAAAACTATCCCACCAATCAAACTAGATTTAAGTCGAGTAAGTACATTGCACTGTTCTATGATTAAATATTTACCTTTCTTAACTAGTCAGTCCTGCCCTCAGAGAAATAATTGTTTGCAAATTGTAACTAAAAGTCCTTTGGAAACACTGAACCTGATTCAATTGGTTTAAAATAAAAGATGGATTTGCTTCTAAATTCAGATCTCATCTCTCTCTCTCTTTCCCTCTCTCTTTCTCTCTCTTTCCCTCCCATCCCCCAACATACATTTTTAAAATGATACCAAACACTGTGCAATTTGAGCACATCCTAAAGAGTTGCAAGCCAAAATTGTACCATTTGGCCATGGTCTGATTTGCCTTCTCATTTGCCCTGAGACAGACAGACTAATTTTTTACCTAAATTTTTCTACTTATATTTTTAAATTTTATTTCTCTTCTTGGGGTCCTTGAACATAGGATACGGTATGCACAAAGCAAATCTTCAGAAAGAATTTATAGGCAAGAGAGAGACTTCCTCATAAAGTTCTCATTATAAAGGTTATATTTAAAACATTTCTCTAACTTTTTTATTGCTTCATTGTTAAAAATATGCATTACACTAAGCAGAGTGTCCAATCTATGCCATCCAATTTAGATTGGGTATTTTTAGTGTTCATAAAGTTAGTATTTGTATCATAATATGCAATAAACTAAGCAATTGTTCTTCATTATTTTTTCTTTTTGTATGTAAACATTACCCAGAAAGAGGCTGAATCACCCATACTGCCATCAGATTCAGGATTCAGAAAATTTGCATTGTATTCTACAGTATTAGGGCAAACAGCTCCTATATAATAATTATCTGCCACATTTATATTTCTTAGGCATATTTTATTTCCTGTCCATCTTTTCTTTTATACTTGTAAAATCAGAAATTGGAGTAATTAATTTAAGTTCCCTATGAGTATACTGCAAAACCTTGGGAATCAGAAATAAATGGCCTACAATTTTCAAACCGTGTCATCAAGATTATTTTACTGCAACCTGATGTTCCTTGTGCCATTCTAATAAAGATCACCACACATTTCATGCACATAAAACTGTATTGACACTCAGTCCTGCACACTCTGTCTTCCCCTGCCTGCTGTTTTGTTTCTGTAATACCTCTGAGTACTATCACTTATTCTATGGTACATCAAGTGCTTAAGCTTTTAAACAAATGAGCCAAATTTTCAAATAGAATCTTAATCAAGGGAAGGGAAAACTTTTTTGACTGTGCTCATTGAAAGGAAATAAAAGGAAAAACTATGTAGCACTTTAAAGACTAACAAGATGGTTTAATAGGTAATGAGCTTTCGTAGGCCAAACACACTTCCTCAGATCATATTCTGAAAGAGAAATGGCATGACCATATATACCAAAGGAATACAATAAAAAAGTGAACACATTATTAAAGTGACAAAACAGATTTAGAACAGAAAGTGGGGCGAGGGAGAAAGAGGGAGGGAATAGCTGTTTATAAGTCAATGAATGGCTAATCAGGAGTGATAAGTGGGGAAGCTGTCTTTATTCACAGAGCTTACATCATCTTTTACAGAAAATTCAATGACTGCTTTGAGAACAACCATCACGACTTTTAATTCATCACCCAAAGTTCTGGGCTAAAACTGAAGAGGCGCCGGAGGTGTATAAGGGCCAAATTCTCACTTTTAAAATAGATATGTATTTTTGTCTTCAGACATTGATGCAGTGTCCCCTAAATGTCACAGACGCTGAAAATGACCCTCATCCATTGGTAAAAAAAAAAAAAAAAAAAATCTGTGACAAAGGAAGAGGAAAGAAAGGAGACTACTGCACTAGTGGCAAAAATTTACCCTCATTTCAAATTTGACTGATTACAAAGTAGAGAGAGACTTTCTATGTTTTTAGATCACTGCTGTCATCGATACAAGAAGTATCCCCTACATTTCTCTGAGATCCAAACCCCTAGAAATTAATAATTCTGGTCTAGAACCAATAAGCTGTTCACTAGAATTACTAACTAGCAACTAGTTAATAATTACTAACTAATTCACTAGTTCACTAGTAATTCCTAACTAGTAATTCTAGTGAACGGCCTAGTGACTGTGGACCAGTGACACAGACTACAGCTTGCAAACTTCAAATGGCTTTCAGTGCATTTCCTGTGGCTTTTTGCAGGATATAATAATTAAATTACACAATGTTTTCATTCCAAGCAGCCTAAGTTATTAATTAATCAGTATGATTACAGGTTGTAACTGGACTTTCCTCATCTGACAACATGCCTGGTCCAGCATCATTGCCAATCCTATGTGTGTTTTGGAGCTGAAGCATTCACAGGGAAAAACCTGTGGTTTGAGACTAGGGGTACATCTACACAAATGTTTATTTCAAAATGAGCTATTATTTCAAAATAGCATTTCCACACTACAGAAAAGCCTCATAATTAGTCCGAGGCAGTCTCTCCCAATGTGGATGTGAAATCTCGATTTAGAGCTTCAGGAAGCACTGGGAAGTAATTACTTTCAATGGCCTGGGGGAATACAGGCAGTCCCTGGGTTACGTACAAGATAGGGACTGTAGGTTTGTTCTTAAGTTGAATTTGTATGTAAGTCAGAACTGGTACATATTGTAGGGGAAACTCTAGCCAAACATTTATCCAGAGCTCAGTTTTATTCTCCCACACCTCACTTCCCTCAGTCCTTTATTCTCAAGCTGAGGTGTCTGCTGAGAAAAGCCACTCCGCGTCTCCCTGGTCTGCTGGGGGGGGGGGGGGGGGGGGCGCTAGCTTTGCATCTCCCTGGTCTGCTGGGGGGAAGCAGCTAGTGTGGGGTTGCCTCACCCCGTTTGTAAGTAGGGATCTGATGTAAGTCGGATCCATGTAACCCGGGGACTGCCTGTAGTTATTTCGAAGTAGCAGCAGTGTAGCGCCCACACTACCACTATTTCGAAATACCTATTTCAAAGAGGCATAATTCCTCATGCAATGAGTTTTACAGATTTCAAAATAAGCCATCCATTATTTCAAATTTATTTTGAAATGATGGAATTGCTGCTCTCATTGTTACTTCAACATAACGCTGCTGTGTAGTCACACCCAAATAGTATTGACAGATGAGAAAAGAATGGGACCCTGGTGGCCTGAGTGCAGAATCCCTGACAGCCAGAGCAGTGAGTGGTAGTACTTTGGAGCAGCATTGCTGTGGTGCCCCAGCACGTGAAGTAGTTGAGCCCGGTACCCCGGTGACAGAAGCAGGGAAGCTACAGGGGCCAGCAGCTGGAGCAGGGGATCTGTGGTGCCTTTGGAGGCCAGTACAGGAAAGACCTGGCACCCCTGGAGAAGCAGAGCCTCAGGTCCCAAGGATGTTGGCTAAGGAGGTTCAACATCTATTATGTTTGTATTCAATTATGTTAGCTACTTCACTAGGTTATTAACTTATTAGCTGTGAAAATAGTATATACATCAACTATTAGATTATATATTTATATAAACTAAATCTTTTACTGCCTTGCTGCTGAAATATGAATTAAAGAACTTTAGGCTGACAGGGCAACTGGAAACTGAGTGTGTTCTTAAAGGCACCGTGGTGAAGAGAAACAGAGGTAAGTGGTGGCCATTGTATTAAATCTCCCTCTGGAAGAGGCTGCTCCCAAGCAAATAGGGGTTAAGCTTTTTGCTTAATGTTAATTACTATTAACAGCCACCCATTGTGAACTTTCCCTTTCTGTGGAAAGTTATTGGGCAGGCCATCATTGGGTAGCTTCATCTTAATCTTCATTCCTAATTTCTACACACTGACCAGTTTCACAGTCTCAAATTTGGTTTAAGTTTTTAAAAAGTCACTATTTGGGTCAAAAATAAAAGCTTCCTATTTACTTTAATAGCTCTGCTAGTGGCCTATTGGTACTGTTGGTGGGGACATATTGCTAACTCATCTGAGAGATCTGCCAGGGATGGGAAAGACTAAGAATTGCTTCTTAGTGGCTCTGGGTTTTTTTTTCTTGTTGCAATTGTAGGACAATGTAGTATTGCTAACTGCAACTTATGCCAGCGGAAAAAAGTGTTCTTTTTTGTTTTTCTTAAAACAAAAGAAAACAAAAATAAATTATATTTAATAATGATAAAATTAATACAATACTTCAAAATTTGCCTTATTATTTCTATTGTGTTGATATCATAGAGAAGTTTCAATGGGGAAATAACATTTTTAATTAAATGGAAATTTCTAGTGGCTAATATAACAGTGTAGCAGTGAGGAATGACTCTGAAATAAGATCACTGATTGTACCACACTGTTGGTTTTGCATGGGGATTTTTGCCCTTTGAAGGTCTTACCGTGACCACCATGAGCATTAATTTTCATTTTTTCTTCATTTGGAATTTCTTCATGTTCCTTAAGGCCACACTTACTATGAAGGTCTGGCATCTTGCATAATAGAACAGGAAGATTCTCCGCGTAATAAAATATGACAACTATACAAATAACTGTGCCATGTTTGTCTGGTTGGAAAGTTAGACCCTGTTTTTAAACACAAAAAGTAGATTACAAAACTCTTTAAAATCTATCCAGTGGCTGAATATTTGACTCGTCAATAAATGTCTAATCACCAGGACAACCCAGAAAAGTAATTCGTATAAATATATCACTTCAGAACTGGGTCAATATCATTTCCAGGAGTGCTGATGAGTAAGTTAAATTCTTTTGTGCCTATGACATGCCTTATGTGAAAGGGTAACTGGAAGATGCAAGAGTAATCTAAGGTCTAAAAAACAAGTTTAGAAAGTGCCCTTTGCCTCTGTGCCCCATTTCCCAATATTTCACTGAGAGGTTTCAAGATTTACTTTATTGTGTTTCATTCTGTGCCGACTTTGGAGTTGTACTAATTTACACCATTGGAGGTCTTGGCCAGCTGATTCTAAAGTGTTTTGAGTTCCTTAGATGAAAATAATTATTGCTGTATGTATCCATCTTTTAGCACCTGATATGTACTTCTCTGGCCTTTTTTTCAGAATACACCATGGAGTAGTGCAGCAGAGATGTCCTTTATTTCAATAGGCATCTAAAGAGGAGAGGCTGGAAACTAACAAAAGGGAGTATAGAGGTGTATAAACAGCCTATGATGTGATATATAAATCCTATACCAGTAATGAAGGGGTTAAAGAACATTAGTGGGCAAGGCTGGTCTTGCCCTTCCAGTCCTATCATTCATGTCAAGGATGGAATAAGAACTTAGTAACTGAGTAGAGAGTGGGAGCCAAAAGGCCCATGCTCATCAACCCAAAAAGACCCTCTAATACAATGAAATACGTTGTGACACTGGTGCTCCTACTTAGGCAGATGGAGGCATTCTAATAACTTCTGAGCACCTGACTGGTCAGAGGCCTGAGAACTATGACAGAGATGTATCAGTTATGGTTACTGTTCAAGGTGGTGCCTCATTGCTCATCTGTGTGGTAGGGGCAACAGATAGGGAGGGGCAGACAGGGAGACTCCACAGAATGGTGTTTTGGTCAGCAGGGCTAAGAGGACAAGGAAGGAGAAGCAACTTGCACAAGAGAACGAATTGACATATTACATCTCACTGGAGTAATGATGAAAGTTGAGGGATTAACTATTGACCAAAGTGTGATTTTTAAAACATGTGCTGCCCCTTATTCTAAGGCAGGGCTTGTGGTAACTCCATATTCTAGTTCTTAAAAAAAAAAAAGCCACTGACCATTTACATAAGAACTCAAAAACATGGCCCATAGTAAGAATGTTACTCTTATGTCATAGTAGGTGAATTATATTTAGGTTTCTCTTCCCTATAGTCTTCATGATTAAAAAAAAGTCATTTTAAACAGGAACTCTGTGTAGGGTTTCATCTATACTTACTTCTTAATCCCTATTTTTATTTCCTACACCTCTTTGTGACATCAAAATTGGTCATGTAGAAACAAGTCTGTCACTAAGGGTGTGTCTAGACTAGAGTTTTGTCGACAAAAGTCCACTTTTGTTGACAAAACTATACCTGCGTCTACACTACCACTGAGTTCTGTCGACATAATGTCGACAGAACTCAGCAGTTTTGTCGACGCTGGTAAACCTCATTTTACGAGGCATAACGCCTTCTGTCGACAGAGTTCTGTCGACAGAAGGTGTTATTGCATGTAAACTGTCCTTGCGTTTACACTGCCATGTCGACAAAGCAGCTTGCTTTGTCGACAGAACTGAATGTAGTCTAGACGCTCTTTGTCGACAGAAGCTTTGTCGACAGTATCTGTCGACAAAACTTCTGTTGACAAAACCCTGTAGTCTAGACGTACCCAAAGAGTTAGAATTTTGTGTAGGAATTAAGTAGAAGAAGAATAAGGAAAGTAAGAACTAGATCCTTACCTTTACCAATTGAATTATTTGTGATGATTAAAAGCATGGCTGGTGAATTTTTCCTGCTTCCATGAAATTGCAAGAATGAGAAACTTGGAAAATATATGATCAGTATGCAAATGAATTTTAAAAACATTTTTACTGAGTTCTCTGTCCATGGACTAGAAAATGCCTTCTGTCAAACTTATACTTCTCCACTAATGGATACGGAAATATAAAACAGAATCCTTTAACATTCTCTATCTTAATGTATCCTGACAAGTGCTGCACTCCTAATGAAATCAACAGATCTGATCTGATGTCCACTTAAATCAGTGGAAAGGCTTCTTCAGTGGTATTGGATCAAGCTCAATGGGTCAGTTCTCAAGTTGAGATCAATTCCACTTTATATAAAACCCAAGGAAACAGCAACCAAAGGTAGCCACATACCTTCCCCTTTTCCCAGAAAGCCAGTTCAGTTTGTGGTGCAACTCAATCCTTTGGTGCTTCTGATGTTGGTAATAACTCTACTCTACCTGAGTGCAGAAGCCCTGGTGGCTTGGAAGGATTGATAAGTGGAAGTACAGGTAAACGTAACCATACACAAACACCGATAAATGTTTCCATTAATAACCAAAATGTACAGAGACTAAGGAAGAAAAATGCTGCTTGAGAACTTATTTGTTTGACCTAATGATATTTACTTTGCACCTGCAGATATGATGTAGATAGTTTTTTTAACTGTTATAAAGCTTTAACTTCTTGAATCAAAACCTGTACTTTCATGACACTGCAAAATTTCCTGCAACTAAACAAATTATAAATATACTTTAATAAGAACATAAGAAATACAACTCGGTAAAAGAGATGGGTTAGCTTGGTAAACCCAAACACTTTTAAAATAATTGCAGACAATCAGCTTGTGGCCTAGAGAGTGAGAAATTCAAATCAGTGATGGGGAGAGGAGGTGGAAAGGCTAGAAGAACGTAGGGCAGAAATAAATAATACAACAATGCTGGATCTTGAAACTAGAAGGCTACAGGGGTAGGATTCCAGGCATAATTGATGCCAGGGAAGGGTGTATCAAGAAGAGGGAACTTAATAACTTGTTAAAACTGCAGTGTGGCAGATTGGCAGGAAGCAGGTGAGAGGAAGGGCAGAGGGCATAAGTACTGAATGTAAAGAATGATTGTGATTTGGGGCATGATTCAGTGAGCTACCGCATACCCTCAGTTCCCACTTGTAACCAGTTAAATATGCACAGCACCTCATAGAAGGTATTCAGTACCTTGTAGCATCATGCCTTTGTTGATCAATATCCATGATAGAAATGCCTCATATAGTTGATCACATATGTCAGTGTTTTTTCCCATTGCTTTCTAAAGTTGATTTCCTTAAACATCTATAGATTATTGGAATCGACACCTTCCCTAAATAATGTACACGTGAGTGAAATGTAACTAGGCCACTAAACTCATAGAGCAGGTAAAATCGCACTACTTCCTATGCCGCTTCCTAAATCATAATTCCTTCCATTGAAAATATTCAGCCTAAATGAGTGGCTAGAGGGGAGAATCTACTAAGTGTAAATTGCCCTTTTTTTTAGAGGGAAGAAAAACAGACATGCAACTGAAAAAAATTGAATTTCCTACCTGGTCTCCCGATAAAGTCAATTCTCTCGTTTGGAAGATTCCTTCTTTCTGTGTTGCAGTATCTCAGCAATAACTCACTTGTACACCATTCATCACCATCACAGATGGAAGCTACACTAGCATCTGCAGCAGCTGTAATGTGCATTGGATGAAAGATCTCCCTGTTTCCTGCTAACAATGTCAATTGTTCTACAGTCTCAGTATTCAGAGTTGACCTTTAGTAGTTAGAAACAGCATTCCCATCTGTGTCTGGAATGAGTTTTGAAGAAAAACTGTCCAGACGGCTAAAAATTCAGTGGTATTTATAGTTCATGGGGACCCTACTTTTTGAATCTGAAACCAATATATGAGTGTGTTGTAGTAGTTTTCCTTTTGCTATACTGCTTGAGTTGTATAGTCATGTAAATAAGTTTCCATCAGACATGAATCTGGAAATGAATTGCAGTGGAATATTTATTCTATATATCTCGCAGAATTTTAATTCCACAGGCCAGGTCCTAGCTGATGTAAATCCTAGAGCATCAACAATTGGTCCTATATTTGTTTGTGGCCCCCAATAACAGAAGATGGTATAAGGTAGAAGAGACAAGGCAGATGACTGACTTCCATTGATAACTTACACTGTGTATCAGTGAATGTCAACTTTGCTGGAGCTTAGCTTAGTAGCTGCTTTTTGTGGTCATTTCTTCTCCTCTATTTCCCTCATTCTCCCTTCTCCCTCCCTCCCATTCGTTAAATCCATCATTTGTATACAGGACAGAAAACTTCCCACACTGCAAAGCTGGTGGTCGTCTTTCGCAAATCTCACAGACTATCAAAATGTCTTTGTGTGTGGGGGGAGAGGGGGCAGGGGTTCTCCTTTCTACTTTGGACTTTTCTGACACTGTTAATGAGTCTACCAATTAATGATTACTCTGCAATGATACAGCAATGTAAGTATAGATGAGGATTCACAGACAAGTTAAAGCAATATCCTAACTGGAGGATCCAGGAATCCCACTGGATTCCTATACTCTGCAAATCAGCTCACATCAAATAGGTTTTCAGAATCCCTCAGAAGGCAGTACATTTTGATGACTAAGTAAGTTTAAGAACTTGTAATTTAGCTGTGAAGAGGCAAAACTTCTTCTCTGTATAGGAGCAAATTTTGCATTTTCAAATTGCATCAGTATTGCAATTTGACTTCATTTCAATTTTCGGAATATTTGGCCTAATACTGTTCCAACTTCACTATTTTTAACATGGAATAATTCCTCTTGCTTCATTAACTAATTTTTATTGATGTAAGAGGAAGATCAGGCACCTTAACTTTAGGTCTAATATGCTTTCTAAGATGGCTGCTTGTGATAGATATCAATATGATTTTCAATGTCTCCATCCAAATATTTCCACTGACCAAAGCTTGGACCAACACACTTCTTTTCTTGTATTTTGTTCAACCTTTATATCTGGAATGTTACTTTAAAACTGTATTTGTTGTTCTACCCTCTCACCAATGTAAAAAATGTTTTAAGTTGGTTCTGGATTTATTTTGAAGAAAGGAACAGTTTATCTCCAGCCTTTTTTTTCATGGATTTATGGGGGTTTTGTATAGTAAATAAAATGGGTGCAGATATTGTGAGCATCTGCTAAAAATATTTGATACAATATTCATTCAAAAAATGCAAAACCCATGGCCAAGTAACTTGAGGCAGAATCCAGTATGGTCCATATGTTACAGATATAGATATAGATATAGATATAGATATAGATATAGATATAGATATAGATATATACACAACATTATGTTGATTTTACTACATTAATATCCCTGCCCATGCTAACAAGTAGGAGGAAAGAGCCTTGAGAGGTAATTTAAGATAAGACCCTAGATTTTCTGGGTGAGATTCTTATGGAAAACAAATCTCTCATCACAAAGGTTTTATTTCCTTTCTATTTATATTATGTGAGCCTCTATTTATAGATAGGCACCTAAACTATGGGTTCTCAGTAATCACCACTGAAAATAAGTCCACTTATTCCATTGGATACATATGCCTGGTATTACTTCACCTACCTCGTCTCTCTTGGATGGCTAAAAATCTTGTATAAGACTGATTTCTGTTGGTGGGAGGGATTAGTTTTTTCATGTCACTGAACTTTTCCTCTGGTCTAGAGAAGGTAACTGGAGTATTTGAGCTATATATAAAGAGGGATAGCTTATTAATCATACGAGATTCCCACCTTGTATTTAGCTCATCCCACCTTGTATTTAGCTCAGACCTTCTCAAGGCCTGAAGAAGAGCTCTGTGAAGCACAAAAATGTGTCTCTTCCACCAACAAAGGCTGATCTAATAAGAGATCCTACTGCTCATATCCTGGAATCAATTTCATTATAACACTTTAGCCACCCAAGTCAGAAAATGTTTCCATATTACCTATCCTCCCCTGGGCTGAGCCATTTGTACAGCGAGAATCTGGGCCCTCCTCAAAGGAGTGTGATGAAGTTTCCTTCAGCAACATTTGTAAAATGATTTGACATCTTAAAATGACAGGTACAAATTAAAGGCATGTAAAATGAGATTAGGATAAATAGCATGGGACATAGTCACCAATCAAAGGGAAGATATTGTATCCCCTCTGTTTTAACAGAAACTAATTCAGTACCATTGTCTGATTTCATATCGCTGTATTCTGATCAGCTCCTGAAACAAATAATAAAATTTTCTAACACTTCTGCCCATTCCACCAGAACACATTTAAAAATCCTCTTGCCATGGTAACAATATATTGTTCCCTTGACTCGGGTTCCATAACTGTAGCCAGAGGGAAAGATATGACTGTAATAAAGCAAGCATTCTCACCCAAAATTGTCACAAAAGCCATTCTTTTTTATCCCCATATTAAGGATTTAGTATAATAGAAAACTATTTGTTATACAGAATCTGTCTTACTCTCTGAGAACTTTGAGCAGACACACTAACCAACAATGACAACTCTGGGCAATATTTTGTAGCTATTGTTCTTATTTAAGAAATTTACTGCTTTAACAAAATATTACTTTTGTGTTTGGGTTTCTTTTTTGAAGCATGAATTTGATATGGAATGTGGTCTCTTGAGGAAAATGTACTGAGCTGTTGTGATAAAGAACCCTGACGGACACTGTTGCTAGGAACTGAAGAATTAAAAAGACTCAATACATTTTAAACCTTTGAAGACTATATATGGGAGTATGAAGTGTGGTTCTGCACTTGTAATTGTCTTGCATGGAAAAATCAATAAGCAGAAAGATTTTACAGAAATTCACCATGACACATCATAACTTTAAGATGTGGCTTTGTGAAACTACAGTATGGACACCTTTAATTTCATTGCAATGCATTTGAAGGCCACAGCTCTCTTCCTTGTCTCTTGTTTTCACAATGTGATTCTCATGCATAATGGCTTTACACTGGTTAAATTCCATTGAGCTCAATTTTTGCCAGTCCAATATCCACTAAGAGCAATTGAAGGTGTGGACATGCAAAGAAGATATTTGTGATTTCTCCAATCCTGGGGCCAAATGACGGCTCTTATCTATTATTATTATATCATGTTTGTGGTGTTTGGTTGTGTGTAGTGAAGGCTATTTGTTTATGTGATTTTTAGTATAAAATCCGGAAAGCTACTGTCTACATTGTTATCTCCTATGAGCCACAAATAAAACCTCCTCCACAGACAGACTTCCAAGGTCTGGAACTTTGGAATGGAATAACCCATTGCAGAATTCCTGTGATTTAGATACAGTAATTATCTGCTTAACACGTGCCCACTTCACATGTTTTTGCAATAGCACAATTTTTTGGGGGGGAACGTTTTTCGAATAACATGACCGTCCCCAAAATAACACGAAAATAATCAAGTGTCAGACTACTTCGTGCTGCAGTGTAAGTTGGTGAAAACAGTGGTAATGTGCATGAGCGGAAGAATACATGTGGTCACAGCGCTCCTCCACTCACTCACGTGTTTATCTTTGTGTTTTAACAAACCGTGGCAACATGTGTTGCTAAATATCTTGTGTTGCTAGGTATCTAATGTTGACAAGCCAGCACCAACAAAAAATTGACTTTGCCACCGCCATCTGAAATGCAACCTCCACCTTTTCCATTATTTTTAATGTGAAAATTGACCTCACATAGCACATTTTCACTTAGCACAAACACTTTCAGAAACGCATCTACAGTGTTAAATGAGGAATTACTGTACTCAAATGCACTCATTCTCCTTCGAATTCCCTTAAAATTCTCAGTGTGTAAGAGAGTTGTCTTGCTGAGGACACTATTATGACGTCTTGCACTACTTACATCTTCCTGAGTTGCTCATTCACACTCACAGAGATGAATAACATTGAAATTATCTTTGTTCTACTTTTCCATAATCATGTCACTTCATGGCAGACTTAGACATACTTTGCTAACTTTTCTTTTTCTTCCTCTTCTATGTTTCTGTCTTCTGGTGATATCAGTGAACATGGTCTTTGTCTTCCTTTCCACAACTACATCTGGCCTGTTTTAACAATTTGATCTCTAACAATCATCAGGTCTCATAAAATCTGAGCCTCTTCATCCATTTCTGTGGTTGTAATATTGCATGATTTGTTTAAAACTGTACTTGACACAGAGGCTCCAGTGCAGATGCCTAATGACCTCATTGTGTCTGTTCATATATCCTCTCCCAGCTAGGCTCCTGCAGGCACTCAACACATGCTCCACGTCTCTCCCTTTATGAAACACATTCTGCAGTCTGGGGAACAGTTCTGTTGGTCAATTTTGTTTTGAACATGATTTAACCTTAAGGACTGTTCTTGTGATCTCATTATCAGGCTTCCTGTCTCTTTTGAGAGGGCTTTGTCGAAGTTATGAGTTTGTTAATTTCCAGTCACTAATGGGTTCTGTATTTCTTCACCACAGTCAGTGCATTGATTTCTGTGTAAATCTTTGCAGTCCTTCTCTGGTGACTGTCTTTCCCCTTTTTTTTCTTTTTCTCTATTAATTATAACTAATATTTGTATACTGCAGTGGTATCTAGGACCCCCCATCATGATAAGGATTCCATTGTGCTTCCACTGTGTGTTTCCATTTGGTGGGTACACAAACACCCAACAAAAAGCTAGCCACAGAGCAAAACATAGAGTGTCGTACAGAAATGCTGTAAAGCTTTGAACTATTATAATTTTCCTATAATGCCTAGTTGATCATTAGCACCAAGAGAGAGCAAGGAATAAAATCTAGTTGCTTGAATCTCAGTCAATAACTTGGCTACCTAGCCAAATTGTAAGTTTCAGAGGGGGTAGCTGAGTTAGTCTAACTTTAAAAATGAGTAGTTCTGTGGCACTTTAGAGACTAACAAAAATAATATATAACTTTCGTGGGCAAACCCAATTCTTTAGATGAGTTTGGGTGGAGTAAAAAAGGGGGACCCTCAGAATAAGAAGGGAGAGAGAGAAAAAAAAGTCAAACATACTTTTATTCTCCCTCTGCCTTCTTACTCTGAGGCTACGTCTACACTGCAGCCTTTTGCCGGCAGAGAAGCACTCATTAGCATTTGTCACGCTGTCATTTGCATATTATTTTTGTTAGTTTCTGAAAGTGCGATGGGACTACTCGTTCTTTTTGTATCCAAATGGTAATTTAACAAATCTGATTCTCTTTTTTCAGTGCAGAAATCAATATCCTCTTCATTCATTCTTTGCAGAGAGCTACAATTATTAGCAATGAGGTAGCATGAATGGAACACAAGTACATCTGCAATAGAATAGATAAGAGAGCTGCAATGTGGCCGAGAAGAGTGAATTTTTGCCTTTACTGTTTTAAGGTGTTCTTTTTTAAATGACATAAAATACCTTCAAGAACACAGTGCCCTCTTGTATGATCCGATTTCCATTTTCCTGTGGTTTCCTTACCAACAGCACTCCTTAAGTACCATATACTAAATAACAACAACAAACAATCTACACAGGAAGTCACTAGAAATTATAACCGTCTGTCAGTTAATTAATGGTGTTGGCCTACTATGGGTTGCATATGCTCCCCAAGAACTAAATATTGCTTCAGAGAACCTTTATTGTAGGAGTCACAATACTTGTTCATACTTGTTGCTTTGGTCAACTTATGGGACAAGTTGTTCCCTGAATTCTTACGTTTTTACACAGAACTATTCTGCCAATGTTTCTCCTCCTCTCTGAGCTTCCGAATCATTGAGTCTTTGTTCTTCAAATGACAAACGCCTCATTTTTCTCATTCTGTTCGGATATTGACCCAATACCTCAGAATCAATGGAGTAGTATTAAAAGCAAATTTGGTTTCAGTTGTTGACTTTTTTTCCCCTGGTTCATGACAGCAACTGAGGCTGACATCACTGCCATTAAAAGAATTGATACTTCTGACTCTTTTTCTACACAACAAATTGGGAACATTGATACAATTATGTTCTGGTTCCAGAAAGTATAGTGGATGAAAGAAAGCATTGTAGTTTGTTTTTTTATGAATCATTGGCCTAACCTTAGTCTCTCCTCCATCCCTTTAGTAAAAAACAGCAGGCTGCTTGCAGGGTTCAGTTGGAGCTGATTCTGGAAGGAAATAAAAATCCCTCTGTCTTGTGTTGCAAAACATATTTTCATTAAATGGTTTGAATGGCATAGAAAGTGGTTGTATTTTTTCCCCTGAACCATTTCCTCCATAGTATTATTCATTTGCAATTCTGAAGCTTATTTGTGTGGTATAATAATATAAACATCTATAATTAGACTGATCACCATTTAACAGAACACTCTCTCCTCCTAGTAATTCTGTCTGGAAAATCTTGCGCTTCCTATTCTTACAATTTAGAAGTAGCACCTACAGTTACAATGAAGGAAAGGTTAGAAGAGCAGGAAAGAATAATCCCTTTGTTTCAATATTTTATGCATGTGAAAAAACTGCCTACAGTTAACCTTAGTTTCTCGTCTGTAGAAAGTCACATTGCCCATTGTTTATGTGGTTCTTTCAGGGAAGAGGGAAGAGAAAAACATAACCCCCTCCCTCAAAACAAACAGGAAAACGTGATTGGAAAAAAAATGTGAGAGACTCTCTGATTTTTCTTTAACCACTTAAAAAGAAGTCTAAATTTCAGTTTCATAGGTTGTCAGTGGCCCTTGAAGTTCATTGAAACTTTCCCTTAAATAATAATACTAAATTCATATAATCTGTTTTTGCTGCCTTTTGAAATTCATATCCTTCATGAAGGAATTTGCTCAACATGAAGATTAAGTCCTAATTCCTTTCCTATTTTCATTATAAAAGCAGATGTAAATACACAATACTTTTTCAGAATCTCAAATGTAATGATTCATTTTAGAAGTAACATCTGAAGCAGGAGGGTTGACAGAATTTCTGGGCAATCTCAAGTGGACTGGCTCCATGCTCCCAGAAGGGACGGAGACTCAGACAGAAGGGGCAGATCTGCAGCAGCCAGCCCTCAGTGCCAGCTAGACTGAGCCATGCTCCCCGCAATCCAGCCTTTAGTACTGCCCAGAGCATGCTGTGTGAGACTCCAGCAGCAATGTAAAGAGTCCAGAGCTGCTGCAGCCAGGATCCCCAGGCCCTTTTGTATTGCTAGGTCTTTGGGAAATTGCTCTCTTTTCCTGTCCCCTCTCCCCTTGGAGGGTCTGATCTTAAGCAAAAAATATTATACATCTCTCTCTAGATATAAATATAGATGTAGATATAGATACACGTTGCATATATAGGCCTGAATACACGAAACGCTTGCTTACATGCTTAATTTAGGCATGAGAAGAGGCCCTTTAAAAATCAATGAAATTCTTTGTGTAAAAAATTTAAGCATATGCATATATGCAGGGGCTTTATTTATCACATGGATTTTAGGGAGGTGGTATCCAAATCTATTTAAAAGTAGACCTACATATACATGCCAATTAATAATAAACAAAATGTCAATATAATTCAATGCTAACTTAATTTCCTCTCTTCTTCCTCTAGTGACCTTTTGTATTATTTTCTCTACACCCCAAAAGGCTCCTAGCAGATTCTCTTCTTGAGGTTAGCACCCTCCTCCTTCCCCAAACAAACACACACCACATACGTATGTGTCTTATTCTTCTCTTCTGTTGTGAAACTTATAGTGGCATTTCAAACTGAAAAAAAACCCCAACAGCTCTCCTCCCCTCAAAACAGGTGAACATAAATATATCTCTGAAAAGTCAGCACTTCTTGGAAAGCTGCTTTTCTGAGTCCCAATTCTAGGTCTGTTCTGAGGTATATTGACAAGGATGTTACTCATCCTGGAGCAGAGCACATCAGATTTTAATAAAATAGTTAATAGAAATCAGGATGTGTATAAATTCCATCAGAGCTGCTTGACTTCACCAAAAGTGAGAGGGAATTAAAAGAAGGTTGGGTGATGAAGTGAACAAGACTCATATGTGAAGATATACTGGCAGAGCAAACATTGGCAAGGAGGGAAAACAAAGGTAAATGAACAAGATAAAGACAGAAGCTGGAAACCTATTTGAGTTGAGGAAACTTTACTACTCTTGACCAGGGTCAGGAGAAGTGAAGGATTCTCATATGAATCTGTCTATGTCTTGTTCACTTCAAGTGCTCAATGAAGTTTGAACATGGTTTGCCACATTTAAAATTTCCACTTGCCTGATTTCTGCACAAGTGCCCAAAACATCAATGTTAACAGCAATAATGCAAACCATTAGAAATCAGGACTATAGACTTCTGCCTGAATGATATTAAGAATCAGATAATACTAGCAAACATATGGTGAAAATTAGCACAAATTAAAGCATTTGAGCACTTCCATTTGGACATATGTTGTTTCTATTTAGAACTCTTTTTTTCCTTGTCTGCATACAATCTGGGGTGGAGGATATATTCAGAAGATTTAGGCATTTTAAAACCAACTCAGTTTTGGCATTCTAGCTCTCCTGGGTTCATATTTTTATTATTAATGTATTAAAGACCACTGGAACTAGAATAGCAGTTTTTTCAATGTTATTCTCTGAAAATTCCATTACTCATAAACACCAAGATATTTTTTTCCTCAGCTATGTACAATTTACCATGTCAAATCTCATATCATAAGATCAGAACAATATTGGATTTGCTGATATCTAGCTGTTAGTCTTATTCAAAGATGTGTGTAAAAAAGTCAAGCAATTTGATTTTTCAAAAAAGGAATGTAGTCCAGTCATAGCCTAAGTTTGCTTGTGTTGCCTCCAGTCTAACTTCACCCATTCCATGGTGTTCTGTCAGCAACATTCTCTCCAGCAAATATGTGTCATCTGACTCCAGTTACTGCAATCAAGGCTTTGTCCACACTGAAAGGTTTGTAGCACTTCTGCAGCAGTGTTTTAAATGGAAAGTGAAGCTATGGCATGAGCACAGGAAGAGAGAGATCCACCTCTATGAGGGGAGTAGCTAACATTCCCACTGGTGCTGTATGACATGGTAACTTGCTTTGCTTAGGGGGAGTGAGTTTTTTAAACACTTTCATTGCAACAAAGTTGTAGCGCTGTAAAGTATCAGCGAAGACTTAGACCAAAACACAAAAAGAGGTTAGTAATTTATCTAAGATCATATTGAAGTCTGTGATGGATCAAGGACTAGACCCATCCTAACTCTCATTCCCATGTTTTGTTTTTTTGTTTCAACTATAAAACATATTTTTTTGCTTATAAATCATTGAACTTCTGCCTTAGATTCAAAACAAACTTCAGAAGTTTGATAGAGTTTTTAGTACATTAATTTACATTTTTTTAATCTTCCTCACTCTGATTCTGTCTTTGTGTGTACATCCATGTATCTCTGAATTCCTATGGGTTTTTTTCAGGATCAAAATCAGAATCTCCAAGATAAATGCAAATGCCTGTTTGTCTTGAACTTTCACACATAGTGAAATAGGAAATATCAGGAATCTTAAAAATCAGTACTAACAAGATTTGCTGATTGTTGGCTATGCTCCAAAGTGCTGTCTTCTTCCCTTTGTAACAAACAATTTTCCTTCCTTATTCCAGATGTCCCATAAATGAAATGATCAAAATTCTGATTTCCTTTCTTACTGTATTTTTTAACTGAAGATGTCTTTTTTGTGTTGCAGATTTTTTGGGGGGGAGAGGGGAGATGAGTTGCATCCTGTAAAGGTTTAGTTCCAAGTATCATTTAAATTGGTTTCCATTTTAATTACAATTGTCTTCAGCTCTGGGAAACTGGTAGTTTAAATATGGAAAGTATATATACATCACTAGTAGATTGTATAGACTCTTCGTACAGATATGGATACACTCATGATCACTTGCACAACTTCATCTATATCAGTCAGAATGAGTGCTCTCCTGGCCAAAAGCAAACCCCATTCATTGGAGATGGAAGTAATTTATCAGCAAAAGGGCAGACAAAAAGCATTTGCACACACTGGCTTTTAGTGACTGGAGTTTGTCAACAGTTTTGTTGCTAAAAGTGGCATAGTGTAGACCGGGGTGGCCAACTCACAGCTCTCAAGCTGCATGCTGTTCTTTGATTAAGGAAATGCGGCTCCTGCTTCTTCTGAGCCACGCGTCTGGACTGCTCATGGCCGGATGTTCTGTGCACGCACCCCAGCGCAAAATGCTCATTTACTTCTCAGTTCAGTTTAATTTTTAAAAAACTCACAGGACATAATAGAGCAGTAGTGTTACATTTAAAATACATGGTGGGGCTGCTTTTTTTTAGTGTGAGAATATTACTATATTTTTAAAGGTTGTTGTTTTTTTTAACTTGATGTTTGTTCCTTGTCAAGTTCTCTGAAGATCTATGGACTGGCCATGAATTTTTTAAGTGACTAGAGACTTTTTATTCTTTTTTTATCCTAAATATCCTGTAATGTTGTTTTTATCCCTACATTTTGTGTACTATATCTATATTTCTATAGATAGATATATAAAAATAAATATATAATATGTGGCTCTTTGCACTCTATCCACTGCTATTTTGGCTCTTCATCTCTAACTGGTTGACCACCCATGGGCTACAATTTCAAAAATGCCAAGTGCCTCAGCAAGGTGAATAGGTGCCAGAACATATGTGTGAACTGATGCATCACTGATTTTAAAAAAATATAAAGTAGTGGGTCAAAAATGTTTGAAAATAAGAAGTTGTACCTGCATGAAAACTACGTCCACAGATTAAATTGGTAGATGAAGATTAGGCTGTTGGTTTAGTCCTACACAGCTGAGGAGATCAATGCAATACTCCATAGCATTTTAGAGCATAGCTACACTACAAACATAAATTGACCTGAATAGAGTTACTGCAGTGATAAGTGTCCATATTGCCATACTTCCAATGGTGGGGGGAGGCAGTGAGTGTCCTCACCAGGAGCATCTCCACCACTTCCATTGAGAGCCCAGGAATGCCCTAGGGTCCCAGTGACCAATAGGGAGCTGAGAGAACACAGCCTGGCTTAGAGCAGGGACACTCTGGGCAGCACGGCTCCAAGTGGGGAGTCAGACATAAGGGCTACGTCTAGCCTGCAAACTTCTTTTGAAAGAAGCTTTTACAACTAGCGGCTTGCTTTTTTGAAAGAGAGCACCCAGGCAATCTCGATGCTCTCTTCCGAAAAGCACAGTTTGCTTTACATAGCACCTTTTTTCAAAAGAGCACTTTCGAAAAAAGGCATTCTTCCTCTTAAGGTTTTCTGCGGCCAAAAAAAATGCCGTGTTCTTTAGATTTACTTTCGAAAGAACGTGGCAGCAGTCTAGACGCAGGGGAAGTTTTTTAAAAAAAAGGCCACTTTTTTGGTAAAAACCTGTAGTCTAGACCTACCCAGGGAGCCCAGGCAACAGACCATCTGGGAGCTGGAAGGCAGCTTGGGCAGCATCACAGCTGTGAGTGGGGAGTGCAGAGCCCAGGCAGCAGATTTTTCACCCATCAAGGTTTTATACAGACAGTCTGATTTTTGGCTTCTGTATCCCCAGGTGCCATTTCAGGTTGCCAGCTGCTTGGTTTTTTTATAGGAAAATATGGTCAGGAAGGGAACCTGGAAGTGTCCAGTCATAAGAATGGTCATACTGGGTCAGAACAAAGGTCCATCTAACCCAGTATCTTGTCTGCCAATAGTGTCCAATGCCAGTTACCCCAGAGGGAGTGACCAGAACAGGTAATCAGCACATGATCCCTCTCCTGTCATCCATTTCCAGCCTTTGACAAACAGAGGCTAGAGACACCATTCCTACCCATTCTGGCTAGTAGCCATTGATGGACCTAACCTCCATTAATTTATCTAGCTCTTTTTTGAACCCTGTTAAATTTCTGATCTTCACAACATCCTCTAGCAAGGAGTTCTACAGGTTGACTGTGCACTGAGTGAAGACAAATTTCCTTTTGTTTGTTTTAAACCTGCTACCTATTAATTTCATTTGGTGACCCCTAGTTCTTATGTTATGGGAACAAGTAAATAACTTGTCCTTATTCACTTTTTCCATACCTGTCAAGATTTTATAGACTTCTATCATATTCTTCCTTGTCTCTTCTTTTCTAAGCTGAAAAGTCCTAGTCTTTTTAATCTCTCTTCATATGGCACCTGTTCCAAACCCCTAATCATTTTGTTGCCCTTTTCTGAACCTTTTCCCATTCTGGTATATCTTTTTTGAGATGAGCTGACCACATCTGTATGCAGTACTCAATATGCGGGCAGACCATGGATTTATATAGAGGCATAGTAACATAAGTTCAGTTACTGTGGGATGGGGAAGGTGCTGGATTATTAGCCCTTTCCAGCCTATGCTGAGTCAGGGTAAACGCCTAGCATCAGAAGGGTTCTTTTTAGAGTTGCAGCAGTTCCCATCCCAACCTTGGAGCACAGGGAGCCCAGCTGGAGGGAAGAGTGTGGGGAGGGAGATGGTGATCATCAGTCAGTGATGGGGGGGGGGGGAAAGGAGCAAGTGACAGGGGTGGGCCTCTGGGATCCAATTATCAGCAATTAGAAAGGTAGCAACCATATTGGGCCTCCGCCCAGCTGGAGAGTTCTTTGGTCTCACCCTTTTCCTCACTTTGTGTAACTGATACTTCTCAGCTAGACCTAGTCTCCTCCCCACTATAGGCACCTCAGTGCTATTACTCTATTCATACCTCCTTCTGAGTGACAATTCAGGGTTTGTTTGTTTTTCCTGTGTACCTGCTTATGTGACTACTACCTTGATAGTATCACAACTCCTCACCGTTGTTAAATGTGTTTCTCCTCAGAACATTTGTACACTTCTCAAGATATGGCAATCTAATTTGGCAATCTAATTATCTGTAAAATGGGGAACTGATGTATAGAGAGATTAAGTGACTTGTCTGAGGTCTCATGGATAAGAACAGAAAAAGTCTCATTTCAGCACCTTAGCAATGCAGCGATCCTTGAGGATGCAAGCTCAGTCAGTCATTTTCTTGCAATCCCTCCCATTCCTCGAACTGGCTCAGCTGCATTGGCCAGCACATTTAGTGGCACCAGAGCCCTAACTGCACCTCCGCTTGCCTATCTGCTCAGGATGAACTGTAGCCACCCGATGACAGCTGCTCTCCCCATGCTGTGTAATGACCTATAATGTGGACAGGCCAGACAGAGACTATGGGGCCATTTATGCCTCTTAGTCTCCCTGTGTGTGTGTGTGTGTGTGTGTGTGTGTGTGTATGTGGATCAGATGATACTGAACCTACACAATGGACTCAATGTTTAAATTCTGCAGTATTAAAAGGCACACATTCTGCAGCATAATACTAAAAAACGCTTCATCTGCACGGTTTTACGAGGAAATCATTTTATCTCTCATTGGGATGGTCTACTTGTCCTTCAGCCTCATAGCTTATCTACTCAGGAACAAAATTATGGCCCCATAAAACAGCACAGTGGTTCTCTAACTGCTTAATTAAGTCTACAATATTTTATATTGAATTCTATCTGGAAGTGATTGTTTTGTTTAATTGCTAGTAATAAAAGAGTATTAAACACCCATTCTTTGATTAAGCTTATATATGCAAAACATTGTAAAGATATATGCAAACAATATGTATGGCATTATTATTAAGTGCCCATATGGACACCCTTAATTTTATAAGTCTTGTTAGATGTTTGGTATTCTCTCTCTGACTACATAATAGAATACTCCAAGCCCCATTTTTTTATACCCAAAGGCTACGTCTAGACTGGCATGATTTTCCGCAAATGCTTTTAACTGAAAAGTTTTTCCGTTAAAAGCATTTGCGGAAAAGAGTGTCTAGATTGGCACGAACGCTTTTCTGTAAAAGCACTTTTTGCGGAAAAACGTCCATGCCAATCTAGACACGATTTTGCGCAAGAAAGCCCTGATCGCCATTTTCATGATCAGGGCTTTTTTGAGCAAAACAATATCGTGTTGTCTACACTGGCCCTCTTGCGCAAAAGAATTTGCACAAGAGGGCTTTTGCCCAAACGGGAGCAGCATAGTATTTCCGCAAGAACACTGACAATCTTACATGAGTGTTCTTGCGGAAATTCAAGCGGCCAGTGTAGACAGCTGGCAAGTTTTTCCGCAAAAGCAGCTGCTTTTGCGGAAAAACTTGCCAGTCAAGACGCAGCCAAAGAGATGTAACTATGCCAGTGTAAGCTCCCAAGATTGACCACCTTGGGGTTGGTAAAAATACATGGAGAGAAGTTTGTTTCTCTGTAGAAGCCAGGGCAAGGTGCTCTAGCCTAAAGGCAGAAGAGCTACCCTGATATGATTGCTTTGTTTATAGACCGTTTCAGGTTTTGCCGTTTACAGATTTAGCTGCAGAACACTAGAGGCAGAGGTTGCACTTTGACTATCAGGGTAATCCTCTGCTGGGCCGTGGGACATTTTGTTTGTTAACCATCTGCAGGCACATCCCCTTGCAGCTCCCAGTGGCTGTGATTCACCATTCCCGAGCTGCAGACAGCAGTGCAGGCCACGATATAGGCCACAGGGACTTCCATTGCTTCTCACAGCTCCCGTTGGCTGGGAAAGGCAAACCACCACCACTGGGAGCTAAGATAAGTGCCTGCAAAGAGTCAATGCAAACAAACTGAGTATATTTGGAAATCACTGAGAGATAGCAAAATGGAGTTCTACCCTCCAGTTTTACAGAGTCACTCCAAAACAACGGTCCTATATGTCCTACGGGCAATACATTTTGCAACTGGCTTCTGGAGGAATCATTTGTAAATCAAATCAGAAGAGCTCACTTTAAAAATGGTGAAAACTGACATTTTCTTACTGAGCTTGCCAGTGTAGGGAACCTATAGAGGGCTTCCTAGTGATGAGAATATAAAGTGAGTATTCCTGAGAATAAAACTATTCTGAGACTTTTGGTGGTTTTAAATGTCAACAAATATTCGGAAGTCCTGCTGTAAACAAGAGCCTCGGATCAAAGGAAAGCAGCTTGAAAATGTGGCACTCTGTTCAATGCTTTAAGCTCAGATGTCCATGATAGAAAGGGTGAATTGTGACAATTCATAATAAAAATAATATCTCAAGAGGGACAGACATTTATCCTTCCTAATAATGGGAAAGCATGGACAATGCATTTTCAGTAACAAAATTATAGAAGGGGCTATTGAAAAGGCTATTTATTTATAATAACTTTTGGAAGCTGTTCTGTGGTTAAAACTGATGAATTATTGTGCATTACAAAGGTCCAGTATCCATAGGCAGTCACTTAAAAACACAATAGCAGTGGTAACAATATCATTTTAATACAGTGGACTAGCCAGAGATTCATGATGAAGGTAAGATTCTTACAATGGCAAGCAGCAAACAGAATTCTGGATTTCTTCTCCTCTCCCCCCTCCATGTTACTCTCATCACATAATAGGAAGGATAAGAATGATGAAGGATTAACCAAGCACTGAGCCAAAAACATGTAAATATTATATCCAGTTGAGTATCAGAGGGGTAGCCATGTTAGTCTGAATCCGCAAAAGCGGTGAAGGGTCCTGTGGCACCTTATAGACTAGCCGAAGTGTTGGAGCATAAGCTTTCGTGGGAAAAGATGCATGCATCTGACGAAGTAGGTCTTTGCCCATGAAAGCTTGTGCTCCAACACTTCGGTTAGTCTATAAGGTGCCATAGGACTCCTCGCCATATCCAGTTGAGTTTCAAGAGATCTTTGTGTTGAACAGTTTTTATTCTATGACACAGAGCCAAAGAAAAACTGTGGCAGAAACGCTACTTAAATCTACCCTAACAGGAGAAGAGAAATACTGAAATTAACTTCTTCCTTCCCAAAATCATTACTCAGTGTTTGGCATCTTCTCATGCTGCAGTTTACTTCTTTTTAAGAAAATCAAAGAGACATGGTGGGTAAGATAATATCTTTAATTGGACCAACTTCTTTTGATGAAAGAGACAAGTTTTTGAGAGCTTTTCTTCAGGTCTGGAAAAGGTGTTCAGAGCACCACTAAATACAAGATGGAAAAGACTGTTTATCATACGTACTTACCACACATTCTAAATGACCATTCAAAGTGAAATGCCCCATAAACTCCTCTGCAGTCACAGGACAAAAAAATGTCGGGGAGGGCTAATAGGTGAGATTGTTGTAATAGCCATAAATTCAGCATCATTATTAAGCCTATGATTTTTAGTGTCTACAAAAGTTTTAGGGATTTAAGATTACCCTTTGAAGGTGTTGTGAAGATTTCTCTTGAGGATGAGGCCGGAAGGTCAGACATGGAGTGTTTTGTGCAAAGAGTTCATCCTCAGTTAATGCAATACCTTTGTCTTTCATCCCTTTTTTTCTGTGTGAATTCATTTGACAGTGTAGTCTGCTTTCACACATAATTGTTGCTGGACCATTTACTGCAATGGAGAAGCTATACGACATATTGTGAAAGGCAAGTATAGAATCCCTAAAGTAGTGGAGATATATTGACAGATGTGAAATCTGTTGTTTTGGGAGGATCTGGTGCCACATTAAGTTGGCGTTTCCTGGTCTGATGGGAGCTTTCTTCTTCTGACAAGCTTGGTGGGGCATTTTTTGAAAGGCAGGAGAGGGAGGTTAGGCAAAATTTTCTTTCAGGCTGTGGTCACCATCAATTATGGGTTATAACTGTTTAATGATATACTGTATGGCTGTGTCTAGACTGGCCAGTTTTTCCAGAAAATCAGCTGCTTTTCCGGAAAAACTTGTCAGCTGTCTACACTGACCGCTTGAATTTCCGCAAAAGCACTGACTTCCTACTGTAAGAAATCAGTGCTTTTTGCGGAAATACTATGCTGCTCCCATTTGGGCAAAAGTCAGCCCAGATTTGTTTTCCGCAAAAAAGCCCCGATCGCAAAAATGGTGATTGGGGATTTTTTTGGGAAAAGCGCGTCTAGATTGGCACAGACACTTTTCCGCAAAAAGTGCTTTTGTAGAAAAGCGTCCGTGCCAATCTAGATGCGCTTTTCCGAAAATGCTTTTAACGGAAAACTTTTTTCCATTAAAAGCATTTCCGGAAAATCATGCCAGTCTAGACGTAGCCTATGAGTTCCACTATGGGGAGATAGGAGACAATAGGGTATGTACAGTCAAAGGTGTTTTCTCCCTCTATTGAAGCAGGTTCTCTTAGGATATGCGGGTGGTCCATTTTATGATGCAATCATAGCAAAAGACCTTTCCAACATGCTAGAGGAAGTGTAACATTCTGACTTGGCTACATTCCTGCTACAAACCAACACCTGCAAACACATCAGGAGGACAAGTTTTTGAACTGGAGAGGGCAGTCCCAGGCTGAAGGAGTGTTTCAGCCTACTGAAGATCTGAAATCTGCTTGCATTATCCACCACAGTGACAAAATGCGTGATTCAAATCCTGCTTAATTTACAGAACTTAGAGTGAGAATGCATGTTAATTTTAGTTACCCAGTCGATCTCTATGTTCACTATTTATAATCACTTAAATTCTATCAGTAGTTAGCAAAATGTACATGACACAATATGTTTTGGTTAAAGTGTTTGGGAAATATCATCTCTTGTTACAAAGGCTGGTTCGTGAACACTTCCCTTTTTAGAAGTGGAAAGCTTAATGAAATTTGACAGTCAGGCTTCTGAACAGTGCAGTGCATGGGGGACAGCTAAAGCCAAAGACAAGTGACTCACTATATGTATCCTCCCTGTCTTTCCTTCCCTCTATGCCCCACGCTGTCCCCACCTCCCTGTGTTACCTGCAGAAAGAGCTCTGCTATGCTGATGCACCAGCTCTCATTGTAGCATGTTAGTGTGCCTTCTCTGGCTGCCAGGCCAGAGGGAATGGGGTGGAGCTGCTCCTGGACAGTTCTGCATACAGACTAGCGAGCTACCTGGGAGACAGCCTGGCTGGAGAGGGGTGGAAGTTGCAGATTACTTTCTGCTCTGGCTCATCTTCACAGGATGGAAGCCAACTCCAGCTCGCTTGACCACTGTCCCTGGAAGTCAAGTCTGGGAAGGGGACAGCCCAATACAGCCAGACACTCTCCCAGGCCACTGCTTTGTTGCACCAGGTAGGCTCCCTGATGGTGTATATGGAACAGTCTCTGGCTCCACCCCTTCTGCTGCAATTGTGGCCCTGCTGTTTCCACTGTCTACCTAGGCAACTGCTGGGAATACACTTGACCTTGCATCCTACCTCCTCACCTCCCCCAACATGGTGCCTTTGATTCTTGCATGCAAGGCTGGGGAGCTGGGAGGAGCTGCCTGGATTATTTCTGTTGTTAGTTCATAAGTAGCTAGGAGAACCATACCTATAACTCAGCTGGGGTATCCTTCCTATGGCTGACTGTGTTAGTTCAGTACCCATCAGAGGTTTGTGGCTTAGCAACAATATTAGAGTGTGAGAGAAAGGCCAGGCTGGTAGAGACAGAGGGCTCAGTGGTCCCACAGTTGGAGTTCAGGAAAACTCATCACCAGTTCAATTGCTGAAACTGATTGTTGTTAGTTGAAGTTGAAGCTGGAGGCAGGAGCATTCTAGAAAGAATTCCGCAGTTGACTGCTGAAGAGACGGGAATCTGATGGAATTTAGGTAGTCTATCCAATGGGTGAAACTATGATTAATGTATCTCAGATATATCATCAGTCACATGGGGCATTTGCCCAAAAATTCTTCCTCCAAGTGGCTTATAAAGAGGTAGACATATTGGGGAGCCATTCTAGTACCCAGGGGTCCTCAAATAGCTTAGATAAAGTGTTAGCTTTTGAATATAACATTGCTATGGGTGAGGATGAAGTGGATGAGTTTCACAATGGCTGTGTCTACATTGGCCCCTATTCCGTAATAAGGATGCAAATGTAGCACTTTGGAATAGGCAAATCCGTGGGGGAATTAAATATCCCCCGCAGCATTTGCATTAACATGGCTGCCGCTTTTTTCCGGCTTGTAGATAAGCCGGAGAAAAGCGCCAGTCTGGACGCGATCCTCCGGAATATAAGCTCTTTTCCGGAGGATCTCTTATTCCTACTTTCAAATAAGAGATCCTCCGGAAAAGAGCTTATTTTCCGGAGGATCGCGTCCAGACTGGCGCTTTTCTCCGGCTTATCTACAAGCCGGAAAAAAGCGGCAGCAATGTTAATGCAAATGCCGCAGGGGATATTTAAATCCCCCACGGATTTGCCTATTCCAAAGTGCTACATTAGCATCCCTATTACGGAATAGGGGCCAATGTAGACATAGCCAATATGTTTGGGGTTGATATCTGAGTTTTGTCTTATCTATTTGAGACAGGCAGCAATATCACCATTTTGAGGAATTTGATGTATACAGAGGAGACATTCATGTTGGCAAGGATGGTGTCCTGAGGGAAGTTGTTCATATTGTGGAGGAAATTGATTGTATCCTGGAGGAAGCTGGCCCTTTCCATCCTGACAGGATTGAGGATAATTTCTCTATGTCCTGATATTCGTAGGGTGGGTTGGTGGAGAATGCTGTAAAGTTTCCTTTGGAGTTATTTGGGGAAAGGTTTCATGATATACTTATACTCCTGGGAGAACTGTGGCATGGGTTGTCCTTAAATCCTTTACAGCAGGTGGTGTCAGTGAGCTGTTGGTTGGCCTCCTTCACATGGTTATCACAGCTGGGAACTATGATTATGCCCCCTTTTCTCCTCATTTGATCATTATCTGGTGGGTGATTTCAGAGAATACATAATTGTTCTCTTAGCAGTGGAGAAATTGTGGTGGGTGTGATGTACAGTAAGGATTTCACTGTCTATTTTTTTGATGCAATCAACACAATGATCAAAAGTGTTTCTTCCACTGTGAGGTGTCGAATAAGATGATTATTACGACTGTCAGTAGAGGCATGACAGAAGTAGGTGATTTGATCATTGAGGTGGAGTCAGTGAAAGAATTAACTTCTCCAGAAAGAATTAATTTATTTCTCCATGTGTAAGTATAGTGTCAGATTCTGTGAAGGGGCAGAAGTTTAATCTATTGATGAGTACAAATAACTGAGGTCCAGTTTTAGGTGGTCTTGATAAATTTATGTTTGAGTGCCATGGAGTGTGCCCATGGTGAGTGCTGATGCCATGATATCTCCTGGAGGTTGGCTATAAAAATGTAGCAGTTGGTCCCATTTGTGAGCAGTTTGCTTTTTGTTGTTGTCTGTTTTTTTGTTTTCTTGCATGATCTTTGGGTAGGTTTATTTTTTTTTCTTCTAATGTGTGGCAGTATATCACTTTTTGTGTGAGGTGGCCCCTTATAATCATAGAACCATAGGGCTTGAAAGGAATGCTAGGCCAATGAGTCTCAAACCATGGGTTAGGACCCTAAAGTGGGTTGCAGTGGGGTTGCCAAGGCTGGCTTAGACTTGCTGGAGCCCCTGGCTGAACCCCAAGTCACACTGCTCATGATCAAAACCAAAGTCCAAGGATTTCAGCCATGAGTGGCAGGACTCGGGTTGCAAACCCCCTGCTGGGGCTGAAGCTTTTGAGCTTCAACTTTGGCTCCCCTGCCCAGAGCAGTGGGGCTCAGGTTCCTCCCACCCCCCCACTCCGCCCCTGCACCCAGGACTTGGGTTGGCTCAGGCTTCATTCTCCCTTTCTGGGGTCATAAAATATTTGTTTATAGAGAGGGGATCATGGAACGATGAAATTGGAGAACTCCTGATCTAGTCTAACACCCTGTCAAGGTGCAGGATTGCTGCATCTAAGTGGTAGCTATTGTTGGTGTCATCATTACCATGAAAGAATTATTTGAGGTGGAGCTGGAGAAAGAATCCTCCTCAAGAATATGAGGTGTATGGTTCTTCCTTTTTATTTTATTTTTTTTCCTGAAGAACAGGACAGTTTTAAATATAGGGGTTTTTTTTTAAATGTATTCACATAAAATATCATAAATATGCAACATTTGTAAGTATTGTGATTATGCGGTATATGGAGATCTCCTATTAAACAGGACAAATGAGTTTTTTTAAAACATCGTAACGAGACATTGTGAGCAGAGAAGATTAGCTGGGAAGACAGAGATTGACTTAAAGAGATAATAGTTTTAGCCACACTTTGACCTCCTTTCGGTCCAGCCATATCTAGAAGTGTGACTTGAATAAACAGGTGAGGGATAACATGTAAAAAGAATTCTGGTGGCAAAACAGAAAGGCTGAGGATGTGAACAGGGAAAGCCTTTAATAGCCAGCTAAAAATCCAGAATTAGGGCCTTTGGGTTCCACTCCCACAGGTGGCAATCAAACTGGATTGATGAATTTATCCTGAGCATCAAGAAGTTGGTTGTGGTTCAAATTGTCCCTGAATATTATTAAAAATAGAATAGTGAAAAGGCTCATGACCATGACTTATTTCACTGATACTAGAAACAACACTGCTTCTTCTTGTAGACTGAAGCAATATTCAAGTGATGTTACTCAGGGTTTTCAGAATCCACTGCAACTTAATTATAATCAATTTAACTATTTCATTCCAGGCATTTTAGGAACAAAACAGTAGGAACTCAGAAATCCGTTCTCATTAAAGATTAAATGTAAGTAAGCATGCTCTTGCCTAACACTTCAGGATCAACCAGGGAAGTACCTTTGCATCATGGCATGACCCTAGAGAGGCAAGGGAAAGCTCTGATAAGCAATGGCATTACTTGTATGTAGTGCACACAAAGATGAGGTTTTATAAATTTATTTAAGGCAAGAAGGATAGTTCTTTTGCTTGATAAAGGCAAGATTAATGGCTTGGACTCTTTCTCTAGGTCTTCTTCCTATCTTATTTTCTCATGTTCCTTTCAAACTACTGGACTAAGCTTTTCAAACCAATTATTTATTGCACCTGCTGTCAAATTAACTCTATTTCTTTTATTTTCATTACCTCTGAACCTTAAATAAGAATGCGGACATTTCAAGGGTCACTATGGCTACGTCTACACTGGCATGAATTTCCGGAAATGCTTAAAACGGAATACATTCCGTTTTCAGCTTTTCCGGAAAAGGAGCGTCTACATTGGCCACGGAGTTTCCGCGATAACGATGCGCTTTTCCGGAAAAGCGCGTCTACATTGGCGGTGCGCTTTTCCGGAAAAGCAGAAAGCCCGGAGCCATTTTGAAGAGGGCAAAGGCCACCAGCCCTTTCCGGGGGCGGGGCCAGAGCGCCGTTCAGACACGTGCTTAAAGGGGTCTCGCCGGGCAGCCGTTGGTCTCCTGCTCCCGTGCCTTGGGGCCTCTTCCAGGGACTGACACCCTTCGCAGGTCTGTGGGTGCCCTTTGACTTTTGGGGACAGCCCCCCTTTTGGCCCCCAACTGCTTTTCTCTGCGGTTTATTTTTTTGCCCAGCTCTGTGTACTATGGAGCCACGGGTGGCCATGTGCCTGGTCGGGCCCCTCTTGGTGCTGTTCCGCTGGCTGCAGCTCGTGCTGCAGGCCGGTGCCCTGCTTTTCATGGACCAGGAGGCAGAGATCGCCTTGGACGCCCTCACCAGGGAGGCCCTGGCAACTCTGTCTCATCAGCACCCCACTGTATACCGGCCACTCTGGAGTTTGGACATCAGCACCGACTGGTGGGACCGTGTGGTCCTCGGACTATGGGACGACCAGCAGTGGGTCCGGAATTTCCGGATGAGAAAGCGGACCTTCTTGACCCTGTGCACCTGGCTCACCCCCGCGCTGCAGAGAACCGCCACCCGGCTGCGGGCACCCATCCCCGTCAACAAGAGGGTTGCCATCGCGCTGTGGAAGCTGGCCACACCGGACAGCTACCGCTCGGTGGCACACCAGTTCGGGGTGGGAAGATCCACCGTTGGCGTGATCGTCATCCAGGTAAGTCCCAGGGGGAGTGGGATGGGGGGAGGGTGCTCCACTCCAGGCCCAGGGACAGCCAAGACTCCAGGCTGGGTCGCCCAGGGGTTTTGGCCATCCCTCACTTGCACAGGCCCACTGGTGGGGGGGGACATGGGGGGCCCTGGTGTGTGTGTGTGTGTGTGTGTGTGTGTGTGGACAGAGGGAATCAAGGGGGGGGGAACCCAAGGGAGCGCACACTCACCCCTGGCTGTATGTAATGTGTTCCCTTGTGTTTCTCTGCACCCTTCTGCAGGTTGTCCACGCCATCAATGACGTCCTGCTGCCAAGAATCATCCGCCTGCGCGACGTCGATGAGACCATGGCCGGCTTCGCTGCCCTCGGGTTCCCCAACTGTGGGGGAGCCCTGGACGCCACCCACATCGCCATCCGGGCCCCAGAGCATCGAGCAGCCCACTTTATGAACCGAAAGGGGTACTGCTCCATCGTCCTGCAGGCCCTCGTGGATCACCGGGGCCGCTTCCTGGACATCTACAGCGGCTGGTCCGGCCGGGCACACGACGCCCGCATCCTCCGGAACTCTGGACTGTTTCAGAGGTTGGAGGCGGGCACCTACTTCCCCCGGCGGGACTTGACTGTTGGGGATGTACCGATGCCCATCTGCATCATCGGGGACGCGGCCTACCCCCTGATGCCCTGGCTCATGCGGCCCTACACGGGGCAGCCGGACCAGAACCGGGCCCGGTTCAACGACCGCCTCAACCGGGCCCGAAACCCAGTGGAGCTGGCATTTGGTCGCTTAAAAGGCCGCTTCCGTTGTTTGCTCACCCGTCTCGACATGGGTGAGCAGAATGCAACGGAGGTGCTGGCCGCGTGCTGCGTGCTCCACAATATTGTGGAGCGCAGTGGGGAGGCCTTCCTCCCTGCATGGGTGGCAGCTGAGGCACAGACCTTGGACCAGCCCGCCACAGCTGCCATCCGCCAGGCGCGCCAGGAGGCGGTGCGCATTAGAGAGGCCCTGGTGGAGATGTTTGCCCAAGCCCCCTAGCAGGGTCGCTTGGGTCACCCCAGAGTACTCTGTCCCAGCTCCTACCCTTCCCCACCTCCTCCCCTTACCTCCCCCCCCCCAATAGTATAGTAAAGCGTCGGGTCACAGCATATCGCGGCCGTCATCGAGTCTGTTCGTCGGGTGCGTCGGGCGTAGTTAGGGTTTGTCTTTTAAGTTAGGCTAGGGTTTAGGCCACCATCGCCGTCCTGAGGAACAGCCAACAGGATTTGGGACTTGTGTGGAAGGCTTACATCAGTGCCATCTTCAATGGATCTCCTGGCTGTTCCTCTCCTGAGGCCCGGAAGGCCCAAAGGACTGACATGGCCAGCAACAGCACGATCATCCATCGAGGGATCTCCTGGCTGTTCCTCTCCTGAGGCCCGGAAGGACCAAAGGATCGAGGTGGCCAGCAACACCACGATCATCCGTCGAGGGATCTCCTGGCTGTTCCTCTCCTGAGGCCCGGAAGGACCAAAGGATCGAGGTGGCCAGCAACACCACGATCATCCGTCGAGGGATCTCCTGGCTGTTCCTCTCCTGAGGCCCGGAAGGACCAAAGGATCGAGGTGGCCAGCAACACCACAATCGTCCTCCCTGTGCCTAGAGTTTGTTTAATAATCTCTGTTGTGTGCATCTTGTAACTGTTCTTGCTAGTTTGTAATCTATGTTAATAATATTTTGTGGTTTACCTGTTACTGAAAAGTGTCATCATTTATTTCTGTGCCACAAACTACTGACCACTTACGAAGGCCCCCCCACCCCCCCCAGTGATTACAGTACAGATTTTGTTCTCCACAGTTTGCCACCATGTTACATTTAAGTGGCTACTTGGCATCTCACATCATTTTGTACACTACCCAAGAGTTACACAATACCCAACACACGAATGAACAGCAAAGTAGAGATCTGTTTATTTACAAGGGGGGGGGGAGACCTTCAACTGGGACAGGAGAGGGGGAGACCTTCAACTGGGACAGGAGAGGGGGAGACCTTCAACTGGGACAGGAGAGGGGGAGACCTTCAACTGGGACGGGGGGAGGCAGTTACTGGGATGGGCGACCCCTGCGAACGCTCCTCCGGGGGCCAGCCTGCCCACGCTGGGCAGACCGCGTCGGGGCAGGCTGCACGCGGAGGTGGCCAGGAGCATGGACACGGCCAGGAACAGGGGCACGGCCAGGAACAGGGCCAGGAACAGGGCCAGGAACAGGGGCAGGAACAGGGGCAGGAACAGGGTCAGGAGGAAGGGCAGGAACAGGGCCAGGAGCTGGGATAGGAGGAGGGGCAGGAACAGGGCCAGGAGCTGGGATAGGAGGAGGGGCAGGAACAGGGCCAGGAGCTGGGATGGGAGGGGGCATGACCTGTGCTACGGGAGGGATGGCGGGGGCCTGGGCTCCGCCCATGCCATAGTGAATGGCATGCACAATATGTGCCGTGAGAGTGTCCATGGTGGTGCGCATCCCTCTGCATTCGGCCAGGAAGGCAGCCCAGGCATCCTGCCGCCACTGCAGGTCCCCCTGCACCCGCTCCTCGATGGAGGCCTGGATTGCCTCCACAGCATGGACGTGGCGCCGAAGCAGCTGGTCCCTCTGGCGGAGCCTGTGCCTCCGGGGTTGGCCTGCTGGGGGTGGCGCTGCTGCCGCAATGGAGGGTCTGGTGCTGGGTCCCGCTGCAAGGAAGAGAAGAAAGGATGGGTCAGTCAGGCAGGCCGTCCACTGTCCCCACACCGCATGCCCTCCACCCCGAACCCAGGTGACCCCACAGTTGTGTGGCTTGGGCCCACTCGGTTCCCCTCCTGCCTGCCCCTGGAGTAGGGTCCTCCCTCCAGGGTATTGTAAGCACCGCTCTGTATCCTGGCCCCATGCAGGGCGGGAGGGTGCTAGTGCAGCATTCACCTGTGGAACTCCCTGCCGGTGGAGACTGTGAAAAGCTTTTGGGTTAATCACTGCTGTTTGACAGGGAGCGAGATGCATCCCCACGCAGTGCCTGGGAGCACATCTGGCAGAGGCGGTCTGGGCTCTCAGATCCCCTCGTGTGGGATATCTCCTGGACGGAACCAGAAGGGTGACTGGGGGGTGGGGGGATGTCCCATCCTTGCAGCACAACTCAGGGGCCCTTCTCCCTCCCACGATCCCTCCCGCAAGCCCGGTAGCCCAGGAACATGTGTGGCCTCAGTGGGGACTTCCCTTGGGGAACCAGCCAAGGCACCGGGAGCAGGTGAGGGGCTCGGTGGGGGCCACGGTCACAGGACCGTGACGCTGTGGTCTACCCAATTAGAAGCTGGCTGTGCCTCACTGCCAGGCATGGGACAGTGTGCCGTTGTCTGGTCTGCACCCTTGCTGAAGCTGCGGGCTCTGGGCTGAGTCCCTGGGGCCCTGGCCAGTTCCGTCCGGCATCCACCCTTCCCCCTGGTCCCGCCAAATGTGTGTGAGCAGCAGGGTCCCAGGCGTGGCCTGCAGCTGCCTGCCGTGGTCACGTGCCGCTCGGTCACCAGGTTGCACGTGGTTGCACCTGCTGCTTGCTGTCCTCATGCTATGCAGCGTGCAGCTCACGTGGCCTGAGTGACATGCTCTCCCCCTCCCCCCTCCGGGCACCTGGCTCCCCACCGCCCGCCCTCCGCCCCCCACCCTTGGGAGTGCAAACTGCACAGACTCACCAGTGGGTTCCTCCCCGTCCTCGGAGGAGTTGCTGGAGGGGGCCTGCTGGGTGGCAACGCTGGCCTCCTCACCAGATGCACTGCCGCTGTCGTCTGCCTCCTCCGGCTCGGTGGGACGGTTAATAGGTGGCCGCTGGCAGGTGTCCACGGGGACCGGTGGGGCTTGAGGAGCGGGCTCTCCCAGAAAGGAGTGGAGCTCCGCAAAATATGGGCAGGCGTCGGGTCCTGCCCCCCTGCCCTCAGTGGCCCTGACATACCCCAGCCGCAGCTCCTTGACTTTGGAGCGGACCTGCTCACAGTTGCGGCTGGGGTGTCCATGCTGGGCCAGGTTCTGCGCAAGCCGAGTGTACAGGTCGGCGTTCCGGCGCCGGGAATGGAGGTCGTGGAGACCCTCCTCCTCCTTCCATAAATCGATGAGGGCCTCCAGCTCCCTGGGGCTCCAGGATGGGGCCCGCCTTTTGCGGCCCCTGGGGGCCTCCTCCGCTGGGGGTCCAGGGGGCTCTCCAGCAGGAGCTGCCATGGTGCGGTGAGCCGAAAGGAAAAAGTGTTCGGCAGCACAGCAGGCGGCAGACCAGACCCAGACAGGCTCCTGGCACGTGCGCCCAGCAGCCTGAGAGCCCTTTAACAGCTCCCCCGGGCTTACCAGGAAGTCCGCGGCTCCTACGGGGTCTCCCAGCGTCCAAACCGCAGTTTTCCGTTTTTTCTGCTTTTCCGGAAAAGCTGTCTACACTGGCCCTTTTCCGGAAAAGCTTTTCCGGAAAATGAACTTATGCCCGAGCGGGAGCATCGTACGGTTTCCGGAATAGCGGCTGATTTTGTACAGTACAGGATCGTTGCTTTTCCGGAAATTCAAGGGCCAGTGTAGACAGCTCGCGGGTTATTCCGGAAAAGCGGCTGATTTTCCGGAATAAGTGGCCCAGTGTAGACGCACCCTATAAGTTTAACACAAACTTTTTTCTTTCTCAACACTTTAATCTTTTTGATCACTTGTTTTGGGCCAGTTGCTCATGATGATAATATTCTAACTTAATTGAATAGCATAGTTCACCTATGTCTAACATGGGCTTGCATTTTTGCCATGATCCGGTTTCATCTTTTAGTCCTAAAAGTCTTGGACATTGACAAGACTAATTGTCAATTGTGGCTAATGCAAGTTGTTTTTTGTAAGGACTAATAATATCGATAGTATGTATTTAAAGTATTCTAAGTGAAGTTCTTTAAAATGGAAATAAGAAAGCACCTTCCCTTCATTCAAGCAGTCTCTTTAAGCTATTGTTCAACATCTAGAAGAGGACACTGAGTATGCTAAGCTAATCATAGTTTATTTACAGTAGTACTGAGTCACCTCATCACTTTTTCATTTCTCATGCAATGACAATAAAGCGTGTATGAACTTCAGCATTCTGGCTTATGTTGTTCCTTTATATTTGCAGGGTCACTTTTGACAATTATCTTTTTTGTAATGTCTGCATGTAGTCCACAGATATTTTCAAATCGGCACTTACGGGGAATGGAAATACATTCATTTATTTTTCCCAAGGGATAGTACATCCTTAACTCTTTTCTGATTCTCTTTTGCTCCCTGTATTGTTCAATAATTAATAATGCTGGACAATATGAGCAATGTTATAGCCCTTAAAAGATCCCCAAATACAAGAAATGAAATGTTAGGAATAACAGCTCTGTAATTTCAATATGAGATACAGGTATCATCTTAAGAGATTTATTACAATGGTCACCACTGAATGAATAATATGTGGATGTAAAATTTTTCCTAGCACTGCACAGAACTGCAACACCTCAGTAAAATCTACTAAGGGAGGCAGCTACAATCATCTGAAGCACAGACATGACAGCTGTTGTTATGTGACATTCTTTGTAGTGTAGAAAAAGAGGGGGGAAAAATCAACCTAACTTCAGATATTTGTCTATCCTGGTGCACATGCTCAGTTACTTAGTCATGTACATGCTTATACATATTCCCTCTATCCACATTGAGTAACCACATGGTATAACTGTGTACACATGTATATCCATGTCCACACTTCCACTTTGGTTGCATGATATTAGTGCTACCAGTCTGGTGGCTGTATCCTGAGTAGTGAGCATCACAAAGAGGAAGCTGTAGGAACAGACCTTTATTTAGCTGTGTGACAAGTTTGCCCCACACCTCCAGTGATACAACACTTGATTCAGGGAAGCCAGGCAAGTGTAAAACTGCATGGCTATTTCCCTGTGGAACACCAAACAGCTATCAGTCAGTTGGAAAGTCCAGTATCAGAGTGATGGTTATGCAGGCAAATTGCACTGTGTGTTACCCACAGTTGCTTGCCATAAGCAACCTTCTGGAAAGGATAGTTAGATTTCAGAGGATGTGGTTTCAAAACAATGCAGAGGCTATTGATAGCAACCATACCCAAGTACTTTACCCACCACAAAGAGTGAATGAATATGGGAACCAAAAAGGGTACTGTACACTCTGCAAAGCCTAATGGAGAACTGAAAGAGATTCACGAGTACAAGTATGGGAAACACTGGAAAAGTTCATACTGACAGGGTTCTGAGAAGATCAGGGATGTACTTGAGAGAGGAAGGCAGAATTTATTGCCCCAAAACAATTGGATTCTCAGCAGTGTAGCTGTTACAACACTTATTTTTGAAGGACTCCTTATTCCCATTCCTAATTTGGCTCATGAAACCAAACCCCAATATCAATGATCCTGGGGAAAGGAAATTCAGTTACAAAGTCTACAGCTGCAACATGGCTGTGAAGTGTGCATTAAGTAGGCTGATGTAGGCTTATGAAGCATTGGCAGCCAGAAGGGTGCATATGTGGCCAATGCTATTTGCGTGCTTTCACCTCCTGTATGCTGCATAATATTTATGAGTATAAATGCTTGGTTTACAAACAGAAGAGGTTTACAAACTGTACAGGCAGTTGGATCCTGCCAATGAGCAGGTCCTGGTTCTCAGCAGGTGAGAGAAATCAGAGATACCATATGGCTGTGTCTACACTGGCATCCCTTCCAGAAAAGGGATGCTAATGTAGCACGTTGGAATAGGCAAATCCGCGGGGGATTTAAATATCCCCCGCGGCATTTGCATGAACATGGCTGCCGCTTTTTTCCGGCTTGGGGAAAAGCCGGAGAAAAGCGCCAGTCTAGACGTTATTCTCCGGAAAATAAAGCCTTTTCCGGAGGATTTCTTATTCCTACTTTCAAGTACTTATTCCTTGAAAGTAGGAATAAGAAATCCTCCGGAAAAGGCTTTATTTTCCGGAGAATAACGTCTAGACTGGCGCTTTTCTCCGGCTTTTCCCCAAGCCGGAAAAAAGCGGCAGCCATGTTCATGCAAATGCCGTGGGGGATATTTAAATCCCCTGCAGATTTGCCTATTCCAATGTGCTACATTAGCATCCCTTTTCTGGAAGGGATGCCAGTGTAGATACAGCCTATGGGTGTGTCTAGACTACATGCCTCCTTCGACGGAGGCATGTAGATTAGCCAGATCGGAAGAGGGAAATGAAGCCGCGATTAAAATAATCGCGGCTTCATTTAAATTTAAATGGCTGCCCCGATCTGCCGATCAGCTGTTTGTCGGCAGATCGGGGGAGTCTGGACGCGATGCCCCGACAAAGAAGCCTTTCTTCATCGACACAGGTAAGCCTCGTGAAACCAGGTTTACCTGTGTCGATGAAGAAAGGCTTCTTTGTCGGGGCATCGCGTCCAGACTCCCCCGATCTGCCGACAAACAGCTGATCGGCAGATCGGGGCAGCCATTTAAATTTAAATGAAGCCGCGATTATTTTAATTGCGGCTTCATTTCCCTCTTCCGATCTGGCTAATCTACATGCCTCCGTCGAAGGAGGCATGTAGTCTAGACACACCCTATGTGTAAACAACTTGGAGAAATGGGGAAAGAGAAGATGATATCTGACTATGACAGTGGACACTTTCATATCCTGTGCACCTGCTGGAAAGACCAATGTTCCCTCGTGCATATACTGGTAGGCTATATACTAGGGGATTGGAACTACTCTTGTAGCCAGCAGTCCACAGGGCCAGTGGCCTCTTGGTAGAGATCCCAGCCCGGGTGCTGGCAGCTGGAGTGGGGTGGGTAGCTGAGGGCGTGAAGCCCCAGCAGCCGGCTGGCCTCCTGGAGTGGAGCCCCTATAGTGGGCAGGGGGCAATAGAGCCCAGCAGGTGGGCCAGGAGTAGTGCACTGTGCAGTGAAGGTGGCCAGGACAGGAGCCCTGGGAGAGACCAAGGTCTGACCTCCCCTGGTCCAGCAAACTCCCTTGTTTGGGACTGCCTGGGACCCAAGGTGCCGGGCCAGGGAGCTCCAATGAGTACATGACTCTCATTCATTCCTGTGGCTATTCACCCATTACAGACTATTATAACAGGATGCTTCAATGGGCTGAACACTTCAGGGGTGGTGGGTTATACTGTGGAGGGTGCAGCCACTTTGTAATATGGTCAGGTCATAGTGCAATGCTTTTGGCTTAATTGTTCATACTTTTTTTTACAAAGCTCTGTTATCTGGACTGCCTGGTCTCTCTTAATCACTTGGACAACATTTGGTTTGGAAGAGATAGGAGGTTCTCTCTCTCTCTCTCTGTCTGTCTTTCTCTAACCTTTCACTGTTGGTGGTGCTGACAGCACAGCAAGGCTGCTATGACTCACTAACCCCCAGGCTGAAATAGGACAGGCTTTGGAGGAGGAGTGACTGTGTAACCAGGGGGTGGTAGCAGATACCTACATTTTTACTGTGTTGTGTTATTTATTTTGAACCAAGTCATAAAAATGTCTGTCTACCCATATATAACATTGTGCAGCTTTGTAGTAGCTGTGTTGATCCCATGATATGAGAGAACAGGGTGGGGAAGTAATACCTTTTGTTGGATCAGTTTTTATTGATGTGAGAAACAAGCTTCTGAGTTGTCACAGAAGAGCAGGCATCATTTTAAAGTCAGCAACAACGTGCTGGCTCTCAGGGCTCATGCCTGCAGCTGTGATTACTGCTGCACATGCTTAGTTCCAGACTTGCCCCTGACTTATTCTTGTCTGCTCCTTTCCTGTTTGCACCAGCCTTTGATTCTGAGGGTATGACTATATTTATGGGAAGATCTGTGCTATGGTGATTGATCCTTCAGAGGCTGACTCCAGTATTCCTCCAGATCAAGAAACAAAAGGTACCTGGTATTAATTTTAGACAACTAACTATATATTTGCTTCAACTGGCCCATCATCCCACAAGGACCTTTCAAACCTGCTCCTTATTTACCCTACTTCATGCAGTTTCATGACCATGCCAGCCTGACTGTTGGCTGAGAAATGCTAATACAGGGGATCAATTAGGCTATGTCCACACTACAAAGTTTTTGCGGAAAAACGGCCATTTTTCTGCAAAAACTCATGGAGCGTCCACACGTCAAGCGTGTTTTTGCACAAGTAAATCAAAAGATCAGAGGGGTTTTTGTGCAAATGGTGGTTCTCATTCTGTGAGGAAGAACACCTTTTTTATGCAAGAGCTCTTGTGCAAAAAGTTGTGTGTGGATGGGGGAGAGGGTCTTTTGCACAAGAAGAGGGAAGAGGAAAAAATACAGGTGCTCTGGTGGTCATTCCATCCATAGCAATCACTCCTTACTTGCGAGAGAGCAGTCAAGCTGTCTGGATGCTCTTTTGCGCAAAAGTACATCACTTTTTGATGCACTTTTGCAGTGTGGACACGCTCTTGCGCAAGAAGTTTTTGCGGAAAATCTCTTCCGAAAAAAGCTTCTTGCACAAGAAGCCTGTAGTCTAGATGTAACCTTATTGTCCTACGATAATTTGTTTTTAGAGCTCCTGCCAAATGCATAATAATGGTTCATGGGAAATCAATACAATGATGGAAGTATAGCTGTGTATTGCTCTAGGACCATTTTAAGGTGGAGAATTGGCTCAAAATCAGGAATGGCACACCCGAGCAAGAGGAGCTTTTGGCAGGGAGAATGGGAACGAGATTCAGTTTCTGGTTCTTACTGCGGTGCAGGCCTGTTGGGGAGCCTTCACCACCAGCTTCTCTGGGCAAAGGTGCCAAATTCCATTCTCATCATCCTCCAGGTCTTCTAGGGTGTCCTCTGCCCCCACTGCTGTTCCTGTGTCCTGGCTCTAATTGACATCCCATCAGGTAACCAGGCTGACAAAGCTGAGGAGGGGATTGTGGGCCTCTTCAGGCTGTGTAGTGGGAGACCCCTGACAGTACTCATATGAGCTTGCTGTAGAAGGGACACCTAAAGGGGCCTTTCCAGAGTGGCCCTTGGCATCTTTTGACCTTTAGCACAGAAGCCTGAGAAGCTTGATACATTCCAGGCCCTGGGCAGGAGTCTGCTCAATGTCTCCCTGCTCCAGCCTCTGTGAAATTTCCCAGTGCAGGTGAGTGAACTTGCTACTCTGGAAATCATCTGTGAACTCTTGGAGATAGGTCTGTTTGGAAATCTTCCTGATTTTGTACTGTTTACTCAGAACTGAATGGTCAAGAGGCTGCTGAGGAAAAAATACTGTATGAAGACCCTTCAGACCTGAGGGCTTTTTTATCACATATCTACTTGGCTGTTTGATGGGCAAAGCTTCAAATCATAAAATTGAGATCCTTGGATACGCTGGTACCCCTAAAATGGACATTGAATTGATAACTGTGGACTGATGCTGTAAGAACTATTTGCAACTACAAACCTCACCATCTCTGCTATGAAATGTGATCTCAGAACTGTATTCAGATTTGCTATGATATTGATCTTTTAACCAATATTTTGTTTATATATATATGAATGAATGTTTAGTTATTACAAATTGATTATAAGCATATATTTGGGGATAAATCTTAAATATCCATTAACCTAGGGGATATGCATCCATTCCCCTAGGTTATTGGGATTGGAAGAACTTTCTCATGTGATGATTAAAATCTTCAGTAATCCTTATGGGTATGTTCGAACTAGGGTGGCAGTGTAGACATACCCTATCATACTTGATTTGGGTGTCTGGGTAGTGGCCTACTCATCAGGTGTGCTAGCTTATTCACTCTGTGTAACGTACTTCTGTACCAGATATATACTTGCTAAAGAACTTATGTTTACTCACCAGACATGTCTTTAAACCATAATTTGAAGACTTCAGTACTTCAGTCAGAGTTTAGGAATCTATTTCAGAAATGGGAGTATGAGGTTCTGTGACCTACAATGTGCAGGAAGTCAGACTAAGGTCTGAAGTGACCATCGTGGTCTTCTAAAATCTGTCACTAAGTCACAAATTTGACAATGGAAAGGTTTCTGGGTATAGTCGATAAATACTTATACCTCGGGGAAATGTAGGTTCTGAAATGTGGATTTCCCTCAGAGAATTAAACAAGGGGGAAATGTTACATGTTTAAGAAGTGCTCTACAAATATTGTTGAAAGCTCTGATTTCTTGGGAATACAAAATGTGAAAATGCCAGAGAAAGGCTGGTTGTTAGGTTAACAGAGAAGCCTTTTACAGCAGCTCCAGTTAAAACGAGATTTAACTCGTCATCAAAACTAAAAAAACTTTGCAAGAAGTCTATACATTTGTTTTCCTTGACCGTTTAAACTCTGTCCTGTCTTTTCTGTTATAAACAAATCTTCAGATGTCAGATACTATTACACTGGCAATAGTGCAATCATTGGATGAGATCAGTGAGACATGGTGCAGCTCCCATTGGCCAGCAATGGCAACCACGACCACAGGAAGCTGAGAGTGTCAGTGCCTATGAATGCTCTGGTAAACAAAGCGTCTCACCGCCACCGGCCACTTAGCCTGATGAATGATGACCCAAAGTTTGAAAATCCCTGATTTATGGAGTGCTTTCAAAACTATCTGGGACTGTTTTTAAAGGCATGAGGATGATGATTCCTAAGGCGTTACAGAAAAAAATGCTAAAAAAAGATACATAAAGGTCATATAGGAAATGAAAACTGTCTGAGAAGGACCAGAAATATGAACAGTGACACTAAAGAAGCTGTTCAGGCTTGTCATATATGACAAAACTGCAATCCAAGTCAAATGACAAAGCCCATGTTGGAGGCATGCAGGGAGAATGGCTTACTAGAGCAAAACAGGGATCATTTTATTTACATTAGCTGAAAAACAATAGATGCTTTTCCTAGATTATTATTCTCGCTTCCCTAAGAGTCTTACTTGAACATATTACAACTAAACAGGTGATGGTGCTTGTCAGATCTATTTTCTTCTTGGATATGTTCCGGATATAGTATTATCTGACAATGAGCTACAGTTTAATGGCCATGAGTTTAAGCAGTTTGCCGTGAAGTTCAGGTTTGGTCAGGTGATCACTAGTCCCTATTATTCTCAATCCAATACCTTGGTGGAAAACTGTCAAAATAATAAAGCACTTTCTGAAAAAGGCTGCAGAGTCAGGCCCTGATCCATATTTAACCTAGTTAATTTTTAGAATGGCACCAATGAAACATAGTCGCATCTGCTGACATTATTTCTTTCAATTTTTAAAAAAAAATAGAAAATAAGGTTATAATCACTGAGGATTTGTGAAATGATAAAAGAGATAAGAGACAAATAAAACAATCAGTATGTTTTGGGGGCCAGGCAGTTGCCACCTCTTGAAAAAAATAAGGTTGCACATTCTGATGATGGGGGAGAACAATGATCACAAACAGCAGTAGTGTCACAAGAAATTGCCTTAGAGTTCTCTGAAGTTCTCTCACCAGATGGAGACATACCAAGGAGAAATAAGGGACAACTTCTTAAAATCCAATCAGTGAGTAAGATAAGGGGAAATAACCAGGCAACAGCCATAGCATTAAAGCTCCTAATTCGAACTACCATTAAATCTCCTTGCAGGAGGAATAATGGTAGTTCGAATTAGGAGCTTTAATTCAAACTACCTAGCCAGTGCTGCGTGTAGCTGCGGGCAAGGAGTTCGAACTACGTGGTATTTAAAAATGGCGGTGTCCGGGAAGATGCAAATGTAGCCCAGGATATTTAAATCCCGGGCTTCATTTGCAAGTTTGAATGCCTATATTAGCCACCCTAGTTCGAACTGGGGTGGCAGTGCAGACATACCCTTAGCTATGCATTTCATCTTTAGCCTTCTGCTTTCAACAAGGCAAGAACATTTTAGAAAGCACAAGGATTTCATCAATGCATGAGCAGAGTCACGTATAGTCTTTGTTCTGCTCATCATTTATAAAATCTCCCTAAATCTTGGTTAAGGGTTATAAAGGTGACATTCTGTCCCTGAAGTACACATGATTATCCTTTCAAGGTACTATAGGAAAAAAAAGAAGAATATTCTCCTACTGAAGAACCTGGGAGACCAATAGGAAGGCAGCTCATTTAGGGAGCAATTAAGTGTGATAAAAATACACTGACAACACGCAAGGATGCTGTGGCATAAAACACTCTTGATAATGTGTTTCCACAAGTTTTGTTTTAACTACTAACTTCATGAAATGATACCAAATTATTATTTGTGGATTAATTGTGTGCTGTGCAGAACATAGAAGAAGTGTTCCCTTTCTTGGAACTCACATTCAGTGTTGTCAAAATGCTGTGGTTTGTCAAGGCTGTAGCATCTTCCATGCTATAGAAGAGACAAGATTTGGTTGTAAAGAGCCTAAAGGAAATTATCATTTTTAAAGACACTGGACACCAAGAGGAGCCTATAGTTCTGCCTGGCACTCAAACTCCAAGGCTACATCTAGACTGGCATGATTTTCCACAAATGCTTTTAACTGAAAAGTTTTTCCATTAAAAGCATTTGTGGAAAAGAGCATCTAGATTGGTACGGACGCTTTTGCACAAAAGCACTTTTTGCAGAAAAGTGTCTGTGCCAATCTAGATGCAGTTTTGCGCAAGAAAGCTCTGATCGCCATTTTCGCCATCGGGGCTTTTTTGCACAAAACGGTTCTCAGCTGTCTACACTGGCCCTCTTGCGCAAAAGCATTTGTGCAATAGGGCTTTTTCCCGAATGGGAGAGTCATTGTATTTGCGGAAGAACACTGACAATCTTACATTAGATCGTCAGTGCTCTTGCGCAAATTCAAAGCGGCCGGTGTAGAGACCTGGCAAGTTTTTCCACAAAAGCAGCTGCTTTTGTGGAAAAACTTGCCAATTTAGATGCAGCCCAAGACTATTTGGACACAGCCAGAGCTGACTAATGCGAGACTCCCTGTACAGTGTCTTTGTACATCCTGTCCTGGGTTAGGTGGTCATTTAATGCAGGGGTTTTCAAATGTTGGGTCAAGGCGCATCAAGATAAGTCACCAGCAAGATGTGAGATGCTTTATTTACCTAAGTGTCTGCAGGTAAGGCCAATGCAGCTCCCAATGGCCACAAGTCACCAGTGAGACTGGGAACAAGCAAGCTGCAGCCCCTAGGAGCTGTGAGTGGTCATGCCTGTGGCTGCTCAGATAAACAAAGCCTCTTGTGGCCCACCAGTAGCTTATCCTGATGAGCCATGACCCAGAGTTTGAAAACCCTTGATGTAGGGTACTGTGACTTCATGACAAAAGTAAAAACATGCTAAACAAAAGCTCACTGCAGCCCTTTATTACATCTTTACAGAAAATTTGAATAGGCCATGTGAAAAATATTGGGTTTGTGGACAATGAAGTCTAGTGAGATACTACTGTATTTAGAATCACAAAACAACAACAAAAATTGAAGTTGGGATATAAGTTCACATGTTAACATCACTCAATACAATAAAATACATAAGAAGAACAAAATGGGAGGAAATGTTGTATGTAGTCATCTCCTTTCCTTTGTCAGATTTTGCTTAAACTCGACTTCTGAGTTGCCAGACTGTGATTGTCCATAAATATTTGCTATGCAGTTGGACCTACAGCTGAGTGTAAGAGCTTACAATAAAACATTCATTGTGATGCTTTGAGGTCTTCAGAGGTTCATAAAATAGTTCCCAAATTGCACATTACATGCAGTTTTCCATTATACACTGCACAAAATGTCCTTGACATTCAAGAGTTTGCCATACATATTTTAGCATGCATCACTCCAGGGTGTATTTGAAAATACCCTCCACTTGCCTTTAATAATAATGACTTGTCATGTGGAATCCAGATCTTTGTTAATCTAACATAATATGTACTTGATGATTTTTATTAACTGTCGAATGAAGCCCAATAGCCGTCAGAAACACTTTTCTCTTCTGTCATGCATTTGTTCCCAGCATGTATCATTTCTGACCACTAACATAAAAGGTTAATAAACTACAGTATTAGATGTCATTAATATTCAGCAGCATGGCAAGTGAATAATTTTGCAGACTTTTGATTTTAAATATGTTGCGCCATTAATATGACTATTTTACAGCCTTGTTAAAGTGCACTGTCCTGCATGCATCCTTTAATTTGAAAGCTAAAAAGTCTGTGAAGACTCTTTACTATGTTAGACTGTTCTCACCTTTATTGAAATTCAGATGATTGCTTCTGAATGTTGAAGGGCTAATTTTTCCCTCATATTCAATCTTCTTCACTTTACTTTTCTCTTCTTGTTATTTATGAGTTAGTATTAATCCAATTTTCTTTTATACACATCTTTATTGAGTGTTGAATGTAAAATGGATACAGATAATAGAGGCTCAGACTAGTGTTTGGGCCCATTTGATCATTGATCGCTACCTTTTTGATAATGGTCATTTGTTTCCTATATAGCATTATATATCTTAGACAAAGACACTAAACTCAGTCCCAGTTATAACTTTGGGATGCTAATTGAAATCATCAAAGGTGCATAGTGCTATGGAAATATGGATCTTTACTATATTTACTGATGTAAATATGGAGTAAAACCACTGACCGCACTAGAGCTATTCTTGATTTACATTAATATAATTGACATCAGAGTTTAACTAAAAAAAGTTCTGCTGACCTAAGTCCCCAAAAATGGGCTTTGTAATTTGTTTTCTTTTATAAAGTCACTATTTTTTCACTTCATCCTCATTTTAAAATGATTTATATATTATTGGCAAAGTCTTGTTTAATAGGTTTATTTAACCAGTAGTTTGTTTTCTTCTTTGGCTCATCTTACAAGAAAACTTTTGTTTAAATGAAAAAAAAAAATAACTAGATTCTTCATGTTCTTTACTACATATTTGTGTTACCTCACATGGTCGTTAATTTGGCTTTCCCTTGGGAAACTCTATGCATGTACAGGCACACACATGTTCTTTTTGTGGTGTATGTATCCAAAATATTACAAAGAATTTGGCAGATCAACATAATGCCTTTCGGTGGCTTTTTTTTTTTTTTTTTTTTGTGGTAATCTCTGGGGCTAGGTCTAGGTGGAAAAAGCTATGCAAAATGAGCTCTGCATTCTGCAGAGCTTTTTCTGCTTTTTTTCAGAAGGGGCTTTCCACCAGTTGGCCCAGTCTAGACGTGGTATACAGGGCTCCCCGAAAGAGTGTGTTTGCTCTTCCATGAAAAAAGCGGAAGAGCAAATGCATTCCTTTGATTGCTGCAGGGTTTTTGTGGGATACCAGAGACATCTACACCATGGTCTAGACATAGCCTAGATTAGTTAAGAAATTAAAAAGACTGGGATTTATTACCTTGGAAAAAAGGAGATTAAGGGAGGGATATGATAGAGGCCTATAAAATCATGATTGGTGTGGAGAAAGTGAAAAAGGAAAAATTATTTACTTGTCCCCATAACATAAGAACTAGGGATTACCAAATGAAATTAATAGGTAGCAGGTTTGAAAGAAACAAAAGGAAGTACTTCTTCACACAACACACAGGCAACTTGTGAAACTCCTTGTCAGAGGATTTTGTGAAGACCAGGACTTTAACAGAGTTCAAAAAAGAGCTAGATTAGGGGTCCCCAACATGGTGCCTGCGGGAGCCATGGCGCCCACAGGGGCAAATATGTGCGCTTGCACTAGTGTTTTAAAACAGTGATCTCCAAAGTGGGATGCGTGCACCCCCGGGCATGCGTGAGACTATCAGAGAGAGCGTATGCTGCCATGCAACAGCTGAAAGGAGAGACGCTGGTTCACAAGACATCTGAGAGAGTGCACGAGCGGCGAACATGTTGCTCATGAACTCCCTTGGATGTCTTGCGAACCGGGCGTCTCCCCTCTCAGCTGTTGCACAGCGGCATGTGCTCCCTCCGATCGTCTCACACACCACCTCCATGCAACAGCTGAGAGGGGAGATGCCAGGTTCACGAGACATCTGAGGGAGCGCATGCGTGGCTTGTTCAAATGCCCGTGCAACAAAGGAGAGGGGAGACACCCAGCATGCCGTGACAACACGGCCCGGGACTTTAAATTGTAAAATTGCGCAGCCCGGCTCCAGGCCCAGCATGTGGTCTGGGATCACGGAAGCAGCTGAGGCCGGGCCCAATCACAGACTCAAATTGGAAGGCAGAAGGTGGGGGTGCGGGAAAAATAGGGAAAAGGAGTGGGAGAGGAAGGGGCTTGTACTGAGGGGAGGGGGGCAGGTCAGGAGAAGAAAGGGGAAGGCACCAAGGGACAGCGTGGAGGAGAGAGAAATGACAGGGGCCAAGTAGATACAATGAGGAAAAGCGAAGGAGGGGAGGTGTCAGTGGGAGGGGAGACAGGGTGATGCTGGAGAGGAGAGGGTAAGGGCATTGGGGGCTAGAGGGGTGAGCGGGAGGTGCTGGGAGAAGGCTTGAAAGAAGGGGTGGGCATGAGGAAGGCGGGGATGGAGCAAGTCATGTGTGAGGGCACAGGGGCAAGGGGAACAGGGGCAGAGGATGGTGAGGGGGTGGACATCAGGAAAAAAGAGGGCAAAGGGGGCAGGAGCAGTGAGGGAAGGGGGAGGCACCAGGAGGGTGCTGGGGTAAGAGAAAGTGAAGGTGCAGATGCCAGGGGATTCTGGGGGTGAAGCTGAAGGGCAGGGGAGGGACCAGCACCAGAAGAAAGAGGCAGGGCAGGTGTGTAGAGAGAGGTTTTAGGAGAGGGGGTAGCTCACATGATCAGAGTGGGGCTACTGGAGGAGTGGGCACGGGGGGGGGAGAGAAGGGCTGGTGGGGGGGGCAGGTCTCAGGAGGGCTGAGGGCAGTGAGAAGGGCAGGAGTCAGGGCAGCAGAGGAGGGTGAGAGTTTGGGGGGCAGCAGGCACCAGGGGAGCTGATGGAGCAAGGGGAGGAGACATGGTAGCAGATGTTGGGGACGTGGTGGGGATGGGGAGTGTGAGATTTAAAGGTGCCATGATTTTTTTTGGGGGGGGAGGGTAAAGGTGCCATGATTTTTTGAGGGGCGGAGGGTGCTTTTTTTGCTCAATATTTGGACTCCCCCCCCTTTTATTAATGCAGAATTTTGTTTAAAAATGAATTACAAAATAATTAGAAACTTAATTTAGTTGGATAATTTTTATTTTATCAAATTTACCCAATTCACATTTAATATGAAAATAGCCTTCAGTTTGCACATTTGATGCCTTTTTGCTATTTTTTCTCCAAAGAGGGGGCCGAATAATTGCTGAATAATTCAATCAATACCTTTTGCATGTAAAATTACCTTTTTTATCTTATGGATTCGTATATTATGTAATATTAAATATGATGTTTTTCGTATTATTTAATGTACAAATATTAAATAAGCCTTGAAAATTTGTTGGCGCTGCCACACTCTTCTGAAAACATAAATGTGCTATTGGCCACAAAATGTTTGGGGACCACTGAGCTAGATAAATTAACGGAGGACAGGTCCATCAATGGTTATTAACCAGGATGTGTAAAAATGGTGTCCCTTGCCTCTATTTATCAGTAGCTGGAAATGGCTGACAGGGGTGGTATCACTTGATGATTACCTGTTCTGTTCATTTCCTCTGGGGGCACCTAGCATTGGCAACCATTAGAAGACAGGATACAGGCTAAATGGACTTTTTGTCTGATCCATTATGGCCATTCTTATGTTTAGAATCACCGATAGAGGAAGAAAACCTATTCCTTTTGATTTTGTTGAACTGACCTGAAACATGGCCTTTAAAATTTGATCATTTCTTTTACCCTATGTAATCTATATATTGCATCCTATTGTCTTCTATTGGCTCCTTGGAAAGGACTACATCTCCCACAATGTAATGCACGCTAACTGACTAGTCTGTGTGCCTTTGGGCACGTTGTAGGAAGTGTACTATATGCAATGAGTCTGGCCCATAATGGAGGATATCTTTCATGATGCATTCAGAGTTGTAAGGGTCTCCTAATAAACCACACAGTTCGTTCATTTGGTTCTAAGTGGAATTATGGGAGATGTAATATATTTTGAATGATGGCTTAGTGTTATTGTCAACGATAGTGTCCCAAACTACAGATTATAAAAGGCAATGAACTAGGGAAATCCAATTTGATGTATTTTAATGGTCAATTCAATAGGACAAAATATTATGATTTAGGTCAAACTGACCTGAAACAAAATATGCCAATTTGATTTTTCCCAGTTCAAAATTTAAAAAAATACAGACAAAATTAAGTGTTTTTTTGTGGAACCTGCATTTTCCACTGTAAAATCATTCAGATAGAAGATTCTCAATCTGCTCTAATGATTTCAGCCTTCTTTTATGTTAGAAATATAGAATCAGAATAGTAGAATTGGAAGGGACCTCAAGAGTTCATCAAGTCCAGTCCCCTTCCTTAACAGCAGGATGAAGCACCGTCTATATCATCCCTGGTAGAAGTGTGTCTAACCTGCTCTTAAATATCTCTAATGATGGAGATTCCACAACGACCCTAGGCAATTTCTTCTAGTGCTTAACCACCCTGACAATTAGGAAGTTTTTCCTAATGTCCAACCTAAACCTCCCTTGCTGCAGATTAAGCCCATTGCTTCTTGTCCAATTTGTACATGCAGTGCTTTTTTTGTGACGGTACTAACTGGTACGGCTTTTTTTGGGAGCACTTGCCATTTTCCCCTGGCACAGCCCCCAGCCAGCTCTAGAAGCACTCATGCCATACCGGACAGAAGCCCGCTTGGTACATGTAGCAATTAAAGTGGGCCATGACCACATTTTGGTCCCAGCACTTTTTTTTTTGTTCAACATCTGGCAACCCTAGTACCGGAACCTTTTTTTTTAAAAAAAACAAAAATCACTATGTACATGTATGATTAAAAAAAAAATAAGTTGATAGTGCAATCTTCTTGTCTGGTATAGCAATGGCATGATGTCTTGAGTTGTTGACTAAGATTACAGTTGCAAATATTTAACAAGATGGGCAACCTGGTATTAGGTAAAGGCCTAATCCTGCCATATTTACTCATTTACAATCGTCCTTTTCAAATGGGACAACTCACAGAGTAAAATTCCACTCCATATTAACAAGTTGGAAAATGAGGGCCTTAAATTAATGGGCCATTCCTGGTGTTGTGGATTAATAAAAATTATGTAATCAAAAATAAAAAATGGACAAAAGAAAAAATCCTATTGATCTTTTTAAAATAGCAGTTATAACAATGTCAAAACAAATGATGTCTAGAGAATTTAAGAACTACATAACCTTGGTTAAGCTTTAGAACTTTTCTGAACTATGTAGGACTCTTTTGTTGATTCTTCTGAAGATTTCATAGAAGAGAAAATCTTCAAAGTCCTTCTTCCATGGCTCCCTACAAGGTGATTTATTCATTTAAAAGCACAGTGTTCTTGTAGCTTAGTTGAAAAACCAGTGTCTATTTAAATCTAGGTCAACAGATCAAATTCAACTACGAAGGAGAACTCTAGTGGTGAGTGACACTTTTTCAGTCCCATGAGATCATGAGAAGAGAGTGTAAGTGCTCTTACATTAATGAAGTTCATACTTCTAGTTTCTGTTATCTCCCATGGAAATAATGGATTACTTAACCCCTGTGACTGCACAACATCATGTGCAATTTTCTTGCCACACTGTATAACTACACTGCCCATATTATTTGCTACACTTTAGATCCCAATTTGTACTTTTTTGTCTTATTAATATAAAGAGTCAATCATTTTAACCATCTGAAAATGATTAAATAAAACTAAAGGTAATCAAATATTCATAGACATGAATTATCCATGAATATTAATATGTACCTACTTCACATGGTCATTCAATCAGCTAATTAGCTATAAAAACTTATTTGCCACTTGAATTACAGCTTTCCAAAAAGTACCTTTGGCACACTTAGCCACTAAACCCTGCCAAAAACTCTCTCACATGTACCGTATAGGGGGAAAAAACCTGAAATAATGTTCAGAAGAGATACAGTAATTACTTTGATATGGGATGGGGAGATTGCATTGTATCATATCCTATTGTGTTGTTAATTAGTTTTCACTAGTAAAAAGGAATCAAATCATACAAGGTGCTCTGAGTGAAGTATATTTCCATACATTTTGGCTGATTTCATTTCAGTAATTGACTTTTGAATATATTAAACACAGAAATTGTTGCCAGGAAATTTTTGCAATAACTGTTGCATAGCGTGAAAATTCCAGTATGAAGACTCACAAAATCCTAGCCTTTTTATTCCTGGAAGAATATATTCAAGTTCTTCTAGCAAGACACGGAACATACTCCTTTATGTTCCTTAATCTGAATGAATGGCAACAATGTGTCTTTCCTCAGCTTCTTTAGAACAAGTCCTAAGCATAGGCTCTTTGTTTCTTACCCTTTCAAAGAAATGGGACCATGCATCTTCAGGGCCTAGGTCCCAAGACCAGTCCTAACAACTCTTTCTGTGCCTCCTCTCAAAACCTCACTTGCCAATCGTATATATAGTAGCCCAATGTCTGTGACTCTGTAACGCTGAAATGCTGGCTGTTTCCTCTGGGAGGTGCTGTTGCCTCCTGCCATGGTGCTTTGGATGACTTCTGCATAGGGGTGCTGCATGGGGAGTACGGGGCCCAAACGGCCACTTGAGCCATTTGCCCCCACACGGTGGCCTGGCTGAGCAGCACAGAAGTCAGCCAAGTGCCACAGTGGGAGGCCACAGCACCGCATAGAGGGAACAGCCAGGGGGCAGGACCTGGACAAGCGTGTGTCTCTGACATCAGGAAAGGGCGCCGGATTCAAAAGGAGGAAAGCGGAGCAGACAGAGAGGACATGGAGGAGAACAGAGGAGGAGGACAGCGAGAGAGAGAGTGAGAGACACGCAGCAGGAAGAGAAGAGAAACACAGAGTGAGAGGTGGGAGGGGGAGAAGAGACAGAGAGAGAGGAGAGAGAGGCAGGAGGCACATGAAAACTGAGAGAGAGAGGGCGGGGCAGTAGGAGGAGAAGAGTGAGAGAGGACGTCTGCGCTGCTTGCTCCCATGAGGCGGCCTGGCTGAGTGGCGCAGATGTCAGCTGAGCGCCATGATGGGAGGTGAGGGGGCGGGGTGGTGACGTACATGACCAGAGGGCGGGGCCTGGATGAGCGTGCATCCCCGACAGAGACAGAGGAGAGCAGAGAGAGAGTGAGAGGCAGGAGGGGGAGAAGAGAGATACGGAGAGAGAGGCAGAAGGCGGAGGAGAGCTGGGGGGAGGGAGATGCAGCAGTAGGAGGAGGAGAGAGTCAGATGGAGCGAGAGACCGGAGGCTCAGGAGAGAAGACAGATGTGGAGGAGAGACCTGAAAATCCCATCTTACAATGGGCTAATTGGCTAGTTATTTAAGAACCCTTTCAAAAGCACTAAACTGGTGGGCACCTGCGTTCTTTGGAAATATTGGGCAGGGAAGCAAACAGACATAATGACTTTTATAGGAGGCCACAAACCAGTCAGTGTACAAGAGCTGGTTTGGATTTTTCCACCAATAAAGTTTCTTGTTGCAAAATGCCTCTTTGTTGACACTAATTTTTTTGAGGAAATAGTCTTGTATTGATGAACTTTCACCATCCAAAGGGCAGAATTCCACCTCATTTCCTTCCAGTTCACCTGGGGTGCATCTACAGTGCACCTGAAGCCTAAAATAAACTACACAATTTGAGCTATGCAAATTGCGTAGCTTATTTCAAGTCAATTTTGAAATAACTTATTTCGAAATTTGGCATTGTCTACACAGCACTTACTTTAAAATAAATCAGTATTCCTGAATGTCCCTTATTCCTCATGGAATGAGGTTTATAGAGACATTGGAATAGTGAGCCCATTATATTTCTAAATAATGGGAGTGCTCAAAAGACACGGAATAACTATTTTGGGATACCTCTGGTCTGTTTTTTTTCAATATCTTAATCAATGATTTAGATAATATCATAGAGAGTACCCTTATAAAGTTTTCTGATGATACCAAGCTGGGAGGGGCTCTAAGTGCTTTGGAGGATGGGGTCATAATCCAAAATGAAAAACTTTTCCATTGTACTGCATGCTGATTAAGTTTCACCTGTAGCATTGTGTCCTGTTCTGGAGAGATGTGGACAAATTGGAAAATATCTAGAGAAGAGCAACAAACTTGATTTAAATGTCTAGAAAACATGACCTATCAGGGAAGATTGAAATAAATGGATTTGTTTAGTCTAGAAAAGAGAAGACTGAGGAAGGATTTGATAACAATTTTGAAGTACTTAGAAGGTTGTTGCAAAGAAGAGAGAGAAAAACTATTCTCCTTAAGATCTGATGAAAGGTCAAGAAGTAATGGGCTTAATTTGTTACAATGGAGGTTTTAAGTTGGACATTAGAAAAAAACTTCCTAACTGTCAAGGTGCTTAATCACACATTTCCTAGAGAGACTGTGGAAACTCCATCACTGAAGACTTTTAAGAGCAAGTTAGAAAACACCTCTCAGGGATGATCTAGATTAATGTTTCTCAAAGTGTTGACCAGGCCTGCTTTGGAAAGCAGCTCGTGGGCCCATGCCACTTTGTTTATCCCTTACAGCTCCCATTGGCTCCTATTCATTGTTTCCAGTCAAGGGGAGCCACAGGAAGTGGTGTGTCCTGGGCTGCAGCTTCCCACAGTTTCCCATGGCTGCAAATGGTGAACCAGAGCCAGTGGGCACCATGAGGCTCCATTGCTACAGACCCATTAGGTAAACAAAGTGGCACAAACCCGCTAGTGGCTTTCCCAAAACAAGCCTGTGGAACACTTTGACAAACTCTGGTTGAGGTGGTACTTGACCCAGCAATAAGAACAGGGGATGGGATGATATCTTGAGGTTCCTTCCAGTTCTATGAGTCTCTGATTTTTGGAAACATACCCTTTTAAGCAAGCATTTCATACTCAAATATGATTTAAATTAAATTAATGGAGAGTGCCTATCTCCTTTCAAGGTCCCTTCCAGTTCTAGGTCATCCAGTCCAGTTCCCTGTCTTCACAGCAGGACCAAGTACCATTCCTGACAAATTTTTGCCCTAAATGGCCTCCACAAGGATTGAATTCACAACCCAGGCCAATGCTCAAACCACTGAGCTATCCCTCCCCCTTGCACTTGAATATGGCAAGGTCATTCAGACCCAGCATGTGGCAGTTAGCGGCTTAGAGGGACACAGAATATCGGATTACATTCCTGACCATCATTTTGGCAAATACCATTTATGGAACTATCTTCCGTAAATTTATCTATTTTTCTTTTAATCAAGTTGTACTTTTGGTCTACACAATATTTCCTGTTAACAGGTTCTACAGGTTGACTATACATTGTATGAAGAAGTACTTCCTTTAGTTTGTATTAAACCTGCCACCTATTAATCTAATTGGGCGACCCCTACTTCCTGTGTTTACTCAGTTATTCCATATGTTACAGTTATTGATTGATTGTTAAGAGTCATCTTTAAAATGAATTTCCAGTTTTTCTAGCACTTAAGGGGTTTTTCAGTAAATGTAAAACACTCTCCCTAACACAAACTGGTAGATATTTTCTGTTCTTAAGTCCAGTTTAACAAAATGTATCTTCCATTTACTCCTTGTTTCTCCTTGAATATTTAATTAATATCATTAGGACCCTCTCACGCTACAAATGGAGACAGTGATTATCTCATATGGACCATTCCTTAGTTTGCTTCTCATATTGACAGCTGATTACCTGAGTCTTGGGGGACAATTTGAATTTCCCTCCTAGCTCATTTGGTAAGCTAGGTGAGAAACTACTACACCGCTTTTGGGGAGGAACTGAGAACAAAAGTAAACAAGTCTATGAGAGCTGTAAGGAGAGGATGGGTCAATTTTTCATGTCAATCTATGGAACACATTGTATCTTCAGTATAATTTTTCATCCTTCCAAATTAAAGTATTATCCACTATAGTGAAATTACAAAGTGACAGATTTATTTCTGTTATAGTGCTTCAGAAATGAAGCTATCACTGTTTTTATCCAATTATAAACTCTGTTTGTTCCTCTATTTGTATTCCCCTAATTGTCCATTGCTAAAAATCTGTCACTGGATAAAGCTTGAATACATTATCAAACATTTTGGTAATGACTCATGCAGAGAAGAAATATCTTTCTTTATTTGCCTAATCAGTATCACTCTTTTCAATTTTACTAGATCATTACCTCTGGCATGAGTCACAATACTTCCAGGGCCTAGGAATTTAGCTAACAATTTTAAAAAAAAATCCAAACACTCAGTTGCAGCCAAATAATTCCTTTTCTATCCAAATCAATTAGAAGAATGGTGCAGATAGATGTTTGACATTTTGATTTTTTCTTAAAATGTGTTTTGGACTTAGTAGATATATGCACATGCAAATATGTATCCAGATATTTATATTTGAAAGCCTGATGTCAACATGAATACAAGTTTTGTATTATAGTTAGTGGCAGCTACAGGAAAAGTTCTGATGAGTTGCATCAGTTGTTTGTAACTTTGCCAAGCTTTATCCATTTGGTCCAATATTTTACATGTTTGGTGTATGCCTCAGGATGAAGGAATCTGGAAAATGTCACCAAAAATGTTCAGCTGCTTCTGAAATGATATATGTTGTTTTGCCCATGTAATTTACTTGATTTATTTAATTAAAGATGCACTAGCAAATCCATACTTTGCATCAGGGACTGGAAATTTGAAAACACCTTTTTTTTGGGAGGGGGGGTGTCAGGTTTTGCTTTTTTCCTGTCCCTATTGTTAATAGCAAGCACAAATCTAGTCCATTTATGACCTTTGGAAAATTCCAGTTTTCACTATGGCACATCAAAGACAGCAGTTTGATGGAGGGCAGGTATACTGGCAGTTGGGGGAACAAGTTCCTGTTCCCTGAACAGGCTACGGGAGACTGCTGCCTAGCAATTAAGTCAGTCAAACACCTGGGAATCATTAGAGCCAGTCTGCAGCAGCAGGCCAGTGGAACATTTGCCACCAGTTAGGGCCTAATAGTCCCTTATAAAAGGTTTCCCCCCCCTCCCCCCTCAGGCAGTGGGGAGGAAGGAGAAGGGGAATAGAATGCTTCAGAGGAGGAAGGTGATTGATATCTTAGGAAAACAACTGCTAGTAGCTGCTATGTAGGGTCCTTGAGTAGGTGTGTGGGACTGAGTTTTTTCCCTAACCCTCCCCACACCTGGTGGGGTGTCACCAGGAAAAAGGGGCATTTGGACAAAGGAAGGGTTTTTCTCTCCAAGTTAGTGATTGGCTGATGATGGAAAAGGGTTTCTCAAGTGGGGAACCCTTGCCTCTAAAAGAATTGAGAGGCGGTGGGAGTGTCACTGGTGAGCTTCTGAGGTGTCTTAAAATCCTCTAGGAAGTGCAAGGTCCAGGGGCACCACTAGAGCTCTGCCACAGCACAGGTTAGGCTTGTTAGTGCTCCACTACAAAGTTATCCCAAGAGTCTGTCTGTTCTGGATATGCTATAGCCCCTTTTAGTTGCCATGTGCTTATCAGATTGCATGTTCCCCATCCACACAGAGCCACTAAGTTGTAGTCTGGGGTTGCAGGAGCTCAGCTGAACTTCTTGCTGCAATTACTGTTCAGGCCACATTGGTGTTAAATCCTAGAACTGAGTTCTGTGAGTATGCATCTTGTGTTCTTTGAGGGTATGTCTACACAGCAACATTATTTTGAAATAACTTAAGTTATTTCACAGCAGGTAGTTATTTTGAAATAATGTTGAAATACTGACAAGCTCAAGGACTGCTTACTCCAAATCCTGTAACCCTCATTGTATGAGGAGTAAGGGAAGTCAGAGGAAGAGTGCTCTGTCTAGAAATCAGTGCTGTGTAGATGTGCCCAATTTTGAAATGAGCTATTTTGAAATAAACTAGATGAACCCTCAGTGCTCTGCCCACTGGCACCCAAGAAGCAGGAGGAAAGATCTTCAGTTGGAATGCAAAGTTGTGGGGAGGGAGGCGAGAAGGATTGCAGGAGACTGAGGGTGGGGAAAAGTAGATGAGGAGGATGGAAAAACCTGGAAGTAGGGGCAGCAGTTGGAGAGAAGCTGGTGTATGTGTTGGGGGGGGAGCAGATACAGCAAATGGAGAGGACATGAACCAGTAGAGGAAGGGATAAAAGAAGCCTGGCAATATATAAGCACAAAATGTGAGTGATGGATAGGAATAGGGGAGTAGAAGTTTGGGATAATATTGATAGAAATGGAGTGGAACAGAGACAGGCTTGGAGGATAGGGATAAGTGACTAACTTCTAGGCTACATCTAGACTGGCATGATTTTCCGCAAATGCTTTTAACGGAAAAGTCATTGTATTTGCACAAGAACACTGACGATCATACATTAGATCGTCAGTGTTCTTGCTCAAATTCAAGTGGCCAGTGTAGACAGCTGGCAAGTTTTTCCGCAAAAGCGCCTACTTTTGCGGAAAAACTGCCAGTCTAGATGCAGCCCTAGAGAACATTCCTTTACTCCTGAAAATGAGCCCAGGAGTCCTTAATCTCTACATTTCTTTGTAGTCAGGAAATACACATAAGAAATCCACTGGCTAAGTGTGTTTCTCACCCCTCTCTAATACCCAATCCATATAGAGGTTAACAAGCTACTAGTTCTATCAGGCAGTACAGTAGCTCAAATATAAGAGACCTGTCATTGACCTTTGTTAGGTGTCAGAATGGTTACACATGATGGAATGAAATAAAAGTTAGAAAATTAGATCCAAAACCATACAAATAATTAATTACCTATTTGCTGAGCCCAAATTACACCAAACAATCAAACTACTTTTTCAAATTCTGGTGCAATACTTTTCCATCAGAAACAATTACAGGCCAATATATCATGACTATGATATTATTAAGAGACAGAGCAGCCTTTTCATAGTTAAAGGTCAAATCTTCTCTCCCTTAATACAAAGAAAGACCCAAAGGAAAAAACAAACAAACAACAAAAGATCGCTGGAAACCACACGTTAAAATAATTTCATGGCAACCCTCCCACAACCTTAACTTTTGGGTAGAGGAAGGGGACTTCTATCCACTGTGAGGCTGCATCTAGACTGGCATGATTTTGTGGAAATACTTTTAACGCAAAAGTTTTTCCGTTAATAGTATTTCCACAAAAGAGTGTCTAGATTGGCACAGATGCTTTTGCGTCATTTTAGCCATCGGGGCTTTTTTGCGCATAACAGTTCTTCCTTGTCTACCCTGGCCAAGTATTCTTGTGCAAGAGGGCTTTTTCCCGAGTGGGAGTGTAAAAGTATTGGTGCAAGAAGCACTGATTTTATACATTACAAAGTCAGTGCTCTTGTGCAAATTCAAGCGGCCAGTGTAGACAGCTGGCAAAATCTTGCCAGTCTAGACACACCCTGAAAGTTTGAAATGTTTGTTCCCAGTAGACAGTTTTAACAGCACATACTTCAAGAACATTTTTGGTTTCTCCACAAAATTTTAAGACATGGAGAGGCTATTTATAAAAATCTATGCCTTCACATGGACAGAATAACTACATATCTCTCAAGGATTACACTGGGACTGTTCTTTCATTCTTTTTGCAGAAATAGTCTCCTATACATTAATAAATAATTAATAATAATCTTTCACACAGTAGTGCAGTACAAGCTAAGTAATTTAACAATGTCAAGTAGAGTATATAAATAGATATCCTTTTCTAAGTGACTAAATTAGTGGAAAAAATGGTAAATTTGAGCCTAAACATAGTCATCAAAATATATGAGAAACCCTGGGTACTATGCAAAGATACATTGGTATATTTAGGTTTTCTTTAGGAAACAAGAAATGGAAGAACTAAATTTTTAAAAGTATTGAGTGTTGCCTTTTGACAGCAGTTAAGGGGTCCTTTAATAGTGGGAACCCAACTTCACATGTGCTGTGGATAACAATCCAAGGATATATTTCCAGTTGGCCATCATTGTCCAGGTACTTAGCCAATCATTTTGTATCCTAAGGGTATGAAAAGACAGATTTATGGAGGGTATTTGAAGAAATACTTGAACTTCAATATATTATGTGACTACAGAGAACACAGATACATGAGGCTTCTGCTAGCTGATAATATGCCTCAAGGAAAGAGATATTATAGATCATAGATTCCTCTGATTTCTATTTTGCAGCAATTGCCACCTTGCAGAAGTGAAGATGAAAAAACATATATTTAGTTATGTCTTTACAACACTAGAGCTGGTCTAAGTGTTGGAAACAACTTACATGAAATAAATACTCATACAGACAATTCTATGGTAATTTTCATGATAATATTCAGTATAGAGGAACTCCTGCACCGTGTACAAGGTGTTATGATGGACTAAGATTATAATTATTCTTGAGGGGACTAACGAATAAAGAAGTAGAAATCAATTTGAATTTTTAACCCTATAATTCCCCTACAAGCCCCTTTTTTCTGCTTCTGTGATCCTCTATATGTGAAGCTACAGACAGCTCAAACTCTTTATCTATACACCATAATAATGAGTTAAGAACATATGACTTCCATTCAATAATTTCATCATGGTATTCATAAATCACCCACTGTACAGACATTGATGATGGACAACTGTTTGTTTCAAGGGTCTACATTTTGTGTCATAGACTCATTACTTGAACTGGGAACCACTGACAAAGCAGATGAGAGAATTTGGCTATTATTCTGAATACATTCTAAATGTGAACTGCTAGAAGTTTCATGGTCTCTTTTATGGGAAAGTAGAAAAAGATGTATTTCCTATAAGACTGTACATGCCCTCAAGTTTATATTTCTGCTTGGAGATCTGTAATGGGGTGTACAAACTCCAAACAGAGCCACAAGGGGTTCAGGAATTACTCCAGGCTCATCCAGCCCCACTCTGCCATACCTGCAGCAGCTGCACTAACTGGAAAAGTCAGGTGAGCAGCTCATTAGAAGCAGACCATGGAAGAGAGCAGACCTGCTATGGCCGAATCTTTCTTAAACAATAGACGAAAGGCCCCTTCCTGGGGGAAGGAAGGGCCTCCTGTAGATACAGCTGAGAGGGAAGACTTCTCGTCTTGGAAATCTGATTTCCTCCCTTTATTTTTGTTTGGACTACCTCAAAAGGGAAATCCTTGCATCAACCTGGCACAGGGGGCTGGGCCATACCTTAGGGCTACGTCTACATTGCACAGTCTTGCATAAGAAGATATGCAAATCAGGCGTGGTAATGAATATTGCATGCCTAATTTGCATACCTAATGAGCTGCCATTTTGCACAAGGGGCTTTTCCGCAAGAACTGTTCTGTGCTTATTTTCTTATTGCATATCTTCAAGAATGTGCAATGTAGATGTAGCCTAGAAGAACACGGTTTCCCCCATGCAGCCTTACCCCAGATGATGATTTAGGACAATTGCAGGGAGGTGATTAGAAGTGCATAAGGGAGTGATGACACTCCACAAGTGTCAGAGCACTGATAGCCTGCAAAGATAATGCTGTAGTTTTCATTATCAAGGGCTGCTAATCTGACATATGACATCACATTTGAAAATAATAAAATCCACACATCACATTTGAAAATAATAAAATCCACAATTATTCACTTGTAAACTGTTAACTGGTACAAACTGTTATAAATTAGCTATTAGTAATAAATATGTCAATGTCAGGAAAACCTTTCATAGTGCTAATACAGAATTACTAAAGAAAGAAGTAGAAATTACAGGTTTATTAAAATCCAACTTGATAAGAAACATTCTCCTGATTGCAAAGATAATTTTCAGAGATTTATTTAAATTATCAGAGATGCTTTATCCATTGAATTAAATGTCTCATTGAATTCATTTAAACCCATAATGGAGGACAACAAATCGGAATGTGCTTTTTCTTTATTGTGCTCTTGATCAGCGCTGCACATTTTGTCATATTGACAGCAGAAAATGTGATTCTTGGCGTGAAGGACAGGGCAAAAAAAGTTTCCCTTTCTCTTCTTAGGGTATGTGTGTCTATATACTTAGTGAACACACAGGCTGTGTCCAGACTCAGGGGTTTTTTCGGGAAAAGTATCCTTTTCCCGAAAAAACTTCCCCTGCGTCCAGACTCAAGCCGCGTTCTTTCGAAATTATTTCGAAAGAACGCAGCTTTTCTTTCGATGGCGGTAAACCTCATTTCACGAGGAAGAACGCCTTCTTTTGAAAGTTCCTCTTTCGAAAGAAGGCGTTCTTCAATGTAAATAGGGCTTCCTCGAAAGAGAGCATCCAGACTCGCTGGGCGCTCTCTTTCGAAAAAGCGGATTGCTCTTTCGAAAGATCCGCCTGCAGTCTAGACGCTCTCTTTCGAAAGAGGCTCTTTCGAAAGATGCTTTCGAAAGAGCCTCTTTCGAAAGAAGCCTGCAGTCTAGACATAGCCACAAAGAATAATATTGAGGCCCATAATGATCCATTGTGGATCAGAAAACTATGGAAAAACAGCCACACCTCATTCGTCCTAACCCCCTTTTCCCCCAAATAAAAAGAACAATGAAAAAGAATTTGTCAAGCCAATTTCAACATGAACAGGAATCATGAAAAAGTCAGTAACATCAGAATGACAATCTGGCTGAGTTTTTCATGGTTATTGATAGTGAAACAAGCTTTGATCATTTGTCTACTGTTGTAGCAGACAAACAATGGAGCAGACTACAACACTACACTGAGCATGGAGGATATGGTTAGGAATGGATGAACACTAATAACTATCAAATAGTTATATGTGTATATATATATTTTAAAATAAGTATATAAATATATAAAATTTTCCACAAAAGTATTAATACATTGTATTCAGAGCTGTATTAGTTATCTTCAAAAGATTAATTTCTGTTTTGTCAATCTTTTATCATTATCAGCATCTTTATTTTGTTCATATTCTAAAAATGGTAACCAAACAAGATAACACCTACTTGACCTCGTATAGAAGGCTGTCACCATTTTTTTCCATCAAAGAATTTTTATAATGTATGCCTCCAAGGTTTGGGGATCAGTCCTTTTTCCAAAAACAAAACATCACATATTTTCATGCTAATAGTAATTGTGTTATCAAATGTATTCTCTCCTTATACATTCTTATTTTAGTTTTCATTCATTTGATTTCATTTAATTATTTATTTTCATGTAATTTTCAGTTTATTTTAGCAGTTCTAGCTCAGGGTGCATTTACTTAGCACCCTTACACTCATAATAAGATATTCAATTTGTGCTATGCCTATCTTTGAGTATCTTATTTCGAATCTATTTCGAAATAGCTTATTTTGAAATTTGGTGCTTCTGCACAGTGCCAGATTTTGAAATAACACTCTACTTCAAGCCATACCTTAACCCTCATTTTCAAATAATGGGCAGTTTGCGTAGATGCAGGGTAGCTATTTCAGGATACCTCTTGAAATATCCATGAAGTGTAGATGTACCCTCAGTCAGTGATTCCCTTCTATTCATGTTTAGTTTGTTTTCACTTATTGTTAACCAGAATAGATTATTAAAGAGGACATCTGCAATACATTATATTCCCCAAATGTGTCAGAACTATACCAACTCATTGTCCTGTAGAAAAACAGTGTATGATGTGTATCAAATGACTGGAGGATACCTAATGTGACCCCAACTTTTAAAAAAGGGTTCTAGAAGTGATCATATAATTTACAGGCTGGTAAGTCTAACTTCAGTAATGGGCAAACTGCATGGAAAATAGTAAAGAACAGAATTGACAGATATACAGGTGAATATTATTTGTTGGGGAAGAATCAACATGAGTTTGTAAAGGGAAATTATACCTCAGCAATTCACTAGAATTGTTTGGGAGCATCAACAAGCATGTCACAAGTAGATACAATGGATATAGTTTATTCTGATTTCCAGAAAGCCATTGACAAAGTCCCTCACCAAAGGCTCTTAAGTAAATTGTCATGGGATAAGATAAAATGTCCTCTCAAAGGTTGGCAACTGATTAAAAAGTAGGAAACAAAGGGTAGGAGTAAGTAATCAGTTTTCAGAATGGAGAGAGGTAACTAGTGGTGTCCCCCAGGGATTTGTGCTAGGACCAATCCTATTCAACATATTCATAAATGATCTGGAAAAAGGGGTAATCAGGGAGGAGGCAAAATTGTAGAAAATACAAAATTGTTCAACATAGTTAAGGCCACAGCAGACTTCACAGAGCTTTTAAAGGCTTTCACAAAACTGCGTGAGTAGGCAACAAAATGGCAGATGAAATTCAGTGTTGATAAATGTAAAGCAATGCCTATTGAAAATAAAATGATGGGTTCCAAAGGGGGTCTAAGGAGATTTTGGAGTCATTTTTGATAGTTCTCTGAAAACACCCACTCACTGTATGTCTACACCGAATGCTTATTTTGAAATAAATTTTTTCAGATTTTTTCTGAAATAGCTTATTTCAAAATAGCATGTCTACACTAAAGGGAAGCCTCAAAATTAGTCCGAGGCAGGCTTCCCTAGTGTGGTTGTACTACCTCGATTTAGAGCCCCAGGAGGAATGGGGGAGTAATTTGTTTGAATGTCTCTGGGGAAGAGCTATTTCGAAATAGCAGCTGTGGAGCATCCACACTACAGCTATTTTGGAATAGGCGTTAATCCTCATGGAATGAGGTTTACAGAAGTCAGAATAAGCCATCTGTTATTTCAAATTTATTTTGAAATAATGGAATCGCTGTGTACATGCATCCTCAATGTGCAACAGGTATCTGGATGGCCCCACTATCTTATAGTTTCTCCTGAAAGTTCTTAATCATGGAATTTTTTCTCTCTTTAGAATTTAAAGTTTCCTTTTTAATGTAAGCCTGTGATTGAAATTTTGTTTTTATCTTGACTTTTATTGCAGTTACAATACACTATAAGATTAAATGCTCAACTTTGGAAGACCCAGGAGCCACAATGATACTTGTTGCACATGCTGAGGGCCGCTTCTTAAGTATGGTTGTATCTACATGCAAATATATATGCAAATACCTTCTTTCACGCTGACGGGCATGAATACAAAGATTAAGGCAAAACCATACAACACTCAGGCCCCATTGAAGTCAGTTCTACTATATTAATAAAATGCAATATTTACTCAATTTTCACCCATATGACAACACTCCTAATGAGCAATGTCAGTCCAGGTATTTAACTACTAACACGCATATCAACAGAAGACCATTATATTGACTTGCCTTTGTGGAGTGTGTTCCCAGTGGAGGCTATTTTCAAAGGATCCCACCCATGAGCCATGTGTCAAACCCCGCCTAAACCCACACTGCACTGCAGGCTGCAAACAAATGGGCCATGGGCTGTATGCAGCCCAAGGGCAGCGTGTTATATAGCCTTGTACTAGACTATATTGTATTTTACACTATTCTAAAATATATTCCTCTTATAGCATCTGTACTTATCTATTTTCTATAGTAACTGCATTCATAAATGCCAAGGCCAGAAGACACCATTATGATCATCTAGTTTGAACTCCTATATACAAATTATTGCACAAGTAAATTAAAATGCATAATATACATTTAAGAATAATTAATTTTAGGGGATTATTCTGAAAGGATGGCACTATTCTGCAACTCTTCCTTATGTTGAGTGGAACCTTTTTCCAGTGTTCAGGTTTCATTCTCATACCTAAACCAGTATTTTAAGCTTTACCAGGCTTACAGCAATTCTGTGTCTCTTGTGACTTCAGAAAATGTCTTCCAGGAATGAAAACGTTTTAGTTATTGCACTTACAAAGCACCTTGATTAGGAGTCAGATTATATTTTCTCCTCCATGTGAATAAAATCAACTATTCCCCATGTTGTTGTAAATAGTGTGAAACTGACTGTCATGGAGATCTGGGGTCCTAGTCAATTTCACACTGTTGCTGGCTCTAAAAGGAAATTGCTTATGCATAGAACAATTCAAATTAATTTCCTTCTCCAACTACTGGCACCTGAAAACTTGTGACTGCAAGGTGAGAGAGTGAGAAGTGTGTATCACTGTTCCAAAGAAGTCTTGGAGTAACTTGCTTATTCCTCCACAATTTCCTGTACCAAATGATAGATGTTATAATGTTACAATGTTCATGGTAGCCTATTGGACAAGTGCATTAAAATAAGATATTGTCAAGAACCCTATAGTTCAGATACTGGAGGAAGAAGAGCTTTGACATTTTTTTTACAATTACTGACAAAATTAACAGTAGGGAGAACAATAAGAATAAACCTAATATCAAAAGGCATTTTTTCTCTCTTGTGAAAGCAAATAAGCATTTATCTGCACTAGTATTTGCAACACAGACATTGCCACATTTTTAAACAGAGGAAAAAGAGTTAAGGCTGATATATTGATTAAAGCAAAAGTAACTCCAAGCAGTTTATTTCTATTGTGAAATCTGAGAAATTCCCAGAAAGAACATTTGATGAAATATGTAATGTTGTTTATATGTTAATGACCTTTCAAGGTGGCATATTATATCTGCTTTTGTTAATTATATAATTTGATGTCTCACTCCTGAACTCTTCTGACTGTGGGTCATTTTTTACAATTTTCAATTTTGGCCTTCATTTATTTCAGTCCGGAAAGAACATCGAAGTGACTTCAGGCCTCTGTTCTGTTTTGCAGAAAATTCCAGCTCTCCAGCAGACTGACAGGTAAAATTTAAGTCATGCCTGCAGCTGTGCCTGAGATATTGACACCTAACAGTGATCAGAGAGATGAAGGAAATTTTAAGAATCAGTATTTTGGACAAACATAGTGAAGTACCATTGGAAACACAAGAATGTATGATTACCAATGAGTCTACAGATATATCCTCTAGTTCATTACTATTTCCATTATAAAACAATTCACTTTTTTAGATAAATGCCTTTTTAATAAAGCCTTTCTATAGTGCTCAGAACTTGCTCTAACTGGTGGTGTCTCTGTGGTAGCACCTAAATATGACAGTGATGAACATAGCAACACCTTGATACAGCATGGCTGTATCTAGACTGGCAAGTTTTTCCAGAAAATCAGCAGCTTTTCTGGAAAAACTTGCCAGCTGTCTACACTGGCCACTTGAATTTCTGGAAAAGCACTGACGATCTCATGTAAAATCATCAGTGCTTTTCCGGAAAAACTATGCTGCTCCCGTTTGGGCAAAAGTCTTTTTCCGAAAGACTTTTGCCCGAAAGGGCCAGTGTAGACAGCATAGTACTGTTTTCTGCAAAAAAGCCCTGATCGCGAAAATGGCGATCAGGGCTTTTTTGTGGAAAACCACGTCTAGATTGGCCATGGACGCTTTTCCGCAAAAAGTGCTTTTGCGGAAAAGCATCCTGCCAATCTAGATGCGCTTTTCCAAAAATGCTTTTAACGGAAAAGTTTTCTGTTAAAAGCATTTTCAGAAAATCATGCCAGTCTAGACATAGCCCATATGTTTCATTTAGCCATTAATGCATCTATGATTCATCTTGGTCTCTGAGGATAGAACAAGAAGCAATGGGCTTAAACTGCAGCAAGGGAGGTTTAGGTTGGACATTAGGAAAAAGTTCCTAACTATCAGGGTAGTTAAAAACTGGAATAAATTGCCCAGGGAGGTTGTGAAATCCCTATCTCTGGAGATATTTAAGAGTAGGTTAGATAAACGTCTATCAGGGATGGTCTAGACAGTATTTGGTCCTGCCATGGGGGCAGGAGACTGGACTCGATGACCTTTTGAGGTCCCTTCCAGTCCTAGTATTCTATGATTCTATGATCAAAACAGGTGTGTCCTGCAAAGGTAGTTTCAAAAGCTGATGGCTCAGGAAAGTTTAATAATATATGTTATGACCAAATTATATTTAAATCTGAGCCTTTTTTATCCGAGGATAAAAGAAAACATTTAGGAATAGCACAATAGTGTTGGAATAACATCAAAATGAGGGTGTCAGTTATGTGATAGCGGTTCAACATCAGGATTGTGTAAAAATGGTTACATTACATTGTCATAACACCTGCTCCTCCCAGCCAAAAAAAAAAAAATCCCTTTTTTTTCCCTCTTGGTGATATCAGGCTAACACTTCTGTTTCTATGTTTTTGAAAATGATTAAAAAGCTTTTATCCTTGTGTATTGATGCCTAGCATTGCAGAACAGTATGAATTTAATCAGTTCGTATTTGAAAGACAAAATGCTTTATGTACGAAGCTGCATCAGCCAATAAAGTTAAATGGCATCGAGCTGATAGTATTACAAGCCTTGACAGTTTACTGAACCTGTGCATTATTGATACAAGAGCAGTTCAATTGAGAAATATTTCTTTGGTGAAGAATCGGTGCATTACTTAGTCTTTAGAGGAGCACTTAGGCTAATTTGTGAGGCTATAATAATGTTGAGGCTGTGAGATAGAAATGTAAGCTCAAATGTTCAGTTGTGTTTTATGCCATTAAAAAGTAGTTCTTTTTATGTCTTGCATGTTCTGTGACTGTTCAGAAGCCTCAAGGTCTAAGTGAAGATGGTGGCTTATCTAGGATCCTTGATTTTTCAAAGTTAATATAATATATTTTGTTTTGTCTTAAATATTTAAACACCATGTTCTCTATCAAAATTTGAGCCAAAGCATGTGTATGTGAGAGAGAGAGGAAGAGAAAGAAGAAAGCGCTGCAGTTATTTACATACATGTTTGCATATAGTGATTAATGGTTAATCTTTAAAAATAACTATAAAAATCTCACTTTTCCACATTTTCATTGTGTGTCAAGGATCAGTGAACAATAAGTCTGCTTTTCCAGAATGTTAAATCTATTTTCTGTCTTTGAGAGCTTTGTAATTCTTTCACATAGCAACCTTACTTAAATAATTCTTGTTTCCAGTTTGAATTACAAATGCTTTTCCTTCTCATCTCAGCATATTCATTACAGGCCTGATAGTCAATTTATTTCCACTTGTGTGAAGGTGGCATGAAATATGACCATTTGGATGTAGTAACATTTACATGCTCCTTGCACTCACTGTGTACAGGGGTATATGACTACTTAAGGTGTAAGCCAGTGGAGAATTAGATAATTATACATAACTATATTAACCTTGTGGACTGATGCCCTAGTGAGAAGGGAGGTTGTTATTGATACCTGTGGTGAACAAAGAGAAGACAGACCCACAGTTGCTTGAGGACTCCAGATGAACAGGAGAAGGAGTTCTCAACAGGCATCAGATGAGGAAGGGAAATTAATGAATGCCCCAGGCCTCATTTACATTTCATGTACATGATAGCTTGGGGCATTTTGATTACAGTGAAGTTAAGTAATAAGTTTGGGGGCAATCAAATGCCACAGTATCCTTGCTAGCAAGTTAAGAAAGTATGGATTGGAGAAATGGACTGTAAGGTGGAAAGAAAGTTGGCTAGATTGTCAAGCTCAATGGGTAGTGATCAATGGCCCAATGTCTGGATGGCAGTTGATGTCAAGCGGAGTGCCCCAGTGGTCAGTTCTTGGGAAAGTTTTGTTCAACATCTTTATTAGTGATCTGGGTGAAGGGATGGATTGCACCCTCAGCAAGTTTGTAGGTGACGCTAAGATAGGGAGAAAGGCAGATACATTAGAGGACAGGGATAGGGTCCTGAGTGACATTGACAAATTGGGGGATGAGGCCAAAAGAAATCTGATGAGGTTCAACAAGGACAAGTGCAGAGTCTTACACTTGGGACAGGAGAATCCCAAGCATTGTTACAGGCTGAGGACCGACTGGCTAAGTAGCAGTTCAGCAGAAAAAGACCTGGGGATTACAGTGGATGAAAAGCTGGATATGAGTCAATAGTGTACCCTTGTAGCTAAGAATGCTAACGGTATATTAGCCTGCAATAGGAGGAGCATTGCCAGCAGGTCTAGAGAAGTGATTATTCCCCATTATTTGGCACTGGTGAGGCCACATCTGGAGTATAGCATACAGTTGTGGGCCTCCCACTACAAAAATGGTGTGGACGCATTGGAGAAAGTCCAGCTGCGGGTAACCAAAATTATTAGGAGAGCTGAAGCACAAGACTTATGAGGAGAGGCTGAGGGATTTGAGCTTATTTAGTCTACAAAAGAAAAGAGTGAGGGGGGATTTGATAGCAGCCCTTAAATACCTAAAGGATGGAGAGAGGCTATTCTCAGTGGTGACAGATGACAGAACATGGAGTAATGGTCTCAAGTTGTAGTGGGGGAGGTCTAAGTTGGATATTAGGAAAAACTATTTTTCTAGGAGGGTGCACTGGAATGGGTTATCTAGGGAGGTGGTGGAATCTCCATCCCTAGAGGTTTTTAAGTTCCAGATTGACAAAGCCCTACCTTTGATGATTTAGTTGAGTTGGTCCTGCTTTGGGCAGGGGGCTGGACTCAATGACCTCCTGAAATCTCTTCCAGCCCTAGGATTCTATGATTCTATTAAACCTCTTGGGGAATGAAGGGACAATTGAACTGCACCAAATGTGCCTGGAGTGAGGAGTCACCCTGATTGAGACAACAGTCAGGCACAGCTGGGAGATGTTGCACAGGGCTAAAGGAAGATTTTTTCCTCATAGGTATGACTCTATTATGGATTTTATATATTTGATTTTTCCCCCAGAGACTGAATACAGATGCAGCTTCAAGAGAGTGGACTCTAAATTAGCAGATGGAGCTGAGATGATGAAGGTGATTATACTGCAGTAGGTTGGGCTGAAACTACAGAGAATAGTAGCCTATCTCAACTTTTTTGGTACTGGTCTCCCCACCTAGCAATTAAAGCTGAAATCATTTCAGCTGAGTCAGGTGATAGAGACCTACAACAGCCCATGCAGGACTTCCCTAAGAGTCTGCAGACAGACCTGCCAGAATTCTTGGACGCCTCCAACTCTAGATAACATCCTGTGAGTGGGAAAGTGTGAAGTAGCTTAAATTCATCAGCAGTTCAAAACTTCAAGAGGAAGATGAAGGCTATTGAATTATATGATCACATGCTACTTTTTCCATTAGCAGCCCACAAGTGGGGAGAATCTGAGCATAAATGGTTAATAAGCAACCTGGTTTTCATGATGAGTCAAAATGAAGCTAATCCCAATGCAATAGATGTCCAAAACATAGAAAAATTTCCAATCTATGTAACTGGATCTCATAGGGTGGATTGTATCGTCCCAATTTATCCCCCTTAAATCTATCCAGCTGCTGCCTGGCAGCCACTAATCCATACTGCCAATGGACAAGGTAGTTCCCTCCAGAATTTTAATTGTTTAATTTAATTTTAATGTTTTTTTAACAGGGGACAAAGAAGATGGAAGGGCCACCTGCCCCAACTCACCCTCCCCTCAGTGGTGTCCTGTCCAGCACTCAGAATCTGAAAGAAACAAAGGAATGGGAACTTTAAAGTTCGAAGTCTCGCAATGATATGCATATAAAGTCCCTCATAGCCATGTGCACGCACACATACTGCCCACTCAGAGTCAGGCAGAGCTAGGAAGGATGCACCAACAAATGATAACTGGAGCTTTCATTCTGTTGTCTGGGACAAACTAGGTTTCAAGGGATTGTAGCCAGTCCTTGGATATTACACTATATCAATACGAACAACAAGGAATCCTGTGGCACCTTAGGGCACGTCTACAGTAGGGAATAAAAAGGTGAGTGTCCACACAACAAGCCCATTATTTTGAAATTATTTCAAAATAATGGGCTTGTTATTTTGAAATAACTCCTCCTAATGAAGAAGAATAATGCTTATGTCAAAATCAGTTTGAAATAGTGTTGGTGTGGATACTTAGTTGTTATTACTTTGAAATAATTAACCTCCAGAAGCCCCTCACATTTGCCCTTGTGTCTACTCTGGCCACGCAGCAGACAACTCCAGTGCTCCCATTTTCCTGCAGATTTTAAAGCTGTAGATAGAAGAGAAAGGGCTTGTGGCACCACAACAGCCCTGCCAGCCCCGTGCCACACAGCAGCCTTCAGAGGAGCCAAGGCAGACATTAACACTCTTTCTGTGCTCCCCCCACCCCATGGCTGCCAGCACACCTGCAGCCACCTCAGAAGCCCGGGCCAGGGGCAAAAAAGGGCACTGGCCTGGACTTGTGTGGAGATCTCTGCATCAGGAGGCGAAATGTCAAGGTCTATGTCCACCAGACTGGCCCAGAAGGATCACAGCTGCACCCTGGACTAGATGCAGAAGAAAATTAAGGGTCTCTGGCAGTCCTATACAAAGGCCAGAGAACAAAGTTCCTGCTCTGGGGTGGTACTACAGACCTGCTGCTACTACGAGCAACTGGATGCTATCCTGGGTCTCACCTCACCTGCCCTCATTGTCGACTTTGGCCAGGACATTCACGTTGTCAGCCTCCACAAAGGTGTGGTTGTGGAGGAGAAAAAGAAGGAAGAGCAGGCCAGCCAGGACATTATGTCCACTAGCCAGGAGGTTGTCATATGCCTCAAGCCAGTCCCTACTCCCAGTATGTCTCCCTGGGCTTGGATGAACCTGGTGAAGGCTCTTCAGGTGAGTTCTATAACTTTCCCTATGCACATGCAGTGCCATGTGACGGGTGGTGTGGGGCTGTGCGTTCCTTGCTTGGTCTCCTTGGCTTGGGGATCACACAACAGCTTGTACATATGGGTGCATATGGAGTCCCGGTCTGGAGCATTCAGTCCCATGGCACTCACATCTTGATCCTTCTCACAAGATTCCTACATCGGCCTGTCTTACTCTGGCCTCTGTGGTGGGACACTTTCCCACGACAAGCCACCACTAAGGAGATTGGGGTCATGGCACGACTCAGAGTGCTGCACATGCCACAGACTCATGCTCGCACTTGGGCAGCATCCACTTCTGGTCAAATGCACTGATGTGGAGGACACAGATCCCCTGCATGGGAACCTGCCTGGGCGAAGAAGCGGAGGGGAGCCCAGTAGCACTCTCTCCAGAAAGTGGCATCTGCTACTCACAACAGCTCCCCCAACACCCTTTCCTCCCCTCCTCCCAGTGGGAAGGGATAGAAGTTCTCTCTCTGTGGGATGTCACCAGTGCTGGACCCAGCATGTGCAGGACACATAAGGAATCAGAGCTGTCCCATCCCCCCATCCCACCCTCAGGCTCCTGGCCTGGCTTGTACCTTCCCATGCCTTCTTGTCCTCAGTACGTAGGGGTAGCGAGGCTCCCCTGGGATGACCAGGTCCCTGCAGGAAAGTTCCTTCTGTCTAGGCAACAGATAGCCTTGCTCAAAGCACATCTCCATCATCTGCACTGAGACCTTTGGGGTCTGCTCAGAGATTAGGGCTACGCTTCATGCACAGGGTCTCCTGGGATGACTGCCCTTGTCTCTTTTCTCCACAGCTGGGCCAGCTGCAAGTGTGGCACATCCACCACCTCCTACGCCATTTTTCTAACTCTGCAAGAGCCACAGGTAAAGATAACCCTGGGAGAACCTGGTGTGGGAACAACTTTACTGTCTCCATTTCCTCAGCCAGAACTTTGAGGAGGAGCACCAGGAGTAACATCAGTTATAAAGCATATAGTAGTGTGTATGGAGCAGTCCACCAGCCACCTCCCCACCCTCATCCCCTCAACTCCTCACACCTGCCCCCCCCCCAATTTCCAGTCCAACTCCCCACACATGCCCCCTCAACTCATTGCCCAACTCCCAGCACCTGCACCCATCCCTGCCCCTCTGGCTTCACCTAGCCCCCCAAGGGGCCGCTGGGGCAATGAACATATGATGGTGGGACGTCTTGGACAGCCAAAGCCTCATGAGGTATCTGAGGCTGGCACCATCCCAGCCCCAACCCTGAGCCCTTCCTCCCATTTCTTGACTGTCCCAGGTTCTTTCTCCAGTCCCTCCCCTATTAAATATTCCCCAAATAAAAATATCAATGTTGTTGTTTTTAAACAAAAAAGGCTTCTTTATTTGGTCGGTAGTGAGGGGTGAAGATGAAAGGAAGGGAAGGAGAAGGGAGAAGTGGGGGAAGAAAGACACACAGGGGCAATGCAGGGAACCCTTTTGGGGAAGTCTGGGGGAGAGTGTCACAGCTGACCTCAGCTGAAACTCTCCCTCAAAGCCTCCTGGATGAGCGTAGCCCCTGATGGGCTCATCGAATGTCAGTGGTGCCTAGCTGCTCAAAAGTCCTCAACAGCTGCTCAGACTCTGCTCCCCACTCTGGCAGGAAAGTCTCCCACTTGCTCTGGCATATGTTGTGGAGTACACAGAAGGCTGCCATAACCTCGGTGTTCCGGTCGCCAACATCCAGGAAGTGAAGAGAAAACTAATATCAAGACATACAAAGAGCACTGAGAATTTACCAATCCCATGGAGCTCTAGGTTCATCTCAGTTAACTGTTGTTAACTTTGTGCACTCAGTAACTTTATTACTGAGCAGTGTCTTCTAAAGTAAAAGTATGGGAAAATCAAATATCACACACTCATTTTAGAAGTTACTGAGATGTGCACAGAGCATGTTTGGCACACTTGTGAACATAAATCTCTCTGGTACATCGGACCCACTTACCCTATAGAGTGCACTACTTTCTGGTATGAGGAACCAAAACCTACCGTTTCTGAATTCAAATATTCCTCTGATGCTTTTCACCTTTTCATATAGGTCATTGATAATGTATGACCTCTAGTGGCTGGTCCATTCGGAAAATAGCCATTAAAAATTATTTCTTTTTCTCATCCATAGAGATCTGTGCTGTAGATGCAAAGATGTTTGATTGTGATCCTGCAGATGACTCAGGCAGAGGGTCAATGTGGTTCTAGATGATGGAATTTCCTTTTTTTCCAAAGTTTGAGTATTTTTTAAAGAAAACTGTATTTAAAGAAAAAAAATCACGTATCTTAAAAAAAAAGTTTGTTTTTAGAAAAAGGTACAGGTGCGAATGGCAGAATTATGGTCTGTATTTGCTCCTCTAGCCCGCACACTAGAGTGGTAACTATAGAAGAGTTGTGCTAGATTACAATGCTAGGATCTTCAGTTGCTAGGATTGGATTTTAACTTACCAAGCCAACTGGCCTTCACCTGTATAGATCATGATTCAGTCATTTTAAAAAACATTATCTGTTATGATGATCTTAAAAAAAGAAACATCTTTTCATTCAGTAGAATCTTTCAAACTGGGAGAATATTATTCGCCGTATACTCATTCTGGCTGTTGAATCCATTCTTTGAGTAACTCTGCTGAAATTCATAGGTTTATATCCTGGGTAAATTTGTTCAAGTATTCATTTCAGTTGAATAGATTTACCTTTTTATATTTCTTAATATTATTGCACAGAGGACAGAAATAAGCACTGTTTTGGTATGATTTGGTTTTGAGTATTGGAAGAGTTAGCTTTATTTCACAGTGGTTCAATATACAAAGAGATTACACACTTTCCCAACATCAGCAACGAATTATATAGGTTACAGAAAAGACTTCAAAGAGTTTGGAGCATGTTGTGGCATAATTTTTTAAACATAGGAGAGAACAATGCCACTTGAGAGGGTACATGTTTGGGTTTCTGAAGCTTGGCAGTGAGATTTTGACCACAGTGGCCACTTTGAACTGCCAGCAAAGATACTAATAATTAACAGTAACTTTTGAAAAAGTGGCTTTGTTTTCCCAAATTGTACATTTTCACTACATTTCATGGCTGGGATTTTGCCTGCCAATATGCATGGAAAGCAAAATAATGTCTTTTTCTGCAGTACAAGCAATTTCTACAAAATATTATACCTTCCTAATACAAGTATTTTCATAAAATCTCACTCAACAACTTAATCTGGATTTGCACTGGTTATATAAATGTAAAATGCTTCCTATCCCATTGACCTTTCTTTAAGTCATTCAGTTACTATAATACCAACATCCTTAACACAATGGATGAATATGAACATAAGACTCTTTTTTTTTTTAGCTTATCAGTTCAGCAGTTACTTTGTGCAGGTGTCAACCAATAACAAAAAGAAAGAAAATAATTTGAAGAACAGGTGCTGAGTAATTTGAGTTCCCTATAGTGAGACAATTAATCCCTCAGAGGTCGTTATCCTCATTATGGCATGATTCCTGCACACGCTGTAAATGCACTTACTGTTTTTGACTACATTCTGGGCAAATACAATTAACACCATGGATGCAAATCACTAAAGAAATTGAATGCTTCTTTCATTGTTACAGTTGTAGAACTTAATAGATAACCCTGAAATAACAAACTCTTAATTTTGAAAAAAGTTGCAGTTTCACTGATGCAAATATGTCACTATTGGGAGCAAAAAAAAAAATGCAACAGTAAATTGTTGTATACAAAGCATTTTGAAACATGTTTTTTAAGACATATTAAATAGTAATCAAGGAGCACTCTCTAATATGAGGCACAATAATTCCCTAGGAGGAAAGAAGACAATTTTGATCTTGCCAGCCATATGTCAGATAACAGGAGGTGACTTCAGTGTCACTGCTTCACTATGCTGGAGTATAATCAGACACTAACCTCAGCATTTGCAACTGCAGCTATCCTTATGTTTGAAAGTACAGTGAGGGGAAATGTTGCACATCTCCAGTATGTCCTCATAGTCAGAAAGGAGTTTTCCAGGGAGACGGCTATGAATAGCTTACGTTAGAACATGTGAAGGAGTGAGGAATGTTGCTAAGCTTATTGCTGACTATTACAAGAAACACAAGTATTTTGTGGAATATGTTAGTTTGTGGTTATCTCACTAAAGAATTATTTGCACTTATTTGTTTTTCATTCACACTTTGAAAGAACACTGAGATCTCTCTGATCTAATATTTTTGGTAAGCATTGATTAGTTTTTCCTGTGCTTCTGAGAAAACTGGGTTTAACACAGTCTTTTTTTCTCTCATCATACAGGTTGAACCTTTCTACTCCAATACCCTCAGGACCTGACTGGTGCCAAACCAGAGAATTTGCTGAGCCATAGGAGATCAGCATTATCTAGCAGCATTACCAACACTTCCACTGCTTACTGGGCTCTTAGAAGACATTTAGGAGTAAATTAGAGCTTAATAACACAGAACACTGAAAGCCAGGACTGGTGGTAAACAAACTTTATGGGACTGAAGAAAACTTGGCCACATTCATGATAACTGGACAGCCAGCTAACTAAAATTATACTGGATCCCAGATGTTGCTGAACCAAATTATCTTGGACCAGCAAAGTTCAACATGTAATACTTGGACTCACTTGTTATTATGATAACAGTACAACCCAGAGTATGGTATCAAATGGTCAAATCTTCGGAAAAAGGCATCTAAGTTGTTCTTAGCTATTATGAAATCCCAATAACTTCATTGTGTTTACTTAAACCAAAGAAAACATTTGTGCCTGTTGCATTCATAAAAGTCTCATTTTCTGTTAATAATTGAATAATAGGGCCTGTTCTTTATTTTTTTCCATTTTAAACATGTGGCTCCTGCATGGTCAGCCTTAAGTCTGGTATTTCCTAACTCTGAAGGACTTAACTTTGCAAACTTAAATTTTATTATTGCTTTTTATATTGACTCTTACAGAAAATGGAGCTGAGAAAAGATTTGATGCTTGAGCTTGCAACCTTTGTGCATATCCCCAACCCTTTTTCAAAAGGGATAGTAGCCTAGATTTTATTGTGTGATTAGGAAATCAGTGATATAAAGACTGCAAAATTCAGTTATTAGGTCTTCCATTCCATTCTTCTGTTATTGAAGATCTGTTCTTTACAGTATGTTTTCAAGTACTTTGTCAAATCTGTTATGAAATTGCATAAATGTTTGGGTTTTCAATACTTAGCTTGAGAGACAGCTAAGATCAAGTAGAATTTGCTGTTCAGAGATATGTATTTTCTTTCAAACATTGAACATGTATTTTCCCTTTCTAAATTCACCCAATTGACTGCTAATTTTACACATCTTTAGACTAATCTAAGCAATTGCTCTCCTTATTCAGTGAAGTCCAATGAATCATTTTCTGTATTACTATGCTAATATTGAAAAATAATAAAAACTAATTTAATAAGAGAACTTTATATTACTTTATACCCTAAAAGATGCATTAGAAGCACCAGTATGTAAAACTGCAGGGACTCCTACTCTTAACAAAGTTACTTGAAGTCATAATACATATATAAAGAGACGGGGGAAATAAATCAAGACTAATGAACCATTCTTCTTCTATATTAATGCAATATACAGGAAAGTTGGTTTTCCAGAATCCTACAGTACTTAGAACACCATTACAAAGAGATTTTAAAATAATACTTCAACTGTCACATTCTTACTGTAAGTGATTCTTTCAAAACTCTTATGATTATTACAATACTTTTCTTATTTTGCATAATTATAACTAGGTCGCTACTAAATTCACAGCCCATTTTAGTCAAATTCATGGTTGTGGGGATGGGTTTCCAAAGTTATTGTAGGGAGGGTTGTGGTACAGCTACTCTTATTTCTGCCCTTCATTGTAGGGCAGTTGGAGAATGGCAGATGGTAGCCAGGAGCCCAGCTCTGAAAGCAGAGGCACTGCCAAGAGCAGAAGTAAGGATGACATGGTATGGTATTGCCCACCTTACTTCTGCACTACAGCCTGCAGAGTGGGCCCTTAGTTAGCATTCACCACAGTTTGGCTGCCCTACACCAAAGGTAGCAGCATAGAAGTAACAATGACATGGTATTGTTAACCTTCCGCACTGCTGCAGGTAGAGCACTGCCCTCGGGGATGGCTGCCTAGTCAACAGCCACTGCTCTCTGGCCACCCAGATCTGAAGTTAGAACAGAAATAAAGGTGACAGTACCCTGACCCACCCCGTTTTGGGTCAGGACCTTCAACTGGAAAATGTTGGTTTCCCCCATGATGTGTGTACAGTAAAAGCTTACAAAAGATCAGATTTCATGGGCCTGTAACAGGACATGGGACTCACTGCAGTGGTACCACCTGTTGGTCATTCTGGGAATTAGCTCTTTGGCCCTGGAACTCCCCCTTCCAGCTGTCCCAAGGAGTTTCTGAGCAATAATGCAGATTCTTTCTCTGTACTTTTACTAACTTTGTCTCTTGTGCCATCTTGCTCCTCACTTCAACTCCAGTCTGGCTTGATATTGTTATTTGTCCCCTGACTAGGCTTGGTAACTAGACTTGACCCCTGCAGACTCCAACCTAGCTTGACCTTGTAACGGTCTCCTGACCTAGCTTAGTAACTAGTCATTATGCCTGCCTTTGACCATGGCCTAGTTGACTCTCCACTAGCCATTATACACGGTTGCTTAGACTTTATTTATTCCCTTTGCAGAAGGCCAGCAAAAAGAATGTAAACACCAGCTGACTTCTACTAAGATGTAAGCTGCGTTTTGCAACAGCCATAAATGATGCATAGACTTTGAGGTGGCATTCTGCACAGGGGTGAAAATCCTCACACTTCAGCTCCAGAATCCAAACTTGTAGGGTTCTTATGGCTTCTAATCTCCACATGCTTCAGCAGACAAGAAGGACAACTTTGCAAGATTAGACCTTTTGATGTCTTTAAAGCAACATATTTTTAATTTAAGTTCATTTTGCAGTGATGTGCTCTGTAGTCAAAACGTCTTTGCTAATGAAGGGCTAGAATTAGCAAGTGTTGCACTGGATTTTTTAACATTTGACACACATAACACTCAGCTGATATCTAAACTGTCCACTGTCCATGTTTCATCTGATTATCAAGCATTTGCAACAAGCATGTTCACTCTGTCTATTAGAGTTTACACCACAATGAGCTTGAGGTACTATTGATTTGCCTTAGCATCATTGCCAAAAATCCCTCTACCAGGGCAATCTCCTGTAATTGTAGTTGTAGAAAAGAAAAAGAAATGTCATTAATGTTTAAGGTGAATTAAATGGATGTAACATTGAAAAGGTGCCAAGTATATTGTCACTTCTATTATAACAGGGTTCAAAGAAGAATGAGATTGATTCATTATAGACAGGTCCATCACTGGGTATTATCCAGGATGGTTTGGGGTAGTCCATAGTCTCGGTTTGCCAGAAGCTGGGAATGGGTAATAGGGGAGGGATCATTTGATGATTCCCTGTCTTGTTCATTCCCTCTCGGGTAACAGGCATTGACCACTGTTAGAAGATGGGCCTTTGGTCTGGCCCAGTATGGACATTCTAATGTTATTGTATGGAATACCATATTTATATAAGGGTAGATTGGCAGCATGGGCTTCAGGATGGCAAATTAATGCTGCTGCTTGCACATGATAATCCCACATATATACCCAAATATGTATGAATACCATCCACTGGTAAGTAAATAAATAATACCGATGGTGCACTTACCTATGATCAAGTTCTCCAGTTAATTTTGTTGATTGTCATTCTCCTTATTATTATGGCTGAACAACTGCATGTGACTTTGAATTTTACACCAAGGCCTAGATTGGTATAACTGCACATCAGGACCATATCCAATGGTGCAGTCTGACCCTCAGAGTCCATTTTTGTTCCTCCTTACATTGAGTAACACATTGCAATCTGAGCAGCCCTTTAGATTTCATTGTACCGACTCATGGCATAAAGTGATAGTAAAATAATCAGAATCTGGCCCTTAGTGAATGCGATATACTTAATTTCTAAAGAAATATTTAGAAAACATGTTACAATTTTATTATGGTTGAAACTAAATTTGTCGAACAACCTGAAGTAAGTCTGGAATTTTCATAGGCCCTAACGGAGTTACCTGATCAACGTTCATTTACCTTCAAAATGGTGGTTAACTCTCTTAGTTCTCTTTGGAAATCCCAGTCCAAATTTCTGGGTATAATTTTTGTCATAAGGACACAGTTCATATTAAATAAAGATCAGTGTGGAAACTGTACCATACCAAGAGTTTTCCAGAATACACTCCTTGAGACTCAATTCCCTTCGGGGTTCACACTCAGAAGGAAATAACAGGAAATGGCCAGTAACAGGAATACCATCTAATCCCTTTACACTGCCTTGATTATCTTATGGTTTTCCCTTCTTTTTGACATGCACTTTATAAAACTCTCTAGAAATCAAATCCCAGATTTTGAGCTTGATCTTTTTTGGAGGCTTACCAAACCTCTTAGTAGGGAAGTGCTTGTTGTCAGTATGAGCAGGGGGCACACAGCCCTTCATAGGAACAGACCCTTAGAACTCATATAGACCCTTAGAACTCATATAGACTACACGGAAGAGTCTAAAGAGGATATGCAAATTCCACAGGAATTCCAATCACACTTTCAAAAGCAGAGCTTTCAAAAGTGAAAGTAGTTTAGACATGGCTTTTTTGGCAAATTCCCCCCCCCCCCTTGTCGAAAAGCCACGTAAACATCATTTTTTGAGGAAGAGCAGCTTTTCAAAAAAGGGGAGAGGGTTCGCCAAAAAGCCATGTCTAAACTACTTTCACTTTTGAAAGTGCGACCAGAAGAAGATATGCAAATTCCCGGGGAATTTGCATATCCTCTTTCGACTGTTCCACGTAGTCTAGATGAGCCCTTAGTGAGGTTCGTAGTTCCCAAAGACAATGCATTTCTTAAGTTATTTACAAAATAGTGAGGTTGTGCAAATCACAAGGTGCTGGACGGACAAAAGCAAAATATGGTTTAATGTGGGGCTATTCTTTGAAAATAGCTAATTACAACATTGTGTGACTTACTTTTGAGAATCTTCATAATTATAAGGGCCTAGACCTCATTAGCAGTAGCAGGTGTTGACAGTGACATGTCTGATACAGTTTTCCTGGCATTTTATTGTCACTTTTCCTGACACATGACATTTGCATTTCCTGCATTGTCATGATGATCAGCCCCTCCTATTCAGACATATAAATCATGTTGTGAGACATCGCCATAGCTGTCTGCACATCTGTTCTATGCCCTTTCTTTCCTGCATGCAGCACATTTGCTGTCATCGTTGATTAAAACTTCACAAATGGCAGGACATTCTGACCTTTGTGTTTGTATATGCCTGGCAAAAATTTATTTTAATTAAGAGTGTTCTGCCAATTAGTGCCACACATGTTTAATCTGCTTCAGTATTGCAGTGCCTGGGGTGCTCTAAGGAGAGCTGTAAACTTGATAAAAAGAATAGTTCACTCTGTTTTGTCTCAGGATTATTAAAAAGAAACAGACTTCTTCAAAGAGCTACATAACAACCTTCAGTTCTGTGACTGTAAATCACTACATATTTGGGGTTCATCTAGGGTAACTAATCGAGTGCCTTTAAGATAATGTACAATGCATAAGTATTTCCCTACAGTTAAACCTGGAGAACTCCACTGAATTCAATGTCATAGAGGGAAACAAATCAGTATAGAATATGGTGAACTCTGTTTTATGCATAGTTAGACCCCTGCTATTCTAAGCATATAAAAGAGAGAAGTTTTTTTTAATAAAACCACAAACATTCATGCAGCCCTGTCATACAAAACTAAATAATAATATGACAGGCAAGTTCTGGCTCCTGGACACATGCTGCAAGTCTCTTTTCAGCAGTACAGTTCTCAGCTGCATATATTTCACTAGATCTCTGCACAGGACTTTCTTTAGGACATTGCTTAACATTACTGTGGGTTAGTCTATAAAGGACAAAATAATAACAGACCTGCAGTACGAATGAGAGTGATAAATCTTACCCACATACAGTAACATAATATATGAAAAGACACTAACATTGATGTTAATGCTTTTCACATTTGATTTATGCTGCCTTGCTCACAAAGTATGGTTCAGAGGTAGGATCATGAGAAAATTTCCTTTAGGCCATGAGTTATGGCCTTTAAATATTAAATAAAAAATACATGATGGTTGATGCAGAAGCCTAAAAAGTCTGTGTTGTGTTTATGTGTACAGTGAGTGCTCTTAAAAAAACATTCCTATACCTTTTTACAATTAAGATATTCTTGGAATTACTATTAATTCCCAGACTTTACACTAAGGAATGCTGTTAATAGCATTAACACCTCACTCTCCTCATCCAATGGTGATGGGATGTAGCTCCTAAGTGCCTAAATCCCTTTTAGAATGAAATTTAGGCTCATGAATTACTTATGTGTTATGACACTGTGTGCAGCAGCACATAAATAGCTTTAAAAATCTGGGTCATAAGCACATTGGCAGCTAAAGCTACAGGTTGGTGCCTACTGGGATTTTCAAGCTATCTTGGTGTTGATCCTCAAAGGCATTTAAGTGCCTACCTCCTATTGAATTTAATGGGTGGTGGCCAACTACAGGCAGTCCCCGAGTTACGCGGATCCGACTTATGTCAGATCCGCAGTTACGAACGGGGCCCTCCCTCTGCCTGGTCTCCAGCAGACCAGGGAGAGGAAGCAAAGCGGCGGAACATGCGGGCAGCGGACAGCCCAGACGCGTCTGGGCTGTCAGCTGCCCGCGTGTTCCGCGGCTTTGCTCTGCTTTGCTCCCCGTCCCCCTGGTCTGCAGACCAGGGGGACGGGGAGCAAAGCAGAGCAAAGCTGCGAAGCACGCAAGCAGCTGACATCCCAGACGCGTCTGGGCTGTCCGCTGCCCACGTGTTCCGCCGCTTTGCTCCCTGTCCCTCTGATCTGCAGACCGGGGGACGGGGAGCAAAGCAGAGCAAAGCCGCGGAGCACGCGGGCAGCAGGACAGCCACGGCGCGTCTGGGCTGTCCCGCTGCCCCCGTGGTCTGCGGCTTTGCTCCGGACGTCTGTGGTATAGCATCTGGGGTACTGCCGGTTGGTCCCGTAGCGCCGCTCTGGGCACTACTGGACCAACCCGGCAGCACCCCAGCTGCTCTGCCCCAGGCATCCTGATTCAGCCACTGTTGGTCAGTTTCAGCAGCAGCTGAATCAGGACGCCTGGGGCAGAGCAGCTTGAGTGCTGCTGGGTTGGTCCAGTAGCACCGAGGAGCGGCGGCGCTACTGGACCAACCCAGCAGCACCCCAGCTGCTCTGCCCCAGGCGTCCCCAAGTCAGCCGCTGCTGAAACTGACCAGTGGCTAACTACAGGAAGCCCCTGCCCCGGGCTTCCTGGAATCAGCCGCTGATCAGTTTCAGCAGCAGCTGACTTGGGGATGCCTGGGGTTTTTAAGTTGAATCTGGACGCCAGTTCCGACTTACATACAGATTCAACTTAAGAACAAACCTACAGTCCCTATCTTGTACGTAACCCGGGGACTGCCTGTAAATACAACTGAGGATCTGGAATTAGGTACCTAGATGTGTCAGTGCCTAACCCTAGGTGGTATGCTACCTAGTGGAATCCTCCCCACTTGGGATTCATGACTGTTTACCCTCTCCTGGAATTAGGCATCTAAATATGTCTATGCATGATGCTAGGGGTGTAGCTCTTATCAGAACCATGGATGTTGCCAGACCAGAGATCCCCAGTGGCAGATGTTGCCAGCAGCTGGAAGCAGAGCTGGCCAGCGGGGCCAACGGGACAGCAGAGCTCATGGGGCACCAGAGCCTGCAGCCAGCAGGGCTGCCAGAGCCCACAGGCCCAGGAGGCAGGAGCTCTCAGAATAGCAGAGACCACAACCAGTAAAGTAAAGCTGATGCGACTACAAGATCTTGCAGGGCCACGTGTCTGGCAGGGTTGCAGAGCCCACAGGGCTGCCCAGGTGTCTGGGGAGAGGAGGCCTACAGAGAGGCTGCCCACTTCAGGTCTCCTCTAATCTGACAAATTCTCTTGTACTGGACCAGTCAGGCCCCAAGGGTGTGGAACCAGGGAGGTCCAATCTGTATGTCTATGTGAGCTGGGTATCCTATCCCTAGTTGCAAGAGTAGAGAATTCAATAGGGTCACTCTTTTCTTCCTCCGCCACCCTCCCCCTCCTTAAAAAAAAAAAAAAAAAAGAGAGAGAGAGAAAAAGAGTTACACCCTCTTGAGGTTCTGTGGCCCAGTGGTCAGAGCAGTCACACAGTATCTGGGGCTGCTTCATTTTTACTAATGAAATTGTTCCACATTGTATAAATAATTAAACATGAATTAGACTAGAGAGGATGTGAGTGGCTCCATAGCCTGGAGGAGACCCAGGTTCTATTCTGCTTCATGAATATTTAAATATTTTGTACAAAGAAGAACAGCTTCAACAGAAGAAACTGAGAGATACACACTTCACAACACCTTGCAACATGATGGGGTGGGCACTTCATCTGAAATTCAAGACTCTATTCAGGATCAAGCAAAATGGAGTTTTAGAACCCAGAATTCTCACATCCTGGCTAAGTCCACTGGCTGCTGAGCTATAGGATATGAAGACTACTGCTGTAGCTGCGTTGTACAGGGACTGATTTGATAAGTCATACACTGGGTAGCTAGAGAAATGCCTAGCTTGAGGATCCCACTGAATTGTCACTGTAAAAAATTAGAAGGCTTTATGAATGCATACCTGCCACAGAAATTTAGGTATTTAGGTATCTTCGGAATTAGGCAGCAGCTGAGAGGATCTAAATTTTGTGTTGAGGTGCCTAAATGCCTTTAGGAATGTCACCATACGTGCAAATGAAATACTCATTTTTCACCTTGCAAAACAGGCAATAAGAAAAAAGATATATACTGATACTCTAGATTATAGTGTGGCAATTGTTGAGCATTGTTAATTGAAACTGCATAGCACAAAATTTACCCACATAAAGATGGTCACACTATGCCTACGTGCCCCTGAAATGCAGTCTTACTAGTGGGATTAGTTAGGAATGACTTACATGATGCACTCGTGCCTTGAATTCCAATTGAAAGGTTTGATGCTTCTCTCTCTCACACGGCAGTAGTGGGATAGAAGGTGCATGGGTAAAATGAAAGACAGAATGCATGGTATGCTGGTAGTACACTAGGAAACTACAATTAAATAAACTGTGCCTTAATCCAGCAGCAGTAAGCACCTTAGACAATCTCCAAAGGTGAACTTCACATCCAAATGAGGTCAGAATCTAAATGCCCAGGGTCTTCTCATATAATATGATTAAATACAAAAAAATTGAAAGAATGATACCCCTGCAAGGGCAAACAAAAAGGAGACAGAAATGTTCCTGACAGCTGGGAGTAAATGTTAAAATCATAACAACTTCAATGAAAAAAAAATCCACATCCAATGTCACCTCCTGGGAAAGAGGGGAAACTTCTTTATTCGTCAAGCTAACTGCATAAAACCAAAATCAAAGTTATCAAAGAAGAAACAGAAAAATAGGAATACAAATGTTAACCAGTTCTAGCTATTGGCTTTCAGCATTTCATATGGGAATAGATCCTGGCACAGTATCCCCTGACTTATTTATTAATTATTATTCATGATTAATTATTATTATTTATTATCATTATTAAAATCCCAATTAAAGTGTTAGTCCCAGGGAAACTTTTCTAAAAGCAGAGAAAAAATTACTTACTATGAAATAAGTTTTGGAAGAGGAACAGAGATGCAGGTCATAATAGAACTTGAGATTGTCCTAATAGTGGACTCCCCTTTAGTTAAATTTTCAGAAGAGAACCTACCTTCATTTTCATTAATTAGCTATGTAAGTCTGACCTGTGACAATCTTTCTATACCACCCCCTGTGCAGAAAAGGTAAGCATGAGAGGTATATCAGAGAACTAAATAGGTGGTTTGAATTCTTATCTCAGTGTGCACTGACATACTTGCAGTGATCTTCCATTTTCACAGAGAGCCTCCATCAAATACTAAGCACACCATTGTCAGCCTAATCAAGTACTGCTGCTCATGTATAGCATATCATCCCAGAAAGCCAATAAGGGGAATGATGTGGTCCAGACTAAAAGGATCACTGCTCACTTCTTACTTGCCCCCAAAGTCTCAGGTTATTGCCTTTATTTTCTAACAGCCTCCCATAAGCAGCAAGACACAGAACCAGAATACCTCCTGTGGCTAACTGTAGTAATAGCTTTATTTTATCAGAGAGCCATGGAGAGGATTTTTGGGTTAAATCTCAGCAGATATTTTTCTTAGTCTCAGCTGGGAATGCTTCAGTGAGCTGAAGCAATAGAAAACAGCTGAGCCTAGTTAGCCTGTGAACTTTTAAAAGGGGCTCCCTGGCTGAGCTAATCTCTACTGAGAGAGAGTTGAGAGATTAGTAATCAGAAGCTGCGGTAGGGGACCTTTGGGGATGTTGGCCAAGTAAATAAATTAGGCTCTACAGACAATGTTATTTTTAACCTTAATCTGTGTTTGAACTCTATCTCTTGTTCCTATTCCTATTATTGGAGGGAAAGGGGAATTTCCATAAAGCAAATAAAAATCTGATTATCAAATAAAATGTTGCCCTGCAGCCTTTTGCAACTCTATCTAGGTTTCTTAATCAACCTCAGCCCTGGGAACATGGCCTTGGTAGTCTTATTGGTAGATGTGCAGACAACCAGCAGTCCTGGAAGCTTTATTTTTCTTCAGACCAAGCGCTGATAGAACCCAGATGTGAGACTAACGTATCTTGCGCACACACACAAGAGCAGAAACCTGTGTGTGTGCAAGATGAGCACCTCTTCATAGAAATGTAATTTAAACTTGTGTAAATTTTAGACTTCAATAGAAAGCCAACTGGTTTCATTGGCTATGCTTCTTTAAAACATGGAATCTAGAAATGCATAAATTTTATGAAGCTGACTCAGTAACTAAAATTTCAGGCTCAGACTGATTCAAATTATGTTGAAGGTGAACCAAAAATGAGCAAGCTTATACCTCAGAGGCAAAAGTCAAAATAAAACATGTTCTGGGTCATCATCATTGAAGATTTTGTACATTGGAAGGGCTTCAAAATCTAAACAGAATTTTAGAAGGTCCCAGTGAAGAAGTTTCAAACAAAGGTGATATGATTAACTAGCAACATTTTACTAGACAAGAATCGAGGCTGCAGTCTTCTACATTAAAACACAGTGTTTAATAATGTAAATTGGATGTATCAGAACTAATTAATGTCAGTAATTATTTTACAATTAAGAAAAGTGTTGTTCAAGCCTTCCAATTCTGATGAATATTCCTTTCTCTCTTCACTGACAGTATGTCTTTATTATTGAAGGCATCCCTTTGCTCTAAAAAGCAAAGAAATGTCTTAATAAACCACAAACTAATCATTAAAGGTCTGTCTTATGCTGGGGAGAGGACTTTGGATAAGAAAACTGTGAAGAAGAAAAATTCTAGGAGATGATTCTTAGAAATTCATTGTGGAATTTAATTTTTGAAGATTTATAGTGGAGCTGCTGGCAAAACTGGAGTTTGGAAACTGTTGGTACCTTTCTAATGGAGCAATCGCCACCAAATTATGAAACGATGTCTTCTATTTCTTGTTCTGTTTTAAATGCTTTTGGGGCACAACGGTTCCCCTCTCCGCCCTCCCCAGAAGCATAAGATTCTTCCTTCTCTATGTACAGGTTACCCATAGCGCAGGTTGAAGCATGGCCTCAATGGGACCATACGTAGACCCCCTCACACAAATGTGGGTGGGGAATAGGGGAACTTGTAATTGTACTTCCTTCCTGTGCTGACCAGCATGGTTTAGCAGCAAGAGACATAGAGCTGGCACAGATTACTCAGCCTCACCAGAGCATAGGTGATGGATCTAGGGATTTGGGAGTGCAGAAGCACCCGCTGGTTTGAAGTGGCTTCCTTCAGATACTGTGTTTACAGTATGGCTCATTGGATCTCAGAACTCTCTCTGTACAAATGGTTCCAGCACCACTACCCAAAAGTCCCCCTTGTCTGCTCTTGGCATGGCACAGATGTGTATTGCGCCTTAATCAGAGCTTGTGGCAAAGCCTCAAACTTGCCCTTAGGAAGTGACAGCAATTCCGTCTGAGAGAATAACATTATCAATTATTTTTGCATCTGCCAAAGACAAGTAAAGGTTTATCTTTATTTGTGTGGAGAGGTCCCTTTTCAGATGCTCTGTAATGGAGAGAGACCTTTCCTGCTAGTCCGTGTGTTTGCAGTTCAGTGATTGCTGCCAGAAGCTTTGCAAAGTGCTATGAAAAAATTGTGCTGAAGGAGCAGTCCATACTTAGTTCTTAGGGGGTAATCCCAGTTATCCTTGAATCACCTGAGATATTTATAATGAAAGAAACATATGGCTTTCTGTAAGAAATACTAATTAACATGGAGCGTCTGAGTTTGCCTTCTGTTTTGATTTTGCTTTCAGAATAGCAATGTGCTTTGAATAAATCTGTACCTTGAGAGTCAAGGTGGGAAATAATTCAACAGTATTCCTGGAGTGTGAAAATCCTAGCTAACTACTGTGTCAGTACAAATCCCAATTTAAATACAGGTACCTGATCCCCCCAAAAATCTTGGATAACAAAAGCTTTCTGTCCTGGAAGGAAGCATAAAGTTTCAGAGAGGACATTGCTTGCATGGGGAGGCAGACCACAGACATTTTCCAAGTCTAAGAATTAAGGGTATTTTAAAGCATTTTTAAAAATATTAAGTCATTATATAAACTTGGGCTAATATTTATCAGTCATAAGGCCAGTATTATTACTCTTATAATGTGGATTTCCTTCAGATTGTCCATTTCAGTAGAACTTATTGATTACTCAGCGAGAATAAGATGAAAGAATAAATGATATAACAAAAAGTGAGATGACTCTATTTTCATCACTTACAAATTAGGGACTGATTTTCAAAAATATGCATGCAGTTATATGCCTAACTTGTACACAATGAACATTGCATGTGAGCAAAGTACTTATTTACATGAGCACTTGTCTAAACTTCCTCTCAATTTGGACATACATAAACATTATTTGACTTGTGCAATTACTATGACTGAATTCACATGTTAATTTTAGAAAATCTTTTCCTGGGATTATTTATTAACTCTAAGTATTATTTCACAAACAATTTGAAAAAACCCACAGCCTGAACCATTCTACTGTCCTCTAGATTCCTATCATTCCCATGGCAACTAAAGCTGGAGGGGAAGAGAACTAGAAGTATTAATAAAGGCTTCACAGTGTTATGCTTGCTGCCTCAGAAACAAAAACAGAAAAACCAGATGTATAGATTTTTTTTGGTTAAAAGTTGAAGCTTTGTTAAATAAACAATGAGCTTCAAATATGGCAAAGTACCAGTACAGTTTGTTTAAAATCCTGCACCCATTATATGAAAGTGATGGTAAAAGCTCAAAACTATAAAACTCATGAAAAGTTTTAGCCACTGCTAAGTCTACACAATACAACAATTTAAAAAATAAAATATTACCCACAGAAAATATTCCAACTAATTAATTTGATGTTGCCACTTGTAGAAATCATTCCATTCCAAATTGTGTTCAGATCCAAACAAAGCAGTACGGCCTGAACTTCTCTAGCCCAGCACCCTCAGGACCCAACTGGTGCCAAACCAGAGAATTTGCTGAACCGCGGGAAATCATTATTGGCCAGCAGCACTACCAACACTAACACTGCTAACTGGGCTCTTAGAAGATATTTAGGAGTAAGTCAGAGCTAAATAACAGCACAGAACACTGAGGGGCAGGATTGGTGGCTGTAAACAAACTTTGTAGGAATGCAGAAAAGTTGGCCACATCCATTATATCCATGTGGCTAACAGAAATCATGCCAGACCACAGATGTTGCCAGACTAGAGAGGTTCAACCTGTATTACCATAATCATACCTTGGAATGTAGTACAGATGAAGAAATGGGCCATCATTTGTTGCTAAATCAAGATTACCTCAAAACACCATGAATTCTGTTTATGGCTTACTGTGAGGTGTGTAGTTCTACCCCCATTTGTTTGCCAACATACGAGTATCATAGAAACTTCCAGATTATCTAAACCAGTGATATGAAGCTTTAAGGGGAACATTTTCAGATGTACCAAAATTTCATTTTGTACAGGCAGTCCCCGAGTTACGCGGATCCGACTTACATCAGATCCGCAGTTACGAACAGGGTTTGCTCCGCGTCTCCCTGGTCTGCTGGAGAGCAGCAGACCAGGGAGATGGGGAACAAAGCCTCTGAGGATGCCAGCAGCGGGTCAGCCACGGCGCGTCTGGGCTGTCCCGCTGCTCGAGTGCTCCGCGGCTTTGCTCTGCGTCTCCCTGGTCTGCTGGTCTGCTGGATACCAGCAGACCAGGAAGACAGGGAGCAAAGTCTCTGAGGACGCCGGCAGCGGGACAGCCCAGATGCGCCGCGGCTGTCCCGCTGCCAACGTCCTCAGAGGCTTTGCTCCCCATCTCCCTGGTCTGCTGGTCACCAGCAGACCAGGGAGACGCGGAGCAAAGCCGCGGAGGACCCGGGCGGCATCTCCCTGGTCTTCTGGGGGGGGGGGAGGCACAGCTAGTACGCCCCCCCCCCCAGCAGACCAGGCTTTTCTCCGGATGCCTGTGGTAGAGCAGCTGGGGCGCTGCCGGTTGGTCCCACAGCGCCGCTCTGGGCGCTACTGGACCAACCCGGCAGCACCCCAGCTGCTCTGCCCCAGGCATCCCCAAGTCAGCCGCTGCTGAAACTGACCAGCACTGACTAAAGGAAGCCCAAGGCAGAGCAACTCTGTCCCGGGCTTCCTGGAATCAGCTGCTGATCAGTTTCTGCAGCAGCTGACTTGGGGACGCCTGAGGATCTTAAGTTGAATCTGTATGTAAGTCGGAATTGGCGTCCAGATTCAGCCTGTTGAAACTGATCAGCGGCTGATTCCAGGAAGTCCGGGGCACAGCAACACTGCCTCAGGCTTCCTGTAGTCAGCCACTGGTCAGTTTCAGCAGCGGCTGAATCTGGATGCCAGTTCTGACTTACATACAGATTCAACTTAAGAACAAACCTACAGTCCCTATCTTGTACGTAACCCAGGGACAGCCTGTACTAGGTTTGAGCAAAAGTATAAAGTGGTTCTTCTCTTATTAAAAGTGGTTCACATATTATTCTCTTATCCAATAAGTACGCCTAACCTTTCAGCAAAAAAGTCCATCTGTATAATTTTCAACACCTGGGATTGTAATTAATAGGTCTCATGGGATTCAGAAAAGGTTTATTTTATATATTTGTTTGTTTTTAAAAATTAAATACCAAAACAATTTTGGAATTTCTAGCTGAAATGAATTGGTGGCTCTCAGGACTGGACAGGAGACATTTTATTTTGGCATTTGTGAAACCCCAGTATTTCCTTATAGACAATACTTTAAGAATGGTAATGACTTGTTTTTCCACCAAGAAGAGAACTGTATAGTTCCATAACTACATTTAGCTTGTCTACAGTGTCTGTTTTTGTGAAACACAGAATTATTAAATTGGTTCCTTTTTGTCCTTCAATATGACTCTTACAAGAACTAGAATATTTTCATCATGTTTTCATTTTAGCAAACCAAACTGCACTAATGTAGTATCCATCACCGTCCTAAATAAATCTTTGGCATAATAAGGGTCAGAATATGCTTTAGACCTTGCTTCAATAAAAAGCAAACTCTTAAGAACAAGAAAACTTGTTAGCATTTTAATTACTGACCCTGAATCTGCTATTTTGCATTACTTGAAAATCTCCAGATTCTTCAACTCAAAAAACATTCATGACACGTTGTCTTCAGTAATCTCCTGCCTAGCTGCAATCATATAATTGCTTTCTGAATACTTTACAAGCAGTGTTTGAAACTAGTTATTGATCCATGCACAGGGACTTTTTATAGTGGAATGGATCACATGCTGTTAAGCTTGTTTTTCTGAATTTGGGAACTACTTGTAGACCTTTAGTGTCAGATGACACCATTAAAATAATTTTGTTCAGTGTCTTTCAACCTTTTTGGTATCTAAGACCAGATTGCTTTCTTACTAAATGGGTTCAAGGAGATTTCAGGGACTGGAACAGGTCTATAGATCAGTGACTGAGAAATACTGATCCTTGTCTAACTTTCTGCACATTGCAGTCCACAGACCCTGACCCATCCAATGCTGATAAGCATTAACTCAAATTTTGGAATGGAGCACATCTATCTATGCCACCAACAGAAGAACCTAACTCATAGGATAACTACTTTTGGTGCTTTCATTGATTTTATAATTAACAGATCTTTACACAAAATGTTAAAATTATCTGGGACTGGTCTACATTGTTACCTGCACCAATGAAACTACACCAATGAAACTGTCCCAGAGAATTTCTCAAAAACCTCAGTTTATATAGAGCCAATGGTTCAGCTGCTAGACCAACAGTCTGATTCTGCTAGTGAAAAGGAACAAATGCTTCAAATAAAGGCCCAGGAGTCCCTACTGTGAAGAAATGTGGAATAACCTACTCTGAGGGGAAATTAGTTCCTAATTTCCAGTGATTTCTTACACTGGTTTCTTTCAGTGAGGCATGAAGATCTGTAAACCTTATTTAAGAAAACTTATTTAATGTGAGTCAGCATGTTTTCATTACCCATATAAATATAAATCTTCTAAAAATTATATTAAACACTTGGTCTGAATGATATTGTGTAGCAATAAGTAAATTAGTTCTGTCTTTCTTAGGTATTTATATGGCCCTTATCAACATGGTGTCTGAGTGCCCCACCATTATTATAGTATTTATTGTCATAATACCCCTGTTTTGCTGACAGGGAACTGATGAATTAAAGAGTAGCTCTAGAAAGGGATTTAGGCACCTATTTGCCATTTTAGGTAACTAAATTCAACTGCCATTTTTGTTAGCTTAATTAATACTTCTAGCTCCAAATATCTGCTGGAGCACCTTCACAGAACTGCCTAAATCCTGACACCAACAAAGTGCCTACGCTTCTGTAGGATTCTCAAACTAGGCATTTACACATCTAGTCCATCTACAGAGCCTGATCCTGTACCTTTCATCTTCTAAATGATGCCTTTTTAAAAAAAAATCTCTCACTGCTTCTTTTACTTGGTTGTTAAGCCACAGTGACACTTTTTTGTTTCTCTTACTGTGATTTTTTTTAAAAAAATTGGGGTATACATTAAAGTTGAGTCTCTATTATGGCATCTCTGCAAAGTTTCTAATGAGCTTCTCCCATCTATTGTCCCCTTTTTCCCCAAAATTTCCCCAGTTCCTAATGAATCTAAACCCCTCATCCCTACACCATCATCTTGTCCACTCATTAGGATGTTGGAGTTCTGCCTGTTTATCTGGCCCTGCACATGGAATTGGAAGCATTTTAGATAATGGTACCATTGTGGTCCTAGATTTCAATCTGTTTCTGAGCAACCTAAATTTGGCCTACAGGCCCTCTCTCCTATCCTTCCGTATGTCATTGATACCTAAGTGCATCATGACCATGGGTTCCTCTGCAGCACTATACAGAAATCTATCTAGATGTCTTGAGAGATCCACAGCCTTCATACCTGGCAGGTGAGTCATATGGCTTTCCTGGTCATCACAAATCCAGTTGTCTATGTTTCTAATGATTGAATTCACTATTATTAACACCTGCCTTTTCCTAATAACTGGAGTTCCCTCCCAACTAGAGATATCCTCAGTATGCAAGGATACCATATCATCTGGAAGGAGGGTCCCAACTATGAGATCATTTCCCTCTACTCTAGTTAGATGTTCTCCTTCCCTGAGCCTTTCAGCCTCCTCAACACCACAGAGATTATCTGTCCAAGGGTAGAACTGTTCTAATGTGTCCCCAAAAGTATAATCTATGTACTTCTTTGCCTCCTTTAGCTCTTCCAATTTAGCCATCCTGATCTCCAAAGTCTAAATATGTTCTCTGAGGAGCTCCTTGCACCAAATACACACACATGCCACCTATCCACAGGACAGGTAATCATACATGCTATATTGGGTGCAATCAACTGTGTACCCTCTATTTTGCTGCTGAGCTTCTACCTCCATCTTCTTTTTACTCCTAGAGCTAATTAGTTTTTAAATATATTTTAAATCATGTTATTTTGGTTTTAGTCTAATTTAAAGAAGTTTAAAGAATGCCAAGTGCATCAAGCACCCTTCAAACTTTCCCTCTGAACTTCCTTATGAAACTCACTTTAACTGCTCCTGTTCACTACTTCCTCCCCAGCACTATACATAAGACTTAACAAAGTACTGTACACTACAGCTCCTTACTGATCTACAGCCATAAACAGTTTTAGCCTATAGTCAATCTTTTCTACCACATTCATTGACAGATATGTCCCTTGTATCTTCTAATACAATGTTGAGTACAAAAGGGAAAAACAAATGTTTTGTAGGAGGAATTAAAATGGAATAGATCATACTGGATATTTGAGTTAGAAGGATGATTCAAGAACCAACACAGTTGTCCTTTTCACTGTTAGACTGTACACCTCAACAGAATGATTAGTGGCACACGCAACCAAGGGAGTGCACTATAAACAGAATATCAAACTGCACTGAAGTAACATATGGTAAGAAATTCATCAGGTGAACAGGTATTGTCTTAACAAACAAGGAAGCATAGGAGAGGGAAATGTCAATGAAAAAAGAGAGCAACAACACTAGAATGCTCATAACAATAATTAGATACAATATTTGTACTTCTTAGTGAACATCTTATTACTCGATATAGCTTGCCCCTGTTCTTTTCAATTCTCCACTTCATACATTTTTTGAAAAAGCAGACTATTTCAGCTGTGAATTTCAAAGAAGCATGAGGAAGTGGGTATTCAGATTCGTAATGCCTGATTTAAAATGTTGAAACTGAGGCCCTTTAAAGTGGTTTAAGAGTGGATCAATTGTTTTGTTTTGGTTTTGTTTGTTTGGGGTTTTTTGCTTTCTTCATTTCTCTCTATCCTCTAACATTACTAACCTCAACTGCCATTCAACATGTATGAATTTGGCCTCCCAATATACCCGGCATACTTTGGAAACGGAAGCCCAGAAGAACTATGTGATTTGCCCAACATGAAACCAGAAATACATGCAAAACTATAGAATCCAGTTTTCCTGATTATCAGTCCCTCTGCACTAACCTCAACAATATTCTTCCTCTTTCAAGTACACTCTAAATACTTTAACTTTACTCATAGGCTTGGGGCCACTCTTAGTTTAGGGAAGAGTTTTCTGGGTCTCTGTAAACAGAGACAGAAAATCATCCAAATAATGGTTGAATTGTTGACAGGTCAAACTTGTGAATAACCCAATTTAAACAGAAACTAAAAGATTAAATAGAGCAAGAACAAACATATCCCACTCTTTTCTCTGGGGACACCATGTAGGAGATAGAGAAACTTTCAACAAAATTTCTAGAGAATAATTGCATTTCTCTCCAGTCAACGTATCTTTTATTTGGTGTGCTCTTTGCAGCCACTTTGAAATTATTCTAGCAGTTGGTGTTATTTTTTTTATCCTGACTTTCTGTGTGATTTAACTTTTCATGAAATGTTAACCATTTTGATGTCTCAAGTGGGAATAAAAGGAAAACAGCAATATTATAGCACAGTGTTAAATGCTCTCATCTGAAGAGCTCTTATATAGTTTCCACTGAACTTACCATGCTCTACAAATGCTGTTTCCTTTTCTTAGCTATACACAAAAGCTTACAGAAAGTTTGACACTTGAAGGGCAGGTAAAGTATCTTTATTTTCCACATCATCATAATTACAATAAGTATGGGCAAGTAGATTTTGAATCTGACTAATAAATGTTATAGTAACTTTATAAGATTGAGTCTACAACAAATTGTGGGGTTAACTTTGTGTTTCACTGGTACTAAGTCTACCAAAATTCTGGAAATATCTTTGGCCATCCTCAGCCTATGATGCTGGCCTTCTCATAAATAATCCATTGAAGCTTTTCTTTGCATCACATGTTCTGCTCCAAAATTGTCTCTGAGCTGAAATATCACTGACTACTTGTCGTATCAATACACATACTTAACAGAGATATAACTCTATGTTTTCTCTCAATTTTTTTGTGAATTGCCATCACATATCTGAATTTCTCATCATTCCTACATGGACTCCTGTATTGCCCCCAAAAGTGATGTCATATCTGGATTATACACAAGGGCTAAGTCTGGATTGGCATGATTTTCCGCAAATGCTTTTAACGGAAGAGTTTTTCTATTAAAAGCATTTGCGGAAAAGTGCGTCTAGATTGGCCTGGACGCTTTTCCGCAAAAAGCATCCATGCCAATCTAGAAGCGGTTTTGCACAAGAAAGCCCCGACCGCCATTTTTGCCACTGGGGCTTTTTTGCGCAAAACAGTTTTTAGCTGTCTACACTGGCCCTCTTGCACAAAAAAATTTCCGAAAAAGGGCTTTTGCCCGAACAGGAATGTCAAAGCATTTGCGCAAGAAGCATTGATTTTGGACAGTAGAACGTCAGTGCTTTTGCGCAAAATCAAGCAGCCAGTATAGACAGCTGGCAAGTTTTTGCGAAAAAGCGGCTGCTTTTGCAGAAAAATTTGCCAGTCTAGACTCAGCCAAGATATTTCAGGGTATTTCTTCTATGTTGCTTTGGCTAAAATAAAAAAATCTAGCTAGTAATTTGTATTATTTTTAATAATTGTAATGTAATTAGCAAAGACTGTCTATACTCTAAATTAGAGACTTCCATACATATTTCTAAAAGGGATTATTAGATCTATGATTATAATAGCTGGTAAAAAAGATTGTAAATATAGCAATGGAGGAAATAGTAACACAATGATCATTAATTTTGTATTTGAACCAGTATATTGATGTCAAACATGTGAGGTTTGAATTTGACACAAGATAAATGGATTTAATGTAAAATTCAGTGGTGTGTATCAGGTTATTTTTGTTCTCAACAACATAAAGGAAAATTGAAGAGAACCAATAGAAGGAATACAGAATGATCAAAACATTGTTCCAGTTTGTGCTTTAATCTGCATAAGTGAAGAAGATGGAGGGAACATGAATGGAGCCTTTTCTCTAAAATTATTTCTATTCTTGAAGAGTGGTAGCATTTGGTGGACCCTTTCTTCTTCCTCTTACACTAGTATACCCCTTAAGTTACCATTCCAAAGCAAGCAGTACATATTTCCTTTGCAATAAGGGAGAATATTTCTAAAAATCCAACTGTGTATATCACTAATATAACTCCACTGACTTTAGTTGTGTTCCTCCAGCTTCACATTGGGATTTGTGTCAACATCCAGTCCTGACAGGTTAGCCCGGATGGATGTGCTAAACTCACCAAAGCAGCAATGGTGGTCCTTGGATCTGTTCTTGAAGGAACTTTTCTCTCTAAGACAGTTTATCAGGAAGCTCTTGCTATAGCAGAGTGCATCTATTCCTACAGCTTTCTTCATTGAGACAATCAGCATCATAATTTTTAGTAAATAGGTTTTTAACTACTCTCCCTTATTACAAAGGAAATATGCACTCCTTGCTTTGGAAAGATAACCTAAGTTGCTAAGTGGCAGATGGCCAGCTAATGTAAATTCCCGTTGGTTATAAATAGAACTAGGACAATTTACACCAGCTAACAGACTGCCTCTAATATCCTGATACAATATTCACTAAAGTCCCAACGGATTCTTTCCTTTGACTTTAATATGAACTCAAATCCATCTCCAATTGCTCTGAAATATGTCGGGCTATATGTTTATTAAGCAGTGACAGTAAACACAACATCCTCGCAGAAAGGAATGTTTAGTTAAGGAGAGAGAATTCTTTTTTCCATTTTATTTTATTCCTCTATAAAACTGGCAGAGCCAATTAGAGTATTGTGGAGAAAATAGAGCCTGAATTCTGAAATAAAAAACTAATTTTGAAACACAAAGTAAGAAAGTCATCTTCTTAAGAAAAATAAGATTGGATAACAACTATAGTTCCAAAACTCAACACCAATTAAAAATGACAAGAAAAGTCACTGGAAACTGTTAACATTCTAAATAACAGTTTTATAACTAGTCTGTGGGGGAACGTCTATTGTCTGTTGTATACTAGCTGATGAACTTCAAATTACCCTCTAGACAGTCAGTGCATTAAACAGACCGTTTATCAGGAACTAATCTTGCTTTTGAAAGAACAGATCTGGAACATGCATTATAATGTTTCCAAATGCTACGAGACTGTAAATGTATCATCGGTTAAACTGTCGGAGTTGTATTTATCACCTCTGAATAATTTTATGCTAATACTTGCTATTAGGAAATGACATACTTGATTTATTTTAACTCTTTCCTTTTAAGACCATAATGAAAAATTGTTTCTTTATAGTAACCACATTTTTATAGCAAAGTAAAAATAATATTACACACTATCATCTCTTCCAGCTAAAATGAAACTCTTAAGTCTTAATTTATTTTCTTTATTTGAATTTTATAGAAGAAGAAAAGTACTGTATTGAGGGGAAAAAATGGAAATACACTGAAAGCTGGCAGAGAATATTTTCTGTTGTCCAATCCTAAAGCCCTTATTTGGATATAGTAAGCAATTCCCATGTGCTGAATTCTAAGCACACAAGTAGTGTCACTGAAGCCCAATGCACTTAAAGTTAAGCATATGCTTACATCTACATTCTTGTCCAGATAGAATTTATATTAATTCACTGAATAAATAATTATTCTTGTAGGAATAAAGAAAGTTTCTTACGCTATAGTATCTCTTGATAAAAGTGATGGCAGTTATTTTATTAAATACTGTAAGCCTGAGTAATGTCTCTCCCCAATTCTGATGAATCTTCCTGGAAAGAGAGAGAAAGAGAAAAGAAGAAACACTAAGAAGCATCAAACTTCAACTGGCTTTTCACAACACTGCAGGAGGATTTCATGAGAATGTGAATCTCTTCAGAATTGATCAGAACAAGAATCAGCCCCATCTTCAATTCACCCTCCTCCAAGCCATCCTCACCTACTAACTCAAAGTCCTTGCAGAAGTTTTGAAAACAGTAAGGCTTTCATTGGTCTCTTACTAAACAATTCTGACAATATGGAGGGCGGGGATTAGAACACAGCTGGCTACCCTTCCAAAGACAATCAACCATTACAACCAAGGAGCTTCCCCATAAATTTGTCACTTGATATGCATAACTGAGTGGCATCTTGCTTCATAGATGGGCTCCCTAACCATTGATCTCTCTCTCTCTCTCTGTCTCAATCTGTGGTCCAATGATTGTTCCACAATGGATAAATCCTTACATTGAGCAAAAGGGAAAGAATGAGTGTGAGAATGATCCTGTATTCCAGTGGTTAGGATTCCTGCCTGGGGCTAGGTCTCCTGTTCCAAAGCTCTTTTTCATTGTACAATCACAATTAAACAGCCTCAAGAAGAGAGACTGAGGGAACCCCACATCAGAATATCCTATAGGTCAGTGGTTAGAGCATTCTCTAAGAGGAAGGAGATCTCTGTTTTTAAATCATTTTGCTATATCTGGTAGAGGGTGGAAAATTGAATCTGGGTGTCTCACTTTCCAGGAAAGTGCTATACCCATACGACTGAAACTTAGAAAGTAACCATCAATTCTTACAAATGCATTTTAAAGTGGGATGCAGACTGGTGGCAGCCTCTTAGCATGCCTACTGAATTGGGCCTCGTGAACAATTTAGTTAGCCAAATGCATATCTTTCCCTGATTTGTGAATCACTCATGAGACTGGTGCTCAAATGTCAAGATGGAGGCAGCAGTGTGCATCCCTAGAGAAAGAAAGATAGACTCTGATCATATTTTTCTTTGAAAACATAAACACTGAGTATGTTTAGGCTCCTACCAGGATTATGCAGGAGTACTGTGCAACACAGTGAATCCAAAACTGGGATTTAGATTTTGATGACTAACTTACTTTGTGTGCATTCAACCCCAGCGATTTCCAAATGGAAAAGGACAATGGGGGTACGTCTAGACAGATACTGTTGACAAACCTTCTGTCGACAAAGAGCATCTAGACTACATCCAGTTCTGTCAACAAAGCAAGCCGCTTTGTCGACATGAGAGTGCAGACGCAAAAGGACAGTGTAGATGCAATAATGTCTTCTGTTGACAGAACTCTGTCAACAAAAGGCATTATTCCTCATAGAATGAGGTTTTCCACCGTTGACAAAACTGCTGAGTTCTGTCAATGTTATGTCAACAGAACTCGGTGGTAGTGTAGACGCAAGTATAGTTTTGTCGACAAAAGTCCACTTTTGTCGACAAAACCCTGTAGTCTAGACACACCCTAGAAGAATTCTTCTTTTCTTTTTCTTCTGTAGTGGTAGCTTGCAAGGCACATTATTATGCATAAGTTTGTGCATAGCATTGATTGTGGAAAATCTAAATCAAAGCAACTAGACATGCATTTAGTTGTGGTTGCTGCTACAGAGAACTCTATTGTTGATAACTCCTATGGGACTGAGAGTCATGTTCTGAATCTGAGCTCCATGAAAGTTTTGTCTACCGTATTGTCAGACCTGTCCTTAGTTTTGGGAGTCTACTAGAATGTAATAGTCATTAGAGGGCATGAATTTGGCAAGTGAAGCAATCTTTCTGATAGCTATGGCTAAGCCCATGGGTGACTTTGAAAAATAATCTGGAGACCCTGAATGGGAGTCTGCAAGTAGGTGGAAATCAGTGCAGAGTGGAACCCGGGATAATGTGAATTGAATTGCCGAGCAAACAGGCTGAGTGCCGCACTGAATTACTGGAAACTAATACCACTGTCTCTGTTATACAGGAGAGTGTCATGGACTACAGAACAATCTTCATTACAGAGCCCATTGGGATGCTCATTGCATGAAACCACAAAGGTTATACCTTAGTCAAAAGATATAGCACTTTGTAACACTGATCATTCCAATGAAGTTAAAGTGGAGCAGTCCACTAATCAAAAACATTTAGCATTTCCAATTCACAGTGCCGTTGAGGATACCCTACTAATCTGTCCGAGTGTAACAATGACATTGAAGACACTGCTCAACCCTCATCCTTATGTAGTGACCCATGTCTAAAGCACTTTCTATGAGCTAGAGAGTTTGAAGATCTGTGTGTTCAGCATCTTTTAAATAAAGATCATCCTTTATGTTTGCTACAATAAAGTCGTGACTTTTTTCTATTACGATAGACCCAGTAATATCTGTTTTTTGAAGCCAGCCTTTCCCCAATAATTACTTTTACATGGGTGAAAATAATCTACAAAAGCACTTTTTCATGGTATTATAAGAGGGAAGGGAGGAGAATAAAGTCCAACAAACTGATGACTTGCTTTACTTAAATTTGTTCTTTGTGCAGGTGTCAGGTGTCAGGTTATGGCTATATTGAAGATTAATGGGTGGATGAGATGAAAGAAGGAATTAAAAAAAACATAGTTTGAGTCACAAATGGAAAGAAAACAAAACAAAATGAAAGAAGAGGAAAACAGCAAAGAAAGCAAGACAAATATTGGAAAGCAATATGATGAGTAACCAGAAACTCAAAAATAGATTTAGGATGAAAAAGTAAATACATATTTTAAATTTCCATCAAGAAGATGGCAGTACATAAAATAAATACTTTTGTCCAGAACAAAATTGAATAAAAATGAATGTCACTAAAGCTGTTATTTTCCATTTAGTGAAAATAGATTAAAGAAATAATATACATTTATAAAAAGCATTATTTATTTAAGTGCATCAAAGTCCTTTTTTTAAACATACATCCACACCACAATGTTTCAGGTAAATATTAGCCCTTTAAAAGATGGAAAAACTAATAGGGCTAAGGCAAAAATATTTTATCATAATGGTGGTTTTCAGTGTCTAATTTTAGACAACTGAGTTTGAAAATGTTTACTTAAGTTGCACTCCTAGGACTACACAGACAGTCTCAATGGGATTAGAATTCAGGTATCCTACTCTATTTCTATTCATAAATCAAAGCCTCCTTCATATTCTAAATAAATGGTTTTATTGTAAGCGAATCAGTTATTAGTTTTGTATTACTTTTTTATTTTCTGTGCAATTCCATAGATTGATGTATATGACTAGTCTTATAAACATTTTCATACTAATTCAGGGTATGTCTACACTACCCCGCTAGTTCGAACTAGCGGGGTAATGTATGCATACCGCACTTGCTAATGAAGCCCGGGATTTGAATTTCCCGGGCTTCATTAGCATAAGCGGGGAGCCGCCATTTTTAAATCCCCGCTGCTTCGAACCCCGTGTAGCGCGGCTACACGGGGCTCGAACTAGGTAGTTCGGACTAGGGTCCTATTCCGAACTACCGGTACTCCTCGTGAAACGAGGAGTAACGGTAGTTCGGAATAGGCACCCTAGTTCGAACTACCTAGTTCGAGCCCCGTGTAGCCGCGCTACACGGGGTTCGAAGCAGCGGGGATTTAAAAATGGCGGCTCCCCGCTTATGCTAATGAAGCCCGGGAAATTCAAATCCCGGGCTTCATTAGCAAGTGCGGTATGCATACATTACCCTCCTAGTTCGAACTAGGAGGGTAGTGTAGACATACCCTCAGTCTTTAAATTGAAAGTTATTACTGACATATTCATCCATTTCTAAGGTTCCTGTCTTTTTAGCACTGGGAAATACATTATGAAATGAACTTTTCAGTTCACCACTCAGCCCTTTTAGGATTAACATGACAGTAAGACCATAGGCCATAGGAGGGACAGTAATGAACCCCCTTCCTCCTCCTCAGGTCAGTGTGAAATATAGAATACTGTGTAACCCACAGGGTCTTGTATTGAGAAGCAACACATAGGGGATGGATGATCAAGAAATTGACATAACAAGAGAGAAGAGTATGTTTGAATTGGCCTGGAGGGGGGAAGTTAGTCCAGATCCTCTTTAGCAAGTAGGGAAATGGGAGAAGTAGGCGAGTGAAAGCTTTCTGTAAGGGTGAGAATAAGCAATTGTAAGTGGGCCTGTACAAGGCTGAAGAGAGAATGATAGCCAAGTACAGGATGCAGCTGTGTGGACATTTGCTAGGATGGAGGGAGGTGTGGGAGAGTCTCTTAAGAGTTATATCAGAGTGGCTTTGTGTCCCACCAACTTGTTAATGCAATGTTCCAGTGATTAAGTGGCACTCTGCCCAAGGGTAGAGTAGAAATCTATTTTAGTTCCATGAATGTTTCACAGAGTAGCATTGTTCTCTAGCTTGAGGAGAGCAATACCCTGACTGAAGAGATATGTTTGTAGAGGATTGTAATTTAGAGATGCTCCCTCCTAAGGAATGTGGTGATGTGTTGTGAACGTGGGAATTGGGCACATAGGTTGGCTGTATGCAGCAGTTTACCAGAGATACTCTTCAACTTGTTTTATTAACATTTTATTCCTTTCTCATTCACTGACTTAATGAACCCCAAGATCATCCCACTTGCCTTTGTTTGCAAAACTTTGATGACTGGGGCCATGACAAAAGTCTGTTTACTGCATTTCCAATTAATGGCATTGGCACACATTTATAGCGGGACTGCGGCAAGCAAATAAAACAGTAAACATTGCATATTCAAAAGTAATGTGAAAATGCAAAATTCCCACTTACTCCACCCTGCTGCAGCACCCCTCTAGGATTCTCAAAAAGTACAAATTAATGCTTGTTTCATTCTGAAAGCACCAGCAGACTTTTCACTGTGAAACCTGGGAGTGCTATAGCACCTGCTGTATCCCTACTTCCCACACATATTATTTCTAGTGCCCTCACCCATGCCAAAGATCAAGTCCAGTTTATATCATACTGTAGGAGAGGAGCCATTGACCCTCCCGCTAGACAAATCCCATATTTTAGAAGGCTATGGCGTCATGAGGCATCAGGTTAGAAACATCATTTGCATGAACGTTGAAATCCTTCCAAGAAGATGGATCTCAGGGATCCCAGTACCAGAAGTAGTGCAATTGCTTCGGAAAAGAATGCTGTGGGGCTATAAGGTGGCATGTATTCCACCAGAGCCTACATGTGTTTCATCACGAGACATGAACACACTTGTATATATCAATCCTCATCATAGGACCATTCACACATTGCGGGTGGGTTGAATAGAGACCAGAGTTGCACTTTCTCTCTAGCCACCTGTGGGTTCTTGCGTCACGAGGTTAAGTGGTGGAAAGAGCTGTATCAACACAGAGCAATATGCATAAACCTGTCTGGTATCAGAGATATGATCCAGGCTGGGGGTTTCATTGATAATCAAAGAAGCAGAGATGATGGATTTACTAATGATCTTTCCATAGTCAGCAGGAGTCAGAGTTTCAGTTTGCAGGAATGAACAGCAAAAGTATGTCCCCGGACCCCCAGTTTGGAGCTTGCTTTCTTGTGATTCAGTCAGAAACAAACCTGAGGAAATCATAATATTCCCATGTCTATCAAATCACCAGTGTGTGTGTGACAGTAATGCTTTATTGTCTTGTTGAGTTCACCAACTTGGTCCCCTCTGTTTCCTGACTAGTTTAGAAATCTAAGGGTGCATATACACAGCACCCTTACCTTGAAATAAGCTAGGCATTTTGTGCTATGCAAATTGTGCAGCTTATTTTGATGTTGTTTCAAAATAGCTTATTTCAAAATTTGGCGCTGTCTATACAATACCAAATTTTGAAATAAGGCGCTATTCTGAAATGTCCCTTATCCCTCATGCAGTGAGGTTTACAGGGACATTGGAATAGTGAGCCTGTTATATTTTGATATAATGGGCTTGCTCTTAAGATGTGGAAAAACTGTTTCGGGATACTGGAGGTATCCTGAAATAGTTCTGCTGTGTAGACATAGCCTAAGACTCGCTGGCTGTGTCTAGACTGGCAAGTTTTTTCGCAAAATCATCTGCTTTTGCGGAAAAACTTGCCAGCTGTCTACATTGGCCACTTGAATTTCCGGAAAAGCACTGACGATCTCATGTAAAATCATCAGTGCTTTTCTGGAAAAACTATGCTGCTCCCGTTCAGGCAAAAGTCTTTTTCCGAAAGACTTTTGCGCAAAAGGGCCAGTGTAGACAGCACAGTACTGTTTTCTGCAAAAAAGCCCCGATCGCCTTTTTCATTCTAGATTGACCACGGACGCTTTTCCACAAAAAGTGTTTTTGCAGAAAAGCATCCTGCCAATCTAGATGTGCTTTTCTGAAAATGCTTTTAACGGAAAACTTTTCCGTTAAAAGCATTTTCGGAATTCATGCCAGTGTAGACGTAACCAAAATGAGGAACATCTCATCAATGGGGCACCTTAGTGAATCACTGTGTAGTAAAGTAGTCATCACAGGATAAATTAAGTTTACACATGCTCCAAGTCCAAGTCTTCCTTCTTCACTTCCTGTTCAGTCACTGGAAATTTCTTTTTCCCCTTCCCACTCTGTTCTGATGCCTTTGAAATAACCCATCTTTCCCTTGTGTAGGTTTATTGTGGGTTGACCTATTTTTGTTCCATTGAGTGGTCCCTTTACAAAACACTGAGTATGAGAAATTAATTATTTAAAATATATTTCCATGTTTTTTTCATGGGTATGTCTACGTGTACATATATGCATGTATATTTAACGACAATAGATACACAGAAAAATAAAAGAAAACACTTTTATAATTCACTATTCATTTCACTCAATACTGCTGGAATAGGCCACCACATTGTTGTTTGTTTTTGTTTTTGTTCTCAATTTATATATTGATGATATTGCTTAATTAGTTTATAAATTCGTTATTCAGATATTGGTGGGATCCAGGTAATATTTATAATTACTGGCTAATGCAAAATGAGTATTTATACTACTGATCATACTTCTTTGGATTAAGTAAGCATTTTTTGCCCTATATGGAAACTGATTTTATGGCTTTTTACTTTAAAAAAATCCTTCAGTGATGTCATCCCTGTGAGCAAGCAATATAGTGTGCTTTGTTGGTTTAACAGCTACTGAATGCAAGTAGTTAGAGAGATGACATGGAACAGGATGTCCTTTAGCTTCAGAACTCTGTTCCAGAACCAAATGTTAGATGTCATTATACTCACATATAAATAAGTTGGAAAAATAAGTTGTCTATATGCAGATGTTATTGTTTTATAAAATAGTGGGTAAGATTCTGACTACTAGATAGATTTATTTGAGAACAAATATATGGATTACAAATCTAAAGGTCATGCTTCTTTGGAAGTCACAAAAATAAAGTGCTTTTAGGAGGATGCAATTCAGATATAAATGTTGCAGCATATTAGAAGAAGTAACAGATGAATACTGTTATTTAAAATTTTATACATTGGGTTAGATCATGATTTATCTTCTAATTATAGCAAACTAGTTTAAAGTTTAGTGTTACTTCCAAGAATGAATCATATTTTATCTCTGCCTCTTAAAGGAACAGCTGATTGATGACTCTTATTAGTTGGCTATTGTGAGCAATTACTGCATTCATAACAACCAATTACAATGTAATTCAAGTTGGGAAATATTGCCTTGCATACCTAAGCTACTGGAGCATTTCACTCTAGAGTTAACTTCATTTTGACACTGTTGTATATCTTGTCTATATCAATTTGTTAACTTTGTAAACAAGATGAAAGGCGTTCTGTAATGTGTGTTATGTTTTGTTTGTTTGTTTCATTTGTGTCCATCTTAGCAGCTCTTTGAGCAAATGGAAGAAGGTACAGTAGACTTCAGATAATCCGGCACCTTTTGGACCAAGGTGGTGCAGGATTATAAGATTTGCCAGAGAATCAGGACGTCCAGCCCAGCTACAGGGCTTAACAGATGGCCAGGACACAATCTCCCTCCCTCTCCCTTCCCCTTTCCTCTTCGAGTCTCTCTTCTCAGTGCTGTAACCTCCCTCTCCCCTCCCCTTTCCCCTTTGCTGAAGCAAAACACTCTTCTCCATACTGTAACATGATCCCACTTCCCCCCCCCCAACCTTACGCTCCATCTGGTTACAGCCAGCACGTGTACTGAGCGGCAAGCTTTTTAATCAGCTGGTTGGGAGCCCTTGGCATTTTGATGCCGGAGTATCGGGAGTGCCGAACAGTTGGATGCCGGACTATCGGAGTTTTACTGTATCAAACCACTACACCCTCCTTCCCAAAATTCCTTGCAACTGTTGGTACTTTCTATATCAAATATAGAAAGTAACAACAGTCTCCCTAGGAAGTGTGTTGTGACATGTCAAACCCAAGAAATTCCAGTTGTTTTGTTCAGGATTCAAATGTTGGGGGCTTATGTGATATAAATGGAACCCCTTATGCTTTTGAAATTTGACTGTAACTAACTATTATTAAGTATGGTGCTGGATTAGATGTGATGATTCCAAGACAGAGAGGAGAGACCTTTGAAGTGGGTCTGAGCGACTCCCTACATTTTAGGAAAGTTCAGATCCAAGACTTAATTTAATACTTACGTAACTTTAAACGTAGAAGCCTTCCCATCAACTCTAACTCCCATGCTTAAAATCGGGCACAATATCTGATCTGAGCCTAGTCAAGGCTTCAAACATTGCATCGGGGGGGGGGGGGGAGGGGAGGAATTTAAAGGAGATGGTTTTATGGAATATTGATTCAATTTTTTCTAATCCTCTTTTAATTATAATTTTTCCAGTCTAAAATGGGGATTTACAGCGGAATATAAGGCAGTTAGGCACTTCCAAACTAATTGAAATTCAGTGAGATTGGAGCGACCTCACTGCATTGAAAAAATTTTGAAAAATCTCAGCTCTAAAAAATAAACGGCTCAAGTTTCACGGGAAAGAAACAAAAAGCGGTATATCAAATCAAATTATGAACATGCAGATTCACAATATATACTTGTAAATACTCAGAAACATGAAAGTGTTATTTTAAGTCTTCTTACTTAGCTTGACTGTGTGAATAACTATACAAAAAAGATTATTTTAAAAGGAACAATGATTGTTTGAAATTTCAGAGCCTTTCCATGATTTGTCAAAGTGACAGTGAAATGGATGTATAAATAATTGAATCATTCCCAACCACATTGTGACTGACATGCATTTAAAATATTCTGACTTCATCTGTCATTTCACATATTTTTACGTTCAATTTGTTTAATTTTATAGTTTATGTGGCTGTGGCTGTGGCTGAATCAAAGATGCTGATGGTAAATTCTGAACTATATTCCTGGGTGCTTGGGGTAGGGCAGTGAAATTCACCATTTCTGAAAATTTAGGTTAGAAAATAGATTCTGCTCTTTATTTACTTAAGCAACCCAACAGGATTAATACTATACCAGTTGGAACATCAGTGCCTTGTACTACTAACTCAGGGTATGTCTACACTGGGGAGTTATTTTGAAATAACTTATTTTGAAATAACAAAGTGAGCGTCCACACTGCCAAACCTGTTATTTTGAAATAATAGGCTTGTTATTTTGAAATAACAACTCCTGCTTGTGAAGAGGAATAAGCTTATTTTGAAACTATTTTGGGAGTTATTATTTCAAAATAACTTATTTTGAAACAACCTGGTAGTGGAGACGTAGCCTCAGACTCTGCTGTTCCTCTCAGAAGCTGAGAATAGTTAATCTTTTGCCCTGTACCTTCATTGGTCCAAGTTAGAAAGTGAGTTCCAGAGTCTGCACAGTCCCCTAACTTCGCTGCAGAGCTAATAATTCATTTGATTGGAACCTGGATTGGCCTTCCCTGAGTGTGAGCATTCCCATAGCAAAGTCCCACCTGTGTAAACAGTGTTTATGCACTGTCAAACAGGCAAAGTGTTTATGCACTGGTAAACAGTGTTTATGCACTGGTAAACAGGCAAAGTCCTACCTGTATAATCTGTTTATGCACTCACTCTTGTTGGTCTGAGGGCATATTCCATGGGTGTTTGTACTGATGTGATCCAGCATTCTTTCACGAATCAATTGTGGAAAAATCCGTCTTTCCTCTATGGAAAGGTATTGAAGGGCTGTTAGCACGCATGAGATTTAGCTTGCATCCTCACTGTGAAATAACCAGGTTCCAACCAGAATTTGAGTTAACATTGGATCTAATCCCCTGCAGAAGTGTAAATCAATGTGCACTTGAGTCACTTTCAAATACACATCACAGGCTTTTCTGTGGGGATGGTTTGGCACTTAAAGCTAGAATCTGGGCAAAAGCCTGTGTTAACTGTGCAATGTACTATACTCTGAGAATGGCTTGTCAAAACCAGATAAGGTTATATCTTGGTTAAATTGGAGTGCCAGGTAACTAGCTTCAACTACTTCAATTTATTTCCTCTTTGGGCCTATCACACAAACAATGCTGGTGTTTTCTTAGCAAGCCATTATATAAAATCTGTTAGAGCAGAACTATTTAGGTCAATTTAGTAAATTAAACCTCCAATAATTGCTGAAATACTTTGGTTTATATGGATCTAAATAATTAGCACTTTCCTCTACCTTTCCCTCTTCTAACCCTAGGGCTGTGCCTACATTGGCACCCCTTTCCGGAAAAAGGATGCTAATGTAGACTTCAGAATTGCAAATTCCGCGGGGGATCTAAATATCCCCCGTGGCATTTGCATTTACATGGCTGCTGCTTTTTTCCGGAGGATTTCTTATTCCTAGACGTGATTCTCCGGAAAATAAGCCCTTTTACAGAGGATTTCTTATTCCTACTTATCCCCAAGCCGGAAAAAAGCGGCAGCCATGTAAATGCAAATGCCATGAAGGATATTTAAATCCCCCGCGGAATTTGCAATTCCGAAGTCTACATTAGCATCCCTTTTCCGGAAAGGGGTGCCAATGTAGACGCAGCTTAGATGTCTAACCCTAGAAGTATTGCAGCACTAACCAACATATTTCTTGCTTAAAGCAAACATGGCACGTTACAACCACTGAACATACGCTTCAAGGTAAAACACTCTTTGTAGCCTTTAGCAGACAGCATACCACATACTTCATTTCACTGATTCCAAGATGTGAAATATGCACAGGAAAAACTGTCTTGGTAATTTTTATTGAATAAAATCTTATTAAAGATGGAAAGCAGTACAATAAATAATTGTAACCTTTTCCTGGCACAGCTATTGGCTGTGTTAAGGCCAACATCTTCTCAAGGGACTACAGACAATCTTGGCACTAATTACCATTGGTCTATATGAAATGTTAAATGTCTAAGAATTAATGAAACAAATCCCTTCTTATAATCTAATGTTTCAAGAGTTATGTCATCCTTAAATGCTTTAGTTGTTCTATTGATAAGCAGTGAATTGAGAATGTATTTTAAAACTACTCGTCCCTTCTTTTCCCTGAGAATGATAAAGAGCGTAATGTAAAACACTGTAGTCTTATATTTGGCTTTTATTTGATAAGGGACACTCAACCAAGGGCAAATCCACACATTAGAATGTTACTAACGTTTGAGAATTGACTGACACAGCATTGTAAAACAGTTTGATCTTTCCAGTCACTTACAAAGCCATCAATCCTAACACAAATGGACACTGAGATGAAGCATCCAGGCAAGCGTGGAAAATGGCACCTTGTCCCTGTCATAGTTGCAGTGAGTAGATAACTTTGGGTAGGCCTGAAGTCATATGTTATTCCCCTGGGCACAGCCAAGTTTCACTGGAAACAGGATTAGAGTTGTACTGAATTTGTTCAGTGAAATACAGGGAATTGCAAGTCCAAACATACTGGTATTTGATAGCACTATGTATGCCTGGTTTCTCTAAACTGGCATACTGATACCATGGTTAATGGCACAAAAAAAGAGCTTATAGGACTATGAAAATCATAGATTGAAATTAGCTTTTGGATCATATAATCCTTCTCCTTGCCAATGTAAGATTCTTCCCTACAATATCATCTACTATTTTCCACCAGATAAGTTGTATATTTCTAAAACAACTAGGATTTTGGTTTGGTCTTCACTTAATTTTGCCCAGTTATGTGAACATTCACCGTGGTATCAGTATGCCAGTTTAGAGAAACCAGGCATACATAGTGCTATCAAATACCAGTATGTTTGGACTTGCAATTCCCTGTATTTCACTAATCTTAAATATTGTCCCTGTATTAGACTGGAAACAGGACTAGAGTTGTACTGAATTTGGGTTTTTTTAGAAATATAAAACTTATCTGGTGGAAAATAGTAGATGATATTGTAGGGAAGAATCTTACATTGGCAAGGAGAAGGTTTATATGATCCAAAAGCTAATTTCAATCTATGATTTTCATAGTCCTATAAGATCTTTTTTTGTGCCATTCACATGTCTAATCTTAAATATTTTAGTAATCCCAATATTTATGCAGAAGTAGGCTTATTTATTAATGTTAGCCTAATATTAACAGAATATTATTTAGGCATAGGTTCTCAAACTGCAGTCTATGGAGACATAGCTGGTAATGATGCTGGGAAGTCTTGGTTTCAGCTGCTAAACAGCTTAGATTGCTAAAGAGGCACTGAGAAAATGCAGGGAAGGAAGCAGAAGTGTGTGAAGGTCAGGCATAGTGAGGCATAAAGCCTGAAGGATGATCCAAAGAAGCATAATTAATCAGCAAATCAGCATGGAGGAGAGAATAGTCAGAGTGAGGACTGTGGAAAACACTCTGACATCAGCCTCCATTGCAGAACCAACTGAGACAGCTTCTGTATTTGTTGATTCAAGCTATAGTGTTTCTTTGGCCAGTGGGCCAAACAGTAGAAGCGGTACCAGTGGTTCCTCCCTGGAATATTTCTTTTGCTCACATAATTTGGGGAAGACACATGGGATGTTCCAAAAGTCCTCATGCCAATGGGAGGAGAGGCCACTCTTGCACAGTTCTGAATCTGGGAGATACAAGGGGAAAGAGATACTCCTGTTTGGGCCCTGTTTTCTCCTCTCTCATCAGTGCTGTGGTACTATCTGGGACTATTTCTGTGTCCTGTCTTGCTGACTTGAGAGTTTCCAGCATTTGATCAGGTATCTGGATGGAGCACACTGAGATGCTCAGGGCAGACTGCAAGAAATAGAGCAGACAGTCCCCAAGACTGGTGGTTTATTCTATAATTAGATTCACCAAACAAGTATCACAAGGAGACCCAATGATGGGGAGGCAAAGGGAACAACTGCCTATAGGGTCCTAGCACCTTATAAGGGCCCTGGGGTCCTGGTGGCTGTCACTGTAGCTCTGCTGAAAAACATTTCTTCATTCAAAAGTCACTTTTGATATGTCCCATGCAGGTTCTCGGGTGGGGTTACTGGGCCCCAAACCTGCATGGGACACATCAGAGGCATCTTTCAATCAAAAAACACTGCTGAGACTTTCCCCAGAATAGCAGTGAAGGGAAGGGAGACATGACACAACTGCCTCAGGGCTCACCTGAGAAGGTCTCATGGATGGGGATGGGCTGGACCAGGCTCCTCTGGCACAGAGGTGGGCATTTGGGGCTTCTCAGGGTGGGAGAATGGTCTTGTGGCCCTGTCCAAGGAAGGGGGTAGGGACTACTAATTTCTTCCTTGGGGCCTAGAATTGCTGTCAGTGGGCCTGATCACACTGGTTAAAAGAAACCAAACAAGGTCCTTTCTAGTCTTTAACTCCCATCTACACAGATAAGTCTGATATAACAGGGGGTTACTGAATACCTGATTCATTATATGTGAGGTTCACCCGTCCCAAAGGACCAGACACTTAATTCCAGGTGAACAGGAATGTCAGATCTTATCCAGATATCATGCTGTCAGCCAATCCTTGGTAACTAAACCTAAGATGGATTGTTAAAAGGAAAAAGAAAGACAGGTCAGAATCCAAAGATCATCTTAGATATAAAGTCTGTAGTTTTTCCATACATTTTCCAGGGTATTCCAAAAAATTATTTGAAAGATCTCCATCCTATGTCTGACACTTTCCCTGTTCAAAATATAAGCTGACTGGAGAAGATTGGATCAGGCCTAAGGCTTCTTTATATAGCTCCCTAAGAAGCTGACAAGTCTCCTTACAGAAATTGACACAGTGGGCCTTCCCCAGAGGAATAATAAGCAATGCAGACCACCAGTGGGCCATTACTTTAAAGTTAATCTTCTGAGTGTTATGCATATGTAGGTAAACTAGTTTGTCATTCACATAAGGCAATTAGCCACTCTTCCATTAAAGCATAGATGGTTAAGCTGCAGACAATGTAGCTAATATTATTAGTTTCCTGCAGTATCTTACATCTTTGATGTTAAGGTTAACTGAGCCATTCACACACACAATGTAAGGTAATTAAGACGTAAAAGGCAATTAGCATCTACAGGCCTATCTGGATACATTGTTAAACTTCTAACAAGATATAGGTAAGCATAGACACTTAGCATGTACCCTTGATTTCTATTACCCCAAATGATTGCTAGTGTAGTACAGATCTTTGAAATTAAAGTCAAGTGTTTTGATTAAAATTGTAATGCTTCCTGTTTAGATATTATAATCATATATTGATTAGCTGGTCTGCCAAGGTCACACATCTCAAATAAATCCTTTGACAAAGAGTATCTACACTCCTGCAAAGATGTTTTCTGTTGGAATGTATCTGTGAAGTGAGGGGAACGAACCCATTAAGGCATAGAAAATGCATCAAAATGTGAACAAAAGTGAGAGATCAGTGATTAAGCATTTACATGTGAAGAGAATTGATACTATAAAGGAAAGAAGAGGATGAACAATACACTGAGGAAGAATATTAATGGGTGTAGGAGGATGCCCAATACTGTCTGTGAATAAAGAATGGAAGCAGTGGAACAATTAAGCTTTCATGACACTCAGGGCAGAATTTGAGTGCAATGGACATTTTAGACATTTTAATCAATTATTCAACATTTCTCCTAGTGATTTAAGGTTTATAAAATATGTATTTTTAAATTTTGATCCTAGGTAATTACCTTATATAATCAATAATCACTGATATAGCCTATGCTTAATAGCCTATGCTATATATTCCATACACCATGATGCAAATTCAAGTGTTTACATGTCTATATGCATTAATTCTTTTATTACACTGAAGTGGAAGAGGTGACAGTCCAGTTACTAGGCCGATTTTTTTTTCTACCCGCTCCCAGATCTCTTCCCAGTCTCCATACCTTGCCCAGTCTCCCACTCTGGGCTCTCTATTTGTTATCCGACCCCCACCTCTGGCTCCCATTCCCAATTTCCCTACCCAGACTTTTCATCCAATTTCTTTTCCTCCTGGTCCTATTCCGAAGTGGCTTCCTCAGGCTCCTTGTGCAGCCAACTTCTCAGCCACAGCTTCTTCTCCAATCTGTCTTTTCCATTCCCATTGGCTTCCACCCCCAGTCTTCTTGCCCAACCTTTTCTGCCCCAGCTCCTCATCCTGTCTCAGTCTTCATTTGCAATTGGACTTGTCCCTCATTTTCCAAGTCCCAATCTCCCCTATACTCCAAGTCCCAATTTCTCCCACACCAATGTCTGCTCCCAGCCTCTTCTCTCCCAGGATATGTCTACACTACCCCGCTAGTTCGAACTAGCGGGGTAATATAGGCATACCGCACTTGCAAATGAAGCCCGGGATTTGAATTTCCCGGGCTTCATTTGCATAAACCGGGCGCCGCCATTTTTAAATGCCGGCTAGTTCGAAACCCATGCCGCGCGGCTACACGCGGCACGGAGTAGCTAGTTCGGATTAGGCTTCCTAATCCGAACTAGCTGTACTCCTCATTCCACGAGGAGTACAGCTAGTTCGGATTAGGAAGCCTAATCCGAACTAGCTACTCCGTGCCGCGTGTAGCCGCGCGGCATGGGTTTCGAACTAGCCGGCATTTAAAAATGGCGGCGCCCGGCTTATGCAAATGAAGCCCGGGAAATTCAAATCCCGGGCTTCATTTGCAAGTGCGGTATGCCTACATTACCCTCCTAGTTCGAATTAGGAGGGTAGTGTAGACATACCCCCACACTCCAGGCTCCTTGTCCCAATCTATTTCATCCACCAACACCACACATCCCAGAGGCTATTTCTAGACTGCAAGCTTTTCTGGAAGAGATCTTCTGAAAAACTTCTTCTGAAAGAGAGCATCCACACTGCTAAATCGCATTGAAAAAGCATTCTGCTTTTTTGAAAGATAGTGTCCACACGTAATGGACAGTATCTCGCATTTAAGCTGTGATTACTATGGGCAGAGTGGTCACCAGGGTACCTGTGCTTTTTCCTCTTTCCTCTTCTTTCAAAAGAATTCCCTCTTCCCTGTTCACACACGCCTTTTTCTGAAACAGCTCTTTCAGAAAAAGGCTTCTTCCTCGTTGGAAAAATCCTCGGAAAAATCCTTTTTTCCTCAGAAAAATCCCTTTGATCTTTTTTAGAAAGAACATGATTGTAGTGTGGACCAAACTTAAGTTTTTTTGTTTTTTTTTTAATGTCTGTTTTTCAAAAGAAAAATACCTCTGTAGTGTAGATATGAACCTAGTCTGGTACTTTTCTCTATATCTATTTGAGTCGGGCAACTTCCTCCTCCATGTTGCCTATGAGCCTGCAGGAGAAGAAGCACTGAGAAGTACAGGAGAGATAATATTTCTACTCTCAGTTCAGGGTCTGGCTTTATAGCAGCCCCTGCCAACTACTGACAGCTATTGCATGACGTTTTTTTCTCCGCTCCTGCAGTCATGAAATGGAACACAATCAATGAAAACATAATCTTTGAAGAGTTTAACTGCAAAACTCTAACAAATTATCTCAGAATATGGAATGGAACACTGAACTCTATTATACCGTTTAGTCAGCTCACAAAAGCTGATTATGGCTGTGAATTAAAGCAGGGGTGGGGAACCTCAGGCCCAGGGGCTGGATCTGATCCCCAGCTTGCTTGGATCCAGCCCCAGAAGCTCAGGGCTTCCCCCTCCCCAGCTTTTGGGAGCCCGTGATGGGATGCCCCCCACCCACTGCCCCACCACAAACATGACTAAGCGGGGGCACACAAATATGACTAGGGTCTGGTGTGTGAGGAGAATGTGAGGAATGTCTTTCTCTTTCTCAGCTGTGGACTACATTAGTGAAGGTTTTGGGAGTCTTTTTTTTTACTGATTTTTCTGTGGATCAGTGGCCCCTGACCCAAAAAAGGTTCTTCTTCTTTTGGGGGTGACAAAAATCTATTAGAATTTTCTGAACCTTAAAAAGAGACTAGCACTGAAAGTTGTGAGGATCTAATTGTATCTGGCACTTTGACTAATTTCTATGGGTTCATCACAAATGCTGAATATTTTCCCACTACGTTTATATCTACTTTTTTTATAGTTTGTATATTCCCACATCTCTTTGTTTATTGTATTCCTGATAGAATGCAGTTGGAGAGCCCTGGACACAGCATACTCACAGTTATTTAATAGCTGCCATTTGATTTGGTGTAACTTTCAAAATAAAATTATTCCCTAAAAAGATTCAGGGCAAGATTCACGAAAGACACCGAAGTGTGGCAAAGCTGAGTGTTGTAGCATGTAATTTTTGTGTTCCTGCCACCTAGTAGAATTTAGAGCCCTGAAGAAGAGCTCTGTAGAAGCTCAAAAGCTTGCCTTTCTCACCAATAGAAGCTTGTCCAATAAAAGATATTACCTCACCTACCTTATCCCCCTGAGTAAGGTACCCAGACTCCCTCTAAAATGCAAGGAGAGAGTTAGGTACCTAAGAATGCAATTCACAAAAGATAGCAAGCTGAGTGGAGATCTGCTTTAGTTAGCCAATAGGAAATGCTGAAGATAAAGTGTGGCCTAAACCCTTAGAGATTTCGTTACCTATTGCCATATGGGATTCACAACATTGAACCCTCTCCTGGTTTTAGACACCTAAGCCAGTTCTGCTATTTTTCAAGAAAATCAGGAAACTCCTTTATAACTTTTACCCCACTATGTCCTCCCTTCAAATGTTTATCAGAGTCCCGACTTCCCAGGAAAAAGCCGAAATACTTTGTTGCTAGATGTACACATTTACATTGAGCCATACATTGTTTGCTGGAGCCCAGCATACCAAGTGACCCCAACAGCTCTATATCACTGACTCCTCCTTGTCATTATTGACAACTCCCCAGAGTTTTGAGCCATCTGCAAACTGCATCACTGTTGATTTCATGTTTTCTTTCAGGCAGAGCCTGTTGATTTAAAAGGGCTCGAAGCTCCAGGCCACCTCTGCAGCTACCATGATGGGAGCAGCAGCTGGAGCCCTTGGCCTTTTAAATCACTTCTGGAGCCCTCTGGGGCATGGTCAAGGTGGTGCTGAGAGCTGCCTGGGGAAGATTAGCTCTGCCTCTTCTACCCCAGCCTCCAACCATTCTGGGGGCTCAGAGCCAAGCCCCACCTCCAAATTGACAGACCCCCCCAGTAAAGTCTGTCATTAGCCCTGCTTTCAGGTCGTTACTAATGTTAAATAATGTAGGGCCAAGAATTAATCCCTGCAGGCCCTCACTAGAAGCACAACCAATTCAATGATGATTTCTCATTCACAGTTAGATTTTGAAAGCTATCAGCTCGGCAGCTTTTACAGTGTGTCCTGTTTATTGTACATCTTTTAGCTTTTTAATGAAGTAATCATGGGGTACCAAGTAAAATGCCTTATCGAAATCTAGATATATTCTATCAACTTGTTATCTCTTCAAATATAGATAGATAGATCCAGTAAGTCTGATAGGATTTGTTTTCCAGGAACTCATATTCACTGGCATTAATTATATTATCTTCCTTTAATTCTCTGTTAATCAAGTCCAGTATCATCCACTCCATTATCTTGATCAGGGTCGATGCCAGACTGAGAGACCTATAATTACACAGGTCATCTGTTAACCCTTTAAAAATATTAACATAACGTTAACTTAGTTCCAGAAAATCAATGTTAAATAGTCCAGTGAGCACCTCAGCAAGCTCTTTTAAAACTCTTGAATGGAACTCATCCTGACCTGATGATTTTAAAATATCTCATTATAGTACCTGCTGACTAACATTCTTCTGAGATACTAATGGAATGCAAAGAGGGCTGTCATATAATATAAGTACATCACCTGTCCCCATCCCCTCCAAACAGAACAGAAATTGGCATTGAAAACTTATGCTCAACCAGAATTATAATTGATAATACTACCATTTCAATCTGGTAATTGTTCTTAGGGTACTATTTGTTTCTAATCAACTTTAAAAAACTTGTTGTCCTTAAGCTTGCTAGGCAGAGATTTCTCCTTGATTCCCTTTCTTTCCAATATTACTTTTTATCAATTCCTAGTTTCTGATTTATATTTATTGCTATCATTCTGCTTTCTTCCATTTGTTACATATAATTTTTAAACTTTTATAGTTAAAATTATATTTTTTCTGGTCTAAAGACTTAAGTATTCATTCATGGTCAAACAGGAGAGACCTACTCCAAAATAAATCAAAGCTTAGAGGGAAACATTGTCTGGGGACATGTGAGACCCAAGTTCAAATCTCTGCTACCAAATTGAGTTTCGGAGGTGAGATAGTTGGATAAATGTCTAGACTGAAAAGCCCACTAGGAGTTAAATGTTGGAGTTGTGTATGCCCAGCTACTAAAATATAGACACGCTGAAGACTTTACTGGTAGAAATGTAGGTGTTGAGGTGCCTGACCAGGCATTTTGTGAATATCATTGGCACCTAAAATAGCAGTTAGGCTCTGAAGTCCCTTTGTGAGTATGTTCCTTTGGTATATAGTGCCCATTCATCCTCTGTCCAAATAGATCTGTATGTTTTTGTGTTTTAATATAGTTAAATTTTGGTTATAGCATTCCTGCCTCATTTAGTTGAAACATAGTCATCAGATAATAGTCCTCAAGAATGCAAAGGTTCAGAAATATTGCACCATCTGCCCTTTCTGTCTTTTTCTCAGCTGTGCTACTTTTTAAATCTAAAAGCCTCACATACACTATATATTAAACCAACCATAATTTAGCTGAGAATAAAAACATGAATATTTCCTTTGGCTAAATACTTAGCCATAGTTGTGTCTCTCTGTAGTGCTTTTAGAGTTGTTAAAATCTTCATCTTACAGTCAGGGTTCTCTAGGGATTGTGAATGCCCCACTATTCCAAAATCCCCAGGTTTGCAAATGATTTATTAAAGGGGAAAATGCAGTACTCCTCCACTCGCTGTGGGATGGGATGAAACAAGTAAAAGGTTCCCTCTCCAGAGATGCTAACATTCAGCTTAATGTGTCTATTTGAGAACATCCTGGACTCAAATATAAAATCTCTGTAATGCAAGATTTCAATGAGATTCAAAGTGGGTTTTTTTCCCCACCTGCAGGCTTATGTTAATCCAGTCAGTAAAGCCAGTAATTTATTGAGCACACAAGTATGGTAGTCATTTGGGTTGTCTGTGTTTGCTTTGCTTTTGTAAACTACATTTAATGGAGAGTGATCTCCTGTGACAGCAACTGTATCTCACTGTAGGAAGTGTGCCATGAAAATCCTCAAGTTCTCTCATAACAGGCAAGGAAATGAGGATGCCTCCCTAATTACAGACTTCTTTCTGCTTATGTGGCAGCAAATCAAGTCAGAGAAAACAGCACACCCATAACATGAAACTCTGAAACAGGGATATCCCACATTAGGTAGAGGAAATATCACTGATATCCATAAGAGAGAGGAGGAAGTGAAAGCTGTTTTTCAAAATGACGTTTGAAGTCTGAGTTTAGTAAGTAAAAGGTACCAATACTGCACTATGGGAGGAAGCTTTTTATTTATAATCATTATCTCAGGACTGGAGCAGCACATAAAAATACTGCAGACACTCCCTCTGCTAACTGATTGGACTGTCCTGGACAAGATTCACAATTGAAAAAGGCAATCTGAATCCATGTCTCAGATTATTATGATTTTAAATTTGACATAAGACAGTTCTGTGAAAACAAAGAAACAAAATCTATCTGCAGCATTTGATTTGGAAAATGCAGTGACTATTGAAAGGAGCAGACTGGCAATATTAGAATTTAAATTCTCCTTTTATCCATAGGGCTAGATTAACGGCAGATCCATGGACACCCTAGAATGACAGTAGACATTTATTCTTATGTCCTAATATATCAGTGCTAAAGATTGCTTTTGGTTAATATTTATGGTACCTCTGACTCTAATTGACCTCCAGAACCATGTAACAGAGCATTGGAGTGTATGTATGCAGGTTAAAGCCTTATATTCTGGACAAGCTTTCTAGAAAATACACTTTCCCTGGAAGCAACTATGAAGTCCAGGGATTATGTGACCATGAATTCAGGTCACATGAGTTCACCCTTGGGAACTATATAAGGAATAGTCTTAGCTCTGAATGAAAGAGATGACAGGTGAGACAAAATCCTGAGTGATTCGGAGTATATAGATTTACTTTGTTCTGTAGTTGGATCTTTTTATTTAGTAATAAAAAGTCCTGAGAAAAGGGATGCGAAGTAACTTGAGCGTAGAGCTTCATTTTACCTCCTTTGGCTGGTGGACTAGCCCACTGATTCTTAGGCTTTGTCTACATAGAAAAGTTTACTAGTGTCTACACAGCCAAATTAATTTGAAATTAATTCAAAATAGCAGAGCGCTTATTTAGAATTTGGTAAACCTCATTCCATGAGGAATAATGCCAGATTCGAAATAGCTATTTTGAAATAAGTGCTGTGTAGACACTTAGGGTATGTCTACACTACCCCCCTAGTTCGAACTAGGGGGGTAATGTACGCATACCGAATTTGCTAATGAAGCCCGGGATTTGAATTTCCCAGACTTCATTAGCATAAAGCCGGCGCCACCATTTTTAAAAGCCGGCTAGTGCGAACCCCGTGCCGCGCGGCTATACGCAGCACGGACTAGATAGTTCGGATTAGGTTTCTAATCCGAACTATCTGTACTCCCCTTGTTTCTCCCTTCCAGCTCCCTCCTCCCAGGTTTCCCCCTCCCCTCTCCCACCTCTCTTCCCCTCTCCCACCTCCTTTTCCCTCGTGGAACGAGGTGTACAGATAGTTCGGATTAGGAAGCCTAATCCGAACTATCGAGTCCGTGCTGCATGTAGCCGCGCGGCACGGGGTTCGCACTAGCCGGCTTTTAAAAATGGTGGCGCCGGCTTTATGCTAATGAAGTCTGGGAAATTCAAATCCCGGGCTTCATTAGCAAATTCGGTATGCGTACATTACCCCCCTAGTTCGAACTAGGGGGGTAGTGTAGACATACCCTTATATAGAAACTAGCCAATTAGACCATCATAAAACAGGATTTTCAGGTCTCTCCTCCACGTCCTAGTCCCTTTCTATCTTGGTCTTCTCTCCTGAGCCTCCGGTCTCTCGCTCCAGCTCTCTCTCTCTCTCCCCTCCTTCTACTGCCTCCCCCGCACCTCTCTCAGCTCTCCTCCATCTCCTGCGTCGCTCTCTCCATCTCTCTTTCTCTTCTCCTCCTCCTGCATGGGGAGTGTGGACCCCAAACGGCCGCTTGCACCTCTTGCTCCCCTGCGGCGGCCTGACTGAGCAGCGCAGAAGTCAGCTGAGCACCATGGCGAGAGGCAACAGCACCGCCCAGAGGGAACATCCAGCATTTCAGCGTTACAGAGTCACAGACATTGAGCTACTATATCTATGATAGGGGGCCTCCAGCATTCCAGGGAGCCCTGGTGGCCACTCCATCCTCAACCAAGAACACTCCTCTTCCTCCCTCCTCCCCAGAGCCCTTAAAGGGGTAGACTCTGGCCACAGTGCCTGTGCCAGCTCCAAGCTTGCCAGCCCAGAGCCAGCAATCACTGCCCCTGATCCAGTGGCCCCAAAACATGAGCCAGCAAGCCACTGGCAGCCAGCCCTCCACCACTCCCCAGGAGCAGTCTGCCAGCTCCCAGGAGCCTACTAGGGCCCGGAGAAGGCGGGCGCCTTCTTAGTCCAGGGTGGAGATCATGGACCTTATTCAGGTTTGGGGGATGCCCCCAACATCCATGATCTCCACACTAGATGGAGGAATGCGGCCATCTATGGCAGGATAGATGCCAGCCTGGCCACCAAAGGCCCCATGTGAACCCAGGAGCAGGTTTGCATGACAATCAAGTTGGTCCGGTGAGACCCCTAACCCTGAGCCCTGAGCTTTCCCTCCCCCTTCTTCCCCTTGTTTCCCCCTTCCAGCTCCCTCCTCCCAGGTTTCCCCCTCCCCTCTCCCACCTCTCTTCTCCTCTCCCACCTCCTTTTCCCAGTCTCCCCAGAGTTCCATTCCCCCCCTTCCAGTTTTGTTAAATAAAGAGTTTGTGTTCATGAAAATACATGTACTTTATGTGACATCAGGAAGAGGGGTAAGGGAGAGGGGTAAGTGGAAGGATGTGAGGGAAGTGGAGGAATGAGGCACAAGCCCCCAGTGGGGCAGTTCAGGGAGGCTTTTAGTGCTCCTCAGGGTAGAAGCTCTCCTGCAGGGCCTCCTAGGTACTGACAGCCCCCGATGGACTTCCCGGATGGCAGCCTGCAGAAAATTTAGCCAGGCTCGCAGCAACAAGTCCACAAGAAGCACCAGAGTACGATGGGGCAGCTCTGGCTCCATGTTGCAGAGTGCTGTGGTGTCCCAAGTGAGGGCAACCAGAGCATGCAGAGACAGAATGCTTTGCTGTCCCTCATCGAGGTAGGCAAGCAAGCAGGGAAACCTGAGAACTGGCTGTCTGGGGGTCCCTTTAAGCACAAGCCTCAGATAGCCTCAGGCAGCAGCCACACAAAGTAACTCCTGACCTGATGCCCTGCCGGGCCTGGTTCTGGCCGGCTTTGAAAGCGATTCAGCATCCACTCAGTGTGGAAGCACTATTTTGAAATAGCAAAACGCTATTTCGAAATGCATTTTGTGTGTAGATGCGTTATTTCAAAATAATTTATTTCAAATTAACTATTTTGAAATAAGATATTTTGAAATAATGCTGTAGTGTAGACATACCCTTACTCCCTTAATTAATCTATATAAAGGAAATATAATGTCTAACAGTCTAGTCACTTCACCCTTCACGGCAGTGTACTTTGAATTTTTAGAATGACCTTTCAAAATGAGATTAGATTAATTCATTTCCCATGATTATGCTTTCATTTGTCTCTCTCTCTCTGGCTGTCAGCAAGAGTACCACGTACTTCTAGCAACAGAAGTAGTTTTGAGATAGGTGCTAATCCATAATGGTATTTAAAAATATGGACCAAAGTCATAAAGTGCATATGGAACAGAACAGGGAGCCAGTGACATGATTAGAGCTGCAGTAAGACCTTATCGCTTCAGACTTTCTTGCCTAAGAGTTGGGTATTTACTCTGTGGAAACAGTTGGACCATACGTGTGACTTTTTCCTTTTTCCCAGGTAGAATGCATTGTTCTACTCTAATCTGGTGGCAAAAAACACACATGGATCACTTTGGCTATGCCTGCAACCAAGAGTAACGGTTCCAATCGCCTAGCTAGAAGAAGGCAGAAAAAATCATTTTTCACCATTGTTTCTATCTTTATCTAGGAGTAATGTGTCCAATAAAACCCAAAGGCTGTACATCACTTTGATGGTAGACAAAGAAGATGCTTTTATCAGAAGTAAGTATCAATGTTTCACCTAACTCCTTGGTGTTTCCCCTGAAGTGTCTATATTTTTTAAAACCAGAGCATTTTTGTGGAGATATTATTTTTAGGTCATGAAATAATTACATAAAAGTCAAATATGGGCATTTTGTTTAAATGTCTGCTGAGATTAGAACTGCCAGTTCTAATACTATAGCATATTTTAGGGTGAATGATTTTTTTAGTAAGTGAACTATTGCCATTACCATTCACTTTGATCAAAAGAATAACTTTGACAGTACCTGCATTAATTTACTTTCTTTCCCACTCCAATCAGTGTTCATCACACTGAATGCTGATTTCACTGGACTATTTATTCCTGGCAAACAGAGAGCAAATTTGGAGTTTGCTTGGCATACCAATACATCTTGGTTGAACAAACTTTTTGTAGTTATATAAACACCAAAACTTTTGATAGACAAAATGGAAAACGATGACGTTTCTTGTGCCCCGAGGGAAGTTTCTTGTATATCAGAAGGAAAACTGGGATGCCTAGTGCCTTTAAGTTCCCTCTTCTTGTGAGATTTGTTTTTACTTAGGTTAAACTTGACCCATCTGATGCTCATCTACGTGTTTATTTCTCACATTCAGAGGCACATCGAGGAGTTTTAAATAATTTCATCCTGTGAGTAAAGTATGTATGTGGATGCTATCTAGGTATCTAACATCAGAGGGTGCTGTAGTGTGGAAGCAGGACCTCGTTATCTTCCACAGTATATAAGAAATATCTTTCTTTTTTTGCAATTTTTAATGTTCTATTTCCATTTATATAAATTAAACCATATCAATATTAACACCAGTGATTTAGGTCACCAAACACAATAAAAAACTCTTCCTTGTCAAAACTTCTGTTTCCAGAAAATCACAAAAATTCAGTGCTGTAGCAGTCAGAATCTAATTTGATCCGTAGTTCTAAATCTAAAAAATAAATTAATAGAGATTTCATGTTTCACTGTGTTTGTGCATTGCATGACATGATGTAATCCATGAGGCTTATTCATTAAACATTCAACTTACTTGAACTGGTTGACACTACCAGTGAATTACTTGGTGTATTGCCAATGAATAATGTTAAAACCATCTGCTTGTTTGTTTATTTTTAAACTTATGTGGGTTTTCTTTTTCTGTCTAAGATAAGACCATCAAATATATACCATTGGGTAATTCTAAGTATCTTTTTCTCAATCATGTTTCAGGTTATTACAATTCAGAATAAAGCAACAAGAAAATTCTAAAGATAACATTGTTACAGTAATTCCAGCAGGGCTTGAGTTCTAAGTGGCTGCTGAGAAACTGAGCTTACAATAAAGAAGTTCAGACATTCACCTAGCAGGGGTCTAATTTCTCAATCTCATTTCATATTTGAGTAAGACAGGGGAACTCCAGTTATTTCTAAATAATATACTCTTATAGATTGTTTAGTCTCAACTTCTTTTAAAATAATGGAATGAGATTCCTTGCACCATTTGTTTCAATGGGTTTATTCAATCCTACTTGGTAATGGATAGGAAATGTAGGTGGGGCTTGCTGCCCTCTTCCAAAGGAAGAAAAATCTACAGAGAACACTCTTGCTATATATTTGTAGAATACATCTTTTTTTTCATTTTCCTTTCCTAGAGGATAGCTCTGCTATTGTGATGGATTTAAGCAATGTGAAACAGATGATGTTTTTTTTTCTTCAAGTTACTTTTGATACAATTTCACATTATTTAAAGTTCTTCCCTTTCCCCAACCTGCTCCCTCCAATGTAATTTTGTGTAGTTGTTGTGTTGTTTTTTCTTTACATTATGAAGTGATTCCTTATGATATTCTATCTGTGCTCCTGGCTAACTTTGAAGGCAAGCTGTCATACAGTGATATTCTTACGTCTGCCTTCGAGCTCTCCTTGAGTTTGCTGACTTCAGACGGAAAAGCTCACAGTTGCACTTTTACTGCCATCTAGTGAGAGAATGAGAACAATTGTTGGCACAAACCCTTCATCTGAATTGCTGGGAAAACAGTAATTGGCAATCAAAGGGGCTAGTATTATTCTGGCCATCCTAACATGTGGCCATCTAACATAGTGTGATGAATATGGTGTGACTCTCAGAAGACTGAAATTTTGTTGGCTGTTACTGACAGGTGACTGCAGTTAATCCTAGACTATTATTAGCATAGGTGTCACCTTGTATACATAAATATCTATTTCAACAGCCTATATGTACAACACATGTGCGCGCACACACAAAAACACATATTGCTGTAGTTATTTTATTTACAATAATTGACATATGGGAAGAAATCCTTTTCTCTATAGTTTTACCATTATGTCCTCTGTGGAGTATCTAATATTTTGTTATGTTTCATTTGAAAATTAAGCTGAATTTCTAAAAATCTCACGTGTACATAGGAAGTATTGGGCTGCTAATTAAGGGAAACAAATATAATTCAGAACTAGTTTATAACTGAACAAAGATAATCACATATTTGTACCCAGAGGAAAAAAGAGTCAGAAGGAAGTATGAACCCAGAATATTTAAACCAATTGAGTATGCAAGTAATTATTTTTACTATATATTTTATGTGATAAGATAACTTAAAGAATATGGATATTTACACCAAGAAATCTGAAAAAATGCTTATTTGTTCCTATATTTGAAACCAAGTAAATGTTTGATATTTATACAGATGCTTAATAATCAATATGAGAAACTTTTCTTTAAACATGCTACCAAACATTTAAATAATCTCTATTACTTGTGGCTCTGTTTTTGTTTTGACTTTTTTTTTTTTAAAGAGGAAAAAACCAACATGCTGATTATAGTCAACTGCTGTAACATTTCAAAAGTTCACAGGAGTCATATTGGTTTTCATATCATATTATACTATGAAAAAGTAACAGCCAAAAAAAGTCTGTTTTGTTATCAGTACTGATGATGAAATTCTATCTTATTGACAATTCAAGTTTATAGTAGGCTGTGTGTGGATATCTTTGATGTAAAATCAAACTGAGGGCAGCGGTTTTGCTGTTTACAGTAGCAGTGCATCACTTCTGCTTAGGCAATAAAACTTGCTTTGAAATTGCACACAACCAGTTTATGGAAATTGAGAAGTCTATCCACCCAGCTATCTCCAAAAAAGCTTTCAAACTTTTAACAGTTAATTTTGAAGAAAACTGCATAAAATAACTCTGGCTCTATTGAGATACTGTACCTGGCATGAATAGATAAGATATCAAAATGAAAGAACATAGACTCACTTTGTATACACTGTTCCTAGTCTATATCCACTTTATTCTACACCTTGAAAAATGGGTGAAGAAGCAAAGTTTGAAAATTGGAAAAAAATAAACCTGAAAGTTTCTGTTTTGTGCTGCACAATTGTTTTGCTTACAAGTAATGTGTTTTTTTCTTCCAATACTGTATATTGGCTGCATATTACTTTTAATTGCCGGAAAGGCATTCAAAATGAATCATGTTTGATAAAGTACTTTTCAACTGAAATTTCATATCTTAGTTTAGAAAAAAGGTGGAAAAATATAAACCACAGACTAACATTGCAGTTGTGTTTGAATCTTATTTTGTAATGGTCATTCAGGACAGCTTGCCCCTCCCCCGTAGTACATTTTGTTTTCAAGCTTATATGAGTAATAAAACACACATCAAGTAATTGATTAAATATATCTATTAACATGCATGCATTACAATCATATTTCCCTAAAGGTTTTGCTCTAGAATTAGCTTGCAGGTCACGTAGAAAATTAATTTCTAAGAATATAATACATGCAAAGATTTGGAAGATAATATTTGCAACTCAGTCACATAGATGTTTTTAGTTAATTTTCTGCAGCAAAGCAGAAGAGAAGCAAGTTGAGATTCTGAAATTGAAATATATCGCCCACCTAGCTTTGAATTGTGTCTCATTGCATGAATTATTTTCATTGAAAGGAGTTTCCCCACAATGCATTAGTTAAACCATCTGATCTTTGATAATTGCTGCTCCGCGTATTAGAATCTTTGCTTCCATCACACTGGGTGTGTCTAGACTACATGCCTCCTTCGACGGAGGCATGTAGATTAGCCAGATCAGAAGAGGGAAATGAAGCCGCGATTAAAATAATCGCGGCTTCATTTAAATTTAAATGGCTGCCCCGATCTGCCGATCAGCTGTTTGTCGGCAGATCGGGGGAGTCTGGACGCGATGCCCCGACAAAGAAGCCTTTCTTCATCGACACAGGTAAGCCTGGTTTCACGAGGCTTACCTGTGTCGATGAAGAAAGGCTTCTTTGTCGGGGCATCGCGTCCAGACTCCCCCGATCTGCCGACAAACAGCTGATCGGCAGATCGGGGCAGCCATTTAAATTTAAATGAAGCCGCGATTATTTTAATCGCGGCTTCATTTCCCTCTTCCGATCTGGCTAATCTACATGCCTCCGTCGAAGGAGGCATGTAGTCTAGACACACCCCTAGTGAATCAAGTGGAAGGGAAAGCTATAAGATAGGATAGGAAAGAAGTGAAAAGGGGAAGTGATGGCTTCAGAGCATGCTCCTCTCTGTGTGAAAGGCCTTGTGGGATCATCCATGGCAAATCCACACAGCTTAGGATGACTCAGGGGTGTATGTGTGTGTGACAGAGAGAGTTGGAATGCTACTCACTGAAACCAGCAAAAACACAACCTGAAAAGTGAGTTTCCACTGCTTACTCCTCTGCAGTGTTGTTCTCTCTGTATAAAAAATGGGATGCAGATATAGCAAAAATGGTAAACATCTATACATCTCCTGAAGAAGTCATCTTGCAAGGGAACTCATCATAAATGACCTCAAAGCTTTAGAGCTGGAACTTTATGTCCCATTTGAATGCTTGTTCTGAAGATTGCATTCTGTGCCATCCCTCCATGAATTTTTCATATCTGCTCCATCCCAATAGCCATTTGTTAGAAATTACAACATTCCCAAGCCTTATGTCCCACTTTTATGGTCTTTTCCACTCTAAAGTACATATTATCATTTTAAAAAAAAAGTCTTCCGAACATTAACTGTTTAAGGATTTCAGCTTTTATGACACAAGAAGCTCAAGTCAAATTGCCAGCACAGGAACTATAATGCCAATATTTGCAAATGTTGATTCTAGAAGTGCATGACACATACATGGCTTGTACAACATCACACTTCACATTTATATCAACTCCACCTAAATCCTAAACTCTCTATTATAGGGTTCCTTACTGTGAGAAGACACTAGACCTTTTCTTGCATAATATGAATCGCAGGTATATATTATCTGATATGAAGAAAGACAAAAACAGTTTACAAAATCCATTTGGCTGCTTGTTCTAGAAATGTACGTGTAGAAATTAGGCATTAGCTCTTGACAAACAGTTCCTCTTTTCTCTGTAGGTTTTTGGAGCTTAGACTGGATGAATGACTTTTGTTTAACTTGTTTTTTGATAAAATACATCACTAATATTGTTTATTATACATCACTAATATTGTTGACACATCAATAGTTCTTAAGTTTAGTAAATAATAATCTTCCAGTGTGACAAAACTGAACTACTTTTTTTATTTCACCTTTACATGCTAATTTAGTAATGAGTTGAATGTTACAATCAGTAATTCTCTTCATCTGCATATCTGTTATCTCATACCATGTCACATTTTCCATATAATATTACATTTTTGTATGAACCAATCCTTCTGTGAAAACCCACAGCTTACATTGCACAAGACTGAAGTGAAGAAGATGGAAAACCTGAACTGGAATCTCAGGAAAGGAGATTATTTTCTGTTTGATTCCTCCCTCATTTGTCGCAGAAGCTGGGAGATATGTAATGAATGAGGTAGAGAACCGGAGAAAAGAAAAATGGTTATTGCAGTTGAATCTGACTGGATTCTGTCCCTGTTTCCACCACAGTATTCCTTAAGCCAGACAATATTTAGTTTTATCTTTGTTATTCAATGCATAGTCCCAGACTGAAGACAAAATGTATAACTTTCTTTAGACATTATTATTATCTTCCTTGTGGGCTTTTCTATAACACACATTACTATAGTATCTGAGTGCTTCACAAACACTAATGACTTTATTTACATAAGACCATGTGAGAAGAGGGTCTAGTATTACATTTAAAATTTTCATATGGGGAAGTAATCCACAGAAAGATTATGGTCAAGTTTCCATTAATATCAGGTATCCAATTTGAGAATCTCAAGAACCTGCTTTTTTCTGAGTATTTAGGATTATGCAGCACATTCTATATTTTTATCATCCTATAAAATAGAATGGAAGATGATATTGCTTCTGTATAATTATATAGGCTCATAGAGAAAAATATGGAAAGGAAATTATTTCTTATTGATTCTGCATGTTTTCAGGTAATTTCTATAGACCTCTTGAGGCTTTGCCCCTATTAAACTGTAGCCTATAAATTCAAAGTTTCCAAGGTCAGAAGGGATCATTGAGATCATCTAGTTTGATGTCTTGTATAACGCTAGGAATAGATCAGATCTTGATCATATAATTTAGAAGAACAGGACTTTTCTGTAAAGGAGATACCACAATGGCTTCACAAATGAAGCAAGGGGCACAGACGAACACATTCCGCTGTTTCCAGAAATTGTTATGCTAAAAAAAGATATAATGGAATATCTACTATTCTGGTGTAAATAGGCACTCAAACCTAGGGTATGTCTAGACAGCAAAATGTGGTATCCCAAAATAGCTACTCTATATCTTTTAAATAAACCCATTATTCTGAAATATTTTTTTGAAATAATGGGCACGCTATTCTGGCATCCCTGTAACCCTCATTTCATGAAGGATAAGGGATAAATCGAAATAATGTGTTTTTGAAATTTGGCGCTGTGTAAGCTATTTCAAAATACAAGCGAAATAAGATGCAATTTGCATGGTGAAAATTGCGTATCTTATTTTGACTTTTGCATGCTGTGTAGACACACCCCTATTGAACTACACCAACTAACATCAGCTGTGGATCTAGCTGTTGGTCATACTTCAATGAGCCCTATATGTAATAAATATTATTCATATGGTTATACTGAAATTAGTGCATATTGACAAATTGTTCCTCATTGCTATTATATTTCCATAAACACGTTACTTTCCCCCTAAATCATTGCTTTATCTTCCATACATTTTAAACACATTTGTGTTCCATATTTATAAATGATTTATTGTTGAATATTTTTAATAATTGTTTCTTATTAAATCATATACAATGTTGACAAGCCCTTTACTCTGATGAGTGATTATTTTTGGTATAGCCATGATTTGTAAATAATTTATGCCGAATCGCTATTCCAGTTTATCGACAACAGAGCTAATTGTCAACAAAGGGGAGAATGCACAAACAAGAGCAGCATATTGAAAAACAGACTGCAAACAAATGAAAAAAAAATGCTTAGACCACAGAAAAAAGTCTGCTGAATAAATTGCATGTAAACAAACACAAATAAAAAAAGCTTGCTGATTATTCTAGCCATGTAATGAATGATAAAATAAGTACCAATATTAAGATGGCATTAAGGTACATATAAAATCCTAAGTGAATAAAAATGGGCATTATTAGAAGATCAGTCTAAGGTTAGTGGGTAGTGATGGTGATGTGATAATGGACTGGGTTGATTCAACTTTAGGAAAAAGCAACAGAAACAAATTAATTAGAGTATAAAAAAAGTATGATGCTTAATGGGATCCTAGGGATATATCATCAAAATATCCATTCTTATCACCCTGCTTTGTTGTGATTAAATATTTTACCTCTTACTTTTTTATGAGAGAAATATTCCTCGTCTGTGTAGTATGCATAGGCTTCTCAAGTGACAACAGCTATGACAAAGTAGTTGAAATGAAAGGGGCATGTCATCTAATGGGAAAGTGGTTGTGGTTATATCTATAGCCTAGTAGAATCCGGAAGATTACTCATTAGGGTGATTCCCCCTATTCATTCAGAAGTATGCCACCATCATCCATCACTCAGGATTCAATAAAAGCATAATAGAAACAAAAGCCCTTGTCAAGGTGGCATGGGAATTTTGTCTAATGCCTGGCTAATAGGAATGAGCAAGGTCACGATAGAAGCTAATTTGGCATGCCCATTGTAAAAATGCCAGTGTAGTGCTGAATTTTGAAGAGAGACTTTTTTGCCTGTTTACTGCTATTCATAAATAACAAGATAATCAATAACTCTCCTTAAATAATGCGTGTTCCTCATTGCTATTATTAAAAAGGCATGTTGTCATTTTGACTTTAATGCTAGGGGGCTGTGTTCTGTTCTGATTTTTGTCACTCCAAGGACAGGTTGCTTCTGTCAGCAAGCAGTTCTTGTCAGCTGAGATGAAGTATGTATCTTTGCTATCTACAGTAACTGTTTCCAAATGAGACACTGTCACCTGGATAGCTGACAATTATTTTGGCTTTTGTCATCTCCTCTGTGCTACATTCAAATCTATCACTCCTTATGCAAAAGCAAAGTGGTTGCCATGGTAACTTTATAGCCACAAACTTAATACGAAGGAGCAAATAAAAAAGCTGATATTTTTCTCCTTACCATGGGCAGGGGAATCAGTTATTCATTAAAAAACAAAATTCGATTTGGAAAACATTTAAGATATCAGTCCTGCCTTCACTTCTGTGCCATATAAACCTTTTTTCTCTTTCATCTTGCTGAAACAAAGCAACTCTTCTCATCGCCGTGCTAAGAAAAAATGCTAGGATTCTGTTCTGAAGAAGTGGCTATAGGGAAGGGGGCTCAGGAAAAAAAATGTCAAAAAAATGAGGTCAGGAGTTTAGTCAGATTCCACAAAAGAATTAAACATTTAAGACTGGAATTTTCAAAGAACCTAAAGAAGTTAGATGCCTGTCTCTGACTGAATTTAATTCCCCTGGACTACTCTGAAAATTGCATCCCAAAAGGTTAATGAAAACATCTACAATTGCATTATATGGATTTCTTAAAAAAAAAAGATCTTCATGTTCCAGGGCACAAACCACCTGTTAACTGATGGAGATAGGATGGAATTTCCCCTCTCTGTGGATCTTAGGTATTTATATGACTCTCGATACCACAGAAAGTGGCACTTCAGAGATTTTCAAAGGCACGACAACAGTTATGTGCCTAACTTCCATTGACTTTGAATGGGAATTAGGCATCTAACTAATGTTTGTTCCTTTGAAAATCTCTCCCTTGGTCCCACTGAAAGTCATTGGGACTTTGGCTTTTAAGTCACTTACGTATTCCTTTTGGCCAGCCCAACAAATCTGAATGAGCACTGACATGGAACTACTTTTATTCGGCTAAAGCTAGTCCAACAGATCAAGCCTGAGACATGTTGACAGGGTGGTTAGAGGAAGCTTACACTGTTGATACCTGTTTTGTAGTTGTTGTGCAGTTAAATGGAGGAAGACTTTTGTCTGCTGTTACCCTGGTTTCTTTCACTAGCAAGTTCACCAAAAAATTCACCTACCCACAAAGGCGGAGGGATCCAGAAACAGTAGCTTTTGTTTGAGTCTCAAGTATAGATAACTGAATAGTGGGTGAGAAATCCAGACAACTCTGAAAATGGGTTTTGGAAAATATGACATTGTGATGGGGTGTATCTGCCCCACACTGAGGAATAGGGCGTTGCCGTGGCCCAGCTAGCTGAGAAGGCCCCACACACACAGTGCTTCTGGATATGCTCAAGAGAGAAGTAGGGTATAAAAGTCCAGCTAGCTACTCAGTCAGGGCTGACCGCCAGAGGGGAAGGAGCTCAGGCCGGAGCTCCTGATCAGCCCCTGCTGCAGCAGCTGCAGTCTCAGCCCTGGCGAGGGAGGACATCTTCTCACACCACAATGGCCCCCTCCCTCAAGGAGTCCCCCTGGGGAGGCAGATCAGCCTTGTATATTGCTAACACTGTTGCAAACATTGCAGAGCATTTTGGTCAAAGGTGTGAGTGTGGAATTAATGAAGGATTCCTTTGTAGGTCACGAGAGGCCAAGGTGGGAGATGAAGAGAGCAGAGCATGGGTTAACTCCACGCTCCTACTAGGCCCAAAGATAAGACGTTGACTCCAGCCAGCTCAAGGCCACAGCACACATCTGACTCTCGGCTGCTGGCCAAGGAAAAGGGGGACCTGGAATCCACTGACCAGCCCTGAAAAAGACAGATTCAGCTGAACAGACCTGCAAAGCCAGCCCATAACACGCGAGGCAAGCGAAGGCCAGCACGAAAAAAACAAAGAGAACAACAGAGTCTAGCCAGCGTGTTTTGGGAAAGTCAAGGAGACCACAGAAAGCTGGTTTGGACTAGCACAAAGAACACCAGAAACAGAGGTCACAGACTGCACCCCCAAAGGAGCCCAGGACTTAAAACCCTCCTGAGAGCTAAAGCAATTCAGAGAGATCACAGTGGACCCTGAATGACCTGTGTGCACAGGACCAAACTCCTGTCCACCCTTCCCCCTCTTTTTCTTACTTAACTCCCAGGCCTGGCCAGCCTCGGGTAGTGAGTGTGTGAGTATGAAAGTTGGTTAGGGCTCGGGACACTAATGTTTTCTTCCTTCCTCTGAGTGAAGTGGTTATTTTATTATTTTATCAATAAAGCTTTAAAATTTAGACACTTGGTGCGTTCCGTCATCTCCTCCCTTAATGATTCTGTGGCTTCAGCCTGATCACCTGATGCCTCAGGTAAATTGGTAACAAAAATCTGTCACAGTCTACGAAGGTCTGACCCACTGAGTAACACTCTGAGAATGAAGCATTTCACTGGGGACAGTAGGAAGTGTCCCAGGGTGTAGGATTGGCCTCTGGGAGCTCGGTGCATTTCTGCCAGAATTCCCACCGAGCAGGCAGTGAAAACTTCTACTGTCAACAGGACCCTGGGCTGGGACTCAGTGGAGCGGAGATGGGGAGGGCTGGGTCTCCCTAACTCCCCCACCACAACAATCCAGCTCCCTGGCATTCTGGAAGGCTTCCCTTTGGACTAGGCCTCTAGGCCATAGTGACTCTGATAGCAGGGAGTGTGTTTCTGACTAGGCCTGCAGAGCCATATATACCATAATGGAGGGAAATATACTTTGGGACTAGGCCCGCGGGGCTGTACATACCCTGATAGAGGGAACTGTTTTTGGAACAAGGTCAAAAGGCCGTAGGTTCCCTGGTAGAAGGACATTTGAGGGGAACTGGGTCTACGGGTCATATTTGCCCTGTGGAAAGCGAACACGGACCTTGACTTTGGGGCTTCCAGACCGTCAAGGGGTCCTACCCCTTGACAGACATCTCTATGTAGTTAATCATGCACCAATTAAATCAAGAGGATATTTTTTAATACTGTCTTCAATAATTCTAAAATATGGCCATTAAATTTATTTTCTATTATTTGTTGCCATGAGTGACTCCCTTTTACTGTATATTAGCAAGATCACAGTATCAGGAAAGAACATTTCTGGTACTTATTGCTTAACACACTGCTATTTACACAAACATTTCTTTACTGGTTTGAATTTTTCAAATGCATCAACTTGTTTAAGGATTTTAGCTTTTATGACACAGACAGTTAGTGTTTATTTAACTTAATTGGCAACGCATATACTGTACTGTCAGTTCCAATAAGTATTGGTTGCATAATTGCAAAGAACAGAACATAGCATTAAAACCAAGCAGCTTCTTAATCATCATCTAATCATTGTATAATTCTGCCTCACACATTTAAGCGGAATTTCCCCTAGCAGGATTATTCATTTTATTAACGTCTTCTGTCTGGCATGTTGTTAATAAAACAACAACTAACACATAGCTAATTCCATCGATGAGGATGAAATGATGATTACATATCCTACTTATACTGTAAAACTCCAGAGAAATTTTATATTCAACTGGTCAGGAACTGTCTGCCTTTGAAATAGAAGAAATACACCTTAGCCAATAGACTAAAGATATTTCATTTGGCACTCCTAAAAATGTGTACGTTCTCAGCTCTGTATAGGAAAATTCCCTTTTGTATCTCATATACAACTAGAATGCATTCAGCCAGGTTTTCAAAGATTCCTGGACCAGGCCTCTGATTTTGCACCCATAATTTTATGTGTATTCTTTCTATTTGCCCATTATTATTTACACAAACCAATGACTATTCATGCTTTATGAATGTATGTACTGTTAAAAACAAGGAAAAATAGACATGAAGATATAGAATAAACAATTCACATAAATAAATCACTAGGTCATACTGAGATTTTTCTGTATTCAAAATAGAGTTCAATAGGACCAGTCATTTGGTGCCACCCATTGCTGGTAAGCATGGCAAAAACTGGACCACAGTAAATTAAGACACATTTATATGAAATTTTGAATGCACATTTGAATGAATCTGAGGCTACTTTATTTATTAAATATATTAATTAATATAGATATCAAGTATGCACCTGGCTGCAAGTCTGTGTAAAGGAGCAAAAGGTGTAGGGATCACCTTTCCTCCCCTGCACATGTTGCCTGCATCACCAAACTTATAGCTTGTACACAAGGGAAATAATTTGTGATGGGTTGTTACTTCCCCTCGGTGACATTGACTCACTTATAGTCTGGACAATTGAACATCTGTGTCCTATCAATTCTCCCAACTTGAGTGCCTTTTATACTGCTTTGTTGTGTGAACAACTCACCCCAGCCTCCAGCAAGAGGTGGGTGCCACCCGGATATAAAATCTAAAATCAAAAGCAGCTCAAACGCAATCAACAAAAGGGGCTGCCTCTGAGCAGTGGAGACTGTCCCAGAAACAGAACTGTGATTGCAGGCATATCAGCCAGAGAAAGGGGTGCTCACAAGAAGTGGGTGTTGACCCCCTTATACGTGGGTATAGAGAAAATCAAAGATGGGGTGGGGGAGACAGATCCACAATCTTATACCTTTTCCTGTTCTTTGGGAAACATCCCCAGCTGATGTTCAGAAGACAAAGTCTGAGAGGAAAGGAATCTCCCACTGTTTCTTTGCCAAGATATCAATTTCTCACGCACATCCTTTTTACTACCAAAGAATGGCTACTTTTCCAGGGGATGGTCCATTTGACTTTATTGTTGCCTGTCTAAGGCATCTGTTTGCCTTTTATCTCTGAGGAACTGGTTTGTGCCTGCTTTTACAGATTTTGAATATCTTAGTAACATCAGACAGTAGAATCTTAATTTTACATGCAGTGTTACCACACTTATTTCACCAGGGAAATAAAGATCAGAAAATAAAGAGTTTTCAAGTGATACATCGCAAGGCATAGTTTGTAAAACATGTATCATAGTTTGGGGGAAAAGGTCAATACAGAGCATAGACTATCACATCTGCTTGTACACTTGACTAGACTAGAGACACAAGGACTCAACATTACAATATCTATGTTGATGTGTCTAGTCCTTCCTGGTGGCCTGCACGCTTCTGTGTTAGGCACCCGGGATTCCTGTATAAATGCATAGGGAGAGTGTGGTACCTAAGAATGTCATCCACAAAAGCCTGCACCAAGCCTGTTTATATATAAATGAGAACTTTACAAAGGAGATCAGTTTCATTATCTCCATTTTACAGATGGTAAAACAGAGGCTGAGGGAAATGAAGTCTTCGGTCCACCCTCTCTGGGGCACCTGGTGTTGGTCACTGTCGGTAGACAGGATACTGGGCTAGATGGACCTTTGGTCTGACCCAGTACGGCCGTTTTTATGTTCTTATGTTCTTATGTAAGTGACTTACCCTATGACAACCCAGAAGGTCAGTGACAAAGCCAGAAATAGATTCTAGATTACAAAGTCTGTGGATGATTGTGAAGAACTTAAAAAAAAAAAACCCAAACCCCTCATCACAGAAGAACAATGGATATTCAATTACCGTGCCTTGGAGACAATTTAAAAGTGAAAAATACAAATAGTATAGTGCACAAGGCACAGTTTGCATGTGAAACATATTGCCACAGAAATCATTGAGGCCCAGATGTTTAGCAGGAGTAAAAAATGATTAGAGCCATGGATAATGAGAGCACCCAGTTACAGTAGATGAGAATGAAAAAGAAAAGAGAAAATCTGAAAAGAATATAATCCTTCATACCCCATGGCATAAGGCAAGGGCTAGGAAGAATTTCCTCTTCGGGCAGATTTTTCCATAATTGCTCCCTTCAGGGCTTCTAGCAACTCTTTCTAAAGCATCAGTAAATAATCACTATTGAAAGGGTATCAAATTAAATATACCACTGGTCAGATCCAGTGTGGCAATTCCTATGGTCCCAGAGTCCCTCTTCCCTTTCCTCTTATTCTACTTTACTCTCACTACTGGATTGGATTTTCTGAACATTTCAGATTGGTTAAATTTTTTAGCTCTTCTGACATAGGCAAGTGGGGAATGTTTAAGTGAAACTGGCAACACATATACTCTGCTGTCAACTTTGATAAGTATTGGCTTATATAGCTGTGTAGCTCAGACATATTAAAACTAAGCAGCTTCTTAATCACCATTTAATCATTTTATAATCCTGTCCTGAGCTCTTTCATCCCAATATTAATAGAAAAGTGGTGACTAAACTCTTCCCTCTCTTTTAGACAGTTGTAAGTATAGAAGCAGCAGAAGAAAGACTTAATACAGTAAATGATCAAAGGGTTTTAAAGAACCAAGTATATGAAAGGAGCGTGAAAAACCCCCACCGCATTAAATTAAATTTGTCAATAATAATGAAAACGCCATCATGCAAAGTCTTCATTAATATGTAGGTGCAATTACACCAGTTTAGTGAACCATATTTTAAATCAGGTCACAGACAATAAATCGCTTTGGGTGTAAAATCAAAACCTTTATAGATGTAGCAGGAATCTCTGTGGTGTATGAAGTAGATTCATTTCAATAAAGAAATAGGCAATATTCTCAAATTTCCATGGTACAAAATTGCTTGGATCAAAATGTCAACTATCTTCAAGCAATATTTCATGAGCATTTTTTATTCATTTTAACACAATTCTTGAAAAAAAGTTTGTTAGTATCCTCCAAATAGAGGGAAATCGAACAAAGAAATTAAAAAATATGATGGTAGTCTATAAGAATGATTCAGACCACTGTAGTAACCCAATCCTACCTTGTAGTCTCCTTCTAAGCAAAGATAGCTAAATTAATCAAACTTCCTAAGTCAACTTTTCTGAAATACTAAGAACTTAAAACTTCCTATACCTGTTCATGCCAAAAGTTTACTAATCAAGAAGAGATTGCTGTTTCCTACTATAGCCACTGCCAGGTGATTCATAGAAGCAAGGAATCCTATAATGGAATAACCTATCCATATGAAGCAGGAGGGTTAATATTCCTTTGTGACAGGATATACAAATCACACACCAGCAAGGAAGTGGTTAAGCAGGTGCTCTTGGTCCAGAAGACCACACCTCTCCACACCTGCAAAGTATGCTTGGCTTGGAGAAGGAGCTTAAAAGGAGAAGAGGCCAGTTAAATAGGAGGAGAAATAATGGTGGTGAACTGGCCTACACTCTGAGACTCTGGGAAGGAGCACACTGGATGAGGTCAGCTACTACAGATCGCTAGCTGTAGTGACCTTGCCGGGCCCACAGAGCAATGATTTGGAACATTCAGAAGGTCTGTGACTTTAGCTCTGATTTCAGTTATTTACTGTCTTAATTTATTTGTTGAGAAAGGGGGGACAGGTAGGAAGTAATCCATGGGAGCCTCAGTATAGCACTTTTGGATGCACAATTTAACCTTTTTACACTGGGTCCTAGATCAGAACCTGGGTGAATGGACAGGCCTGGGTTCCCTTGTGACTTCCATAGGGTGCAGAAGACACAAATCCTTTGCTTTGAGGCACATGGCTAATGCTTCACAGCTCTTGGAATATTGACTGTTAGAAGCTGGCCTACAATTTTGACTCTGAAGATATCAAAGATAATTAGTGTTAAACTGGCTATATTTGCATGGAAGACACTTGGTGTTTGGGGCTGGTAATGACACCTGGGGTTTGTTAATATACCTTCACGTAAAATCAGTTTTAAATAATACTGGAAGCTATTTAAGTGTTGATTTGTGGGCAGGTGACCCTGTCTGAAAATCTTAAACTTATTATACTACTCCTAACTGCCTTGTGCTGTGAAAGTGAAGTTACCTAAACTGACAAGCTGGGTTAGTATCAATTCTGTTCATACTATTCCTGCTCCATATTGTTTATGCTGTTGCACTCCCTCATTTGATATTGTTTATACTAAATTCCATCCTCAAATGCACATAAACAATTTTTATTGACTTTATTTCCATGTGAATATCCAAGGCAAGGTTTGGCCTCTTACCTCTGCTTTCACTTAATTTCTTTTCCTAGACTGTGCAGCTGCATAGATAGAATATGGCAAATAGAGCAAATACATGGAAGCTGATGAGGAAAGAATTTTTCATTAAGGTTCTCAGAGGACTAAAATCACAGTATGACTGTGTGAATGTTACTGGCTTTTTTAATATATAAGCTGTACTGAGTTAGATAGACCTAGATTCAGTTAGATTTAGATAAAACTTCTTATACTCTTGCCTGTTTATCCAAATGTGCATTGCCCTTCTTAAACATAACCTTGGAATATATCTCACTGAGACTGAGTGTAACAGAATCTACTGTAGTTGAAGAGCGTGTAATTTGCATACCACCTATGAGAGACGTGCAATAGGATAAGCAACTCACTGGAGTATATAAAATGTGTATGTTAAATTAGGCAGCCACCTGCTTTAACTAAAACTTTCCTCTGACTTTTTGGGTCCATAGAGAGTCTCACTTTCTGCCTGCATTTCAGCAGTGGTGCTAGTAGTTCCTGCAAATAAGTTATCCAAATTGGCATAAATTAGAGTCTCTTGATTGACTTCAGTTGTCTTTGGGCCAGGCTAGTTTTTATAGCAGTTCCAATTTAATTGTGTTTAAAGAGGAAATATACACATATTCTGATATAAAATATAATTAAATAATAAATATAAATTATAACATTTAAAGACTGATTTTTTTATTGACATTTACTTGCAAACATTTTAAAAGTCAAGCTATAGAAATCCAGTTCCAGATGCTGATGATAAAAGCTATGAGTTATAATATGCTCCTAGTGTTCTGCCACTGATTAGATTTTGAAATACATGACAATAGGACAAATTCTTCAGTCTTTAAGAAACTCATTTAGAAAATATCTTGATTACAGAATGTAGAATATGGCCACTAAAGTAATAAACTGTATACAATCATGGAAGTGTGCCTACCAAAAGAGACTTTTAGATGTGCAATTAGACACACAATTGCAGATCTAAAAGTAGCCATCCTGCAGCAAAAAAACTTCAGGACCAGACTTCAAAGAGAAACTGCTGAGCTACAGTTCATCTTTAAGTTTGACACAATCAACTCTGGATTAAACAAAGACTGTGAATGGCTCGCTAACTACAAAAGCAGCTTCTCCTCTCTTGGAATTCACACCTCCAGATCAGCTGCTAGAAGTGGGCCTCATCCTCCTTGATTGGATCCACCTGGTCATCTCCAGCCTGATCCTGGCCTGCATATTTATTCCTGCCTCTGGAAATTTCCACTACATGCATCTGACGAAGTGGGTCTTTGCCCACGAAAGCTTATGCTCCTACACTTCAGTTAGTCTATAAGGTGCCACAGAACTCCTCGTCGCTTTTACCAAAAGAGAGTTAGGGATATGGGATCTGAAGCAATTGACATCTGTTAATGTCAAGATACAGGGCTTGCTTCACCACTGGCTTGCTTCACCACTACAATTCCTGTGTATCTATACTTCAGGAGGATTGACAACTGACTTTTGTCCATTATTTTCATTTTAAAATTGTGCCACCTCTGATTTTCCAAAAGGTAACAGGAAGGCAGTGGAATGAACAAAAATTACTGCCTGGTTGCATTTCCATATGTTTCCAGTTGTAATCTGATAAGAATTCTGGTCCTTGGAGAATCTTTTGGTCTGCATAGAATAAAAGCTAGGTTATTATGATGGAAGATTTGAATGTAAATTGATTGAAAACAGAATCTAGATGTTCAGTGACAGCATCCTGACCCTGATCATAGAAACTGTAAAAATTAATCAAAATCTGAGTGCAAATGTGTGTTAGGCTATGTAGCTGAAAGCCAGTATATGTGAACAGTTACTTTAGGAGCCATAGATACTCATTTTTTCATTTAATCAATTAATTTATATATAGCATTAATTTTTGGATTTTCTATTTTATGGATTTGCATGCACAAAAATCTTATTTTTAAAGTGTTCTAGTGCTGTTCATTTATGAAGAACTTGATCTAGTCAAGAGAACTAATTTAATCATAATTTCTAACCATCTCTTCCTTTCAGTATCAATGGAAAATCCTGAGGGTAACAAACAGTTATGCATCTTTTGTTACTGACAAAGTTAAAAGGGGAAATATTAAACTGGTGACACAGAGGAGATACAGTAAAAGGGATAGATTTTAAATATATTAAAAGTAGTGTGCATCATTTGGATTTGGAATATAAAATTAAAAAGCTCTACATCTTACCTGCCATCGACATAGGAAAATAACTCTCAACCAACCAACCAACCAACCAAGAAAGCAAATAAGCAAACAAAATCTTAATGTTGGATTCTAGAAGGTTATGAAACTATATATAAGTATGAATTTTTTAACCTGATTCTTTAATCAGAAGACAGTATCTTCAATACTGATTAAAGTGGCGATATTAGAAGCTTTCTTGTCCACTTTCTAAATGTTTGCTGAGATACAGCATGTGCATCATTTTTTCCACAGGATTGACCTCTCCTGTAATGTAGCCCATTACAAGATCAAATTTGCATGAAGATTGAGAAGAATAAATGACAATAGTGAGTATAACTAATTTATTTCACCTAACTTCTAGGGGGTTTACTGTGTATGTCAGGTGCAATGGTAGCATGAATAATAATCTTCTAAAATTTCAAAAACATTTTGCAACTGTGATCACCACACATTGGCCTGGAAGGGGAAAGTGAAGCTAAAAAGGGACCAATTAACCTACTAGGATGTGGCTGGGGTGGGGGCGGAATTAGGTGCCCAAAGTAATCCCCTGAGTGAAGATTGTGTCTGGCTGAGAAGGCAGATGTGGAGCAAGGAGAAAGCCAAGAAGGTAGCTACAGAAATGGGCAAGAGGGAGGCAGTGTGCCTTCACCCACATGTCCCAGACAGTATGTCTCCACAGATAAAAAAAACTAGTAGCCAGCCTGTGCCAGACCACTTGGATGCTATGGACTGTTTCATTGCAGTTAAGATTTCTGGGCACAAGCCTGAGCCTGGGGTCTAGGAACCTGTAAGCTGGGAGGGTCACAGAGCTCAAGTTGGACTCTGGAATTCTGTCCAGAGGTGAAACAGTCCTGCAGCCAAGCCCTGTGAGCCCACATCAGCTGGCATAAGTGAGCCACAGTTTTTTCTTTACTGAGTAGATGTAAGCTGTGAAGCTGCAAACCTCTGCAGTCCCTCCCTGGGAGGAGGTAATTTGAATTAGCACAACAGAGTTGGAGTGTAGGGAAGGCAGAATTTGTAGGAAGGAATCCAGGAAAAGAACAACAGGGTCTGAAAGAAAATATAGTTGCTAAGTAGAAGATCTCTGGAATGGAACAAGAAGTAGTGGGTAGACCTGGGTTTCTCTATCAGGCACTATGCAATTCATATCACCAAGACAGTGCTTGAAAAGACTGCCTCAGACCTTTGCTATGGAAAGTCTGTGATTTAGGAAGGCAAAGACTATAATGATCTGGCCAGAAGGCCAAACAACAAAGACAGAGTACACTGAGTTTCAGGAAGCAAGAGAGAGGGGCAGCAGTGAGCAGAAGATCCGGTGTGAGACTTGTGTGAAGCTAAGCTACAGAGGTGGCCATAAGGAGGCATGCTAAGTAGAGTGTCCCATGACGGCATCTCAGATAAAAGTTCAAAGGATAGTGGAGACCATCCAGAGTGATGAGAAGTGGTTGTGTGTACCAAAATAGGGATTTGATTTTGATCCAAAGGAGTGGAAATAATCAAAGTGAGATACTTGCAAGAGGTGACCAGCCTGTAGAAAATAATTGATCACAAACCTAATGATTTACAGTCCCAAATTATCCTCTGACTTAGCCATTTGTCCATGTAGTTTGTATTTTTCACCTCCTTATGCTCTAGGAAAGAATATGACCATGGATGTTATGTTTATTTTACTATCTTCTCACCAATGAAAAGTTCCAGTTTTCAAGTGCATGGAACCAGAGCCATAACAAAGTATTTTATCTCATGGGGTAAGCAATCATATGTGCTCCCCCTAGAGGTGGGATTTCTGCTTCCCATTTAGCACAGAGGTTTTCATGTTATAAGGTGTGCCGGCCTAGGAGGATACGCTATAAAGTACAAAAACATCCCCTCTGCTAAAAGCCAGCAGATCAGTGGCTGATGGGAGTTGTCAGGCCTACACAAGTTCCTCATCCTCCAGGCTGTGGAAGGTGGGGATGAATGGTCTGCCCAGCAGCTCTCCATGCCCTATTCTTTGAGCTGGCCACCTCAGTACAGCTAGGTGCTCCCCAAGCAGGATGTGGAGTATGGCTCCCTGCTGAATCCTTAACACATTCTTGCCTCTGCCCTGAAGAAGCCTGGCATGCTCCCTTCCATACTTAGCCCCCTTGGGCACCTAGTCACACCCCACACTCCACCCAGGGATCTGCCACTTCAAACAGCTCACTTTCCCTACATGCAGAGTGGAACTTCTCTGTGCTCGCCTGGGCTGCCCTAGCCCAACCTCATGGCTTCCAGGCCTGTCATCCAACGGCCTGAGTTCTGAGCTCAGCCACACAAGCCCAGTGCCAAGGCTAGGCACTAGAGGCTGGCAATTGCTGCTAGAACACAGTCAATCCCACCGGCTTTGGAAACCAAAGCTGTGAGCCCAGAGTGACCCTTACGATTACTCCGTTTCAAATTCCCAAATAAAGGACACTGGCAAGATCAGGGAGGCACTGGAGAAGCATTTGGTGGGAAGGGGTGTCCATGTATTTGGAGGGATATTTGGGAGACAGTAAAGGGGGTATTTGGAGGGAACTGAACCTATGGAAAACTTAACTATTGGGCAGATATTGCTGGAAGTGGTATGGGCCATGTTAATGGGGGAGCCCCAAATGTTGCTGAGGGGGATGCTGCATGCAGAGTTCCCATTCCACCCATTCTCCTTTCCTGCTTCCCATGATCTCCCAACCCATTCACTTCTCTTCCCCTTGCCACATCCTATCTCCCTTCCTTTCCACTGCCTCTTGCCCCACATCATTCTCTTCTCCATATTCTCACTCCCCTTCCTTTCCTTGCTCATGGGCACTCACTGTTGTATAGAAAACAGGATGGTGACCAGATAGGGCACCCAGAAGGGGAAGAGAACCAGCACTAGGACTCAGGAGGCGGTGTCCAGCTATAGAGGCACTGAACACCCAACAGGACAAACAGCTCAGCACCACCATCTCTGCTCATGAGGGGAGTCAAAGCCTCCCCTGCCCAAAACTACAATAATGGACTCCAGCCAACACTACTCAGACCAATCCTGAACTACCCTGTTTTTTGTCGCCACCAGCTCTGCACCCTGGGCTGCTGCCCCATGGACCTGACCTTGTTATGGTTCTATGTGGAACTGTATTGGTTACTTGACTTTCATTCACATATACATAAAGAACACAATGCATAACAACATTTTATATATGTAGTTTACAGGAGAGACTCCGTGCTCAGTAAGAAAAAATGAATCAGTTTGGAAAAATAATACTCTATCCAAACCATTGCTCACATCTCTGTCTTAATTTTTTTAAGTTCAAAACAAATGTTAACAAGTGTGAGGGTTTTTATTCATTTTTGTTGTTTCTAGTGGCATTTCTTTTCCAGATCTTAACTTGCAGCTTATTGTAGAAGTACCAGAATGTAATAAATACATGTTCTTCCCCTAGTATTTCTGAGCTATGAAGACTGGGAAAACTTATTAGAAAACCTGTTCTCAGAAGATCATCTGGATAAAAAAGTAAGCCATTAAACTTTCAGATGTGCATCTGACCCAAAATTAGGTCAGCATTAATTAAAAATGAAGAAAATTTGAGAACATAACCCTGCAAAGGAAACTGTACAGGCTCATCCTCATGCCTATGTGGTCTCATTTTTAAATCAGTGGGACTCCTTTTTCCAAGATCCATTGCAAAGGGAGGAAGGATTGAGGTTAATACAAGTCAGTATTTATGTGTGTATTTAAATCCCAGGCTTCATTTGCAACTTCGAATGCCTACATTAGCCACCCTAGTTCGAACTAAGGTGGCAGTGTAGACAAACCCCAACTGATTATGCTTCTACTTAGGGTACGTCTAGACTACATGCCTCTGGCGACAGAGGCATGTAGATTAGGCTACCCGACAGAGTAAAATGAAGCGGCGATTTAAATAATCGCCGCTTCATTTAAATTTACATGGCTGCCGCGTTGAGCCGACAAACAGCTGATCAGCTGTTTGTCGGCTCAGCGCGATAGTCTGGACGCTCCTCTGCCGACATCAAAGGGAGTTGTCGACAACCCAGGTATGCCTCATCCCAGGAGGCATACCTGGGTTGTCGACAACTCCCTTTGATGTCGGCAGAGGAGCGTCCAGACTATCTCGCTGAGCCGACAAACAGCTGATCAGCTGTTTGTCGGCTCAACGCGGCAGCCATGTAAATTTAAATGAAGCGGCGATTATTTAAATTGCCGCTTCATTTTACTCTGTCGGGTAGCCTAATCTACATGCCTCTGTCGCCAGAGGCATGTAGTCTAGACGTACCCTTAGATGCCCACTCTTTCTCTTGGGCTACGTCTACGCTGCAGCGCTATTTCAGGATACTGGAGTATCCTAGAATAGCTATCCTGTGTCTTAACAGCAAGCCTGTTATTTCAAAATATAATGGGCTCACTATTCCGACATTCCACATTGAGTAAGGGACATTTCGGAATAGCAGGTTATTTTGTAATTTGGTGCTGCCAAATTATGAAATAAACTATTTTGAAATTGCATAGCTTATTTTGAGCTACAGGTGCAGTGTAGACATAGTGACTTTTTGCTTCATATAACATGTGCTTCTAATTTATCTTAATGCTTAATAGGGTAATTTTCCTTGTCATAACTTAAACTCAAACTGAAGTGAAGAAGATATCAAGTCCTAAGGGGAGGAGAAAGAGAGAATGAGACTTTTTTAAATGAGGGTAAATAGAAGATAGTGTGATATAGACTTCCAATTTAACTATATGCTGAAAAAAAATTAGGTAAAATCTTAGCAGTAGAAAAACTAGAAATAGAAAAGAAAAAAATGTAGATTGTTTAACTAGGCAAAGGCATTGCCTAATAGCAGGCATATTGGAGTGGGACTCATGAGACCTCGAGTACAACTTATTGAAGACAAAAGGAGTTTGGCCATTGACTTCAGTAGAGTCAGTATTTTGCTCCTGGATCTTATTCCTCACCCTACACTGACCGGCAAAATCACTTTGGACGAGTCACTTCATCTCTCTGTTTCTGGTTTCCCTCCCATCATTATCTTGACTAGGAAGGTAAGCTCTTCAGGGCAGGCACTGTGTACACACAACACAATGGGACTCAGATCCTATTTGGGTCCTCTTCTCTGCTGTAATAATACTAACACTAAATCTACTTCACTCCACAGAGCTAACTGTTACTGACAGATAAATATAGTCAGTAACTTCTATTTGGTGTTATTTATGTTGAATCTAGGTTACATGGACTGAATGTTCTGGGAAAAGGTAGTGATAAATCATAAGATTTTAAGAAGCAACATAGCTTGAGTGTGATCATTTTCAAAGATGTTTTCTACAAGATGCAGTTTTACTATATGTTCCCAATAGATTTGTACTGTGTATTCCCAATAGATTATAAAATATGATAATTAATTAGTGGCAGATATATAAATGATGTTAATTAGAACCAGGTAAAGATGTATCTCTAGGACAAGTGACTGACCATATGACTGAGACTCTTTACATATACCAGTAAGATGTAGTCAAAGTAATCAACAGAAAGCTGGGTGTGGTTCAATATATTTAATTGAGTGTTTTGAATTTGGAAACAAGTTAGACAATGATGAGGAAGAGTCTATATTGCAGTATAGGGGCTTGTCTCATATTATTTTTTAGGGATATCCCATAATACAAATGTTTGCTATAGGTAAAATGAGTGCTGAAAGTGAAACAAACACCATGACAGCATGGCAGGTGGAGTTTCATGTGATTGTGCAGCTCAAAGGCAATCATGATTAAATACATCAATCAAATGACTCCTCAAACACATTAAATAAAAGAGAAAAAGAAGACGCTCCAAAAAGAAGTTTGGCCTGAAACAGCCACTGGCACTAATAGTTACTTCTGAACAAAATAAAATTACTGTAATATTCTTAGCCTTGAATGCTTACAGCCTTTACTTTCACTCTAAAAAAAAAAGAGATCTTTAGGACCAATTCAGAGTTACTGTAAGCCATTTCATCATGATTGAAGTCAATGAATTTATGCCTTTCTATGTTGTGAAGCACAGTGCCATAGACAACATACATGCACACTCATCCAACTGCTGATACCTTAATTCTCTTTATTTGTAGTAGGGTATATGTTTGTCTAAAGGTACGTCTATACTGCACAGCTATTTCGGGATACCATAGCTACCCCGCGTCTACACAAGCCGCCCATTATTTCAAAATATTTTTTGAAATAACGGGCATGCTATTTTGCCATCCTGGTAAACTTCATTGCATGAGGAATAAGGTATAACTCGAAATAACGGGTTATTTTGAAATTTGGTGCTGTGGAGGCGTGCCAAATTTCAAAATAAGCTATTTCAAAATAGATTAGAGATAAGATACACAATTTGTGTCTCTTATTTTGAGTTTAGGGTGCTGTTTAGACACACCCTTGGAAGGAATTAACCTGTGATACCTATAGTCTACTCTTTCAAACTAAATACACATTTGTGCAAATGAATCTACCCCACTGTGTGATGGGGTTTCCAACTTTCTATCTGAATAAAACTGAACACTCCTGCCCTGCCACCTGCCTACCCCTTCCATGAGGCCTTTCTCTGTCATTCCCCATCTTGAAGGCCATGCCACTGCTTGCTCCATCCTCCCCCCACTCCATCTTTCACTTTCCCCTACACTCATTCACTTTCATTAGGCTAGGGGAGAGGTTTGGGGTGCGGGAGGGCAGTGAAGTCTTCATCTGGGATGCAGGCTCTTGGATAGGGCCAAAGATGAGGGATTTGGGTGCTTGAAGGGGTCTCCAGGCTGGGGGTGGAGGTTAGGGTATATGGGTTGGGTGGGTAATTAGATGCATGTTGGACTGCTGTTTGAGGCAGGCGATTGGAGTGTGGTGTCCAGGTGGTGCTTTCTGCAGCTACCAGAAGGCAGCCATCAGGTCCCTGTAGCTTCTAGGAGCATTTCTGGCCAGAGAGGTTTCACATACTACCTTTGCACCCACAGGCACCACCCCCATCGCTACCATTAGTCATGGCACTCAGGGGGACAGGGCGTGAAACCTCCCTGCACCGGGGGGGCAACAGGAATCTTCTGCCATGACCAGGAGCCATGTGGAACCAGGGCAGGTAGGAGGCCTGTCTTAGTCCTGAGCTACTGCCTAGTAGACTTTTAACAGCCCAGTCAGTGATGGTGATTGGAACTGCACTTTTTGACCTGCCATTCCAGTAAAAAACTGGATACTTGACAACCAAATTATATTACCATACTCATATGTAAGTGGGACAAAGTATCCAGATGAGAAATGCAAGTGTTATGCTTTGTTCTGAGTTGTGATAGAAGTTACTGAGAGAGCTGCCACACCAGGAATTAAGTATCATAGGGGAAGTCGTGTTAGTCTGAATCTGCATAAACAACGAGAAGTCCTGTGGTATCTTAGGGTATGTCTACACTACAGCACTAATTCAAACTAACTTAGTTCGAATTAGTTAATTTGAACTAAGCTAATTCGAATTAGCACAGCTAGACTTAAAAACTAGTTTGAATTAGCGTTTTGCTAATTCGAACTAGCATGTCCACACTGAGTGGACCCTGAACCGAGGTTAAGGATGGCCGGAAGCAGTGCTGGCAGGGCATCAGAATAGGACTTAGAGCGTGGAGCTGCTGTCTCAGGCTAGCCGAGGGCTGTGCTTAAAGGGTCCCAACGCCCACCCTGGACAGACAGTTCTCAGGGGTTCCCCGCTTGCAAAGCAGTCCTGGCTTGGAGTGCCCTGAGTGCCCACACTCGACACATCACAGCACTCGGTCATCAGCCTAGCTGCACTTGCTGCAGGCTGCCATCCAGGGGAGGTCAATCGGGGGGCTGCAGGAGAGCTTCCACCCTGAGGAGCCTGCAGACCCACCCCAGTCCTCCCCATCGGGGGCTCGTACCCCATTCCTCCCTCACCTCCTTCCACTTACCCCTCCCTAGCCCCCTTTCCTGATGTACAAAATAAAGGACAAGTGTGTTCAAAAATAGAAACTCTCTTTATTGAACAAAACTTGGGGAGACTGGGAAAAGGAGGTGGGAGAGGGGAAGAGAGAGGGTGGGAGAGGGGAGGGCAACTAAAATGATCAGGGGTTTAGAACAGGCCCCATATGAAGAGAGGCTAAAGAGACTGGGACTTTTCAGCTTAGAAAAGAGGAGACTGAGGGGGGATATGATCGAGGTCTATAAAAGCAGGAGTGGTGTGGAGAGGGTGCATAAAGAAAAGTTCTTCATTAGTTCCCATAATAGAAGGACTAGAGGACACCAAATGAAATGAATGGGTAGCAGGCTTCAAACTAATAACAGAAAGTTCTTCACAAAGCAAATAGTCAACCTGTGGAACTCCTTGCTGCAGGAGGCTGTGAAGGCTAGAACTAGAACAGAGTTTAAGGAGAAGTTAGATAAATTCATGGAGGTTGGGTCCATGGAGTGCTATTAGCCAGGGGGTAGAAATGGTGTCCCTGGCCTCTGTTTGTGGAAGGCTGGAGATGGATGGCACGAGACAAATGGCTTGGTCATTGTTTTGGTCCATTCCCTCCAGGGTCCCTAGTGTTGGCTGCTGTCGGCAGACAGGCTACTGGGCTAGATGGACCTTTGATCTGACCCAGTATGGCCATTCTAAGCTTAGGGCTCTGGGTCGGGGGTCTCACTGGACCACTCTGATTTTCATGCACACCTGCTCCTGGGTGGCCAGACTGGCAGCTATCCTGCCCTAGACGGCCACTTTCCTGTGCCTAGTGCGGAGGTGGTGGACGAGGTCCACGATGTCCGCACTAGACCAGGCGGGCGCCCGCCTCTTGCGGACCCGGGCAGGTTTCCGGGAGCCGCCAGCCTGGTCCCAAGAAGAGGCGGAGGGCTGGGTGACAGCGGGTGGCTGGCTCGAGCCGTGCCAGGTGCAGGGTCTGCTGGCTGGGTGCTGGCAGTCTTTCACCTGGCACGGGCACCGTAGCCAGACCGTGCCCCTTTAAGAGCTTCAGGGCCGGGAGGGGGGCAGAAGAGTTTCCCTGGTGGTGCCCAGAGTGGCCACCAGGGCAAGCTGAGGAGGGCTAGCCTCCCACTAGTTCGAATTAAGTGGCTATACAGCCCTTAATTCGAACTACTTAATTTGAACTAGGCATTAGTCCTCGTGATATGAGGTTTACCTAGTTCGAATTAAGGGCACCACTAATTCGAATTATTTTCGAACTAGCGGTTTGTATGTGTAGCGCCTATCAAAGTTAATTCGAACTAATGTCTGTTAGTTCGCATTAACTTTGTAGTGTAGTATATCCTTATAGACTAAAGGTATGTCTACACTAGTTCGTTAGTTCGAGCTAGGTAGGCAAATGAGGGCAACCGGAGTTGCAAATGAACGTGGAACGAGGTGTACCAGTAGTTCGAATTAGAGATCCTAATTTGAACTACCTACTCCGTGCCACATGTAGGGCATGGAGTTCGGACTAAGGGGGATTTAAAAATGGAGGTGCCCGGGAAGATGCAAATGAAGCCCGGGCTATTTAAATCCCGGGCTTCATTTGCAACTCTGGTTGCCCTTGTTTGCCTACCTAGCTTGAACTAACGAGCTAGTATAGACATACCCTAACAGATTTATTGGGCTTTCATGGGCAAAGACACAATTAGTCAGATGCATGTACTGGAAATTCCAGAGGCAGGTATAAATATACAGACACATGAAAAGAAAGGAGTAGCAATCAAGAGGAAGGCCAGAGATAATGAGATCAATTCAGTTAGGGAAGATGTGGATCTAGCAGCTGATGTGGAGGTGTGAACAGCAAGGCTTCATTTAAATTTAAATGGCTGCTGCGCTGAGCTGACAAACAGCTGATCAGCTGTTTGTCAGCTCAGTGCGCTAGTCTGGACACTCTCGCACCGACATCAAAGCCCTTTGTCGGCAGCCCCGTTATTCCTCGTGGGATGAGGTTTACCGGGGCTGCCGACAAAGGCCTTTGATATTGGCAGGGGAGCGTCCAGACTAGCGCGCTGAGCCAACAAACAGCTGATCAGCTGTTTGTCAGCTCAGCGGGCTAGTCTGGACGCTCCCGCACCGACATCAAAGCCCTTTGTCGGCAGCCCCGTTATTCCTCGTGGGATGAGGTTACCGGGGCTGCCGACAAAGGGCTTTGATATTGGCAGGGGAGCGTCCAGACTTGTGCGCTGAGCCAACAAACAGCTGATCAGCTGTTTGTCAGCTCAGCGCGGCAGCCATGTAAATTTAAATGAAGCGGCGATTATTTAAATTGCCACTTCATTTCCCTTTGCCCAACAAACAAATCTACATGGCTCCGTCAACGGAGCCATGTAGTGTAGACGTACCCCAAAAGAGGAGAAACTGCTTTTGTAGTTGACTAGCCATTCACAGTCTTTGTTTAATCTTAAACTGATAGTGTTAAATTTGCAAATGTATTGTAGCTCTGCAGTTTCTCTTTAAAGCCTATTTTTTTGTTGCAGGATGGCTAATTTTAAATCTGCTACTATCTCTGAATTTCCACTACATGCATCTGACAAACTGGGCTTTTGCCCATGAAAGTTTATGCACCAATAAATCTGTTAGTCTATAAGGTGCCACAGGACTTCTCATTGTTTATCCAGGCATTAAGATGCATATATCCAATTAACTTTACTTAGAAACCACTGAAACTGAGCCAATTTGGAGGGAATAGTTAAAAGGAAATGCTCTCCTGAAACTCCCTCGCAGATGAGGCTAATGGAGTATGAGTTTGGAATCTGCCAATGTATAGGTAGCCTAAAAATCAGATAAATTGTTGAAATTGCTGTGCAATATGAATGTACAACTTTAACATCTTAGTTATTTACAGTGTTGTACCTGTATTGGACACAGGATATAAGAGAGACAAGGTAAGTGACACCTTTTTATTTCACCAACTTGTGTTGTTGGAAAGAACAAGCTTTTGAGCTTCATCGAGCTCTCCTGCAGGCCTGGGGAAGATAACCAAACTATCTGAGCTACAATTTAAATAAACAATGTGTCCTAACTTGTATTTATCTTAGATACTTTGTTTTCCTTCTCCAGATCTGAAGAAAAGCTCTGAAATTCAAAAGCTTGTCCCTTCCAGCAAGTTGCTCCTATAAAAATATACCACGTCTCTTGTCACTATAAACTCTTACTTTTTCAGGAAGACAACACACTCACTTGCTAATTCTTTTCTGAGATGTGTACTTCATTATCATATTGGGAACCCTTGCTGATAACAGGGAATGTTGTAGTTATCCTGCTAGGATGGGGCCAAATGGCATTTTCCCTGGTAATTATATTAGTAGTGTAGTGAAATTGTTTGCAAATATTTTATTATTCTTCAGCTAGTGATACGTCATTTAGAGAAAAGAAGAAGGAAGAAGAAGAAAGAAACCACAGGGTTAATTTTTCAGTGAACTCTCGCTATACACATTTACTGGCACCCTCTGTTAACCGAGATCAAATATAGGACTTTCAGTTCCAAAAGCACAAATCCTCTCTCTGGAACTAAAGAAGAGCTGGGCCCATGCCTACTTGGATCTGTAGAGAATGACAATAGTAATAGAACTTATTACTGTGGCAAAGTCTAGTACCTCCAGTCATGGCCCTAAACCCATTTTTCTAAATATTTTACAAACAGGACAAAAAGATGCTGGATCCCTGCCCCAGGAACTTACAACTTGAATATAAGACCAGAAAATTTATATACAGATAGATGGGGGAGTATAAGAAAACAACGAGACATTATTGTGTGAGCATGATAGGCAAATACATATGCACAATAATTGGTTAGGTGTTCAGTTGCCCATTTTGTACATGCAATTGGTTATTTTAACGCCCAAATTTTTATGCACCAATCAGTTACTAGAGTAGTCTTAGACATCAAGTGGTTTCTGCTGGCCTTCAACAATGACTTACCATTTGGGGGCAAAAAAATCCCTGTAAAATGCCACAGAAGCAAATAAAAATTATAATGAAAAATGTATCACTGTCAGGGAGAATTCATTGTACCTTACTGAATGCAACATCTTGTACAAACAGTTGATACCACTAAAGCTGCTTAAAGAGGTAGACATAGGCTGAAATCTTGATTACAGCACATTGCTTTTGTCATATGGGATACAGCATAGCAATTTCACTTCAGCAGCCTTACTAATAACAATTTGTGTTTTTTTTATAAAATAGCCAGACAAGCCTAATAATAATAGCTAAACCCAGTTAGTCACCTAAAGGAAAGGGTTGGAAAAGCATAAAATGTCATCACAAAGGGCAATCAAATTAGCTTGAATTTGCAGCCTCTGTGAGCAGACTCTAGTCTATCGGTCATTCCACAATAACCAAAAATGTCATCAAACACCTTAAAAGAAGGAATATTTAATGCAAATTTCATTTCTATACTGAATTAAACCTTGGTAGAAATAGAGAAGCAGCAACACATCATTGAGTCATTTAATAGGGGGGGCATAAATGAGGTGTACCTAGATAAAGTTTTTATTTTAATCAATTTCTAGAAGCAGGTTTTGGATTGTTTTCCTGGATTTCTTTTCATAGCAATATTTCTTAGGAAGTGCAATCATTCCAACCTTAGTAAATGTAATAATTAATGAGCTAAAAAATGCTATGCATCGAACATACGGATGAAGGAATCTCTGCATATTGATAATCAAGAACTTAGAGGAAAAAAGAAAGCAGAGTTGACCCTGTCACAAGTAAACATGGTCTGTGGTTCACTCTAATAGGAAGTCACAGCACACCAAATAGTGAGCCACCTCAGCTCATCAATGGGAGATGCTGACAAAAAGTCTTTGCCCTAAGACCTGTCCTCTCATGGAGTTTGGTGCTTAAATCCAAGGGTGCCTCTCTCTCATAGGGAATGTCTAGATTGTATCCCTCTGTTGGCAGAGGGATGCAGATTAGGCAGATTGACATTGCAAATGAGGCAGGGATTTAAATATCCCGCACCTAATTTGAATAAAAATGGTCGCTGTGTTTTGCGGACTTAGCATTTTGTCAGCAAAAAGCGGCAGTCTAGAGGGGGATCTGTCAAGAAAAAAAGCTTTTTTTGACAGATCCTGTAAACCTCCTTTAAGGAGGCAAAAGGGATCTGTCGAAAAAGGCTTTCTTTCTCGACAGATCCCCTGCTAGACTGATGCTTTTTGCCAACAAAGTGCTGTGTCGGCAAAAGGTGGCAACCATTTTTATGCAAATTAGGCAGGGGATATTTAAACCCCTGCCTCATTTGCAATATCCACCTGCCTATTCTGCATCCCTCTTCTGACAGAGGGATGTAGTCTAGACCCCTTGTGATTCACAGTGAGGAATACCTATGCCATAGATATGCTTCCAAGACAGAGCTGAGGAACCTAAAGCAAAATGCAGGACAATGTAGCACTTTAAAGACTAACAAGATGGAACCTAAGTTATTCCTGTGCTCATCTCCACCCAAAACAGGAGGAAGGAGGCAGCAGTCTCTTTTATAACTTTTTCCCAGTGGTTAGAACTCTCACCTAGGATATGGGTGTCTGCAGATCAGTTTCCCCATTTGCCTGATGAGGAGAAGTGATTTGAATAGGTGTCTCTGACCGCTCTGGTTAATCCCTTGACAAATGAGCTACGTCTAGACTAGCATGAATTTCCGAAAATGCTTTTAACGGAAAAATTTTCCATTAAAAGTATTTTCGGAAAAGCACATCTAGATTGGCAGGATGCTTTTCCTCAAAAGCACTTTTTGTGGAAAAGTGTCCATGGCTAATCTAGATGCGGTTTTCCACAAAAAAGCCCTGATCGCCATTTTCGCGATCGGGGCTTTTTTGCGGAAAACATTACTGTGCTGTTTACACTGGCCCTTTTGGGCAAAAGTCTTTCGGAAAAAAGACTTTTGCCCAAACGGGAGCAGCATAGTTTTTCCGGAAAATCACTGATGATCTTACATGAGATCGTCAGTGCTTTTCTGGAAATTCAAACGGCCAGTGTAGACAGCTGGCAAATTTTTCCGCAAAATCAAATGATTTTGCAGAAAAACTTGCCAGTCTAGACACAGCCATGGAGTATAGAGTCATTCGCTCTCTCTCTTTCTCTAGCCTAGTTAACATGTCAGGGTATGTCTACACTACCCTCCTAGTTCGAACTAGCAGGGTAATGTAGGCATACCGCACTTGCAAATGAAGCCTGGGATTTGAATTTCCCGGGCTTCATTTGCATAAGCGGGGAGCCGCCATTTTTAAAACCCCGCTGGTTCGAACCCCGTGCAGCGCGGCTACACGGGGCTCGAACTAGGTAGTTCAGACTAGGCTTCCTATTCCGAACTACCAGTACACCTCGTGGAATAGGAAGCCTAGTCCGAACTACCTAGTTCGAGCTGTTTTGAACACTGTTTTGAACACTTCAATCTCCCTGGACACACAGGGATTTAAAGGTAGCCATCCTGCAGCAAAGGTAGCAGATTTAAAGGTAGCCATCCTGCAGCAAAAAACCTTCAAGACCAGACTTCTAAGAGAAACTGCTGAGCTACAGTTCATCTGCAAATTTGACACCATCAGTTTAGGATTAAACAAAGACTGTGAATGGTTAGCCAAGTACAACAGCAGTTTCTTCTCTCTTGGTGTTCACACCTCCACATCAGCTGCTAGAAGTGGGCTTCACCCTCCCTGAATTAACCTCATTATCTCTAGCCTTATTCTGGCCTGCATATTTATACCAGCGTCTGGAAATTTCCACTACATGCATCTGACGAAGTGGGTCTTTGCCCACGAAAGCTTATGCTCCTATACGTCTGTTAGTCTATAAGGTGCCACAGGACTCCTTGTCGCTTTTGCAGATCCAGACTAACACGGGTACCCCTCTGATACATGAAACTACAGTTACTTCCACAGGGTTCTGTTCAGGAACAGAGGGAAACAGCCTCCGTGGAGGGCTCAGTGAATGACTAGGCACCTCGCTTAAGTAAGGAAGACCACAGAGAAGCCTTAGAGCAAGGGTTGGCAACCAATGGCTCAGGAGCCATATTTGGCTCACGATGTAACCAAATATGGCTTTCTTGGTTCCTCTAGGGTGTGCACCTGAGCGGGCGTGCATAAAGACTTTTAATCCTGCCCACTTACTCTCTCAGCAGCACTCACCTTCTTGGGACATGAAAGGTAAACTGCTGCTGGTTGGTGGGACAGTGCTGGCCACAGCTGTATGGTGTCTGCCAAACTGCTGCTGAGGGAGGCCACATGACAGGCCTCAGGGCTAGAGCTGCAGTCAGAGTGAGCTGCATGGTGGCTGCCAGAGCTGGAGGTGTGGCTGTGATGTAGTCCACACTGGCACAGTCGCACCGTGGCCACAGCTTCAGCCCTAGCATAGGAGGCATCCACTTGCCACGCAGCCTCCCCCAGGAGCAGCTGGGCAACCGCAACACAGCCCTGGGCCCACCTTCATCCCTGCCTGCATGTGGCTGCTGGAGCTGAAGCCAGGCTGCAGTGTGGCTGCTCCAGGGGCCAAAGCTGCTGTGTACCAACCATGCCCCAGCCCTAGGAGTAGTCACGCCACAGCCCAGGCTCCAGTTCTGGAAGCCACCAAAGGCCCTCCCCAGGAAAAGCTGGGCAGCCATCACACAGCCCTGGTGACAGTTCCAGTCCTGGGGAGAGGACCAATAGCTCTGGCTTCTCTGCTTCTGCCTCCCTGGGTTGCTGCGGGGAGCCGCTTCCCGCTGCCCTATCCTCTGCATCACAGGGCTGATGGGAGCCCCTGGCAGACAAGTGCTTTGGCTCCTTGTGCTTCACAAGGGAGGATAGGGGTGCCCTGCGGGGAGTGCATGGGCCCAGCTCGGCCCCAGTGCAAGCTAAGGTCATATCTGTAGCTCTACCTCCTGCTTTTTCTCCTCTTCCCTCCCTTCCCCCCCCCCCCCCCCCCCCCCGGCTGGTCCCTGTGTCAGCCCAGCCCCATTCCTCCACAGTGCTTTCGAGAACCTTGTTTTCTCTGCCCACTTCTTTCCCTTTCTCTCAGGCAGAGAAGCCTTTGTGTCATCCCTCATGGGCGCTGTTGCCATCTGGGGGCCCATTTGCGGCTGCTCAAGGGGAGTCTGAGTTCAATGTTTCATTTATGCTATTATTTATCATCATGCCAGTTATCAATACTATTAAGTTGCATATTTTTAGTCATGCAAATGGGCATTCTTATATGGCTCTTTGTTGACCACTTGTTCTGAATTTTGATGTAGTTTGACTCTTTGGTTTGAAAAGGTTGCCGACCCCTGCCTTAGAGCAACTCTGCATTTTAATCTCACCTTGCTTGTAGGGATGTTTCTACAACACACTTCTGAACTGACCATAATATACTTTAATTCTGCCTTAGGCTGACTTTTGTTTAATCCCTATCCCTATTCAGTCCTTGACCTTTGGGATAATAGCTTCATTAGCTATGGTTAATTAGTTCATATCCTACAGCATCAGTTTACTTAGCATCTCATAGTTGTCAAGGCAGTTTAGCCAACCTAGACTGTCAAATCTGATCCACAAATACAGGGTGTTGTCAAGGAGAAGCTCTGTTCTGAAATTAAGATGTTAGTTTCCAGTTGTTATGGATGTTCATGTGATACAAAATTAGATACTAGACTGACCTACCCAATCAATTTATATAAGTGTCTGAATAGCTCTCAGATAAAAACATTTATAATCATATTGGCATTAGAATGAAAACAAAATGTAGTGGATATCACTGAATATCACACTATTATAGTTGTCTAGTTGCATATGTGCAGTACTATGAACATTACTACTGCTACCAAAATAAAAATAGATTTTAAGCAAAAGAAGTCATGCTAATTTCTATCCAATTTTCAGTGATTTTAGGGTCTGGGAATGAAGAAGAGGAAAAATATAATACCAAAAAAATATATGAGATCTAACAACACTAGTCTTATTTGAACTTACTAAAAAGGATGTTAGGTTGGGTCATTTATTGACCCAATAATAGCAGTTCATAGTAGAATCAATATCTTAAGTGTGAGTCAATGGAATCATATTATTATAACCCTCCTAATTCCTCACTTTTGACTACTCAAATGTACTCTTTGGTCCCAGATGAGTGAGTAACTTGCTGCAGCCAGAAAGGCTCAGGGCCTCTCCCAGAATAAGGGACAAGTAACCAATTAGTTGGTTTTTTTGTGTCATTTTACATATATTTATTTTACATAAGAATATAAGAACCGACATACTGTTTCCCATTCCCTGATTCTGACAAAGAGAAACTACAGATGCCGTTCCTGCCCATCCTGGCTAATAGCCATCGAGGGACCTAACCTCCATGAATTTTATCTAGTTCTTTTTTGAACCCTGTTAAAGTCTTGGTCTTCACAACATCATCTGGTAAGGAGTTCCACAGGCTGACTGTGGGATATTTGAAGAAAATCTTCCTTTTGTTGGTTTTAAACCTGAAACCTATTAATATCATTTTGTGATCCCAGTTTTTGTGTTATGGGAACAAGTAAATAACTTTTCCATATTCACTTTTTCCATAACAGTAATGATTTTATAGACCTGTAGTAGATCTTAAAAATGCATGAACAACTAATGATTTTATAGACTTCTATCATATCTCTCCTTTACAATATCAGACATAAATGGAATTTACTTCCCCTAATACTACATAGTACTCTTTCTAGAATGCTTTCTAACTGTAGAACTTAGATTAGTTTCCAAATGAGGATAAATATTTAAAAACAAACAAACATTGTTTAGATGAGGAAATGGAAACCCAGATGAAGGTACATATGTAAAGTGACACAAAAAACCAATTGGAGAGTTGAACAAATCATTCTGGTCTCTTGATTCCAATTGCAGTGACCTGCATGTTCAGTTATGCCACATAGACTGAAATAAGCAGAAAAGCAGAGAACAGAGATCGTTCAGAGCTGGGTGAGATAATACAATGATTAAAATGCTTTTCCTCCATTTATAATAAAGTGTCCGGTCCTGGTAATATGTGCACAATAGCATTACTGCTGAAAAACAGGGGATGATTACCTGTCATCTGCTAGTTGTTGGCAGAATTGGGAGTGGAACAGGATCTCCTGCACTAATTACCATATAACAGTGTGGGGAAAAATTTGATACTGAGTTAGAAAATTTATTTTCGGTAAGATGACAAAAAGATGAGTTTAAGTTAAGGTTCCTTCACTGCTCTATCTTTCTGATAGAGTATAGTATAGAATCCACAGTTGTCAAATTATTTAAAAATTAGAAAGGCTTTATAAGTACTAGGTATTAGGTGCAGAAAGGTAATGGGCTGAATCCTGCAAGGTGTTAAGGACTCTGATATCAAGTAGAGCACTGCACTTTGGCACATGCAAAGTGCCCTCTCATAGGAACTGTTGTGACTTCCACATGCCTCACTGGATCAGCAGAGCACTCAGGGTCAAACCCTCAGCAAGTTGTAGGCCAGTCATGCCAGAACAAGGATTTTAAACCAGATCTGCTGAGTCTCATTTCAGTGATTCAACCGTAAGGCCGCCCTTCATGTCAATATGTTCTTTACAATCGTACCGATGTTCCTTGAAATCACCCTACAGCTCAGCATTCCCTTAATGATAGCATTTGATTTTTTTTCAGTGGCCCAGCCAGCATTACAGCCTGGCTTTATTGCATTCAAATATTTCCTGATAATGAAGTGATGATTCAAAGCCCATTTGGTAGATTTCAATAAATGCAAAGTAAATTTGGGAAATCTTTTAGAAAACTTCTTCCTTTATGAATTCAGTAGAGACTTGTTTCTGGTGGTGTTGGGTTTGGCCACTCCTAGAAACAAGCAAAGACTGCAGAAAAGTATTTGGGAGCATTTGTTCGCATTCATAAACAAATTGGTTATAATATTATTATTTAGTTGTATTATAGAAGTGCCCTGGATTATGTCCCCATTTTACAAACAGAGGAAGACAGGGACCGTACACCAAATCCCCCACAGTGATGGATTCCCAGCTAGCCAAAAATGGCTGCTCTCCAGCCTTTTTTATGTAGTCACATTGGTACAAAGATGCTAGAATGCGTAAGACCATATCTGTACGTAAGATATCCTGGGGCTAACATACTACAAAATGCCATATATTTGGTGTTGTCTCTAAAGCAACTGGGCTAGATCCATCAGCATGTTCTGCTTCCTTTGACATTATCCAGGTAGTTAAGCAGGGTTAGTAGATGATTTGACTCCCAGACTGTCCCACAGAACATACCTTTGAAACTGTCCCATTGTGTGTGTGGAGAGGTTATTTCCCTCCTCCCCAGGAACAAAAATTATGTTAATATCTTTACCTCTTATTGATTATAAATTACCTTAAAGAGGAAGCTTGCTAACTTGAAAGTGCTTATAGCTGGGCAAGAGCTATTCTCCCCCATTTTAACCATTTTGCTGCATTGCACGTGGTGAAATCAATTGGTACTTTGAAGTTCTACCCCATTTCCAATACCCTTGCTCACCTAGTACTGCAACATGCTGTTGTGTGCATGCATGTATTTTTAGGAGAACTCTTCATGGGGTTTTGTTTAGTCATTTTCACCATTTTTTTTATCCAATAGCTGCAATTGTCCAGGTCTGAGGACAACCTTTGCCAGGCCTGGGAAGTGGAGCCTCAGGTAGAAGGGGCAGAGGTGGGAGCTAGCATCCCCCAGCCAGCCTTTCAGCATTCCTCATCACACAACTTCCAGGGCTGTGGCAGTTATTTGAAGGGCTGAGGACTCTAGTTTCTGCCACTGCCGAGAGCCCAATCACTGGGTCCTGAGGCAGCTAACCCTTTACTCCTCCCCCCACAGTGGTGGCCCTGCAACTGTCAAAATATGCTTGACATGCCACTTAATCATAGTGTCTTCAAATTACGTTAAAATGAAATGATCTTTTAAATATTAAGATTAAAGTTTTGCAGATATAGGCTACAGTCTAAGGCACGATCCCATACTTGATCTAGTCTAGACAACAGAATGGCAAATCCTGTTTTTTCTAAAAGATTGCTGCTTAGTTTCTGAGGCAGTACGCCATCTCTTGAAGACAAAAATTCTTTGACAGAGTGCATCTTTTAATCATTTTGCATGGAAGATGCAGTATAATTTCTGAATGCAGAACAGTCTCTTGAAAAGGAGTTAGGGGAAATGGCACAGTTACACAGATATTACATGCAGCTTCCAAATGTGTGGAGTATCAGAAACAAATAGTCATGTAGCAGAATATTATCATAAAGGGTTGCACTTTAAGGAATTATCTTCTGAAAGAAAAGGATACTATTAAAATGATTTTGTCCATATGAGTGTATGTGAAGCTTTATTTAATCTTTGTTTCATTCTACTAACTGTACAGAGAGAATTTGTAGAGATAAATCTCAGTGCTATCTTGTACCTTTTTAGTCTTCTATGTCTGAAGCTCTGATTTTTCTACCTCCACCCCAGCAGTAAATTTGTACAATGCTTCTGATAGGAAAACTTTTGATGTTTTCTAATTCAACAGCCAAAGCTGAAAAGAGGATTCCTCCTCATCCAAACCTCAGCAGAAAAAATGCATATTTGTTGCATCTCCCTGTCCTTCTTCAACACAAATAGAGTACGTCTTAAAAAATTTTGAAATTATGAATGAAGCCTTTGCAAATCCCAGGTAAAATGTGATGGCTAAAGAAAACATAGGTGACGTCTAGACTGCAGCACTTTCCTGAGATACCGGAGGTATCCTGCAAAAGCAATGCTGCGTCCAAGGAAAGCTTCCGCTTTTCTGAAAAAAAGTTCGGAAAAGTGGACACGTTCTTTCACCATCCCTGTAGAAGACTCGTACAATGAAGAGCAGGATTTTCCAAAATTTGGCAGCGTGTAGGTGCACCAAATTTTGGAAAAGCCTTTTTCAAAAGAAAAGTGGAAAAAGATACAAGAATTGAGGTTCACAATTTGTGTATCCTTTTCCGACTTTTCTTTGTAGTCTAGACAAAGCCTGAGTGAGGCCTTTCATCCCTCTGAAACTATTGTAGCAGTACTTAGCTAAAAGGGATAGTCAAATATTTCACTAGTTTATTCATAGATTCCAAGGACAGAAGGGATCACTGTGACTACCTACTCTGACCTCCTGTATAGCATATGCCATAAAACTTCTCCAGGATAATTGCTATATGCTAGAACATATCTTTTAGAAAAGCATTCAATCTTGATATAAATTAGTTAGTGATAAAGACTCCACTGTGACCTTAGATAAATTGTTCTAATGGTTAATTACGCTCAGTTAAAAAACCACTTAATTTCCAATTTGAATTTGTCTAGCTTCAGCTTCAAGGCATTAGGTCATGTTATACCTTTGTTTGCTAGAGAGAATCACACATTATTAAATATTTGTTTGCCATGTAGGTACTTAACGGACTGTAATCAAGTCACCCTGGGTATGTCTACACTACCCCGCTAGTTCAAACTAGCGGGATAATGTATGCATACCGAACTTGCTAATGAAGCCCGGGATTTGAATTTCCCAGGCTTCATTAGCATAAAGCCGGCGCCGCCATTTTTAAAAGCCGGCTAGTGCGAACCCCGTGCCGCGCGGCTACACGCGGCACGGGCTAGATAGTTCGAACTATCTAGCCTGTGCCGCGTGTAGCCGCGCGGCACGGGGTTCGCACTAGCCAGCTTTTAAAAATGGCGGCGCCGGCTTTATGCTAATGAAGCCCGGGAAATTCAAATCCCAGGCTTCATTAGCAAGTTCGGTATGCGTACATTACCCCCCTAGTTCAAACTAGGGGGGTAGTGTAGACATACCCCCTTATCCTTCTCTCTGTTAAGCCTGCATTCAACATAGCATAGCAACAATGTCACCCCAGTGTGCAGTCATATAAACCAATCTGAAGTTGTGACTGTATCTTCTTTTCCCTTCAACCTGCAGGTGAATAAAAGCCAAATGAATAACATATATTTATAAATAATGAGCAGTCCTATGGCATCTTAGGGTGTGTCTACACAGCACAATTATTTCAAAATAATGTTGGTTATTTTAAAATAACTATGCAAGCGTCTACACAGCAATTCTGTTATTTTGAAATGAATTAGAAAAAAACAGAATTCTTATTCCAACTTCTGTAAAACTCATTCCATGAGGAATAATGCCTCTTCCGAAATAGCTATTTCAAAATAGCTGTAGTGTGGATGCTCCACTGCTGCTATTTCAGATTAGCTCCTCCCCGGGGCCATTCAGACTAATTACTCCCAGTGCCCCCTGGGGTTCTAAATCAAGGCAGCACATCCACATTAGGGAAGCCTGCCTTGGACTAATTTTGAGCCTTCCCTGTAGTGTAGATATACTATTTTGAAATAAGCTATTTCAGAAAAAAAATAAGCATGCTGTATAGCCATACCCTCAGAGACTAACAAATATGTTATAACATGAGCTTTGTGAGTAAAACCCACTTCAACAGATATGTTGGAGTGGAAATTACAGATTCCTGAATATATATAACAGCAAAAGAAACTACCTATAAATTGTAGGAGCAGTGTTAATGAAGCTAATTAAGTCAGGCTGAATGTGGCCCATTCAGACCTTTTAATGTGTAAATGTACATATGAAAGGCAGGAAAAATTGCCTTTGTAGTGTGTTAATATCTTTATTCAAGCCTAAGGTGATAGTGTCAAATTTGTAAATGAATTCCAGTTCACAGTGTCTCTCTGTAATTAACATAAGAATGGTCATACTGGGTCAGATCAAAGGTCCATCTAGCTCAATATCCTGTCTTCAGACACTGGCCAATGCCAGATGCCCTAGAGGAAGTGAACAGAATAGGGAATCATGAAATGATCTTTCTCCTGTCATCCGTTTCCACTCTGACAAAGAGAGGCTAGGAACACTATTTCTACCTATCCTGGCTAACCTAACTTCCATTAATTTATCTCATTTATCTAGTTCTTTTTTAAACTCTATTAAAGTCTTGTTATTTACAACATCCACAGGTTGATTGTGTGTTGCATGAAGAAAAACTTCCTTTTGTTTGTTTTAAACCTGCTATCTATTAATTTCATTTGCTGATTGCTAGTTCTTATATTATGGGAACAAGTAAATAACTTTTCCTTATTCACTCTTTCCACACCAGGTATTTTAGAAACCTCTATCATATCCTCCCTTAGTCTCCTCTTTTCTAAGCTGAAAAGTCCAAGTCTTTTTGATCTCTCTTCAGATGGGATTTGTCCAAACCCCTAATCAATTTTGTGAACCTTTTCTGAACCTTTTCCACTGCCAATATGTCTTTTTTGAGATGAGGCGACCACATCTGTACTCAGTATTCAAGATGTGGGTGTACCATAGTTTTATATAGCGACAATAAAATATTTTCTGTCGTATTCTCTATCCTTTTTTAATGATTCCTAACATTCTCTTTGCCTTTTTGATGGCTGCTACACACTGAGTGGATATTTTCAGAGAACTATCCACAATGACTCTAAGATCTCTCTGTTGGGTAGTTATAGTTAAATTAGTCCCCAGCATTTTGTATGTATAGCTAGGATTGTTTTTTTCCAATGTGCATTACTTTACATTTAATAACATTAAATTTCATTTGCCATTTTGTTGTCCTATCACTTAGTTTGGTGAGATCTCTCTGAAGGGATAGTCAAATATCTCTCTTCACAGTCTGCTTTGGTCTTAATTAAATTGAGCAGTTTAGTATCATCTGCAAATTTTACCACTCCACTGTTTACCCCTTGCTCTAGATCATTTATAAATATGATTGGCTCTGGACAGACCCTGGGGGACACCACTAGTTACCTCTCTCCATTCTGAAAACTTACCATTTATTCCTACCCTTTGTTTCCTGACTTTTAACCAGTTATCAATCCAAGGGTGTGTCTAGACTACAGAGTTTTGTCGACCAAAGTGGACTTTTGTTGACAAAACTATACCTGTGTCTACACTACCGCTGAGTTCTGTCGACATAACGTCGACAGAACTCAGCAGTTTTGTCGACACTGGTAAACCTCATTTTACGAGGCATAACGCCTTCTGTCGACAGAGTTCTGTTGACAGAAGGTGTTATTGCATGTAGGGTTGTGTCTAGACTACAGGGTTTTGTCTGTCCTTCTTCATCCTGGCATATCTCTAAAAGGAATAGGTCCAAGGAGAGATGTCTGTTGATTTTTTTAAAAGCCAAAGTTTCCTATGCCCCTGACCAATGGGCAGGACAGTATATTAATGGAAAGGGATACTTTTCCATGGTCCTGCAGGCCTTGGTCAACCACTGCGGACAGTTCACAGACATTTTCATTGGCTGGTGGGGAAGGCGCACGATGCCCACATCTTCAGAAACTCCAGCCTGTACCAGAAGCTGGAGGCTGGCACTTTCTTCTCTGAGCACAACATCAGGGTCAAGGACATTGAGATGCCATTGTGCATCATGGGGGATGTGGACAACCCCCTTATGCTATGGCTAATGATGCCCTACACCAGCCACCTGGACCAGGCTAAGGACCGCTTCTATGGCTGAATGTGCCTTCGGGTTCTTGGAGGTGCGGTTCAGGTGCCTCCTGTCCCACCTTGATGTGGGGGAGCACAACATCCCCCAGGTAGTGTCAGCATATTGTGTTCTCCTTTCCCACAACAGCCCCTCCCTTCCCCCTACATCCATCTTCCCTGAAGACAATAAAAACAACTAGGGGGCGGAGGCTGAGAAATTTGGATGGGGGAGGAGAGGCTCAGAGCTGGGGCTGAGACTGGCAAGTGGCTCGGGTGCTTCTCCCACCTCATATCCGAGGTCTTTGGCAACCTTGGAGGTGGGAGTGGGGGTCCTGGGAGGATAGGGGGATATGCAGGAGGGGGGCCTGGAGTGAGGTCAGCATGGGAGGGGGAGCAGGGAATGGAGCAGGGATTAGGACTGGTGCCGTGTAGGTCATCTTCCAGGGGGTTGACACATGTAACGGCTTTGCTGCAGCAGCTCAGTCCACATCTGGGCCCGCCACTGCACATCATCCCAGACCATCTGGGCCAGCGTCTGATGCATGTCCTGGAGAATGGACATGTGCTCCCTCATAAGGTCCTCCAGGACCCACCGACGCCTGCAGGGTTGGGCGGCTGGATGAGCTGCTTTCAATCGCCCCACAGTTACAGCTGGTCTGGCCGGGGAGGATAAAAAGAGGTGCTCAGTCATCCGTGGAGACACTGTCCCCAAGGCTTTGCCCTCATCAGTGAGCTGAGAGCAACAGTTCTCGGGTCAGAGGAAGGTGATGTCCTGGGAACAAGGCTATGTGTAGCCTGGACTGCGGGCTCTACCTTACAGAGGCCCAGAGGTGCCCAGGCGACCATGCTCCCCGCCTCATGCCATCCCACAGACTGGCAGGCAAGGGAAATGGCTGGCCACACTGAGATCCATTGGCCGGGGGAGAGGCTTTGAGTTGCCTGGGCTTCCATTGGGGCCACCCACAGACCTGCACCTGGCAGCATTGACTCCAGGAGCAGGTGCTGTCTCAAGCGTGCAGGCATGCCCATGTGCCATGTACAGTACTCCAGAGTCTGTGTGCATGCATGCGTGTGCCCTTGTCTCCAGCCTAGTTCCAGCAGTGGCTCGTGGTGGGAGGGTGTCACCCCAGGGAGATCAAAATTGTGGACAGCTTCCCTCCAGCCTGTGAGCAGGAGCCCAGGGGTGCTCCAGGGCTGCCTCCAGTGCAATGGGCAAGCCAAGAAGTTCAAGCGACGATAGTACCACAGCCCCTCACTGCCCGCAACTCCCACTCTGTATGTGTGAAAAACTAGAAGCACTCACCTGCTGAACCCTCCCAGGCCTTGGAGGATGCCTGGGACACATCCAGACTGTGGGTACCAACTCCAGCATGATGGTGGTCACTGTGCTGGCCATGTCCTCCTCCTCCTTCCCCTCCTTCTAGTCTGGGCAGGCAACGATGGAAGTTTCCAGCCCCAAGTCCACCACCAGGGATGGGAAAGGGGCTGCACTGCCCCCAGGATGCAGTGCAGTTCATCAGCGTAGGGACAGGAGTGGGGTCCTACTCCAGAATGTGATGTATGCTCCCTCACCCTGGTATAGGCCTGTCGCAGCTCTTTCTTTTTGCTGTGGACATACTCAAGGGTCCCTGGTTTTCATGGCCAGGCTGTCAGCAATGTGGTTTCTGCCACAAGCCCTGTCCCCTGTGTCTGCAGCTTTAAGAGCTGGCAAGGAATAGGAACTATAGAATTGTCATGAGTGTGGATGGAGTGGCCAGCAGGGCACCTGTGTTATTTCCTGGAGGCCTCTTTCTTTGACAAAACTCCCTATTCGGTGTCCACACACACCTTTTTCCAAAAAAACCCACCTTTTTCAGAAAAAGGCTTATTCCTCATGGAATGACGTTTGCTGCCGTCAGAAAAAGCTGTCAGTTATTTCAACTTTCTGTCGAAATAACAGAATGGCAGTGTGGACACTAGTATTTTTTTTTTCCAGAATAACTGCTGTTATTCTGGAAAAACCATGCAGTGTAGAGTCACCATGAACAGAAACAGTTTTACAAAATCTGGGTATGGCTAGTATTAACATATTTTGTGGAGATGACACTTTCCAGATTTTTAAAAGATATTCAGCACCTTTATTCAAAATAGTTCTCAGCAATAACCAGTGACCCTTCTGCTCCTTCAGTAAAGCCCAGTAATTTTGAACTATAGACAACTACTTTGCAAAAAGCTGTTATATATTTGGAAGAATGCTGTGTTATTTTTTATGGGACAAATTCTATCTATGAATGTACATGTAGATCACCCTCTGGTTCTAAAGAGAACTCTTTGTATATGTCCAAGGCAGGATTTAGCAGTCTGCTGCTAGGAAATGATTACGCTTTTGTGTCTCGAGTGTCTGTGTTGTCGTGTTTTAGTGTGGAGTGAGCAATACAGCCTGTCTTTCTTCCTAAACAGGTCAAGAAGAGAATGAAAGGTCAATGAATTAATATGTATGTTAGTATATAAAAGGAAGTTTGAAAACCCCTGGAACGAGTGAAACTTTCCTTTTCCTTTTGGTCTAGTTAGTCAGTTTAGTTGCTGAGTCTACTATACTCAGTTTGTAACCCAGTTTTGAAATGAAGAGCTGTCTGAAAAATGCTTCTGTCATTTCTTATTGGTACCCAAAGGCTGCAGAACTAAAGAAGATTCAAGATGGAAACCCATCCAGGACTGCCACTGGAAATAATACTCAATAAAGTAATTTTATTACAACTTTAAAGCACAAAGGATATTTGGCATTCACAAGTGACCTGAACTATGTGTGCATATCGGTTAATAGAGTGACCTTTTCTGACTCATACATGAAGCAATATTAGTGTCTAGAAAACAGCAGCACACAATTGGAATCTAATCATCATCTCCAGTAAGTATATACAAGAAGTATGACTGCATTGGGAATTGTGTAGAGTGCAACAGGAACACAAAAAGGATTATTAAGTTTTATTTATGTGCTGTTTTAGGGTGTGTTTTTTTTCAATTCTTTGGGTTTTTTTTATTTGTTGTGTTGTGTGTGTGTATGTGTGTGTGTGTGTGTGTGTGTGTGTGTGTGTTTTTAGCAGGGGCAGGGGATTGAGCGGATAGTGAAAAGGATGCTGCTTGTTTTAGCTGTATACATGGTTAGATTTAAACAATGATCCACAACCAGCTGAGCTCTTGCACATGCTTTGGGGCAGAAGGTAAAGGGATTAAGAGCTTTACCTCTTTTGTAGCACACACATAGCGCTAGGCAAAAGCCACACTGTCCCACACAGGCTGTAGCCAGCTCCGAAGAGACTGAGGAAAAAGACTGGGGCCTTGAGAGATTCCCATTAAGAGCTGCAAACAACAAGCCTTCTGAAGTGCACAAGATATTTTGGTCCTTCAAAAGCCATGAACAATGTGGCATACACTTCTGCAAGCAATTTATCCAGTGCTTGTTTTGTGCCAGTACTGCCTAGAACCTATTTTCCCAGCTCACAGAAAGGGAATGAGATTTTCCCCACACTTACCGGCACTTGTTTTCCTGGGGCGGCTTGGATCCTGATGGAAGCCTGCTTGGGACGTGCGGCATTTTTTCTTCCAGCTCCCAGTGCGGCGCTATGGCTCTTAAAGGGGCTGCGACTACATTTTGGCCCCCAGCACGTTTTTTTGGCTCCCCAAGTTTTCCTTTTTTTTTTCTTGCTCAACAAGTTTGCCCCAGAGTACCAACACCTTTTTTCGTACAAAAAAAGCACTGAACTTATCTATTAACTAGCGTTTGCATATGTATATAAAGATACAACTCTTTCATAGAGCACACATTTTGCCTAGGTCAGCATCATTTCCTAAGCAGGCAGCAGGAACATGCTGTAGCCCTGCATGGGGATAGGAGATTTGTGAAATGTAATGTATACTGTCATTGAGGCATGTCCATAAGAATGAAGGTAAAATTGGTTAGTCTTTGTACAGCCCTTTCCATTGAAACACTACATTTTGACATTGAGTGTAGGTAGATAAGGAAATGTTATTTAATCCTCATAACACAAGAATGGGGTCTCCAGATGAAATGAATAGGCAGAAAGTTTAAAACAAGCAAAATTAAATATTTTTTTTATATGAAACACAGTCAACTTGTGGGAACTCCTTGCCAGAGGATGTTGTGAAGGCCAAGACTATAACAAGTTTCAAAAAATAACTAGTTAAGTTCATGGAGAAGTGGTCAATCAACCTACCCTCTTTTGCCAGAAGCTGGGAATGGGAAACAAGGGATGGATCCCTTTATGATTATCCAGTCCATTAATTCCCCCTACAGCATCTGGAATTGGCAACTGTCAGAGGAAAGAATACTGGGCTAGACGGACTCTTGGGTGTGACCTAGTATGGTTCTTATGTTCTTGAACTACAGCCTTTTCTCTCAAAGCAGAAAGAAGCCTCAATGCCCCTGGTGGAGGGTCCTGAACAGTAGACTGGTGAAAACTCTAAATGATGATTCCTTGGGAAATTTTAATATTTTGAAATTTGATGTTTTTTCTGAATCTGTGTGTAATATATGATAGAAAAGCTGAATCAATACAGTTAATCGATCAAATATGCAATACAAACAAACCTTTCAGCTGTAAAAATATAATCAAATAGAAACAGAAATTTCAACAGCATTGATAAGTTTCCATAATGTTACAATTTTCTGAAATCAGCATTTCTCAGAGAAGAAGTGCCCCATCGTAAAACTGTTGATCAGGGCTACTAGAGATATTGTGATACAGAGAAGCACAGTGCATCCTAGAGGTCCCTGGGGTTATGTCTACACTGGGGGGGGGGGGAGGACATGCGCTCAGAAAAAGATACACAAATTGCGAACTGCAATTTTCATATCTTTTTCCACTTCTTTTTTTGGAAGAGGGTTTTCCAACATTTGGCCCGTCTACACAAGGACAAATGTCAGAAAAAAACCTCCTCTTTCGATGATCCTCATAAAATGAGAATCACGGGGATGCCGAAAGAACGTTCCTGCTTTTTCGGAAGCTGTTCCGAAAAAACGGACGTGTTCCCTGAATGGGGCAGATTTTTTCCGGGATAACACAAGTATGTTTTTCTAGGATACCTCTGCAGTCTAGACATAGCGTGGGAGCAAAGCCACTCTCTCAGCTTTAAAATGAAGGATATGACCAGAATGAATTACATTATATAACATTGTTATTCATTCTGTGTGTTTTAATGCTTATGTGATGTCTTTCCAGATAAAAGTCTATAATCATCACAATGTTGTTCTTTGCCAGGTTCTCAAAGTCAATAGCTTTTCATATGATAGAGCTGCTGCATCCCATTTTTCTCCTGAAATTTTATCTTGGAATGCTATGTCACTGTGTAATATAAATAGTAATAATAGGGCTGGTAATGTATGCCTCTGAACAGTAGACTCCATTTAACAAAAGCCATTAAAAGTTCAGTATTTTTCAGTAGATACTATACAGTTATATCATATCTATTGGTAGTTTGGTTGATACTGAGTTTGGGGTGGGGAAAATGGACTACGTGACCTGGTCTTCGTGAAAGTGAGAGACCCAAATAAAAAAAGCTCTTTTTTTTAACAGCGAGTTTGAAAAGAATTCCATGTCATGCAGCATGAAAACAAGTTTCTAAACCACAAAAACTGTGACAAAAATCAAATTGTTGTTCTTGTGACAATTATAATTTACACTCATTCACGTGTAAAAGGAGGAGCAAGAGGTTACTTTGAGGCACTTTCTCTACTCTGTAATTTGGTTGTAATGTTTTCATTTTGAATAAAATAGGTTTTCTGTGGGCATAAATATTTGAGACTTTACCTTATTTTATCCTGGTTTGAAGGTCTCAGGAGAATCATTACAGAAAAAGTATTCAATGTAGCTATGTCTCTCAAACTAAGTCTTGACCTTAACTTTTTTAGTGACAAAGAAGCTAAGGTTGCTTATGTCCTATGAAAAGCTCTCAGACCTTGACAAGACCAAGACCTTGAACTGATTTTGACTAAATCAAACTGTGGTGACTTTACAGGACTACCTAAAACAACAAATGGAATTCAAAGGTGACAGCTTTGTGTGTGTGTGTGTTTGTTTGTATGTTTCTTAAAAGGCTTTGAGGGCAAAACAGTGAAGGACCTTGGAGGCACATAAAAAGCATATGAAAGAACACCAGATGAGACAATCTCTGGAGAATCTGAAGATAAGAGGAAGAAGAGTATTTGTATAATTCATGGAAGAAATGTTTGGATTTCTGCAACTTTGGCTCCTATGTCCCCATATTATGTGAAATCCTGCACTCTACCTATAGAGCAATGTATATAAAGGCAATCCATGGGAAAACAGTGCAAATTCATGCTAATTATGTGCCAAGTGGCAAAGTAATACAACATCCGTACTCCACTGAAGTATGTGAATAGGCAAGTGATGAGGACATTGCAGAATAGCTACATATTACATAGACCCACTAGCCACAAATCCCACACAGAAGGGCTGTGTCTACACTGGCCGCCTATTACGGAATAGGCATGCAAATGTAGCACTTTGGAAGAGGCTAATCCATGGGGGATTTAAATATCCCCCGCAGCATTTGCATTTTCATGGCCGCCGCTTTTTTCCGGCTTGGAGATAAGCCGGAGAAAAGCGTCCAGACTGGCGCGATCCTCTGGAATAAAGCCCTATTCCGGAGGATCTCTTATTCCTCCTTGCAAGTAGGAATAAGAGATCCTCCGGATTAGGGCTTTATTCCGGAGGATCGCGCCAGTCTGGACGCTTTTCTCCGGCTTATCTCCAAGCCGGAAAAAAGCGGCGGCCATGAAAATGCAAATGCCGCGGGGGATATTTAAATCCCCTGCAGATTTACCTCTTCCAAAGTGCTATATTTGCATGCCTATTCCGTAATAGGGGCCAGTGTAGACGTAGCCCAGGAGTGCAACAGGCCACAGCTGCTACTAATAGAGGCCGATGTTAAAGTAGCAAATGCAGTTTCCCTAGGCCCTGCTTTCATGTTAGCAGGAGAAATGTCCTGGGCTGTGTCTACACTGGCAAGGTTTTTCTGGAAAATCATGTGATTTTCCGGGAAAACTTGCCAGCTGTCTACACTGGCCATTTGAATTTCCAGAAAAGCACTGACAATCTAATGTAAAATCATCAGTGCTTTTCCGGAAAAAACTGTGCTGCTCCCGTTTGGGCAAAAGTCTTTTTCTGAAAGACTTTTGCCCGAAAGGGCCAGTGTAGACAGCACGGTAGTATTTTCCACAAAAAAGCCCTGATCGCGAAAATGGCGATCGGGGATTTTTTGCGGAAAAGCACGTCTAGATTGGCCATGGATGCTTTTCCCAAAAAAGTGCTTTTCCGGAAAAGCGTCCTGCCAATCTAGCCGTGCTTTTCCGAAAATGCTTTTAACGGAAAACTTTTCCGTTAAAAGCATTTTTGGAAAATCATGCCAGTGTAGATGTAGCCCTGATGTTTCTTACTTTTGTTTCTAAGTGTAATATTAACTATGACATTCAATTTGTATTAACTTGCTTCAGTGTGATTCTGTCTCTGTACTTGTTTTTCCTCATTTTTTTAAAAAAATATTTGGTTTAATTTTTAAAATGGTTTCTGGTTTATGCTGTCTGTAAGGGTGAAGGTTGTTTACAATATGCTAGCCTGGGTAAAGGTTTACAACAGCATTGTAACAGAGTTGTAAACTCTTGAAAATAAGGGTTTATAATAGGGAAAAAAACCTGATAGCCCTTTAACTAGAGTCTCACCACAAGCCATCACTGTATTATCACACTTTTTATAGCAGACTAGCGATCTACAGCCTGTGGTTTGAACAGTACCATAAAAATTGAAATACCATGAAATGAATTTTTGTTTATTTACTGTATGATGCTATAGCAATAATACGCGAATTGGGTCTGTTTACTGCAAGATTTAACAGCTCAAAGATGAACTGTGCAATTTAACCTCTGCTGAACATACATATCAATAGGTGCTGAATCCATCTATTGATATATCTATGGATGTTTATGCTATGTTAGAAGGGTGGTTGTGACACATGTAGATAAACCAGAGCAAGCTTTAATAGACCTAATGCAAGTAACAGAGTTGTGAAGCTGCACAGTCTTGCTGCCCAAGAAAATACTGCAGATTCTGGGCAGGTGTGTTCAGCCTTCTCTGTAGTCTATGTAGTTGCAGCTTCTCCGCTATAGCTAACTTAGGTATAGAAGTCACACATGTGATTGCATTGTAGACGTACCCTTAACCTACCATGCAATACATACTCAAGCCAATGTTTGCAAACTTGTATGTGCATTGTTTTATTAACACACGTAATCCTATTTTAGTCCATTGGGATGTGAAAAGAAAAAAAGAGGAGTGCTGTGACACCTTAAAGACTAAGAGATTTATTTGGGCATTAGCTTTTCTGGGCAAAACCCCACTTCATCAGATGGCTTTTTGCCCAGGAAAGATTATGCCAAAATAAATCTGTTAGTTTTTAAGGGCATGTCTATACTAAGAAATAATTTTGAAATAAGTAAAATCGAAATAATAACTCTCAAAATAACAAAATCAACATAGCACACCTCCACTATGAGGGAGCATCGAAATTACTCAGAATTATTTTGAAATAGTGCATCCACACTGATTGAAGGTCTCAGTTCAGAAGATGGTGATGTGCTTCAAGCGAGGCCATATGCTGCCTCGATAGCAGTAACTTTCCTGCAGGGGCATGGACTTCCCAGGGGAGTATCGCAACACCCGTGGCCAGGGACAAGTAGGAATGGGAATACCAGAGCAGGAGCCAGCAGGCAGGAGAGAAGGACGGGGTGGCTCGGCTTCCACCAGTGGAATCCTGCAGAGAGATAGTCTATTGCTTCCCGCTGAATGGGGGAAAATGTGTGTGAGTGGCAAATGGAGATATTATTACTGGAGTCCTCTCCTCTTCCTCCCCCTGGCAGGTTCCCATGCATGGAATCAGTCTCCTCCACATCGATGTGCTTAACCAGGAGCAGATGCAGCTCAAGTGTGGGAATGACCATGTGCTGTGTGGTTCCATGACCTCAGCCTTCTTACTGGTGGTTTGTGGGTGAAGGTGTCCCACCACAGAGGCCAGAATAAGGCAGGCTTCTCCAGGAACCTTGTGATTTGGACCGAGGAGTTCTTGTGTGAGAGCCTCATGGGGTTGAGTGCTCTGGACTGATAATCCATGTGCACAGGCTGTTGTGTGGCACCCCTCCCCCCCCCCCCCCCCCCAGGTCGAGTAGGCCAAGCGAGGAGCACGCAGTCCCTTGCAGCCTGCTGCCTGCCCTCACGTGTAGGCAGGGAAATTATAGAACTCACCTGAAGTTCCTTGTCCGGGTTTGACCAATGTCTGGGAGACATCCTGGGAGGGGAGGACTGGCTCCAGGGTGAGGCTTGTGGGCATGGTCACCTGGCTGTCTTGGTCCTCCTCCACAGCCCCACTCTCATGGAGGCATGCCCAGGCCAAACTCTATGATGACAGGGGGGAGGTGACTGCCCCCCCCCCCCGGGTGGCATTGAGATGCTCATAGTAGCAGCACGTGTATGGTACTGCCCCAGAGAGTCCACTCTGCTCCCTAGCCTTCTTGTAGGCCTGCTGAAGCTCCTTGATTTTCATCTGGACCTGGTCAAGAGTCTGGTTGTGGCCTTAGTTGGCCGGGCTAGCAGCAATCCGGTCATAGACATCAGCATTTCTCTTTCTGGTGCGGAGATCCTGGATGTTGGGGTCCTCGCTCCAGACCTCAGTGAGGTCCAGGATCTCTGTACCAATCCAGGCTGGCGCTCTCTTGTGTCTCTGCCCAGTGGCAGCTGAGGGTGCTGTGCAAGTGCTGGCAGCTGTGGGAGGCTCAGAGGGAGCTCTGGGGTCTACCATGGCTCTGTCTGCTGGCAAAGCTCTCCATGTGCCACAGGCCCTTCTCTTGCTGTTGTAAGCTCTGCAGGAGAAGGGGAGCAGTGGAGCTGGCAGGTGTGGCCAGAGTGGTGACAAGCGCAGCTGTGAGAAGCCTCTAGAGGCTAATTATTTCAAATTAGCAGCACTGGATCATCCACACTAACACTATTTTGAAATAACAAAGCCAACCACTGGAATGTCTCATTACTCTGAAACAAAATACAGGACTATGTAGCACTTTAAAGACTATTTTCTTCCACTATTTGATCTGAGGAAGTGCGTCTGGCCCACAAAAGCTAACTCATCTAATAAACCATCTTGTTAGTCTTTAAAGTGCTACATAGTCCTGTATTTTGTTTCAGCTACACCAGACTAACACGGCTACATTTCTATCATTACTCTGAGTCATAGATCTATAGCAGAGCCAGCAGTCAAGAAGCAGTCAGGATAAAGTGACTAGGAGATCAGAGTCAAGCAATAGGAGCAAGAAGCACAGGTGCCGAGCAGAAGAAAACCCAGTTGCACAGATGCCAAGCTGTTCCTCTGCTTGGTTTTAATAGAAACAGAACTAACCAGGAACCCTGGAGCTTCTCCAATCAGATCCCAGGATTTTAGCCCTCTATCAGAGTTCTAGATCTAATTCTGAGAACTGTTAATTGATCACTGGTGGCAGACATGGGCCACAGATATTAGAGGCAAGGGGAGAAACTGTCTTGTCTGTGTCCCACAGCTCAACTGTGCCCCTCTTTGTATCCCTATTCTGACTGTTTCTGCAGGGGCCCACAGCAGGCCATTGCAGCCTGGTGAGTCTTCCTCCAGACAGGATCTAGCACTTGAAAAGTGAAAAGGATTCCAGCTTGCCACATCTATTAGCATAACACTGAACCTGAGAAAGCCATTAAGTGGTAACTAAGCCATTTAACAGCATGTGCCAAGGAAGAGGTATATGCTGTCAGTTTCTGAATTTACTCACAAAAACTGTTGTGCATTACAGCAATATATCTACAGGACCTTAGTTTAAAATTTGCTTTAAATATTTCATTAGTTTGTTGCTGAAGATTATAAAATGGAATCTCTACAAAATATTTGCATAGATTTTTAGATGCACAATCTGAGTATTCAGCTTTAGACTTAAATCTTCAGACATATAATTTTTAAAATAAATTCTTCAAAAGGCCACACTTATCTAAAATACACATTTTAATTTTAATTGATACAGCACAAAACTTTCTTTTGTAATGTTCCTGTCCTTTCTGTCCGTCCCTGATGTAATTTCTCCCTTTATGCTCTTGATGAAACCTCTTATAGGGAAAACATCCTTTACTTTCAGATAGCTAGAGAAATGAATTTCCATTCCTTCATCTCTGATTAATTGATTAATTAGTTTAAAGAAATTCCTCTACCAATATCAGTACGCTAGTAAGATATAAAATTCTTTGTTATGCCTAAAATCTTGGGAAACATATTTTTAACATAAACATAGGGTGACAGTTCATAAACATATCTATTGTTTTAGAGATCACAACAAATAAATTAGTTTTCCCTTTTGCTAAAAGCAATGAACTTTGTTATGAACACACTAAACTGTCTGACTGATTGATTTAAAATAATGTCTTTGTTTCAGTGCATTAAATATGTAGTTATCTGGAATGATTACTCTGTGAAGGCTTAAGAGTACATTTAAAATAAAAAATCAGCTCAGAAATCTGATTAAGAAAATGTAAAAAAAAGAAGAGCTGCATCATGTATTCCATAATATTTAATGTTGTATTCAGCAGGATAGCTGACTTGTTCTTAGTATAAAGTTTTTGCAAATAAATCTCTGAGAAACTTCAGAGTATATAAAAGAACTTGTGACTGATATTTTTATTCCTAAATTTAGTGCTTTTAATTAGGAACCTTCTGCATGTCCAGTCTTTTACAATCTGGCATGCAGTGAAAAACATGCTGCATTTTCTTTAGAAAGAAATTTTAGAAGACAGTTTTTTTTCCAAATGTCATTTGCTATATTTTGGTTCAGGGATTTGGCTGGGCAAGATGAGCAGGGAGATGGAGGATAGAGAAGAGGGACATGGTGAGTATGAGGCAGGGCCTGGCTGGAGCAGCGATGGAGTATAGGCAGGGCCACAGACCAAGGACCTTACCTCCCTAAGCAGCAGTTTTACCCATCACCCACCATGGTGGAAGATTAGAAATTACTGGTGCCTTCAGAGCCCTGTTGACCAGCATTTGACTCCTGTGCTCCCTAACAACTTACTGCTGTGAGTAAATGGGCTGGGCTTGAGCCATGGCCCAGTTTCTACACCCAACTTTGCTCATTCTGACTCTGCATGGTCTGAACAGCTGAGCTGGCTGGAAACAGGCAGTGACATATGGCAGATTTCTCACCACCGCTGTAACAGAGAAATATTGTGGGGGAATTATTCATCTAAGGCTAAGTCTATATACTACCAGATTGTATTGTTAAAAAACTACTTTTTGGCAACAAACCAGTCAGCTCATTCACCCCATAATAAAACTTTTGTTGGGAAAAGCACCTGGTTTCGGCGACAAAAATCTTCCACCACTACAATCTTTTACCCTCCCTTTATTGTTGACCAAGAGCCAGTGCAGACTTAGCTGTTTGTTTTGTTGACAGAACTGGTTTCTACCAGTGCCCCACAATGTTTACCCTGATCTCTCTGCTCAGTGTTTTGATCTCTGCTGCCTTGCTGCAGGCCTGCTCCACTCCCCTTTCAGCGCTCTGGAAAGTATCTGACAGCTGAGGGAATGTCTAGACTACAGGCTTTTATCGACAGAAGTTTTGTCGACAGATACTGTCGACAAAGCTTCTGTCGACAAAGAGTGTCTAGACTACATTCAGTTCTGTCGACAAAGCAAGCTGCTTTGTCGATATGGCAGTGTAGACGTAAAGGACAGTTTAGATGCAATAACGCCTTCTGTCGACAGAATTCTGTCGACAAAAGGCATTATTCCTCGTAAAATGAGGTTTACCAGCGTCGACAAAACTGCTGAGTTCTGTCGACGTCTTTTGTCGACAAAACCCTGTAGTCTAGACACACCCTGAGTGTGTTGCTTCAATTTGAGGAACAAATAAAGAGCAAATTGGATTGCTGCTGTTCTGCCCTGCGCTAGGAATACAATAGCAGGCAGACTCCTGCTGCAGAGGGAGATGGACTGTTGTGCTGCTTTGACATTCCTCAGCATGGAGAGCTCACAGAGCTACTCGTGATGCTCCTCCCTGCATCTGAAGAGGCTGTGAGAGAACTCAGAATCCTAAAAAGCCCAGAGATCAGCTTGGTCTTCCCACAACACTGCACTATGGGATACATACCCACTGTGCATTGCTCACACTGTTATGCTGGTTCCTGCAATGGGGATGTGATCTATCAACACAAGAAGTGTGTAGACAAGGCCCAACATTATGGCTGTCACTTCTTTAGTATCTGCATCAGAGGCCTCTAGGCAGTACATGTGATTTACTGCCCTTTGCTCAGGATTATGCTTAAAGGCACAATTCTATATGTGCTAATTTTGCCAACCAATTTAGAAACAACTTGTGCCTTTGAATCTGTGAATGTGTGTGCAAGGATGTTTGAAGAAGCTGTTGTTAATGGGAGAATAATCTTGTTGTTTGGATTTGTTATGTGAAACAAGTACTTTCCAGTAGTCTTTTCCACCACTCTGTGTCTCTCCTTTGTTACAAATTTGGGTAATGATAATTGTTCCCATTTAAATTATGTAAATTGAATCTCCATGTTATGTGATGATGCTTTATAAATTCATATAATAATGGGGCCAAATCCTACTCTCAGAGAAGTCAGTGGGAGATTTTATTGAGAAAATAATGTAGCTAATAATATTTTCATTCCAGTAGTGTTGGATATTTCCTTAAGCTATCTACCTATGAAATCCTTAAAAAAAAAATAAAACCCCAAAACTCTTCTTAAAAACAGCATTGGCTGTGTTCCAAGTTTCAAATGAAAATTGCCTTATTAATAAATAATACATAAATAAACAATATTTTGCATTTCAAATTGTTCTTTGAAAAGGACAATAACAAGATTATTTTATGTGGTGATGTTTTTGCTGTTTTTTTCTTTACAAGATCATATAAGAATCTACTGCTTTCATACATGCGCATCATTTCTTTTTTGAGGGTACAGGAGCATGCTGTTTCATCTGATCAGAAGGCAGGTTAGGTCAGTGCTATATTCTATGGTAAAAATTTTAATTTTGAGTTCTTGCAGGTACTTTCGGCCAGACTCTGAGCTAGTATAAATAACATAGCTCCTTTGATTTCAATGGTGCCGTACATATTGAAACGAGCCAAAGATATAGAGAATCTTTCTAGATTGGATTTGAATGTATATAAAGCATCTTCGATGAAGATGATGAAAAAAAAGTCCTTTCCTGCAGTATTTTTACACAGCTTTTTGACTGTGTAACTTTCATCTCACTCATTAAAAACACATTGACTTAAAATCAACTTTTAGCTTCATTAACAGCAATAGCAATAGCAATCCCCCGCGGTGAGATGCTCAATGTTTTAAATCAATGGGCCAAATTCTTCTCTTTAGTTACAGCAACCGAGGTGCATACAATTCCTTTTGATTTGCATCATATAGATGACAGCAGAAATTGGCCCATTGTTGGTCTGAGGCACTAAAATTTTCACTGAAAGTTATAAATGGCAATTAACATCATTTTCACAGGCAGAGTTAAAAGTTGCTAAGTCTTCTGAACTGGAACTAAATAACAAAACTTTCTCATAAATGCTGCAGGAGAGTAATTTGTATGAAAACAACTAATAGAAATTGTCCTTGTAAGCAGTGCATTGCTTACTTCTGAACATGCTTCTCTGGAGGTCTAGGAAGGAGAGAGATATTTACAAATGAAATTCTAGGCATTTTTTGTGGTTGGATCTAGTGAATAAACTTCAGTGGCTGCTACACAATCCTATTCTTTTATCTTTGTAACAACAGGAAATCTTTGGATGGATTTATTAAAATTCACCTCCAAGAGTTCACTGTCCATATGCTTTCTACACAAAAACCAGTTACACATGAAAAGTGTTTAACCTTTAGTCTCAAAACACCTACAATAGGGGGAAACAAAAAAAAATACAAAGAGCCAACAGTTTAGATGGCCTTTGATATATTTTGCAAATTGAATCTGTTTTATGCTTTTGTTATTTTTTGCTTTTTCCAGCTATTGGTATCCTTCTCCTATGATCGTGCCATTATGATTGACCCTGTGGTTATTATTCAGAGATAAAGAGACACGGCAAGGTGAGTTTTAAATTGTGCTTTTACTTGTTTGCAAAGACATCTCAGATGTGAGGCCTTTTACATATTATAATATCAAGCAGTTGCTCAAAAGTTTTCTGAAAACTTCTCAACGATTACAGTTGCCCTAGGAGGGAAGAAAGTGCTTCCGAGCTATAAAATAAAATAAAATAAAATAAAATAAAATAAAATAAAATAAAGGGTTTGTCACTTATGGAGCTGTCTTATTCTGATTTCTTGTGTGTGCCTGTATTTCATACATTTGGGGTATGAGTAATTCAAGAAGATGAAATATCTTAAATCCACTTAAGACAACTTCTACATTTGCAAATATATAGACAGTTATATATTTCTAAGTATTTCAGTCTAAACTCAATACTTTGTTGTAAACCACCTTTATTTCCTAATTTAAATTTGTCAGGAGTAGGGCATGAAGGTGTTTTACCTTTCATTTAAGTTATAACTTTTCTAAAATGTTTAGAATGAAACCTCCATACACACAAAGATGATTACAAGATACAGAAGAAACAGTAGCTAAGTTAAAGCACAATTACAATTAGTCTAGAAATACAGAATGAAATGGAGGTACTTATACATATTCATGCCCATTTTGGAAAGTCAAACAATCAAACAAACCTACATTTTTGTTATAAAACATTCATTACCATTAGCTGCAAAAATAACTTCTAAGATTTTGCAAGAGTTTTCTAAGGGGGTTGCTTGACTTTGCTATTAAAATCAAGCTAGAATTATGTTTTATGTAAGTACCTCATTAGGGCTAGCTCTGATTATGCATCATAGATGAAAGCTATGTACTGTACTATACCATCAAAGTAATATCTCTCTGACCATATAATACACATGGGTAATACAACACATAAAATATGTGCTTTAGAATGAGTAGCAGGAAAAAGCAAAGTTAGACATTCAGACCACTTGTGTTTTATTTATATGTTCTACTGTTTGCAATGTAACCACTGATACCACTGAAAAGTGTAATCACTTTTTCTTGGATGATATTTGAAACGCATTCACATTGTTTTAATAGCCATTCCTTAATATCTTATTTCTAATATTTAATGGCATTTGCTTATTATTTCTATTGTTTTATTGATCATACCTATTTTATATTTTCTCACATTCAGTTTTCTTCTGATTTTTTTCTAATTTTTAGAGTATATTCTTTCATCTTTACATCCTTTTATGAGTATATGATTTAGATCAGTGATTCTCAACTAGGAATCTGAGGACCATGAGCAGGTTTCAGGGGATTCACCAGGCAGATGCAGCATTAGTCTTACAGGGGAGAAAGCTGAAGCTGCATCCTGAGCAACTTAGCTTGAAGGGGGGGCCTTGGGATATGGGGCCCCAAACAATTGCCCTGCTTTCTCCCCCTCTAATGCCAGACCCAGCTTTTATAAGCAGAAAAAATAGTTGTGGCAGATGTTTGTTGTGCAGTGGGCTATAGCATGTTCGGTGGGTAGATAAAAAAGGTTGAAATCCCCTGATTTAGATCATGTTTACCAGCTCCTTAAATAATTGTGATGATTATGAATTCAGAATATTTCCACAATCAATGATGCTGTAATGCTATTCAAGATTACTAGGGGGCTGTGCCCCCTGCTCGCTATACTTGCCAACCTCCTCTCTTTCTGGGGGTGGGTGTCTGGCTAGGGGGGAGGGTACAGGAGTGGGCTGGGGTAGGGTGTCTGGCCAGGGGGGAGGGTACAGGAGCAGGCTGAGGGTGTGGGGTCTCAGGCTGAGACAGTATGAGTGAGTGGGATTGGAGTGCAGGATCTCAGCTAAGGGATTCTGTGAGGGGGCTAGGGGTGTGGAGTCTTGGCTAAGTGGTGTATGATGGAGCTGGGAATACAGGGATGGGCAGAGCACATGGCTCATGGTTTCTACCCCTCCAGAGCACTGGGGATGGGAGGCCACACAGCTCCCATCCTTCCAGAGCATTGCGGGCACATGGCTCCCAGTCCTTCAGTAGGGGAGAAGGGGGAGACTGCGTGGTTCCCAGTCCCCCTGGAAGGGAAAGGTCATGTGACTTCTGCCCCCCTGGGATGGGGAAGACCACATGACTCCCACCCAGACAGAGTGGGAGGCAGGTTGGCTGATAGCGGAGGGGGGAGGCAGGATGCAGAGTGACATAATCATGTCACTCTGTCAGCCCGTGGGAAATTTTTATACATATATATATATATAGAGAGAGAGAGAGAGAGATACAAATATACATGCACAGTACAAGCTCAAGGCCCAGTGCTGTAAAGATTTATGTAGAGGTTTAAAAATAAGACACAAAGGCTGTGTCTACACTGGCATGAATTTCCGGAAATGCTTAAAACGAAATACTATTCCGTTTTCAGTTTTTCCGGAAAAGGAGCGTCTACATTGGCAGGCTGCTTTTCCGGAAAAGCCCTTTTTCCGGAAAAGCATCTGTAGCCAATGTAGACGCGCTTTTCCGGAAAAGACTACTGGGCTGTCTACACTGGCCCTTTTCCGGAACAGTGTTCCGGAATAAGGACTTATGCCCGAGCGGGAGCAGAATAGTTTTTCTGGAATAGCAGCTGATTTTGTACAGTAGAGCATCGTTGCTTTTCCGAAAATTCAAGGGCCGGTGTAGACAGTTCGCAGCTTATTCCGGAAAAGCAGCTGATTTTCCAGAATAAGTAGCCCAGTGTAGACACAGCCATAGTCTATGTCTAGACTGCATCCCTCAGCTGACAGAGGGATGCAAATCAAGCACTTCGGAAGTGCAAATGAGCCCGGGATTTAAATATCATGGGCTTCATTTGCATACTCACGTTCGGGCGCTGTGCCAATCACGTGTCTTTCGAAAGTGAAAGTAAAGTGTAACTGCAGCTATGCCGAAAGCGGGGAGCTTTTTCAGCAGATCCTAAAATGAGGAGGTACAGGAAAGCTCCCCGCTGTCGGCAGAATCACGGCTATACTTTACTTTCGCTTTCGAAAGGGCGCGTAATCGGCACAGCACCCGAACGTGAGTATGCAAATGAAGCCCGGGATATTTAAATCCCAGGCTCATTTGCACTTCCGAAGTGCTTGATTTGCATCCCTCTGTCGGCAGAGGGATGCAGGCTAGACACAGCCATAAGGATTAAGCTTATAAAATATACAGTTTTCAGATTCTGGAATTATTTCAACTTCACGGGGTTTTAAACAAATCCTTTTTTATTTTTTTTCCTCATTTTTTTTAGTATCTTTGGTATTTTTTATTTCTATTTATTTAAACTAATTTATGTTATCCGTTATTGGCACTCCCCCTTTTCCTGTTTTTTGTCAATGAATGGAGTAAAATGAAAATAATTTGAAATGCAGAAATATTTTCAGCTTTCAGGGGAAAAAACAACATGAAATAAATGATTCAGTTCAAAACTATGTGAAATTATATATATATATATATATATATATATTGGTATTTTAATTTGAAAACATTTTCCCACTATGTTATTATTACTATTATTATTATTATAACAACACATTTGTCAGAGATAATATTTTGGTAAAAAAGTTGCCCATAATATTCCATTTTAGCTAGAATTGATTTATTATGTATTCATCTAAAAAGTTGGTGGTTATTTTAATCAAAAATCGCTTATATTTAAACAGCAGTGTTTTCCATAACTTTTAAAATATAGTTCTGTATTTTCCTTTTCTATTGTGTTTGTCAAATAGTATTTGCATCTTTTATATTTGAAATTACTTAAACATTTTTGGTTTGCGGGGTCTATGGGGAAGAAGAGTGGAGACAGCTGTTCCCTCCCCAGACCTTTTCAGTTGGTAAAAAGATGGAAGGGGGGGGGGGGCAAAACTATATGTCAACTTTGAAATAGTATGTTTTGAAAATAGTCACACACAAGATAAAAAATGTTTAATTTCTTTTAAAATTTTCTAAAGAAAATACTTGGTATTTATCTATCATGAACACAATAAATGCTCTTGGCTGTAAGTGCACTTGGCTGCATTAGTGATTCTGGTCTGAGTATGTAACCTGAAACTTGTAGATCTTTGTGGTGTCCTGGATGACGTGTTATATCTGTCAACTTCATGTTGTATGTAATCTTTTATAAAAATGTATCCTTTTCATTTTCCTCTAATTTCCCTAAATTCTCAAAATAAATGAATTTGTGTATTATTAATAAACGTAATACCCTGTTTTGTTATTTCAGTACCAACACACATCATTTTGGAGCAGTTCAACATTAAACTGCATCTCTATATTCTGGCAATTGCCTCATGGCATCTGCCATTCCCAACCCATTGTCCTCTGTGGTCTACAGATGAGATGTAACAACAGTCACATGACTCCCGTGATGCACCATACCACTATGTCAAAGGGAATACTGAATGGAATTATGGGATTTGTAGTCCAGCAAAATAGCTCAGCCCATAGTAGAGAATGGTAGCCTGAACTTCTACTTCTAGAGGGCAATTCATCCACAACAGGGAAAATCAATTTGACGTTGAACTATCTTTAAAGGAACACTTTGAGTTAGTTCAACAATCTGCAATATTCCAGTTTGGGTTGGATCTGCCCCAAAATAAATATTTCATTTAAGTTTTTTTGATAAATCATAATGAAACTGAGAGACAAGGTAGGTAGCAAAATATGTTTTATTGGTCTGATTTTTCTTGTGAGAAAGAAAAGTTTCCAAGCTTATACTGAGCTCTTCTTAATGTACCTGAAGAAGAGCTCTGTGTAACGTCAAAAGTTTCTTTGTCTTACCAAAAGAGATTGTTCCAATAAAAGATATTTCCTCAACTACCTTGTATCTCTATTATCCTAGGACCAACAACATTGCATATTTAAAAATATAAAGTTAATATATCTTCCTACAGTAAAAGCTGTGGCTTTTGTCAATTTCATTACTTCTGGCAAGTAGATATAGTAATTCATTGTGATCCACGTCAAAACATCAGTTCAGGTTGTATACCATTTATCAAGCAGGTTCTTCATTTAATATAGGATTTATTCTGTGGTTCACCCCAAGATTTCAGACACACTTGCTGATCATCTCGTCAGTTTTATTATTGGTCTATGTCCAGAGGCAACTTGGTTAGTTCTTTGTAACTTTGGAATAGGTTCATCAAAAAAGACAGTGGGAGTTTTCCCATTGACTTTATTTAATGTGCCCTGGATCAGAGCCAATGAGAACTATAGCCAGATAAAAGGTCAGCTCTCTATTCTCAGACATTTTGGGAAAAGTATCCTCCCTGTACCCATTCCCACAAGGTCTGAAATGGAATTTGTAAAAATAAAATAAAATAAAATAAAATAAAAAAGTTTGTTTGGGTAGCGAAGAAGCCTGGAAAACGTTAGCCTAAAATGTTAGAGATTTATAAGGTTGCTATTTGCTGATATAGTGAGTTGGAAGGGAGGGGAAAGGAGCAGAATGTAAGCCTCTATGAGTAGTTAACTGAAGCAACTTTTGCTATTGTTGCTATTTTTCACATTACTAATGTTTATGGGCTCATACACTCAGAGGCTGTGATTCAATGTCTGTTGAAATCAATAGGAAGCCTGCCATTGCCTTCAATGTTGTTATTTTTTTCAACCAGGATCTAATTATCTATCTTACTGGCAAAGCAGGCCACTGTGTTTAGTGTTAAGCATGTTCTATTTTAAATCCTGTCTATGCCTTATTTCCAACATTTATTCTTCAGTGCAAAAATTTGCTCCTTTAATCAAGTCACTTCATATTGAGCAACAATAGCCTACATTGGAACCATTTTACAAATCAAATCTCAATGAGGAAAATGTGCATAATTTTTCTATTGATTTTTAGCTTTCCTTTTATATTTTGAATCAATGCTTGCCTTTGCTCACCTTAAATTAATAACCACTTCTGCTGTTAACGGGATTTCACTTTCCGCCTCAGTGCCCTGGAAGCTGATTCAAAATGAGTTGCACCATTAACTCAGAATCATGGTCTTTGTTACATATATTGTTCAAATCATTATACCAAATCTTGGGTAATACATCAAGCATGCAGAATTTTTCTCATGTTTGCTGTGGAGGGGCACAACATTTAGCACAAGCTCTTCATTTGCTGCTGACTCAAAGGAGCACTCACCTCCCAGGAACCGTTGAATCCATTTGCCATTGGGAGAAAGGGTCTCAAAGTCTGCCTCCTTTTCAGCCTGATTTATCTGTTCTTCGCACCCATATTATAATTTCACACTCTTCCCTTAGGCAACATGTGCTTCCCAGGGTGGGGGACTGAAGATCATACAAAGTGTGTATAGTAACATCTACACTAAGAAAAATAAGTATATTAATACATATTAGATAGTTGAGGCAAATTCTAGCAGCATTAGTTAACACATTAGTTAACACATATTGAAAATACATCTTTTCTCCGAGTGAAAGCAAGGCCTCTCAGAAAATCTTAGCATTTTGTTTTTTGTGATGCTATGAGAGAAGACAGCCTCCAAAACTATTCCATAACCAAGGACGATAGTGAGAAAAAGAGCAGTGTTTAACAAATAAGCAAGCAACTCCCATTTAGCACCTGGATTAAACAGAAATGTGCTTAACACTAAACACAGCTGCCTTGCTTTGCTTCTAATTAGGTCCTGGTGAAAAAAATTGATAGCAATGTCAAGCCCCCTATTCATTTCAAAGGACATTTTATCACAATGACAAAATGTTCACCACTTCCAACCCTCTTTGAAATCCTGTCTGTGTTATGAAACACATACCCATCTTAATTTGTTTATCTTCTTTACTACACCATCTGGACTTTCACTCTCACTAATGCAACATGGCCATTTTATAATAAATTACAAGTTACTTTAAAATAAACTTAGTTTGCAAGCACTTCAAGATTTGGACCCTTTTTTCTTATATTTGTACAGGGGATAGTACAGTGGGGATTTAAGGTGCCCCAAGACTCAATATATACAAAAATATGTGTTTTTAAAATATTTAAATGCATGCATGTATTGCTATATGCATATCAAAATACTTCCTACAGAGCAAAATAGTAACAATAAAAATAAATAGGTGGCATAGAAATGTTTCAGATGATTCAATGCCTAATGCAATGCTTCTTGAGTATAAATAGTTTTTCCTTGTCAGGTACATTTGTATACATTTATGTGCCTGACATTATGTACTAACGTTGCAAAAGTTCTGATATTATTTATTATTGTGTCAGTTGAGCTATTTTGCTGCTAGTGTAGTACAAAGCCACAATATTTTAAATGGCTTCAGACTGACAAATGCAATCTATGATTCCTCAAGTTCTCAAAGTATAAATAAATACAGAATTGGGTCTGTAGTCGTGGACAGTTGTCTTTCAACTGGAGCTGATCACTGAGGCTATGGCTACATTGTCGTTTTTTTCCAGAAGAGGATGTGCAAATCATGCTCGCATTTGCATATCTTCTTCCAATACCTTTTGCAGAAGAGGTTTTTCCGATAAAAAGTCTTGAGTAGACGGGGCCATTTGTTGGAAAAAAACCTCTTTTGAAAGACCCCGTATTCCTCAAAAATTGAGATTTACAGGGTCTTGCGAAAAACTGTAGTGTAGATGTAGCCTGACTGAGGATCCATAGATGCAGTTCCTATAGCTCATCGAATCCTAAATGAAGACAGATAGAGCAAAGGACAGAAGCAGATTCTAGATGATGCCAGAACTAGGAGTTCACTGACTTACACCCAAGGTAGTTGTCCAGACACGATAACATGATTACATTTAACTTTCTTTCTCTAAAATTGGCTACTGTTGCATTGATTGCAATACAACTGACAGTAACATACAACAAGCAAACCAGGTTCTGTCAATGATTAGGGTTTTAGCCACTATGGCAGCTACAATTGTGTGGTATTAGAATGACTGCATATGGGATTTAGCCTTAGAATGTAAGATTTTAGAGCCCTGGTATCCAACATGCTAGCCAGTAGCCACATGTGGCTATTTGGACGGTTGTGTGTGGCTAGTTTGCTATAGCAGATTACTGGCTGCATCTAGACTGGCATGATTTTGCGGAAATACTTTTAATGGAAAAGTTTTTCCATTAAAAGTATTTCCACAAAAGTGCGTCTAGATTGGCATGGATGCTTTTGCGCAAAAAGTGCTTTTGCGTGAAAGCATCCGTGGCCAGTCTAGACGTGATTTTGCACAAGAAAGCCCCGATCGCCATTTTAGCCATCGGGGCTTTTTTGCGCAAAACAGTTCTTCCTTGTCTACACTGGCCCTCTTGTGCAAATATTCTTGCGCAACAGGGCTTTTTCCCAAGCGGGAGCGTGAAAGTATTTGCGCAAGAAGCACTGATTTTGTACATTACAAAGTCAGTGCTCTTGAGCAAGTTCAAGTGGCCAGCGGTTGCTTTTGCGCAAAATCTTTCCAGTCTAGAAGCACCCCATGAGTTTAGAGGCATGGATTGATTTACCCACCAAGCAGTGCCCCCTTCTGGTAGGCATTGCACAGAACTCAGTCAGTGTCACATAGCAGAATAACCTTTTCCTTCTGCCTTCCCTGTTTCTTGCTGCTGAAGGTGGTCTAATGATGACCAGCTTCTGCTGCCTCAGAGCCCAGGAACTAATTAGTCCTGAAAGCAACCCAATTTTAGGCCAATTTGGTTTTATAGAAGGGATCAAGGTGGAGGGAGATCTTGTTCTGTGGTAGTAGAATGAAAGCAGGAGGTGGTTAACATCCCCTTCTTTCAGTTTGGCAATTTTAAGTTTAACTTGTTTTGGACCCAAAAATAGTAAAACTAACCCTGCTCAGGCCATCCTTTATGCTAACATACAAAGCTCTCCTGAAATATCACCACTATGGCACAATGGACATCCTGTTATTACACTCAACGGTATCTACAAGGATTTAACACAAACTCACAAGTCCATGGCATTACCTTTTATTAGGTTTTTATGGTATTTTCTGAGTAAAGCAGACCAAGGGATACCTGAAACTGACATGATGATATTATTTCTCAGTAGCATGCTATTGCTTCTCAGACCGGCAGTATATTGCAGCATACAACAGTTTGCCTTGCCTCTTCTCTGAATGTTGATTTCTGGGCTCATTTGCATGTTTTTTTCTAATTTCCATCTTCCAGTCTTGAAAATTAATTCCTAATTCCATCACCACTTCACCTTTTTTGCTTCATAAGCATATTTAAGGCAGTGGTCTGCAGCCTTTCGGGGCTGCCGGGTTCCCAGGGGTGGGGCCACTCCCGCGCCGGGCACCCAGGGATGGGGCTGCACACGCACCCAGGGTCAGGGCTACGCATGCACCCGGGGATGGGGTCACCCATACGCCACACACCCGGGGCCGGAACAGCCCAGGAGCTGCATGCCTGGGGCCGGCGCTGCTCCTGTGCCGTGCACCCTGGAGCCGGCAGCGCCCATGCGCCACGCGCCTGGGGATGGTGCTGATCTTCTGCCATGTGCCCAAGGGTGGGAACGCCCATACGCCACGCATCCAGGAGCCAGCAGCACCCATGTGCCGCGTGCCTGGGTCCGGCACCACTCCTGTGCCACATGCCCAGGGGTGGGGACGCCCATACGCAGCACCCGGGGCCGGCACAGCCCATGCACTGTGCACCCGGGGATGGAACCATCCATGTGCTGCACACCCAGGGCTGGCGCTGGCCCTGTACTGCATGCCCAGGGACGGGGCTGGCCCCAATCACTTGGCGGGCACACAGAAATGTCCCGGCGGGCGTCATGGCGCCCGCGTGCACCGCACTTGGGACCACTGTTTTAAGGTCATTGACTATCTTTAGGGTTATTCCTCTTCCTTACTAACCTCTGCTGGAATGCTTTTGTTTATTTCATGTTTCTATTTTTCTTGCTAACAGCAAACACCGAGGCTATGTCTGCACTACAAAGAAAAGTTGGAAAAAGATATGCAAATTGCAAACCATCATTTGTGTTTCTTTTTCCTCTTTTCTTCCAAAAGAGGCTTTTCCAACATTTGGTCCATCTACACAAGGTCAAATAGCGGGAAAAAAACCTCTTTTGGAACTTCCCTTCTTCCTTGTAAAACAAGGTTTACAGGGATGATGACAAAACACGCCTGCTTTTTTGACTTTTTTTTTTCCAGAAAAGTGGACAAGTTCTTTGGACACGGCAGAGCTTTTTGGTATCCTGGAAAAGCTCTGTAGTCTAGATGTACCCCCAGACAACAAAAAAACTCTTTGGATACATCTAGACTACATGTCTCTGGCGATAGAGGCATGTAGATTAGACTACCAGGCATAGGAAAATGAAGCGGCGATTTAAATAATCGCCGCTTCATTTACATTTACATGGCTGCTGCGCTGAGCCGATCAGCTGTTTGTCGGCTCAGCGCGGTAGTCTGGACAGCAGGGGTTTTTTTGGAAAAATGGCTGATTGGCTCAGCGCGGCAGCCATGTAATTTTAAATGAAGTGGCGATTATTTAAATTGCCAGAGGCATGTAGTCTAGACGTACCCTTTGTGAGTTGACACACTTTGGGTATTTGATCTGCACTGTGTATTTTCTTTAATTTGCATTCTCTTTATTATTTCACTAATTTTTTTTTCTTCAGCTCTTTGGTTCCTTTTGAAAAGCCTTATTTTCTTTGCTGATATTCAGTATTGCTTACTTTTCTCTATTAGTTTCTACTGTATTTTGTGTTAGTTAGATTTAACTTGAATGAATATATTCTAGATAGTATCTTTTGTAATAGACCTTCAATTATTTTCTGTAAATACTGCATATTTTTCTATCGATTATAAGTTCTAGTGAACAAATACTCCTTCTGCTTTCTTTAGCTGCCTGCACTCTCTCTCTCAATAATTTCAGAAGCATTTCTGATGTGACGTACTCTCTTTGAAGCCTGCATTTAACAGAGTTTCTATTTTATTTACCAGTCGTGCGTGTATCACTTTTTCTGTGAAAACATCCTTTGACCTTGATATATGCAAAACACACTATGACAGACGATGTGGACCCTTGAGAGAGCCAAACATGATTGTATCAACTTTCTAAATCTTTGTGGGCTAGAAATTGTATTTTGGCTTCATAGGGAAGTTATAGGAATTTTTGACATGAACTGAAAATCACTGGGGAGGGAAGTGATTAATGCAAATCCCTACATAGGTAGCAAGGGGAAGTCTCACCCCTGAGAGAAATTGCATAGACTAGCTTGACCTGGTTGGAGAAGCCTGACAAACAAAGAAATGAACATTTTATAAAGTGACAAGCCTGGCACAGGGAGGGAGGTCACTTTCATTCAATCCAAGAGACAGGCATGAGAGAGTTAGCCTTGCAAGAGCTGTGCTATGAAGTATCTTGTGAGAGTCTCTTTGAAGAGGATGGGTGAGCCAGACATGCATGTAAGCCCTGTACTTTTCTTTGTTTTCTCTTTAATGCTTTGTTCTGAATAAATAATACATCCTTTTAGAAAGGTAACTGGTCATTACCACTGAGTGACCATGACTTCAGGGGCTGAACTACAGTTGGACTTGCTAAAGTGATCAGAGTGAACTGCGGGCAGAATTTGGGTCTAACTCCTTGGCTTAGACAGAGAATTGCCTGAGCTTGGCCACCGGGGAAGAAGGGAGGAAGGAAAAAGGAGCAGTTTGCTCCAAACCCTGCATTGGAGAAGCCATTAAACCCTTGGAATTTGAATTAAGGGTATAACTGTCTGGTGCACAGAGTATCAGTGCTGTTCAGATTTTGCTCAGCTGTCCTGGGCACTAAGAAGAGTTGCAATCCTGTGCACTGGGTCTCACCCCCACATCATTTCAATTTGTTGCAATAACCCCCAATGAGTCATCTGAACATTTAACTGCAGTTTCCCCCTTTTAATGGAAGTTATTGCTTGTGAGTCTAAAGCCCCATGGGTTGGGCTGGGTGGCAAGAGTCCATGTTCCTTTTAACTTAGGGGTGTGTTGGAGCTTGCACATTTGTCGCTATACAGGGTCATTCCAGAAGCCTCCAGCTCTTCAGGGGTAGGGGAGGTTAGTTGAATTTTTGAGTTGTTGCTGTACTGTGGCTGCGGCTTATTCGATTAGTTAGAATTGCCTCATTGTTGCCTTGTGCTACCCTTCCTGTCATACCCACCAGTTGTCTCTGTCAGCTTTTTGTGTCAGGAACTGTTTTTCATCATATGGTTTTATAATGCCTTGTTTAATAGGGTGCCAGGGACTGTACAGTGCCAGTCTATGACCAAGTATTAGGAAATACCCTAATTATTACATCCTTCTCGTGCCAATGTTGGCACAAAGAGTGACAACTACTCTCCTCCATCCTTTTATCATTATTTGCAGCTTCTGCCTGCTCTGTGATGTTGACATCTACTGTTCTTCCCTTTCTTCTAAGGATTCTTCTTAAGCTTACTCTTGGGCACCCTTGTTTCTTGACACCAATCAGTTTCCATGGACAGATCCAGTTTCTTATGTCCAAATGTGTCCAATGCTTCCTTCTCATTCCTGTGGAGATGAACTGATTTTTGGTGAGGCCTTGTATCTCTTCATTAGTGATGAAATCTTTCCCACCAATGACCAGAATATTTTGTAGGCATTTATTTTTAAAGAGATCTAGTTTTCTATGTAACTTCTTTACTGGATCTACAGTTCTTACAGCTGTGTGCTAGCACTGATGTTTGAGCTGAACATTCTCAGTGTTGCTTTGGTAATGTATATCTTTGTTTTCCATGAATTGTTGAGTCTACTGACTGCTGTGGGTGCCTTTTCTATCCTCGATGTCACTGTTTTCTTCATGTTTCCACTGTCTGTTTTACTTTCTTGATGTTTGCTCTTTACCTTTTAATAAGATGTTACTATTTGATGTCTGGGTTTTGTAATGATTGGTTAATAGGTGTAAGTGGTAATGACGTAATCACATTTATAACGGGCAAAAAGTAAGTCCAGGTCTAGTGATAGATATATTCCACACATACTCACACATCGTGCTTTAAAAGTACCAGTTTTACAAAGCTGAAAACAATTATGAGACAAATCTAATGGGAGGTATAATTCAATCAGAAAAATGTGAATGAAGGTTGGGAATTATTAGGGGTGATTAGCCCCTTAGCTCATACTGAGAGATGAAAGGTGTGATAGCGCTACACTCAATATATTTATGTTAGCAAAGTTGTGTCCAATCACAGCAGCAGCTTCAATTTCAGCTGCTAGGTCTTCTATATATCTGTATTTATATTTCCATATGTTGCTTTTCCCTATTTTTCTGTCTTCTTTTACTCCTCCCTTGTATTTTCCATATATCATTGTTCTTAGAATCTGGGAGTTGTCCTTTCAGTGCTTTTCTTTCTTCAGTAAGACAACATGTCCCTTAGTTTATCCAATTCTTTACTCTTGGGAGAATTCTGTTCCATTATACATGAACAGAATTTAAGTCACCCAAACATTTCTTTGCTTCCCTGCAGAGAAATGAGGCAATAGAAAGCCACAGGAGTGGTCATGTGATTCTCTGATGATATGTTAGGGTGCCCACAGCAGCCAGAATAAATGTAAATTGCAGTGGGGAAAGGTGCAGGATTTGAGAATATCCAACTGATGGCTTCCTACCCTGTGTTGGGCTCAGCTGCTAGTCCCAGCTGGGCTTGAAAAGATGGGCTTCCTCTTTCCCTACACAGCATCCACAGATCCCCCCCCCCCCCTCCCCGATTTGTCTCCCAGCTTCAGGAAGCTCTACAATCTTCCCTCCCCCTCCCCCAAACAAGGCTTTTTGTACCTACCCGCTGCTCCAGTTTGCCCCATCCCTGTGAATCCAGATACCTCATGCCCACACTCTCCCTGCTGACCTTCACCATCCACTGCACTCAGTACCCCCAACTGGTCAGCCTCACTTCCCCTTCATCTGGATCACCCTGAGACCCTGAGAAGCCACCCACAGCTGGAACCCCAATCCAGTGGGCCCAAAACAGTTGCACTCACATCCCCACCCCACTGAGCCCCACCCACCAGCATCTGGACTTTCCAATGAGCCCTTCCTACCTAAACAACCCTGCCAATTACTTTTTCCCCACAGACTGAGATCTCTGCTTTCTCCCATCCACCTTTACCTGGACCCCCTGCAGACTCCCATTATCAAAACCCCCCAACAAGGCCCTTTGCATCTAGAACCTGACTGGGCTGCCTGCACCCAGATTGCCCCATGCAGAACACTCTCAGTGCACATGAAGATACCTCCAAGCCCACCCCTCTACGCTTAGATCCCACCTTAAAGAGCCAGCCTGCCCATCCCTGGTGCATCTGCAATGGACAAGCAGGGTCTGGGGATGTTTCTGGCCAAGAACTGGTCCTTGAACTCTGTCAGAGAAGGGTGTTATCTCACCATGTCATGGGGAACTGCACAATGGTCTCCCACCTCTGTTAAACAAATGGTCTGTGCTTTCCACTGCCATGTTCGTGCTTCCAAATTTATCTGACAAATACAATTTGCAAAATTGTAAAATATTGTGTGCAGAATTTTTAATTTGTTTTAGGTGCCAGAAGTAAATTCTTGCTCTATGTTTATACCCACCTGTGAGATATACAGCCTGAATCACATTGTCTATTAGCACTGCACTTTTTTTTTTCAGGTGTAGTCAGGGTGCATCTAGACAGCAGTGTTTTTTGGGAAAAATGGCTGTTTTTCCAAAAAACTTCACTTACATCCACACTGCTATTGTGTTCTTTTGAAAGAAAATCGAAAGAATGAAGGGGGTTTTCCAACATTGTAAACCTCATTCTACGAGGAAGAATGCCTTTCTGAAAGAGCTCTTTCAGAAAGAGGCATGCGTGGATGCAGAAGAGGGAGTTTTTTCAAAAGAAGAGGGCTCCAGGAAAAAGCGTAAGTGCCTTTGTGGCTACTCCGTCCATAGTAATCACAGCTTACATGCAATGAGTGTGGATGCTGTCTTTCAATGAGTGTGGATGTTCTCTTTCACTTTTTTTTATGAGCTTTTGAGTGGACACTCTCTTTCAGTAGAAGTTTTTTTGAAAGATCTCTTCCGAAAAAGATTCTTTTGAAAGAAGCTTGCAGTCTAGACATACCCCCAATGTCATCACCTTCCTCTGCTTCTGTCAGTGCCTTGAATCTTTTCCTTGATTCAATTTGGAATTTCTCACAGTTTTGTTTTTTTACTAGCGATCAGGATCGGCTAATTGGGAAGTTTTGTGAAGAAGGAACAATTGTGTGACCCATGGAAAAAGTTTGAAATCTGTAGTGTGTGTATCTGTGTTTGTGGTATACTTTCTGCTTGACTCAAATATACTGTGTGGCCTGTTTGTTTGGGGTACATGTGCTGAGCCCGGCAGACTAAATTAAACACACACACGCATGCACGCAAAAGCAAAAAAATGTCTCCGTGGCTAAACAAAAAAGTAAAAGAAGCAGTGAAACTCAAAAATTCATCATTTAGAAAGTAAACATTAAATCCTACTGAGAAAAATAGAAAGGAACATAAACTATGGCAAATGAAGTGAAAAAATACAGTTAGGACCAAATAAGAATCTGATGGTCGAACCAAAAACTCAGAAACTAAGGATAACAAATGTTAAAGTACATCAGAAGCAAGAAGCCTGATTATTTAAAAAACAAACAAACAAACAGTGGGGCCACTGGATGACTGAGGTGTTAATGGGACACTCGGGGATGATAACGTCATAGCAGGGAATCTAAATGAATTATTTGCATTGGTCTTCATGGCTGAGGATGTGAGGGAGATTTCCAAACCTAAGCTATTATTTTTCAGTGACAAAATGGAGAAACTGTCCCAGGTTAGAAGATGTTTAGGAACAAATTAATAAATAAAAACATAATAAGTCACTAGGGCCTGATGGCATTCACCAAAAAAGTTGAGAAGGAACGTAAATGTGAAATTGCAGAACTACTAAGTATAGTGTGGAACCTGTGATTTAAACCAGCTTCTGTACCCAATGACTGAAAGATAGCAACCAATAGACACCAATTTTTATAAAGGGTTCTAGAGGCAATCCTAGCAATTGCAGGGTGGTAAGCCTGACCTCAGCACAGGGCAAACTGGTTGAAACTATGGTTAGAGACTGTGAGCACTGACCATCGTCATGAAATATGAAATCTGTAGACTTTCAAGGACCAGACAAAGTAGTGCAAGCATTGAATGAAGTACTCAAAGATGCTCTAAGACCAATGAATATTAGCCAATTGACTTATATAATTTATGCTTTGCCAATGGTAGCAGCTCTTCAGTTTTACATCAAGTCATCTGAGTTTGTGAACAACTATAAAGCTCCCTATATTCAAAACCTTCCATGGAAATGAAGGTTAAACCCAAAGATTAAGCTTTTTTTTTCTCCATAGAGCTATCAGTCTATTGGATGAATTTGAGAAAAATATTTGAAAAGAAAATAGAAGCAAGCAGCCCTGCAGATGAAATATCAACAGAACGTGTTGAATGTGTGAGTTATGAGGGAGCAATGCAAATAGAAGCTGATCACATTAAGTTATTAGCTTGAAAGATATCCAGCATGACACTGTCAGTATAAAGAGGATAGATTCTTTATGAGAGACCTTAAGAAATTCTTTGATCAGATCAATGTTAAAAGCAGAATAGGAAAAAAAGACCCAATAAATAATGTGGAATGGAATATGATCTGTGGATGTAAAACAAATTAGTGGACTGTTTTAAAAATATGAGAGAAAAAGCACCTATACCAGATGTGGTACATGGATTCCAGTTGAAACACCTAGCAACACTCCATGATTTTTTATTTGAGCAACTTACTAACTTGCTGAATGGATGCTAACATGGATAGTGACAGGATGAACTGTCCTCATATGAAAAAAGTTAGAAGGCAAAAAGTGATCCTAGGAATTATAGACTGGTCATGTGTTTATTGACTATTTGGAAATGTCTTGTGGCAACTATGGTAAAGATGCTCAAGATAGTGGTAGCTCATAATGGAATGCTTCTTCTTGAACAAAAGGACTATTGGTCTGACGATTAAAAATCCCCACATTTATGGAATGTTGAGACATTGAAATGCATCTTCATTGAAATGCATATTCATCCACAGATCAATGCCTTTTTTGCAATATATTGTTAACCAGAATTCTTGCCTCCACCTGAAAGAGATTCCCATTGATGAGTTACAAAGTGAAAACAAACAAACAAACAAACAAACAAACAAACAAACAAAAAGGTTTCCAAGGGGATGCAGACTTTATCACCAGTGCTATTTTGCAATGTGGCTACTGATATGACTGCTCTGTGAGATAAAGTGTGATTATCATATCACCAAAAAGCAGCAATCAGTAGAATATTTGTTATACATGAGTGGTGATGTGTAGAAAAGTTTAGTGAATATATAACTACAGGTTGCTTAGCTAAATGTGTGCCAGCATCTGTAAAGTGGGACAATCAGATGGTATACAAGTTGACCAGTGTACTATCTGAGATATTTCTCAGCATGGCACTCTACAAATATATTGGAATTAGGGAAGTGTTGGCATTATAAAAGAAGATATGAGGAAAATATATTATAGATAAGAATTGCTCTAAGGACAAAATTCAACTGAAAGAATTTACCCGAGTCATTAATATGCGGATGATACCAGTAGTTTGATACACTGCCAGAATGGTCTAGAGCAATCAAAAGGAGAAGGAAAAAATTGGCATCCAAATAAGAAAGTTCTTGGTGATGCATAAGGTAATGAATATCATTCAAGACATGGACAGGATATTCAAGCAACAAATGTGATGGAGAAAATTGTCAATGAAAAATAAAACCGATATCACAATGTAGAAAGGTCACCTGGTCAAAATAATAAGTGATGATCCCAGCCCCCCCAAAAAACATAAATGAGAGGAGAAAGTACATAGAGAAAACTTGAAGGATTTCCATAGAAATCAATGCATGGACACTGGTGAAAAGAGCTTGCACATTTTAGCAATTGAAGATTAACAGAAGGATGGCGTAAAAGAGAGAGGCGGAAAGATGTGTTATCAATGCACAAGGCTCAGTTATGTTAGAAACAAAACTGACCATCAATACTGCACCCCAAACTGCAGAATGTGTTCTGAAAAGGAAGAGACAATGAAGTATCTGCTGAGTGCCTGCAGGAGCCTAGCTAGGGGAGAATGTAGAAAAAGTCACAAATGCAGTTGACAAACATCTACATTGTACGGATTTGAACAAACCAGGCAATAATATAGCCACTGAACTGAAGTCATAAAGCTAAGATTTTATGGGTTATGGGAATGGTTACAGACCAAGCAGTGCAGGCAAACAGGCCAGCTGTTATGAAAAAGAAGACAAACAGAACTATGTTAATTGATGATGTCATACAAGCAGACAGAATCTTAAAAAAAGAAACCAGAAGAGAGTGAATTGTGAGCATTGTCTTCAGAAATATCTTGGAGATTTGTGGATTTACAAGGTTGAACTTCTCCTCTCATCCATAATAGTAGTGATCTTAAGGACCTAATGGACAATTAAGCAAAAAATCCATTAATTGAAATTCAGATTTATAACACCATTGTATGGAAATACACCACATAAAGAAGTACAGTGACATATATTATTACTTAATGCATCTTTAACCTTCCTGCCATTGGTTAGTCATCCAGCTGGAAAGAATATAACTGAAACTCCATATTTACACTTTCCCTTTAGCAATATTGTTATATCTCTATAGATTATTTCCAAGATCTCAAATCAAATAATCCAAGTGAATGGCTCAATATACATTGTCTTCATTTAGCACCCATTAAGCTACGATTAGAAAGTGTTCTTTACAAATAGTTTTTCAGGTGAAACAATCATTGTTAGTCCATCTCTAGGATCAAAAGCGGCATGTGGCAGGCATATTATGTCTGTTCATTACATGTTGCCTGTAGCCATTGTGCCCTATGATTCAATTTTAGTCCAATTTCCTGAGCCTCTGCTTCACTCTTTTTATATGTAAGTCATTGTTCTAAACTGATGAACAAAGAGAAAAAGCTCTAAATAATGTATCTGCATTAAAAAAAAAGTTGCCATTCTTTAGCATATTTACAGATGGTTTCTTTTCAATTCAGATAATTTATACCGAATACCTGGAATAGAACAGAATATAAATCATGCTGTTCTACAGTCACATTAGACAGTATCTCCATTAGCATTTAGTTAATGTAGTTTTCAGATTAGGAATCTAACAAAGGTAAAATGATTTGTTTGGTGTAAACATGATGAACTTCCACCTACTTTACAGGATCATCTTACGGTTTTTCACAATGGTGACTGGGTGTGTTTTCATAAAGCAGGTGTAGGACAAGAGGTAGTGGCATTGGAGGTTAATCCTGAAGTGGCTTGGCAGAACAGTATACTAGAGTTTGCAAAATATTTAGCCTCATTATGCCTATCTCTAAACAGTTCAGAATCAGCTGCCCCAAATCTTCATCTGTTCATTTTTAATGGAAGCTGTTGCAGTCCCCATATTCTCAAAGTAGCTAGGGGTCTGTCTGGCTCATCACTTAAGGTAGAGAAGTCAAAAGAGAATTCAGTAGAGCTGCCTCCACTTTGGGGGGCTATCACATCCAAGATTAATAAGTGTAGATCATGGACACTGACAGCCTTTTTCTCTATGAAGCTCTTGTGATGGGAACCAAGACGTGGTAGAAAAATATCTTCATGACATGCCAACACTGATCAACGAAGTCTCTTGCATTCACTGGTATTCATAAGGAGTTACTTCATTCAGCTTTCTGCCTCACAAATCAATCTCTCTCTCTCATAGCTGCATATATACAAAAGAGGCAGCAAACCCCCTTCCCCATAAAATTAAAAACAATTCAACTTAATTTGGTGTTATGAAACAAAGCAATTAAACAGATGAGCACACAGTTTCCTCTGATCACAACATAAAACAGAATAATGTGTATTTAGAGATGGTTTACAGTTTGTGTCTAATTTATGCCTTAATTGCATTCCAGTCTTTTCTGAATACTAAACACTTGGGTTTGATTCAGCAAAAAGTTTACTGCAGGCATTGCGTTTGTGAGATCTCTGTCTTATTCAGGTACTAGAAAGTATCCACTGCTCTTCAGTCTATCTAGAACATAAGAACATAAGAATGGCCGTATTGGGTCAGGCCAAAGGTCCATCTAGCCCAGTAGCCTGTCTGCCAACAGTGGCCAGCACCAGGTGCCCCAGAGGGGGTAGACCGAAGACAATGATCAAGGGATTTGTCTCCTGCCATCCTTCTCCAGCCTCTGACAAACAGAGGCCAGAGACACTATTTCTATCCCCTGGCTAATAGCCTTTTATGGACCTAACCTCCATGAAATTATCTAGCTTCTCTTTAAACTCTGTTATAGTCCTAGCCTTCACAGCCTCCTCTGGCAAGGAGTTCCACAGATTGACTACGTGCTGTGTGAAGAACTTTCTTTTATTAGTTTTAAACCTGCTACCCATTAACTTCATTTGGTGTCCTCTAGTTCTTCTATTATGGGAATTAATAAATAACTTTTCTTTATTCACCCTCTCCACACCACTCATGATTTTATATACCTCTATCATATCCCCCCTTAGTCTCCTCTTTTCTAAACTGAAAAGTCCCAGTCACTTTAACCTCTTTTCATATGGGACCCGTTCCAAACCTCTAATCATTTTAGTTGCCCTTTTCTGAACCCTTTCTAAGGCCAAAATATCTTTTTTGAGGTGAGACCACATCTATACACAGTATTCAAGATGTGGGCTTACCATAGTTTTATGCAGGGGCAGTAACATATTCTACCCTGATTAATTTGACACTTGAAACATTGGAGAACTGATGAAAGTTAATGTTTGAAGAGACTTTTCTGTTCAGGAAATTGGTAATGAGGTATAGAAAGTTTCCATCTTAAGGCAATCATTTAGGTCTAGTCACTGGGCCCTTATCAGCACAGTAAATGGGACTCACCTATAGTTTGGAATTTGCCTTCAGAACACCCTTGCAGACTAAGGAAATACCACCCCAATCTTTTTACAGATTGGCAAAGTGGAATTAATCATGGTTATGGACACAGAGATAGTAGGGTATGTCTACACTACAAAGTTAATTTGAACTAATGGACGTTAATTCGAATTAACTTTGATAGGCACTACACTAGCGCTCCGCTAGTTCGAACTTAATTCGAACTAGTGGAGCGCTTAGTTCGAACTAGGTAAACCTCATTCCACGAGGACTAAGCATAGTTCGAACTTACTAGTTTGAATTAAGGGGTGTTTAGCTCCTTAATTCGAACTAGTGGGAGGCTAGCCCTCCCCAGCTTTCCCTGGTGGCCACTCTGGCCAACACCAGGGAAACTCTATTGCCCCCATCCCGGCCCCGGACCCCTTAAAGGGGCACGGGCTGGCTACGATGCCCATGCCAGGTGCAAGCCTGCCTGCACCCAGCCAGCAGACCTTGCACCTGGCACGGCTCGAGCCAGCCACCTGATTCCCCCCAGCCCTCCCCCTCTTCCCGGGACCAGGCTGGTGGCTCCCGGGAGCTTGCCCAGGACCGCAAGAGGTGGGCACCCACCTGGTCCAGTGCGGACATCGTGAACCTCATCCACGACCTCCGCACTAGGCACAGGAAAGTGGCCGTCTAGGGCAGGAGAGCTGCCAGCCTGGCCACCCAGGAGCAGGTTTGCATGAAAATCAAGGTGGTCCACTGAGACCCCCGACCCTGAGCCCTGAGCTTAGAATGGCCATACTGGGTCAGACCAAAGGTCCACCTAGCCCAGTAGCCTGTCTGCCGACAGCGGCCAACCCTAGGGACCCTGGAGGGGATGGACCGAAGACCGTGACCAAGCCATTTGTTTCGTGCCATCCCTCTCCAGCCTTCCACAAACTTTGGGCAGGGACACCACTCCTACCCCCTGGCTAATACCACTCCATGGACCCAACCTCCATGAATTGATCTCACTTCTCTTTAAACTCTGTTCTAGTTGTAGCCTTCACAGCCTCCTGCAGCAAGGAGTTTCACAGGTTGACTATTTGCTTTGTGAAGAAGAACTTTCTGTTATTAGTTTGAAGCCTGCTACCCATTCCTTTCCTTTGGTGTCCTCTAGTCCTTCTATTATGGGAACTAATGAAGAACTTTTCTTCATGCACCCTCTCCACCCCACTCATGCTTTTATAGACCTCTATCATATCCCCCCCTCCATCTCCTCTTTTCTAAGCTGAAAAGTCCCAGTCTCTCATATGGGACCTGTTCCAAACCCCTCATCATTGTAGTTGCCCTCCCCTCTGCCACCCTCTCTTACCTCCTTTTCCCAGTCTCTCTGAGTTTTGTTCAATAAAGAGAGATTCTATTTTTGAACACACTTGTCCTTTATTTTGTACATCAGGAAGGGGGGCTAGGGAGGGGTAAGTGGAAGGAGGTGAGGGAGGAATGGGGTACAAGCCCCCAATGGGGAGGACTGGGCTGGCTCTGCGGACTTCTGGGGGTGGAACCTCTCCTGTAGCCCCCCAATTGCCCCCTCTTCCCAGATGGCAGCCTCCGGCAAGTGCAGCCGGTCTGATGGCTGAGTGCTCTGATGTGCCCAGTGTGGGTACTCCAGGAAATCCAAGCCAGGACTGCTTTGCAAGCGGGGCACCCCTGAGAACTGTCTGTCCGGGGTGGGGGTCGGGTCCCTTTAAGCACAGCCCTCGGCTAGCCTGAGACAGCATCTCCACGCTCTAAGTCCTCCTCTGATGCCCTGCCGGCACTGCTTCCGGCCATCCTTAACCCCGGTTCAGGGTCCACTCTGTGTGGACATGCTAGTTCGAATTAGCAACTAGTTTTTTAGTCTGGATGCATTAGTTCGAATTAGCTTAGTTTGAATTAACTAATTCGAACTAAGTTAGTTCGAATTAGCGCTGTAGTGTAGACATACCCATATTTATTACCACACATTGAATCTGTCACAAAGCTGGGAATTAAATACACATCTTCCGACTCCTAGCCCTTAATGCTAAGACCATTCTGCCTCTTCTGTCTTGGGTGGCATGACCTAACATCACATATCAATTTGCTGGCTTTTGATAAGTTGTACAGCTCCTAAAAGCTCAAGGTTCTGGTGTAATCCATTCCATACTCCTCATTATAGCAAGTAGAACAGAAAAGCAGAAGAGGAAGCTAAGAGCCAAAAATGGTTCTGTCTCATCTCAGAGGCATTCAGAAAACACAGGTGAGTGGCAGAAGAGACTGATTTAGTAATGGCAGCTGCACTCCTTAATTAATGGAGTCAACAGGAAAAGACAGTTCCTAAGAAGAAGGAAGTTGTAAGGAAAGTGCTCTCCATTTTCCCTCAGGAGGCTGGAGTAGCAAGCCCCAAATTGTATGTGTTTTGCTTATTTGCATATACTTTTATTTTATTTCCTTTAAAATAGACAGAACAGGAGATTTGGGTGGAAGAAGTCCCTGCTCCTCAAATCTTTTGTTGCACTGCAAATCAGTAAATGAACTCTCTCAATGAAAGAATGGTTAGTTTTCTTTTATTTTTTCTATAGAGGAGCTTCTAGTGAGTTGATAGAACTGGGGTAGAGCCACATATGTTTACTGATTTATAAGCATGGAGATATAGTAGCATACTGTGGTATTGGTACTGCCTCTGCTTTTAGAGACCCAGGATTAACCCCCTGCTCTGCCATTTCTCTTCACTTGTGTAAGTCATGTAGTTCTTCTGTTATCTAAAATACCCCCAAAGCTCCTAAGACAAAAACTTTGTAAGGCAAATATTAGTGTAAGTAGTGCTGGTTTTTTGTGTTTTGGTTTTTTGGGGGTTTTCTTTGGCAGAAGTGCCTACAAACATTGCTGACAAATCATGTTTACCCTGCTGACAAACAGTGTTCACACTACCTTTTATTGACACAACTGTGTTGCCACAGCAGTGTTGCTAAAAGCTGTGTAATGTAGCCATACCCTTAGTATAAGAGTTTGGAAAACACGTGATTCTAACTTTTTCAGTTTGTATTATAACAAATAATACATTTTAAAAAAAAGAAACAGTAACTTCAAATTGAAATCAAAACACTGGATTCTGAAAAAGTCAGAACAGGGTGTTTTGAAAATGTTGGAATTCCTCATGACCCCTAATTTTCTTCAAAACAAAATTCAGGTAAAATGCACCTCATTTTGCAGAGGATTTTGTTTGGATGGCACTGCATACTTCAACAGAACATGGTTCCAGCTTTTTCCAATCAACTCTCCCCTTTCAAATGACTGTCACACAAATAGCATCATAAGACTATGGAACCCTTATCTGCAGACTTACTAGGGGTCTCAGAAATTGAACAGAGACAATAACTGGTGCTACTTTCTCTGCCCCATAGGAAACATTTACTTTTCCAAAAATAACAATACAGTGCTTGGTATTAAAAATAATCAAGGTTGTGTGTGATGTTGCACTTGTTTTCTGCACTATGTATTAAGGAAATAGCCTAGTGTTGAACAGATTGTGATTTGATTTTGATAGTTATCTTTGAACAGTGGTTACTGTAAATGGTATTTTCTCCAACAGCAAATGGAGAGATCCATAATATTGTGCCCCATGACATAAAACTGTTGCCTGACCAACGGCCAATGCATTCATTAATATTGGGCCTGCTGAGACAAAGGATTAACTGGAAGAGTTCTGATGGGTGTTTATTGATGTACATTCTTAAGGGTACAGTAATACTCACGTATGCATCTGTAGCCAGACACAAAACCCCATCTTGTTTTTCCACGAGCCCCATCTTGTTCCCTCCACCCACCCCCCCAGAGAGCAAGAGAAAGGCAGTCAGCCTTTGATGCCCTGGGAACACAGGTTTGCTGCCTGTCCCTGACTCTACCATAAACAGAAACCAGACAGTAAATGGGCTAGCTGACGACTGGGAGGCCTCCCGTCGCCGTGATGGCTAGTATCAGTAATTGACACGCCTGTACTGTCCCAGAGAGGAATCTTCGCCCATCACATACCAGAGGTGCCCATTGTCTGCATTTTCCCAGGTGTAAATTATGCTTTGCACCCTTCGTGGGAAACTTGGCATTCAAAGCCATTTTTCCTAATTGGCCACTTGAGCCCAGGAAGAAGCCTACATAACCCAAGGGGTATAAAAGAGGTTCAGCAGCCCACCCCATTTGAGCTCCAATCATCTATACCTGCTGGCAGGTATTGATTGTCTCCCGAGGTCTGTGGGACGCCCAACCTCGCCCTACTTCTTCCCGAGGGATTGAGAGAAAGACGCTGGCCACGCCAAGTCTGGAACGCAGGGGTGAGAATATGTACCTGCTATGTGTATTTTGCATGCATTTAATAAGAGCTCAGAGAACCAAAAGGGTTTCATGGTACCTGTAAGTGACTTATTAGTGTAATTTCTGTCCTGTCCTTTGTAGTGTCTGTGTTATCTGTAACACAGTAGTAGCATTTAACAACTAAGTTTACCCTGTAACAATAAATAGTAAGTGTTTAAGCTTTAACCTGACTCCTTCAGTTGCTGTAACAGAACCAAGCACAATTTAAAAAGAACTTCAGCCGGTCATAAGGGACTCACTGCCCTGACTGTCGGCTGACAGCATCACATTCATACTAATAGTCTGGAGGCAGGCTACAGGTGCAGCATAGATTTCTTCCGATTTCATAGGCTGCTGGAGCTAGCCAGGCAACAGCTTCCTGGAGATTGACCATGAGGCCACAGTAATCCCACAGCAATCTCTTTGGATCTGCGGGAGGGCTTCCTTCTCTGGGGCGGTCCCAGGTTTCTGCTGGCATGTTACATTTTGTCTGGAGAGAGAGAGCACCTCCTGACCACTTATCATGTTCATTTATACACCTGCAGAGTTCTTCCTTGCCTAAGGTCACAGAGAGATGGACTGCCTTGTGATTGGATGTTTCTCATTCACACTTTCTAACTCATCCATAGATTACATACATATTCATAAGATGATTTCCATTTCCACAATATAGCCATGGAACAAGCCTTTTGACCTTTTAACAGGAAGCTCACTTAACACATCTCTTAGCTAGAGAAATTATCTAAACCACATCAGCTTAACATCTTCAAAAACAAGTGCCTAGACTCAACAGGAAACTTGATTAGCAGAATCTGTCTAGAATATATCTGCGGATGCTAATCAAGTCCCAGCTGAGAGAGCCAGACACACAACATATTGCTTCAATGGAGGGTGGGGGGTCTGTCCAGCTGGCTACAATAACTATTTTCATATACCCCATTGTCTTCATAGACTACAATAGCACAGTTTTGTAGCACAAGTTAGCATCACCCAGGAGGGAGAGAAGATAACAGGATTTGGCAGGGAAGGCTCCTTATTAGACTTACTCCACTAAATGCACAAATTTACAGAAAAATCAGGAAGAACATTTCAATTAGATTGTATGCAAGAAAAGGGATTTGAAAAGGCTTTCACAGAATTATCCTTTTGCCAGCTCTACCATTGACTTGCTGTGACTATGCAAGTCAACCACATTAAATCAGGGCCCCCACTGTGTTGGGAACAGTACAAAAAAGTTAGAGGTAGTCACTGCCCCAAAGAAATTATCTAAATTAAACAGACAAGATAAAGAGGATGACAGGAAAGAAAAGCCTAGAAACATTAAATGGCCCTTTGATTAAGTTACATAGCAGGATGAAACCAGCATCATATGGCTATGGCATCCTTATCTGCAGATTTAGTAGGGATCTCAGAAACTGAACAGAGACAATAACTGGAAACACTTTCTCTACCTTGGCAGAATCATTTACTTTTCAAAAAACAGCTGTACAGTGACACCTGGGAAGAAAAACAAAGTCTTCTGGTCCTAGATCACTGCCACATCCACTGGCCCATATTGTATCTCAAGTTGTGCTAGTACCTTCCTCTACTTTTCTATATTCTTCTTGGAGCTTCAAATCTTAATTTAAAATTGTTTACACATCCCTTTAAGTACATGGCATTTTGTAGCTCTAAGTAATGGGCCCCACAAAGACTATGATTTGAAACTCAATGTTGTGCTTGTTGCATGATGAGGCCCTAATTTCAAAGTTTTAAATAAGATATTTCCCAGGTGGAAGAATGTCTCAGAACATCAGATGACCAGGAGTGGAACCAGTTTATTCAATTCCCATTGCTTTTTACACAGTTTTGTTTTGGGGAAATATTTATTGCGCAATAAAGTCTACTGTGATCAACAAAACAAGACTGATGGGAACTATACAATTTTTGTTCCGCTTAAATGTGCATATCAGAAAACTCCTGCCTTTTGGAAAGCAGCTATATTGTATTCTTTAGGATTAAATTAGTCTTCTGTTTTGAAATTCATACTTGGAATTCTCCTCCAGGCATTTGATTTAGCTATAATTGAGCTGCCTTCAGCTCAATAAAAATGGGTCCATCTACCCAGCAATGTTTGAATCAAATGCAGTGCTATATTTCCATAAATTGCTGTGCACTAATTCTGCTGAGTAATGAATATAGACCCTTCCCTTATAAGTTTCTATCTAATCTTATTTTCTTTTACCTCAGTTGCAAACTACTCAATATACAATGTATTTGGAAGCTGGATTAGAACAAGCACACACAATGTACTCACATAGCATTGGATAATGTTCCTATTGAAATCAATGGTAAATTGGCAAATGCATCATTGACTTCTCTGGAAAAGAATTAGACAATACTCACTTGAATTATCCAGATAGACTCTTTAGCTCTTTGAATGTGACTGGATTCTCATTTAAAAAAAAAAAAAAAACCACCAAGATTTTAGTTTTCTCATTCACACTTTGTGCTTCAGGCTCATCTCAAAATACTGTGCAGCCAGATTCTGATCCCCCTTACTCTCATTGAGTCGAAACTAATTTTTGTGTCTCACAGGAAAAGTGGCTCAGTATGAAGTAAGGTACTATTCATTGTGAACAAGGGTGTTAGAACAACTGTTTTCTTGGGGCAATCCCACCCACCCTGAAGACAGATGATTTGTGATAAAGATAGTAACTGCAGAGATATAGTTACCCAATATTTTTTTGAATCTTGAGTGAACCAGTTCAATTTGAATCACATATTGGATAAAGATTTGATTGGGTTGTTTTTCTCTGCAAACATGGTTGCTTGTTCTTACTCTAAATTATTTAGACCTTATTTTTTTCCACTCTTTCTGAGAGCCAAATTCACCTTAGTATCAGCTTTTGCACCTCTCTAAGTTTCATGTGCTTTGACTAGGACTGAATGATCCCTGTAATGCTTCTGTTGACTATAGTAGGAGTAACTGAGGGTACAAAGATCTGCCAGACTAAGTTTGCAACTGTGTAGGAGCAGTAAGAGTCATTCAGGGTAGAAATAAAGGAACAGTACTGCTCACTCTGTTAAGCATTACCCACTTAGAAGGTCCTACATATATTCTTTCTGGGCAGGTAAAAAGATCACTGGACTTCCAAAATAGAGCTGAGCAGATAATTGATTTTTGTTTTCACTTTGTTGTTAGGTCTGAAAAATTCCTGGCAGGGGTGGGGAGGAGGAGAAGTGTTGATTGTGAAACATGTTGGCAGGATGACAAAATCTGAGCTAACAAATCAATCTGAAAGGGATTTATGTGGGATATGCTGCAGTGGCAGATGGAAAGGGCTCTTTTATAGATTTTAGGTTACCAGTTAGAACCCTCATGTGGGAGTCCTAGGTTCAATTCCAATCCCACCTGAGTTAGAGAGATTTCAATGTAGGCCTCCCATAGAGCAAGAGAATGGCCTGACCACTGGTGTACCACTGGTGTACACCAGTATACCAGTGGTGTATCCCATCACTGGTATACTGGTGTATAATGCATTCTGGCTGAGGTGACTTTCAGTCTCTCCTACTGAAGATGTGCCACTTTCTATGAATTATTAGTACTACAGGGACTCCCCATGGTCTTGGTAAAGGCCTTGCCCTAACCAGCAGGCTACAGATTCCTTCTCTTTTGAGCTTAAGATTCTTGTGAGACATCTATTTTGTTCCATATCGGCTCCCTATTGGCTGTGCCTTACAATGAGAGGTTGGAGGTTGTCTGGGAAACTCAGCACTTTAAGTAACAGCTCCATATACACTGGGAAATCAAGCAGTTATTTTTATTTTCACTTTGAACAGAAGGTTTTGGCTTAAGAAATTGGAGAGCAGAAAGAAATTGCTTAGAACTTGAAAGGAAATCTTACTAATTACTATAACTAGAGATCAGAAAGTGGGGCATTGTGATCCCATTCTGGAAAAGTTCCTATTGATTTACAGCTTGAGTTTGGGGGGGGGGGGGAGAATTGCTCTTACATAGACTTTTGGATGCACTTATTCCATACCATGCTGTTTTGGTGGTGATGATTATTGATGGAATATCACCATTTATTGAGACAACAATCCATTTAGAATCAGTTGTAGGGCACTTCATTGAGGCTGTTATTGATTTATCAGTTCTCCAGCCTTTTGGGAATCTATCCTATAAGGTGCTACTGCCTGTAGCGCTTCCTATCTAGAGCTACCTCTCCCCAGTATCCCGGTGCTGGCCTCTCACATTTTGTCCCTGGAAGGCACTTTACTATGACTTTGCTTTTTTTGGCTTCCTGCTGCTCACTAGCAGCTTTATTCTGTATATTCTGCCACCTGACAATTTCACTACACATTGCAACACATTTTTCAGCCATCTTTCAGTCAGGCTAACCTACGTAGCCTCTTGAATCATCAACCTGCTGTCATCAGACATGTTTTTTTTTCTGGGGGTATGTCTACACTACAAAGTTAATTCGAACTAACAGCCGTTAGTTCGAATTAACTTTGATAGGCGCTACACATACAAACCGCTAGTTCGAACTTAATTCGAACTAGCAGAGCGCTTAATTCGAACTAGGTAAACCTCATTCTACAAGGACTAACGCCTAGTTCGAATTAAACAGTTCGAATTAAGGGCTGTGTAGCCACTTAATTCGAACTAGTGGGAGGCTAGCCCTCCCCAGCTTTCCCTGGTGGCCACTCTGGGCACCACCAGGGAAACTCGTCTGCCCCCCTCCCTGCCCCGGAGCCCTTAAAGGGGCACGGGCTGGCTACAGTGCCTGAGCAAGGTGTAAGCCTGCCAGCACCCAGCCAGCAGACCCTGCACCTGGCACGGCACGAACCAGCTACCCGCTGCCACCCATCCACGACCTTCGCACTAGGCACAGGAAAGTGGCCGTCTAGGGCAGGATAGCTGCCAGCCTGGCCACCCGGGAGCAGGTTTGCATGAAAATCAAGGTGGTCCACTGAGACCCCCGACCCTGAGCTTAGAATGTTCGTACTGGGTCAGACCAAAGGTCCATCTAGCCCAGTAGCCTGTCTGCGGACAGTGGCCAACACTAGGGACCCTGGAGGGGATGGACCAAAACAATGACCAAGCCATTTGTCTTGTGCCATCCATCTCCAGCCTTCCACAAACAGAGGCCAGGGACACCATTTCTACCCCCTGGCTAATACCACTCCATGGACCCAACCTCCATGACTTTATCTAACTTCTCTTTAAACTCTGTTCTAGTTCTAGCCTTCACAGCCTCCTGCAGCAAGAAGTTCCACAGGTTGACTATTTGCTTTGTGAAGAACTTTCTATTATTAGTTTGAAGCCTGCTACCCATTCATTTCATTTGGTGTCCTCTAGTCCTTCTATTATGGGAACTAATGAAGAACTTTTCTTTATGCACCCTCTCCACACCACTCATGCTTTTATAGACCTCTATCATATCCCCCCTCAGTATCCTCTTTTCTAAGCTGAGAAGTCCCAGACTCTTTAGCCTCTCTTCATATGGGACCTGTTCCAAACCCCTGATCATTTTAGTTGCCCTCCCCTCTTCCACCCTCTCTCTTCCCCTCTCCCACCTCCTTTTCCCAGTTTCCCCGAGTTTTGTTCAATAAAGAGAGTTTCTATTTTTGAACACACGTGTCCTTTATTTTGTACATCAGGAAGGGGGGCTAGGGAGGAGTAAGTGGAAGGAGGTGAGTGAGGAATGGGGTACGAGCCCCCGATGGGAGGACTGGGGTGGCTCTGTGGGCTTCTCGGCGTGGAAGCTCTCCTGAAGCCCCTTGATTGACCCCCCCTTCTGGATGGCAGCCTGCGGCAAGTGCAGCCGGGCTGATGGCCGAGTGCTGTGATGTGCCGAGTATGGACACTCAGGGCACTCCAAGCCAGGACTGCTTTGCATGCGGGGAACCCCTGAGAACTGTCTGTCCAGGGTGGGAGTTGGGTCCCTTTAAGCACAGCCCTCGGCTAGCCTGAGACAGCAGCTCCACACTCTAAGTCCTAACCTGATGCCCTGCCGGCACTGCTTCCGGCCATCCTAAACCTCGGTTCAGGGTCCACTCAATGTAGACATGCTAGTTCGAATTAGCAAAATGCTAATTCAAACTAGCTTTTAGGTCTAGATGCACTAATTCGAATTAGCTTAGTTCGAATTAACTAATTCGAATTAAGTTAGTTCGAATTAGTGCTGTAGTGTAGACATACCCTGGGTGTTTTTCTCATGTTCAGGTCTTTTTTTTTCTTTTTTTTTCTCCTCACCAAACACTCGGATGAAATGAAGAGGAGAGAGATGGGTGTTTATATTTCAAAACAGTGAAACTCCCAAAGGTTAGATTCTTGAGAAGCCCTGCTCCCTTCCCCCCAAACATGAAAGCACAGTATCAGGTAGTATTGCTGCTGCCAAAATCATAGCATTAGCATCTGACCAGCTTCCACAGTCATCTAATAAAGTACAGATTCTCCTAACCTCAAATTCTTGTTACCAAGAAGCACAGATTCATCTAATGTGAAGTAAAAATAAATCACGCTATCTTATTAAATCATGTTGCCAACATTCATAATCTACTATGTATCTGACGGTGTGTCTAGACTACATGGCTCCGTCAACGGCACCTGTCCCCCAGGTAGGCACACTGTATCTGCAGTGGTCATGGAGAAGTGCTTCTGACCTGTCCCCAAGCTTCTGTGGTAAGAGAGGGTTGGGGTAATCCTCTTTTCCAGGGACAGACTACATACTGAGCTCCTCATCCCCACCCCAGAGCAATGGTTTAAATGAAACAAGTACATTTTCATTTTATTTTCAAAAAAAAAAAAAAAAAATTAAGGACCCTGAGAAATGCTGGATGAATCTTCTAGTGGGTTATATTAGAAGATGTACAAATAGATTAGAAGCTAAATATGAGTCAGCAATTGCAAAAAAAAAAGCAAACATCATTCTGGGACACATTAACAGGAATTTTGTGAGCAAGATACGAAAAGTCATTCTTTGGCTCTGCTCTACGCTGATTAGGCCTAAATTGGAGTATTGTCTCCATTTCAGGAAAGATGTGGAGAAACTGGAGAAGGTCCAGAGAACAGCAACAAACATTATTAAAGGTCTAGAAAATATCCTGAGGGAAGGCTGAAACAATTAGGTTTGTTCAGCTTGAAAAACAGAAGACTGAGAGGGGACATGATAGCAGTTTTCAAGTACCTGAAAGGGTGTTACAAGGAGGAAGAAATATTATTCTCTTAAACCTCTGATGATAGGACAAGAATCAGGGGGCTTACATTGCAGCAAGGGAGGTTTAGGTTGGACATTAGGAAAAAACCTCTTAATGGCCAAGGTGATTAAGCATGGGAATAAATTGCCTAGGGAGTTTGAGGAGTATTCCTATTTCAATGCTTATAACCTACTACTTTGCTTTGGCACTGCTAGGCTATTTGAATGAGTTTTGGGTTCACATGCTATGAGAATTTGTGCTCTCTGAAGGAGTGTGCTAATGTTCTCTGCTTCATTTATCTCAAATACATGGGAATCTTCATTACATCATAGGTAGGAAAATAACTTTCTCCTGAAGTCTTGTTCCTTTATTTTAGCATGTTTTCTCTACTCTCTGTCCAAGCTTTACAATATATTTATAGAGTACCATGTAAACCCCTTTCCAAACCACACATTTTCAAACCCTTCCTTTCTGCTGGTAGAAAATACTAAGCCAAAATTTTACTGAAAGGCACCATTAAATTGAAACAGAATAAGTGTCCTTTAATATTTGGCTTTTTGTATGAAAATTAGTGCTTCAATTTAAAAAAAGAGAGATTATGTGAATGAATGAATGAATAGGCTCCAAAAATTAGCAGCTAAAGAAGAAGCGCTTAACTAGGATTGCAGTTCCTGTGGATTTTCTATAATAAAATAGTTCTGTATTTAATCTTGGAGTTTTTTAATTTCCTGAACTGAATAGGGAGAACAAGCTGGTTGGATCAAAATAAGAATTGGGTCTTTCCTTCCAAAGCATTGTTAAGAATTTAAAATGAATTCCCATGCTAATAGTTAAGTTCTAGAGTACACTATGCTCCTTGGAATCCCCAAATTTCACTTAATGGCAATACTTCCATCTAATGGATCATTGGTCTTGTTTACACATGACTGAGATTTCAGCTTGTCCTTCATTTCAGTGGAACTGATTTGGCTATTCCTTCGACTTGGAAACTGGTAGTATCATCATAGTTGGCAATCTTGTAATAATATGCCACACACATATTTTACTAAGACAATAATGATCTGCAAATTATGAGTTTTCAAATTGCATCTCACAAGGCATGCAAAAGTTATTACAGTAGTAGACATGGAGATATACTCTGTCATGACAGGGTCATGGAGGCATGTATGCTGTGACTGAATGACTATGAGTTTGTTTGGCCTTGAAAAAGTTGGTAAGAAGAATTTTATTGATGTTTAACTCCCACCAATATGATTATGTGTCCACTAAGAGTCAGTCACAAAGATCAAGGAAGTTAGAGTTGGAAATGACTTATTTCATATGCTTTTCAATTCAGGATTTCTATTTACAGAATAAAAAGAGGTAAAAGAGCAAAGAAAAAGTAATAATGAAAAGTTTTTATGAAGTTGCAATAGACTTCTTGGGATGTGTAGAGAGAGGCAAGACAATGTTTCTCCCTTCACACCAGCCAGCATTCTGGAATGAGTACCATTACTTAGGGTATATCTGTACTATAAAGTTTTGTTGCCCAAACTAGAGTTGGCACTCGGGACAAAAAAGTCGCTAAACCGTGTTCATACCTCTGATGACAGATTGTGTCTTCATTTTTAGCTCCCTCATCGAGAGTGTGAGCAATGCACGGGGTATGTTTCCCACAGTACCTGGTATACCCTCTGTTACTAGGCACTGTTGGAATGTAGAATGAAGAACAGTGCATTTTGGGACCATGCAAAACATCCTGTCAGACATTGCTTTGTTTCCCAGACCTCCAGGGGTTTCTAGCTTCTTTTTGTAGCATTTTTTCAACTGCCATTTTTTGTTGTGCATTCCAGCATCTGCAGTGAGAGAGCATGGATCTCACACTTCTCTCCTATGCTGTTCAGTGTGATGAGGACATGACACTTCAGTGGAATTACTTTTGAAGTTGCTGAGAGAGAAAAATACTCACAGGTGTCTTCCATTCTATGTGAGATGGACAGCAGCAACCTAGCATTGCATTTGATACTCACAGAACAGTTGTACAGGGTTGACCATTGCTTTTGGGGTAGGGAAACCAACAGTGAGTGGTGGGATCACATTGTCAAGCAGGTGTGGATGAAGAGCAGTGGTTACAGAACTTTTGGATGCATAAAGCAACCTTCCTGGAGCTGTGGGCTTAGCTAGCCCCTGACCAGCAGCACAAAGAGACCAGAATGAGAGCTGCCTTCTTGGTAGAGAAGCATGTGGAAATTACTGTCTGGAAACTGGCAAATCCTGACTGGTACTGTTCCATTGCAACTTGGAATGGGAAAGTCTGCCATTGGGAGCTGCACTACCATATGTGTACATGACAATAAATCACATTCTGCTATGGAGGATTATGCTCTTGGGGTGTGTCTAAACTACACCCCTCTGCCGACAGAGGGATGTAGATTAGGCACATCGCTATTGCAAATGAAACAGGGATTTAAATATTCTGTAAACCTCGTTGCATGAGGCATAAGGGATCAGTTGGAAAAGGCTTTCCTTGTCGACCGATCCCCGTCTACACTGCCACTTTTTGCTGGCAAAGTGCCGTGTCGGCAAAGAGCGGCGTCCATTTCTATTCAAATGAAACACGGGATATTTAAATCCCCACTTCATTTTCAATCTGTTGGCAGAGGAGTGTAGTTTAGACACACCCTTGGATATGTGCATGGCATACCGGATGGCTTTGCAGAGATGGGCTTTCCTAAGTCTATGGGGCGGCAGGAGGAATAGATGGCATATATATTCCAATTTTAGCACCAGAACTAAAGCCTACATTAACAGGAAGGGATACTTCTCATGGGTGCTGCAGGCACTTGTAAATCACCTTGGGCACTTCACAGACATCACACATGGTAGTCTGGAAAGTAATAATAATGCCTCCTAAGCCCCCCACTACTATAAGCCGTATCCTCACACTTTATTTAATGTATAGCTGTGGCTAGCTGAGTCACAATTAAGTTATAATATTTTAACTATAGAATATATTCAAGTCCAATTGTCAAATGATTCAAGTAAATAACACAAATAGCAATGATCTAGTTTTGACTGACTCAAAATATCCTGCCCTTTCCTCTTACCTACTCCCTTTATCATTTCCCAGTCACTTAGAAGCTGCCTGGGATGCTGTTCCAGTCTAAAATACTTATTTCCGTGCTGGGATTTCTTCCCCATAATCTTCAAGAATAACTGAGCATTCAGGGACCCAAGTATTTTCTACACATCAGATTGATCAATCTAAACTGCCTTTAACCATCTTTCTAGCTAGAAGCTGCTGTAGCTATTAGCTGACATCTCTTTGTAAAAACTAATTCTTGATACAAGGAATGATTTTCCAGTTGTAGTAAGTGTCCACATCATCTCTTTCCATTATTCATGATTTACTATCTTGTCTGACTTATTAAGAGATTAAAGATGTAGCATGCTGAGTTTACCTGGAAGAGGCATTATTCATTATAGAGCCAGTGGGAAAACTCAGTTTTTTTCTGGATTATTAGAAATAGCATTCTCAGAATTCTTCCCAAGCAATAGCATGTTCAATAAGAAGTAAAATATCTCATACTGTGAATTGAGAAAAAAACAAAATTACTGGTTTAAAGTCAACAGTAGGCTAATCTTTCATATTATGGCCATTGTTCCTTTACCTGTGTGAAAGAGTATTTCTTTTCATGTGGAACAGTAACTTTGAAAATAATAACTAACTTAAAATGTCAATAAAGATGGTGATTGTCTAGCTCTCATCCTATAATGGAGGTTACGGTCTATTTAGAACTACTGTTTAAGAAATGAAGTGAGGAAAAGGGCAGCACTTAAAAATTCTCCACCACTAGCTAAGATCTCTTGTTATCTGTGTTTATTTGATGTATGATGTATACAGAGTAAAACAAAAAACAAAACAAAAAAACATAATTCTTAGGTACTTTACAAAACAAAGGCAACTCCCTGCATTAAAGAGCTTACAGTTAAACTATGGATATGACACAATGGCTGTGACTAGACTGGCAAGTTTTTCCAGAAAATCAGCCGCTTTTCTGGAAAAACTTGCCAGCTGTCTACACTGGCCGCTTGAATTTCCGGAAAAGCTCTGACGATCTCATGTAAGATCGTCAGTGATTTTCCGGAAATACTATGCTGCTCCCATTCAGGCAAAAGTCTTTTTCTGAAAGACTTTTGCGCAAAAGGGCCAGTGTAGACAGCACAGTACTGTTTTCCGCAAAAAAGCCCCGATCGCGAAAATGACGATCTGGGCTTTTTTGCGGAAAAGTGTGTCTAGATTGGCCGCGGACGCTTTTCCACAAAAAGTGCTTTTCCAGAAAACCGTCCTGCCAATCTAGACGCGCTTTTACGAAAATGCTTTTAACGGAAAACTTTTCTGTTAAAAGCATTTCCGGAAAATCATGCCAGTGTAGACATAGCCAATGAGTGAAAGTAACAAACAGTAAAGGGGTTAAGGATATATCAATAGAATTATCTGGTGGATTATTCATTGTTGATATGTAACCAATAATTTTTGCACATCCATCCCCCTCTCTGTCTGATCCACAGAGGATATGAGTCTACTGTAGCTTCTTCTCTGATATCATGGTTACTTAGACTTGTGCATACAGGCAGTCCCCGACTTACGCAGATCCGACTTATGTCGGATCCGCACTTACGAACGGGGCTTTTCTCGCCCCGGAGCTCTAGGGCGGCGGGTCGCCACCCGTGTCCTCAGGGGAGAGAAAAGCTTCTCCCGGTCTCCCTGGACTCCTTGGTCTCCTTGGAGCTGCGGGCATGCTCCAAGGCTTTGCTCCCCGTCTCCCAGCAGACCAGGGAGACGGGGAGCAAAGCCGCGGAGCATGCCCGCAGGGGGACAGCTCAAGCGCGCCCGGGCTGTCCCGCTGCGGGCGTGCTCCACGGCTTTGCTCTCCGTCTCCCTGGTCTGCTGGGAGACGGGGAGCAAAGCCTTGGAGCACGCCCGCAGCGGGACAGCCTGGGCGTGCTTGGGCTGTCCCTCTGTGGGCGTGCTCCGCGGCTTTGCTCCCCGTCTCCCTGGTCTGACCAGCAGACCAGGGAGATGGGGAGCAAAGCCTCGGAGCACGCCAGCAGTGGGACAGCCGCGGCGCACCTGGACTGTCCCGCTGCCCGCTTGCTCTGCGGCTTTGCTCCGCGTCTCCCAGGTCAGCAGACCAGGGAGACAGAGCAAAGCCGTGGAGGACTTGGGCGTCCTGCTACCCCAGTCTCCCTGGTCTGCTGGGGGGGGGTGCAGCTAGTGCTCCCCCCCCCCCAGCAGACCAGGCTTTTCTTGCCTACCTCTGGGGTAGAGCAGCTGGGGGCTGCCGGGTTGGTCCCGCAGTGCCACTCCGGACCAACCCGGCAGCACCCCAGCTGCTCTGCCCCAGGCGTCCTGATTCAGCCGCTGCTGGTCAGTTTCAGCAGCGGCTGAATCAGGACGCCTGGGGCAGAGCAGCTGGGGTGCTGCTGGGTTGCTCCAGTAGCGCCAAGGAGCGAGGAGCGGCGCTACTGGAGCAACCCAGCATCACCCCAGCTGCTCTGCCCCAAGTGTCCCCAAGTCAGCCGCTGCTGAAACTGACCAGCGGCTGACTACAGGAAGCCTGAGGCAGAGTTGCTCTGCCCCAGGCTTCCTGGAATCAGCCGCTGATCAGTTTCAGCAGCAGCTGACTCGGGGACGCCTGGGTTTCTTAAGTTGAATCTGTATGTAAGTCAGAACTGGCATCCAGATTCAGCCGCGGTTGAAACTGATCAGTTTCAGCAGCGGCTGACGCCAGTTCTGACTTACATACAGATTCAACTTAAGAACAAACCTACAGTCCCTATCTTGTACGTAACCCGGGGACTGCCTGTATAGCTTTGAAGGTCCACAGTGCAATCTCTGATATTGCCTATCACATATGAACCTCTTGACGGTCCCATAAAGGTTGTTTTTCTTCTCTCTCTGAAATATAGTACGCCCTTCCCTCATACACGCACACACACAGACACAACTCTAAGTGTAAACACCTTCTAAATTTACACTTGTCTGTTTATCCAATGAAGTTACAAATTGTGACCTCTGTCCTCCAATTCAGGTGGATCTTGAGGCCACTGAGGACCAGAGGACTCCCACATATAAGGTAGATGAGTCCCAGATGTTGCTCTAAATTATGCTGTGCTACTATGACCTCCTGAGGCCAGTAATCCACAGTAGCCAGATACCCCAATTGTATGCTATCTTTCAGTATCCCGCTGAAATTGCTCTTCCCATCCCTTATCTCATGTTTTAATTGTTCTGTGATAGAGCTGTGCTTAGATTGGTAAGGTGGCCTTTCAGCATTGGGAAATCCCTGTTATGCAAGAAATATTTCCAAGTACTGTAGTTGGTTCAACTGGCTTTGCATACCTGTTTCTCACCAAAGCTAGCACACAGAACCTCAATGGAGCCAGGTGTTGGAAACAATGTCACCAAAAGAAGGGAAAACGCAGGAGGGAAAAAAATGTATTTTCCACTGATTTATCTTACCCACATTTGCTAGTGTTGGTTAAGCCTAGTCAGTGTGGCAGAGGAAAGTGCATAGGAAAGGTTTTAAGCCATGAAGGTTATTGCCAGTACAGAAGTTAAAATGTGTTCCTTCATATAATTGGCCAATTTGTGAAAGACTAAATCATGCCAAGGGCAGAATTTCTCTTTTTCACTGTTGTTGCAGTTAGAGCTTTGTGAATAATTGATTTTTCAGGTCCTTGGCCATACTGGAAAATTGAGGTGGAGGGAGCAAAAGGGAAAAAAAGAGTTGGTGGAACAAAAGGGAAATAAGACATTTTGTTCCTCATTTAACATTTTGGGTTTTTTTCTTTTTAATGAAGTTGAAGAATCTTTGTAAATAATGTTAACTTGAATTTTAGAAAGAAATTGAAATATTTCCTTTAAAAAATGCCAAATGAAATGCTCTGATTTGTCTTACTGAAACAATTTTGCAAAGTCGATATGAATTCACAACATTTTTTTGATCCACCTGAATCCGCACTTATTCGGGGGGAGGCTTTAGAGGGAACCTTTTGCCTGCTTCTACGTATAGTACATTTAATTTTCACTCCATGAATTTAAACACCTGGATAGTTCATTTGGTATAGCACTGATCTTAACTTACCAGAGATAAGCAGAGCAGTGTCCTTTACATTTATGTTCCTGTTACAAAGTGCAGTATAAATGAAAGAAAATAGAATGTGCTATGAAACCATTTCCTTGGCAAGTGTTAATGTTAGAGTCCTGGGTGTGAGAGATCATGTGAATAATTCATTACATTATTAGAATATCAAAGAAGCTTTTTCTAGAAAGATACCTTGTCATGCTGTTGGGATCTTTGATGTTGAACTGTTTTCCATATGTATTTATATATGTTATTCACTCACACGGGATTATTAGAGCTAATGGAAAGAGAGAACCTTCCCATTATTTAGAAATTCTGCTTTAAATGTGGAGATTCTTGCTGTTCATCGGTAAGGGAAAAAAAGGAAGTCTGTATCATCCATGAACTGCTGTTTCTTCAATCTGCTTCTTTTATCCTTCAGATATTGTGTTTGTATTAGAACACAGCATGAGATGATGGAGTTTTCTGTCAGCAGCAATTTCATGGTTTGATATAGTTTCCTGATCAAAACTGCATGAAAATCATGTTGATGGAATCATGCCTTGCAAGGTACCCCAAACTGACAGTGCACAAATCTATTAATATTAGAATACACTTCAGAGAGGAACCATCTCATCATGGCTATGCCTGATAATCTAGCTACGTATAACAATCAATCAAGCTTTCCATTATGTGTCCCTATTTATTTTTGTATTTAATGCCTCAGTCTAGGAATAGTAAATTCCATTGGGCTTAAGTACAGAGTATGATAATTCCAGTCAGCACAGACATACATTTTCTTCATCAAAATCTGTTCAGGCATACTTTTCCATTTAGAAGCAATATACAAACAAATGCAAGCATATATATATATATATATATATATATATATATATATATATATATATATATATATTATGTGTATTGTTAGCTAATAGTCTCAAATACATACTAATTTTTAGTCTTGTGTTTGTATTAGAAAAATAACCACTCACACAACAGGAATCCTTGGAATTATTTTTCCTTTTCACCTAATATCAGTATTCTGTAGAACATTAAATAGATTGTGTATGTACATGGACATGATCAGAGAGAAAAGAGTGGGTGAGAGCTCCTAGTGACCTGAATGGAACATAGGTCATGTTTGGCATTGTATTGATAAGAAATAGACATTCTAGAACAGGGAAGAGCTAAGCATAGCTACTCTGCGGAGCTGGCTGGGAACTGCCTATGGAGGAGCATTATGGGAACAGTGGAATTGCATGTCAGAGGATAGGCAGTTTTACCTGTGTATTTTGCACTGCTGCAACTGCTGGTGTAATATTCATAGAGGTAGCCCTATTAGTCTATTTCAGGGAAAATAAGAAATCCGGTGGCACTTTAAAGATTAATGAATTTATTAGGTTATTAGGGCTTAAGCTTTTGTAAACTACAACTCACTTCCTCAGAGGATGTTGAAGGGGAAAAAAAGGATACAGAGAAAGTAGTGCCAGCAGTACTAATTAAAGTGAGAGTGGAAGTCTCCCAGTTTAACCTCCCAGTTAAGTCAAGATTGGATTTTTTTTCCCAAATGGAATGCTGGAGGAGTTATTTTGGGGCAGTTCTATGCAGAGTTGGGGAGCCTCCAGCCTCCTGCTTAATTTGATCTGGCCTGTAATGTGGAGATTTGCTGTGGACTGGAAGCCCTGAGCATAGGTTCCCTCCATCCCCACAAAGCACTTTAACCTCCCAGTGTTTGACTTGTATGACAAAAAATCCTTCAAAACCAGACTGCAATGGAGAAACTGCGGAGTTGAAATTCATATGCGAATTTGACACCCTAACCCAAGGTTTAAATAGACACATTGAGTGGTTCTCCCATTACAATAGTTAATTTCCCATTCAGATATTTTCACCTTCTCACCACTGCTGGAGGTGAGCCACACCCAGGGCCAACTTATCCATTGGCACAGTAGGCACAGTGCCTAGGGCCCACGATACTTTTAGGGGCCCATGAAAATGTTTTAATTTTTTTTAAATCAGAAGAAAAAAATGAACTTTTAGGGTCGAAGAAAATGTTTAAATTTTTTTCTCACATCAGAAAAAAATGAAACTTTTAGGGCCCACCAAAATCTATTAAATTCTGCCTAAAACAGAAAAACAAAATGTTGAAGTATTTAAAGTTACAGGCAGTCCCCGGGTTACATGGATCCGACTTACATCGGATCCCTACTTACAAACGGGGTGAGGCAACCCCGCACTAGCTGCTTCCCCCCAGCAGACCAGGGAGATGCGAAGCTAGCGCCCCCCTCCCTCCCCAGCAGACCAGGGAGACGTGGAGCGGCTTTTCTCAGCAGACACCTCAGCTTGAGAATAAAGGACTGAGGGAAGTAAGGTGTGGGAGAAGAGAACTGAGCTCTGGAGAAATGTTTGGCTAGAGTTTCCCCTACAATATGTACCAGTTCCAACTTACATACAAATTCAACTTAAGAACAAACCTACAGTCCCTATCTTGTACGTAACCCGGGGACTGCCTGTATATCAAAATAATTTTTAATATTTTTTTTATGTTGGAAGGGGCCCATGAAGGCAAAAGTGCCTAAGGCCCAAAAAAGTCATAATGCAGTCCTGGCCACATCCACTCTGATTTAATTAGCACTGATGTTACACTGCCTTCTCTGTATCCTTTTTCTTCTTCTTCAGAGTCTGCAATTCACACTCTTAAACCTTGATAGCCTAATACATTTGTTAGCCTTTAACGTGCCACTGGGCCCCTTGTTGTTTTGGTTGGTGCAATATTATGTCAATTTTTGGCAACCATAATTCAAGAAGGGTGGTGAGCAACTGGATAGAGTTCAGAGAAGACCCTCAAGAATGAATAAAAGATTAGAAATCATGCCTTATAGTGACAGACTTCAGAAGTTAAATCTGTTTAGTTTAACAAAGAGAATGTGAAGGAGTGACTGCATCATAGTCTATAAATACCTACATGGGGAACAAATATTTGAGGATGGGCTCTGTAGGCTAGCAGACAAAGATAATACATAATCCAATAGCTGGAAGCTGAAGCTAGACAAATTCAAACTGGAAATAAGCTATAAATTTTAAACAGACCAATTAATCACTGGAACAATTTGCCAAGAGTCATTGGTGAATTCTCCATCACTGGCAATTTATAAGTCAAGATTGGATTTTTTTTCCCCAAATGGAATGCTGGAGGAATTATTTTGGGGCAGTTCTATGCAGGGTTTGGAAGCCTCCAGCCCCTTGCTTAATTTGATCCAGCCTGTAATGCAGAGATTTGCTGTGGACTGGAAGCCCTGAGCATAGGTTCCCTCCAGCCCCACAAAGCTGGAACTGTGAGCACCAGCTCTGCCTGCTGTGGGAAGGTGGAGGAAAGCTAGATTGATTCCCTGCAGTCCCTAGGTGCAGGGACACAAGTAGTTGTGTAGGGAAGTTCCAAGCCTGTATGTGTCACCCTGCCCCTTCAGCTCCCATTGGCTTGAAACTGTGGGGGGAAGGAGCATGGTGGCACACATGGGAAGCACACAGCATTGCTGTGGCAGCTTCCAGGAGTGGTGCAGGATCAGGGCAGGGAGGAAGCCTGCCTTAGCCCTACTGTTCCATCAACTGGGAGCAGCCTGAGGTAACCAGTACCATTCAAAGCTGGAATCCCTCATCTTCCCACACCCAAACCCCCAGTTGCCAGCCCTGAGGGCCTTTCTATAGTCCACATGCTCACCTCAAAAACCTGTCCAGTGTCAAAATCCTATCCCATACTCTAACTCCCTCCTAGACCCCACCCCTCTGCCCCAGTCATGAGTCAGCTTCCACACTCCAACTCCTTAGCCTCAAATTGGTGACCCCTTTGACATCCTGAACTCCTCATTTCTATCCCCACCCTATAGTGTAGGGGAAGCCCCAAGCCTCCATGCTCACCTGTGGGGCTGTGTGTGTCCCATGACTGGTTTTTGTTGTGGGTCAATTACTCCCAGTGCGGGGGAGGGGAAGGTTCTCCGAATCTCATGAAGTGGTCAAGTTAAGGGAGATGTGACAAATAAGTTGGGATGCAAAAGGGAAGCTGAAAGAATATGGAGCACTGTAGAGAGAAGGGGAGCCTTAAGAAAAATAAGACCCAGCCAGGTGGGTTATTGTAAACAAAGGAAGATTTGTGGCAGAGGATGAAGCAATGGTGATGAATTGATTATATGAAATAGAAATAATAAAAAGAGACCAAGAAGACTTCCTTCAAGATAATCTTTCAAAGGGATGGTTCCCAAGAATATTTGGAGTTTTATACAGCTAGGCATATTATAGATTATTAGATACAGGGTGTGTCTATTCTACAGGGATTTTTTTCGAAAAAAAAGTTGACTTTTTTGAAAAAACTTCCCCTGCGTCTAGACTGCCACCACGTTCTTTTGAAATTAAATCCAAAGAATGCAGCAGTTTTTTTGACTGTGGTAAACCTCATTTTATGAGGAAGAACGCCTTTTTTTGAAAGTGCACTTTTGAAAAAAGGTGTTCTTGAATGCAAACAGGGCTTTTTTGAAAGAGAGCATCAAGACTGCCTGCATCTTGCTTTTTCGAAAAAAGTGATTGCAGTCTAGACGCTCTCTTTCAAAAGAGGCTTTTTCGAAAGATTCTTTCAAAAAAGCCTCTTTCGAAAGAAGCTTGTAGTGTAGATATACCCTACAGTCTGACAGACAGCATTCCTGAATTGGATTACGTATCAGTCAAGGACCAGTGTTCTCATCCTTAAAATTCAGAATACTCTTTGTTAATATTCTAAAAATGTCAAAGAAGAAGAATTATATACAAATGAATTAAATATAAGGACTACAAGGATTAATATTTACTAATAGATATTAACACCTGTCTGCGATGGTTTAGATATACTTAGTCCAGCTTCAGTGCAGGAGACTGAACTAGATGATCTACTGAGTTCCCTCCCAATCCTACATTTCTGATTTTGAGCAAAGATTTTGAGCAAACTTCCTTAGGCTACATCTATATTGTAGCCTTCTTGCATAAAAACATATGCAAATGAAGCGCGGAGTGGATTTTCGCTGCACTTCATTTGCATAAGTAATGAGCAGCCTTTTTTGTGCAAGAGGCTTTTGCGCAAAAATGAGCCGTGTAGACGGCTCCTTTTTGCGCAAAAACCCCCTCTTGGGCAAGAGCCATTCTTCCTCAAAAAAGGAATCTCATTACGTATGCAAATGAAGCAGGTTGATATTCCATGCCACACTTCATTTGCATATGCTTTTCCGCAAGAAGGCTACAGTATAAATGTACTTACAATAATTCCTTAATGTTGTAGTTATGTTCCTTAAAAATGCTACTTTAAACGAAACAGTGTTAAGCAAATTAAATTTCCCCATAACAATTAATGTAAATGTGAGGATTAGGTTCCAGGAATTGTTTCTCAGCAACAAAGGACAGAATATACATATACAGTATAAGTTGTACGAAAATTTAAACAACGTTTAATATGGTACACAGCTATGTACACAACTTTGTTGTGTTGGTGTTAGAGGGTGGAATATTTCCCAGGGAACTATGATACTAGTAAATTATGAAGTAGCACTTGGCTGAGGCCTCAAGGGTGAACACATTATTGTTAATGTAACCTCACACTCTACGAGGTAGCATGGACTGCGGCAAGAGGCAGGAAACATAATTGATGCACAGCAGCGGATGCAAACATTCCATGTGGAAACTGAACTTGATGATAAACCTACATCGTCCTGTGGGAATGCACCACTTTTTTCTCCAGATGGTGCATACATGACTGCACAGGCACTGACTTTCTCACTCACGCACCCTCTGCCTTTTGGAGAGAGAAAGAGAGAGAGAGAGACCAGGCGCTCACCCCATTTCAAGTACACTGCTCTTTTAAGTAGATTAGCTACTAGTTCCTCTCTGAACTTCCTGAATTCTAGCTTCTTCCCTATGATATCCTGCTTTGTGGAGATGGGGAATAGAGTTGGGAGCTTGATCTGAGGGGGTTGAGGAGGGGACAGGAGACATCATGATATCAGCACCTCCCTCCCACTTTGTCTTGCTCTACACAGAAAACAGGAGGATCCCAGGAGCAGCTCCATTTCAGGAGCAGCATAGCAGTGGGCAGAGGGACAGTTGAACCGCTGCTAGATAGCTGCCCCGCTGCATACCTTGAAAGCAGCTTAGGAGAGCTGATGGGATGCTGTCAGCCCACCCTTTTTCCAAGTTTGCATGAGGACAGGCTGTTCTTCCAGAAAATCCTGGAAGTAGTGGACAAAGCAATAGGCCAAAGGATGTCATAGGGAAGCATTGCACAAGTTTAAACAGGCACATACTCTGATACATAAGAAGATAACAATGAAATGTTAACTGGGACATGATTAAGTGAGGAGTTACTGTACTGTAGTTTGAAACCACAGTGGACAAAACCCTAGGAAATAATTAGTATGCAGCAGCAGGGACAGTTAACACTTGAGCACTCTAGATTTACAGTCCATGTGGAAACTATCTTAGGGTATGTCTACACTACAAAGTTAATTTGAACTAACAGCTGTTAGTTCAAATTAACTTTATTAGGGGCTACACATACAAACCGCTAGTCAAATTTAAATCGAACTAGCGGAGCGCTTAATTCGAACTAGGTAAACCTCATTCTACGAGGAGTAACACCTAGTTCAAATTAAGTAGTACGAATTAAGGGCTGTGTAGCCACTTAATTCAAACTAGTGGGAGGCTAGCCCTCCCCAGCTTGCCCTGGTGGCCACTCTGGGCAGAACCAGGGAAACTCTTCTGCCGCCCTCCTGGCCCCGGAACCCTTAAAGGGGCACGGTCTGGCTACAGTGCTCGTGCCAATTGCAAGCCTGCCAGTACCCAGACAGCAGACCCTGCACCTGGCACAGCATGAGCCAGACACTCGCTGCCACCCAGCCCTCCGCCTCTTCCCAGGTCCAGGCTGGTGGCTCCAATGAGCCTGCCCAGGGCCGCAAGAGGTGGGCGCCCGCCTGGTCTAGTGCAGAGATGGTGGACCTCATCCAGGTTTGGGGGGAGGCCTCCAATGTCCACAATCTCCGCACTAGGCACAGGAAAGCAGCCGTCTAGGGCAGGATAGCTGCCAGCCTGGCCACAAAAGGCCACATACAAACCCAGGAGCAGGTCTGCATGAAAATCAAGTTGATCCAGTGAGACGCCCGACCTTGAGCCCTGAGCTTAGAACATAAAACATAAGAATGGCTGTACTGGGTCAGACCAAAGGTCCATCTAGCCCAGTAGCCTGTCTGCCAACAGCGGCCAGGCCTAGGTACCCCAGAGGGGATGGACCGAAGACAATGACCAAGCGACTTGTCTCGTGCTATCCATCTCCAGCCTTCCTCAAACAGAGGCCAGGGACACCATTCCTACCCCGTGGCTAACAGCACTCCATGGACCCAACCTCCATGAATTTATCTAACTTCTCTTTAAACTCTGTTATAGTTCTAGCCTTCACAGCCTCCTGTGGCAAGGAGTTTCACAGATTGACTATGCGCTGTATGAAGAATTTTCTTTGATTAGTTTTAAGCCTGCTACCCATTAATTTCATTTGGTGTCCTCTAGTCCTTCTATTATGGGAACTAATGAAGAACTTTTCTTTATTCACCCTCTCCACACCACTCATGATTTTATATACATCTCAGTCTCCTCTTTTCTAAGCTGAAAAGTCCCAGTCTCTTTAGCCTCTCTTCATATGGGACCTGTTCCAAACCCCTAATAATTATAGTTGCCCTTTTCTGAACCCTTTCCAAGGTCAAAATATTTTTTTGAGGTGGGGAGACCACATCTGTACACAGTACTGAAGTTATGGCGTACCTTAGTTTTATACTTCCCCTCCTCCTTCTTCCCCTGTCTTCCCCTTTCCAGCTTCCTCCTCCCAGGTTTCTCTCCCCTCTTCCACCCTCTTTCTTCCCCTCTCCCACCTCCTTTTCCCAGTCTCCCCAGAGGTTAATCCCCCCCCCCCCAGTTTTGTTAAATAAAGAAAGTTTCTATTTTTGAACATGTGTCCTTTATTTTTTACATCAGGAAGGGGGGCTAGGGAGGAGTAAGTGGAAGGAGGTGAGGGAGGAATGGGGCACGAGCCCCAGATGGGGAGGACTGGGGTGGCTTTGTGGGCTCCTCGGGGTAGAAGCTCTCCTACAGGGCCTCCTGGATCCTGGCAGCCCCTCAATGGTCCTCCCGGATGGCAGCCTACAGACAGTGCAGCCAGGCTGCCGGCAACGTGTCCACAAGACGCAGCAGAGTCCCATGGAGCAGGTCTGGTTCCATGTTGCAGAGTGCCGTGGTGTCTCGAGTGAGGGCAAGCAGAGAACTCCGAGACACAAATGCTTTGCTGTCCCTCAGCGAGGTGGACCAGCAAGAAGAGAAACCTGAGAACTGTCTGTCCGGGATGGGGGGGTTGGGTCCCTTTAAGCACAGCCCTGGGCTAGCCTGAGGCAGCAGCTGCACACTCTAAATCCTAACCTGATGTCCTGCCGGCACTGGTTCCGGCCATCCTTAACCTCGGTTCAGGGTCCACTCAATGTGGACATGCTATTTTGAATTAGCAAAACACTAATTGAAATTAGTTTTTAGGTCTAGATGCACTAATTCGAATTAGCTTATTTTGAATTAACTAATTCAAATTAAGTTAGTTTGAATTAGTGCTGTAGTGTAGACATACCCTTACTTTATAGACAAGCTCAAAGATCCTGCTCCTGAAAATACTTTTCCATTTAGTTTTTTAGGGGTTCTCTCAAAGCAAAATTTCCATTTTACAGGAAATTCTGATATTTTGACATTTGTTTTACTTTGGATAGGTATAAAAAGTCATAATTTTAAAATTTCCTACTGAACAGAAATTCTGCAAAAAAACTGACATGGAACCATTAACTCAATGTTGATACTACTAAGGTGGAAATAATTAAACATCATGTTAAATAAAAATATTATAATCTAAGTCTAAATGAAATAGACAAAATGAAAATTTTGTTTAATTTTATTAAATACTGTAAAATGTTTTCACAAGTACTTAAATGGAAAAGTAGAAAATTCATTTTGACTTTATTTCATCACAAATGTTTTGACATCAACAGTTCCCCGTGGCATGTTTAGATTTTATGATTTAATAAATATACACTGCTTCAAAAAGCTTTTTCTGACCAGCTGTAGTGATTGCACTTATGTGCTGTGAGTAGTCTCACTTATGTGCTGTGAGAAGTCACTGTCCATAAAGACCATTTATACGTCTTCATAAAACTGGGGCCTAAGCATATGAAAAAACACAATAGGTGGATACAACAGACAGATAAGGGAGTCAGAAGAGAACAATGAAATGATTATGGTTAGTTAATTGGCTTTTGTAGATCTAGATTTTTCATGATGTGTCCTTTAATTTCTGTAAGTATTTTCTCTCTGTGTAGTGTCTGATGGAGGGATTCTTTAGTTGGCCCCTTTTGTGTAGTCCTCCAGATGCTTAATGGCACACCTGACACTGACTTTATTCTTACACATATGCTAAGGTGCTTGCTATCGAAGTCATTTGAGACATCTGTCTGCACTTTTGTTGGATTTCCATTTTTTTTATGCTTGCCAAAAATATATTTCAGTTCCAAAATCAATAAAGATAAACATGTTCCCAGGCTAAACTGTAACTATTTTATTGAACTTTGACATCCGAGACTTACAGAAATATTCTGTGCCTGAGAAATATGCATTATTTAGTTTAAAATTATAGGAACATAGGAATTACTATATTTGATCAGATCTGAGATCCATCAAGCCCAGTATCTTGTCTTTGACAGCAACCAGCACTGGTTGTCACAGAGGAAGGTGAAAGAATCCCACAATAGGCAAAAGTGGGAGACATTAACAATTACATTTCCCCCCAAAAGACTCTTAGGTTCATTAATGATAAAAGGGCCAAAGTCAAGTCTACTCTAAAAGGACTTAGGTTCTTCAAATTATTCCAGTGCTGTCTGACCCCAGGAGCATTATCTAAGATATATATGAGAATATTATAACCTTTAATGAATTAAGTCTCCCAACACACCAGTGAGGGAAGGAACTATTACTGTCCTCAATTAACAGATGGGATGGAATTGAGTTATATGGAAACCAAGATGCCTCTTGGGGGCCATATAGGAAGTCTGGAGGACCACATAATTGAACCCAGGTTTAATGTCCAAAGCATTCGACTATCATTCTGTACTGCATGTATAGAGATATGTTATCTCTGTATATATACATAAACTGGAATAAATTAGGAGCTATTTTTCTTGGGGAGCAAGTAAGTCTAGCACTTGACAATAAACACCTGCATTGGAAATGTGAATAGGGAAATAGTTTGATTATTGTGGGTTTTTTAAATATATGTACTTCATTAGTTTTAATTATAAGTGATCCCAGAGCAGTATAAAGGATTGTAAAATAATTGTTGTTTTCCCTTTAAATAAACTCCTTGCATAGAATAGAACTCAGGGCAAAGCTGGTTTCGTGTACACATCAAGGCTATATATATCTATATCTCTTTAAGAGAGCTCTTTTAATTACCCTGTGAAGTAGCATGGAACAGTAAGCCTGTGATACAAACAGTTGCTGTTTGTTTAATTACAGTTCTGTGGGTTTTATCACCTCAGTGAGAGATGTACTGCTTGGTGGGTGGGATTTTCTTCACACCAGGATATACACTTTCACAGTACTCCTCTCTATTAACTTAATTAAGAAATTACAATTAGAAAGGTGGTGTTTATTAAACATTTATTTGAACACACAAAGGGGTGTCTGAACAAGGACTTTGTTTCCTACCAATGCTACTATAGGATCGCCTCTATCAGTGGTGGTAGTTCTGAAAGCGTATGTGTAGACAAGGTTCTAGGCTACTGCCAGTATTTGAACATGAGGGGTGTTTAGGGCAATGAGGAGCTAATTGTGACCTTCTTCTCTTGGTCTGTTTTGGTGCTCCTAGTATAGCTCTCCCACCAAGGTTATCTAAGTTATCTATGGACAAATCCCATCCCAAAGTCTATGCAGCATTTCATGATGAAACCCCTACAGAACCCTTCTGCCCTCACCCCCGCCCCATCACACTGCCTTCATCAGAGCTTGCAACAAAGTCTTGGGAATGCAGCTATCTCAGCAGTGCCTACTTTGAAGGAACTGTCCAAAGCTGGACCTTATAGGTTTTTGTCTACACTGTGTTTAGATGCTTGTGTCTGGCCAAGGACAGCTGGATGGGCTTCCAGACTCAGACTGTGAGCAGTTTAATTGTGGTGTACAGGTTCTCAGCCAGGATTCCAAGGCCAGCTTGGGGGCTGTGAGCATATTTCGGAGGTTAGCCAACCAGAGTTAGAATTAGATTCTCTGGGGCTAAAGCCGAAACCTGAGCAACTCAGCTTGGCAGGGCTCCTTGTGGTGTAGGGACCCAGGCAATTTCCTTGCTTGCTACCCCCTAATACTAGCCCTCACTTTTATCTGCAGAAAAACAGTTATTGTGGAACAAATGGGTTGTGGAATTTTTATAGCATGTTGGGGAGGAGGCTCAGAAAGGAAAAACATTAAGAACCCCTGGTGCAGATGCTCTGGGCTGCACTCAGTCCTAGCTTTGAGACCCTTTTGATCATGGAGCCTGGGGACATTTTCCCCCTTTGTCCCTCCCATCAGTGGATCTGTATATATGTGTCTATACACTCGTGCCTGTGCATGTATGTGTTACCTAGGCCCACTGGGCTTACAGAATGTGTATCTGCAGTCTTGTTTCTGTTTTTAAAAACTCATGTTGATTATATCCCTCTTTCAAAATAAATGGCGGAAAGAATTCATGCTACCAAATGGGAAAGGCCAAAAGGATTATGGTAGGGAAAGAAACTACGTTCTTTTTCATCCATAAACAATAAAATATAAGACAAAGTAATCTCACTGTAGTAGGCTCTATAACTTTTCAATTAGCTTTGGAAATTGCTATTAGCTAGATTTTTGAAAGAGCTCAGTCAGTACTGACTCTCACACCAACATAAGTGGCCAGATTTAAAGATCAGCATATTAGCTACTGGGCTTTTTTAAAAAACTGGCCTTAAGTATCCCCATAGGAACTATTAGATGCTGAACATATGATAATGTGGACCTGAAAAGCTGACTCCCACATTCAGTGACTTTCTATAGTTTCTTGCACTGCACCTGTCTTTGTTCTGAGTCAAAAAGTTGTATAGACGTTTTGAATATAAACAAGCACCAAAATATAAAATTCATCTTAGAAATAGTCTAGAAAAAATCCCATGCCAATTTTGTGATAGCTCCTACTAATATCTGGGTGTTAGTACAATGATTAATATGAATGCTGGCATATTAATAGTACAAGGTATGTTTGTACAGGGTTAGCTATATTTTTCTGTGCAATTTTTTTAGTTCAGTTCAAACACAGAATAGGGGAGGAAAAGATAACTTTAAGTCACTTTAGGGTACATCTACACTACAGAGAAGATAGAAGTTGCTCCTGTCGATCTTCCATGGTTCGAATTAGCGGTCTACTTAAGACAGCTTATTTGAAATGAGAGCGGGACTCCAGTTGCTGGTGGTCCTGCTTTCACGAGGAGTAATGGAAGTCAAAAGAAGTGTGTTCTCCCTTCAACTTCCTGCAGTGTAGACAGTGCCAAAAGTTGAGTTAAGCTACTTTGACTTCAGCTTACACAATTAATGTAGCTGAAGTTGTGTATCATAATTCAGCCTTGTGCTGTAGTGTAGATGTGCCCTTTTAGCCTAACCCTATCTTTGTTCAAGCCAAATTGCTCTAACTTATATGCAGCACCTCAGTTCTAAAGAGGCTATATTGGTATTCAGGGAACAGCTGACTGCAGATGAGCCCTGACTATTGTCTTCTTTTGTCCAGCTATTCCCCAATGTGCTAGGAGCCAGGAGGTAATATAAGAGACACAACAGCAACTTTACAAAACAGCATTTTCTCTTCTACATAGGATGGGGGAATCTTCCTGGGAGCAGATGAACTGGATATATGGTTTCTTGGTGCTGCCATAGGGATCTTCAAACATAACACCCCTATAAAGCTTGAGAGATTTCACAAGGATTTGGTTAATCTTATTCATTCAGCACCATCCCAAGTTTTTATAACTAAGACATTTCTTACAGTCTCCAAGACCATCAGCAGGATGTGACATTAACCCCTCACACACCTGCGATTGCTCTAGCAGACTATGAATTTTCAGTTGCATTTTGGCTCTTACTGAAGCTTCTCAAATATAAACACACAGTCTCCAGGAACCTCACTTTCTTACAGCTTAATTGGCAGACACTGGAAGTCAATCACAATTAGTAGCAAAAACCTCTAAATATTCTTTTCCCAAAAAAATTCCAGAATTAGTTTCACTAAAAATACTCAAAACTAACCCTAATCCTGACAGCATTTCAATTGTGATTTCAGTGAAATGATTGAGACTATTCTGATGAATAAGTTTAAGCCCATTAAAAATATTTTCAGACAGGGCCTAACAAACTTTGTGTCTGTGCAGTACAACTTTTATGGTCAAAATTTGTAAACTTTTGAGTTTGATGTTCAATTTTATTACCACAATGAACAAAAAGAAATTCTTATCTCAATTGTAATCTTTCATGTGTAAAGATCCATTTTCCATTGAGGTTAAAAGTCCAAATGAAACATTTCTTTTCAGTTTCTGTTGTTCTGAAACAAAATATTTTTGTTTTGAGCTGGGTCAACATTTCTTTGTCCACCTGAGCTGTGCCATTGCCTCCTGGGAGTTCTAATTCTGGGTCTCTCAATCTACTCTGCAGTTCCTGTGTGTCTCATGAGGCACAGACATCTCTCCATATGGTTGAATTGCCCTGGTGCATTAGGGGAGCCCTTCAAAAAGTTTTGATATTTTGACTTTTTGTCCTAGTTCAAGATGAAAACCGCTGCTGAAATATTAACATTTCCTATAGGATGGAAATTCCATTTTTCAATTTACTTTATATGTGTCACTAATTTGATTCCATCCAAATAAATAAATAAATATTCCAATGGTTTAGTATTCTGCAACAACAATATTGTGACAGATTATACCTAGTCTTTGAAAGATACCCATACGATACAGTTTTCACAATGAAGAGATACATTATGAAACACTAGTCTTTCCAAAGTATACTGAATAATTAAATATGAGTTGGACCTCTCTGGTCTGGCACCCTGGGGACCTGACCAGTCCCAGACAAGGGAGTTTGGAGGACCATGGGAGGTTTGGGGGGAGGGGGTCTACCAGTCTCCCCACTGGGCTCCTATCTCCAGCCACCTGGAAACGCTGCCCCCAGCATCCCTGCCGTACTACGCTGTGTGCTCCTGTGGCCCAGGCAGCCCTGTTGGCTCTGCAGCGCCATGAGCTCCAGCCCCCGAACTCCTGCAGGATCTGGTGGCCCTGCTAGATATAGGCTCTGGTGCCTTGTGGATTTTGCTGTCCTGCCAGCTGGCTCTGCTCCCAGCCACAGGCAACCTCTGCCACTGGGGCTCTCTGACCTGACAACATCCATAGAGGTTCAACCTGTATAAAAAAGAGAGAATTCAACATGCAATAAACACATAGTCAAATATTTCTGCATTCTATTCTCTGCAGATCATGTTTAAAAAGGCAATGTATCTAATGTGAAACTAATCCATGGTGGCTAGGTTAGAATGTGGTCGGTTTCATGCCTACACCAAATGCTGTATTTTCTGGGTAAATCTTCCAATTTTCAATAATTAGTCTGAAAAATTGTTCCACTTTAAATATTTAAAATAAATAGATGTCATTAGTTTCCAACTTTAACTTTCCATTGTGCAATTGCCAATTAAAATTCTGTATAACACAAACATATATCCTGGAATCTTCCCAGTCTAAATGTAAGCCACTCTTTTCCCCTAATCTCCTGATGATCTGAGCATAAGCTTGGCGCAGCTGAGAACTGAAGCAGCTGTATCTACAAGACACCAAAAGTGAGTATAACTACTTCTTAATTCTTGCATCAGGAATGAATCTGGGTCTAAAATTAATGCAAATGCAGAACAATAAATATATACAGTTCTAGTGAATGGACCATGTTCTTTTGGAAAGAAAAATAAACATAGACCAAGTTTATAACTAGCTAGAGCATGTCACATGAAAAGGAGCAGATAATATACCTGCAGGCTTGCAGCTAGGCCAGCCCATTCACTCTGACATACACTTAGGTAGTTGGCTGTTTTTATTTAAATCTAGTCATCCTAATGACTCACTCCTGAACAAGACTCCTTGACAAGTTTTATTGGTAATTGGGGGAAAAATACAAAGCAATTTTATGACTGTGCTTTGAGAAAAGGGTCCAATTCATGACAGAAAATCAGCCAACAAAGCATTTTTGCTATGATTGCTTTGGGGTTTGAAGTAATCAGCCTATCTATTTGTAAGTGTTTCCTTTCTCTACTGAAGCAAAAACACTCCAGTGGAAAACAAAATCCCTTATGCTGCCACACAAACACTTAAATGCAGTCATTCTGTGTCTAGATGGGATCTGGAAAATATTTTATCAAATGTTACTGAGGGACATACAATATAGTGCATTTTTCATTTTTTGATTAAATTCATGGCGAATTAGCTGAAAGTAAAATATAAATCACAGATGGAAAAGGCAGAAAACAGTCTTAAAGATTCTGGACTATATTAAAAATATAAAAAACGAAACCCGCATGCAACTGGCCCTGTGTGGTGCAGATAGATTAGTGCAGAGCTATGATGTTCTGATTTTTTTCCCCATAGCTCAGAATCAAGCCTGTGAAGATGTGACTGATTTTATCTGGTGTTGGAAGATTTCTCAAATGAAAAGGATTAAGGGGCACTTTTTCAAAGTGATGCATGAAAAGTGATGCACACCAGTTTCAAAATGTATCTTTAAGGAGGCTTTATTGCTACATATTAGCATACACTATATGTCCCCAAACTATACTTACTACTTTATGCTGCTATCAGAACTACCAAGATATTTTCCCCAACTAATCTTTCTTTGCATCCTTGGTGAAATCATAATCATCCTTCCTTATACTAAAGTAAATGTAGGATTAGGGGAATAAATTTGTTATCCAGTATTACTTTTTCAAGGGGGGGGGATCAATTTCATGTATCATATACAACCACATAGAAAGATTTTGTTCAAGTCTACGACCTGTGCTTCACTTGAACAAAATCTTTCTCTGTAGTTGTACATAATGCAAATATAACTTGCTATGTGGTTGTACAGTGGTGTAATATAACTTTCAAGAGCACTCATTTAAAAATAAAGGCAAATACCTGAAAAGATCAGAGTTAAGATTAAATTTATCAAGGTCTGAATTTATTGAAAAGATGGGTATTCATAAACCTGACAATCAAATTAGCTTCTGTGAAAACCCAGCCCCATTAAGTTCAAATAATATTTTACCACTAATTTCAAATACTAGGGTGTTTTAAGCATATAGTAGTTGTTTCTATGTGCAGCCTTCTCTATAGTAACAGATTGCACATATAAATTAAATTTACAAATTATTAATTGGACAATTAGTATACAGGAGGTTAATTTTCCATTATTTGAGGCCTGATCCTGTGAGTTCATAGTAAGGATTGAGCCTAATGATTTAACGTACCAGCCATTTATCCAATTGGCATTAGGCAAAGACGTCTTTCCAATATCACAAAATGGCAGCATGTATGTGAAAATAGAAAAGGTTAAAATAATGATAAATCAACACAGGTACTATGGGAACAGTGGTGTAAGTAAAATACATTTCTTACCAGGATGGGGCTCCATACAGCAGCAACCATATTGGAGGACGGGGTTGGGGACTGTAGGTAAGGGCAGAGCAGCAAAAGGAGCAGAACATCAGCAGTTCTTCTGACAGCCATACTGCTTCCAGTCGCACCCTTCTGTGAAGCTGCTGCTGTACAGAGTGAAAGGAGATGCAGCTCCATAGAAGCATAGGAGAAGGGAATGGGGGTTCTACTCCTTTCCCCTCTGTGAGAGGCAGAGCAGGGAAAGGAGCAGAATGCCAGCAGCTTCTCCGTCTGCCATATTGCTCCTAGCTCCCTCCCCAATCCCTGTGTTCCTGCAGGGCTGCATACAATCAAAGCCAGAGGTGAGGCAGCTCTGTGGAGGAGTTGGGGCAGTAGTGGCTTTCTGATACACTGTACCCGCTAGAAATGTTGTGTCAATGCACCGTACCGTATTGTACTGTCCTTCTTGCACTGCTCTATGGGAGGCATGTCTAACACAAATAAGATGTGTTCTAGAATACACTGTGAAGAGAAATAACTCTGCATTCATGCTGTACACACTACTGCAATAATCTTTGTACAAAACAGGCCTTCTGAGGTGCCATTTGAAAAGTAAGAACTTGCTGGTCCATAATATGGTGAAATGTGTATATAGAAAATGACAAGAGACAAAGTAAATTTGCCTTTCAGCAAATGAGGGAGGGAAGTGTGTGTGTGTGTGCAGGGGGACATTATTCCAACAGTAAAATAGGCTCAAACTTTGAGGAATAATCTTCAGAAGAATTATCAAACATTTCCTGGACCATAAACCTTATTTTCTCTCTCTTTCCCCTCTTACCCCAGTCAGCAGGTAGGATGAAATGTAGGTCATCTGAAGCTTAGTGCATGAGCCTCTACTGCATGAACTAACGGCTATGGTGCTCTTAACTACAGCTGTAGTGCGGACACATTAATATGGAATTCAGACCTAGCCATGCAGATCTATGCATTCATGATGGTCACTCATAACCCACACCATGAAAAATACTCCAGCTTGTGCAGAGCAGTGCATCTGCTTAATGGCAGAAACACTTCAGCCTATTGTTCTACTCCCTATCAAACAATTCAAAGTTCCCTATGTGACTGTGTGTAGCTGAGAGTGGGGAATGGTGTTCTCCCCTCCACCTCCCCCCCACACACACTCTGGACAAACCCTTCTCCCTCTGTGTCTGTGATCTCTCATGACATTCCATAAGATATATAATATTATCACCTGATACATAAGGGTTCTTATGCATAAGAGACAGAACTTTCACAGGAGTTGGACCTAGGCTATGGAACTCACCATAGATAGAAATTACTATGAACCTCATCACTTCCAGAGCTAGATGAAAACGTGAGCTCGGCAAGCTATTCTGCCATACGCATGCATACACATAGAGAGAGCTGTTCTGCATTACAGGTTCTGTCCACAATCACCAGGAGGATGATCCTCAGCCCAAAAAGACTATATGATAAATAGTCAATGTTGTGAGGAACAAATCATATAACTGGCCACACTAACCTTATGCCTTCCCAGTGCTGGAGATATTCGCTGGGGCAAGGTAAGCTGTCATTGTGTGCTCTCTCTCTCTCTCTCTCTCTCTCTCTCTCTCTATATATATATATATATATACATACACATATATTTCACTTAGCTTTGTCTGACTTGGGAGGAGAGGGGTCAGTTTCCTCTGTCGTCTCTTTTTATCACTGTTTTCATTGTAGTCTCACCATAGGAAGAGAGTTCTATCAGAGTCACTCCTTTACATAGAACATACTGTATCTGATGAAAGAGATTTTTCACAGGCTTTAGAATCTTCCAAAAAGCATTGGTCCATTTATATACCTGTGTGGTCACCTCACTTTTTCAAAGAACATATTTTATGTATTTTTGCTACCTATGTGAGTCTCAAAAAACATATCTTGTATTTTTTCTATTCCCATTAATTGGCTAGTGAGTGGTGCAACAATTAAAAGATTCAGTTTATTGTCCTATTATAGTATTAAAGATCAGCCCTTCTGGGTAATCCCACAAAGGATAGAATAGGGAATTGGTTGTCAACCAGTGGTCTGAGGCCCACTGAGAGGCTGTGAGCAGGTTTCAGAAGATTTTCCAAGCAGGACTGGCATTAAACATGCTGAGGCCCAGTTAGAAGGATGAATCCCTACCAACAGGGCTCCCATCCACACAGGACTGAAGTTGAAGCCAGAGCAATTTAGTTTCCCTGGGCCCCCTATGACATGGGGCCAAGGCAAATGCCTTGGGCTTGCTACTCCTTAACACTGGCCCTGGCTTTTACACAGAGAAAAACAGTTCCGGCACAGGTGGGCTGTGGTGTTTTTATAGCATGTTGGGGATGGGAGGATTTAAGAAAGAAAAAGGGTGACAATCCCCCTGTACTATTGTAACTGATCTCAATTCTACCATCTATCAGTGTGGTAAAATACAGTATAGCCTTTGTATTTATTAGGAAGGGTCCAATATACTCTTAGAGTCCTCTGTAATTTTGTGGAATGTGTTCTTAAATCTATAGAGGGGTCCTAAATGTTCTGATGAATTATGCCCCCTTTTGACTGGGAAAGTCCTTGTACAATATTGTGCACCTTAGTAATGCAATGCATAGCATAATTTTCTTTTGGAGGGTCAATCTTTGCTCGTTTTGTGAGTGGATTGAACAATATAATTTCCTGCTCCTGAATGTCCAAACTAGTTAAATTATAGGATTCTTGTAAATGTCAACAGACTGTTTTCACAGGTAGAAGAAACCAAAAGGTTGAGTGAGAGCAGACTGGGAGAAATTGATATTTGCACAGAGCCCTGTGCAATGTGAATGCATGAACTTGTAATTCAAAACATAGACAGGATAGATTTCACTTTAGCAATGTTTCTTTAAAGAAAATATACATATTCATCTAGAATTTTCTGCATGATTCCAGCTGAGATGCACTGTACACACATTGCAGTATCACCACAAAACGTTATAATTATCATTTGATCACAATTTTAGTACTTAAAGGAACACAGTGATCTCTAAAACCTTTTCAAAGGATCTCTGAAAGAAAAGAACATGAAAGAATGAAAGCCTAATCTCTGTGTACAAACACAGTAGGAATCTCAATTTCCTTTTACTCTTGAGACTGCTTGACAACAGGGGCATTCCAAAGAACTCTTATCTGTTACTGTATCATCTCATAACTCATTCATATTCTGGAATGAGGGTTAAAACAGAAACAGCAAGTGGGAAATCTATTGCTTTGGCCCTCTCCAAAAGGTTAATTTAGTTGGATAGAGAGATGATAATCTCTGTATTTTTTTTTCTTTAGTCAGATTTGATTCTCATATTGTTAACCCAATACTGCATTTATTCATGGATTTTGACAAGGCATAATAATTGTGCAGTAGACAAGGCCCAGTCATTTTGTTGCAGTGTACAAAACTGACAGATGCCTAAATAACAAATTATTCAATTAATTCTCTAGCATTAAGGCTTTAAAAGTCAGTAGATATGGCCGTCTGGAAATTCCTACAATGTGGAGGAAATTTCCAGGCATCTTCTTGAGAATCTCACCCCTCACAAGCCACCTTAAGACATAAGAGACTCTGTGGACACTGTCCCCAGCTCCCCATGAACCTTTGTATTATAGGTTTATTAATCTAAAAGAGAGTTTCAAAGGACCTTCATAGAATCATAGAACTGGAAGGAAACTTGAGAGGTCATCAAGTCCACTGCCATGCACTCACAGCAGGACCAAGCACCATTTAGACCATCCCTAACAGGTGTTTGTCCTATCTGCTCCTAAAAATGTCCAGTGATGGAAATTCTACAATCTCCCTAGGCAATTTATTCCAGTGCTTAACCGCTCTGGGTATGTCTACACTACCACCCTAGTTCGAACTAGGGTGGTAATGTAGGCAACAGGAGTTGCAAATGAAGCCCGGGATTTGAATTTCCCGGGCTTCATTTGCATAAAGCCGGGCGCTGCCATTTTTAAATGTCCGCTAGTGAGGACTCCGTGCCGCGCGGCTACACGTGGCACGGACTAGGTAGTTCGGACTAGGCTTCACGAGGAGTAATGGTAGTTCAGACTAGGAAGCCTAGTCTGAACTACCTAGTCCATGCCGCGTGTAGACGCGGGGCACGGAGTCCGCACTATCGGACATTTTAAAATGGCGGCGCCCGGCTTTATGCAAATGAAGCCTGGGAAATTCAAATCCCGGGCTTCATTTGCAACTCCTGTTGCCTACATTACCACCCTAGTTCGAACTAGGGTGGTAGTGTAGACATACCCTCTGACAGTTAGGAAGCTTTTCCTAATGTATAACCTAAACCTCCCTTGCTGCAATTTAAGGCCAGTGCTCCCCAACCCCAGGGTGCTCCACTTCCCACTGCCATAGAGAAGTGAGTTGCAGAGGGCCAGGAGGATGGCACAGTGGAGCAGAGTAGGCTGCCAGACTGCTCCAGATGCTACCATGAAGGTGAATGCGTGGGGTAAGGGGCAAACCCTTCTTCCACCTAGCCCCTGATAATTCCCCGACTCAAGGAAAGATAGTGGAGCAGGGGTGTGAAGGGAGTACAGTGGGGGTATGTCCAGACTACATGGGTCCATCGACGGAGCCATGTAAATTAGTTTATCCGGCATAGGCAAAGAAATGGGGATTTAAATAATCCCCGCTTCTTTGCCTATGCCGGTAAACTAGTCTAGACATACCCTGGGGGTGGAGCAGAGGTGAGGGGATATTGCAAGGAATATTGCCCCATGCACCGGGCACCCCTGTCCCCCCGGGTTGGCCCTGGGTGATAAATATTCCTCCTTCCTGAACAAAATTAACAATGTCAGTAGAAGCCCTCATGCATCAGCATAGCTGGGTCTATAATCATAGGTGGTGAGTTATAATATGAACGTGTGCACTCATGTTCCACTAATATTCTAGCACCTGAGCCTAGGTCCACCAACGATTGGGCTTATAATTTCAGAACCATTCCAGCCATCAAACATATTGGGACAACTGCCTTGGGCCCTGTGCTTTGGGGTGTCCCATGATTCAGTGGGATACAGGGTTCAGAGCCACCGGAGCAGGAGGAGTTAGTAGCGGGCCTGGCACTAGAAGCAGTGAGCAATGGCATTGCTTGGGGGAGGGGATGAAAGCTGGAAAGAGGTGTGGTATGGACAGGTACTTGGGGGGAAGGTTGGAGTTGGAGCAGGGCTTGGGGTTGAGGGGTGCTAGCGCAAGCAGAGAAGAGGAGCAAGGGACAACCAGGACAATGAGGGTGCTGGTGGACAGGGCCATCCTTATGGGGGTGCAGGGCCCAGGACAATCTCCCACCCATTGGGCCTTGCCAGCACTAAATCTCTTCCCCCTAGCCCCTGCCCATTTTTTCTGCCCCTGCTCTGCTCCCTTCCCACGCCCACTCCATGCCTTCCTCCAAGACCCCAAACTTTCTCTTCCTTTTCCCGCCCCTGCTTCACCCCTCCCTGCTCTCATCCATGTTTCACTTCTTTCCAGCTTGTGCACCATCCCACAAGTGTTGCTGGGAGCTGACGGGCAGAGTGGAGAGGGCTGGGAATTGGTCACTCACAGCAACTGGCCCGAGACACCCCCCCCCCAACCCCTTAGGCTGTCCTGGATCCTGGTGTCCCCCTGAAGTGTGTGGTCTGGGGTACTTATCAGGTTCCTGGGGATATGATGGCTTTGTTTGAATCTATTCTGGGGAACACCAAAAAATTATATAATCCTGAGTGTTATGCAGGCACACGTATGGCAGTCAGGTGATTTTTCACACTACTGACTGATGTAGCTATGCTGATATAACTTTGTTGTGCAGGCTGGCTGAAATCTAACCACAAACCTGTAACAAAGAAACTTCTTTTTCTTCCTGGAAAATATCATGGAGTCAGGATATAATTACAACTGGGAGAGAGATCCTGGGTTTGAAAACATAAATATTTTTATTTTGGCCAGTCAAAATGCAAAAATTTGAATCTTTTGTCTGAAAACAACCCAGAACCAAACCCCCTGAATCTTATCATTTGGAAATAAAAATGACAAGTGAATAAACAGTCCATTTCTGATAATTAATGAGCTGCATAGTTATACATTTTGTTTCCTAATTTGATTTGATGTACATTCTATGCAATCAATTTTATAAGCCATTAAAACAAACCCTGAAATGATTTAATTTGAATTTATATTTAACCTTGTTGTGCAGCAAAGTACTGCTGCAGAAAGGAATAAAAGAACCATTCTATACAAAGAGTTTTATGATACCTGTATTTAAACAACAAACCTGCATTTTACTTAATGGATCACAAAGAATGCCTAAAGCATATATATCTAATTCCCAAATGTGGCTCTGTGAAAATTGTAGGTAAAATACAATCTCAATGTATATGACATATGTTTGTCCCATTCAGTAAATGTTGTAGAGGGTTTTTTTTGTTTTGGTTTGGTTTTGGTTTTTTCAATTGCTCTACAGAAATATTATATTGGGAAACCTGAAACTGAGAATTCCATATTAAAAAGTGCATTCAGAGTTCATGTATCTTCCCCGTTTAGGTCTCTATTTTTCATTGTTTTCCTGCAGTAATGAAAGATGCTCAGGCAGGCAAGCTTCAGAATGCAGAGCTTCTCAGTTGAACTTAAGAACTGAATATAAAACTTGGATTTTTAAGACTAAACTTCCTGAGTTTATAGTTTCATATTCCCATTATTCCAATGAGGATTGATTCATATTAAAATTCCAGCTCATTTTAGTCTTTGTAATGAGCCTAAAATAGCTGCCAGCTTGCAGTGCTGGAATTAATGATAATTAAATGTAACACAAAATGTATTTCCATATTTTGTATTGCTCAAATGATTTCATCTCAGATGTAGTATGATTCTTTTTAGAGATGACTACTTCTATTTAATCTCTTTTCCTATTTTAATTTCAATTTCATATTGTTCCAGACTGTTTAATGAATATTTTGGGAGATGGCTACAGTGTTGTTAATTATATCAGAGACTTAGTATAATTAATTCTTTTGGACCCAAAGTCAGCTAGTTAATCGATTTCTGATGAAATTGGAGATTAAACACAGATAGTTCACTCTTTCCTTCCTTCATTTTAATTTTTCCCTCTTTTTCAATTCAATCAGAGCACTTTGGGAAGTCAATGCTGGCAAATCAATTTGTGGATCAATTTCTGACATTATCCAGATGTTAATAGTTGGATGATCCTCTCAATGCCAACCACCTCCCTGTTGATTAATATAAAAAAGAGAAATCCAAAGCCCCTTAAGTTTAGTTTCCTTAAAGCTGATTCTGTCAGCATGATTTGTAATTCATAGTTAAGGGTTTTTTTAATTCCTATCAACAATAATTAATTAACTAAGCACACAATGAAAAGGGCCCTCAACAAGGTTCCTTTAAAGACTGGACAAGTTGCAATGGGATGTGGTCATAGTGATGTAAAAATCATTCTCATATAAGGGAGGCATGAACTCATGTAGCTAAATTTGATTTCAGTAATGGTCCAAACATGCTTAAACAAAAAGAGAAAATATGTTAATATGCCAACCAGTCCTCTATCATTTTTTCAGTGCTATAAAAATTTTTATTTTTTTTTCACAGTGGGAAAAGCCCTAATGAGTGCAAGAGGATAATGAAAAAGGACAAGATAGAAATTAAAAAGAACAGGAGGAGAACTTTCTTGGTAGTCACTGAGAAGAACCTAGAGCATTTGTCACTTATTATCTTCAAGCAGTAATAGATAGCTTTAGATTGTACATAACATCTCATGTCCAGAGTGTATGTTGTGCACTATTGTATTATCACTCTTCTCTAAACAGAGTGAAGTAATTTCTAATGGGAGTTCTTCATGCTATGCCAAGAACAAGGGACCACTCACCACACTAACTACAGGAATTATAATAGAAATATAGCCGTGTTAGTCTGGTGTAGCTGAAGCAAAATACAGGACTATGTAGCACTTTAAAGACTAACAAGATGGTTTATTAGATGATGAGCTTTCGTGGGCCAGACCCACTTCCTCAGATCAAATAGTGGAAGAAGACTTCTTCCACTATTTGATCTGAGGAAGTGGATCTGGCCCACGAAAGCTCATCATCTAATAAACCATCTTGTTAGTCTTTAAAGTGCTACATAGTCCTGTATTTTGCTTCAGCTACAGGAATTATGTAAGCAAATGCTTAAGTCCATCTCTCTTCAGCACAGCACTTAAGGTGTGATCCACAAGAGCCGTTAGTGTTGCAACTCAGAGCATAAAGCTTGAGTGAGGCAAGTAGGTTACCTCTATAATCAACACAGAGAGAAAACTACAACATAGCCAGCATGCTAAGTGGAGAGCGGCCTCTACCAGGCTATGAGAGTGGCTAACCAAAGGTGTCTGTGATAAGTCCCCCTCCTCCCTTTAGTCACCTAAATCCAGTGTGTAGGGAGGTACCTAGCTCTGCTAATGATCTATTCTCACTCTTTCTTTGTCCCATCAAGTACTGAAATATTCTGTTGTTCAATTAAAATTGAACAAGTTCAAGAGGTGATGCAGAGGGAACCCTATATCAGACTATTCCACTTACTAGTAGTTAGGGTACTTACCTGAGAAGTGATTGAGCAATGTTCAAATATGTTTTCCCTTTCAGGAGGAGGGGGGAAGTGAACTAGAAGTCTCCCACCTGGCTGGTAAGTATCTTAGCACTGAGCTGAAGATAAGGGCAAGCTGCCACTTACTCAGCTGTTCTACTTGCAAGTACCTGAGGAACCCTATCTAGTAGCACCTACTGTATCAAGCCACAACATGATACTTGGGTAGCTAAATACTTACTTTCCCAGTTTAAGGGCTATGGTGGGAGATAGGTAACTGTATCCCTATCCAGTGTAAGGAGGTAGCAGTGTACATGCACAGGTGGGAGTTATGCAGCCTAATGCTAAGAGTGAGGCTGCAGTGAGCATGGCCAAATCATAGGGTTGCCTGGTGTCCAGTTTTGAATTGGACAATCCGGTATTTGAGTTTTCTGTTCGGGAAACAAATTGCGAAAATATAAATGTCCGGTATTTTCTAAATAAGATGCAATGTAGATTGTGATGTAATGTCAAGTGCTTACATAGTTAGGCAGCAGACCAAGTGGAAGTTTTGTAGATTGCAGCCATGTGGTCTACGTTTAGCTATGGAAAATGAATCAATAAAGCATTTATCATTCAATGTATAAGTCTAACTAATGTAAAAAATCAGAGTAATTTTTTAATATTGTTTGGCTGCTTATACCTTTAGAGGAGAATTATGATTTGCCTTCATAATTCCTAGTAACCACCATAAAAAAAATTGAACAATGTGTAGTACGGATTACTTGGGCCATATCAAATCCATAGCCCATTTTGGTAAATTTCACAATCATAGGTTATAAAATATCTAGTATTTCATTATTTCAGATGCTTAAATCTGAAGTTTTATAGTGTTGTATGCTTGGGGGGTCCCAACCCAAAAAGAAGTGGTTGGGGGAGGAGGGTTTTAAGGCTACTGTAAAGGGATAGTGCTATTGCCACCCTTACTTCTGTGGCTGCCACCAATAGGAGTACAGAAGTAAGGGTGACAATACAGCTACCTCTCCCCTGCCACACACACACACCATATATTTGTGACCTCCTTTTGGGATGGGTTTCCCAGTTTGAGAAATGCTGGTTTCCTCCATGAACTCTGTATACAAAAGACAATATATCATGGCCTATGATATGTTTTTCACAGCCATGAATTTGGTAGACCAAACTTGATACAGTAATTGTATCAAGAGTTAGGGACAAAGAACAACACCATACAGTAGCATTATAACCTACTTCTACCACATTTCCCCTGATTTGTCTTTGTAAATGTAATTATATTTATGATGATGGTGATGATAGTTGTAATAAATATAACAGCTGGTGCCGTGTAACTTACTGAAAGCTAAATTAGTTTCATTTATTTAAAAAAAAAATCCAATTCGTTATACTGCTGGATACCGCTGAAGGAAGCCATCAGTTAGTGGATGTATGTATGTGCCAAAAAAATCCCTCAAACTTCTCCCCCTCTCCTCCCAAAAAACCCCAAACTGAACCAAACTAAACCCTAAACTAAAGCCTTACAGAATTTTAGTGAAAATAAAGATTGTGACAACTGATTTCTGAGGTTTTCTGAGTTAGCTATGTCTGTATTTTTTCTGAGCTTTTGAATTTTTGGTGCAGTGTTTTTTGAATTTTTTTTTTGTTGGGATCTGAAATTCATTTGCAGAATTTTGCTATATATTTACTTTTACTATATATAAAGAAGTGTCTTGAAATCAAGCATTGTTTCTTAGTATTTATTATATAATCAGATTAGAATCTTCCATTTGTTCTTTGTCTTTGGGTACGTCTAGACTACACCTCTCTGTTGACAGAGAGATGTAGATTAGGCACATCGACATTGCTAATGAAGCAGGGATTTAAATATCCTGCACTTCATTAGCATAAACATGGCCACCACTTTTTTCCAAACTGAGCTTTTTCGAAAAAAAAGGCAGTCTAGATGCGGATCTGTCAAAAATAAACCCTTTTTCAACAGATCCTGTATTCTTCAAAAAATGAGGTTTACTGGATCTGTCAAAAAAGCGTTTATTTTTGGCAGCTCTACATCTAGACCACAGGTTTGTTTGTTTTTTAAAAAAAGCTCAGTTTTGAAAAAAAGCGGCAGCCATGTTTATGCTAAAAAGCGCAGGATATTTAAATCCCTGCTTCATTAGCAATTTTGATGTTCCTAATCGACATCTCTCTGTCGACAGAGAGGTGTAGTCTAGCCACAGCCTTTGAGTTATATTATGTATTTATTATTTAGTCCCTAATGAATAAAAAGTCCATTTCATGGTTGTCCTTGTACTCCATAACCTCCCTGTTTTGGCCCAAACTACCTGACAGATCATGTATTTCACCATGATCTCCCATGAACAACTACTTTCTACTGGACCAGTGAAAATAACAAGATGTAGGGGTGGAGACAGAAGCTTTTAGGGCAATCATCTTCAAAATATTGTATGAAACCGTCATTTTTTAAAATGAAATTCTACATGGCCAGTATAAAATAAATAGGTTACCAGAAAATATCCCCTGACACTAGAACCACTTACTTCCCTTCTGAACCAGACCTCTAGCTCTAGGAGAAAGCATTAATAAGTGTGCAACCTGATTAAAATGGGATAGTGATATGTAAACAGAGGTATTTCTGTAGGACATGAATAGCTGTGTTCTTTTATGAATCTTTTATGAAGATAAATATTTAGCACCTGATATTTCAGAAAATTAGATTTCTGGCACTGGACTGACTGGATAATGTCATTAGAGAAATACTTTAACAAATCGGTTGCAATAAGATGGTACTGTGCAAACTTATATTTGCCAAGGCAACCATTAATTGGGTATGCAACAGTTTGTGTTTTGCTTTAAATAAAGCTGATTGGGTCAGTAATTGAATGTTTGAAATAAATGATATACAGCTGAGGCCTCACATTCTTCGTGCTTTTAAGAGTTTCATTCATTGTATCTGTGAACTGCTGGTACAGGCTGTAGTTTTTTATTATATAAAAAAAACCCTTCCATGTTAGGTAGATATTGTATTAGCAATTAACTTTTTTATCTTTGAGAGAGTAAAAGAATATATTAATCACATTGGAGTGATTCTACCACCTGTGAGCTTTCAGATTTTTTGTGTTTTGTTTGTCTTCCATGAAGTGATACTTTGGCTCATATTTGCTTTAGGAAAGTGGTAAGAATTAATTTCTGTAAACAAAAATAGCAAATGGGCATATTAATAAATGTACAATGTATCAGTAGTTGAAGACATTATCTTTGAAATCTGAGGGGCAAACTTTGAGTAAAATGAAAGTTTGGGGTTTTTTAAATGTTGGATTTTACACATGGGAAATTAGCTTTGTAAATGCAACAGAAACATACTGAGAATTCCAAAGGTGAAGATGATTAAATATAAAGACTACATAGATCAGACAAATTCAAATGAACCAACATGTGACCAACATTTTCAGAAAAGCTGAACATTTTCTATTATTTTGGCATCTTTGTTGGAAAGTTTGGGGAAATGATGTAAAAAGAGAAGATGGAGGGTTTTTTTCTCTCAATAATAAGGCAGACATTTGAAATGATTTGGACCAGGAATATGACAGAGTGATTATGTGTGTGCAAATAAATACTCAATATTTCTAATGCTTACCTTTGACAGACCACACAACAAATCATCCATCATGCCCCCAATCAAGAAAATATTTAGTAATGTATTTCATTTTATGCAATGAGTCATTCCATTTAAGTCACGGACTCAAGCTTTAGTCTGAGCCTATATCCATAACAAGGATTTTAATAATCTCTTCGTTTACTTTAAAAGGGTTCATCTGAGACAAAAACATTGTTATTGATACAGATCCTGGTTCCAAAGTACATTCTTATTTTCAGGGACCCACAGCTGAACCATACTCAGCTTATTGCCCTCGTAGGGTTGCTAGCTCTGACTGAAGTTGTTCTAGGATATTCTTTTTTCTAAAATGACATACTGCCATTTTCTTAAATTATTCTGTTAAAAGCTCTAGCATTGCTTTTGATAATCACCAGGAGTTTGATGCCAATTTTGGGGTGATTCCTGCAGTGTTGACAGCCTTACTGAATCAGCTAATGAACCCTGCCTACTGATTAGCTGAAGATTTCAGAAGGCACATTGTTAAACCCTAAGATGATTTGAGTTCCTGCCTGCTTAATAGTGTTCTGAGCCTACAGCTGTGTTTCTAGCTGTGCTCCCTTGCTCTCAACTCCTTTCTTGTTCCTGTCCTCTCTGGTTGATACTCTGGTTCTGACTTCCTAGGTCTTGGCTCTGGCTCGCTCCCTGGGCTTGGTAAGTTGACTCCCTATTTGGGCTCTGGTCACTTCTCTTCCAATCAGTGAGCCAGACTCCTGCCCTGACTATTAGGCAAGACTGCCTATGTTCTGTTTCTTAACACTTATTTAGGACAGTATATAGGCATGTGCTTAAAGCTAATGCAATGAACAAATGAGATTTATGCCAATGCTGAACTTTTAGCTTGCACTTAAGTTTTGTCTTGAATAAGGATCACAGGTGTTGATTCCATAGGTGTTCCAAGGCTCAAACAGCCCCAGAAAAAAACAGTGGGTGCTCAGCACTGAGGAATCAGAGCTTGAGTGTGGCATGGGATGAGTGCTGTACTGCTAATAGCTTCTGTTCTTGAGGCAGAGAGTTTGTTTATGAACAGAGGCAGAGCGATCAAGATAACAAAAGGCTTGTCATTAAATTAATTTAAGACTCATTTGCTGAAAGAATTCACAGACACACAAGTTAAGACAGGAAACAAAGAGTAGGAATAAATATTCCATTTTCTGAATGGAGAGAAGTAAATAGTGGTATCCTCACAGGTATTGTACTGTCCAACATAGTCCTTTTTGCAGATAATTTCTGAATAAGCCGTGAGGTGTTTCCAGGTGATACAAAATTACTTATGATATTTAGATCCAAAACAGACCTCAACAAATCACAGTTTTTCCCTCTGATTTTTTTCCCCACTTCTGAGTGAAATATACTTTATGTGATACACCGCCTTCATATTGGTGTACATGAAAAAATGCATCTGATGCAGATAGGGTCAAGGGGTTCTGAGTGTAGGATGGTTCTCAGGCCTGGGGCAGAGGACTGGGGTGCAGGAGTGAGGGCTCTGACTGGGGGTGCAGGTTCTGGTGTGGGACTGAGGTTTAAGAGCTCTGGCTGGGAGGGCAGGCTAAAACTGAGGGTTGGGGTGTGTCAAGGTGGTTCTTCACTCTGAAAACCTCTGTGTTCTCAGCCTACCACTACAGGTTGCCACCACCCAAATGCAAAAACCCCTTTGAGAAGTCAGGAAGATGCACTAGAGAATTTCTTCCTGTGATGTACCCTCCCTTAGGAGACAACTTGAATGCAAACTCTAATTCCTAATAGCTGACTTTTCAGTCTCAAGCATGTACACATAGAACTCCTTCTAGGACACAGGAATAAGGTTATAGTCTTAATAAAAGTGATTTTATTAATAAAACAAGACAACATGCTTGGGAAAGCATACTGGGTTGCTAGGTGTCAGAGAAACTGAAAAAAGAGCAGATTAAAAGCACAGAGAATAGTTTCCCTGGGATTCAATTTTAAAGTTGAATATGGGAAGCGGGGGGTGGGGGGGGAGTCCCACAAACCAAAAAATAAAGGAAATAATCTGATCATATCTAACTAAACATTCCCTATTTTCTCACCTATCAATTGTTCCAAGGTTTAGTCTTTCTTTAGGCATGGCTATCTGCTTTCAGAAGAATTAATCTCTAATCACCAATGGGACAGATGCAACTGCTGTCTTTAATGGGTATCAAAATAATACCCAGGTCCCTGGATGTAAATAAGATTGCTGACAGTTTCATCCAGAAAGCTGCAATAAGATTAGGGTTGTGTTTACACAGCGTTATTTCAGTATAACTGATGTTATTCCGAAATAACATAGTCCGCGTCTACACAGCAAGTAGTTATTTTGACATAATGTCAAAATCCTGTTGAGCTGGAGAACTTGCTCCAACTCCTGTAACTCTCATTTTCTGAGAAGTAAGGCAAGTTGGAGAAAGAAAAACCTCTTTCTCAGGTTTCCTGTTGTGTAGACAACTCCAAAAGCTGAAATAAACTATTTCGACTTGAGCTACATCAATATTGTAACTTAAGTCGCATGGCTTATTTTGGCTTTAGCCCTGCTACGTAGATGTGCCCATAATGTCTTTGAATGGGGACATTAGCGAAGACAGCTTGTAGATTATTGCAATTATTTTAATATACTGTAATTCATGATCATGTAATTATGTAGTTCATAACAATTTAGTCATTATTAAAATCGGAAAGATACCAATGATAGACAAATTCAATAACTAGAATGTTAAAGAAGGATATAAATATGATGAAAATAGCCTCCACCCAAAATTGGTAGAAAGCCCCTCCTCCAAAAACACACACATGCCTCCTCAAAAGTACCCATCAGCAAAACAAAAAGTCAGTGCTTATTATTGGGATAGATTTATACACTCGGTAAGTGCTTGCCTGTCTCAGGACCAATATGCTTTCAGATCCTCAGAGTAAAGGAACCTGTGAAAGTAGAAAGCATTCTCCTCTAATTTGTCTGGAAACAATACTGTGGTTCTAAGTAAGCAGCAAATTTACTATCTGACATAGATGGCAACTAAATTCTATATCAAGCAAAATGCTTACATTCATTTTGTCTTTGTATACAACAAACCGTTTGTGACACCTCTGCTCTAAGCATAATACGGACATATTAACTTTAATTGAGATCAATACTGAGATGTATTGACACAGAATGCTGATGCTCAAATTCAAGGGCCAAAGAGAGATGACAGTGAGAGAAAAATCACAGTTGTAAAGATTTGTGCTGTCATGCATGCAGTCATGTCTGTGTCCATCTAAAATGAAATGTGTATAAAGGCTCTAAAAATTATTGAATTGCATTCACCCTGAAATATCCTTTTTAAGCTGTTATAAAGAACGGAACAGTCCCTGGGATACTATGACATTGTAATATCAAATGTCCTAGTAGATTGGGTTAATAAAAGAATTAATAGTGACTGACATTATATTTGATCAAGACATACTCCAAGTGATTGATATAAGGAAGCGAGAAATACCTAATCCCTATTAGATCTAACAATAATTCAGAGGCACTATTTTGAGTTATTTGCATAGTATTTTATATAGTCTTATTAGTCATGCATAAATAATCATAGGGCAGGGCCATGCCTACCCCAGATCCCACACTCACGCCATCCCTTCCCCCCAAGACCCTGCCCCACCTCTTCCTGCCTCTGCTCCAGCCCCAAACAGTCTCATTCCAGCCCTTCTCCCCAAGCCCTGTTCCCTCCCCTCCTGAGCAGCAAAGGGAGCTGGCAAGGAAGAGTGAAGAAGATAGATTTTGTGCCACCCAGGTCTCATGCCCCATTCAAGCAGGGGTATGGCAGAGTAGAGTGTGGCTGATCACCATGTTGCCCAGGCCCGTCATCCTCTTAAGTTCTAGGCCCTGCAAAGTGCGGAACATGGAGCAACTACTCCAAACTGTCCCATGGAGAGCTCTGGCAAAGGATCAGGAAGCATTATGAGCCAGATCCTTACCTGATGTAAATCATTGTACCTTCAATAGTCATGACTTTAGAACGTGGCTTGATAGTAAAAGCAATCAGATCCAGATAGGGAGAATCTGAAACATATTTTAAAAAATTGTAATTAATATGTGTAGTGCCATTGTCTGTTTACCTCCCCCTACCCCACAAGCTATGTAAGTGAGAGTAGTGGTAGAACAATATAGTGGGCTGAGCACATAGATGGATGCTAGAATTCCTGAGTTCTGTTCCCATTTCAGGTCAGTCTGAATACTTTATATATAGTGTTTCCATACATTGAATAATGAACCCCTTATGAGACAGGAGACTATCTTTGTGGCCATTTTAAAGCAGGACATTGGAGGGTCTCAGTAATTAGGACTGAAATATTCAAAAGAGGCTTCCATTGTGGCCTAATGTGAATACCTCACACAGGGCTTGATTTTTTTCAGAGGTTCTTGGAACCTCCCATTTCCTTCAGTTAGACTTGTCAATGCACAGCAAATCTAAAAAGTAGGTACAAAAATGAAAGATCCCAAATTCAACAGCCACTTGCAAAAATTGACCATAATATTTAGGTATAAAGAATCAGACCATAAGCAAGTGGGAGTTCAGTATAAATTACTGTATTTTAGCTGTGATGAAATACAGCAAAAGGCCACAATATTCTATTTACCTTCAAGCCACCAAGCTCTCAGATGATGTTACTTTTCATAGTCATTCAGACTTGCACATTCTGAAGTCACTTTATGTAATACTACAGAGCAACGCAAAAAAAAAAGATATTCCTGTTCACTGAAGCTCTCATGTAAATTAAACTTGTCTTATCCTCTTGGTAGCATTTTCTTTGCTTTGTGGTATCTCAGAAGTCTTTTTGTTTGTTTGTTTTCCCCTTGTCTGCAATCTATATTTTGCTTTGGGAGTAGGGGTGGGGATCGGGAGAACATTTTATGCAATATTCACGCAAAACTGCTGCTGCTTTATTCTTCAAATCCTTTCTCTGTGTGAAATCCAGCAGCTCATTGGGGGGTTATTGCTTCCAGCCAGGCACACAAGCACACATCATCATTTTGCAGAATCTGATATTACTTGTGTGGAATTCAATTATGTTTTCTCTCATGTCAAACAGCATTAAATGATCATTTGAATGTTGGTCCTTTGACAGCGGTAATAGTTAAAATTCATGGCAGATAACTCATTGGATGTCAGAATTTTGGCCAATGGGGAAATCCTGATATTTTACATGTAAATAATACTAGGCAATGAGAAGGATTCAGCAATCCCCATTACAGGGGAAATATCATTCCGCTATCCATCTCATTTCTGTATATCCACGATTCAGAAGCTTTGCTGGGTACTACACTTACTTACTTTAAAACTGGAAATTCTTCACAGACATATACATTGGCAAATACTTTTCCCCTCCAAGAGTCCTCTTGTGAGATTCTACATCTTCCATTATGTTTTCCCCTGTGTCCTAGCTTTTGGGGAGTTAGTGGGGAGATGTGGGTTCTGAAATGGTTGATACATGTGCTGAATGTGCGGGACTGGGAGATGGGTTGGAAATGGGGGGGACTACGGCCTATAATGGCAAGGAGAAAGGAGGGTCAGGGCACAACAGGGAAGCAAGATCAAATCAGTATCTTAGATGCCTATATACAAATGCGAGAAGTATGGGTAATAAGCAGGAAGAACTGGAATTTCTAACCAATAAATACAACTATGATATCATTGGTATTACAGAAACCTGGTGGGATGGGACGCATGATTGGAATATTGGTATGGAAGGGTACGGCTTGCTCAGGAAGGACAGACAGGGAAAAAAGGGAGGAGGGGTTGCCTTGTATATTAAAAATGTACACACTTGGACTGAAGTGGAGATGAACGTAGGAGATAGCTGTGTAGAGAGTCTCTGGGTTAAGCTAAAAGGGGTAAAAAACGAAGGTGATATCATGCTAGGAGTCTACTACAGGCCACCTAGCCAGGTGAAAGAGGTGGATGAGGCCTTTTTTAAACAATTAACAAAACTATCCAAAGCCCAAGATTTGGTGGTGATGGGAGACTTCAACTATCCAGACATATGTTGGGAAACTAACACAGTGAGGCACAGGCTATCCAATAAGTTTCTGGACTGCATTGGAGACAACTTTCTGTTTCAGAAGGTTGAAAAAGCTACCAGAGGAGAAGCTGTTCTGGATTTGGTTTTAACAAATAGGGAGGAACTAGTCGAGAACTTGAAAGTGGAAGACAGTATAGGGGACAGTGATCACGAAATAATAGAGTTCATGATCTTAAGGAAAGGTAGAAGGGAGACCAGCACAATTGAGGTTATGGATTTCAGGAAGGCAGATTTTGATAAGCTCAGAGAACTTGTAGGTAAGGTCCCATGGGAAGCAAGACTGAAGGGAAAAACAACTGAGGAGAGTTGGAAGTATTTCAAAGGGACGTTGTTAAGGGCCCAAAAGCAAACAATTCCGCTGTGTAGGAAAGATAGAAAATATGGCAAAAGACCAGCTTGGCTTAACAAGGAGATCTTGCATGATCTCAAAATAAAAAAGGAGTCATATAAAAAATGGAAACTAGGACAACTAACAAAGGATGAATATAGGCAAGCAACACGGGAATGCAGGGGCAAGATTAGAAAGGCAAAGGCACAAAATGAGATCAAACTAGCTACAGGCGTAAAGGGAAACAAGAAGACCTTTTATAAATACATTAAAAGCAAGAGGAAGACCAAGGACAGGGTAGGCCCACTTCTTAGCGAGGAGGGAGAAGCAGTAACAGGGAACTTGGAAATGGCGGAGATGCTCAATGACTTCTTTGTTTCGGTCTTCACCGAGAAGTCTGGAGGTGTGCCTAACGTAGTGAATACAAGCAGAGAGAGGGTAAGTTTAGAAGATAGGATACACAAAGAACAAGTTAAAAATCACTTAGGAAAGTTAGATGTCAGCAAGTCACCAGGTCCTGATGAAATGCATCCCAAGATACTCAAGGAGCTGATAGAGGAGGTATCTGAGCCTTTAGCTATGATCTTTGAAAAATCATGGCAGACAGGGGAGATTCCAGAAGACTGGAAAAGGGCAAATATTGTGCCCATCTATAAAAAGGGGAATAAGAACAACCCAGGAAATTATAGACCGGTCAGTTTAACGTCTGTCCCAGGGAAGATAATGGAGCAGGTAATTAAGGAAATCGTATGCAAACACTTGGAAAGTAATAAAGTGATAGGGAATAGCCAGCATGGGTTTGTGAAGAACAAGTCATGCCAAACTAATCTGATAGCTTTCTTTGATAAGATAACGAGCCTTGTGTATAAGGGAGAAGCGGTGGATGTCATATACCTAGACTTTAGTAAGGCATTTGATACGGTCTCGCATGATATTCTTATTGATAAACTAGGCAAATATAACTTAGATAGGGCCACGATAAGGTGGGTGCATAATTGGCTGGATAACCGTAGTCAGAGAGTTGTTGTTAACGGTTCTAAATCCTGCTGGAAAGGCATAACAAGTGGAGTTCCTCAAGGGTCTGTTTTGGGACCCGTACTATTCAATATCTTCATCAATGATGTAGATATTGGGATAGAGAGTACTCTTATTAAGTTTGCAGATGATACCAAACTGGGTGGGGTTGCGACTTCTTTGGAGGATAGGGACATAATTCAAAATGACCTTAGCAAGTTAGAGAAATGGTCAGAGGTAAACAGGATGAGGTTTAATAAAGAGAAATGCAAAGTGCTCCACTTAGGAAGGAACAATCAGTTCCATACATACAAGATGGGAAGCGACTGTCTAGGAAGGAGCATGGCGGAAAGGGATCTAGGGGTCATAGTGGACCACAAGTTGAATATGAGTCAACAGTGTGATGCTGTTGCAAAAAAAGCAAATATGATTCTAGGTTGTATCAACAGGTGTGTTGTAAGCAAAACTCGTGAAGTCATTCTGCCGCTCTACTCTGCACTAGTTAGGCCTCAGCTGGAGTACTGTGTCCAGTTCTGGGTGCCACATTTCAAGAAAGATGTGGAGAAATTGGAAAGGGTACAGAGAAGAGCGACAAGAATGATTAAAGGTCTAGAGAACATGACCTATGAAGCCAGGCTTCATGAACTGGGCTTGTTTAGTTTGGAAAAAAGAAGATTAAGGGGGGACATGATAGCGGTTTTCAAATATCTAAAAGGGTGTCACAAGGAGGAAGGCGAAAATTTGTTCCTCTTGGTTTCTGAGGACAGGACAAGGAGTAATGGGCTTAAAGTGCAGCAGGGGAGGTTTAGATTGGACATTAGGAAAAAATTCCTAACTGTCAGGGTGGTCAAATACTGGAATAAATTGCCAAGGGAGGTGGTGGAATCTCCCTCTCTGGAGATATTTAAGAACAGGTTAGATAGACATCTGTCAGGGATGGTGTAGACGGAGCTTGATCCTGCCTTGAGGGCGGGGGGCTGGACTCGATGACCTCTCGAGGTCCCTTCCAGTCCTATTATTCTATGATTCTATGATTCTATGTCCATTTTATCTGACCTAGTCAGTGTTGTAAAACACCTTACCTATCATCTGTTAGAGACAGAGTCATGTATGATTGCTAGAGCTGGCAAACACAGATTTAGGAACAACTCAAACACAGTTGGTAGAAGCAGTTAGAAGAGAAATCCGTGAATATATCTGCTCCCATGATTGATATGTTTTCAACTTTTATTCCTTTATCATCTCTACGTTCCATTGCTATGGTGTCCATAAGACTGTCTGGACATGAAACTGAAAATGAATACCCATCTAAATTAACAAACAGAAAATGTACCTTAATAGTCATTGAAACAGCGTGAGAGAAAAGGCCAGCATTTTGTTTTATTAATAAACCCTCACTCGTTAAACCATAATATTTACAAAGTCCCATTCATGTCTGTTATGTGGTTGAACATGAATAATGTTAACTGCTTTATCTATGATTCAACTCAAAATCTTCTTTGGTAAATTGATAGTACACGTTGAATCTCTCCAGTCTAGCACCCTCAGGACCTGACCAGTTTCAAATGAGAGAATTTTCTGGTCCATGGGAGGTCAATATTATCTAGCAGCTTTACCAACACTTCCACTGTTTATTGGGCTGTTAGAAGCCATTTAGGGGTAAATTAGAGCTAAATAATAGGACAGAAACACAGTACCTTCTTTTGTTGCAGTCAGGGTATTTCAACCTTAGTTGCGTCTATCGCATGCAGACATAAGTGTGCGATAACAATCTGATTATTTGTAAGTCTTATTTGTATCCAACCTTAATAGAATAAAGAGAAAGAGAAACTTGCTATCTATTCAAAAGGTATGAATATCTCAGAAGCTGAGATTCCTTTATACACTTTAAGTACCATATTATTTCGTTATTTATTTAATTTTATTTTGCTTTTTCTCTATACCTCTTTCTTTTTTTCTATCCTGCTCCTGAGTGGAATGAGAATTCAATTGTATTCAATGTAAAGGTAAAGTATTCCAATTCACAGCATGTAAGTGGATTCAAAATGAGTCAACACTGTATTCAGCAATTACTACTGTCTAACTTGTTACTGCACACCACTGCAGCTTTTTGTGTACTGTCATTTTAACTGTTGATATTCTATGGAATGTTACTGTGGCATAGAGCATGGTTTGCGTTGTAGCGCTATACTGTACTGGTGATTTCTTTCTCCTTGAACCAGGTATGTAAAGCAGTAGAGCTTAGAAATTTGATCGTGGGATTTCCATAGGAAAAGTCTGTCACCACTTGTGACTGCTCCAGAACATGGGGCTTTGATAGTACAGGTGGCATTGATGGACTCATTTCTTCTTGGGTGTAGACAAGGGTCATTTCACAACTTTTGATACAGCTGGCCACAGAATGCTGCTGTGCCACTTCAGAGACATCATAGAACTGGGATGGTAACAGTGAGCCCTTTTTGTGAGGAGTACAGGATCTGCTGAAAAAGCTCCCCACTGTCAGCAGAGACGCAGCTAGACTTTACTTTCACTTTCAAAAGGGCGCGTGATCAGCACAGCGCCCAAACGTGAGTATGCAAATTAAGCCTGGGATATTTAAATCCCAAGCTCATTTGCACTTTCAAAGCATCTAATCTACATCCCTCTGTTGGCAGAGGGATGTAGTTTAGACATACCCTGAGAATGGTTATGCAGCCAGTCAGGGCTGGCCCGAAGTATTCTGGCGTCCTGAGCACGGGCGCACGGCTCCACCCCCGGGGCGTACGGTGTATGCATAGCCTGGCTACAGCCACTGGTGCGCAGCCTGGGGCCTGCCACTGGGGTGCACAGCACAAGCACTGCCCAGTCCTGCCCGGCTGTTGCTGCTGGCATGCACGCCGGGCCATGTAGGGCCCCACGACCGTGGGAGGAAGGGCACTGCTGGCCGGGGCCACGGGGATGCGGGCAGGCTGGCACTGCGGGAGCCAGGCGCGCAGCGCTTGATGGCATCTGTAAGAGACGCCGTGCACTCCTTACAGCTGCCATCAGGCGCCCCCCATTGGTTGGCGCCCTGGGCAGCTGCCCGGCTTGCCCATGCCTTCATCCGGCCCTGCAGTCAGTTATGATTGTGAACCACAGCACCTTCAAAACATCAAGCAAATACTATTCTTTGACTTAGTCTTTCACATGTCAAAAAACACCTCCAAACACACACATTTTGTATTACAGAGCTCTTCTACCAGATAAAGGTTTAACAGACAAAGGTATAACGGGCAGACAAAGGTATAGTATATCTAATAGCTGGAAGTTGAAGCTAGACAAATTCGTATTAGCAATTAGGCATGATCTTTCAACAGTAATTAATCATTGAAATAATTTAGCAAGGCTTGTGGTAGATTCTCCATCACTGGCAATTTTTAAGGGATGTTTGGATATTTTTCTTAAAGATGTATTCTAGTTCAAACAGGAATTAAATCAGAAAAAAACCCTGTGTCCTGTGTTGAACAAGAAATCAGATTAGATAACCACAGTGATCCCATCTAGATGTTTAGTCAGTTAATCGAATCTATGACTAAATCTACTTCCTGCGGATTAAAATGAGGGGAAAATATATATTTATAATTTATATTTTTGTGATATACTCAAATACATAATAATAGACATGGTATAAAAACTTATACAGATAGTAAGATCAGGTTGCTATAGGTTAGAACAGAACTGTATATATATATTTTCTAATACTTGGTTTTCTATTAATTGGTTTTGCACAAATGTGTTTATTCTGTATTTGGAGATTTAAAGTAGGACATCAAAGTATTAATTCTTTTTAAGCATAAGTTATGTAGTTCCATATATTACATTGGACTATGTTCAAAAAAATTCCAACTTTCAGATTTCTTATTATCTCAGATTGGGTTAACAGTGTGGCAGCCCCAAGTTAGTAAACTGAAATATTCTAAGGAGAATCTAAATAGATTAACAAACTGGAAAATCTGACTTTTAGAATATTTTAAAACTGATTTCCTATTCATTTGTGGTGCGTCTACACAGCACCCTAAGCTCAAAATAAGATATGCAATTTTCACTATGCAAATTGTGTATCTTATTTCAAGTCTATTTAGAAATAGCTTATTTTGAAATTTGGCATGTCTACACAATACCACATTTCAAAATAATGCATTATTTTGAGCCATCCCTTATCCTTTGTGCAATGAAGTTCACTGGGATGGTGAAATAGCATGCCCATTATTTTGAAATATATTTTGAAATAATGGGAGGCTTATGTAGACATGGGGTAGTTATTCAGGATACTTTTATGAAATAGACATGCAGTGCAGATGTACCCTTGTCTGGTATGCATTCACAGGGTATAGAAAAAATATGCTAGTGTGTAGCATGCTGAAATAGCCAGTCATTAACATAAACAGATAGATAAGCCCCACAATGGCTGATGTTGCTTTACAGGTTCTTATATATCTGGTCTCAGCTACACACTGCCATTGTCATTTTGGGATTCAAAATAAACATAATGGTATGATCAAATTATTAGACTGGAGCCAAGAATAGAACTGCACCTGGAGAGTATATTCATTTGTCAGTGTACTGGGAGAGTTACTTAGATAATATCACCTATTTATAACTAATAAAATATTTCACTCATAATGCCTTACTATTGTGTGCCCAAGTGTCTGAAATAGAGACCCTGAAAGATGTGATCTTTCATCAATACTAAAATTCCACTCTGAGGAGAACATTAATCTTTGAAAATTAGAAGACGAACAATGAAATTCTCTCTAATTTACCTATACATTTCTTCATCATAAAAAAGCAGCACTGAAAAATATCCAGTTGTTATAAATGTTTATTGAGGGGCTCTGTATGATCATCTGTCTCATTGGAAAGAAGTGTCTGGTTAACAATCAGATGTGGAATGAAAACCTTGGCTTTTTCTTACTGCCAGTGAAATGAAGCATTTAGAATATTGTGGATGGTGGGAAAAAAACTGCTCTAGTAGCTCTTCTCAGTACACAGAACCATTAGTGATGGTGATTTTGATAGTATCAGGTGTGTTTTATGGCTTTATAAATTGGAGCTGACACAACAAGAAGTATACTTCCACCCCAAATGAAATCCAAACTACGTAAATATTTTTATGCTCAGATTAAATGTGATAATTAAAAAAAATAATTTATCTAGTTTTACAGATTCTGCAATCTTTTTGGATTTAGGAGCAAAGATTACAAAATGCTACAGGACTTCTGGTTCCCAAGACATTTTTCAGACTAGATGGATAGGATTAAATATCCAAAGTTTTCAATTTATTTTAAAAAAATCCCTCAACTTTGAGGATCACCTGACACGAACAATTCCACTTGCAAACAAAAAAGTCCAAGCTATTTGGCTGTTCTCTTCCCTGTTTTCAGTTGCTGGTACTCTTGGAGCAATAGTCAGTACACTTTCATTTAACTGCACTCAAAATATCTGGAGAGTTTGAAATATCTGCTTTTAGCTGATTAGGAATGGTAGGTATGAAAGGCTGGTGTCTTCAGGAAATGTAATGTTCTTTTGATGGTTTTCATTGCAATTATGTTGTGTCACACTGCATCTAGCACCGTTCTTCATATCATGTTACACCAGGTACTGTCAGCATACTTGTTTTGACAGTGCAATACTGTGTAAGTGATAGAATGTAATACAACAGCATAGGCTTAGACAAACAGCACTATTTTTAACTGAATGTCTCTACTTTCCACAAACCAATCTCAGAAAACTTTTCTGTGTTGTACTATATGTAGAGGTGAACTGAAAAAGACACATTTGGAATCCAGAATTTTGAAATCACTTTTAGAAATATCTCTCACTGTTTATCTCCATGAATGTGAATTGTGCTCATGTCTCATTCAATCAGAAATGCCAATTCACTGGTAGTACCAGGTAGGAAGTCTGCTCTAATCCTCTAAAACACAAGAAAAATGTTGATCTACATGTGTAGGAGTTGAAAAGACTTTCAGATTATTATGATAATGTCTACAATTATAAATACTCATTTATAGTAAGTATACTGGCAGTGAAAAGTGCCTTTGATGTGAGTATAGAGGTAAACTATGTACATTTTAAGAACTGTGTAAAGGGATCTTAGTATAAATGAGAATTAGGTTTTTAAAAAATAGTTTAAAATGATAAAACTATGCCATTACTTTGAAGGCCTTCTATTTTTGGCATGCAAAGGTTGTGCTGTATTTTCTGGAGCTTTCTGTTTTATTATTCATTGGCATTTTTATAATATGTAAGACACATTTAACATTATTTTAAATTATTTACTCTTGTCATTAGATGTAATAATAAGAGTTACTCTCATACTACAACATTCCTTTCACTCATTGGTATACAGGCGACCCCTGCACTTATGACCTAATGGGTTCCTGAAGAACTGTCGTAAGTCAAGCCGTCATGAGTCAAACCCTTATTTCCCATAGGCGCAATGTTATAAATGGTGGTTCCATTCCTAGAAACCCACTTCATACCCCCAAAATACCAAAATTGATTACAGAAATGGAGGAAAACTAAACAAAATAGTTCAAATAATGCTAAAAAATAACTAAAAAGTGAAGACCAATGTGGCGGAGCCGCACACGTTCAAGCAGCAGATGCAGACTGGTGAGTCTGACTTTGTGCATTTCCTGTTTTGGGTTATGATGCGTGGAGTCTGTGTCATATGCCATCGTAAATACAAGCTGCGGACATAAATTAGGGGGTTTAGGAGGTATCTTGCATGAAATAAATGGTTGTAAATGCGGGAGGGGGGTTGTAAGTTGGGTGGTCATAAGTCGGGTGTTGCCTGTACATTTAACACGTAGGTAGTGGTTATTGGTCAGAAAGGAGGCTGTTGGACAAAGGAGGGCACTGTGGCCTGAAGGAGGGAAGATCTGTGAAGGTCTGTGTGGTATAATGCCAGCCAGGTCAGGATTTCAATCCAAAATCAAGTGTTGCCTGGCCCTTCTCTACATCAAGGAAACTGCCTTCTTCTGAAATTGGCTGCTCCTTCAGCCAGGACAACAGTAATGGTTCAGTGGAATGCACTGGGTGGGTCAGGTGAGTTGAATGATTAATCAGTGCCAACTCTACAGAAACTCTGTGCAGAGAGACAGGGTAGTCAGTGTAAGATTACCAATTTACTAGGCCAGAGATGAACTACTTCTAGTTCTTACATTAGTAGTAGGGATGTAGCTTGCAGGGATTTATTTTTCTGCTAGGGAGAGGAGGAGCTGTCTATTATAGTGGAGGACATGGAAAACTTAGGAGGAACTTAGGCAAGTAAAATTCTAGAGCTGTTCATTTCTCCTGTCCTAAACAGAACCCTGCTCAACCACTAATTATAGAATTGCCATTCCAGTCACTACTTGTGGTCAGGGCTGCTGAGAGACTTGTCAGGTACCTGGGCAAGGCAGGAGGAGGCCCGACTCCATGACCATGAAAGAGATGAGGCCTCAGACAGAAGGAGCAGGGCTGGGACTAGCCTCCCACAGCCAGCCCTTAATCGGTTTCCAGAGTGCATTCCATGGGGATCCAGCAGCAAATTAAAGGGCTCAGGGCTCTGGCCACTGCCACTGCTGCAGCAGTGGTGATGGCAGTCAACAGACCCATGCCCTTCTGAATCACCAGCCCCTGGGGAATCTATCCCTTTGTCCCCCCCCCCCTTGTCAGCAGACTTACCTGTGGTTCATATAGTCCAATGTCCTGTCTCTAAAGGTACATCTACACTGCAAGCTTATTTCAGAAAAAGCTATTCTGGAAGATATCTTCTGGAATAGTTTATTTCAAAATAGAGCATCCACACTACAGGGAAGCGTCCAAATTAGTCTGAGGCATGCTCCCCTAATGTGGACATGCTATCCCGATTTAGAACCCTAGGAGGCACTAGGGAGGAATAAATTAGAATACCCCTGGTGAGGGGCTATTTTGACATAGCAGCAGTGAAGCATCCACACACACTCTCTTCCAAAAGAGCTTTTTTGGAAGAGGCATTATTTCTCATGTAATGAGGTTTACCAACGTTGGAAAAAGCCCTCCATTATTTTGATTTTCTTTTGAAATAACGCAATTGCTGTGTGGGTGCTCATATTGTTTTTCTGGAATGATGGCCATTATTCCAGAATTACAGTGCAGTGTAGATGCACTCTAACAAAGACCAGTACTAGAACCGAAGAAAGTGCAAGAATCCCACAATAGGCAGTTGTAATATACTTTGATTCTTCCTGGCTCAACACCATTCTGTGGCAACAAATTCTGCACCCAAATTACATGGTGAGTGAAATGTCATGTAGGGCAGGCTGAGTTGTATACTAATTATCTATTAATAACAAACATTAATTGCAACTGTCCATACTCTGGCAAATGTCAATGTGTCAAGCTACACACTATTGGGGCCTGATACCAACACAATGAAGTCAATGGAAATATACTCTGGCAAATGTCAATGTGTCAAGCTACACACTATTGGGGCCTGATACCAACACAATGAAGTCAATGGAAATATTCCCTTTAAATTCAATGGACCTTGGATCAAACTTCTGATGAATAAACTGAAGCCCTGGACAGGGGAATCCCTCATTCTTTCTCTCTCCATCAGTGATGTGTTCTGCTCCATTCATATACAATGACAGAATGAAGGTGGAGTATTTGCTGAAGAACATTAGATTTTCTTTTCCTATTTCTCTGTTCCTGAGGCTTAAGATTGCAATGGAGAGCAAAACAATGCTACCTAGTATGATTTCTTTTTGAAAGTGAATTCCAACTCACTTGAAAAGTGGGCGCTAAAACTTTTTGCCAATGAGTTCAATGACTTATTCCTATAAAATATTAGCTATTCTGCTTGCACCTTCAAATCCCAAAAGCTTTGTGCAGATAATTGGATTCCATGTGCAGTTGTGGACATAACAATAAGCAATCAGTCAATTCCATTACTGTGAGGGTAAGACTGTGAGGGCTATTCCAATGTCATTTGCTTTTCTGTAACGCATGCACAACACACTCAGAGTCCTAGTGTTTTCTTGTTATTACATTTTAAATCATACCACTAACAATAGGTTTATAGTGAGTTTGAGTCATGTCTGCTACAAATACAAACACCAAGAGACCAATATTTTGTTATAGGAAACCTGGAGTTTTATTTTACAAAAGTGATAAGTGGATAGAAAAAATAGTGTTGTTCCTTTGATTTGCAGCTAGTTACACTGACAATAATGAAAATATAATTTTATAAAACATAATGTGTACTTTAGGCTATCTTTAGTTTATAAACTATCTTCTAGTTTATATAATTCTGTCATGATAAAATCTCACATGACATTGATTTTGGATGGTAGCTGAACAAAAAGATCATAACTGACTTCTAAATTTGTTTCTGAAATAATGCTGGAAGTGCAAAATCATGCACTTTAATCATCTATTAAAAATGGCTAAGGCAGATAATACACCAACCCAGATCCTATCCTACGTTAAGGCTATGGCTAGGACAAAAGGCTAGGTGACGACTACCTTGCCAGCCAAAGGAGCACGTATGGCTTCTGCATTATTCTAGGGACCAGGTGAGCACCCTCTATTATCTCTTGCACCGTTCTGAGTGCTGTTTTGCTATCGCTCCAGATCTGGGCCAATATCTTGTCAATTAACTTTTTTAAAACCATTTGGAGCTAAAGCATGTACACATGTTATCAATTATTCCACACTAGACAAGGTTCACTTTTTTTCTTGGAGAGATGCCCATCTGCAAACAATTTCTCAGTAGAAAAGAAAGAAAAAAAATTGCCAATTCCAGGTATTTTTAATAATATAAAATACTGAGGCCTTTTACTTTAAATAGAAACATTAGTACTTATTCTTTCTTTCTTAATTCATTTTACAGATAAGTCAGTAGGCATTTCTCCAGTGCTTAATATCTTCTGTATTTCATAAAGCTAGACAAGAAATGCAATTTACTGATCTGGAACTCAATAAGTTACACACTATTGAAATACATCAGTGGCTGAGTCACAGAAGCATCACTATTATCATTATGTAATATGCCATTTTAGATTGGAGAAACTACTGCCCTTGACTGCACAGGTGCAAAATGCTTTTTGCCACAGAGAAAAATATATCTCCTCGCAGAGATGCTTTCTTCAGTATATTGTTGTCTTTTGTGAACAGATTCTGCTTCAGAGGACAGATAGAAGCTAACACCTACCGTTTCTTAGAGTGAAATAACTCGTCCTGAGAGACTGTGTTCAAGGAAGACAAATCCTAAAGTTTCTCTTTCTTGTTGTGAATAATAGCAAGGATAAAATTATTAAAGTAGCAAGGCTAGCCTCTTCTATCCACTTACCCTGCTACCCTTTAAAGAGGTGGACTTTTTTTTTTAGCAAAATGGTAATCTCTTAATATTTGTATTTTGTAGCAGGAGGCTGAAGGTAGGGGAGGACAGAAAGCCAACTGCCCCCGCCCCAACACACAAACATGAGCGCGTGCGCACACACACACATACACACACAGAGTTTGAAATTTATCTGAAAAGATCATCCCCAGATTCCATAGGTTAGCCCTGTGCATCATGGAGTGATAATGATGGACCTAAATTGGCAAAAATAAAACCAACCATTGTCTTGTAGGCCACCCAAAAGTGCTAGCACCAGCTCTAGCTGTTAAAACTGTCAGTCCTCTCTCAATCTATCCATTCCTGACAAAAATGTCCCAGTTAGTAGAATAGCAGTTCCCTCTTTATTCCCTCAACAGTGCTGACATTAACTGTATTCTACTTGCCAGTCTCCCCAGCAGAATATGAGGAGGAGCAGAACAAAGCTGCTTCCGTAGTTCTGTGGCTGCTGCAACCCATCTTTTGTTCTCCATTAGTTCCTGACTTCCCAGAGTCTGAATAGCTGATACTGGGAGGGAACCTAGAGTCCTCTTCCCCCACCATGCAGCCAAGACAAATATGCTCTGCCAGGTAATTTTTCCTCTCCACTCCAATCAGCATAGGGAGTTCTATTCCCGTGTCATCTCCGGAAGAGATTACTGGGAGAATTTTCAGGGGTTGAGAAGCATGGTAGGTTAATTGGTTCTAGGTTGGGGGGGTAGAGGAGGTGGAGTGAGGGAAATAAAAAGATCAGTGGATTTAGTGGGGAGTGACATGTGAAAGGGAGATTGTAGAATTAATTAATTTGTTTATGAGGATGGATTAGGGGAGAATATTTTGCCTACAGAAAGTTGCATGAATCATTGACTAAAGAAATGTTTCGAGCAACCCACTTGTTAAAATTTTGGTATCAAAGGACTGTTTACATATCTTGGGATGGAAAAATAACCAATTTTTAGGTTTGGTGGTTAAGATGAACAATAGGGAAGGGTGGAATTGTTTCAGATTGAACTAAAATGTTTTTTTTTCTAGCTTTTTCTTAAGTAAATAAAAACTGGGGAAAAAATTAGCTTGAACAAAACATTTAATTTAAGCTGAAATATTGATGGGAAGGATTCAGAAGGTTTCAAATAGTTTTTCAGTGGCTTTTTTAATGGTTTCATTTTGATAAATTCTGTAACAGAAGGTCTTTCTGAAATGAAAAGTCAAAATATTTCCTTTTGGAAATGCCACAACACCATGTTTCAACTTTTTTTAAAAGGAATTATCTTTGGCCAAAATGATTTGCCAAATTTGATACAAATTAACTAATAGTTCTGGTTGAACTTCTTATAGATTTTTCAGTGAAAAATATATTGACATTTTCCCCCATCTCTTCACAGACAGATGACTGTTTACGTGCATAAAACATAGGAGTAAACAAGAACATCATTTCTATTCCAATGAATTGTTCTCTGACCCCTGAGGGTTTTAATCAAGTAACTCCAGTGTATTTCATTTCAGCAAGCACTATTCAATTATTTGTTTTAATTAGACCTGGGCTCAAACAAGAAACCTATGCTTTATGATCTTTGCGAAAATTCAGAGCCAGCGCTGAACTTTGGACTTAAGGCCCATCGCTAGTTAAATTACATTTACAAAAGAATATATACATTCAAAGCATATTTTGTTGTGAAGAGAGGAGGGAGAAAAATATGCTTTAAGTGAGAAGTGAAACCCTCTTATGCTCTTCAAGGAAATAAATATCACATCAACACTAGTATAAACAGGGCAGGAAATAATAAGAAGAGGGAAGGCTAAGAAAAAAAGAAAATCATCTCTTGTAATCATAATGACAATCTCCAAAAAGAGTGATTGGTGATAGAGAGCACATATAAGAATAGAAAGAAACATGGTTTGTCTCTGAACACACCCTGTTAAATTGCATGAACTCATATGAAGTATTTTGAATCAGGTAACAAATGCACAGAGCTCAAGGGAAGAGGGAGACAATTTGCCAGTGGGTATCATACAGCCAAAATATAATAGAATAGTAATTCAGTTCTGGTGATTTAATGATACTACACATTACAAGAATAATATAAATAACACTTGGTGTCCAGGGCTTCACCCGGCAAGTAGAGGCATACATGCCTACCTTCAGAATGTCTCTAAGGGATTGCAGGGCCTGGGACAAATCAGACTATAGCTCCCCTGCCCCTTTACTTTTTTTATACAGGTGAAATCTGGTTACAGGGCAGTTGCAGGCTGCAGTTAAATATTGATAGAGGTTGCCACTGCCACTACTGGAGACTGAGCTAAATAAGAAAAATAAACACATGCTTCCCCCTGGTGAATGAGGGCCTGACCCCTTGCTGCTGGCACCAGCCCCCCCCCCCCCCACTAGCCCTCTGAGCAGGCCTAATCCCCACCCCTCCAACTCCTAATCCCACCCACCTGGGCCAGCCTTGCCCCTTCAGACATCTCTAAACCCACCCCAGGCCAGCCTAGTAACCCCCGATATGATACACACACTGAAGTACAGGGACCCACAAAGCACAGGGACCAAAGTGGTCACCCTGAGTCTCCATACCCGAAGAACAGCTCTACCTACTTTTACTCATGTTAGTAGCCCACTGAAGCTCATGGAAAAGTATTTATTTATTTATGGATAAAATTATGCAGAGGATAACATCAGTTTGTGGAATTTAGTTCTTTTATAATAGTGTCTTCCAAGGTAAAGTCTCAAATAATTTAACACACATTAAAAATGATCTTTGCGAGGCATTTAAGTAAACTGAGACAGAGATGGGCTAAAGAGTTCACATTCAGAGGTGCCTCCCGGTATCTTTTGAAAAACTTGTCCAAAGTAACTTGTTCAAAGTCACAATGGAAATAGTACTAGGCTCAGCTCTCTTCCCTCCAAGTCTGCTGGTCTAATTGCTAGACAAAACACTTGGAAACAACCTTTGTGATATTCTAATCCCCAAAAGCACCTTCATCCTTTCCATTTGTAAGGCAGAATGAAAAATCAATGCAAGATAAACACAATTCAGAGGTGAGTAAAACATGTTCTTTTTATCCAGCCCAGAGAGATTCAGCAGTGAGAATGGAGTGATTAGATGTCAAATGAACAGACTGGACTAGAGAGAGGGTTTCTTTTCCCTCCTTTCAAATGTGTAACATTAGTTAGGGTTACTACAAATCAACTTTATCTAGCTAATAGTCCTGTGATTCTATTAACCTACTGAATACCATGCGTGCTTGATGCTCCATATGCTGGTAGTTATGACACACACAAACACATACACGGAAGGTGGTGTATCTGATATATCTTGATTTTAGCAAAGCTTTGGATAGCATTTCCCACAGTACTGTTGTCAGCAAGCTAAAAAAGTATGGACTGGATAAATGAATTGTAAGGTAGATAGAAAGCTGGTTAGATCATCAGGCTCAATGGGTAGTGATCAACAGCTTGATGTCTGATTAGCAGTCAGTATCAAGGGGAGTACCCCAAGGGTCAATTCTGGAGCTGATTTTGTTCAATATCTTTATTAATGACTTGGATGAGAGGATGGATTGCACAAGGCATACAGCTAGTTCAGATAGCAAGCCTAATCTGAACTAGCTAGTCCGTGCCGCGTGTAGCCGCGTGGCACGGGGTCCGACCTAGCCAGCATTTAAAAATGGCACCGGCCGACTTTATGCAAATGAAGCCCGGGAAATTCAAATCCCGGGCTTCATTTGCAACTCCGTATGACTACATTACCCCCCCTAGTTCGAACTAGCGGGGTAGTGTAGACATACCCGTATAGAGTCCTGCACTTGGGACGGAAGAATCCCAAGCATTGTTATAGCCTGGGGACCGACTGGCTAAGCAGCAATTCTGATGAAAAGGACCTGGGGATTACAGTAGATGAGAAGCAGGATATGAGTCAACAGTGTGCCCTTGTAGCCAAGACAGCTAACAGTCTATTGGAGTGCATAAGTTGGAGCATTACCAGCAGATCTAGGGACATGATTTTTCCTCTTTGTTGGGCACTGGTGAGGCCATATCTGAGTATTGCATCCAATTCTTGGCTTTCTATTACAGAAAAGATGTGGAAACATTGGAGAAAAACTAGCGAGGGCAACAAAATGATTAGGGACTGGAGCACATGATTTATCAGGAGAGGCTGAGAGATTTGGTCTTATTTAGTCTACAGAAGAGAAGAGTGAGGGGGGATTTGATAGCTGCCTTCAACCACCTGAAAGGGGGTTTGAAAGAGGATGGAGAGAGGCTGTTCTCAGTGGTGACAGATGAGAGAATCAGGAGCAATGGTCTCAAGTTGCAGTGGAGGACGTCTAGTTTTGTTATTAAGAAAAACTATTTCACTAGCAGGGTGGCGAAGTACTGGAATGGGTTTTCTAGGGAGGTGGTGGAATGTCTATCCCTAGAGGTTTGTAAGACCTGGCTTGACAAAGCCCTGGCTGGGATAATTTACTTGGGGTTGGTCCTGCTTTGAGCCTGGGGTTGGATTATATGACTCCTGAAGTCTCTTCCAACCATAATCTTCTTAGATTTGATAGCTCATTTGGGAACCAGAAAACTTGGATTTTGTCTTTACAGGCCATGTCACAGAGATACAGTGAACCAGATGGTGTCTGCACACTGACTTTAAGAGCCAGTGATCCACATCTAACTCTCTGTACCATCCCTTACATATAGCCATCAAATAAATATATAAATAAATGTTTCTGTGTATATGTGGATGAAAATACACGTTATTTTCTCCTATGAGTCCTTGTAACAGTATAACTTCCCCCCCCCCTCTTTCTCTTTAAGACTGGTGTGTGTGCGTGAGAGAGAGAGAGAGAGAGTCAAAAAATTCCAGGTTTATTAAAAAAAACATATAACCATGAAGTGACTTTTTTCAAAATTTCCAAGAAAGAACAGATAGAACAGATAAAAATAAATAAATACATTAAATAAAACAGACATGTGAATCATCACTAGACATAGCCAAGTGTATTTAATGAAACCTTGGATGAAAAAATAAAACTTCCTCCAAATCTTAATGGAAAACTACATTTGGAAGAATAGAACATACATTAGACAATATTATCTTAGGTAGTTGTCACTCTAGTCAAATGACTTACTAGCAGATGCCTTTTGCGCTTCACACAGCATTTTCAAACTGATATACATCCTTTTGCTATAGACATGTGGATACCACAAACATCAAGGGCTGAAATATTCCACTGCACTTTGTGTTTCCCTAATTTGTATTGTTACATGAGAGCTGTAATGGGGAATGAAGCCCCAACAGAGGAAGAAGTAATGAACTCCTGGCATCAGAAGACTGTGTTTTTCACACACTGCCAAAGAAACCTTTACTTTCTCCTGCCAGATGACATTTTCTTAACAGCACTGGACAGAATGCCATTCTGTCATTGTTTCCCTTATCAAACATTGCTGTGGTCAGAATATTTTAGTTAATGAAGTACCAAAATGTAGTTTTCATTTTGTTAAAGGTGTTGATCAGTGATAAGTGGGAAGAAGACCATCCCACTCTGATTCTTTTAGACACTGTGACTATAGAGACCATAGCACAGAGCTGGCATTTATCAGGAAACAACTGTGAATGGATTTTAAGTGGCAGGCAGATTTTTTTTCCTCCACATTAAAGTAGGGTGACTGACTCTCTATACCAAACTACCAGGCTTTCATTAAGTGTATTGTTACCTCCCTTACTAATTCTTCATAGCAAAATTTTATATGATAGGATTTTTAAATTTACACATAACTTATTTCAAAATCTCTTTAATCTCACATACTTCATAAGATATCCAAATTCAAGAGATGGGAGAGCCTACAAACTTTGTGGTGGAAAATCTCTCTGTATTTATGAATGAAAAAATATCCTTGTTGACCAGACAAGTTCCTAGGAAGTGTTGAGCAACATGCTCATGTAGAAAACAGTTTTATAATGTCTTATGTAATGTGATTAGTGGATAGTATGAGAATAAATGTTAAGCAACTATAACTGTGTTGGCCACCTTTCTCTGGGTAGCAGGGAAGAACAGTTTTCTAGGACCTTAATAAAGATACACCAGGAAGACTGCTTGTGTCTGTATCTGATATTAACACGGAAAGAGATCAGAAGGATCCCTGTGATTCAGCATGATCACACTGTTGCTTTTAGGAGTAAGTAGAATACAGATTAAGTTATAGAAAAGTACGATGCATAGCTAGAAGTTTGTACTAACAGAAGCTTTGTATTATAAGTAGATTGATATCTTTTAAATGGGCAATTGTATTCCTTTTTGACAATTATGTAGTTTCTGGGGGGATGGGGGGAATGAGTTTTGAATATGAGTGTTTGGAGAAAGATGACAGCTTGAAAGTTCAGCAATTTCAGAGTCCAGATGGTCAAAGAAGGGGGAGAGGGAGCTAGAAGACTCAGGGGTGTCAAGGTGCCATCAACTGGGCCCTAGGTAAGACAGACTGGTGCCAGCCATGTAGATGGTGTTGGAGTTTAGAGCCAGCTCCCCTTTTAGATAGACACTGGGAAGGAGGCACTAACATGCTGATGTCAGTTGACAAAGAAAAATGACTTCCAGATAAACAGGTGTTAAACAAAACTGATGGTTATTGACTAAGAACAGACACAGTAGAATGTATAGACCTAAATGGGAGAAAAGTCCGAAAAAAGATGGGGTGTCTTGTATTAATCTCTGGGTCTCATTTTGTCAAGATCAGAGCATCAGTCCAGTTTGAGAGAAGGACCCACTCTCCCTCCCTCACACGTTTAACTCTGTTGGCTAATGAATTTACATGAGCAACAAACTAGTAACTTTAAGCAATGACAAAAAGGGGCGTGTGTTTGTGTGTATTGTGCTTATGGGTATGTGTGAATATGCAGATAGCAGAATAATGTTACATTGTCAACAAATGGCATTTTGCCTTATCCTAAAAAGATCCTGTGAAATTCTTTCAAGTAAAACACTTAACTTATGTGCATTTGAGATGAGTCCACTGCTTTTCTCTCAAGATTCCTTGTAGAAGAACTTTGAATCAAATATTGAATATTTATTATGTCGGTGACAGAGAATGCATATGGACACCTCTGCGCTGCAGCCTGGGATGTTATTTTAAATTCAGGTAGACATGTGTGTTTGCTCTAACTGAGCTGGGGTAGCATGTTAAAATTAGCAGCATAGCTGCAGCTACACAGGATATAGCTGCCCAAGTAATCTGTCCCACTCTTCATGGATATGCACTCAGATGGATTTGTGGTTACACTATTTGTAGCACATTAGATTAATCAAAGCTAGTGTAGGTACATCTCCTCAAACTAAAAATTACTCCCCACACTGCATATGGATGTGTACTAAATGGTGCTGATTAGGGCACTCACCTGGAAGTGTGGACTGCTAGATCAGTGGTGGGCAACCCACAGCCCACCAGGGTAATCTGATGGTAGCCCATGAAACATTTAGCTGATGTTGACCATCTGCAGGCACAGCCCCCTTCAGCTCCCAGTGACTATGGTTCTCTGTTCCCAGCCTATGAGAGCTATAGGAAGTGGCAGCCAGCACGTATTGGTGCTTCCCTCAGTTCTCATTGGTGGGAAGAGAGAATCCAGTGGCTACTGGGAGATGTGTGGGCCATGCCTGCAGATGGTCTACATCAGCAAAGAGTTTCGTGGCCTGCCAATGAATTACTTCGATGGGCACATCCGGCCTATGATCTGCAGGTTTCCCACCACTACTCTAGATTCTATTTCCTTCTCCGGTGTCTTTTTAATTATTAATATAAGGTGAATAATTTCAGCAAGATCTGTTTATGTTTTGCAGGAAGACATATCTAAGATGATGAATGAGCTAGCACAATCAGCACAGATATGTTCCAAAAAAAATGCATTTAATACTGTACTTTAAAAATTAAACTATGGGTTGGTGTGTTTCCTTCACAATTTTGCAGCACAACTTGCAAAAGACCTTATAAGTAATAGGGTTTCCTTGACCTATAAATGAATAACTAATATTTTCTGATAAACTCAAGCCCAAAACGGAGCCAAATTAATTGGGTGAATTGAATGTGTTTCTACTAAAATGAGATGCTGAAAGAACTCCCTGGAGCACTTGTTAGTCTACAAGTGAACATAATGATGGACCATACATCCATGAAATAAAAATAAATACCTCTCTTTAGAGCCTCAAAAATGGTCTTGATCAGTTAAAGAGATGAGGACAAAGGTGCTTGGGGTGATGTCCCTTCTGAACACTTTACAGAGGTGCTTCCTGGGGGGTTCTGGTATACACAGATGTCAAGGGTTTTTTTCTGCTGCTTCTTTTTTGTTAAGTTTCTAGTCAATTACTAGCTTGCCCAGTGAATTAATGGCACTCCACTGTAGCATAGCTATGGACAAACCTGACAAGCTATGACAACATAAGGAGCTTAGTTGCAGCATGAAGGATTTCTACTGAGAGGTCACCAAGGGTATGTCTTTACTAGGAAATTATTTCAAAATTAATAAAATTGAAATAACTCCCAAAATAACAAAATTGAAATAGAACGTCCTCGCTAAGGGAGAGCAATGAAATTACTCAGAATTATTTCAAAATAGCACGTCCACACTGATTGGAGCCTTCCTCAGATTTAGAGCCCCCGAAGCACTTTGGGGAGTGCACCAGGAGGGCAGGCACTTACTGTGGCTGTTTGTCAGGCAAGCTGCAACGTGTGCTTTCAGGGGCTCCTCTCTACAGCTGTGTCTCTCACAGCACTCCTGCACTGACTCCCTCTTCATGGGACACCAAACGGATGCCATGTCCTCTGGTTGCCCTTGCAGACACCACAGCATTTACAACATGGAGTCGGAGCTGCTGCAAAGCAGTGCCAGGTTCATGGGCCTCATGCTGTGCCTCATGGCCCAGTTTGGCTGGACTGCCCATGTGCTGCTCCAGCAGGACAACAACCAGCCTGAACTGGAGAATCTCTTCACCCAGATTCTGCTGCTCCTGCTGCTGCAAATGCCTCTCAGTCCCCTGGACACTAAACGCCACTTATGGCAGAGGGAGACCAGTGCGAACTGGTGACACACATCATCCTGCAGCAATGGGACAACCAGCAGTGGCTCCAGAACTTCTGCATGAGGAAAACCAGGAAAACCTGGAGCAATGTGAGTGGCTCCCCCGTGCCCTTAGGTGACAGACATCCGAGTGCGACGCACCATCTACAGGTAGAAGCATGTCGCCATTGCCCTGTGGAAGCTCACCATGCCAGGCAGTACTGCTGCATTGGGAACCAATTTGGTGTAGGTAAATCCACAGCCAGGGCCATGCTCATGCAAATAGCCAGTGTCATCAATAACATCTTGCTACAAAGGGTCGTCACTCTGGGGAACATTGGCAAAATCATCAACGTCTTTACTGCCATGGACTTCCCCAACTGTAGAGGGCAGGGGCACAGACAGCACTCATATCTCCATCCTGGGCCCTGGCCACTGTGCCTCAAACTACATCAAAAGGAAAGGGTACATCTCCGTGGTTCTGCAGGCTCGACAATTACAGCTTTCTACTCACCTGTGGCGGTAGATTTTAGCCCGGCACAGCACTGCAATGCGATCAGCGCATGCGCAGCGTGCCAAACCACGTGGCTGGTGAGCAGGGCTCGCCACTGCTTGTCAAACCCTGGACATGGCCAATTGCATCTTGGGTGACACAGCCTATGTGTTGCTCCCCTGACTTAGGAAGCCTGGACCCCACCAAAGAGCACTTCCACACCAGACTGAGAAGGTGCCACATGATTGTGGAGTGTGTGTTCAACTGCTTAAAGGGGAGGTTCCCAAGTTTTCTCACCCACCTGGACCTCAATGAGCAAAACATCCCCTTTGTGATGGTGGCCTGCTGTGTGCTTCACAACCTTTGCATGAGCAAGGTGAAGACTTTCCTGCCAGGGTGGAGGACAGAGGCTGAACAGCTGTCCAGGACTTAGAAGCAGAGCAAATAAAAAAGTGTCTCTCTCTCTCTCTTTTTTTTTTTTTTTTTGAAAAAATAAAAAAAAGTCTGTTTATTTCAGGGATATACAAAAGGGGAGGAACTAGATAAAGAACCTGGAATGAGGGAGAGAGGAACAGGGATGTGGTTGGGAGTGGCACCTGCCCCAGTCAGCACAGGAAGCTGCGGCTGCCAGAGAGGTCCCACCATCCTGTGGGTCCCAGGAGCGAGTAGGAAAGGGAACCATGAGAAGGAGGGAGGTGGCTGGTGGTGTGCTCCATCACTGAGGTGAGGGAGGAGCACATGGCTTTGTGCTAGTGTGCCAATTGATCCCAGGTGACCTTTCATTGCTCCTGTCAGCCCGGAACTCCTCCTGGTCAGTGTACCACTCTTGGTGCTCCTCATCAAGCCCCTGGATGAGGAACTAGAGTCCCTCTGTTCTCACAGCATGTCTTCCTAGGTATGTTTCCTCTGGCAGATCCCACAGAGTTGGGAGGATTGCGTGGGAGGTGGGGGATGCCCTATGGTCCAGCTGTGAAGAAAAATTCCCAAGGCAGTCATCTCAGGAGACACTGCATGAAACCTAAGCCTAATCTCTGAGCTGACACTGAAGGTCTCTGTTCAAAGGATAGCGATGTGCTTTGAGCAGGGCCACATGTTGCCTTGATAGCGGGCACTTTCCAGCAAGGGCACAGACATCCTAGGGGAAGCAGCACTACACCCACAGCCTGGGGATAAGCAGACATTGGAGAGTACCACGTAGGCCAGGAGCCACTTCCGGCACTGGAGGAGTCCCGCAGAGAGTCCCACAATGTCTATCCTGCCTGCACAAATCCAGGCCTGTGCTCTCCTGTGTCCCTGGCCAGTGGCAGCCATTGGTGCTGCCTGGGTGCTGGTAGTCCTGGGGGGCTCAGAGAGAGTGCTGGGATCTGCCATGACTCCATCTGCTGAAGCTGTGTGGCACGGGGCTGGCAAAGCTCTCCATGAGTACGTCTAAACTACATGGCTCCGTTGACGGAGCCATGTAGATTTGTTTGTTCAGCAAAGGGAAATGAAGCCGCGATTTAAATAATCGTGGCTTCATTTAAATTTAAATGGCTGCCGCGCTGAGCCGACAAACAACTAATCAGCTGTTTGTCAGCTTAGCACTCTAGTCTGGATGGTCCCGCACCGACCTGAAAGCCCTTTATCGACTTCCCCGTTATGCCTCATAGGATGAGGTTTACCAGGGAGGTCGATAAAGGGCTTTCATGTCAACAGGGGAGCATCCAGACTGTCCCGATCTGCCGACAAACAGCTGATCGGCAGAGTGGGGCAGCCATTTAAATTTAAATGAAAACGCGATTATTTAAATCGCGGCTTCATTTCCCTCTGCCGATCAGCCTAATCTACATGGCTCCATTGACGGAGCCATATAATTTAGACACACCCCATGTGTCACAGGCTCTTCTCCAGCAGCCTGCTGTTTTAAGCTCTGCAGGAGGAGAGCAGTGGAGTTGGCCAGTATGGCCAGAGCAGCCACAAGTACAGATGTGAGAAACCTCTGAAGGACAATTATTTCAAATTAGCATCACCAGATCATCCACACTAACGCTATTTTGAAATAACAATGTCAAAATAAGCATTATTTCCTGAGGAAAGCAAGAATACAGATTTCACAATAACTAGCCTGTTATTTAGAAATAACAGACTTAGTACTGTGGACTCTCTACTTGTTATTTGGAAATAAAGGAGAATTATTCCAAAATAACTCTCTAGTGCAGACCAGGGCTAGAACTCAAAATGTAGATGTGAGTCCAGGCCAGAAACATACATCAGGAATCAGGGGGTTAAAATATGTCTGCTTTCCCTGACCTTCCACTTAGCCATATTCTATCTGCAAGCTGCAACAAAGCAGACATTTTCTTTTCTGGTTAATTTCTTCAAAGTTACTAAATGCAGAATGAGACTCATGGTTTATCCTTAGTGGATAATATGTGAGGCTGCATTAAAGCACATCGCAATGTAATACCAAACTTAGTAATTCATCACTATAGCTGGAGACAGTAGAGGTGAATGTGCTACAATGGATCGGGAACAGTAAACACATCACTTTCCCCAAAGCCAGAATTTTACTCAAGTAAAATTAGAATCCTATTTATTCAGCGAAGTAGCAGGAACTCTCATTCTATTATTTCCTACTGCTCTTAAAATGGCATGCTCTGTAGCAAAGAGAAATCATGAAGGTACAAAAGATTTGGCATGCATTTAAGATTGTGACTGGGATACAAATACTAATAGTATTTTATTTTATTTTATTTCATTTTTATTTCATTTTAGTAATGGGTAACCATATTCCCACTTCGGCAAATGAAAAAGGCTGTATCTAATCATTCAAATTTAGAACAAATAATTTTAAAGAGCCATATTAAATACAGATTGAACCTGATCCAGGGCACTCTAGTCAGACCCAAGAGCACTGGACCAAAGAGCCACAGTGGCAGAGGCTGCCAGTGGCCAGAAATGGAGCTAGTTCGGCCGCCCAGGGGTTGAGAACCTGGTTGGTAGCTGGGAGCAGAGCCTTGCCAACAGCCCAGGGGCAGGAAGCCAGGCCATCGGGCCAGGAGTTGAGCCCTGCCAGCAGTCCAGGGGCAGGAAGCCTTCCAGTAGGCAATAGAGCCCAGTCGCTAGGCCAGCAGTGGAGCAGGAAGGGACTCCACTGGGAGGCTGATGTTCCCCCTCCCCCTTGGGAGAGCCTGGAGGCCTGACTTCCCCTGCTCCAGCAAACTCCCTTGTTCAGGATTGGAGAGGTCCTAAGGGTAAGGGACCAGGGAAGTCCAATCTGTGTAGTAATCCTCCTATATGTCTGGAGTCAAAATGGCATGTTTTAAGACCTTATATATACTGCCACAGTCTGTCAACCTAAGTTATGCAACTTTAATTAAGTGAATAATGTAGGTGAAGTGGGAATAGTTAGGTCTGCTTATCATAGTATCTTCACTGTGGCAAGTAAATAGCTGACACTCTCCCTTTGACTCCATTTACTCTTCTCATTTTGGTGCAGGACCAGAGTCAACAGGAGAGCACTCAGTGGTTGATTTATCACATTTATACTAGACTAGACATGATAAATTGACCCCTACTGGATTGATTGCTGCCCATTGGTCCAGCAGGTAGTGAAGACATGCCCTAGTAGGTCACAAATGTCCACAGAAAAGGTAGAGGACTAGATTGTTTTATTAAATTTTTGTTCTGCCTTAAAAAAATGCTCCAGCAGGAGCTTTAGGAAACATGATAGCATTAAAGCAGTCCTAGATGAGGGAATTTGCTGGACCAGGGGAGGTCTCCTGCCACAGTCCCCTCAGCCTGCCACTCTTCCTTGCTGCTGGTTTCTTTGGCCACACTACCAGATGGAAGACATGGCTGTCCCAGCCCCACTGTTGTCATGGTGGCATGCAACCCTGACCCCACTGCTGCGGCATCAGCCCCACTGCTGGGCCGGCACACAGCACCAATCCGACTACTAGGCTGCCATGCCCCCAGCTAGGCTGCCATGGTCCCAGCATTGCTGCTAGGCAGGCTGCCATGGCCCTGCTGCTGGGCTGCTGCAGCCTGGCTTTTCTGGCAACTGGGCAGCTGTGGCCATACCCAGTTGCCAGACTGGCATGCACAGGCCCCAGCTGGGTTGCTACATCCCCAGTTGGGTGGCCCTGCCCCGCTGCCACTGCTAGACTATCCTGGCTCCAGCGCCACTACCACCAACCTCACAGTGCATGGGGGTCTCAGCAGATGGCCCTCCTGTCTGGGGCTTGTTTGCCCAGGAACTTTCATGGTCCTGCTGGAGCATGAACACTGCTGGACCAGAGAATTCCAGTTTAGGGAGGTGCAACCTGTATAATGCTTTCTGGAACATCCAGGAAGTCCAGCTATTGCACCCCCATAGGCATGTACAGCATATACCCGATCTTCTTGCAGATGGCCAGCTCTGAGGAAAGGCCCATGGCCAGGGAAATGGTACCTTCTCACTTCCTTTTGCATCCATGTAGCTTCTGGCACAGTTTTACCGATGCTGCTTGACTATCTCCTGGCAGCCCTCATCGTCCTACCACTTTGAATTAAAATGCTGTTAAGCCAAGTACTGTAGTGAGAGCCTTCAAGGAGACTACTGTGTAGAAATTGATAAATTATGCTCTCAGAGTGTTGTGGGGATATGTTAAATAAGCAGTCCCACAGCACAAAACATGAAATACAGTTTATTGTGCAATTTCTGTTATGATGCTTGGCAGCAATTTCATTGAAATAAATTCAACACTGCTACTATTTTGGGAACACTTCCTTTTTCTGACTTCAGTTATGCAAAGACTAGTGATCCCCACTAACATAAGTACAGAGTTTACTCATAGACTTTAAGATCAGAAGGGACCATTATGATCATCTAGTCTGACCCCCTGCACAGTGCAGGCCACAAAATCTCACCCACCCCTCCTAGAATAATCCTCTCACCTATATCTCAGATATTGAAGCCTTCAAATACTTTGAAGACCCCAAGATGCAGAGAATCCTCTAGCTGTGATCTGTACCCCATGCTACAGAGGAAGGCGAAAAACCTCCAGGGCCTCTGCCAATCTACCCTGGAGGAAAATTCCTTCCCGACCCCAAATATGGCGATCAGCCACATGGTAAATCCCTATTTTCATTTGCTTAAAACTATCACAATGTTAATTGAGAGTCTGAATAAAATAGAGTGCATTTTCAAGATACTATTCATTTGAACATGTTTTGTGTGGGTTAGGGGGACGGTGTGTGAGAATGGCAACACAGGAATTGGAAATTTTCAGTTTTGATTGGCAAGATTTTTAACAACAGAAAGCTTTTTAGCAATTGTTTATTTCTTCTAAAAAGACAATTTAAAAAATGAAACAACTTAGTTAGCTCTAAAGTGCCTGGTTTCTCTGAAGAATGAAATGGAATACAGGTGCTCACTAGAGCTTTTTGAAAAATAGAATTTATATTGTGTATAATTCTCTATTCTATTGTGAAATCTAACATTTCAAATTTGTTTTCATTTCTTCTGGATACAGTGCTCGTTAATCCTATACCCTATTGCAGTGTTTCTCAACCTTTTTTTTATAAAGTACCCCTTTTTTAAAAAAAAATTATAAGTACCCCCAGTAACTACAGTTTTCTGACACACATTTTTTTTCTACTATTGCAACACATTTGTTTACAACTTAATCATAGCCAGGCAGGTGATGAAATTTTGGGGTGTAAAAAATACAAAAATAATAAAGTGCTGTAAAACTTAAAACAAAAATTCAGTTTTCTCCTAATTTCAGTTGTGCTGAAGTATGCCCCAGACTTCTCTCAAGTACCCCTAAGGGTACTCGTACCACTGGCTGAGAAACACTGACCTATTGGACTGGAATATGCCCTATCAAACAGCGATACATAGCAATGGAGAAGACTGAATACCAAATCTTGGGCTTTGCAGCTGACAATAATGGCTTCGTAGAGTCCTTGGCTTTGCTTCAACTAGCCCTGCTTCCTTTGGCAGGAAAGCACAGAGGCTAGATAGAGCTAATGTCACTGAAAGTGCTAAACAATTGCAAAAAAAATAAAATAAAATAGGGAGAGGCACAAGAAAGTGCCATCCACCCCTTGGTACTACCTAGGATAGCTGGAAAGAATTGCTGGAAGAACAAAAGGTAAAATGTTGCCAAGAATTGCAATTCTTCCTACATGTCCTGCAGTACCCTGCCCTAAAAACCTTCCCACTCCCTAGCTCATAATTTTAAATGAATTATTTATATTCAGGGCTCTTCTTATGTGTACACAGAATATGCAGCTGCATAGGGCACCTAAAAATTTGGGGCACTCCTGAGTCTTAGCGTATGTCTAGACTACCGCATTTTGTCGACGGAAGTTTTGTCGACAGATACTGTCAACAAAACTTCCGTCGACAAAGAGCGTCCAGACACATTGAGTTCTGTCGACAAAGCAAGCTGCTTTGTCGACAGAACTCCATAGTCTGGACGCAACGTTACAGGCAATAACACCTTCTGTCGACAGAGTTCTGTCAACAGAAGGTTTTATGCCTCGTAAAATGAGGTATACCAGTGTCGACAAAACTGCTGAGTTCTGTCGACGTTATGTCGACAGAACTCAGCGGTAGTGTAGACGCTGGTATAGTTTTGTCGACAAAAGTCCACTTTTGTCGACAAAACTAGGTAGTCTAGACACACCCTTAATGTCCACCCAGCCACCTCTTCTTATTGGTTCTGTGGCTGCTGCAGCCTGGTGAGTCTTCCTTTGGAGATAAGATAGTTAACTTAAAAGTGAAACAACCTTTTAGCAAACCTGTTAGCGAGGCATTGAACCTGTGAAAGAGCCATTCATGTGATAATGAAGTTGATTAATAGGTATATACTGTCAGTTTATTAATTTACTGTGTTAGTCTACAGAACCTTAGTTTAAAATTTATTTTACAAATATTAGTGTATTGCTGATGATTATATCATCCTATCTCTAGAAATTGCCCCTATTCTCCGGCATAGGGACACTAGTTTAATAGTACCATAAATCCTAAGGATGGCCCTGTTTACATTGATGTTTCATCCCAGAAGGAGCCTTCTTTTTAAATTAAATAAATAGGGGGAAAGGCAGAATTAAAGTAAACACACGAACACAATAGGGCAGTGTTTCTTCAAGTAGGCTGTGGGCCCACTCCGAGAAAGCAGCTAAAGGGCCACTTCAATTTGTTTACTTAACGGCTCCACAGCCACAGCGCGTCACAGCTCCCATTGGCTCAGATTTGTAGTTTGCAGCCAAGACAAGCCACGGGAAGCATCAGACTGTGTCATGCCACTTCCCACAGCTTCTCTTGGCTGAAAACAGTGAACTGGAGCCAATTGGAGCTGGAAGGCTTCATGGCTGCAGAGCCATTAAGTAAACAAACTAGAGCAGCCCGGTTGCAGCTTTCTCAGAATGGGTCCACAGCTTACTTGAAGAAACTCTGCAATAGGGGATGAATAAAGTGCAATTTTTTTTTACATTCTTAACTATTTATTAAACAACTCTTTTATTTAACCACCACAACTATATTATCTAGGGTAAAATAACTGGATCATTAACAGAGCATAGTACAGTAGACTTCCGATAATCCAGAACCCTTGGGACCTAGGTGGTGCCGGATTATCAGATATGCCAGACTATCAGAAGGTACTATAAAATGTTTTTTTAAATATATATATATATATATATATATATATATATATATATATATATATATATATATATATATAGTATATATTGCATATAAAGTGTGTTTAATCCTTTTTATTGTAACACAAGCACTATCCAGTGTCACACAAAGCCAGTGGCAGACTGACTCAGTACAGTCCGGTTTTGCTCTGGTCAGCTGCTGCCGCTGCTGCCTTGTGACTCATTTTTTGCCAAAGCTCACTCAGTAGCTCTTGCCATTTTGATGCCAGACTATTGTGAGTGCCGAACAATTGGATGCTGGACTATTAGAGTTTTACTATAATAATAATAGACAGCATTGTTCTACACTTATGGTTGAGTAGTAGTGAATACTGAAGCTGGCCCTAAAAATCACTGTTCCATTTGTCTTTTTTAAGGCAATTAATTTTCGGTGTGTATGTATATTTATACAGGTCTTTGAGGACCTGAGGGGGGGGGATATATATATATATATTTTTTCCCCCCAAAGTCCTCAAAGATTTCTTTTTATCTCAGTTTGTGAATGGTTATTGGCACTGAGCTGCTGAAGTTTAGTTCCTAGCAAGTTATTTTGCTATCTTAAAGTGTTTACATTTTAATTATGTAATTTTATTAAAAATTATGACTAGATTATGAGCACATCATCAGTTATAAAGAACTCATATTCTAAAGGACCTTAGCTCACCTCTGGTATGCAATACATTCATCAAATAACTTCTTGATACTTGATACTAATCATCATGGCCGTATTGTGACACTCTTACACTGATTAGTAACTTATTTCATAAGTAACCCCAGTGAAATCAGTGGGACCACATGGGGAATAAGTTCAATGTGTGTAAGCGTATCACAATCTGACCCATCTTTATTTGTCTTTGCCCCCCAGAGCTCCACCTCTTCCACTTTTTTTTAAATGCTGCCTGATATGTCATATCTATTGTGACCTAAATTTAATTTGCTGCTCATATGTAAGATTGAAGAAGTACCTGAGGGGACAAATCCAGGTAATTCCAAGCATGTCTCCAACATTCTGATGTAGAGCTATTGGAGACCATCTAAACAGAATTTGGAAGGAGTTTTTGGATATTTAAAATTAGTCTTCCAATATAAATAAAGATATGTGTAAACTTAAGGAAGAAAAAAAATCCTCAAAGCCTAAGGAAGGCTTGATTCTTGGTCATCAAAAGTCAAATTGGACATTGGTATAAATGGACATCCTGTTATATTGAAAGACTCTGAAATCTGAGGTAGTCCTGACTAGCCTGTGAGAGAAGGCTATTTCTTCCAGTGTGGGTAATTCACACATAGAATTAGCCAAAAAACAAAAAACTATGAAAATTAGTTGCTATTTTTCAGTTGGTTTACCCACAAGCTAGTTGTAGTTCCCAACCAACAATGCTTTCAGTAGCATTTTTTATATTTGTCACTTTCAGAATAATATTCTGAGACTCTGTAAAAATACTCCTCTCTTTTACCGGAAAGGAAATGGTTTAGGAGAATTACATGAATTCTTGCTGGCTGGTGTCCCTGGAAAATAAATGATGTGCTTCGAGAAAGGTATAGGTTACTACCTGAGCACAAGATTATGAGCACACAGTAGACTTCAGTTTTCCTTCAAGTTCTATAGTGTAGTTCATTAGATCCACTGTAGAGATGAACAACCTTAAAATACAAGGAAAAACTTAAAAAACAACAATAGTCTGAGACTCTGTAAAAAATACTCCTCTGTTTTACCCAAAAGGAAATGGTTTAGGAGAATTGTAGATGGTATCATGATCTTTCGTGGGCAAAACCCACTTCAGATGACTGGTGGGTTTTGTCCACGAAAGCTCATGATACCATCTACATGTTTTGATAGTCTTTAAGGTACTACTAGACTATTAGTTGTTTAAGTTTTTCCTGTTACAGACTAACTCTGTTACCCCTCAAAGCTTTTGAAAACATAAGCACACTTACATCTTCTAATATAAACTGCTGAATATATGGATATGTTATTTACAAAAAAAACCAAAACAAAACAAAACACCATATTGCTTTTCTTTATCTCCATGTAGTTGTCTATAAATGATGAAAATTGGAGGGAATTGCCAGAAATGCTAATAAAAAGGTTGAGTAATACTGTAGTATTCATTCTATCTGTCATGTTGCTTGTGTCAGGCAGAAATATTGTTATATTAAATCACAGTCCATATTTTGTATGCAATTCCTTTTCATGAATAAATCTAATATAAAAAGAAACTTAGTGTAACCATTAATGGCTGTTCTATACACTGTTTTGCTTTCAGGCATGTATGTACATGTGTGTCCATCCATAAAATAGGGATTTCAAGGATGCTTCAAGGTGTGGCAAAGGGCACCTCAATATCTTTGTACATTAGTGGCCAATGGTTAAAAAATGAAAGCATTAATAATACAAAATATTTGATGTAATCCATCTTAACATCTCTTTCAAAGCCATTATGGGTGCATTGCCTCAGTCTGTATGGAGCAATGATGAAGCTTGCTAATATGGGTATAGGGGTATGTTGTCCTTTTGGCGCGCCTTGTTCACTTACATTATGTGCATAATTTCCATTCACATTACCATGACAAGTCTTTTTTTCCCTTTAGGAAGGGCAGTGTGACTTTAAGGAAGCAAAGCTCTGTTACTCCACCTAATGGAAAGAGATCAGCCCCAGAAAAGCAAATATTGTACAGTAGATATTGAACCAATGTGGAGTTTGTTGTATGCATGCAGGCATCTCTTACTGTCTTGTGAGGGACATTCCATTAGGGCTTGTACAGTCATGTATCTTCATGAATATCATACAGGACTTAACTCCAGATGTTTGTAAAGTACATTCAAGGAACTTGCATTTCTTCCAGCTGTGAGTATCTGTATTTCTTTCAACGAGCGCTTCCCAAGCTTTTGAAAAATGAACAGTGCTTCAAGAAACCCTGTGCATCAGGACTCTCTTCATTTCTATAACTCCACTATGTATTAAAGACCTTCACAACTTAATGTATATGAATATATTGCTACACCACACCCTACCTATGGTTCATCACTCACACTGTCCTTCTCTGTGAGAAATTTTTTAGAACTTCATATTATAAGAATTCCCCACCTTTCTCTCATGCTCTGAACTAGTACTTTATTGAAGCAGTTAACAATATCAAGACTTTAAGACATCTGAGTTAACACCAGTTGAAATAAATGGGGCATGTTGTACCTCACGGCAATTGTTTTAAACACTGTGCAAACTCAAACTTGTTTCATATTTTACAATTTTTTTCACAGCCATCTGAGATGGAAGTCAAACTCAAACAGTTTTAATGGGACCAAATCACTGAATGTGGATAATCTCCAACCAAGAATATTAAAAGAAGTTGCACGTGAAATTGCAAACCCAATGAAAGGGTTTTTAATGAAACCATAAACTTAAGGGGTTAGATTGTTTCACTGTAGAATTGCTAAGAAAGTACATGTAACCCCCCTCTTTCCGTCCTGGGTTACTTGGGAACAGGCATGCTCATCTGTGTATCTGGGCACCTGATATTTTTAATATTAAAGGAGATCCTGAGTATCCCAGTGGTGATGTTGAATAGTTGGGGATTCAGAATCTACCCCTTTGCTGCAGTCCCTTGCTTCTAAAGGAATATAAAAATGGTGGTACCTTGTCTGGCTGGCCCCTGTGCACACCTAATTGTGTGCCTTGGGAGCTTCCAGGAATAAACTTATTCCAGTAATAATCTGGATCTAACTTCAAAACAACAATTGTAAATAATTGAATAAATTAGAATTAACAGGCCTTTATCTAACCACTTAAAGAAACAGGGTTTAGCAAACTAAAAGTGAATAAAATCAATTAACAAAGTACACAGAAATAAAGGAAACTTATCTAACTGGAATTTACCCGGCCACCATTTATCCCATCCCAGAGTGTGCACTTGTCTGGATCTCAGGGTTTGCTTGAAGACCTGTGGCTGGAGTGGAGACAGCACTGTGCAGGCTGTATGTGTCAGTCCAAGCAATGCAACAAGCTACACAATCCCTCTGACCCCACCAAATGCCAGCAGCATTGGTTCACTGGGCAGATCACTCATTCAGTCTGTCTTCTGTGCTCTCTCCCAGACAGCACTTTCCCAGACATCCACAGTTACTCACAGTACCTTCTATGAAGACCCACAGGCACAACCAGAGCATCTCCCCTCCGGGGTCATTCACCAATAGCCGCTGAAGCAGCCCCAGCAGGCTCTCAGCAGCAGGCTGTAGCTTCCTCCAGCAGTTCCTGAACTGGAAAAGGCACCATACCAGCAATTTGGCTCCTCTCTCCAGAATGGATCCCACCAACTCTCTCCCTGCACTGCCTGGAAGAGAACAACAGTTTCCCTTCTTTTCCCTAAATCATCATGGGAGTTGTTGTCTCTATGACTAGACTGCAGCACAAAGGATCCTCCCAGTAAAAGTCAGAAGCTCCAGTAGTGAAAGGGGGCCTACATATATATTTTTAAGAAAGGGAGGGAAAAGTTAGCCAGAAAACTACAGTCCTGTTGGTTTGACCTCAATTATATGCAAGATCTTGGAACAAATTTTGAAACAAAAAAGTTAAGTACATAGAGGTAAATGGTAATTGGAATAAAATATAACAAGATTTTACATTGTTCCAGACCAACCTGAATTCTTTCTTTAACTTTTTAGACAATGTAAATTCAGTAGATCTAATCTGCTTGGATTTCAGTAAGGTATTTGATACAGTTCCACATGGTAAATTATTAGTTATATTGGAGAAAATGAGGAATAATATGAGAATTGAAAGATGAATAAGGAGCTGTTAAAGGGGAGACTAAAATGGGCGATGCTGAATAATAAACTGTCAAACTCAGGGAGGTTACTCAGGGACCTGTCTCAGGGCCAATCTTATTTCACATTTTCATTAATGACCTTGGCACAAGATGTGGGAGCGTGCTAATAAAATTTGTGGATGACACAAGTTGGGAGCTACTGCCAAGTGGAGGAAGACCAGAATATCATGCAAGAAGTAATGTATGACCTTGAAAACTGGAGCAACAGAAATTAGATTAAATGTAATACAGATTGAACCTCCTTGCTCTGGCATCCTGGGGACCAGAGTGGTCCTGAACAAGGGAATTTGCTGCACCACTGGAGGCCAGGGGTCCAGGCTCTCTTAAGGCTCCCCTCCTGATTGCTGCCCTGGGAGAACCTGTAGACCTGACCTCCTCTGGCTTTGCTACCCCCATGCCACTTGTGGTGCTCTGCTTGTTGCCCTCAGCCCTGTGCATGGTAGCAGCTGCTCCTGGGGTTCCCTGAGCCCAGCCCAGTGTGGTGGCGGTGCAGTGGTGGCAGTAGCAGCAGCTGTTCCCAGAGTGCCCCAGCACTGCATGTGGAGGTGGCAACAACTATTCCTGGCCCCTTGTGGTGGTGTCAGCAGCAGCTGTAGCAGCTTCTCCTGGTGCACCAGCCCCACACATGGTGGAGGCGGTGGCAGTAGCTGTAGCAGCTACTCCCGGGGTACCTCAACCCCATGTGTAGCTCAGCAGCAGCTGGTGGATTCCTCAATCCTGGCCCCATGTGCAGCGGGTAGCAGCTGCTCCTGGGGTTCTTTACCCCCAGATTACTACCTCTGCAGGCTGCAGCTGACCAGACTGGCTACACTCCCAGCTGCTCTCAACCTCTGCAGCTGGGTCTATCTTGTCTATAGACATCTGTGGTCCTGCTGGATCATGTTGCCAGACAAGGGATTGTCATATGAGAGAGATTCAACCTATCGTGAAAAGTGCAAAGTCATGCACTTAAGTACTAGCAACAAGATTTTTTGCTGTAAGCAAGAGGCTTATTAGTAGGCAACTACAGTATTGTGTACTTTCCCTCACTCCTTGATAGTGAGGTGGATGGGAAGAAGAGCACACAATGTCCCAGTAAGAACAGCAGTTAAACCCTCCCCGCTGCCCTTCCAAATGGCACCCTTTCTACAGAGTAGGAAGAAGGCCTGGGTGTATTGGTTGATCACAGAATGCCTGTGAGCCTCCCATGTGGCCATGAACAAGGCTAATGCAATCCTAGGATGCGTCAAATGAGACATTTCTAGTAGAGTTATATTATACAATGATTAGTCCTGACTAACAAATTATACTGAGAGAGAGAGTATCATGAGCTTCCTTGGGAAAAACCCATTCCTTCCCATTCAAGCTCATCTCATCTGAAGAAGTGGATTAGTCTCAAAGTTGCCACAAGACTGCTCGTTGTCTTTAAAGTTACAGAATAACTTGGCTACCCCTCTGAGACTTTTATATTATACAAGTGAGACCTCACCTGGGATACAATGTCTGTGATGGGGCACATGCCCTACACTGGTCCTTTAAGGGGTTAAAATCCAATCCAGGAGTGGTGGAACTGTGAAGCCAGCTGCTGTGGCAGATAGTTCAAGTGCTTCTTCCTGGGCTTCAGAAGAATGGGTTTTGTTTTTACACTTGATAGTGGCAGCTACCTCCCAAAGGCAGGAAATCTGTGATTTTGGGCAGTTTTTATAAGTAGAAGCCTATAGAGGCAAGGTATTTAAGGTCTCTTGCAGACCCCCCCACCTTCTGCAACCAGAGTGCCAGAGTGGTGAATAGCCCTGACAAACACTTTACATATAAATGATTGCATATGGGCCTTTGGCATATTTTTTTCTGCCACAGGCTTTAAAAACTATATTGATCAATGTAAGTTGAAGGAAAAGACAGGCAAGAGTATTGTTACAATATTTCATGTTTGAATCTTCATTATTTTAGTAGTGGTAACTAGCTGGTGAAGTGATACACAACTTAAGAACTAAAGTAATAATTATTGTATATGAAGTTAGTCACAGTGAATCTTTGTATGTAACCATAAAGGCATATTTCTGATAGAGACCCTAGTATTTAACATCAGTGGTGACTTTTGCGGGCCTTAAATGAGAAGGCACAAATATTTAATGGTTACCTTTAATTAGTTTGTGCTGGGAATACAAAGGATAAGAACTATCCCCTTTTTTGGCCCCTAGTATGAATTCATTTTTCCTATGACCCTAAGGATTATTCCAAGAAACTGAAAGCTAATACAAGTACACACAACCACCTTTCCTACTGCCTAATTAAAATAACACATACAAGTTCTTTTCTTCAGTTATGTCTTCTTTGTTAATAAAGCTAAATCCTTCCTGAATTAAATTCATTTACAAAGAGAACCTTAAGTATTCTGCATGGACTTGGTTGCTCTTACTGTTCCACTCTTAGGATGGTCAGTCCACATCCTATCTCTTCTCTAGAAAGTCATTTTATTTTTTATATGCATGAAGTATAATAAGTTACTTACCTCACTAATTTTTTGGAACACACCTAATTCTTTCCCAATAAGCACAAAAACCTGATAAATGGGAAATGTACTTCAGAGGATCACTTCCAATCTATTGAAGCAGGTTTAAAAACAAAACAAAACAAAAAACAAAACAAAAATGATAGAACTTTCTTCAATGAATAGACTCCATTTATTGTTTAATCTTTAAGATGAACTAATAATGAGTTGGATAAATATGGACTCTGGGTGACAATTGTAGTCTTTTTAATTGATATTTTATATAATATTTTCTCTCTAAGATTAGGAAAAAATTGCTTACGTGGCATTTTTGGTAGATAGACCAAGATTTTGTCCACGCCTTTTATGCTGAATTTTGTAGAATTTAATTCATATTAGTTATAGGAAAAAACTGAGTTATGTGCTAAAGCTATATAATTTATGTAATTGTTGTTTTATAATGAATTCTAAACTGGAAACATTCTAGAGTATCATAATAATTCAATGCACGTTTTAAAATGCACATTTTAAAATGCAGCCATAAAAAATAAAAATGAAGTTGGGTCAGCTGTCAAAAGTGTTCATCCAGGGTGAGAACAATATAATTGCTTATTCTTCGGATGACAGCACAAAGATTATGGTGGGTGGTTTAGTTTGCAAACCACATTTGCAGTTGTGTTAATTGGGTTTGTACACTTTAGAACAGATAAGAATCTCATTCATGAGGACAGGACAGAGCTACTGAAGAAGACTTTTCCTTTGCAGTAGGTGCAGGTGGACAGATCTAGCAGAAATGGGTTTTGTCCTTACCAACTGTTTATAGATGTCATCAACAATCCTGATTTGTTAGCTGTTCAAGTGAAATGAACACAGTGTCATAACAACACAGTCCATTGGCAAATCTCCTTGGAATCCATTTCTAGAATATAGTAGGCAACACTGGTGCCAGAAATGGGATTGCCAGAGGGCCAGCCCTGCCCTTTTTAATAAAAAAACAAAAATGAAAAATTTGTGTCTCCTGCAGATTTTTTCCCCCCAACAGAATAACAGATTCCATAATTCTATCTTTTGCCTTACCAAGGCTGCAATGGTGCCAGAAAAGAAGGCAGCTGGCTTGGAGCATTGAGACAGTGGGGGACACTTTTGGCTTATTTCCTTTCCCCTTCCTTCTACAAATGTTTTGGCACCATTGGTTATCAGAAATGAATTGGACACATAAGCAAGTGGCTAACCAAGAGCAGATCAATATTCTGGAAGATCATGATCATGGCTTATAAGAAGGGGAAGACAACTGGCCATTTCTCTTCCATACTGCCTTAACTCAGACATAATGCTGTCTTTTCTAGGGCTGTGTCTAGACTGGCAAGTTTTTCCACAAAAGCAGTTGCTTTTGTGGAAAAACTTCCCAGTTGTCTACACTGGCCACTTGAATTTCCGCAAGAACACTGAAGATCTCATGTAAGAAATCAGTGCTTCTTTTGGAAATACTATGCTGCTCCTGTTCGGGCAAAAGTCCGTTTGCACAAAGCTTTTGGGCAAAAGGGCCAATGTAGACAGCTCAGATTTGTTTTGTGCAAAAAAGCCTCGATCACGAAAATGGCTTTTTCGGAAAAGCGTCCGTGCCAATCTAGACGCTCTTTTCTGCAAATGCTTTTAACAGAAAACTTTTTCGTTAAAAGCATTTGCGGAAAATCATGCCAGTCTAGACATAGCCAAGGAGATTAGAGGTAGTTAACATGTGAGTTGCAACTCTCAAAAGCATACCCACAGACAGAGACAAACACCTACAGGATCTATATAAAGCATTCTTAAAATTAAAATACCCACCCAGAGAGGTGAAAAAAATATTGATGAACTCAAATGAGTCCCCAGATATCAGCTTCTTCAAGATAGACCCAACAAATAAAACAACAGGACACCACTTGTCATCACTTACAGCCCCCAACTTAAACCTCTTCAACACATTATCAACAATCTACAACCTATCCTGGAAAATGATCTCTCACAGGTCTTGGGTGACAGGCCAATCCTCACCTACAGGCAACCCCTCAACCTCAAACAAATTCTTTCCAGTAACCACACAGCACACCTCCACCATACTCATTCCAGGAAGCCACCCCGCAATCAACACCAATGCCAGGTCTGTCCACACATCTATATAAGTGACATAATCAGAGGACATAACCACATAAACTACCACCTCAGAGGTTCATATGACTGCACATCCACCAATGTGATCTATGTCATCAAGTACCAGCAATGCCCCTCTGCCATGTATATTCACCAAACTGGACAGTCTCTGTGAGAAAAGATTAATGGACACAAATCTGATATTTGAGAAGGTAACACACAAAAAACCTGTTGGGGAACATTTTAACTTTCCTGGGCACTCCTTAATAGATCTCAAAGTCAGGGGCGGATATAGGGCAGGGTGAACGGGGTGGCCGCCCTGGGCCCCGCGCATGCGCCATGGCGCCGCTGTGCATGAGTATGGCGTCACTGCGCATGCGCCATGGCAAAGGGGGGTCCCGCGGAATTATGCTGCCCAGGGCCCCACAAAACGGTCATCTGCCCATACTCAAAGTTACCATATTATTACAATCCAATATAAAAAAAACAGCTTGAAAGGAAGGCTGCAGAACTTAATTTCATTTATTAGTTTGATACCTACAACAGAGGTTTAAACAAAGATCTTCCGTGGATGGCCCACATCCTAATGACATAAAAGACCAAGCACGTGGTACTTAAGAGCACTTAGTACCCACTCTACCAGTTTCATTTAGCATGGGCACTCTGAAAATTTTTTCTCTTTTTTTCCTTCTTTTTCCTTCTCTTCCCTTCCTCCTCCATCCCCTCTCTTTTTCTGCTATTTATTTGGAAACTAGATCCCTTAACTCCATTCATCTGAAGAAGTGGCTTGTGCCCACAAAAGCTCATGATATCATTTACATTTTGTGCTAGTCTCTAAGGTGCTGCAAGACTATTGGTTATTTTTCAAGTTTTTTTAGTTAGGGTACAGCTAGACTGTGGGGGGGTTTCGGGATACCTCCGATATCCCGAAAAAACTCCACTGCATCCAGAGAACATGTTTGCTCTTCTGCTTTTTTTTTTTGCAGAAGAGCAAATGCACTCTTTTGGAAGCCCCTGTATTCCTCATTCTACGGGAAAGAAGGGGGCTTCTGAAAGAGGATTTTTTTCCGACATTTGGCCCGTCTAGACTGGGTCAAAAGCCTCTTCCGACAAAAAAATTGGAAATACGCTCCACGTTTTGCATACCTTTTTCAAACATAAACTTGTAGTCCAGCCGTACCCTTAACAAAGCTACCCCTCTGAAACCATAGTAAAACTGTTAGCCTTTAAGATGCCACAGGACTCCTTATTGGTTTTGCTGAAACAGACTAACATGGTTATCTCTGAAACCTGTCCTTAAAATGTGTGGAAAGATAAGCAAGCAGAATTTCCATATTCAATTATCACCTTATCATCATAGAATCATAGAATACTAGGACTGGAAGGGACATCAAAAGGTCATCGAGTCCAGTCCCCTGCCCTCATGGCAGGACCCAGTACTGACTAGACCATCCCTGATAGACATTTATGTAACCTACTCTTAAATATCTCCAAAGATGGAGATTCCACAACCTCCCTGGGCAATTTATTCCAGTGTTTAATGACCTTGACAGGAACTTTTTCCTAATGTCCAACCTAAACCTCTCTTGCTGCAGTTTAAGCCCATTGCTTCTTGTTCTATCCTCAGAGGCCAGGAAGAACAATTTTTCTCCCTCCTCCTTGTGACACCCTTTTAGATTCCTAAAAGCCGCTATCATGTCCCCTCTCAGTCTTCTCTTTTCCAAACTAAACAAGCCCAGTTTTTTCAGTCTTCCTTCATAGATCATGTTCTCTAGACCTTTAATCATTCTTGTTGGTCTTCTCTGAACCTTCTCCAATTTCTCCACATCTTTCTTGAAATGTGGTGCCCAGAACTGGACACAATATTCCAACTGAGGCCTAATCAGCACTGAGTAGAGCAGAAGAATGACTTCTCGTGTCTTGCTCACAACACACCTGTTAGTGCATCCCAGAATCATGTTTGCCTTTTTTGCAAACAGCGTCACACAGTTGATTCATATCCCTTTCTGCTGTACTCCTTCCTTGGCAGTCCCTTCCCATTCTGTATGTGTGAAACTGATTACTCCTTCCTAAGTGGAGCACTTTGCATGTGTCCTTATTGAACTTCATCCTGTTTACCTCAGTCCGTTTGTCCTATTTGTCCAGATCATTTTGAATTATGACCCTATCCTCCAAAGCAGTTGCCACTTCTCCCAGCTTGGTATCATCTGCAAACTTAATAAGCATACTCTCTATGCAGATATCGAAATCATTGATGAAGATATTGAACAGAACCGGTCCCAAAACAGACTCGCATGGATCTCCACTTATACCTTTTCAGCAGGATTGTGAACTCTCTGAGAACAGCTATCCAGCCAGTTATGCACCCACCTTATAGTAGTCCCATTTAAGTTGTATTTTATTGATGAGTATCATGTGAGATCAACTTCCTTACTAAAATCTAGGTATACCACCTCCACTGCTTCTCCCCTATCCACAAGACTCATCCTATCAAAGAAAACTATCAGATTGATTTGACATGATTTGTTCTTTACAAATCCATGTTGGCTGTTCCCTATCACCTTATTATCTTTCAAGTGTTTGCAGATGAATTCCTTAATTACTTGCTCAATTATCTTTCCTAGCACAGAAGTTAAACTGACTGGCCTGGGTTCTTCTTATTTCCCTCTTTATAGATGGGCACTATATTTGCCCTTTTCCAGTCTATTGGAATCTCTCCTGTCTTCCATGATTTTCCAAAGATGATAGCTAAAGGCTCAGATACCTCCTCTATCAGCTCCTTGAGTATTCTAGGATACATTTCATCAGGCCCTGGTGACTTGCAGACACCTAACTTTTCTAACTGATTTTTAACTTGTTCTTTTTTTATTTTATCTTCTAAACCTACCCCCTTCCCATTAGCATTCACTATGTTATCAAGACCACAGTTAGCCAGAATATTTAAGCAATTGCTTCAAAATCAATGGGACTTCAGGGTTGTTTATATGGTGCCGTAGCGTGGACCATGGGGTTATGTCTATACTACAAAGAAAATAGAAGCTGACACTGTTGATCTTCCAGGGTTCAAATTAATGCGTCTACTAAGGAATTCTAATTCAAACTGAGAGGGGCACTCCAGTTGATGCTGGTAGTGTTGCTTCCAAGATGAGTAAGGGAATTTGAAGGGAGAGTGTTCTCCTTTTAACTTCCTGCAGTGTGGACAGTGCCAGAAGTCGAGTTAAGGGACTTCGACTTCTGCAATTATTAACATAGCTGAAGTTGCGTATCTTACTTCAACCTTATCACATTGTGTAGATATAACTTGGAGGTGTGATTTATAGAGTTTTAATTTGTTGCTTTCTAACTGCCCTCCCCCTCCCCAAAACAATATTGGTGCAAATTAAAAGGTACTTTGTTCACAAACAAACAGGACTGCCTGCATGTAAACTAGGTAACTTTTAGTTTGCATCAGAAGGGTCCAAATGCAGCATGTTAGTGCGCTATATAATTCAGACCCCACAGTCTGGACTCTGAGACCAAGTAGACAAGCTTTTAAGCACATATTTAATGTTAAATACATCAGCACTTTTCTGAACAGTAGCCCAGCATTTCACACTCATCGGGTTTCAACAAGTATATCCCCTGATTCTCGTAACTCAGACAAAATAAAAGTTACTACCGAAATGACCACTATCCATTACTTCTCTTTATTGCACACAATTTCTGTTTCTGCTTGGTACTGAATGCAATCTCCATTATTGCTATCCCACCGGTCTCATTCCTCTTTGTGTTGTGGTGATTGTCCATATGCTGTAGTCAGGTAAGCAAAGTGGAATAGCAGTGTATAAGATAAAGGAGAGAAACACTAAAAAACACCTTTGCCTGTATGACCTCCTGGGGTCTTTTCCAAGCCTATAGAAATCTAAAATCAGTCTATGAATTTAAGTGCTCTACATTCACTGATATCAAGAAATTGAAAGTTATATTTTCCACAGCAGCTGTAATTCTGCCCTTTTATTCTTTGTGTAGAATTTTGTATTGCTCTTCACAGTACTGATGTTAATGTCATATAATATAGAACACAAGTGTCACGTAAGTGAGTTATGGTTGCTTTCATTTTTATATCTCCCAGGTTTTCTTTGAGAACTCACTTTCATAAATTCATCAATTTTATGGACATGCTTGTCCTCAAATCTGCAGTTAGGATACTTTGTGTTAAGTGTTATGTTAATGAGTGTATTTTCTCCCAGGTTTATTTTACCTGTGCTACTTGTTTAATAAAACACAGTGCATTCAAATATGACATGATATATTTTTTGTTTACTTTCAGTTGCTGCATTGGAATCAAGCTACATTAATGTACAACTCTGCTAAACTGAATTTTAAATTCCAAGGTGTTGAAGTTGTATTCCTTGATATTGGGGTCCAAAATTTACATGTTCATGGTTTAAAGCAATTATTTATGCTGCACTTAATGTGAGCACAGAGTGCTCAAAATTGACACACAGTATTTTTAATTTATGTCTAAGGAAAATATGAACCTATTTCATAGTGTTTTAGCTCAAATCTGAAAAACAAGTTTCCAAATATTTGCTGCTTAGCCAGTTCAGTGCATCATGCCTGCAATGTCTTTTATACAAGATAAATAAAATCAAAGTTTCTCAATTAATTATGTTTTTCACAATTTCACTGACAGACAAATTGATTTAGTTTTACACTCAATTTGATTTTGTCTTGGCCAGCAAACAACTCAGTTAGTGAATAAAGAAAGGTGGTTTGAGCAGGGCTTTAATTAATTTCATTGAATTATTCCTCAAATGCAGTGTACCCTGAAGAAAAATTCCTCCAACTATTTTCAATAGGTTGTTTATCAAAGTAATTATTTTCTTTAGGGAATTTCTTAGAATTTTCTCCTCATGTATGCGAAGGTTACAAATGCTGACTTTTGCTTTCACAACCTTGCAGAAACCCTTTGTGTCGAACAATTTGCTCTTGCTGTTAATAAAAATTGTATTACTGAAAATAAATGTATTGTAGCTTAGGTGTTTTGGTTAATAAATCTTGCAACAAATAAAGACATTGGTAGAGCCTCTATTGAACTATTCTATCTGCAGTATAGCAATTTATGAAGGATGCAGGATCTATAGACATATGTTGCTAAGTGTATAGTGCAGGAGGTGGTACAGAACTTTGAAATTGCACCACTTGGTTCAAAAATATAATACAACAGATTTGAACCTAAATTATTTTAAAAATCTGTTTTGTATAGTGTCACATGCCATCTGCCCGATAATGTTGTATGAGAGTGGCACAATGCTCTAACAAAGCACAAAACTAAATTTCTCTAAGAAAATATTAAGATTATAATGCCCAATAAATAAATCAGTAATGAGTGGTAATCCACAGGTAATAATAAAATCAATATAATGTTTCTCTCATATAATTATATTATAATGAATCAAGAAAGCAGTTAAGGGAGATCCCATTTGAGCATGCCATTAAAAGATTCATTGAAGATTATCCTCTGTTAATATGTCTTTATTACCTTTTACAGATTACAGGTTTTTGTAAGAACTATCTACTATAAAATAGAAGTCCTTCATCATCGTCTCAGGATGTGTGAGGGGGGTGAATCATCTGGAATTTTCCCCTCTTCATGCAGAGGCTGAGACAGAATGGATGAAGATCTGCATCCAAACACAATGTATCCTGGACCCTGGAGTGCTTTCTTAGCTATTTCAGAGGAAATAGGGTAAGAAAGAATGTGTATTAAACCAAGGCCTGAGGGTCACTGGCTGATTGATATAGTTCACTGATTCAGAGTTAATTCTGAATTTCACATTCAATAGTAATTGCAAATTGCACTGTGAAGGTTAGTTACGTAAATCATCCAATTAAGAAATAGCAAAGATATCAGATGACTTATAAAAATAGAAAAAAAATACAGCACAATTTGGAATAGGAAATGCTATTAATTTGCAAATTCATAAACAATATTCAGACCAAAAACCATCTGAGGAGGAAATGCACACATGATTTGTTTTTTAACTTAACAAACACATCAGAGAATTTTTCAGTCTTTTCACAAACGGATTGAAAACCTACATTGGTTGGCCATTTTATTCACTGAAAATTAGTCTCTCAACTCTGATCATTTAATACCTTGGCTATAGCTTGTTTCAGCAATGGAAAAGACATGCAAAGTTATAAAAATTTCTAGCATGTGTGTGAAAAAGCTTGCTTAGCATGTTTCATAATACATTAGGGTATGTCTATACTACCCTCCTAATTCAAAATAGGAGGGTAATGGAGGCGTACCGCAATTGCAAATGAAGCCCGAGATTTGAATTTCCCGGGCTTCATTTGCATAAGCGGGGCTCCGCCATTTTTAAATCCCCGCTCGTTCGAACCCTGTGCCGCGCGGCTACACGCGGCACAAACTAGGTAGTTCGAACTAGGCTTCCTAGTTCAAACTACCGTTACTCCTCATTCCACGAGGAGTAACGGTAGTTCGAACTAGGAAGCCTAGTTCGAACTACCTAGTTCGTGCCGCGTGTAGCCGCGCGGCACAGGGTTCGAACGAGCGGGGATTTAAAAATGGCGGAGCCCCGCTTATGCAAATGAAGCCCGGAAAATTCAAATCCCGGGCTTCATTTGCAATTGCGGTATGCCTCCATTACCCTCCTATTTCGAATTAGGAGGGTAGTATAGACATACCCTTACAGTGTAGAAGACCTAACATGAAGGTAAATGAACTATGCGGATAGATTGTGTAAATATGTAGTATGTTAATGTAGGTCGCCTATTAATATCTTTTGCATTAGGGCAAACCCTTTTGTTAAGGGTAATGTGGCAATACGCTTCTCTTCCATATAGAGCTTTGAGTAGCACTTGGCCTTTAAATAAGTGTGATCCCCGTATTCACCCTGAAGAGGTTAATATAGGCAGGAGGAGGCCATTAAACTTAATGCTGCGAGCTGAGGGAAATAAGGCTGAGATGAAAGCCCAAATTAAGGGCAGCACCCCAGGTGGGAAAAGATAGGGCTTCCCATTACCAACTAATATCTATTATCACTGTACTTGGATTTCACTCAGACTCATTCCATTTCATTATGGTTCATCCTAATATCTGCATACATTCAAAATATATTGGAAAAACAGACCAGTCAACCTTACTTCGATCCCTGGAAAAATCATGGAGGGGAGCCTCAAGGAATCAATTTTGAAGCACTTGGAAGAGGGGAAAGTGATTAGGAATAATCAACATGGATTCACTAAGGGCAAGTCATATCTGACCAATCTGATTAGCTTCTTTGATGAGGTAACTGGATCTGTGGACATGAGGAAGTCACTAATATACTTTAGCAAACCTTTTGCTACGGTCCCCCACAATATTCTTGCCAGCAAGCTAAGGACATATGGATTAGATAAATGGACTGTCAGGTGAATAGAAAGCTGTCTAGATTGTTTGGCCCAATGAGTTTGATCAACGGCTTGTTGTCTGGTTGGTGATTGATTTCAAGTGGAGTGCCCCAAGGATCGGTTCTAGGGTTGATTTTGTTCAACATCTTTATTAATGACATGGATATGGGGATGGATTTCACCCTCAGCAAGTTTGTGGATGACACTATGCTAAGGGGAGAAGTAGATACATTGGACTGCAGAGATAAGGTCCAGAATGACCTAGACAAATTGGAGGGTTGGCCAAAAGAAATCTGAGGTTCAACAAGAAGAAGTGCAGAATCGTGCACTTGGGATGGTAGAATCCCAGGCATTTTACAGGCTGGGGACTAACTGGCTAAGTAGCAGTTCAGCTGAAAAGGACCAGGGGCTTACAGTGGATGAGAAGCAAGATATGAGTCAACAGTGTGCCCTTGTAGCCAAATAGGCTAATGGCATATTAGAAGGAGCATTTCCAACAGATCTAGAGAAGTTATTATTCCCCTTTATTCGGTACTGATGAGGCCACATCTGGAGTATTGCGTCCAGTTCTGGGCCCCCCTCCCCACTATAGGAAGGATGTGCACACATTGGAGAGGGTCCAGTGAAGGGCAACCAAAATGATTAGGGAGCTGGAGCACATGACCTACAAGGAGAGGGTGAGGGATTTGGGCTTATTTAGTTTTCAGAAGAGAAGAGTGGCAGGAGGAAGGGGAAATTTGATAGCAGCCTTCAATTTCCTGAAGGGAGACTCTGAAGAGGATGGAGAGAGGCTGTTCTCAGTAGTGACGGATGGCAGAACAAGAAGCAATGGTCTCAAGTTACAGTGGGGGACATCTAGGTTGGATATTAGAAAAAAACTATTTCACTAGTAGAGTGGTGAAGCACTGGAATGGGTTACCTAGGGAGGTGGTGGAATCTCCATCCCTAGAGGTTTTTAAGTCCCAGTTTGAGAAAGCCCTGGCTGGGATGATTTGGTTGGGGTTGGTCCTACTTTGGGCACAATTACCTTCTGAGGTCTCTTCCAGTCCTACGATTCTACAAACAGGCTTTGTGGACTTGTGGGACATCTTTGTCAATTTCAATAAATATTTTCATTAAATGCTGCCAAATTTTGTAGGACAGAATTTTAATAGGTCTGGTGGCATTTTTCTTTTCTTTCCTTAACATTAATATCCATTCATGTTTCATTATTCTACTGTGGAGTGTTGAGGAGGAGGGAAGAGGAAAACCCATCTGTTCATATGTTCTTTATAATTTCTATGTGTGTTCTGTTTTTTCCATGATCCTTTCAATATCTGTCAACTTCTTTTCAGTGTTAACTTTTCAGATATTTTGTGGAAATTGAATATCTTACATTTACTGGCATACTTCTGGGACTGTGTTCCTTCTCTGTATTCTTGGGACCACATTCCTATGTATTACTTACAGCTCAAAAGAAGAACTTGATTCTCAGCTTCAACTTGTCCTTTCCCTTAATATTCATCAGTCTATTCTACCATTTCCTTTCCTTTTCTCAGTGTTATTTTCAAGATTGCCCTGTAATCAGTCGGGTAACATTTAATATATTTTCCCTCAGGCAAGCAGTAATTCTTGCTTATTACCACAAGGTTACATATTTTAACTTTAAATAAAGAATGCTGACAACATTATTTCTGCTGCTCAAGTTTTGCATGGTGAGCAGTATAAAATAACTTTTACCTTGTGGCATCCTCAGTGTATGTATCCATAATGGCATAGCTAGTATTTTTTGTATGGGGTAACTTTTACTTTTACAGGTGATTCTCCTCTTGCTGTACATATCTGAATAGAAGCCAACTATAGCTGATTTCTAAAAGTGATGAAAATGAAATGCAAGAGTTTAATGAAATGGAGAGTAAGCCATGATTGTATAACTTTTTGTAATTATAATCGACCTGTATAGTTGTATCAGTTTATCTTAAGACTATATAAGTATGTCTACACTTGCTTCCTAGTCAGAACTAGGGATGCAAATGTAGCATACAGAAGTTGCTAATGAAGCGCAGGATTTAAATATCCCATGCTTGATTAGCATATTTGCATCCAGTCACCATTTTAAAAATCCACTAGTCCAAATTAACTCGCCGCGTGTAGAAGCAGTATTCCGAAAGAAACCCCTTCCCTCGGATTAACTGTTACTCCTCGTGCAATAAGGAGTAACAGTTAATACAAGGGGAGGCTTTTCTTTCGCTCAGACTAGGGAGCAAGTGTAGACATTAGGGTGCATCTACACATTACCCTTAGCTCAAAATATGCTATTCAATTTGTGCTATGCAAATTGCATAGCTCATTTCAATGCTATTTTGAAATAGCTTATTTTGTAATTTGGCGCTATTTACACAGCGCCAAATTTTGACATAACTCACTATTCTGAAATTTCCCTTAAACTCTAGGGCTGTGTCTAGACTGGCAAGTTTTTCCAGAAAATCATCTGCTTTTCTGGAAAAACTTGCCAGCTGTCTACACTGGCCACTTGAATTTCCGGAAAAGCACTGATGATCTACTGTAAAATCATCAGTGCTTTTCCGGAAAAACTATATTGCTCCCGTTTGGGCAAAAGTCTTTTTCCGAAAGACTTTTGCGCAAAAGGGCCAGTGTAGACAGCATAGTAATGTTTTCCGCAAAAAAGCCCCGATCGCGAAAATGGCAATCGGGGCTTTTTTGCGGAAAAGCGCGTCTAGATTGGCCATGGACGCTTTTCCGCAAAAAGTGCTTTTCCGGAAAAGCGTCCTGCCAATGTAGACGCGCTTTTCTGAAAATGCTTTTAATGGAAAACTTTTCCCTTAAAAGCATTTCCGGAAAATTATGCCAGTGTAGACGTAGCCTAATGGAATGAGGGTTACCGGGATATTGGAATAAGCCATCCATTATTTCAAAATCTATTTCAAAATAATGGGCTGCTTCAATAGGTGCAGGATAGCTATTTTGGGATATTTCCCATATCCCAAAATAGCTTTGCAGTGTAGTCAAACCCTTAGTAAGGGATAATGATCAACTATAGCTCCATTATTTATATGTTGTGTAGAAGTAATACAAATAAATAATTTTCTGTTTCTAGAGCGCCTTTATCCAAGTATTTCATTGTAGTGGGAACAATGATTAAAAGAAAAAAGCGGCTACTCTCAAAGAAGAACTGAAAGCTACTATTAGTATGGTAATGGAAGAGAAATTGCAACAAAGGTACTATTTCTGGGTAGAAATTCACAACGTGGTTAATTGTGATGAAAACATGTATTAGTGATCTTTCAACCCTTGCACAACTGCCTTGTTTAACTTTCTTACCATAGATGGCAGTTACCAGGAACATTCTTTTTTTTCCTTGTTGAAGACTGGTACCACACTTGTTTCTCTCCCTCTAGTCACTACCTAGTTAATAATAACTATCCAAAAAAATCATACAGTGAGTATACTTGCTTACTCCTTCTGTATCCCAGAAAAAAATGCCATGTGCACTCACTGATTTACATATGTTCAGATTTTGCAATAACTCATTTGCCTGCTCTTTATAAATAGCTATTTCTATATAAAAGCATCAGTGTTTTATGATTGTCCAAACTGCTTTTATGTAGTTATCTTGGAGGCAGAATTTACAAAGTAATTCACATTGGGTATGTCTATACTACAAAGTTAATTCGAACTAACAGCCGTTAATTCAAATTAACTTTCATAGGGGCTACACATGCAAACCACTATTTCAAATTTAATTCAAAATAGCAGAACGCTTAATTCGAACTAGGTAAACCTCATTCTACGAGGAGTAATGCCTAGTTCAAATTAAGTAGTTCGAATTAAGGGCTGTGTAGCCCCTTAATTTGAACTAGTCGGAGGCTAGCTTTCCCAGGTTGCCCTGGTGGCCACTCTGGGCCAAACCAGGGAAACTCTTCTGCCCCCCTCCCAGCCCCGGAGCCCTTAAAGGGGCACAGTCTGGCTACAGTGCTTGTGCCAGTTGCAAGCCTGCCAGCACCCAGATAGCAGACCCTGCACCTGACACGGCATGAGCCAGACACCTACTGCCACCCAAACCTCCGCTTCTTCCCAGGACCAGGCTGGCGGCTCCCAGGAGCCTGCCCGGGGCCACAAAAGGCAGGTGCCTGCCTGGTCTAGTGCGGAGATCGTGGACCTCATCGAGGTTTGGGGGAGGCTTCCAACATCCATGATCTCCGCACTGGCCACAGGAACGCGGCTGTCTACAGCCGCATGGCTGACAGCCTGGCCACCAGAGGGCACATGCGGACCCGGGAGCAGGTCCGCTGCAAAATAAAGGACCTGCGGCAGGCCTACTCGAGGGCCTCCCAGCCAGGGGCCGACCCAGAGGCATGCTCTCATTGCAAGGCCCCGGACCACATCCTGGGGGCTCATGCAGACCATGCCTCCCGGGTGGTGATCGACCCTGGGGCAGAAGGACCCATCCCTGACATGGAGGAGGAGGAGGAGGAGGATGCCGAGAGCCAGGAGCCTGCCCAGGACCCAGGACCCCCGAGGCATCCCACAGAACACATCAGCTGTGTCGTCCCAGGCCGGGAAGGGCTCCATATGTGAGTGCCAACATGCTCCCTTTATATGTATGGGGGTGTAGGGGGAGAGGGAGATCAGGGATCGTGCACGTGGGCCTTGCCCACCAAGGAGCAGCAGCTGGGTGTCATGCATGGGCGCTGGCCCATTCCCCACACTCAGACCTCGCCTTGCAGAGGAGGCAAGGGAGAACTGACCACTGCTCTTGTTTCACCACAGCTGCAGCACCTGGGACTGCAGGGCACACCACCCCACCTGGAACAGCCACCCGCACCTGGGCCAGCAGATGCACCCAGAACCTGGAGGACTACCAGAAGTGGCACCTGCAGCTACTGGAGCACCAGCTCCGCACCCAGGACCACTGGGTCCAGGAAGATCTGCGGCTGTGGCAGTGAAGCTTGGAGGCACTGGAAGCTTTGTGGCCTCCATGGCCACCTCCAGACCTTGGTGGACAGGTTCCTGCCTCCTCCTGCTCCAGCCCCTGTGGCCGCCCCAGCTCTCGCTCCTCCTCCCACCTCTGCTCCCCTCCCACTTCCTCCGCACCCCCATCCCTCCTGCCCCACCCTCCACACCCACTCCCCCCCGACACCCCCCAACACCCCTGAGCTGGATGAAGTTCAGACTTTTGGGTTTGCAGGAAATGTTCACATTTTGAAATTTCCCACAAAGAACATGCAAAAAATTAGTTTCAGGAACAGAGACATGGGCTGTGTCTATACTATTCCGTTTTCAGTTTTTCCGGAAAAGGAGTGTCTACATTGGCAGGCTGCTTTTCCAGAAAAGCCTTTTATTCAGTGTTTCCGGAAAAGCTTATTCAGTGTTCCGGAATAAGGACTTATGCCCGAGCGGGAGCAGAATAGTTTTTCCGGAATAGCGGCTGATTTTGTACAGTAGAGCATCATTGCTTTTCCGGAAATTCAAGGGGCCAGGGTAGACAGCTCGCAGCTTATTCTGGAAAAGCGGCTGCTTTTCCGGAATAAGTGGCCCAATGTAGACACAGCCATGGTGTTTCTGAAAGGAATAATTTGCCATTCTGTTCTCTTTGGCTGTGTCCAGACTCCATGCCTCCTTCGACGGAGGCATGTAGATTAGCCACATCGGAAGAGGGAAATGAAGCCGCGATTAAAATAATCGCGGCTTCATTTAAATTTAAATGGCTGCCCCGATCTGCCGATCAGCTGTTTGTCGGCAGATCGGGAGAGTCTGGACGCGATGCCCCGACAAAGAAGCCTTTCTTCATCGACACAGGTAAGCCTCGTGAAACCAGGTTTACCTGTGTCGATGAAGAAAGGCTTCTTTGTCGGGGCATCGCGTCCAGACTCTCCCGATCTGCCGACAAACAGCTGATCGGCAGATCGGGGCAGCCATTTAAATTTAAATGAAGCCGCGATTATTTTAATCGCGGCTTCATTTCCCTCTTCCGATGTGGCTAATCTACATGCCTCCGTCGACGGAGGCATGGAGTCTGGACACAGCCTTTCAGCCCAGAATTCCTGTTCCCAAGACAGTTCACTTCACAAGCAAGCCTGGAATAAAAGATACTGGAATCACGGGCTCCCTGGCCATCCACCAAGGAACCAGACATAGTTTTGTTGTGATTTTTCTCAAAATTCACAGACTCCAAGCTGTTCTCACAAAACATTTTGGGTTTGATTATTAGCATTTTCTGAGGAAATGATTTGGTCATATTTTTGGCCAGCTCTGCTTGTAAGTGAAACTACCTGTTCTGAATTTCTCAATCATGGTTTAATGAAATTTAAGCCCCAAAAGGCCCATTGAATCATCTAGTCTGACCCCACATATATCACTGGCTACTAAAATGTACACAATTACTCCTATTTTTTATATGACTAAATCATAACTTCCAGAAAAACATAGACTTGATGTGAAGATTTTGAAAAAAAATCAGATGTTCATTGATCTTCATTAGACCTGGATTATCCTGGTTGGCTTACCTTGTCGTTGGACCTATGAGTTTTACATCATGAATTTGATTTTGTAATAAGCTAGGAACCAATTTGATGCATATCTGGAAAGTTTTTTACCTATCAGAGATCTGGACACTCAATAGCTTCCTGGTATCATGTAGTTTTGAGTCCTCTGAGAGAAGACCCAGGGGTAGTTTCTCCTGTTAACCCAAATGGAGTTTCTCAAACACTTAATAATCCAAACATACTGGGTAGGCAAAACAATAAAAATGCATTAACTACAAAAAGATTTTAAGTGATTACAAGTAAAAAGTTACAATTAGTTACAAGAAAATAAAAGTAAATAGCAGCTAATGCCTAAAATTACAAGCTAAGTGAATACCAAACAAAGGTCTCTCTCACAATGTGTTCTAGCAGTCTTACCGGCTCCATTTTTTCAATCGGGATTCCTCTCCCCTGTCCAAAGCTGCTTCCCTTGTTCTTCAAATATTGGCAATGATAAACCATTAAGTCTAACATCAGTACTGGACAAATTAATTTAAGCTATAGTAAAGGATAAAATTGTCAGACACATAAATGAACATAATTTGTTGGGGGAAAGTCAACATGGTTTCTGTAATGGGAAATCATGCCTTACTAATCTACTAGAGTTCTTTGAGGGGGTAAAAAAACATGTGGACAAGGGGGATCCAGTGGATGTAGAATACTTAGATTTCCAGAAAGCCTTTGACAAGTTCCCTCATTAAAGGCTCTTAAGTAAATTAAGTTGTCATGGGATAAGAGGGAAGGTCCTTTCAAGGGTTAAGAACTGGTTAAAAGGCAAGAAACAAAGGGTAGGAATAAATGGTAAATTTTCAGAGCAGAGAGAAGTAACTAGTGGTGTCTCCTAGGAGTTTTTACTAGACAAATCCTATTCCACATATTCACTAATGTTCTAGAGAAAAGGGTAGAGTGAGGTGGCCAAATTTGAAGATGATGCAAAACGGCTCAACATAGTAAAGGGCAAAGCAGAATGTGAAGAGCTTCAAAAGTATCTCACAAAACTAGGTAATTGGGAAACAAAATGGCAGATACATTTTAATGTTGATAAATGAAAAGTAATGCACATTGGAAAAAATAATCCCAACTATACATACAATATGATGGGGACTAATTTAGCTACAACTACTCAAGAGAGAGATCTCAGAGTCATTGTGGATAGTTCTCTGAAAACCTCTACTTAATATGTAGTGGCAGTCAAAAAAGAAAATACAATGTTAGGAATCATTAAAAAAGGAATAGAGAATAAAACCGAGAATATCTTATTTTGTCTCTCTAGAAAACCCTGGTACACCCACATCTTGAATACTGCATACAGATGTGGTCACTTCATCTCAAAAAATATATATTGGCATTGGAAAAGGGTCAGAAAGGAGCAACAGAAATGATTAGGGGGTTGGAACGGGTTTCACATGAAGAGAGATTAAAAAGACTTAGACTTAATAGGTAGCAGATTTAAAACAAAAGAAAGTTTTTCTTCACTCAGCCCACAGTCAACCTGTGGAACTCCTTGCCTGAGGATGTGGTGAAGACTAGGACTTCAAAAGGATTCAAAAAAGAACTAGATAGATTCATGGAGGTTAAGTCCATAAATGGCTATCAGTGAGGATGGGTAGGAATAATGTCCCTAGCCTCTGTTTGTCTGTAAATGGGTGACAGGAGAGGGATCAAGTGAGGACTTCCTGTCCCTCTCTCTGATGCACCTGGGATTGGTCACTGTTGGCAGACAGGATAATGGGCTAGATGGACCTTTGGTCTGTCCCAGTATGGCCGTTTTTATGTACATAGTTTACCAGTACAATAAGGGTCAGTGAGTGGAGTTTTCAAACAAGGCTTCACAAGGCATCCTTTGTATGAAATGTATTGTAATCCTATAAAAGAGGTGAACATAGGGGTACAGACTGCCACAACTTCCTCTTTTGCCCCTCCTCCAAGTCAGAGCTATGACTCCATCTACATTACACATATGCCTGCCCTGTTTGGGATATTGTGTGTCTTTGGAGTATCTCAGAAACAACCGTGACCTGAGTAAATGGTTACAATTCTATTCCTGGCTGTGAAGAGACTAGGCTCTGGAATGCTTCCTCTTTCCCTTTCCTCTCCTTGGCTCTGCCACCTAAGTGTGTGTCTCTGGGATGTCTAGATTTGGCACTGATATAGCTTCAGATTTCAGTATTACATGGAATTCTACGACATGACCCAGGAACCAATTTAGTATAATTTTTTTAAAAAATGTCTGTGATGTACTGGATGGTTTAGCAGGTTGTATCTGTTGTACAAGTAACATCAAGAAGGTGACTTCTGCTAAGTGCTTCTAAACTTAGAATGTTGATGTACTGTTGAGGCTGAGAATACCAATTATTAAGGGGGTAATTCATCCATTAACCTGCTTGTCATGCTTTTTGCCAAGAAAAAAGCTGAGCTCACAAAAGCGTGACCTGGATAGTGTCTTCTGCAAGTTCTGTAATCAGAAAAAATATTTTGAAGTTTATACTGGAATGGGAATTAAAGCTTATCTTTTCAGACTATCCTGGGAAACATTTTTTTAAAAAATGAATATCAGTCAAGGATCATGAGCCTTATCTATGAGTATCATGGATGTGCACGATAGATAATTGTTGTTAATTATGTAACAATATCAACTCTCAGTTATATCCCTCAACTTCACTTAATTATTAAACTTTACATTAATAATGGCTCTGTCCCAAATTCATTTCTGTTCTAGAAACACACTGAAATCAATTGAGTCATACTGAAGATGTTTTTTTCTTTGGGATGTTTCTGGTCTGTGAGAAATGGTATATATTAGGTTTAATATAAATATTGTAAGTCTAAAACTTACCCTAGCACTGACCAATTCAAAATAGTCTCAAAATTGGCTTGTGAGTGACAGGGCACATTTTAGTTTAATATAAAAGTTCTAAGCTTTGAATTTACCCTAACATGGATACATTGAGAGACTCTCATGGTCAGATTTGTTTCTGGTATGACCTTATTGTCTTAGGGGTGCTTACTCCATGTATGAATATGGCATACACTGCTTACTAATGCATTTTTATGTAGAAATTGTGAAATCTGAAATAAGGATTATGGAAAATTGTTATTAAATGATCCCACATTAATAAAGATTTAATTGTCTACCATCATTTACTGTTCTCACCTTTCTTCTCTTACAATGCACCATAACCAATTTCTGGAGTGGTTCCAGATGGCAAGTACAAAAGACCCCCTGGAATATGCACCCAACAATCCAAAAATTCTTGTAGCTATAGTGTCTGTGCGGGCTCTTGGCAGTAGGCTTGGGGTTAACATCCAACCACATACCACAATAGCATGTGACTACTTACCATGGGACAGTTGAATATAAGGAAGGCCATACTGGGTCAGAGCAATGGTCCTCCCAGTATTGGTCTTCTAACTGTGGCCAGTATCAGATGCTCCCGAGGCAATTATAGAGTGATCCCTCCCCAGTTTTCCAGTCCCAGCTTCTGGCAGTCAGAGATTCAGGTATAGCCAGAGCATGGGATTCTGTCTCTGCTCATCTTAGTTAACAGCTATTAGTGGAGCTATCCTCCACAAACTTACGTATTTTTTTAAAACCTCAGTTATACTTACAGCCTTCATAATATTGCCTGGCAACAAGTTCCACAAGTTAATTGTCTGTTATGTGAAGAAATACGTTCTTATATTTGTTCTAAACCTTCTCCCTATTGATTTCATTGAGTGATCCTTGGTCCTTGTGTTACGTGAAAAGTTAAACACTTCATGACTTTATAGACTCCTATCATAGCTGTCTATATTCTAAAGTGAATAGTCTCAGTCCTTTTAATCTCTTCCTATATAGAAGCTATACCTCTATAGTCACTTCTTTTGCCCTTCTATGTATCTTTAAAAATTTTAAGGTACATATTTTGAGATGGGGAGATCGGTATTCAAGGTATGAGCATACTGTGGTCCCTAACATTATTAGCTTTTTTTGATTGCCACTGCACGTGCATTCCAAAATCTCTTTCATGAAAGTTAAAAGCTAATTCAGACCCCATCGTTTTGCATGCCTAATTGGAATTCTTTTCCAATATGCATTACTTAGCTCTTAACACTGAATTTAATCCATCATTTTCTTGCCCAGTTTTGTGAGGTTCCTTTGTAAATCTTTGCAGTCTACTCTGCATTGGACTGAAATGTCTTGAATAATTTTGTATCATATGCAATTTTGCCACCCCTCTGTTCACCCCTTTTTCCAAATCACTTACGAATAGACTGGTCAGTACAGATCC